>NW_023425515.1:144590835-145925002 GCF_014108245.1 Pipistrellus kuhlii
GATCAGGGCTTTAGGTTTCTGGTAGACTGTTGGAGATAAAATGGCTACTCAAAAAATCAAGCAAATAAATAAATGAGGAAGACACATTTGCCTTTTTATAGATAGACATAATTTGGAGGTTGACACCTTAGTATAATTATTTTATAACATCTAGTACAGTGTCATCTATAAGTGAAAAAATTTAAATTGATAAAAACTATTAACCAATTTAGAAGCAAGCTCTTACTTTTCAAAGTATTGTTTTATGGTGTGAAAATTAAAATGCTTTGGATGAGTGGCATGACATGCCTTTATTTTGAGTAGATCATTACAACAGAAATATATGTTCTTGTTAAATAATAAGAAATCCCTTTGAAGACTTTTTTATTGCATAATTTTTGCAGTTCCTAATATTTCAAATGAAAGTAGGATGGGTAAGTATGTGTGTGTGTGTGTATGAAAGAGAGAGAGATTTTATTATTCTAAGACATGGAGTTTTTGTTTGTATTCAACATTTCTGATGCTCAATTTTTCTTTCATATCAATATATCCATTAAATTTGGTAGCATTTCTTTTCATCATGAAAAGCCATTTTGATGCATGTTATAGTTGATATCATCATAGAATAGAGAAATGCTTTATATATAATATCAATGGCCCATTGATATTATATATAATACCTCTTATAGTACATAATATTACATATAATATCTCCTCTCTGTGAACTTTGATTAAAGCCACCTTGTTTTCTAACCTTATTTTATAGTACCGAACAGGATTTTAATGGTGGAAGAAAGCACAACCCTCACCTCAAACGGGGAATCCAAGCCAGTTGCATCAGAAATGTACACACTGGAGAAAGAAGCAGCAATGGAAGAAGATGAGGTTCCCCATCACAGGGATGCTGACACACTAGAAGAAAAGGGGGGTGTAACACTGGGGAGTAAAACAGGGATTAATGAGGTTCCCTTGGGGGAGTGGAAGCCAACAGCAGAGCAGCCAGCTCTAGTAGCACTGTCTACTGGGGAAAGGGAGACACGTCAGGGCAAAGAAAGTGGGGCAGAGGCAGAAGGGGCTAGAGAGCTGGATGAAGAGGGGTTAAACCAAATGGGAAAAGAAGCAGCAAGAGCCTCTGGAAGTCTGAATGAAGAAGAGGTTCCTGAACAGCAGGCCTTGATGCAGACATTGCTGGAGACAGAGAAGACAGCTTCTGAAGAGGAGCAGAGTTCAGAGAAGGTAGTGTTTGTCAATAAGGCTGCAGCTCAGATCTCAGAATGTGTTCAGGAGGTATCAGCCCTTCTGGCTCTGACACCAGAGAAGGGAGAAGCTGAGAGAGGGGTGTCTGTGAGTGAGGCAGGCTCTGAAAAGCCAGGCATGGAGGACAGTGAAGAGGAAGCATTCATAGACCTAGGGGGCATGGCACCTGAGGATGACTCTGCATGTGAGAGAGAGGATGGTTCAAAAGAGGCAGTATATGGGGGTGAGGAACCAGTCAAAGTGAGGAAGACAGTTGTGAGAACCGAAACACCTTTGAGCCCCTCCACTTGTGAGAAGACCGAAACAACCAGGTTGAGGATTTCTGAGGAAAGCCTCGAAGAACTTTGTGAGAAAGCTGAGAAAAGGAAGGATGTTGAGACTGAGGTAGAATCTAATAGGAAAGATGATAGGAAAGAAAGATTACCAGAGGTATTAGATGCAGCAAGACAGAGGAGGAAAGCTGAGAGGCCAACACCTCTGGGTGAAACTGAATCTGAGACAGAAGAGGTTACAAGGGCAAATGCTCTTCAGGATGAAGATATTTTAGCAGAAGAGCAAAAGTTTAAAGGGGAAGAGGGGGAAATTATGAAGGAAGAGACACCGGGACCCCCAGATGAAACAGAGTGTGATGTTGAGAATGCAGCACCTGTGGAGGGACCTGAATGGACTGGAGACACAGGCCCGCAAGGGGATGATTCACCAAGAGAGAGGGCCATGCTTGAAGCAGCACCTGAATTTGAAAAGTCACTGGAAAATACAGTATGTGGGATGAAAGAGGGAGGAGGAGAAAGAATAATAGAAGCTGGAGACACAGGGCATAAAGGCAGAGCAGAGCTGCTCTGCAGGGAGAACGGTGAGAAGGTGGCTCCCTCAGATCAGGAAGAGGGGCCAGGCCCTGAAGGAGAGGGTGTGTTAGGAGCTCCTGAAAGTGACCCAGCAGGATATGCCCAGGAGCAAACAGCCGAAGATCAAGATAGTCTTGCAGGACTGGAAAGAAGGGAAAAGGAAGGGTCTTTACAAGGGCAACAAGGTGTAGGGGCCACAGCGATGACCCAAGAAGATATTTTTGAAGGCGAGTCCATGATGGCAGAAAAGTTAAGTGAGGAAGTGATGGATGAAAACCCAGAGGAAGAGGTGGATCAAGGGGGCTCTCTGGGGACAGGAGCGATGAAGAATGGGCACAAAGAGGGGGTTGAAAGCTTACAAAAAAGAATGATTGTGGCTAAAGGAGATCTCCAGGAAGGAGTGGTGATAGGAATGGTAGACGAGAAGAGAGAGGTGTTGGCAGATTTGAAGATAGCTGAGGGAAAAACAGAAGCAAATACAGCCTCCCCCTTTTCAGATGTTGCTGATGAGAAAACTTGGCACAAAGTGGATGAGTTACTAGAAAAAATAGCATCTGTAGAGAAGGTAGCAGGAGAGGAAATAGCGCTGGTGCCAACAGTGGAGGAGGTGACAGTGATTGGGGCATCAGAGGCTGAGGTGGGGGCTCTAGGAGAATCTTCAGACCTGGAAGAGAAGACCCCTAAGCTAGGGCCAGAACAAAAAGGAGGGGAAGCAGAGATGGGGAGCCATGGTGGGGGACAGGAGTCAGGCAAGGCTGAAGATGTCAGACTGGGATTATCCCAACAGACAGAGTCAGAGCTGAGTAGAGAGAGTCTACTACAGGATGTGGAAATACTCCCTGGAAAAGCCAATTGCCTGGAAATCCAAGAGAAACAAGAGCACACAGTGCAAAGAGAAAGTGAAAACACAGATGTTTCCCTGAATAGCAAGGAGGCCTAAGAGACTGCATGGCAGATGGTGAGTTTAGACCTGATCTGTTTGCAAGATTAAGCAGATACCCCACCTTGGGTCCCCTCTCTTTTCGGCTGGCTCACCCCTTATCAGTCCTTGTATACACACATCACACAGGTTTCAGTTCTGTGCTGCTTAGCACCCAGCCTATCAGGACTGGGCTGGGTAAGATGGAGGAGGCGCCAAAGCACCCACAGGGACCCACTCTATTCCCCTTCAAACTCTAAATCACACCCTTTGCCTTTGCAAGCATAGCTCTCTGAAACAGTGAGATTCTTATCTCCCTTAAGGGGCCCCAAAGGTACAATACAGAGGTGAAGGTGCCCCAGGGATATACCACAGAAGGAAAGAAAGCAAACTGCTACAGAATTCATTCCCCTTTTAATGTTGAAAGGAATGGCTCTGATTATTTGCCCTTAAATGGGCTCTATTCCTTAATTTCTGCAGCTTTATGAAATTTAATATATATATACACCGTATTTTTTCTGGACCATAAGATGCACCGGACCATAAGACGCACCAGTTTTTAGAGAAGGGAAATGAAGAAAAAAAGATTCTGAAACAAATAGTGTCCTAAAATATTTTATGTGCATTAAAACCCAACATCACAGTCATAAACACATGTAATCAACCCTGTAAAGTAAACAGCAGCATTTAGAACCATTTTAGAGCCGGGCAAGCACACAGAGACCACACAGAGCCGGGCAAGTAAAAACACTTTTTTTTTAAAGTATATGTGTAGGCTATATTTGGACCATAAGACGCAGGGACTTTTTCCCCCCACTTCTGGGGGGAAAAAAGTGCGTCTTATGGTCCGAAAAATACGGTATGTATATATTATTATTAAGAGCCATACATATATAAAAGAAAATAATATTAAGAGCCATAGATATATAAGAGAAATTAAAATACTAAAATATGAAATATATATATATTGTATATAAAATATATGTAAAATAGTAAAGACGGTAACAAAAGACCAAAATTATTTTTAACATTTCCTTGTTTGCCTGCTATTTCCTTGATGCCTCCTTATCTGTAGTATCCAGTTTCTACTATCCTGAGTGATTATATTCATAGTTCTACTATCTCTTTTATTGTTTGTGTTGTTTTTTTTTTAAGACATTTTAAAGATGTCTTCTGGAAGACTTCAAGAATGGAGAAAGATCCACCTAAGCATCTTTATTTTTGATTTTATCTTTATTAAGTAAACTGACTGTGTTTATCTTAGCTGGTTTCTAGTCTGTCATTCTGATCAGAAGCACAGTAAGCACCCTTCTTATGGGCAGTGATTTCTAATAAAGGACTCTGAGGAAGTCACACATTCAACATAACTGAGGCGTCTATATGCAAGTCAAATTCATAGTATTCTAATGCCTGACTTTTACCAAAGATCATCTGAAAGGCCCAATTCTGACATCTAGGGTTTGTGTAATTCCTTTTTATTTATGATCAAATATTACTCTCAGTTTCATACCTGAGTTTTATTTAAAAACTGTGGCTTGGGGCTTTTATGACTCCATCTGTGAAAATGAGTTCTAAAGATCCTCCTATGTATACTCAATACTAAAGATTGCCCCGAACCTGTAAAATGATCCCATGCCATGTATAATCACTTACAAATATTCATTCCTTCTATTTATGCCAGAAGGGTGATATAAACTGGAAATATTATTTCAGAATGCCCTTTGTTTTTTGTGTGTGTTTCTATAGTTTTGCTTCTTAAGGTAAACTGGTAAATGCTTGTGAGATTTTGTCCTTGGGGGCCTTCTTTGTGGGGTTACTCAAATTTTAATCATAATAGTAAATAATTGAGCTGAGTAAAATGAATAACAATAATTATAGCAGGTAAACCTTGCACATCAACACATATACCAACATTCTAGACTCTCAACTGTTGATGTCATTTATTAGAAAAAAAAGTTGAATTAAATTAGAGTGCTGCTTACCTTCCCAAATTCTGTTATTTCAAACGTGTGAACTAACCTTGGAGTGCATTGTAAATCAACAGTCACAGTCATTCTCTGAATTACTCCCTGATATTATCAGCAATAGCTGTGTATCAGTATGCCCACTGAAGATTTTTATTTCCTTGAATATGTCTTTGTTCATATACTGATACCCCAAAGGGCACATATGTCTGGCTATCTTTTCTTCTCCACCTGAGGTAAAAGAAAATTTCCTAAAACAGTGATTTTCCAGCTGGATTACAAATTAGACTTTCATGAGACATTTTCCTGAATGCATGAATGATTCCACCCCTGCTTCCACCCCAAAGATTCAGATTTAATTAGCTTTAGATAGGTGTAGGCATCAGGTTTTTTTATTTTTTATTTTTATTTTGTGTGTGTGTGTTTTGTTTGTTTGTTTTGTTTTGTTTTGTTTTAATCTGGTTGATTCAACTATGTAGTCAGAATTGAGAGCTGCTGCCCTAAATCATTTTATAATCCATGCTGGCTGCCTACAGTGATTCTCAAAATGTGATCAAGGTATCAGCATCATTTGGAACTATCCCAAATACTAATTCCTGTCCTCATGTTATTCCTATTAAATTAGAAACTCGGTGGGTGGGGTCTAGCAATGGGTGGTTTCAATAAGCCTTTTAGGTAATTCTGATGTGCTCTAATGTCGGAAATATGCTGTCGTGGACAATTGATTGAATTGAGGATTTTGTGTCAGTCAAAAAATGGATTGTAGAAATATTGTGAACTTTTTCTTTGTTTATGTCTATCACTTTTTCTGTCGCTTTCTATTTTTCTTTCTCTAGGAAAGAGTACTCACTATAAAAGTGACAAATTCAACTTCTAACTCATTTTTATTATGGTTGTGATGACATGTATATGAAGTCCTTCAGCCCCACCCCCCTATTGAGGATGTGTCACTGATGGCACATCATAGATCTCTGTCCTCTGAGGGAATTTCATCTACATTATATCTGATTTCATTGATTACTGAGCTGAATTACAATGGAACTCTACAGTATATGTTCCTTGACCTCAACCTCAATGCTGCAGAGCACTTTGAATGCATAGCACTTTATGGGAAAGTTATAAACTTGTTAATTCTCTTAAGAAGATGTTTGGTACAATGTGTTAGATGAAAATTGCATTGGATTATTTTTATATTTAATACATTTCATTGAAACATTCTGAACATAATTCTACAATCTGCATGTGGGTTTAACTATGAAATTCAGTGTTGTGATAGTTTGACCAAATGGGTTCTTTCTCAGCAAATACTATGTTGATAAAATTATTTGTATGTTCTATTGAATTGATTTTTTTCTAGTTTCATTATTAAAATCATAAATAAACTATATGTTTACAGATAAGATCTATGAATTATTCTTTATAAATAAGACTTAATTTTTTAAATTGTATGCCTTTTTCTTACAAAATTTAAACTCCAAAGAGTGGAGCAGAGAAAATTAGTTTCATAGGACTGTATTTTTGAGTATATGTGTTTATATTGATTATCTGCATTCATACATGTCTTTCATACACATGCAATCATTCAGAGGAAAATTATGGTCAGTGTTTCACAGATAAGTAGAAATTCAATAAAGTTAAGTGGCTTGTTTAAAGTCATGGTCAACCTCAGGTCTTCTTCCCCCAACTCTATTTTAACACACACACTAACTTCTAGGAATATACTAAGATACTACAGGTGAACTTCTGCTAGTACTGTACATATTTTTATTTACTTGTAGAAGAAAGGGGGAAAATTAGCAAAGAAAAGAAAGAAGAGTGAGTCTGAGAATGACTTTAAAGAAATGTAGCTGTGTTTATTCCCTGTTCTCTTAAACCTCTTGCTGCTGGCCATGGTGATGGGGAACTGGTTTTAATTTTAGTTTTTTATTTGAGAGACAAAAGAGAGGAGAGAGAGAGAGAGAGAGAGAGAGAGAGAGAGAGAGAGAGAGAGAGAGAGAGAGAGAGAGAGAGAGAGGTGAGAGAAAAACATCAATGTGAAAAAGAAACATAGATCAGTTGCATCCTATATGTGTTCTCACCAGGATTTGGAAACCTAGGTATGTCCCCTGACCAGGCATTGAACCCACAATGCTTTTTTGTCATCGGATGATGCTCCAACCAACTGAGCCTCCAAGCTAGGGCAGGGAACTTTTCTTTACGTGACAAAGTGGGTTGTTATATAAGGGGAAAGATTAAATCTCATTAATATATCCCATATCATCAAGAAGAGAGTTATATTTCCAGTCACTGTCAATCAAAGAGTACAGTAAATTATTTAAATAATTCAAGAGGAAAATAAGACAATCAAAGTAAAGGCAGACAAAATTAGGCTACTTAAATTTCTTTAGTTAAGCCTTTCCTGTAACTTTATGCACTCTTGCATTATAAATTCATTTGCAGCAACCTGGATGGAATTGGAGAACATCATGCTGAGTGAAATAAGCCAATCAATGAAAGAGAAACACCACATGACCTCACTCATTTGTGGATGATAAAGAACATTATAAACTGATGAACCAAAAGATAGATATAGAGACAGTATATCAACAAGTAGACTATCAAATTACAGCGAGGAGGGAAGGAAGATCTGGGGGAGATAATAGATCAACCGAAGGACTTTTATACATGCATATAAGTACAACCAATGGACACAAAACTCTGGGGAGGGAGAGGATGTGTGGGCGGGAGGGAGGGGGGCAAAAAAAATCAATAAAATATATTTTAAAAAAATAAAGTATAGTTGAATTACTTAACATTTCTAAAGATTAGTAGTTTTGCCACCGTTATTGCTCTTAGAAAATGATTAATAAAAGAAAAGAAAGCTTCACAAAAATTTATATAGTAAATGAAATATTCCAACAGCTTCAAGGACAGTGAGGAGAGGCCATTTGTGACCTTAGATTAAGGGTGTCAAATTCAATCAGAGAAGGGGCCAAAATCTAAAATCCAGTCTAAATCGTGGGCCGAATGGTTTACTGAACAGTCATAAACTGTCATTGTGATGGAAACGCAGCGGAGTGCAGTGATGACAGCGCGGTGCGGGCCTCATTGCAAGGCCTGGCGGGACGGATTTGGCCCGCGGGCCTTGTGTTTGACACATGTGCCTTAGATAATATTTCCTTCCAGTTTTCTACAGCACCTGATTGTGACACTTCAAAGAAGTTCCCTGTCATCATGGCCAGCAGCAAGAGGTACAAGAGAACAGGAAATAAAAATAGTTAGACTTCTTTAAAAGTCGCTCTTAAACTCTCCCTTTTGTTTTCTTTCCTGTTTCTCTCCGCGTCCCCACCCCCCACCCCCTAACATGCCCTATGACAAGAACAGTATGCTCTTCAAACTAATAGGAAGCAAAACACTGTAAGATAAAATGCTGGATATTTGAGAATGCACATTGCTTTTGAAATTCCTTCTGGAAGTCTCAGATTGTCTAACAATCTTTGCAATTTTCACTGTATTTTGGAATGAAGCAATACCTCCATTCGTTTGAGGAAAAATAAGGTACACAGAAAACATGTGGAATAGAGAAGCTGGCACCAAAATCTACTTGAGAACCGGCTCTCTGTCTCCTTTGTGAAATGTGTCCGGTCTTTATTAAATATCTATCAATACTTAGTATGAAAGGTTTTGTTGAAGACAAAGTTACAGGCAGTATCTCGCAGTTTTTCAGGATCTTGATACTAATGTGCCACAGAGACCTTCCAGCTGGTGTGGATGCGCCTCTGACAGGAGATGAAGGTGTTCAGAGAATCCACTGGCCAGGCTCCTTTGCATATCTTCAAGCTCCATGTGCACTTTTGTCATAAAATGGACCTGAGGAGTGGCTGGTACCCACAGTCTTCCCTTTTGCCAGTTCCCCTCTGTCTCTTTACAATAGATGCAGACTCTTCATTCATTTCCAGTTTTCCTGTGTTGTCTCTGGAATGTCACAAGAGACAAAGGAACAATTTGGAATACTGTCCATATTGAGGAAAGGAATGAACTTTATGCCTGATTAACAAATCTTCTGCAAGTCAAGTGGCTTTCAATTTTTTGTTTTCAAGAAAACATGCCCTAACTGGTTTGGCTCAGTGGATAGTACATCAGCCTGCAGACTAGAGGGTCCAGGTTTGATTCCGGTCAAGAGCATGTACCTTGTTTGGGGGCACATCCCCAGTAGGGAATGTGCAGGAGGTGGCTGATCAATGTTTCTCTCATTGATGTTTCTAACTCTATTCCTCTCCCTTCCTCTTTGTAAAAAATCAATAAAATAAATATTTTTAAAAAGAAAGCTACATGCAGACCTAATTACATTGTCAGTTATAAGTCATTAAAATACTATTTGGAATTTTATCAGCCTGTGATTTTTGGTAAATCACTCAGAAGGAGTTCAAAGAAGGTACTGCAGCACAACACAATGAAATCACTTCCATGCCCATCTATTACTTATGTGACATGCAAATACTGTATTAGTGCATTTCCACAAATAAAATGGAATACAACTGATGTTGAACACACTCTTTTAGCAGTAAATTATATTTGTACACAGATGCAAAAACTAATTAAAAATAGAAATCTCTACCTTAACAGATGCATTTCTACTTTTATTATTTCTGTTTAATGAGTTTTATCAAAATCTATAATACATGAATATGTTGTTTTAATTAAATGCATGTTAAGAATTAGTGCAATGATAGCTCAGCCTTGAAGAATTTAACACATAAAACCCTATGTTCATAATTAAATTAAATTTTAAATTTTAATTTATATAATATAGTTACAGAAAAGTATGACAAGGGGTGATCAAGAAAAGACTTTCAATCATCAAAATATAATAGGATACAAATAGGTGAAAAAACTGGAATAAAAATGTAAGTTTTAATTAGGAAAAAAACAATGTGAGATTTTTCCTAATGCAAAAGAAGAGCTTAGCCCTGGCTGGTTTGGCTCAGTGGATAAAGCATCGGCCTGCAGACTTAAGGGTCTCAGGTGTGATTCTTGTGAAGGGCATGTACCTTGGTTGTGGGCACATCCCCAGTAGGGCGTGTGCAAGAGGCAGCTGATTAATGTTTCTAACTCTCTATCCCTCTCCCTTCCTCTCTGTAAAAAATCAATAAAATATATTTTTTAAAAAGAACTTAGTCATGTACTTTTGAAAACAACTGTCTTATGTCAAGTTCCCTGGGAAATAGTCTTGAACAGAGGTTTGTGTGCAGGTTTGTTGGGGACTTCTCTTGGCAATAACACTGTCAGAAGTGAAGGACTTGGAACTGAGTTGAGAGAAAGATGGGCTATGGTGTAGCTACCCCAGAGGCTGCAGTGCATCCTGAGGGAGCTTTGGAGCTCAGATGACAGAATGAGGTAGAGGGCTAGGTCTCTGTGTCCCCACAATAGACCAGTCACCTATGTTGGCCGCTTCCCCAGAAGGGAGCATAGCCTTTAACCAGGTAGCTCCTTTCCGTCCAAAGCACTTCCTGTGGAGAGACTCGGACATGAGCCAGCAGCCGACCTCACTGTGGGCAGTTGAAGAAGGAAGGTACTGACTATGAAGGAGGTGTCCGGATGGCACCCAACCACATCCAACATATGGATAAAAGTGATATCAAATTGTGATGGCACATCTTTGGGCACATTTAGGGAAGAGATGTAACTTTTATCTTAAAACATTCCATTTTATAACATGCTAGAAATCATACCTGTAATGACTAAACTTATATGAACATTTGTAGATGTCAACTAAAGGTAAAAATTGTACGAGGGGGTACTGACAGTTTTTCAAAGCTCTCTCAGTGAGAACATGGAACAGAATTTGGAACCTTAGAGGGAAGGCAGGGGAGGTAGGTGAGTGGGGAAAGATCATACTTAGAACTTACATGCACATATGCACAGACAATAGGGTGGGGAAGGTCTGAGGCCAAGGGGAAACATGGGGGCAGATTAGAAGAGGTCAATGGGGGGAACATGGGGACGTACTTCATATTTTCAACAATAAAGATTGAAAAGAAATAAGTGAATAAAAACATAAGTTCCTTAAGGCTACAGACTGTGAGCAGAAATATTTGAAGAGCCCTGTTGAAATGGACATGGTGAAGAGCACAGAGCTGCATTTCTCAAGCTACAGGGCATGGCAGCTACCACAAGTGATGCTGAAATTCTGATTAATGTGTAGTTTGTGTTGGCTACACAGTATTGAAGTGATATGGCTCAGGAGTAAATCAGAGGGCCATGCGGCTTGGTGTTGCTACAAGGAAGAAGGCAGAGCTCTGCTACAATAGCTGGCTAATTCTAGGGAAGGAAGCATGCCCCTTGAGTGTGTGTGAGTACACAGGCAGGGCAGTCCACAGTTCTATTCAATCAGAAACAAATCAGTGCTAAAGAGCAAGGTCAGCAAAGCCTTGCTGTAAAAGAACCATATAGTATGTAGTTTAGGTTTTGTGGGACATATTGTAACTACTTAATTTGTCCATTTTAGGGTGAAAGTAGCCACAGACAATACTTGAACAGATGAGTGTGGTTGTGTTCCAATACAACTTTATTTAAGAAAAAAAAAGTAGTGGAATGCCAGATTTGGCTTAAGGAGTATAGTTTGCCAACGCGTGCTAACAAGCATTCAAGTAAATAATAAGTTCTATAGCATGATGGACCTGGAGAGTATTATGCTAAGCAAAATAAGCCAGGCTGAGAGATGCTTATCCCATGATCACACTCATCTGTGGAATCTAATGAACAAAATAAACTGATGAACAAAATAAATATAGAGACATATAAGCATGGAACAGAATTTGGAACCTCAGAGGGAAGGCTGGGGAGGTGGGTGAGTGGGAAAAGATCAAACTTAGAACTTATATGCACATAAGCACGACAATAGGGTGGGGAAGGTCTGGGGCCAAGGGGAAAACATGGGGGCAGACTTGAAGAGGTCAATGGGGGAAAATGGGGACATATGTAATATTTTCAACAATAAAGATTTAAAAGAAATTAATGAATAAAAACATAAGTTCCTGAAGACTACAGACTATGAAAAAAATAATAATAGTCTGTAGCTATGTAAACGAATTCTCACTGCCCCCACCCTCTGCAATATGCCACAGCAATTTTAGTTTTCAAAAATAATGCTTTAAACAGAAAAATTTGGAAACAACTAGCACAAGGAATTATTAAAATCTTCTCTTTTTAAGGCTATTATTAAATTTTAGCTAGGTTTATAATCCCTCCTTCCCCATCTCTCTGGTACATCTGTTAAAATGCCAACGTGAGATGTTGTGAATAGGAAAAGGAGCTGTCGATCACGTTTCATGTATCACAGGCTGACTTGCTCTTCAATAGCATGTCAGCTCCACAAGAAGAGACTTGGTCTCTTCTGGCCCATGTCCTATTATTCCCTGTGCCAAGAACAGTGTCTGACACATGGCACATGCTCAATGTCTGGTAAGTGAGTGACTAAATGAACTGCAATGCAGACTGAAGTAAGATACTCTAAAATTTTTTAAGCCTAATTATGATTGATGTTAATAGAATGCAGGGAGTATATGCATTTGTTGAGTGAAGAGAAAATGTTTCCATAAAATATCAGAGTTGATAGGGACACTAGAGATCAAAGATTCTACTAGTTCCTTTTTGGATATCAGACTGAGAGAGAAGAGCTCTAGAGGGTCTGAGGAATGGGTTACACAGTGGTTAGGGACAAAGCAAGACTAAAAATCTTTAGAGTTTATTTTTCTTCGCAGTGGTGCTTCACAGTCAGATTTTCTTTTTAGAGACATAGAATCCTAATTTCTAATCAAACTTATTCTCTAAAGCTTGATTTAAAAAACAAAAACAAAAACAAAAAAACCCCACAAACAGCTAATTCAATTCTTGCTTTAGAAAAACTGAACTACCAGATTTCAAATGCAGCGTGAGTGGAACATTTTTGGCTGTCTGGATTATAGACATCCCCAAGGTTTGTCATTGCCTGTTTGGAATCCCCACTGCGACTGCAGAGGCTTATAGTTAGAGACAGCAGAAATCCCACAGTCAAGTTATTTTATGCATATGCGAGCACACACACACACACACACGCACAGACCTGTCATTTAGAGAAAAGAAAATCTCTGAGAATGAACAGAAACTCTTCCCACTGAACTAATCATAATCCTGGTAGCTCCCTGCTTAGCACAGAACTCTCCAGTTGTACTCAACAAATTACGAACCTATCTGAGCATATTCAAACGGGCTTAACAAACTCAAATCTAAATCTCTGACTCTCAACTTTGGTTGCACATTAACATTTTAAATCTCTGGGGGTGAGTGTTGGGAATTGGAACTTTAAAAAAAAATTTGTGCATGCTATTGATATATGTAGCCGAGATTTTACACCACAGATCTCAAGTCTGAATAACTACTGACTTTAAAAGGTAGGCGGCAATGTGACTTCAGAAGCCTAATTTAAATTAGCAAAATATATCTTAAGGCTGTTGTCGGAAAACTGCGGCTTGCGAGCCACATGCGGCTCTTTGGCCCTTTGAGTGTGGGTCTTCCTGGGAGAGTCTATTTTGAAGAAGTGGCGTTAGAAGAAGTTTAAGTTTTAAAAAACTGGCTCTCAAAAGAAATTTCAATCGTTGTACTGTTGATATTTGGCTCTGTTAACTAATGACTTTGTTGACCACTGGCTTAAGGTATTATGCTTTTACTACGTATTTCACTTGTTTTATTATTTTACTCTCTTACTAAGCCTCACAGTGCTATGAGGAAGGTAGCCTCATTTTATAGATGATGAAACTAAGACACAAAAGGATCAAGTGACATGTTTAAGTCATAGAATTTGGAAGTATCACAGCTGGGATTTAACCCAGAAAAACTGGCTCCATCCAGAGAAGGAGTTCTCAAAGTTCAGCTTGCATTAGAATCACCTGGAGAGATATTAAATGGAATTTGCTGGGCTCCATTCCTAGATTTCCCCATCCATGCAGGGGTCTTCAAACTACGGCCCGCAGGCCACATGCGGCCCGCAGAGGAGTCTGATCCGGCCCGCCAGGTTTTTTGGGCAGTGAGTGCAGCCGAGGTGTTACAGTAGGAATTAGTAGTTCATATAGTCCGGCCCTCCAGCTCTCTGAGGGACCGTGATCTGGCCCCCACTTTAAAAAGTTTGAGGACCCCTGCATTAGGGCCACGAGATGCCTGGAGATTTATATTTCTAACAAGTCCCCCCATGACACTGATGTTGCTGGACCAGACTTTGAGAACTTAGAGTTCAAATTGTGTTTTTAAAAGCCCACCAGGTAATCCAGATGCACACTGAAGTGTAAGAGCCACTGTTCTCAAATGTTCTCAGCCTGGGCTGCACATTAGCATCCACGGGGGAGCTTTAAAGAATCCTGATGCCCCGCTGCATCCCAGATGATTAGAATCTCCAGGGAGTAGGACCAGGTGCCAGTATTTCTTATTAAAGCTCCCGTACAGCTCGGGTAGAGAACCCCTTCCTGCTTTAGAATCTACTCTCTTAGCCGAAACAGTGTACCCTGCCCTTCCTGTGGAGATGAGGGCTTCCGGCACAGGCTACTTCTCCAATCATAGAATTAATGCTGGGACCGTTGTTGTCACCTGAGAGACAGTACCTTATTGGCCTATAAGATGCTTTATACAAGTCCTTCCCTTCGCCACTGAGGTCTCTTTTAAAGGCAATGCTTCTCACTCAATATTCTATTTTCAAGTCTTTTTTTATATTTTTCTTTTTTTAAAATTTATTTATTGATTAAAGTATTACATATCTGTCCCCATCCCCCCATTACGTTCTCCCCCCCCCCCCCCCCCCCCCCCACACACACACACATCCCCTGTTGTCTGTGGCCACTGGTTAGGCTTATATGCATGCATACAAGTACTTTGGTGGATCTCTCCCCCTTACCCCCACCCTCCCCTACCTTCTCTCTGAGATTTGACAGTCTGATAGATGCTTCCCTGTCTGGATCTGTTTTTGTTCATCAGTTTGTGTTTTTCATTATTTCCCATAGGTGAGTTTGATCTTAATCTCCAATTTGCAAACTATAAGATCTGTCCAGCTGAGTGTTTGTAGATTTGTGACGGATTTAGCCTACGGACAGCCACTGCGTGTTCAGTGCTGGACCAGACTGTGCATTGTTGCATTCTGTGTATTTCTCAGACCTATACTCAGACTGTGTATTTCTCAGTAGGAGAGCCTGTGCTCATGGCTCTTTCTCGCCAGTGTGTGTCCTAAGGCTTAACGTAAAATAGTTATGCACACTGAGCCCCTCAAGTCAAGGGGTCTCCTCTAACACAAGTATGCTAAATAGCTCCACACTCATCCAAGCCACACCTAGATAACACCTCAGCTGGTCCTCAGAGATGGGGGAAGGGACAAATCAGTGTATATTCACCTCACCTCCCTACAGTTATGTCCAGGGAAAGTCAGGGTACAATAAACAAACATGTTGGAAGAAAACCAGTGAAGAGAAAAATAATAAGGGTAGCCCGAGGGAAAGAGATGGAAAGGGACAGAACTAATATGAATTTCACCTTACTGGAATAGGTTACCATATATACCTTGCTCTCATGAAGTAGAATCTTGTAGCAAACAGAAGATAGACAAGTATTTAAATTCTTATTTTATAAAAGAACAAAATATTTTTGAGGTTTTTCTAAGTTTTTGTTCCTAAATGTTGCATTCTGTGTATTTCTCAGACCTAAGTCTAATCTTTTGTTTAATGCATCCATGGAGCTTGTTTTCAACAATTTTATTTTTCATTTCTTAAAGTTGTATTTAGTCTGTAATTTAAACCTGTTTTTTGTTTGTTTGTTTGTTTTTTATGGCCACATGCTGCTTTCTAATTTTTTTTTTCCTACTTTGTATCATTTCATTCCTTAAATTGAAGTATTTTACATGAAGTTGTTTCCTATTCTGAAGCTGATTTTTCTCATCGCTGGTGTCCTTGGTGGTCTGACTTTGTAGTTTGTTGTTATTTCTGCTGACTTTCATTCACAGTGGTTATGTTTGTGAGTACTGAGTTAATCTTAATTTCTGAATAATTTTTTTCAGGGTCCAGTTAATGTGCTAATCTTTAATAAATCCATCGGTTTTGGCTCAAGGCTTAGTCTCTAATTGTGGTACTAACAGCCCATTGCCTTCAGGGCAACCTTGGTTTTCCCTTGTGTTTACCCAGATCATTGATGGCTGTAGCTCACTTCAAAAATAACAATAACAACAAACACCTTTGTTTATTCCCTGAAAGTTCAGCAATAAAATAAAATGTTAAATTTTGTGCAGGACCAACTCATATTTTAGTAAGAAGGCTGTCAATGTATCAAGTCCCAATACGAAAAAAGGCAGACTTTTGACACAATATTCAAAGTAATTATATCATTTAAGAGTAAAATAAGAGAATATCTTTTTTCAAATATTCATAAGTTCAAGTTTCCAGAATAAGGTTTGTCTTGACTATAGATACTAGCAATGAAACTAAAATTTTCCACAACTACAGCTTCCTAAATGACGGTGTTTAACACAACTGTCTTAAAATGGTTGTGAAGAGATTTTAAAATCGCAATGCAATTGTTATTGGCACATAACGCTGTAATGCTCTTTTTAGTGGCACTTAACATTGTAATGCTCTGGTTAGAGATATTTCTTGCCTTATTTCATCTTCAAGGAAGAGTTCACATATGGGTCAAGGAAACAACTAGGTTGTATGAAATTTTAGAGTAGCAGAGCACAGAATTAAGGATTCAATTTTCCAAGTATCTAATTTTTCACTTATTTCGCTCTCTTGTAACTTGTCCACTGATGTTGGTAAAATAAGGTGAGCGCATAGGGGTGAGTAACAGGCCCCTTTAAAATGGGGAATGGACTAATGCCAATATCTGGGTTTCCATATTGCTCTGTAGTTAGTCATGCAAGATGTTCCTTTGGGAGAAACTGGATGCTGTTATAACAATCTTATTTAACAGGAAAGGAGTAAAGGGAAGCCCAGTAATATAGGCATGCCATTTGCACAGCTTTGGCAGGAAGCTACAGTTAGCATTCTCCAAGTCTGTTCTCTGCAGATCATTGAGGAAAGGGACTGGACAATAGATGCATGCCCAATAAGGTCTGGGTGATGTGGGGAGATGCTTTTTTGTCAGACACACTTGGGAACAAATCAGTGGCCAGAAAAGGTGTGGCCAGTGCAAGCAAGGGAAAATTTAATATTTAAGCTCCTGAACAAAGGAGTCTCTCTCTCTCTCTCTCTCTCTCTCTCTCTCTCTCTCTCTCTCTCTCTCTCTCTCTCTCATTTGCTGTGTCCTTGCTCTCCTGTTGCAGGGTGTGCACTCCCCTGCATTTGCTCACGTGGCCCACAGCCCTGTGGGACCCACACAATGGACTAATAACTTTAATTAGTCTGATGCTACATCAGACCCAGCTCCACCATGGAGCAGACACTTTGGACACTTTTAGCTCTACTGCACCCGGGCTACACCTTTTCCAAGACTGGGTTAAGGGGCTAGAAATTTGAAACTTGGGAAATGTAATTCCATGCCAGAAAAAACCCATTCATTCTCCCATTCGAGTCCTAGAAAACTCACTTTCTAAAGATATCACAACAGCCACACAACTCCCACTAATGTAGGGGAAACTGGACCCACTGATTTCTCTGGCAACAAATACATAGGATCTCTCTGTATACGATCTTGGAAATGCCTATGAATTATTATTTAAATAAAAAGCTTTAAAAAAAACACATAGCAGAGTGGAAAGTAGGATAAGGTCTAGAAGCAAGGGGTATGAAGGAGGATGCTGTACCTGTCTCTGAGCAGGCCTTTATGAGAGTGGGACAGAAGGACTCTGAGGCACAGTCGTGGTTTATCCTACTTCTGCAAGAGATTGTGGGCCAACTCCCTGGCCAGGGATAACAAAGACTCGTTTGCCTGCAGTGTACTCTTTGAAGAGATCCCTGAGTGACTCAGCAGGGTGACAGGCAGCTGCCTGAAAGTGCAGAGAACCAGTCCTCTTCTCTTTGGAGACAAAACTAAAAGTTCCCTTTAAGTGCGCGGTGTTAAGTTGTTAGTTATTACTGCCACATTTACAAATAAACACCATAAACTAACACCACAGGAAAAATGAACTTGTAGTCTATAAAAAATAGGAGAAATGTGACTTTTAAGGTAGATTACTTAAAATTATACGGGGATAAAAGTAGATTTGTTTTTTCTTTAAGCAGGCCAAGAACACTAAGAATATTTATAAACATCTATAAAACACTCCTGATAAGAGTATGGCTTTGATTAATTGCAATGTATGCTTATATTATGAATAATCATTTTTGATATAGTAGTTAAGGCATTTGATGGAAATAAAAGCAAATAAGGCAGTGTCTGATTCTTGAGCTGCATTAATATTTTAAATCAATTAATAGCTTAATGGATAGGGTGAAGAAAAGGAACAAACTAATTATGCTTCAGCAAGCAACTTGAAGTTTCCACTATTTTACATTTTGCAGAATTTCCATCTGTATTAATAACTTATTACTTATATTAAACACACATTTTCCCTAAAGCCTAATGTTTCTTCAGTGGAGACCAATTAACTGAGATGGTCTTTTCTTAGCTAGCCAATTATTTTAATTACTAGAATTTTTTAAATGTGCTTGCTTTGCATAGATTTGAACAGTTGAACTTGCCTTCAGAATGCATTGACTGTTCCAGGAGATGGAATGCTTTTGGTGAATATGGGGATACTAAAACATCTTTTAGACATTTGGGGTTCTGCAGAGCAATAAACAAAATTCCAACCCTGTGCCATTACTCCACTGATTTCATCCTCATCTTTCTTTACCTGTACTTGGTGCCTTTCCAATCTAGCAGCACTTTGTTGATTTTTTTTTTTTTCTTCATGCAGTTTCCTTGTTCTTTTTGTGAAGAACTGTGGGGAAGGATGGGCAGCCAATTAACCTGTACCTTAGGAGGGGCTATGACGTGGTAGGTGGGGCTCCTTTCCGCTTATAACAAAACTTGTGTGATTGCTTCCTTATGCTTTTGGGACTGGTTCTAACAAATACGTGAAGCTCATATTTAATGAACATTGAGGAGCTAAAAGCAAAAGCAATCAAAGCACGTTTTGTTCATTAGACCTCCAATGGTGTGAGGGTTGCTTAAACTGAAAGAACAAGAAATACCATAGAGACAGAGTTTGCTTTAAGAGTTACTACTCTCCTGCCCATGCCAGGAATTCAGTTACTTTTATGCAAATGACGGTACTTCCTGAAGGACAGAAAAAGTCATTTCCAACTTGCAGAGAGACACCGAACCTGGAACTAGGAAGAAAAAGAATACCAGTAATGATGAGAAGGCTAAATAGGAATCTATATCATCAAAGACCTGTGGTGCATGGGGCACCTCTCCAGGGTCTGAACTCATGTGCAGAGCTCACGCAGGGCTGGCGAGTAGTGTGTGTGTGTGTGTGGAGGGGGGGGGGGGGGGGGTTTTTTGGCAAGGAGGGCACAGCAAGGCAGGCAGTAGGTGGTGGGTGGGCAGAGCCGCATAGTGAAGAGGGTGAAAGGGATGGGTACCTGGCAGGCAGGGCAGGGAGCACAACGGGAGTCCCCACGTGGTGAGCAGAGGTGCTTCTGCCTCGGGAGAGGAGGGTAGAGGCAGTGTGCAAGGGAAGGGCAGGAGCTGGGAGCCTTGTGGGGTGTCAGCAGCGTCCACGGAGCCGTTCGAGGCTTCTCAGGGCAGCTGAACATGGCCCTGCTGGCAGGCTAGGCCTATGGGACCCTACACATGCATGATGTAATTGTGCACTGGGCCTCTAGTCCTATATAGTATGCAAATTGTCCCCTAGACCAGGAGTTCCTTTGGGAGTTGGACCTAGGGGCAGGGCTAGCTGGGGGAAGGGAGGAAGGCCCTGGCCAGCAGTGGTGGCAGGAGGCCCCAGCCAGTGGTGGCAGTGGCAGGCAGCTGGGAGGTCAGAGGCAGGAAGGGAAGGTACCCGGCTGGCAGCCAGCAACTGCTTGGCACCCTATCAGTACAGGAATTTCATGCACTGAGCCTCTTGAGTAATAATAAAGCAGGAAAATGAGTAAGCAGATTAGTAGGATAAAAGAAATAATAATCAAAAAGGGAGAGAAAAATCTCAGTTTATAGAAGTTTAGAGCAAATGTAGCAAAGCCCTAGTAACAGTATTCATTTTGCTTGGAATAGGGGGACTTACAAAGAACATGATCAAGCATAGAGTACTGAGTGCGACATCCCACACATATCAGACTAAAACAAAGTTAAATTACACAAAGGAGGCCATTAGACTGAGGCAGTTCTAATACCTCAGTAACTTCAATAAGCAAACTGAAACCTAAGCCTTTCAATGCCTCAAGGTGAAGAAATCAAAACCTAAATTCAACCAATTACAAACAGTTAACCAGTATCTCCCAAATAAGGTAACCCCTTAAACTATAGCCAATCAAATGATTTGTTTGCTTTCCTTCTGTGTTTTCTCTATAAAAATTTCACATCTAGTTCCTGTTAGTAGTGTGCTTCTAATCACTGCCTGATTAGAACAGACTTTTGTTAAAAAACAAAACAAAACAAAACAAAACTCTTAAAATATTTAATATGCCTCAGGTTGTCTTTTAACAAAGACAACAGGAGACTTAAAAGGAGCTGAAAGAAACAAGGCTATACAAGAGCTGAAGGAAACAAGGTTTAGCCTAGCAGCTTATTGTACCCCTTTATTCATTTATTAAATCACTCTTCCTCTCATTTAAATTTGCAATCACTCATTCCTTTATTCTTCAAATCAATGTTTACTAAAGAGGAATTGTTGCCAGTGAAAATGGACTCCTTTTCATGGGGTTACAAGGAAAGTGTTCCAGGGACCCATGTGTAGGAGATTGTGGCGTAGTGCTAAGGTTAATTAAAGCTGGAGCAAACACCAAGGATTGTCCTGGATTCAGCTCCGGTGCCTCAGCTGTGTCCATCTTGCCATGGAAAAAGTTCAGCCTTGTCTTCATCAATCCAATACAAAACCTCAAAGCTTAGTCTAGGTTAGTCCACACTGTCCCCAGTCAGCTAGCATAGTCTGCTCCCAGCTGCATTTCGGCTGGCACTGTGCCCAGGCCACATGGCTGCTATAGAGACTATGTGAACAAACACGGTGAACATAGGTGAGAGTGAGAGAGAATGAAAGAGAGAGAGCGAGCACTTTATGAGGCCTGAGTTATATTATCTTGGGCTTGGAAAGGATTAGGTGCTTTTTTAAACTAACAATCAATTTTCTAATCCTTTTGGGCTCATGTTGGATCTTCCCCCAAATCGATCCATTTCCTTAATCTTCTAGAGTTCTGTATCCCTTATCCAATCCAATCCATTTCCCAGGCCAGATAGACAGGCCTTTATGGTCACCATCTTCGTTCCCACTGCACATACCTCCTAGTAGAAGCACCTCCTTCTGTGCCATCTTGGCTTCTACTGGGCATGTGCTCACCTCCCCTGTAGTCTGGTGAATGGGCCAATTGTACCCTGGAGAGACTGAAAAGCCAGTCCTTCCTCCCTATATGGGGAGGGAGGGGTATTAAACCCTTTTGTGGGGAAAAACTGTGATTTCCTGGAGAGTATGTAAAGCTGTAGCTTCCTAGTAGATTAGGTTTCTTAATGTCTTATTCCCTTTGCTCCCTTTCTTTATTAATATCTAGCTACCTATACTAATAGAACTAGTGGTCAAAATCCAAAGACCAAACTAGGTCTCACCAGAAGGTAGAGTCCGAGCAAAAACTCATATGCCATTACTTCTTTAGTGAGGGCAATCCCCCAGAAGCAGGAAAGAGCAAAGTCCCAGTGAAGAAGTAAAAGAAGGAGACCCAACCCTGGAGTGTGATATTGAGCTGGATGCTGTTTAGTGTCAGATTGTCAGTCTCATCAATTGTCTTCTGAAGCTCTAAGAAGAACTGTGCCTCAGGACCATTGGGGTTGTTGCAGAGAAGGAAGAAAATTTTTTCCCCCCCTGACTCTGGTCTCCCATTGATCAAAGGTTTATTCCTTAGGTCTACCAGTGTTAACTGCTGGGTTGAGTTGCAAAGGCTTAGGGAATCTCGGGTATCCTGGGGTATCTATATTTCTCCTAAGGCCACAGAAGAGCTCTATGGTAGTGATCTGGGAGGTTCAGAACAATAGGGTGCTGTCCTGACAAGCGGCAGGCTGTGGTCAGATTATGTCCATAGGAAGTCGTTATGGTGATGGTCAGGGACGCGATGGCCAATGACATAGGTGAGGCCAAGATGCTCTGAGATGACACCTATGAAGTGTCTAATACATGCTTCTTGGAGATATTAGTAATTAACTGTTTATATTTAATTTAACTGCATTTCAAATCTCATTTTAACTTTATCCATGTTGTGTTTGTTGTGTTATCCTTATATACTATTGTATATACTTGTTATATAGCCCCAAACACAGAGATGCGAGATTTTTGGACTGGAACACAGTGTATTCCCCTGGGCAAGATGGCTTCCCGGATTCTTTGTCTGTAGGAGTAGAAGAATGAAATCATGGACAGATGATGGTATAGCAAAGGTGGAAATTCATTGAAGAACAAGTACAGACTCCCACATGGAGAGGGAGATAAAGTCGCACCGAGTTCCGCCTTCCAAGGTTTATAAAGGCTGCAAGTCCCTGTGTCCTGATATTCCCTCTGATTGGTCACTATCACTATCCCCTTCTGATCTGGTCAGTATAGCAACTCCTGAGCTCAAAGGTCAAACCTCACAGGAGAAAGTGAGGCCCTTCTCCCCTCTTCCCTTATAATTCTCCTTTTTTCCTTTGGGCTTTCTTCCTTTTTTATTTTGTAAATATAGACCTTTTGCTACTCCCAGTTTCCTTATCTTATGAAAATGTAACTGCTGCCTCTCCCAACTTCCTTGTCTTATGAAATGTAACTTTTGCTGGCTTCCTGCTCCCTTGTTTTATGAAAATGTACCCTTTTGCAACTCTGTCGCCCCGTGTGTGTTTTCCACAGAACACTTAATTTTAAAAATTTCCTAAAGCTGCCTATTTCACCCCTACAAATTCCTATTTCAACAGGATCTTAATTTAGGGCTTGTCTTATAACACATTTTTTCAAGCCAAAACCATTTCATTAGGACCTGGAAGATGAATGATTAGCCCTTCGTTCATGGTTGATTCCTCTCTCAGTCCTGTTATATAAAGAATGGCCAATTGCTACAAAACATTTATCATGTGCCTGGCACTGTGATGTGTGACGTTCATGCATTATTTTACTTAGTCCTCTCTGTTAGGTAAGAACCATTCATTATCTCACTTTATAGACGGAGAATTTGAGGATCAGAGTGACTCTGTAACTTGCTGATGGAAGGTCACACAATGAGGGGGAAAGAGGAGAGAATCAGACCTTCCCCAAGCGTGATACTAAAGCTCACCCTCGTAATCACTATCCCAGTGCTCAAAGTGTGGCCCCAGAACAGGCAACATCAGCATCTCCTGGGAACATGTTGGAAATAAAAATTCTTGGGTCCCTACTTGGAAAGCCTTCCCCCAGGCTCTGGTCTCCCATTGGTCAAAGGTTAACTCCTTAGGTCTACAAGTGCTAACTGCTGGGGTGAGTTGCAAAGGCCCAGCAATCTGCATTTCAATAAACCCTTTAAGGACTCAGACACACACTAGAATTGAAGAACTGCTCTATGCCATTCTGCCCCCTTCAGTGTCATACCTGGAATAGGATAAGCATACATCCACTAGGGTCCCCTTCATTTTTATTCTGCTCACCTCAAATGATCTTCAATCTTGACATTGACTCTTTTTCCTTAGACTAATTTGAGTTTGGGGAAAGAAAAACAAACAAACCCTGAAATGAAGAATATGATACTCTTCACTCTGGATTAATTTTTGAAGCAGCGTTAAGCAGACCATACATTATTATGGGTAAAAAACAAAAGAGCAGACTAACATTCAGATTATTTTTATTGCGTTTTACGGTCTTGCTGGAATCTTACTCTTTCCTGATTATTTGAGACAAAAGAAGAGATGGAGATTAGTAAAATTACTGAGCTTCGGAACCTTCTTTAAAGATGGTTGAAGATACCTTTCTTCCGCTGATGAGCCCATTGCTTAAAAGACAGATACTTGAGATGATATTCTTTTCATCTCACTAATTAAACATAAGCTAAACTTGGAGTGCTTTGGAGACATGTCCTCCTCAGCAGGGTCTCCTACCCGTGGCAGGGTTTTAATTCAGGAAGCCTAATTTAATTAGTGCCCGCCACTGGGTCAGCCGCTGTGCTGCCTGGGATCTCTGGCCTGAGGAGAAATGTGCAACCCCTGCTCTTTTTATTTCTAGTTAGCCTCATAGAAGGTGGGATGGACAAGGAGGGAGATGAAGTGGCTTCTCCATCATGTTTTGCATACGGTGCTAATTGAGCTGACAGTCTTGGGCCACCGTCTGTCATTGCCGCAGCTGAGCCTTCAGCGTATACCCAGTGAAGGAATTGCACATGTCAAAGGCCTCATCTTTGCCCTTGTGACTCTTGAAATATGGAAGGAAATTGATTAGGGGGAACTCTTCAGGCTCCAAGCTTGAGTAACTGCAAGCAACACAAAGGAGGCAGGAATAAGGCATTCAAATGCTATTGGTAATGGCTACCCCATCTCCCCTGTTTTCCCTGCCCAGTGTGCTAATGAGGAAAGAAAATGTGGAGCTCCTTGGCTTCCCTAATTGCTGTGCTTTGCCCTCATAGCTTATTTTGTTTCTGCTTATCATGGAGAGAGTCTTACTTCTGTCAATCATTTCTGGCTCTTTCTGCCTGGGAAATAACAATGTGTGTTTTCTGAGGCTTGAGATTATTCCAGCCCCTTCTTTTCCATAATTAAAACAGAGGAAGTGATGATGATTACTTGCTTGGTTTTGCTTGGCAATAAGGAGCCATCGCAATCAGAAAAGGTTTGTTTTTCTGGGTCTCTGAAACTTCTCCTAAGGTAACTCCTGCATTCTCTTCAGGCCTGCAGGGCTGTTTGCTTTTACCCCAATTCTGGATTGTGAACAGGGGCTATTTTTATTCTCTTTCCTCCTTCACAATGGAGGCAGTCCTTTGTGGTGAGCAAGCCATGGATGCTGAGGAAGGCAAACTCGTTTTGAAACCTGACTCCATTGTATACTCAGATCCATTACTTCACTCACTTGAAAAGTAAAATCCTCTCATTCCAGAGATATTCAGAGAACTAAGTGAAATCATTCACTTGAAATCATCTAAAGCAGTTCCTGCCGCACAGTAGGTGCTCAATAAATCTTTTCTTTCTATTTTTACTCAAACATCCTCCCTTGTTTGGGGAATTCTTTCTGGATTAGATGTCTGTTCTAGTTTTATATCAGGTGTCAATAAGACATTGCTACCTAAGGCTGCTGGATCTTGGCTCAAATGGCCTCAGATGTATAAGCTTGGCAGCTTGTTATTTGCAAATGTGGGATTTTTTAAAGCACGATAATGGTTATTTGCCCATGAAAAATAAAATATCCAGCTCTTTGACTGCGAGATGATTTAATAGTAATAATGAATGATACCAGCATTTGTAACGATATCTGCTGTGATATGCCAGAAATTGTACAAAGCAGTTTATAGTATTTATAATCCTTACAGCAACTCTATAAACTGCATTTCATTATCACCATCTTACAGATAAAAAATGAGCTTAGATAGGTTAAGGAATGTGCCCAAAGTCACACAACTATTGTAGAAGGTCTGGGTGACTCCAAAGCCAATGTTTATTTTTCAAGACAGAGGAGGAAGGAAGGAAGGAGGAAGTGGGGGGGGGGGGGGGAGAAAAGAAGAGAGAGAGAGAGGGAGGGAGCAAAAGAGGAAGAGAGAGAGAAAGAGAGAAAAGGATAGAGAGAGGGAGGGAAGCTGGGAAGAAATTAAGTAAAGAAAGACAGCAAGAGAGAGACAGGTGTGTGTGTGTGTGTGTGTGTGTGTGTGTGTGTGTGTGAGAGAGAGAGAGAGAGAGAGAGAGAGAGAGAGAGAGAGAGAGAGAGAGAATATCAGGTCTTTCCTTTGAGATGGATTGTCTAGTACTTGCCTTTCTTCATACCACTAGTATTCTTCTCCCCCTCCCCCGCTTCTCCCTCTGCCTTTCCCAGGAAAATGTCAGCTTTGGAAATAATTTAACCCAAATAATCACTCTGTTGGAATAACTCTTTCCTGGTGCTGCTGTAATTTGGCTTACAATTATAGCTAATTGAACATCTAAGTGAGCTCAGTGCTGCATGCACATGGAAAAAAATTTAATGTGCTAAGCATGCAAAAACATGATCATAGAAGTTCATTCTACCAGCCGAAAAAGAAAGCAATTAGTGAGACACTTTTCAGCAAGGAGAAAAACACACACACACAAAAAAAACCCCATAGTTCTGAGACAAGCTCCAAGATGATCCCTGGGCTCCATTAACAGGGCAGTAATGAAAGGGTTTATGAGCTACTGGTTGGTGTCTGCGAAAAGTTTCTCAGTAATCAGGACACATTAGTCTCATTATTTGCAGATACCTGACAAGACAAGAGCCAGAGGAAAGCAGCAACATAAGGAAATACAGTGTGGAGAGAGGAGGTGGCTAATTAAAGAAAACAAAGAAATAGAGCCTAACAAAATTTCTCTAGAAAATTCTCCTCTATCAGAGGGGTATTTCAGAAGCCAACAGTCCTTCCACTGATGACCTCCATCCAATGAGACCGCGGGAGGACACTTGGTTTACCCCAGCATTGTCCTGATTATACACACGTTCAGCATTCCACATGCAAAAAGTCTCTTAGTTAAAGTGTATGAATGAAGGTACTTTTTTTTTTGTATACAGAAAAGTGTTTATTTATTTACTTATTTATTATTTGATATTTTTTATCTTTTCTGTCACCATTTATCACCTCTATGCCCTCTTCCACCTCCATCCACCCCCTTCCCCTGCAGTTATTCATATCCACGCGTTTTCTCCTTTTGTTTCTTTTGTTCCACCCCTCCACCTCCGGTAACATTCACCCCACCAGAAACTGTCTGCCTATACTCTGAGTGTGCTCTATTTTGCTTGATAGTTCACTTTGTTCATTAGATTCCACATATGAATGAAATCATATCGTATTTGTCTTTCTCTGACTGGCTTATTTCACTTAGCATGAAATAAGGTCCATTCATGCTGTTGCAAAGGGTAAAATTTAGGAAGAATAGTATTGCATTGGGTAAATATATCATAGTTTCTTCCCTCCCCACCCCAATACTCAGACTGATGGACACTTGGGCTGCTTCCAAATCTTGGCATTATATTGTAAATAATGCTGCAATGAACATAGGGATTCAGGTATTCTTTCAAATTAGTATTTACAGCTTTTTCAGATAAATTCCCAGAATTGGAATTGCTGGGTCATAAGGCAGCTCAATATTTAACTTTTTTGAGGTAACTCCATACTGGTTTCCACAGTGGCTACACCAGTTTGTATTCCCACCAGCAGTGCACAAGGGTTCCCTTTAATCCACATCCCTGTCAACACTTGTTGCTTGTGTATTTATTAATGATAGCCATTCTGACAGGTGTGAGACTTTAATTTGCATTTTTCTGATTAGTGACATTGAGGATTTTTTTTATATGTCTATAGGCCATCTTAATGTCCTCTTTGGAGATGTGTCTATTCAGGTTCTCTGCTCATATTTTAATCAAATTGTGGTATTTTTAAAAAAATATATATTTTTATTGATTACAGAGAGTAAGGGAAAGGGAGAGAGAGATAGAAATGTCGATAATGAGAGAGAATCATTGATCAGCTGCCTCCTGCACACTCCCCACAGGGGATGTGCCCACAACCAAGGTATATGTCCTTGACCGGAATTGAACCTGGGACTCTTCATTCCGCAGGCCAGTGCTCTATCCACTGAGCCAAACCAGTTTCAGCTGAATTGTGGTATTTGTGTGTGTGTGTGTGTGTGTGTGTGTGTGTGTGTGTGTGTGTTGAGTTTTATAAGTTCATTATAAATTTTAGATATTAACTCCTTATCAGATATATCATTGGCAAATATATTTTCTCATTCATTAGGTTGTCTTTTCATTTTGTTGATGGTTTCCTTTGCTGTGCAAAAACCAGTTTGATGTAGTCCCTTTTGTTTACTTTTTGTTTGTTTCTCTTGCTGTGAATGTGGAGGAATAAAGGGTAAGCTGTGCTCTTTATCACTATCCTCCCACCCCGACCATCCTCTTTTTTGTCATTGCCTGAGGCTTTATGCCTGCTTGGCCACTTCAGGGTCCTCATTTCTGCTTATTTTAAAGCCCCTTGGCAAATGGTAAGGCAGATTATGTACCTGTGACTATAATAATTGGGTAGGGAAATAAAAAAGCTGGGGGCTACAAATGGATACATCTAACTAGAAATCCCATGGTTTAGTACTAGGCGTCTTCAAACTACGGCCTGCGGGCCACATGCGGCCCGCAGAGGAGTCTGATCCGGCCCGCCAGGTTTTTTGGGCAGTGAGCGCAGCCGAGGTGTTACAGTAGGAATTAGTAGTTCATATAGTCCGGCCCTCCAGCTCTCTGAGGGACCGTGATCTGCCCCCCACTTTAAAAAGTTTGAAGACGCCTGGAACTTAACCTTTACCTCTGGACTCACATTGGGCTATCCAGAAACCATCTAGAGCAGGTGCAGACTTTTGACTTTACATCCAGAGGTCATAAGAAAATGAGGCAGAGTTACTATTCTGATAGAAATGGCCCTCAAGAAACCTATTTTATTTTTTAAAAATATATTTTTATTAATTTCAGACTAGAAGGGAGAGAGAAACATTAGTGATGAAAGGGAATCATTGGTCAGCTGCTTCCTGCACGCCCCCTACTGGGGATTGAGCCCACAACCTGGGCATGTGCCTTGATCAGGAATCAAACCATGACCACCTGGTTCATAAGTCAACACTCAACCATTGAACCACACTAGCTGGTTTTCTAATTGGTGGAGAGAAAAATGAAGGAACTTGCCACACACTGGCAAGGAGATCATAAGCACTGCTATTCAGTTCCATTTGTAAATGAGTCCACATTAGTCAGGAGGAGGAAAAGGCAGATTTGCCTAGGTGCAGCCAGTCAGAGTCAGGCTCCCTATTGCTTTTCGGGCCCCTAGTTGTCCTCTCAGGATTTCCAGCAGGTGTTCCCAACTTGGGACAATTTTGTCCCACAGGGCACATTTAGAATCATCCAGAGACAGTTTTGATTGTTGCAATTTAAGGGAGCGGCTATTGGGACCTGCTCCCCAGTGGGGTAGAGGCCAGAAAACAATTAGACATCCCACAGTGCATAGAAGAACCCCACAAAGAAGGATCCCCTCCACAATGTCACTCATGCGGAGAGCTAGAAACCTTGGTTTAGGGGACACCCAGTCTTCCTTCACTAATCTTATTAGATGTGTCATTGGCAAATGTATATTAAAAGCAGTACTCAACACACTGAATTTTTAAGGTTTCCTGCCTGTTATTTTTCCAAGTCAGAATTGCAATGGCAAAACAATTTTGTTCGGTGGAAGAAGTTCTGTCTTCCTGGTTGAAATGAGCATGGAGTGCAGAGTTGTCATTTTCTGAAGCAATAGGTACCTTGGATACCCTCCCCATGCACTATGTCAGACTCTAGTGTGAATGGCAGGTTTGCATTTGTGGGCCAGTTTCATAATTGTACCAATTGCATTTATGACACCTTACTCCAGAAGGCAGTATATTGACCACGCAGAGCACAGAGAACTTGGGGAGGTGTAGAAAAGAAGGCTAAATTATTAAGTGCTATATTTATGCAAGTTTCTTGATCTGAAGGCCAGGGCTTTTTTTTCCTACCAATATGTCTAAAAGTAGGTATACTTAGCAGCAGTCTTGTTGGAATGAAACACACTTTTGAATCAATTTTATATGCCACCAAAAAATCTTTAATCACTAAGCTGGACACTAAAAGTAACATTACAAGATAAGAAAATAAACAGTATTCTAAGAAAGCAAACCCATGCCTCTCAAACACAAGTGTACATACCCAGTCTAGGAAAACATAATTGTGCCCACCACAGATGTAGGCCCCATCTCCAAGTAACAACATAAATTTGTTTTTTCACTTGCAAGATTAAAACCAATTCTTCAAATACATTCTGTCTTGGTTCTTTTGCATTTCATTCCTTGGCTACGAATCCAAAGCCCAACTTGTGGTAGGGAATTAAATAGGACTGGTGTAAATAAGCAAATTTAAGGAGATTTTAAGAGGATAAACTATTCTATTTGGAAGCAAGTCTGTAATGGTTGAAACTGCTGTGTCTGTCGGGGGGGAACACTCGCCTTAGGTCTGTGCAGAATGTTGTCAGCTGCTGTCCTCAAAGCTGCCACTATTCCGGCAAGAATACAAATGCATCGGGCTCATGGGATCGGACACATAGCCTGCAAGAGAAAAGAAGTTAAGCTGTCACTTGGCCTTTGAGTCCATCTCCCCATTATTCTTCACCAGCCTCACCCAGTGCCATGCACAGCTGCCAGGCATCTTCTCCTGGTTCGTGGAAATGGAGTCCAGACAAGGGTCGCTGGCAAACAGTTGTAAAGCCGTTGTAAAACAAAAGCAAATTTTAAAGTAAAAACAGAGAGCTGAGACCAGAGGAACATACAGGCTAGCTGTCTGCTTTGGATCCCAGCTGGCAAGGTGGCATGCTGAGTTTGGACTAAAGAAGGGTACAGTTCAGAAAGATGGTATGTCATGGTGGCTAAAAACATGGGCTTCCATGGCAGGCAAGTCTGGGTTTAAACAATGGCTTCCCTACTTACTGGTTCTGGGATGTTTGCCAACTTAACCTGTCTAAGTCTCCATGTCTTTGTCTGTAAATAGGAGAAACAGTAGTACTTACTCATAAGGTTGGTAAGGAATTTAAGTCAATCAGTACAGGGTCTGACACAGAGTGAGCACTGAAAAACTATGGCTAAAGCCCTAGCTGGTTTTGCTTAGTGGAAGGAGCGTCAGCCTGAAGGGTCCCATGTTTGATTCCAGTAGAGGGCACATGCCCAGGCTGTGGGCTTGATTCCCAGTGGGGGGTGTGCAAGAGGCAGCTGATCAGTGATGATCAGTGATTCTCTCTCATCATTGATGTTTCTATCTCTCTCTCACTCTACCTTTCTCTCTGATATCAATAAACATATATTAAAAAAAACAACAACACACAAACTATGGCTAAAACGGGAAGGTGGAGATGGCAGTAGGGATAAAGGAAAGAGCCATTCTCTGGAGTTGGTTGGCTCTGGTTTATTTTTTTCTACCTAAGAGCCCAATTTTTTAGAAAATTTTTAAAAAAATATATATGTTTTTATTGATTTCAAAGAGAAAGGGAGAGAGAAAGAGAGATATAGAAATATCAATGATGAGAGAATAATTGATTGCTTGCCTTCTGCATGCCCCCTACTGGGAATGGAGCCTGCAACCCAGGCATGTGCGCCGACCAGACCAGAATCAAACTGTGACCTCCTGGTTCATAGTTGATGCTCCACCATGAGCTAAACCAGCAGGGCTAAGAGCTCAATTTTTAAGTGCATGTTAATGCTTAGGTCTAATCCACTGGCATTTGATGCTGTTGGAAGCAATAGACCTGGGTGCGTCCAGAACATGAGCCAGTGGCTCAGGATCTGGCCTCTATGTTAGAGAACTCAGGGCAAGGCAGGAAAGCAGTTTTCTTTGCATTCCTAGAGAGGAAGCTATTCTTTGCTTTTGGGGAAAATGGGCACATTTGTCAATACCTATTGCTGTTTTCGCTCCCTTTTGATAGCAGAGTTTTCAGGACTCAGCCATCTACATTTGCATCAAGACTTCTAGCAATATGCAGCTGAATAGCCATTTTATTTTCATAAGAAAGATCTCTGTCAGAATCTCTTAGGCAGCACATAAACTCTCCTGTGTAGCTGCTGCTGCTGCTGCTACTGCAGACCGGCTTTCAGCGGGGCTGGCCCCGGCTGAGATGAGGGGAAACAGGACACATGCTCCTGAGTCCCCATTCTGGGTGGACTCAAATAAAATCGACACCCTAGAGCAAAAATATTCCTTTTGTCCAGCCTGAAACGGTGACTTCATTCAGGCACGGATAGATGCTTTAGTAAGGTCGTAATCCTTTTATTACTGTAATCAACCTGCTGATGTACCACAAGGGATTTTACTGCCCCGCAATGTTCCATGCCTCTCTCCCCACATCACTCCAATGGAAATCTGATTGTGAGCGCACATCCCTCCAGCGTGGGCAGGCTGTCCTTCAGGGAGGGGTAGCGAAACCAGCAGGGCATGGATGTTGCCGTTTATTACTGAAGCTGTCATTGCCAGAGTTGAAGGACAAATATGTTGCTCTTGGGTAGCCACTTAGCGTAAGGGGCACCCAAGTGAAATCTGACCACAGGCTTTAGGAAAAGACTGAACCATGTCTGCACATACTCTGTTGTTGCTTTAGAGTGAACTCTAGCCCTGTTCTTTGGGGTGTGGGGCTGAGGAGAAGAAACAGTTCATAAAATTGCTGTTAAACCACCATGGGTTTATGAAGTGGAAATGGAGGGCAATTAAAGGGTTCTTCCCTGCACAATTTGATAGTTATAGGGGAGGGCAGTAAATATATCTTCTTTGTCTACTGGGGCTCCCACTCCATCCAAACTTCTCATGTTTTCTTTTGCCCTTGGTACAGATAGGCATAGAAAAATGCAACTTTCGTGTTATTGCATCCCTTTGTCTTATTTCTCCATCTTGAGGAATCCTACTCCAAGTCTTATTCCTTTAAGAAACCGATTGTTGAATCAAAGAAATGCTTCATCTTGAAACTCTGTCACAAAAGGTAAGATTTCTGATTAAAGCGCCCATTTCTAGGGTGCCCTCTATTTTGTGGTTGTGCAATCCCATCTGTAGGGGTTTGAGAAAATGATATTATATCTATCAAACATGTAACACTCAGAGAACATCTCCCTTTACTGCACTGGCCAATTGTGTAGTAAAATGGATGGCAAAAAGCACTCAGTGTCATTCTGTGCATGTGTCGGGAGCAGAAGCACAGTGTTTCCTTCCTTGGGTGTGTTCCCACGTGGTTTGTCTACATCTACCCAGAATAATTCTCCCCTTTGTGTCTTAAAGCTTCCCAATGCCTGAAGTAGCGATGCTCTGCAAGTGAGGTGCGTTGGTGAGAACCCCAAAGCTGAGGGCTTCCCGGCTCGATTGCCATCTAAATCATAGCACTAGGAACACATCATCCAACTTATTCTTCCCCAGACCCAGTGCTTGGAATAGATCTGATCTCTTAACTGACATACTTTCTCCCCCCACACCCCCCAGTCCTCCATATTGTCAGAGGAAGTTCCCATGAATAAATGAGCCTGTTGTGCTAACATTCCAAATAATGTAGAGCTTTTCAGGCTTAGAGGTTGGGAAAAAGATGTCACAGGCCCAGGACATTCATATGGCAGCTGATGATAAGGGCAATTGTCCACCCTCTTGCATCAGGGGCCTGCACAGAACTGTGTTAACAATTTCAAAGAACTTTATTAATTTCTTTAAAAGCAGTCCTGTGCAAAATGGATCTCATCAGTGAGGCCCTTACTTCCTCTCCACCTTTTTGAGGAAATGGCTGAGTGTACCTTTTACCCTTGGGTGCTTGTTAAAGGGGAAGCACTCCCCCAGCATATGATATAAACTCATCTCTTGTATTTTCCTTCCCTCCCTACATCCCTGTGATGTGGGGCTTAGAGGCATGGGCTCAATAAAGCGGCAACACGGTGTGTTTGAAATGGCATGGGATGCAGGAAATGATTTTCCTAAGAAGAGTTGTACATTTTCCCATGTGCACACATATTCCCATATACTTGCACACACACTTTCACGTGTATGTACACACACACACACACACACTCTCACATATTATTAAACTCAAAGGTAAAAGTAGAATTATACAACTTCAAGATCAAACTTTGCACTTCTGTAATATTTTAAAAGCGACCTTCATTTCTAGTTATTACAAAATAGAAGTTTCCCACCTCATTATCCAAAAGATATCACCTTCCTGGGCAGTTTCCTTAATTAGTCTGAAGAATGTGTACACTTACCAAATTTGTCAACGGGTGAGAACTGGAGGTTTCTCTTCATCTCCTCCAAAGACAGGCCCTGAGGGGAACGTTGTCCAGCACTGGAAAATTCAAGGAGATGCACCATTTCACACTGTGAAAACCACGCTGGTGGTGTGCTAAGAACATTTTTATAAGACAGATTTTTTTTTTTTTTTTTACCAAATTCAGGGAAGGATTCAGAGTTACAGTGATCCCTCAATATACTGTACAAGATTTTGCTTCCCATGGTTGCAGTTACCCATGGTCAAACACAGTATAAAAATATTAAATGGAAAATTCCAGAAATAAACAATCCATGAATTTTAAATTGAATCACCCATTTGTCCAGCATAACTACTTATCCAAAAAATAAAACTTGAAGTAGAATTCTTCAATAATATAATATTTGCTACCCTCTCCTTAGGCACTTAGTAGCCATCTTGATTATTAGATCTACTATTACAGTAGCTCAGTACTTGTTTTACTTAAATATCCCCAAAGTGTAAGAGTAGTGTAAACGTTATCATAAGTATGTATACATAGTAGAAACACTTAGTATATGTAGGGTTTGGAACTATCTATGATTTCAGGCATCCATTGAGGATCTTGGAATGTATCTCCTATGGATAAGAGGGGAGGAGGCTGCTGTATGTGGAATAAATCAGATCTAGTGTGAGTCCTGGCTCCTTCAGGTAGGCTAGAATTCCCAGCTGTAACCTTGGGCATATCACCCTTTCTAACCCTCAGTTTATTTAGATGGGACAAGTACCTAAATAATTTTGAGGTTGTTTTAATAATTAAATATAACAAAAAGGAGCACTGAATCTAAAATTTGAGTTAATATGCTCTCAAGCCTTACTTTAAAGGAACTAATAACCACAACATCATTATCTTACTAATAACCGATATAAGTCAAATACATCCCAGAAGGTATTATTATTGTTATGGTTGCAATTAAAAGAGAGTGACAATAATATATGTCACATGCTTCCTATGTATTAATCATTTACATACATACTCTCATTTAATTTTTATTATTATTCTATCATTATCAAATAATTTATCTCCTTTTATAGGTTAGAAAACTGAGGATGGAGCAATTGAGAAACACAGGTTTAATAAATGGCTCATATAGAATTCAAACCCAAGATTTTATATTCCAAAGCATGTGTGCTGATCCACTATTCAAAAGGAAATTTCTTCCAGATTCCTGGTCCTCATTAATCCTTCTTTTCCCCACACTCCTCCTACTCTTTTATCATTTTGATTCATGGCATTGCCACCTTCCTACTTCTTCAGACTCAAAACCTAAAGTTATCAAAACCCTCACACTAATATTTCATCACATCGGTCAGTTACTTAGATATCTGTCTTGTATCCGTCTGTCTTATCCACATTTTAGCATCCTCAAATAAGTTGCACAGTTATCTCCAGGACTACCCTTACAATGTCCATGGCAGATGTCTTAATAGCCTCTTCCCAAGCCACTCCTCTCCATCTCAATTCCTGCCACTGCATCCTTCAGTTACTTAAGTCAACATTTTTGGAATCATCCTTGGTACCTTTCTTTTTTTCACATCTCCTACCTAATTTAAAACTTTTTAGCTCTGTCTCCAAAATGTAATCTTAATCTATCCATCTCTCTCTTCCCTCAAGGTCTAGGCCATATACTAGTAATCTCTCTCTTGTCTGGACCTCTGCAATTTGACTCCTAATTGATCTTCTTGCTTTAACTCCTGTCCCCTAAAAATCCATCTCTGTGCATTATCCAGAGTGACCTTTTCAAAATATACAACAGATTAAGCTATTCACCTACTGAAAAACTTCCATTGACTTCCCAGTTCATTTAGAATACAATGCAAATGCTTTGCCCTCATCCACAAGGCCTCTGCAGGTACGCCACTCCCCAGCTTGTGCTAAGCACTTCTTTGGGGCATTCTATCTGTCCCATCAACTCTCCTAGCTCCTTCCCAATCCAGAGCTTTTGCATTGACTCTGCTTGGAATGCTAGATGAACCCAAATCCAGTTTGGCTGGGCCCTTGTCCTGCTTTCACCCATGCCTGTGTCCTCTGCCATTCAGGCCTCAGTTGGAATGTCACCTCCTCAGAGAGGTCTTCTCTGGCCACCATTCCAAAGTGGTCATCCTCTGCCTATGGTCAATTTCCATCACATCAAATCAACTTATTTCTTTCTTTCAGAATTCCATAAAATTATCTTGCTTATTTATCCATTTATAATATTTACATACTGTCCATATTCTTTTACAAAATGAGGCTGGAAGCTTTCTCTATCTTGTCTCTCTATTTCCTGGTACACACTAAACACTCTGAACAGTGACTGGAACATAGAAGACACTAAAAAAAATTAGTTTTTGAATGATTCCATTAACTAATAGATTCCTAAGTGATGTCTTTCTCTCCAGTCACTCAATCGTCCCCTTCACAAGGTCTTCCTGTGATAAAAATCTTACCATGCACACACCTTCCCCCACTCTAGTTCTTCAGGCTGATGTTCAAATTCCTATGAAATCTAATCCTCCTTGTATTTTGTGTGTATTTTGCATTACACAGCACCTTCTCCCCCCACCCCACACACCTACCCGCCTCCCTTTCCCCAAGTTCAAGCCACACTAATGGACTTTGCAAACACTCCTGAATTTTCCCTCCTCCATGGCGATAGCTGAGCTGCTCCCATACTTGATTCTACCTGGTGATGCCTTTTTTATCCCCAACAGGGAGCAGCGTGGTGTTGTGGTAAGGAATGAGCATTCTGGTGCCAGACTCCTTGAATTTGAATTTTGACTCCATCACTTACTAGTTCTATTACCTTTGACAAATTCATTTAACTGCTCTATACCTCTGTGTAAGCCACTCTAAGATGGGAATACAAGACTTATAAGGTTAATCATGAGAATGAAAAGAGTTAATAAGATTGAAGTCCTTTGAACAGTGCTGGAATTTAGTAAGCACTCAATTAATGTTATCTATTGTACTTTGATTATTCATCAAGGTCTAACTCAAAGACAACATGTCCTCCACATCCTCTTGGAAGCCCCCAGTCTGAACCCCATTCCCTGGCACTTCACATTCCTTTCACAGTGCTTATCAGAGCCGGCCGTGGTGAAGAATGATCTACATGGGTGTGCTAGTGAACCCCACTAAACAGATACTCTTGAGGGGCAGAGGTCCTAGCTAAGATCTTTGGATCTCCCACAGGACTTAGCTGGTTCTTTGTAAATAGTTAAAATAATACAAGTATATTAAATAGCATTATTGACAAACGTTCACTTGGAGAAGTTAGAGTTCTCTGAATTTCCACAATTAATTAATTTGCATACAAATAACTCCATGTTTGGCCTCACTTTTTTCTTTTCTTTTTTTAAAGATTTTTAAAATTGATATTTAGAGAGAGAGTAAGGGAGGAGGGAGAGAAATATTGATGTAAGAGTAGAACATCGAAACATCAGTTGTCTATTTCCTCATGTCTCCTATCTCCTGCACACACCCTACTGAGGATTGAGCCTGAAACCTGGGCATGTGCCCTGACTGGGAGTTGAATCAGCAACCTCTCAGTGCACGGGACAACTGAGCCACACCAGCCAGGGTTGGCCTAACTTTTTAAAAATTTTTTAAAATATGTTTTTATTAATCTTTAGAGAAAAAGGAAGGGAGATAGATGGAGAGATACAAACACCAATGAGAGAGGAACATCATAAATCAGCTATCTCTTTCATGCACCTCTACTGAGGATTGAGCCTATAATCCAAGCATGTGCCCTGACTGGTGACCTTTTGGTTCCTGGGTTGACACTCAACTGCTAAGCCACACTGGCTGGGCTGGCCTCACTTTCTTAAGCTATAAAGGAAAGATGCTGTTTCTTAGAGGAAAGCAATGATTAAAAGGAAGAAGAAAAAGTATTGACTTAAAGTGGGACATGTTGTGATCTCAGTCCACATTAAGTGGCAAACCACGCTCAGTTCTGGGCAATAGAATGTCATTCAGGATATTTTTCAAAATAAAATATATTCTACTAATACCCATAGCCTCTTGAGCACCCTCATTCCTTTTAAGAAATGTGCTATGCACAGTAGTCTCAGCAACAACAAGATAATAGAGAATAAATATTTTATCATCAAAAAGGCTATCTGGTTTCCTATGAATAAAAAGCCCATCTTCAAGCTGCCTTATTTATTCAGTTGCTGAATGCAATTTGTGCCAGGGGACTTAACCTTCCTGCCCAAGAGATACCACATACTCTGGCTCTGGATGCTGTTACAGGATGACAGACAGATGGAAGCTAAGCATGCCCAAGTCAAACAAAGCAGGAGAAACCAGACTCTGATCAATGAAACTGGTTGTCCTCAACCCATGTGCATCCCGACCTCAGCAGAAGTTTCACAGAAACGCAGAGTTTAAACAGAAACGGAGGGCCCTCTCTTGGCTGAAGTTGTGGTCAGTGAAAATAAGCTTTTCCAGGGATGCAGCTGCTCCATGAATTCAATGAAAGTAAATGAGAAGTAATGGCAGGTAAGAAAGGCACTCAATTTTGCAGTGTTTCAATATTACTATTCAACTAGGTAGGCTTCGTTATGCTAAAAGGATACTGTATATCATATAGAGGCATATATGTGAATAATATATAATATTATATGGGTTATTTCATGTATACTTTTTGTGAGAATGAAATGAAATTTTCTCTCTCAAAGAGAATAATATGGTCTTTAGGTTACCTTTTGCATACTTTGGCATCATATTGATATATCTTATTTGAGTGCTAAAAATGTTTCAATCATTTTAGGCTAACCAGTTCATATAAGCTCTGTGATGTATTTGTAAAGATCAGCATAATCATCAGCCATTGTCTCCTGCAAAGTTGCACTAGGAAATGAATAATTTATCTAGAGTGAAGAACAGAACCTAAATTGAAAACATATTTCTTGCTTCTCAATCCATGCTATACAGCAGGCTGTCTGTTACTTAGGATAGTTCTCATGCAAATCCACATATGTGATTTGTACTTTTGTGTGTGCATGCCATTTAGGCCATGGCTTGTCAGCACAAACTAGCATGTTTGCAAATAGTCCCATGGTTTGTGAATAAACTTTGCACCCTAACCAAAGACAAGGAGGGTGTTCAAAACAAAATTGTGAGGCTATGTTGGCTGAAATGAATGCAGAGAAAATGATGCTCATGGCAAGCACATTAGGTAAAAAGTATCCAATGAGAAGTAAATGCAAATTCCAGAAGAGCTATGAAGTATGGAAAAAAATGCTAGAAGATAGAATATACCCCAAATTCTTTTAAATTCTTCAAAGCAGGAGTAAGGCAGAGTCTATAACCTAAATTAGTGGGTTAATATACATTGCAGACAAAACTCCAGAAAAAAAATAAATATTAAGACAGAGTTTTTCTGTACACTCAAACAAATGACTGATTATTAGATGCTATCATGGGTTTAGTAAGAATAAAGATGTCATGCTAGATTTGCTTTATTTCCTTTGGGTGGGAATACATTTAAAGGGGGAAATCCATAGGCTACAACTTGCACCTGGATTTCACAGACCCTGGACAGAGTTTCCACTGATTACTTTGTAACTAAGAAGGGGGGAGTTGTGCCAGGCCAACAAATGGTTAGACTGGACTGTCACTGGCTGACATGCAGTACTGGTACACACTCCAGGTAGGTGACATTACCCACAGGGTTAAGCTGAGCCTCGGACACTGGGTAAAGTTAAAACAAAATAGCCCATTTCCTAAAAATAGAATTGTCCAGACATAGATTGAGCTGTTCTAGAAGGGCGTACTTCCCATCCCTGGAAGAGTTCAAACCGTGTTTGAGCATCTGATGACCCTGGGTGCTGTAAGAAGGATGTATGTGGTCACCTGGATGACCTGACACCCCAGGTCCCTCTATCTCTTACATTCCGTGGTTCTTTAAAGGTTTCCATGAACCCTGTAGACTTGTGAAACCGGCTTTGATGCTTTGGAAAGACAGAGTGAGATTTCACAGTTTCGTCTTAGGCAGAAGATTTTTATCTTCCTTATCTTGAAGTGTCTGACATTTGGCCAGGTCTGAATGCCTGATTCCCACTCACATGTCACAGCACACCTGGCCACACATTACCACTACCGCTCACGTAGTGTTTGTAGTTTTTTGTGTATATGTATTCCATTTGACCTACAGGAAATGTAGAGTGATCATAGGTGATCATTCTGTCCTTAACTTCCTCCTGCAAATCAGATTGAAATCACAAAAACTAAAAAAAGAAGAAGGGAAAACACTGTAACTGAACTGTGCTATTTGGTTGAAAGAACGATCTCCTTTAATGCTCAGTTTCAAAGGAAGAACCACACCAGCGTCGAAGATGAAGCAAAAGAAAAGTGTGAGGAAGTCACTTTCACTTAAATCCACCATTAGAGGTTTAAATGGCATCCTAGGTACTAGAAAATCCAACTGCTTCACAAAGTGTTTTATATAAGATACATGTAGAATATTTATGTTTCAATGCCCGAGGGGTGGGGAAAAAAAACCCTAAAACATGATGATATCTATTAATCCAGAAAGGTATATTGTTAACCAAGGCCCAAGAGGAAGAAGGAAAATTCTGTTGGAAGAGACTCAGAGGACTTCTGGTGCCATCTCTCCAGAAGGTGGAAGCAGGCAGTACCACCGTGAGTCCTCATGGACCCATTTCAAACCTCAAAAGTGGCCAGTATTGTGTCTCCCAAATATAGACTGCCAAATGCTTTTGGCGTTGGAACGATGAATCATGATGTTGGCTGTGGGATTTCATGAAATCTCAGAATATTTGCTAGTGCCATGATGGCCTCTGACTGAATTGCATTCCAGGGAAGACTTTAGATGGGCATACAGTCCATTTTTATCACATTTGTCCAAGTGTGGTTTTTATCACATTTGTCCAAGCTAGGGACTTAGATTTGGTGAATTGCAGTGAATATATAAGTACAGTCCACATGACTTGAAAGCAAGAGGGAAATTACAGCAACCACATAAAAAGTAAAGACCTGGAGCATTAACTTCTATCAAAATGATATAATAATAATAATTCCTTAGATTTGCAGAGGGCTTTATAGCTCGCACATACTTTTCTATTGGTTAGCTTAAAACATTTTCACTTTATGAGGTAAAAAGGAGGTGTCTAGGAAGGCATTAATTTTACCTCCATTCTATGCAGGTGGAAAGTTAGGCTCAGAAAAGTTTGAATAATGTGCATAACAGAGGCAGAACAAGAATGTGAACAAATGATCTTTAAATTTCTAGTCCATTCTCTTTCTTCTAAAACACATTACATTTAAAAAAGAAATCTTTATCTTTAAGTATTACATATGTTTTCCTTTTACCCCCAATTAACCCTTTCTAGCCTGCCCTCACCTCCTGCCACAGGCCTTCACCACACTGTCTGTGACCAGGGGTTAAGCATAGATGGGTACAAGGTCTTTGCTTAATCTCTTCCCACTCACCCACCCACCCTTGCCTTCCCTTGAGATTGGACAGTCTGTTCCATGCTTTTATGTCTCTGGATCTTTTTTGTTCATCAGTTTATTTTGTTGAAATACACTACATTTAATCATAGCATATATACGTCAAACTACTGGTCTGTTACCATAAGGGAAGCTCACTGACTTAGTGACAAGTTAGAGTTTTGGGCCTTTTGCATATAAAGATGAACATTCAATTTCTCATAGAGAAATATTCCTCATCATATCAGAAAGCAGATCAGCTTTTTTGTGTGTGTTTTTCTAGATCTTATAAAACACTAGAGGCTCAGCACACAATTAAATCATGCACGGTTAGGGTCCCTAGGCCCAGCTGCAATCAGGACCATGTCTGCCACCCAGTGTCGCTCCTCCACCTCCGTGGTCCCTGACCCACGAAGTTCCTCGCTCACAGTCTCCCGCTCTGCAAGGCTCTTCGGACTCAGCCGCCCATGCCCCATCATGCTCCTCCGCCTCAGCCACCCTACGAAGCTCCCTGCTAATAGCCCCCACCTTGCGATGCTCCACCACCTTAGCCATCCCAGGAAGCTCCACACTCACAGCCCCTACCCTGCCATGCTCCACGATCGCCACGCCCACTTCGCAATGCTCTTCTGCCTCAGCCACCCAGGGAAGCTCCATGCTCACAGCCCCCTGCCCCGTGAGGCCCCTCAGTCTCCATGGCCGCGCCCCATCATGCTGTGAGAGCCTGGACTAGTCCTTTGGTCATTTGGCCCTCAGCTCCCTCCTCCTGCCACCATGTCTCTGGTGGCTGGGACCCACAGCTCCCCGCTCCCTCAGCTCCCTAGTCTGCTGTTTGGTTATCTGTCGGTTTTGGTCATAATGGCACCTGGCTTTTTATATATTAGGATGTTACTTTCCCCCTGTCCAACATCAGCTTGTCTGTTCCCCAGGCAGTGTTGCCAAAACATGAGATACTGCCTTTTAGAAAGTTCAGTGTGTGTGTGTGTGTTTGATCTTGGGTAAGCTTTCCTAAGCTGATCTCGCATGGATCCCTCCTCCTAAACACAGCCCTGGGCTATGTTGAACAGAAAACCATTAAGTTACCATATGATTAAAGACTTCAGGCAAATTCTTCCTTCACTCAAGTTGGTACAATTACCCATGGTTTGTATGCAGCTGAAAATGCCCCAGGCTACCTGTAACCTGGAAGATTTAGCCATTTGGACTTTGTATAAGGCAACATATCCAAGGCCTCACAGCCTTGTACATGTGCTGGGTGGTTTGTTGTTTCCTTTGACCATCTGTCATAATGATGTTACCTACATGAGAATATTAACACGAGGATCAATGCAATGCTCCCTATCCCCTTCCTTCCCCCTCCTCACAAGAAATATATCAAAGTTAGGAGTCATTTCTCTCACTCAAAAGGAAACATATACAAGTAACATCTAACCAGAATTTCAGTTCTTTTGACACTAATATCTACATGACTAATACAAAGAAAGGTGGAGGAAACAGCCCTCTGAGATCCCTAATAAAGGTGTTTACACAAGGAAAATAAATTCCTTGTCATAGAAAAGGCTACTAGAGTCATCTGACTGTTCCCTTTGGCATTCAGCTGAAAATAAATAGATCTATTTAAAACAGATCTGTCAGAGGGATAAATGTCTTCTGAGGCTTTGCAATGTTTTTCTGTGCAGCACACCTTTTCTCTGGCCTAAAGAGACTCCATTAGAAATGGGATCACCTTTGGCCTAACTTTGAAATAGTCCAGTCAGACTCCTATGAATAAGCATTTGTTAATTTATCAGCTAAGCTCAATATGTTTATTTATTCATGATTTCATTCTGGCTGTTTTCAAAACATTTTGTTTTTGTCAATATTCCCTACTTGATAATGTCCTAAATTAAAACAAATTTATTGCTCTCATTACAGTGAATGGGCAATGGCCAAAGTATTTAATGGGGTCAGAGTTCAGTACAAAATATCTCTTTCAGGAAAATCAAACCCATCAGCTTTCGTTCAATGGCAAATGTCCCCAGGCTATAAAAGGACTAAAAGACTTGGCAATGGGTCATGGCTGTATTTGAGCCATTAGGCAAACATCCAAGGTCTCAGCTCCCCCATTTTTAAAGGAAAAAGCAATTAGGCAAAGAATTATGAATAAAAAAAAAATGCAGTGAGAATTGAAAATGTGTGTTAATTCCTTGATGGCTCATAAATTATTAATATGCTCAACAGTAGCGTAACACCACCACATTTCTCAAGTTACCTATAGTTTAAGCAGGTACAAATGAATCAATTGTAGGATCCAGCATAAGATGCACTTCGCATGCCTTAGTGCTAAAACTGAGGAACATGCTTTAAATATAGCAAGATCTTTCTTAACCTTTACCTTTTGTACTCATCATCCAAAAAAGGGAAAGCATTTACAATTTTAGAGCTCTGAGATCTTGGTAGCAGGATGGTCATAAAATCCACTCCTCACTCCCTCATTTTTCGACATCTCACTTTACCAAGAAGCCTTGTGAAGTGAAATCACTTATCTGGGTTCATATATCAAGGTTACAGTGAAGTCAGGAGTATAACTTAGAGTCCTGAACTTCTAGTCTTCTTTGAGGGCTTTTATTCTTATTTGTAAGGGGAGAAAAGAAACAAGAATCTGCTGTGTATCTGCTAAGTGCCTTACAAACTTTATTACATTGGCTCCCCTGACAACCCATTTTACATGTGAAGGAAACCAGGGTCTGAGAGTTTACGTCCTGTCCAGGGTCACGCAGCTGTAATTCAAACTTGGCCAAGCAGCATCCAAATCTCCTGCTTTCCCCACTTACCTCTGTTGACTCTAAAAATGATTTCTAAATTTACCTCTATAACATCATCTGTCTTTCTTTCTCCAATGTTTATCAAGCACAATGCCAGGTGCTATGCTAAGTGCTAAGGGTACAGATATGAGCGTGATGGGCATGGATTCCACTCTCTGGGGTAGATAGTGATGTAAACATGTACAGATCGATTTCAATGCCTGGGAACATGATACCTGCTCCAAGAGGTACCTTCCCACACATAGGAAAAGGACAAACAAGAGTCCCCAGGGAAAAGAGTTTCTGGGAACAGGGGTAGGCATAGAGGTATGTGTAAAGACCTAGGAAATCAAGTAGCTCTCCAGCTGAAATACAACCATCTTTCTCTGAGCACCTCTTTATTTTCCCACATAAGATGTTCCTTGCTTGTTTTGTACATTCCTTATCCCAACCTTGGGATCTGCCATTTCTTCAAAACACTGTTTCCTTTGGGTGGAGAATTTAGAAATCACAATCTAGGTGCTTGGTGTGCTCTTTGCCATTTGAAATGTTACTGTTCCCAGGCCTTCTCATCAAGTAGGCAAAGCTGGACAACATGCATGGATATATGGACATGGATTCCACTCTCTAGGGTAGATAGTGATGTAAACATGTACAGATCGATTTCAATGTCTGGGAACATGATACCTGCTCTAAGAGGTACTTTCCCACACATAGGAAAAGGACAAGCAAGAGTCCCCAGGGAAAAGGGTTCCTGGGGACAGGGGTAGGCTTAGAGGTATGTGTAAAGACCTAGGAAATCGAGTAGCATGGATATACATGCATGTGTAAACATTTTTAGATCTCTGGCTGCTCTCAAATTATAAATCCATACCCATAACTCCAATTCCAATTAACATCACAGGGTCCATTTCGATTTTCTCCCTTTTCATATTTATACTGCTCTTCTCTGATGGTGAGAAACCTGGTTCCCACACTCCTTAATACATTTACTTATTTAATCAATGTCTCTGAATTTACAAATCATCCATTGCTGTCACAACTCCATTCCCTCAACACACACACAAACACGGATATCTCCTTTATCCCACCTGGGCTCCAACATCCCATACCCATTGTTTCCAATATGTGGATGCCCTCCTTACCCCTTTGTGTTCTAACACTCTTCTTTGGTCTATTCCTCATTTGTTTGCCCTCCTCATTTCTCTTGGGCTCCAGAACTCAGCACTGAGTGATGTTTCTCATTCTATTCAGGTTCTGTGCTGAGCCTGGATTCTAAAACATTGGATGGGCATCCCCAAGCCCATGTGGACACCCTTTCCTCCTCCAGTTCTGGCTCAACATGTCATGCCATGTAGCTGCCACCCACCATCCTCACCATCCTCCTGGATAGTCTCTGCATCTGCCTCAGAGTCAGATATCCTGCTCTGTCCCCCGTGGGGGAGCTGTCTTTGCCCAGTCCTGTCTGATGGCTTGTGAACTAAACCGTTTAGGAATGGAAGAGAAGGAAAGAGAGAAGAGCAATAAGGATGAACTTTAAAAATGTTAATCAGTCCTATCTGGTTTGGCTCAGTGGATAGAATGACTGCCTGTAGACTAAAGGGTCCTGGGTTCTATTCGGGACAAGGCACGTACCTTGGTTGCAGGTGCCTCCCTGGTCCAGGCCCTGATGAGGGCTCCTGCAGGGAAGCAACCAATTGATGTGATTCTTTCACATGGATGTTTCTCTCTGTCTCTCCCTCTCTCTTCCACTCTCTCTAAGAATCAATGGGAAAAAATATCATCAGATGCTTATTAACAACAACAAAAATGTTAATCACAACATGTTATGTCCCTGCTCACAATCCCTGTGACCAGTCAACATGTATAGAACAATATCCCAATGCTTTGTCTGGGTTGGTAAAGCAATTGTGATCTGGCTCTTACTTGTCTACCTGGGACTTTATTCTGTATCACTTTGACCCTGCCTCCTCCTCTCTGTTCACCTTCTATTTCTTCTCCTCTATTTCTTCTCTTTGTTCCTGCCATGTGAACTATACATTTTTTTTTTAGTTCTCCTGAATGCTTTTTTTCCCATGATCTTCTTTGTTTTTTTTATTCTACCCACCTCACCTAAGCTTATCTTTTAGTCACTGTTTATCCCACCAAGCTGTTTGCCTTATCTGATAGCATTTATCACCATCTCAGTTTTCTTATATATTTATTCATCATTTGTCAGCTGTGTAGGCAGATACAGTATTGTTTATAGACTTGACCTACTTGGAAAGTCACCTGCAGAGGTTTCTATACACCATCATTGTTTCCTGTGTCTTTATTCTTAAAGGAGGGCAGAGGGAGTTAGTGTTCCTTTGACAATTCGAAGGCATGTTCTTCTAAGTTTGCAAAATGAGATTAAGCCTGGGTTACCCATAGCAGTGGCTTATTTATTAACATACCCCTTATTTACTTTTCTTTCTTCTTTTTCCTTCCCTATGCTTCTTGAACTCATGTCCCAAAAAAGCAGTTTACGCTCAAATCCTTGTGTCATGGTATTTTTGGAGGAACTCCAATTAAGATGGCCTTCCTCTCCTGACTAAAATGTCAGTTGCATAACAGCTGGAATTTGTCTATCTTGTTTATTAATGTGCCTTGATTCCTAGTGCCTTAAATAAATTATTGTATTAAATAAACTATTGAATAAATGAATGATGAAACTTTCTTCATGTTTATCTTTGTTTATTTACATGTAATTTATTGGTCAAACTCCTTCCATTTCTTTTGTTTTGTCTGTTTTTGTAATCTTCACACAAGGACTTTTTTTCCATTTATTTTTTAGAGAGAATAGAAAGGAGAAGAAAGGGAGGAGGAGAGAGAGAAACATCAATGTGAAGGAGACACATCGATTGGTTGCCTTCTGCATGCACCTCAACCGCCAGGAATAGAGCCTGCAACCAGGTATATGCGCTTGATCAAGAATCAAACCTGAGACCCTTTGGTGTGTGGACCAACGTTCTAACCACTGAACAACTGGCTAGAGCAACCGCTTTCCATTTCTTTGGCCACTCTCAGGGACAAACTGTATTCCCCTGACTATTGCATGCATTAGACAGTGATCTCTGCAGAAGTCTCCCAGTTCCTATTGCCTGTCCAGCCCATATCACCTTCCACATCATTGCCAGGAAAATCTGAGAATGATTCTCTGTGATAGCCTTCAGCATCCATTCAGTGGTTCTCTGTGCAGTCTTACAGATATGAAAGTGAAACCCAGCACTGGGGAAAAAGTCTCTATTCAAACTTCACCTCTCTTGTGACAGAGTGATGGCCCTATAAAAAAGGAGAAGCAACTACAGTGCTCTCAGTGCTGACCTAACGACTGCTCTCATCATTGGCACCAAACTTGTCTCATGATGTATATTCATCTGATCCACAACTGGGCTCTGGATTGTTCATGGGGAGGGATCCTTATCAGTCCTTGTGTCCTCTGGGACCTCACACAGCCCCTGGCACTGACTAGTCAGAATAAATGTGTTGACTCTTGGAAGGTAGCCTTTATATTTTTCCATGGGGACATGAGTTTCCAAAGTGCAGTTTTAGAGCTATGTGATTTGGAAAGAATGGATGTTTTATGCTTCTAGAGCAGGGGTCAGAACAATTTTCCAGTAAAGGGTCAGACAGTGAATATTTTAAGCTTTGCAGATCATATGGTCTCTGTTGTAAGTATTCATCTCTGCTGTTGTAGCACAAAAGCAGACATAGACAATGTGCAGACAAATGAGTGAGGCTGTATTCCACTAAAATAAAATAAAAAATAGAAAGCAGGGTGGGAGTTGGACTTGGCCCATGGGCCATAGTTTATCAACCTTTTCTGTAGAGCAACAGGTAAACCCAATATGGGATTCTCCCCTAAGGGGCCTTCCACGTTGGGGACAAACAATTCTAGCTTAATGGAAGTAGAGTCGCTACTCACCTTTCAATTAGTTTTCCCTAAAAGTTGAATAATAAAGACCAAAATGAATGTGCTAATAGCAAAGGAAAAAAATACATAGTTTACATTTATTTAATGTTTACTGTATATCAGACATGCACAAATTGTACTCTTACATAATCCTTACTGCAACACTATATATTCTCATTTTCATCCTATAGATGAGATATTTGAAGCTTGGAGAGCCCAACTCACTTGCCCAAGGTAACATGGCTTATCCATGGTAGAACTGAATTAGAAGTCAGATCTATCTGAGCCCCAAGCTTTTAACCACTACTTTATAATAATGGCCACTGTGTGGGTACATAAATGAAAATTAAAAGTCCAATTTTATTGATTAAAAATAAAAGCAGCAACTAGATAGGCACCTATAAAGGAGTACATATTCGTTTCTCCTTTCGATTTGATGAAAGTTCAAAGTCCATCTTTGATGATGTTACATCTCTAGGCTCCATTGTGTGAATTCAGATCCCTGCAAGAAATTCCATGTTCCTTTGTTCTTTATGACAGGCCAGTCTGGATGGGAAGGTTGAAAACTCCCTAAACTCTTTGAACATGCAGAACATTGATCTTCACAAACCATTTGAAAAGCCCTAAGGAGGTTACAAATTACAAGCAATGTTTGTTGTACTGTTACAAGTGCATGTATGCCAAACCTCTGGGACCTTTTGCCTCATCACACACCACCAAAGCTTTCCCCTCCTCCTCTGTGTATTCTTTGCTGTCAGACCCAGCAAAATAGTATTATGTTGCTAAGGTGCCTTGTTCTCATGGAGAAACTCTTCTCCTGCCAGTGAAGGGCTGGGGGATACATTCCTACACCACTCAGTTGTGACATGCTGTGTGCTTCTTTGAATCTTGGGGCCAGGCAGGGGTGGGTATTTCCTGCTGAGCAGGCTAGTGCTCCTGCTTCTCTGTTGGCAGGAACATGACTGGGCTCAGTAAGAAGTGCTCTGAGCCTCCCCACTGCTGGACCTCTGTGGTCAGTTTTGTTTTGGTATTTATTAAGCTTTTATATGTGGCACACCAGACTGCACATTCCTTCAGAATGGGAGCTATGCTTTGTTATTGATCTCTGTAGCCCTGGCATTTGAGGCCTGGCACAGGATATGTTCTCCATAGATTTAAATAATGAATTTGGTAGAACTGAAGTCCTGGTCATTTCTCCAGCTTCCTCTCTCAGCCCCGGTCCCTGGGCAGTTTTGCCAAGTAGTTAGGAGCACAAGATCTGAGTCAGACAGAGTCAGGTTTCCAGTACTGGCACCTGCCCAGCCTACTTGTAGCTTTTGACCAAGTTACTTAACTTTCCTGTGCCTCATTTTCCCTTTCTGTACAGTGGGGAATAGTAATAGTACCTATCACATATGTAGGATTTTTGGGTGGAATATGCAATGATGTACATGAAAATGATGTGAAAGAATCCCAAGACATATTGCTCTCATTCTCATTACCATTTCTGCCTAAAGCATTCTTCCTTTTTCTTTTTCCATTGAATAATTAATGCATTTTGTAGGCTTCCTTCTTCCCAACACTTGGTTAGCTGCCCTGTTTAGTATGTTCTTGATTGCATAGTTGATCACTGCTTTGTTTTCTTACTGTCTCTCCCCAGTGCTCAGCCCACAGCCCATCCTAAACAAAATAATTATTAAATAATTGAGTGAGAGGAAAGTAGGTTAAAGAGCATTCCTCTCAGTGCCACCATTCCTCTCAGTGCCATGAAAGCAGCCTAATCCTGTCACTACTTGCTCAGTTCCCACAGGGGCAGCATCTGGACCTCAGTAAATGCCCAGGTCCTCCCCATGGCCTGCAGCTCCTTCATGATCTGCCCCACGCCCATGGCTTCTCTTCTTTACCTCCTATTCCCCTCCCCGAGGGTCACTGAGTTCCTTCTGGTCTCCCTGGATTTTCCCCTGAGTTCACAGACTCCATCTCGCCTTGGGAAATCTGTGTTCACTGTTCCCACAAACTGGACTGTTCTCCCCCAGGGGCCTGTGGTTTTCTCTTTCACTGTGTTTACATCTTTGTTTAAATGTTACTTCTGGGAGAGGCCTTTTCTGACCATGTTGTTTAAAATTGCAAATCACATCTCTTTCTGAGCTCCTGTACCCCACACCCTTGCTTTAATATGCTGCATAATTTACTTTAAAAAAGTCTATCATGCTTCTCCTCCACTAGAACAATAGTTCTGTGAGGGGAGAGATTATTTGTGCATTTTCTGCTGAATGACAGAGCCTTGAAGTGTAAGACCTGGATAAGCATTTGCTAAATAAATGAATTTATTAAATTAAAGAATGCCCATAGCTTCCAGACGGAGGTCAAGGACAAAAGGGGGGTGGAGGCATGAGTGCGGTAGGGTGGAAGATTGGAATGGGAGGTTGAGGACAAATATGTGATACCTTAATCAAAATGGGAAATTTTTTATGAGCTTCTTTCTAGAGAGATTGTGGCTTTTTGATAATGAATTGTCTTGTACAATTTTTGAATAGGAATGGCTTTGTGGAGGCCCCTCAGTGAGTCACCAGTTAGTCCTACCACAGGTCTGGCCACAGCCAGTGGGACCGGGCAGCAGCCCTGGCATCCACACAGCACCAGGTGTAGAGGCTTTGCCCCTTCTGTAGGAAGAGCCAGACATTGTTGATCATCGCTTTGTTTACTTGCTGACTCCTGCAGTGCTCAGCCCACAGCCCATGTTAAATAAAATACCTATTCAATAATTGAATGAGAGGAAGGTCCACAGGGACCTCCCCTCTGCAGGTTCCCATAACCAGCTGAAGGGGCAGAGATCAGGCTGCTAACATACCCAACAGGCTCTTCCAAGTGCTTCCAAGTACTATCCAGGGACAATTTCTACATAGTTACTGTGTGTTTTAAAGATGTTTTAAAGAGAAGAATCCACTGGAGCTTCTGTGGACACTGCAGCAAAAATTACTTGATTGTAATTGTGGCTTGGCCACAGTGGGCTCTTGCCATCTGTCAAACTTCTGCAAAAACCCTTCTCTAGTGGAAGCAAGAATTCCAAATTCACCCATGCCTTTGGAGTCATGACTTGAGAGAAATGCCTTGTCCTCTTAGATGCATAACCCAAAGAATATAGCAAGCCGCAAGTATGGCTTGTTTTTAATCACAATTCTGTAATACTTGTCTTTACAAAGCCATATGCTTCACAGCAGTATCAGTTAGGATAATGTCCATAAAAGTATTTTTTTAAAATAATAGGTGTTGGAATATCTATTTCACATATACATTTAACATTTAATCTTCCCAGCATGTGAAATGGGTATTATGACCATGCATTATTGTTATTATGAAGAAATCCAAGGGCACAAAGGTCAGGTGATTTGCCTGAGTGAGGAGAAGGACTGGAGCCCACAAGGGCTCATTGTTTCTTGCTCTGCAGTGTCCCTGTGCTAAAGAAAGCCCTGTGATCTGCTGGAGTGAAGGAGACACATGGGGCTCTTCCCTCTCTTTGGGAATTTGTATTTTTCAATCTCCAGTGAACAACTGGACTTGATGTTAGAAATTCGTGCTGCTGGTCATGAACCTCTTGAAGCTTTGTATCATGCAGTGCTGGGTTTTATGTGTTCCCAGTCTAATCTTGAATTCCCTTTACAGGCAAAGTTTCCACTGAGTTCAGGAGCTAAGGTAAGAAGACAACACATTTGAACCTGTAAAAACACCAGTTTAAATCCAGATTTTAACCACACTATTGAGATTCCAATATTATTTGAATACTGTATTTGAATAAAATAAATATGTTATTCTTGAATTACCTCCTTAGACATTTCTCTCTCTGACTCTGTCTGTCTCTCTAACACACACACACACACACACACACACACACACACACACACACCTACTTTAGGGACAAAAAAAGAATAAACCACTTACAATTTTGGAACATGAAGGAAAAAGACAGAAAGACAGATTTCCCTCGTTTTCATGCTACTCTTAAAATGTATAATATCCTCAGGAGAAATCCTTCCATACTGTGTTGTGAGAATTAGTCATGCAACCCCAACTACAAATATCCCCCAGCACCACTCTGGAAGTGTACTCCTTGGCCTCCCTTTTAATGTAAGACACCCAGCTGAAAGGAAGCCGTGTCTGGGGAACGGGGAATCAGAGCTGCTGTGGGTTCCCATAGGAACGCTGGGAGCACGTTTCTTCTATTTATGTGCTTTTACAGCAGCTGCCTCCTTTGGATTCTGGCTGTTAGCAAGTGCAAGCAGCAGCTCCAAGCACAGAACTGCCCTAAATGTCTCTCTTTGAAGCCCTTGAGTCTACAGCCTTCTATTTGTGTCTGGCCTCGATTCATCCTGGGCCTGAATGCTTCACCTGCTTTAAGTTTCCAATACAGCTACACTAGATTAAAAAAAAGAAGAAGAAGAAAGAATAAAAAAAGAACAACCCTTGGTCAGTAACTCTCAGCAGGAGAGTCAGGGAGGGAGAAGGGTAGGAGCTGAGGCAGATGGTAATTACTTTCTGCCGCCTATGTTTGGAAGGATCTTGATGTATCTCTCTCACCTGGATGTTTGGCTCTGTCTGGAACCCAGGTACCGGTTTGGAAGGTTAACAACAGGTGGATGCGGACTTATACTCACTCTGGTCTTTGGAGTAGTTATGATTCATAGCAGAAATGGCATTATGTATGGAGGAGCACAGGTTTTGAAAGAAACTTTTACTAACCCTCAAGGATCTAAACACTTGATATTTAAATAGAAATACATAGAATCCTTCACTCACTTCTGTATTCATTCATTCACTCATTTATTATTTGATCTTGTCCCCCTCATATAAAATGTATCATGTTTTGCTGAAATGGCCTATTTACCAACTCTGTGTGTCCATCTGATCACTATATCCCGCCCCCACCCCAAGGCTGAAATACAGTGAGAGTCCTTATCAAGGATTTGCTAATCCAAAGAAGGAAGAAAAAAAGAAAAAAAAAGAGAAAAAGAAAAAGAAAAAGGCTTTATGGAACTAGCATTTAATATTATCTGTATCTATATCTCTGCAGAATATCTAGCTCTATATGTATTTGCTTGTGGGTATAATAATGTAGAAATTTATTATATTAGAACAGTGATTTTCAACCAGTGTGCCACAAGAATTTTTAAAACTTGTAGTACCTGACTATTTATTAAGGGGCACTGACCTCTTTTTCCCTTAGATTGTCAAATAAAAAAATAACAACAGCCAACACAACAATGGCCATCTGGTGTGAATAAATCAAAATTATACATTTTTGTCAGATTGCAAAAATATGTAATTTTTGGTGTACAGCAAAATTTTGGTAATTAGTGTATGTGTGCCATGAGATGAAAAAGATTGAAAATTGCTGTAGTAAAACAAGTATTTCATTGAGCAGTATAACTCTGGGCCAAATTTTCTTTTAAGTGATTTACATAGTTTATTTCATTTAATCCTTACAATAATCCTAAAATCAGTACTATTACTTCCCCATTTTATAAATGAGGAAGTAAATACAAAGAGGTTAATTAGCTTGGCTAACATCACACGTAAGACATGGCAGGTCCAGAATATGAACTCAGCAAATCCACCTGGGAGAGTATACACCTCACCAGTACTATGCACAGCCTCCCTGTCTATCATAATTTCAGCCTTTGCACATCCCTGTGCTGAGAGAGAAAGGACATTTTATTAAAATGTTCTGAAGTTGAAGCTTGGGGTTGAGCTGTCACCTAAAGGAAAAATACCTATAAGAACACTGTCAATCCAGGGAACCGAGAACAAAGAGAAACTATAATAGATCTGTGCTCTGATAGGCAGGATCCTGATACCACCCGGGACCACTGGAGACTATTCAAGGTCTCTCTTTCCCTCTGCTCCCATGTCACTACCCTTCATAACTGAGCAAATTAAAACCTCATACATCTCAAGAAGATTCAGTGCCATATGAAACTTCAGGTCTAAGTTTAGTGAGGGGCTTCCCTGCCTGTCGTTAGCCTGGCTTCAAGTCCTCACTCCACTGCGTAGACATGTTCCACCTTGGAGGGGACTGAACCTGCACTCTCTCCAGTCCATAGTTCCAGCATCAACTACAGCACCAGCGCCAGAAAGAGGAGAGTTCCTTTGTATTTTTTAAAAAGAATAACAAATAACAAATAAAGAACATTTGGAAACTTTAAGTCTTGAAGTCAGTGATTTAATGTGGTTCTTCAGAAATTGTTCATGGTGACTGAAAGGACAAAAGTGGGCAATAGCTGAGGCCAAGGCTATGGGTAATTAGAGGTGTGGCCTCTTGACATGACATTCAGGTCCGACTTGTCTTGGACACAGTTTCTAGGGAAGAGGACCTTAGCATTTCTTCTCTACTAAGTGGACCAAGACTTAAACACCTCTTATGTTTCAAGGCTCCCTTCCTTCCTTGCTCTCCTTTGCTATTAGTATATTAAAAATGGAGGCAAAACAATGAGCTTGTTGCTTTCTTAAAGTTGTGAGATAAATTTTGTGTCAGAAGACAAAAGGGAGAGAGGAGGTAGGAGACAAGCAGAGTCTGAGAGAGAAAAAAACAAGAATCAGAGGAGGTGATGACTGTGACCTGGATGGATGGAGCATGGCCTGGAAGAAAGGGAGGGGGCAGCCTCAGAAAAGAGAGGTGCTATTTCTCTACTTGAAGCCAAAGAGAAGAGGATTCATGAAGTTTTAGGGGGTTCAAAGGGACTTAGAAAGACGGTGGCAAACATGGGAGGTGGTCTCAAGTTTTTCAGCAAAGTATGAGGCAAGTGAATTCTGTAAGTATATTTAAATGTCATGCTGTTATATTTTCACACTAGAGTTCCTAGTTCAGTATATTTTGGGGACAAAACAAATTGTCATTCGTAATCCAGGTAGAGTTAACAAACATTTCACAATAGAATGCTGAACATTATAAATGTTAGTCTTTGGCTTATTTCCAGCCATAATATATCCCCTTTCTGGATCTCTGCCTTTATTTAGGAAAAAATTCATGTGTTACATCAAATTTTCTTTTAAAGATACATTCTGCAGGATTGTTTTGTAGAACCATTTGTTTTACAAAAATATTTTCAGAAGTTTTCTTCCCTATTATTTTAGTTTAGAAAAATCAATTTAAGGACTTTTAAATATTGCACTGGTAAGATAAAGTAATTTGTTTTAGATTGAAGACTACATATTTCTTCAAAGATGCATATTGGTAAATGGTGTTTTGAAATCCATACTTTACTTATGAAAATGAAATTTCACAAAAGCTAAACATAAGATTAAAAAATACAATAATTTTAAACTTAAAAAAAGATATTATTTTGAACACTGTTGATGATGGATTATGAGGCTTCCAACACTATTCTCCCCAGATACATTTCAGAAACCATAAACTTAGTCATGATTAGTAGAGTCCACTAAGATCCTTCAGCAGAGACTGAACTCCACTGCCATGCTCAAAAGGAATAGTTGATGGGGAATGCTGAAGACTTATCCTCTAGAGTAGGGGTGTCGAACTCAATCAGAGAAGGGGCCAAAATCTAAAATCCAGCCTAAATCGCGGGCCGAATGGTTTACTGAACAGTCATAAACTGTCATTGTGATGGAAACGCAGCGGAGTGCAGTGATGACAGTGTGGTGCGGGCCACATTGCAAGGCCTGGCGGGACGGATTTGGCCCGCGGGCCTTGTGTTTGACACATGTGCGTCTAGAGCAGTGGTTCTCAACCTTTTTAATGCTGCAACTCTTTAATACAGTTCCTCATGTTGTGTTGACCCCCAACCATAAAATTATTTTTTGCTACTTCATAACTGTAATTTTGCTACTGTTTTGAATTGTAATGCAAATATCTGTGTTTTCCAATGGTCTTAGGCCACCCTGCTAGCGGTTCTCAACCTGTGGATCGCTGCTGGAACTGTATTAAAGGGTTGTGGCATTAAAAAAGGTAGAGAACCATTGCTCTAGGTCTAGGATAAGGACAGCTTCTCAGCAGAAAACAAAAGTCTGTGGTTGCCTTCTGGATACCTCAGTCCCATAGGTAAAGAAGAAGAAGGAAAATGCTGTAAAACTCCCACAAATAAAAGCAATAAATAAAGGGAGCAAACGGTGGGAAGTTATGTGGAAATCGGAGATGCAATACATAAGAAGGTAGATCTCCCTTCTGTCCTCTCAATTTCTATTAATGGCTCAACAATTCTTCTAGTCACCTGGACCAAAAAGTAGACAGTCACCTGCAATGATTCCTTTCTCCTCAATCGATCAGCAAATCCTCTCACTCCACTCCACTGAGCCAATATTTCTCAACATCTATTCATGTCTCTGTTTCTACTTGTCTTAGCTGGGAACCTCCTGCGCTGCCATCTGTCCTCTAGTACCCTTTACAAAGCTGCCAGATTAATCTTTCAAAAGCAGAACTCTGGCCAGGTCACCACTGGCTCAAAAACTTTGAAGGGCTTCCTACCGTGTGTTGAACACAGTCAAAGATGATTACATGAAGCATCACTTAAAGCAGCGGTCCTTAATATGTGGTAGCTGGACTATCAGCCTCAGCATCCCCTGGGAACAGGTTAAAAATGCAGGTGTTTGATTCCTCATCACACCTACCCAATTAGCAAATCTGGGAGTGGGCCCAGCCAGCTGTGCTTTAAGAAGTTTTGCAGATGATTCTATTGCACACTAAATTTTGAGAACCACTGGCTTAGTGATTGAGACCATGAACTCCTGGCTTCAGATGGTTTAGTCCCAAATCCTCTTTCTGCTTACTGGCTGCCTTTCTTACAAGTCACTCTCTGATCCTTAGCTTCCTCATTTAAAAAATCGGCTCCAGTTGAGGTTGCCACTATGAGTTATAAACAGTAGATCATATGAACTACAGGGATGTATCCATGTGGAGCCCTTCATAAATATCACTATTGTTAACTATGATTATTAAAGGCTAGTCCTACACTTTCTGAACTACTTTCAACATGCTGCCTCAGATGACCCACTCTTCATTCTTGTACCACTAACATAGTGGTACAATATTTGGGCTCAACTGACTTATGAATCAGTGAGCAGTGAACGCCATGAAATTCTTGATACTAATTATTGATACATGCCTTAGGGAAGGAGCTTAGTTTGAAATTGAATGGAATAACATTTTTAATGAATGTTAATGAGGCACTGATTTACTATCTGACTTCAGAAAATAGGATAAACCAGTTGCTTGTATTCCCATCTGTGAAATGGGATTAATATTATTAACCTCCTTTAAAAGAATTACTCCCACAGATTCTTTGCACATGGAAAGTGCCCACAGGTGTTGAGAATAACTCCTGAGATACATAATAATGAGACACATCTGCAAAAATGGGACAAGCTTTGAATAATCAACATCAACCAAGCTGGGGACAATGATGTTTCTGTTTTGTTTAAAATTATTATCAGTGTTCACTCATAATTCTGCTCATGGGAACATACACTGTAAATATTTCTTGTAGACTTCTGTCATATTTAGGTAGAGGTTGCTAGGGAAAATATTTTCTATCATGTGGTTAACAATTACTGAGATCATTTGTAAGAACTGTCTATAAGGACATGTCATCTATAAACTATTCTAAGATTGAAAAATCCCAACAATAAGCTGCCTTATCCTTTTATAATAGAAGTTGGGGAAAGAGTGAGGGTGTATGAGGGCATGCCCATTAGAGTGATAATAAAGATTATTACTATATTTGTAGATTATAGTCTGATATACAATATTTATAGTAATAAATATATTTTAATTAGAAGCCTGGAGCACCCTTTCCAATCTAGAACCCCTCTCACAATCCAGGACTGCTGATTCCCAACTGCTTGCCTGCCTGCCTTCCTGATTGTCCCTAACTGCTTCTGCCTGCCAGCCTGATCACCCCCTAACCACCCTGCCAGCCTGATTGATGCCTAACTGCTCCTCTGGCAGCCTGTTTCCTCTAACTGCCCTCCCCTGCATGCCTAGTCACCCTTAACTGCCCTCCCCTGCAAGTCTGGTCACCCCTAACTGCCCTTCCCTGCAGGCTTGATTGCCATTAACTGACCTCCTTTTGCAGGCCTGGTCCTTCCCAACTGCCCTCCCCTGATGACCATCTTGTGGTGGCCATCTTGTGTCCAGATGGTGGCAGCCATCTTTGAACACATGGAGGCAGCCATCTTGTGTGTTGGAGTCAATTTGCATATTGCTCTTTTATTAGATGGAATAGAGGACTGGTGCATGGGTGGGGCCAGCTGGTTTGCCCTGAAGAGTATCCTGGATAAGGGTAGGGGTTCCCTTGGGGCGTGGGGCAGCCTGGGTGAAAGGCCTGTGGTGGTTTGTAGGCTGGCCACGCCCCATGGTAACCCAAGTGTAGGCCCTGGTATCTAGGATTTATTTGTCTTCTATAATTGAAACTTTGTAGCCTTGAACAGAGGCCAAGGCAGACCTGGGCCTCTCCAGCTCTGAGACTGCTGCCAGTTTTGTTGGGATTTATTTGTCTTCTATAATTGAAATTTTGAAGCCTTGAGTGGAGTCCAGGGCCAGCCAGGGTGTGTGGAAATCTTGGCTTCCTCCATTGCCAGAGAAACCCAAGCCTCCTGCTTGCTCTGTGGCCCCAGCCATCTTGATTGGGTTAATTTGCATATTTGCTCCTGATTTGTTGGTGGGCATGGCTTGTGGGTGTAGCAGAGATCTGGTCAATTTGCATATCACTCTTTTATTAGATAGGATAATATTTATAGTTGGAAATATTATAAAAATACCTGCAGAAATGTTTTGAATTAGTGTTGGGAAATATGTAATGCCACCTTTATATATGAAGCAGGTACCATGTTATCATTTGTCACCTGTGATACTTCTCATGACTTGTCATTCCTCTTTTAAACCTAGCAAGATTAACTAAAGCCTGGTTCTGACAATATTATAACTGATTTCTTCTTCCACTGGGAATTCTCCTTTCCTTTCTAGGCCACAGCAAAGCTGTAGAATTGATTTCTTATATTTTCTTATAAAACAAGGAGACCATGCCTCCTACTGCTGAAATTCAATGGCCAAGACCTAGGTCTAGGTCTACTCCTCCAATCTCATCTATATATAGGCTCCACTCCCAATGAACTTCCTTACAGTTTCCCTCACCTATCAAACCTCAATGTAGAAAGACTTGCTCTCTCACTTATAGGCACTGAATGCACTGAATTGTAGGGATTTGATAAGTCCTTCCTGATTAGACTGCTATCCTCTTAAATCAAGTATCATATTTTATTTTCGTCTTTATTTTTATCATTCAGCAAAATACCTGTAAATTTGGGCCCTCTCCCTAGTCTAGTAAATAATAATTGATAAAAACAAACAAACAAATGAATGGATTGGCTATCAGCATTCACTGACTAGTCTCAGCATTAGCTAATTTTTTTCTGGCTAGTGGAAAATTTCAGAACAACAAGATTTTTAAAATTTTGAAATACCAAGGTTATCATCAATAAAAGATAAGAATGATTTGCAGTTCAGATTCACATCCTCATCCTAGTTCTAACTCCAAGATCCCCAGATGATGACTTCATCAGTCAGTAAGTGGGACCATTTCTCCACCCCTCCCTCTGAGGCTCCTAAAGACATCAGTGCTGCTCCCCATTCACATCCTATTAAAAGAAAGCTCCTTTTTCTCAGCTGAGACAGATATCAGCATCTCGAGAAATAAGGGAGTTCAACTGGCTCCACAGAGTATTAGGATGGCAAGGGTAAGTATAGTCCTTTTCGCAATTTGAAGATCTCCACTCTAAAGAAAGAGCTAATTGAAGAAGAGTAAGTTTCTGAAGATGAAAACCTCAGATTCACCTTGGATTTTGCCATATTTTTTTGACCTTGTTCAAATGTCCTTGTCAAATGCAGCTTTTAATTATTTCCATCAGTGTTCTGTCTCCAGCCTTCACCTGTGGTCTCTGTCTGCCTCTAACCTTGATCCCCTTAGTTTGACTGCATCAGATGTCAGTCACCTGCCTGACATCAGTTGTGTTTGACCTCCATTACCTGCAATCTCTTCCTGACTCCCGACCTCATTTAGGCCTTCGCTGCTTCTTTTATAGGACTGGTTGCCAACAGCAACCATCAGAGAGACCCCAGTGAAACCTCAACTAAAACATCCTCTCCCAGTGTCTTGTGATACACATGGGCATTATAAAGTGTTAGAATTTACAACTCTAACTTTGGTTAGTCATACATACCGGTATATATTTTTTTGAGAAGGTACCAATAATATGTCCTTCAAATCTCATATTGGGGTAAGTGTGGGTTTTCTGAATAACCACAAATGATGAAGAAAGAAAAATAACAAGTGACTCTGGCTCTTCATGCAGGGCACTGGACTCAAATAAAGTTTTGGGCTTGTTTTCTTCCTGGGCTCTAGGAAGCCCTGTTTTTTTCCCTATGTTAGTATTCTTTCTAGGGCTGCTGTAACAGAGAAGCTTAAAACATCAGAGATTTATTTTCGCACAGTTCTTGAGGCTAAAAGTCCAAAGTCCAAGTGTTGGCAGGGTTGGTGCCTTCTGTGGGATCTGAGGCAGAATCTGTTCTGTGCCTATGTCTGGCTTCCCCACAGTCTGGCTTGTATATGCATTATCTCTGTCTCATAGTCTTCAAATGGCTTTCTCCGGGATGTTTCACTCCTCTTCTTATTAAAACACAAGTCATATGGAATTAAGGGCCCACCCTTCTTCAGTATGACCTCATCTTAGCAGCTGCAACAAATCTATATCCAAATAAGGTCATAGTCTGATGTAGTGGAGGGGGGTGGGTAGAACTTCAACAGATTTTTTTAGGGACACAATTCAGTCCATAAAATCCCCTTACATTTTCACCATAGCCTTGCCTTTGTTTTTATCATGAGTTCCAAATGGAATCTTTTAGGCTTTCTGGAAAGAGTATATGTGGGCTTTTGGGTCAGTAAGACTGGCATTAACCCAAGCATCCCCACATACTATCTCAGGGCACATTTCCCAATTGTTTTGACCAGTTTTGCTACCTTTAAAATGGAAAGAATATCTACCTTGCAGGAATATTCTACCTTGCAGGAATATTCAATTTCTACCAGTTAAGAATATTAAATTAATGTACAGTAAATGTTAAGTTTTTAACACATTCTGGTGAGAATTTGATTCTTCAGTGCATGATTATTAAACAGAGAAAAAATTCTATGGAAATAAATGTCAATATTTCTCTTGGAGTTAATAATAAACATTTTAGCCCCACCAATTGTTTAAGCATCAGAAAGCCCTTTCAGTTTGTCAGCTTGTGAATCTCAAACAAAAATATAAAATTGTAGGTTAATGCTTTAAAACAATTGCTCCCAACTTTTTGGTAAGAATGAATTTATTAGACCATATCTCCTATGTGATTGTGAAAATAAACAAAGGCTTAAATGATCTGGATTTGAATGCTCTATAAAATCTGTCTTTTAGTTCTTTATTCTATTATTTGTAAAGAAAGCTTCTATTTTGGTGTGCCTGGGTAAATCTGGCTATGAAAACTTTGAAAAGCTTTTGATTAAAAAAACAAAACCAAAAACATGGTTATGGTTTACTGATTGACAATCTTTTCAAGGGAGAAGAGGCAGGCACCACATCACCAAGATAACTTTATTTAAACTTAATTAGTTCTTGGAAGGTTATTTATTCCCCTTCATGTATAAAAAACAAAGGATTGTCAGGACCAGGTGCATCGGATTTTTGCAGATGTGGTGTGGCTCCTGAAATCTTGAAAGATTCATCTTAAATATGCTCCCGGTCTCCCTTTTGTGAAACTTTGACAGCATAATAGAATTAGATTTGCTGAATTTCACTAAACTGTAAAGTAACGTGTCATCAGCTTCACTTACTTCTCAAAAAATATTTCTCTCTGGCAATGCTCATCAGTCTAGCTGTTCAGCCCCCAAACATGAAACTCTGAAACAAAAAGGATGACTCCATCAGTTTTGCAAGTGACAAGATGTTAAACATTTAATACGCCCACATTGGAGCACCAGCTGCCTCTGGGTAATGCAGACTTGCTTAGGTTTGGTTTAGAGAAAAAGGGAGGAGGAGAAAAAAAAGAAGAAAGAAGGAAAAGAAACTACTCTTGCAGATATGTGCCTGCTGAACAAACATTTTCTCCTGAGGGAATATTACAAGAGAGTCACCATCAGGTTGTCAACTCCTAGCAGTGCCTGCATTTCTCCACCTACTCAGAGATTCACTTTGCTAAGAGCACTTACCGGATTATATGGACCAGATTATAATTACTTGTTCTTTAAGGGAAAAGATGGGGCTTTAGTCAAGCACATGCCCAAATCTCGCTATGAGTGCTCAAAAAAACTTAATCTGAGTGAATGAACTAGAAAAGCACTAGTGGCCCGCTAGGTCATGCCAGCTCTTTCTCTACTACCAGTCCCTTACCTCAGGCACCTCTGCTGTTGTCTTGGGCCAGATAAGCAGCACTAACTGAGCAATCTGCGTAATCAATGGATCTAACAACAAATTATTTGGATAAGGCCTTTGTTAACAATCAAAAACTAGCATCAACCTAAAGGAGCCAATAATCTGTTTTCCCCTTCAAATATCTTGTCATGGGTAATGCTTCTGAGATGGCAAAAGTCATCTGTGGTTTTCCATGTTGAGCCATTTCTCTGGATGAGAGGCAGCAAAGGCCAACTGCAGGTGCTCCCCCAGTCTGCCCAGTCATAAGACTTGTTAGGAGAGAAGTTTTTCATATGGAGGGAGGCATGCTGCAGTGAAATGCCCATTTTGAAGAACACAGTATGAAACACCCAGCAGGGAAGATAGAACAGAATAAATAGCATTCTGTCAATGGTAGGTGTTAGTTCTTTCTCTCAATGAACTGTTGATGAGGAACTACCATGTGCCAAATGCTATTCCAGGCATGGAAGAATAAAGGCAGATGGGAGTGGAGATGCATATAAAGAGGAATAAGGCCAAAACTGGTTTGGCTCAGTGGATAGGGAATTGGCCTGCAGACCGAAAGGTCCCAGGTTCGATTCCGGTCAAGGGCACACCAGTGGAGGGTGTGCAGGAGGCAGCTGATCAATGTTTCTCACTCATCGATATTTTTAACTCTCTATCTCTCTCCCTTCCTCTCTGTAAAAAATCAACTATATATGAATAAGGCATATGGCTGAGACACTGGGCAGTTAGCTCAGTAGGTCTTGTGTTCATCACCCACCTTTCAATGTAGAGATTAGACTAGAAGCTGTGAAAACTTTGGGTAAGTTAAATCCTTCTTTTTAAATAATGAGGTCAGCTTCTTTATATGTTTACTTCCCTTTCCTCGCTATTGGAAGAGACAGTGCCATAAACAGATGACCATGTGAGCGGTGTCACCAATACAGTTATTAGTTGTACTGTATTAGCTGTACAAGAGCCACATTTCGATGCTGCCCAATCTTGGGTTCAAGGCAGAGCTTTACTGTGTGTCATTCAGGTCTCATCTGTATCACCACAGTTTGTCCACCCACTTGAGTCTTTCCAGTGACCCATTCTAAACACAGCTGCAGAAATCATGCTCATTTATGGTTCATCAAGATTTAGTCATGCCCCAGCGCACTTTCAACAAAGATGACTGGTTGCTATATCTGTTTCCACCAGAGCCTTGCATGCTTACCACCTGGGTGAAGAGTCTGAGGTTTTAGTGTCTTGGAAAGGAAGCTGCATAAAGGAAGGCTGTTCACTTCCTTCCAACTCCCCTTGGATATTGAACTCACTTGTCTTCGTTCTCTTATTTCTACTTCTTCCTACTTTAGATTGCTATGCATATTAAATTTCTGTTCTAGTAACTCTAGTTATTCTTCGCTATTCTCTAGATGTGCCACACAGATTTCCATCTCTCTGCCTTTGCCCCTGGCACTCCTCTTCTTTGTATTTCTTCACATATACCATATGTGGAAAACAACCAACATCTTAACATGATGTTTTGTTATCAATTATATTACTTTTATGATTCAATAGTTTTTACTCTATGTTGATCTGATAAAAATAGTATTGAAGAAAAGTGTATAAGATTAATCTTACCTGAGCAATAAAGGGTTGTGTTTTTTTTTTTGTTGTTGTTTTTTTAATATACATGAAAAAATGTTCACTTGGGTAAAACCAATGTACTACTATTATTATTATTTAGAAAAAATGTATTTAAATTAGTTGTTTCTCAGGCAATTTCAACCCTTTTTATTCTCATGTAGTATGCTAGCTTTTAGTAGGCACATTCACAATTAATTATAGTTTGCTTTTCAAGGATTATAAAGGGAGAAAAATTGAATCCTCGAAAGTCATTTCTCTTGATTTCTGTCATTTTCATGTAAATAGCTTCTTGGTAGAAAACATGCAGCAACCATTTCTCTAATTCAAATGGTAGCTTTCAGGGGAATGGTCAACATTGTTAAATTTTCCAAACAAGTTGTGTAGATAGGTGAGGAAAAACTACAAGAAACACCTGGGTAAGGCAGTTATTTAAGAGAAGAAGGAGTGTTTGTATCTCAAAGAGAGTACGTGATAAAAAGGAAAAGAGAGTGCCTGAATTAGGATTCTGAAATCCAGGCAGGCATAGGCTTTCTCTTCTCAGCCTCAGGAAGGTATTTATCTCTCTCTAAGTGGAACTATGAAATAGTGGACTATCTCTAGTTTAAAACAGGACAACATAAACTTTCACAGGATGATATTAAGTCTTTTATATGTATTTTCTCCAATCCTTGCAAAAACCTATCAGGTAATATTATGATACCTCTTTTAGTAAGGTCAGGCAGGCCCAAGTTCACACTGTTCTTAGGAGGCAGAACTGGGATTTGAACACAAATATCTCTGGCTTCAAGGTACATATCTCTGTCCAGTGTAGCTCACCAATTCTCTCTTCTGTGACCAGAAAATCATCCTGTTCCTTCTCAGCCTCTCTTCTAAGGGATGCTTTCCCTGATTCAGGTTCTGACAAATTAAGTCACTATCAGAAGGCTTTTGATTTCCTGCTAAAAGGATATAAGACAGAAAAACATGTTGGTATAAACTAGCCCCCTTTGCCTTCTTTAAATGGAGATATGATGACTGAGCTGTTGCAGTCATCTTTATATATATGTATTAGAGGCCCTGTGAATGAAATTTGTGCATGAGGGGAGTGTCCCTTAGGCCAGCCTGCACCCTCTCCAATCTGTGACCCCTCGAGGAATGTCCAACTGCCCATTTAGGCCCGATCCTATTAGGATCCTACTAGGATTGGGCCTAAACAAGCAGTCAGACATCCCTATCACAAATCAGGACTGCTGGTTTCCAATTGCTCACCTGTCTACTTTCCTGATTGCCCCTAACCACTTCTGCTTGCCAGCCCGATCACCCCTAACCACTTCCCTGCCAGCCTGATTGATGTCTAACTGCTACCCTACCAGCCTGTTTGCCCCCCAAAACACTTCCCTGCAGGCCTAGTCATCCCTAACTGCCCTCTCCTGCAGGCCTGGTCCCCCCCGAACTGCTATCCTCTGCCAGCCTGGTCATCCCTAACTGCCCTCTCCTGCAGGCTTGTTCACCTCCAATTGCTCTCCCTTGCAGGCCTGGTCCCTCTCGTCTGCACTCCCCTGCTAACCTGATCCCTCTCAACTGCCCTCTCCTGCTGGCCATCTTCTGGTGGCCATCTTTGACCACATGAGGGCAGCCATCTTGTGTGTTGGAGTGATAGCCAATTTGCATATTACTCTTTTATTAGGTAGGATAATTGATTTCAGAGAGGAAAGGAGAGGAAGAGAGAGAAACTTCAATGATGAGAGAAAACATTGATTGACTGCCTCCTGCATGCCCCAGACTGGGGATCAAGCCTGCAAACCAGGCATTTGTCCTGACTGGGGATTGAACCGTGACCTCCTGGTTCATAGGTCGATACTCAACTACTAAGCCACGCCAACTTGGAGGTTGTAGTCATTTTGTAACCATGTAGCTTCAAACATGACAGAAACAGACCCACGTGCTGAAGATGGTGAAGGGAAGAAAATGAGCCTGTCTTCTAATGTCTGACAAGCAGCAGAACACTTGCCCTTCACTATCTCCTTCCAAAGTTCTTATTATGTGTGAAAAACAAGCCACTGTTTTATTAAAAACTATTCATTGAGTTTTCTGTTACTTTCTGCTGGAAACTTTTCTATAGGATACATTAGTGTTAGCTGAAAGCTGATTAAGTAAGTATTAGATAACTAATAATGTATTGAGTAGGCAAGGAAGAATATGAGCTCTCCCCTTCCCAGTTCCTATTCCTTATCTTGACAAATCTGATGGCCCTGAAAGCATTTCTCATTCCCCTTTCAGAAGGATAGGAAAGGGCTGGCTCCCAGGGTCCAAGATACCGAAAAGTCAACTTCAAAGTCTTTCCCTTCCTAATAATCCAGTTAGGGAGTTTTAACATAAAATAGATTCCTAGATGTTTCATTTTCCTTTTAACTATAGAGAATAAAATAATAGACTCCTTCTATAGAGTAGATCATTCAGAGGGATAACAGGAGCTCAGAAAATTGTGTGCAATTGGATAATTCCCTGTTTATAACTTTCTCCCACAAACCCTGTTAAATTTACACCATGTGCCATTAATGAGTCCATGCCCAACTAGCTTTCTTTATCATTCATTCTGTTGCCAGTGTCTTTTCTCTTCTGAATGGATTCATTGCCAGGCAGTCCATAGCCAGTCTTCTTCTTCCTCCCTAATTTTACTGTTTTTTCCAGAGAAGGACAAATGGGTGACTTCTGGACCTACATCCACAGACAGTGGGCCAATGGACTATCTGGCCATAATCAGTAAGGCCTCTTTCTGTGTTTACATGACCTAAGAGTCACATGCCAATTATTGTATGTATCAAATTGTGTTATAAACACAGTTGGGGTCTGTCATTAATTCTAGATGACTTAAAAAGAGGAAAGGTTATACTATGTATTCTACTTGACACCTCCAGTCTCTAGTGAACTCCTGGCACTGTATATATTTGTTGAATGAATGGTTGTCTGACTTAGTGAGAGAGGAAAAAAGCAAACACTGTTTCAATTTTCCACCTTGGGCATCCCAAAGGCACTCGAGTTTCTAAGTCTCAGAGTCCATGTGCCTAGATATCTAGCTCATGTGACACTAAATTAAAGTACCATATTGGTAGGGAATGCCAACATAGCTAAACAAGTATTTCTTAAATTTCACCATAGAACTGTGTTTCTCCATGTCCTTGGTGTCAATGCAACCTAACATGGAGAAAACACACACACACACACACACACACACACACACAAAATCAATAGCAACATAAGACTTTACATTTAACAAGTTTGCATTGATTAAGCCATTCATTCATTCAATATACATATATCTACCAACTTACTGTGTGCCACGCATTGTGATAAATATTAAGACTGCAAAGATGAAAGACAGAAGACTTCAAGCAATCTAAAGCATGTGTGTATGTGTGTAAGGGGGCAGGTTACATAATTTTAATGATCATAACAGTTTCTATGCCCTGATGTGATGTGCATAGGATAAGACAGCAAAAACAAACAAACAAAAAACAAACAAACAAACAAAAAACAACAAAATCATGATGGGTGTATAACCAGGTGTGGATATCTAGGAAGGCTTCCTAGAGGATGAGATTTTGAAGTTGAGTTTTGTCTTTATTGAATCTTTCATGTATTTGTGTATTAAAAAGATGGGGGTGGTGAAAAAGTCTGAAAACCACTCTTGTCATATGTGCTACTGTAAGTTTCTTTGGATTCACATTTAAAGAATTCCTGGAGAGTGCTTGCTTTGAAAAGTTCATAATGGGTGATAGGGGACCTTGCAATCAGAGCCCTAGATGACATCTGCAGTTAAATTAAGATAATGTCTTGTTCAACATTTCCTTCAACAGATTTTCTTTAGTATAATGTGCTATGCCAGCTGGTGTAGAGGTATAAAATTATTTTACATGGATGGGTCTCCCCCTCAAGGAACATATGCAACATAGACATAATACTAAGTCAAAAGTGGTAAGTCAATTAAAATGAGTAAAACTTTTCTTAGAAGAGAAAAAAAATATTTTATCAGGTGGGAGGATGAGATTAGGAATGCTTATGGGGAGCAGTGATGAGACATTGGAGGAGAGGCTGAATCTAGAAATACAGAAATAAGAGGGACAACATTCTAAACATATTTGAACTGGAGGGGTAGGGTCCATAAAGACTGGCCAGTCCTGCGCTTCTTAAATTTTAATGTACATTCACATAAGTTAAAATGTGGGCTGTGATTCAGTAAGTGCCTGTGGGGCCTGAGAGTCAGAGTTTTTAACAAGGTGCTGGGTGAAGCCGAAGCTGCTAGCCCATGAGCTGCAGCTTGAGCACCAAGGATCCGGCTCACATGCTTCACGGTGGATGAGAATCTGAAGCCCAAGGCAGGAAGGGCTGTGCCCATGCCACATGGCTGATTAGCATGAGAGCAGCTCTCTTACGCTACAGCAGCTCAGAAAGCAGCGAAAAGATCGTGGGCTTTGGAGTCAGGCTGATCCAGGCTCAGCCGTGGCTTGCTAGTTGCAAATCCTTTTTGTGCTCCAGTTTCCTCATTTGTGGAATGTTGATAAATAAATCTTACCTTGTAGAAGACATGGTAAGTCAATAATAAAACTGCATACAAGAAATGTAGAGTAGCGTCTTAACATGTCATAGGTTTTCTTTTCGGTGAGGTTAATATTGCATTAGTGCAGGTCTTACTGCAATCATGTCTCCTCTAGGGCTAGCCTGTGTTGGCATTCAGGGACATGTATGAGGCAGTGAACACAGGTGCCCAACTAAGGCCCCCCAAAAAAGGTTTCTCTTTTTTCAATATCTTTTTGGAAGAGGATGCAGGAAGGTAAACATATCTTCACTAGTGAATTCCTACTTCTTTGCAACTGAGGCCTTTTAAACATCTGCTCATTAATAGAAAATGCTCAGCTAATATCACGCATATTAATGGTGGATGGCTTACATTCCACTTTGGCTAATACAGGAATTATGTTTTTTTCTGGGCCCACATTTTTTTTCCAGGCTGTATTAGCTTCTTACCTAAATGTCAAACAAACAAACAAAAAATGCTTCCATCTGTTAGTTTCCAAGGAAAGAATAAGAAACTATGACTTGTGGAATGTCTTCTCTAACAGGAAGCTTCCTGTTTCAAACGCTAGCAAGCAAAAGGAAGGATGCTGCCATTTTTGCATTATACGAGGGTTGGACTGAGTCCACGTGGGAGCTACCAAAGGAGAAAAGAAAAGAAAAAAAAATCAACGAGGAATTAAACCCGTTAAACTGTGCAGCGCCATTGTAAGAGCTGCTTCAGAAATCTATTTAGAAATCATTGCTTTTGTATCCGAATCATTACAGAGACACAGCATCACCTACTTCTTATTACTGCAAACATAGCAACAGTTGCCATGCTGGCGAGAGATTCACAGCACAAACACTGGAGTGAGGAGGGAGCTGGGCTGGGCGAGCTGGAGTCAGGCTGTGGAACAGCGCTGGTGCTGCTATCTGCACAGATTTAATTAGGCCGGCTGTTCTCTTGGTCCCCATGCTGGGTCCTGTCAGACATTTCAGTAAAAGAGAAGCAGTCTCAAAAGCAGTGTTTTCGGACCAAATGTTACTTTCAGTCTACACAGTAACTCACTGCCAAAGGCGAGATCTGTGTGCTTTGATGTACCTAAGAGTGGGTGTAGGCCCTTGTTTTGGTTGTGAATGGAGAAAGGGACAGGGTCTCTCTTCGTTTCCGGGAATGAAAACCTCATAAAACTCTCATCATTAGACAGTCAGGCTACTCGCTGTTCCAATGTCATTTCATCTATATAATTGGAAACTGAGAACTGTCACCATTGATTTAGTCGTTTGCCTCTGGCGAATCTTTACAGGTTTCGTTCTTGTGGCTGAGAATTTGTTAATTAGTATTACAAAATTCTTGAAGAGGGAAGAATACTCGGGCTGGCCCTTTGGGTTATGGGCGAGCCCATTTCAGGTTGCTAACAAGCACTACTGAAGGATAGAAAGGAACAGGAAATTATAGCATCTGAATAGCTGTGGCAAGAGCTGCATCTCATTCTCTCTCAAGTGCATATGTTGTAACCTAGATGTGTCACTCACACACTCTTTGCATGCAAAGCTTTATGCTACAATAAATGCAGGTCCTTAAAAGCTTATAAAAAAAGTGCCACTTTTACACACAGAGGGCTCTTCTCATATCTTCACTTTTATTAATTTCCCACTTTTCATCACTTTCTCTTCTAAACAGAAGTTTATTTGATGTTCTATTTTTTTGCTTCTTTTTTTTTTCATGGAGAAAATCTGTTTCAAACTAAGGGTGGTTTTAAAAGTCAAGGAACTGAAAGAAAGGACTGACATTTTCCACATGCTCCTAACTTTAAGGTTGAAAGCCTTTGTTCCGTGTGAAATCTCCAAACCTTTCTCCTTTCTAGAGCAGTCAGAATGGCTGGAGGGTCCACACGAGGTTTGTCAACTGATTGCTAGGTGGCGCTAGAGAGCAAAGCAACCAGAAAATAGCCAGGATATTGCCTTAGGACTACATCAACTGAAAGGGAGTTCTTACACAGAGCCCTGCAGCAATTCAGCACACATTATTTATAATTCTGATGATGTTTGGGATATCAGCAGCAGGAAAATCAGAGGGCACTATCAATTTATAGCCTTCTTTTTATTATTATTTTTGTGTGTGTATATGTGTGCATACAGGAATTTTTTGCTTATTTCACTGTAGTGCATCTGGGTCTGTGATGAAGAGATTTTATGTAAATGTAAATAGATAACTATGCTTATTTTTTGGACCTCCATGCAAATAGTTTTAACTTCCTACAAGATCCCTTTCCACTTTCCTTAATTTACCCTCTTTATTAGATGGCCTTAAGGGACATAATGAGAAGGTGTATGAAGTTCTTTCACACCCTTGTCAACATGAATAGCTATTTTCTGTCTCAACCCCATACCCTATGACATTGAGAATTTTTCTGCTTTTGTTCATTAGAAAAAAAATATAAACACCTCAAGAAAATTTGAGCTTAAGAAAGAAAGAGATAAAAAGCAACTGGCAGGCATTATGGCACTTAATTTAGATTCTCACTGCTTCCCTTTTGCTTTTATATTTTTCCAGAGTAGACCCTTAATGAGTTTGATATCTGACCTTCAGCAAGTGAGTCTCACAAAAACATTTTACATTCCAGAGGTGATAACTATCCCAGGAAAAGAGTTGACTTGTTCCTAGATTAGGCAGCTATGTCTAAGCCATTCTCATTATATAAACAACGTGAGTAAGGCCTATATAACTGAAGTGAGTTAGTAAGGCAACATGTTCTACTGGCTCAGAAGACATTGTTGAAGTAAGAGTTTGATACTAATGTGATGCATTGGTACACACTAGGGTCTTTAACAAAATCTTACAGATGTCATATTTTTAATAAGTATTTAATAAGCAAAGAGACAGTTTAAGCCCAAACTGGTTTGGCTCAATGGATAGAATGTCAGCCTGTGGACTGAAAGGTCTGGGCTCGATTCCGGTCAAGGGCATCTACCTTGGTTGTGGGCACATCTTCAGTAGGTGGTGTGCAGGAAGCAGCTGATCGATGTTTCTCTCTCATTGATTTTTTTTTTTAACTCTCTCTTCCTCTCTCTTTCCTCTCTGTGGAAAATCAATAAAAAAATATTTTTTTTTTAAAAGAGAGAGACAGTTTTAAAAGCCAAAGATGCTATGTTTTTTTGTTTCCTTAAATTTAGAAATATTAAAATTATTCATTTGCAGAATCAGCTGAAAGATTCTGGGCTTTTCTTCTATTTACAAGTTAACAATTGAGATATATATATATAATATTTTTTATTTCTAGGATTAAAAAACACACATGACATCATCATTATTAGACTGTCTATTTATTGCCCAAAACATCAGCTAGAAGATTCTTTTAAAAACACAGTGAATGCAATTGACTACTGTAATAGAGAATATATTTATGAGCAAATGGAAAATAGTCTAGTTTTACTATGTGCTTCATAAAGAAATCATACTGAAATAGAGTTAGCCTTAAAACTGGTTCCCATGTGTCTAGAGGGAAAGAGTTTGTCCTTTTATATATTCTAATTGTTTTGTGTTTTTTTTGCTGTTTTGGAAATATGGCCAGGGATTCAGGCTAGCTTCCAGAGACATGATTAAAGAAGATAGAGAGGGCAAGGTTAGGCCATGGCATGCTGGTGAATGAGGCAGCTGATGTGGTTTGTTGTGCTAAGGTCTATGTCAGTGCTGGCAGCTGACTATAAATACCGTAGCTGTTACAGACAGGCGTAAGCTGAGGTAAAGTGGCTAGTATCAGAGTTAGAGGAGAAATACTCCCTGCATAGACTGAGAGTACATTGTGTTCCATTGGATGGGGCCCAGCTTTAGAGTGAGGTTCTTCAGCACTCTGGATAGTTCCCAGCCAATTCTCAAAGCCAAAACCAGAGGCTAGAAGTTCCGCTTCTTATATAGATGCTTCAAACGTGTTGGTTAAGCTTATTCTCCAGAAACAGTATGGTATAATTAAAAAGCTACCAGGCAGGCCCTGAAGCAACTATTAACTACCATTTTCCACTGTATGATTTTATACAAATGACTTGTTATTTTAGTTTTAGTTTTTTTTTTTAACCTGAAAGATGAAAACCATAATGCTTACTTAATAAGATAGTTGTGAAAATTGAGTGGCCATCATGTCTGTAAGGATTTATCATGATCATTCATTTCTTTCAAATTAGGTATTTAGCACCTATCATGTGCCAAACAGTGTTCTTAGTATTGGAGATACAGCATCAAAAAGGAGAGAAGTTCATGCCTTCCTGATGTTTACAGTTCAGAGTAGATACCAATAAAATGGTTGGCTAAAACGATAATTCCAGATGGGTGTAAGTGCTCTGAAGTTGCTCTCCTATTGAGTCTTGTTGGTTTAAGGCATGAATTTTATTGGACCACATGGGGAAACATAGGATGGGCCCAAATAAACTGGGAGGTCAGATAAGAAATACCAGTAAAAAGCAAAAGTTCTCAAAGCACAACCCCAGGGTGAACCAGGACAAATTAAATCCACTCTAAACACAGAGATGCAAAGGATAAGTGATCTACTTCATCTTTGGGTCCAGAAAAGGTGAGAGAATTAGAAATAATATATTTATCCTGAGAAGTTTCATCCATAAGCCCACACCAATACTAGTTTTAGAACAAAAGCATTGCTACACATGTTTCATAAAAGACTCCATGTTGAAGTTTTAAAGTGTTTCTGAGGGGATAGTTTCCCTAGATAATCAGCAAAGAAAAATTATTTGTGAAATCGGGTACACCAAATAAGCAGGGGGAGGAAGAATTGCCAGAAATAAAGTTTGAAGGAACATGAACTCAAAATACAAACAAAAATATCTAAATACATTATGAAATGAGGAGTAAGAATGAGCAGAAGCAACAAACTAAATAATTAAATTTATAAAGACTGTAGTGGCTAGAAATATCAGATATTCAAATATAGACTATAAAATATATGTGAATAAAAAAGACAATTAAAAGCACATGGAAAGAATAAGACATTTTCAAAACTGTCTAGTAAAATTGTAAAAAAAAAATTAAACTTCTACCAAAAAAAGAAATTTGAAATCATATTAAATTTCATATAGCTACAGAGAGTATATGTGAACTGAAAGATAGATTTGAAGAAATTACCAGCAACAGCATACAGAAAGTACAGGGTAGAAAATAAATGTAAAAGAAAAGAAATTGATAAATTTGAAAAATAGAGTAAGAAAACCAAAAATACTTCTAGATTTCCAGAAATATAGAAGAAAGAACATGGGGTAAATAAATAGAAGAAATAGTGGCTGAATATTATTATTAAAGATGTCAATTCTCTGATTCTATGCACCTAACAAATTCAAAGCAAGAAAAGTAAATTAAATCTATAATTATTCACAATATATTTAAATTGTAGGATATCAAAAACAATAAGAAATTCTAAAAGCAGTTAGAAAGGGCAGATTGAAAACAAATAGAATCACAAGTAAAATATTAATAAGAACAATTCAGAAACATGTGGAATGTATCTTGAAGGTGCAAGTCAGAAGTAACACCTCAAATCCTATATCAACTAAAATATCAATATATTTCATGACAGGAGGAAAAATATGTTTACTTTTTTAAATCCTCCTCACAAAAGATATGTTTTTACCTATTTTTTTTTAAAGAGAGAAGAGAAAGAGAGATAGAGAAAAAGAGAGAGAGAGAAACATCAATGTGAGTGAAAAATATCCATTGATTCATTGGTTGCCTCCTGTACATGCCCCAAACAGGCATAGAACCTGCAAACTAGGTATATGCTCTGATCATGAATCAAATTCATAACCTTTTTGGTGTATCGGACAATGCTCCAACCAACTGAGCCACTGTGCCAGGGCTCCGATGTTTACTTCTACCAGAGTTATGTTAAATACATTTTAAAAGATACATTTGAAGAAAATGAAAATTATCTAGGAGGAAGGTGTGAAGGGTAAGCATAATTATTAATTACATAGTAAATATGGGTCAGTCTAAATAAGCCATAACTGTATAATACAAGTAAATATCTGTGATGTGGAATTTTTAAAAATCATGATTAAAGTAAGGGCAGAAATATAAAATTCAGGAGGGCATGATGTGCAACTAAAATGTTCTAAGGTATCATTTTTGTTTGGGAGTAGAACCAATATACTGAATATAGAATAATGTGTTAAATAATGTGTTAAAGTTTCTAGGGTACCCATTAAAGAATAGAAAAATGAAGTGAATATTCAAGTAACCAAAAAAAATACAAACAAAAAAAGACAAGGAGAGAAGAAAATACAGAGAATATAATAATATGGTAACAATGAATTCAAATTATTTCAGCAATCACAATGAATATAACAATCATTATGACAAAACGTGTATAAGAACCTCACAGAGATTATAAAATCTAACTAAAATATGTTAATGAACTTCTAAATAAATGTCTAAATATGCTGTGTTCATGAAAAGGGAAATTCAATAAAATAAAAATGTCAAATCTTCCTGTATTGATCTATAATTTTAAAATATCTAATCAAAACCCTGTGTGTGTGTGTGTATGGGTGTATGTGTATGTGTGTGTGTGTGTGTGTGTGTGTGTGTGTGTGTGTGTGTAAAATGCAAGCTAATTACAAAATTTATATGGAAGATTAAAAAAAACACACACCAAGAATGGTCAAGAATAGGATGAAACCTATTCTACCAGATATAGGACTTGCAGTTTAAATTGTGTACTATTGGCACAGGGTTAAATAAATATCCCAATGCAATAGAATAGAAAACTGAAAATGGACCTACCGAAATGTGGACCCTTGATATAGGAAAGAACTACTACTACAGATCAGTTGGGAAAGAAATGCCTATTCTTTTTAAGAAGAAAGGAAAAAAAAATATTCATAGACATTACTTCATGTTTGTTCTTCATCCTGTTCTTTTTAGATCTGAACTACATCTCCATCATCTGCCTCTTCTTAACTATCTCAACTCAAAGCAACCTCTCCTTGTGTAACTCCACTGGGAATGAATGTCAGTCACTTCTCTTCTCACACATTCTATACTCTTCTTTATTAAAAAGAAATAGGTGGACAATATGACCTAATGATGAGGAAGTGGGGTGGAAAGAAGCTTTAGTTGGCTGGTGGTTCATTATTTTTGGACAAAAAGAGATTTGAAATGGACACAACTATAGGGGTCAAAAACTTTCATAGTCCAACTAATGATTCTCCTAGTTTATTATAAATAAAGAATGTACAATTTCTAAATACAGTTAAATTATAAAGTAGATATTGTAGGCAACTGAATAAAACAGAAAAGAAGAAAATTTCTGTCCTTAAATTATTTGAGTTAATGGGAAATTAAAAATAATTACAATATAAAACAAAATAATGTAAGTGCATAAAGTGGCACAAAGCGCCGTGGCCCTTGGAAAGGCCTGGCTGTGGATTAGGTAGCCCCAGAAAAAGCTCCCTCATTAAGCTGATTGAGCTAATACTGAAGGCTGATTAATAATTTACTTTTGGCAAGGTAGAGAGAGGATTGAGATTTAAAATTAGAATAAAGGAATAGGCTGACAGTAGGTAAAACATTGGGCCTGAATGAAAAATGGTAGAACTTTTAGTTTGCCTATAATGTATGTAACAATTCTATTGTTATTTTATACAGGAAATTATTTATTTTGTAGAATTGTCCAAAACACTGTAGAAGTTCAACACTCTGTCTCCAGGCCACTAAGCATCACTAGCACCTTCCTAGTCATTGGGACTACCAAAAATGTCTCACATGGTTCCCAAACCCTAGAATGCATTTGAGGAGTGGCAGTACCCCTCTCTGTCTAGAACCAGTGGAATATATGATGGTCCGTTGGAGTTAAAATGGAAATGTGTATCATTGACCCTTTTGGCTTCCAGGAAGAGACACTGGCACTTAAGTTTTAGAGGCAATAGAGAATTATTGATGGTTTTAAAGTAGGGCAATGGCATACTTTAGTTATATAGAAGTAAGAATATGTTGGCAGTAGAGGGGTAAGTAGATTAGAACATGGGGAAGTTGGAAGGGGAGAGGAATTAGAGACTTTAGAAAGGAAGCAGATCAGTCACGGTTGGACATATCTGGGAGTCAACTGTGTGTGCATGGGTGGGTGTATAGTGTGTGTGTGTGTGTGCGCGTGTGTGTTAGAGGGAGGGAGGTGGGAGAGAGTGACAGAAAAATAGAACAGTGTTGAAGCCATGAAATCACAAGAAAACTCAAGAAGAGAGAAACAAGATGGGAAGAGTTTACAGAGATCATGAACATGGTGCTGAAACTTGACTGTGATGAGCTGGCAAGAGAAATAAATTAGAAGTGAAGGAGAGTTTGGAAGAAAAGAGAACACTTAAGGAGGCAGAGAAAAGTTTCAGTACAACATAGCACATAGGAGAGGCGGCATTAAAAAGAGGAGTATCTGACCTTCAGCGATAAGGAGGAGACACTACTGGTTTTTATTTGATAAATATCCGCTCCACAGCAGCAAATGGGCCCGGTCCTCTCATGACTGTTTTTTTTTCTTTTTATCATTCCTTCTAGGAACATCAGTTTCATGATGCTATCATCTTACTCATTTGCTGTGTTCCAGAAACACTGTGTGTACATTAAGATTTTATAACTTATATTCAACTTTTGTAAGTTGAATTGGATTTTAAGTGCACTATGCAAGGTTTCTATTTAAAGGAACTCTTTGATGGGCCCCTTTGTAATGTAAGAAATTAATTCCAAATGTATGTGTTTTACAGTTCCCGACTCCGCATCTCCTGGTTTTCTTCTCCTGGACAGCTAACTAGGTCATAGCATTCTATTCTCAGAGCCCCGGCCCCACACAAACACTAATTGGTTTTCGCATCTGAAAGGTTGTGCATCACTTTGCCATTTCTAAATTTACATGATATAATCCATGTACAAGATGGGAGATTTCAGACCCTGTGGGAGGAGCAAGTGCCACATGCTTAGTTTTCCAAATATATCTAGAGACACAAAATATTTTAAAAGAGGCAGAACTTCAGACACGCCTTCCTCAATCTCAGATTTCACCAATTTGTCCTCTCAGTAAGAATGACTGAATTCCTCTTTTTTTTTTTTTTTTTTCCCTCACCTGAGGATATTTTTTCCATCAATTGTTAGAGAGAGTGGAAGGGAGAGGAAAAGACAGAGAGAAACACTGATGTGAGAGACACATGGATTGGTTGCCTCTTGCATGCCTCTGGCCAGGGCCAGGAACCTGCAACTGAGGTAAATGCCCTTGAGTGGAATCAAACCTGGGACCCTCAGTCCACAGGCTGATGCTCTATCTACTGAGCCAGACTTGCTAGAGCAGAATTACTGAATTCCTGTTACCTGTGGAGCAAATATCTGATACATTTCCCATCTTGACATTTATTTTATAAAGGAAAATAATCATCACTAAAAACAAATATGCAAACAAACGACCAAAACCCCCATCCAATAAAGAATTATAAAATTACAGGCTGCAAACTTCATAACCAAACTTGTAACACATAAATGTACCATTTTAAAGATAAGTGTTGAAGGCTCTGAGACCCAAAACTGGGAACATACATTAGTGAGAACTCCAGGCCAAATCTTGTCCTCATTTTTTTAAAGCATGATGCCAGGCTAAAAATTACGCTTTGTGTGATTTTAATGAATAGTTAGAATGCCTCTTAGATCAAAGGTTACTAGTACATTGCAAGGACTCTTGGGAGAGACCACCAGGTAATCAGCCTTCACAATATTCTCCTTTGGTCCCAGCTGCTGTTTCACCTGGGCTCCCACTTTCCTCTTCTATTTATTCCATCAGTTGCATCCCCTTCCCACAGAGTGACTGGCAGGCTAGCAGTGTAGCAGCATTCCCTCCTCCCATGCGTCTCATACTCAGATGTATATTGGAATCACCTGGGAAATTTAAAGATTCTGGTGCCTGGGTGTCACCCCTGTGGGTTCTGGTTTAATTGGTCGTGGGCATTGGCGCCTATAAAAGCTCCCCAGGGATCCTAATGGAAAGTCAAAGCTGAGATCCACTGTCTTCCAGGCTGTTAAACTCCTGGCTCTGCTGGAGTTAGTTCATCAGTTTGTGCATCCTCAGGCTCTTTGACTTTAAGAACCTATTGATCTCTTGTCTCACTTGCTCTGTCTTTCATATACACAAGCTGAAAAGGCAGGCGTGGGAGGAGTAGCTGAATTCTTTCTCTGACCCATTTCCAGAAGAAACTGGAGGAAGTCTAGCAGATATAAGTACTGGTAAAATATATCAAGTATCTGCAAAGTGCCACTTCCTGTTCCAGAGAAATGCTGAAAGCATAGGAGAGTCCTGGGTGAGAATTCCCAGTCTCCCTCCATAACCTTAGGAAAGTTGCTTACCCTTTCTAAGCCTCAACTTCCTCATCTATAAAAATTGGGATACTTTACTCCCTAGGGCTCACTTACATGATTATTCAAAGTGTTTACCGTAAAATAGTACTCAGCATGCAGTAGATGCTCAATAGTGATACCCACTTAAATGAAACACTAGAGAAAACAATTAAAGTTTGTTCACTAATTATACCCCAAATTAGTAATAATTATGATATATGGAGACAATTTCTCCAATTTTTTATAAAATTCAACATTTATTACATATTGGCTTTATGCCAATCATACTGCAAGGTGCTAAAGATATAGTTATGAATAAAATAGATATTCTTATCTTGGTGAATCTTACATCTTAGCTATTAGTAAATGCTTTACCTATTCTGGAGTTAATTGCAAACAGTCTGAAGACTGAGCTTGCTATAGGGTAGGTACAACTAGCAAACTGATCTTCCATGCACACTCATAGCAAATGCTTAGAGTATACTAGTTTGTTAAGAGAAATTTGAATCAAGTAGACAGACAAACACTTTGAGTTCCATAAGTCATGAAGAAGGGTATAAAATACCTTATGAGACTATCAAAAGCTGCATCTTAAAAAATGTAATGGGCCAAAATCGGTTTGACTCAGTGGATAGAACTTCGGTCTGTGGACTGAAAAGTCCCAGGTTCGATTCCAGTCAAAAGCATGTACCTTGATTGCGGGCATATCCCCAGTGTACAAGAGGCAGCTGATCGATGATTCTCTCTCATCGATGTTTCTAACTCTATCCCTCTCTCTTCCTCTCTGTAAAAAAATCAATAAAATATATGTTTTTAAAAAATGTAATGGGTTTTCCCCACCCCATTCAAGCAGTTTTATGAGGAATAGTAGACCTCTCTGCGTTCTTGCAGGTCAGAGAAGCTGTGTTCCCTCCATCCCAAACTCACCCAATTGGGAGTGCTACTGTGTCTCCCATGCTGTATAGCTGTCTATGAACTATAAGTTGTTTGACTTGCTTGTATTATAGAAACTTGTATCCTTTGCTTCGGTCTTCTGGTATCTTTCCATCAATCACTGACTCCTGTGACAGCACTGCTTCTCCCAATAACAATCCTAAGAGCTGGTAGGTAACTTTGGCCAAGGTCACTGAGCTGGTAAATGGTAAGGTTAAGCCTGAACCTCGGATGTGTCTGATTCCACTGCCCATCCTCTTAACTAGACAGACCTCAGATGACCGTGCTTTGGAAATATCAAAATCTGACTGCTCAGAGGATTAATTTTAAAACCACAAGCAAAGAATAAGATCAGATGGAACTAGAAGATGATATTATGACTGAAACTAATCTAATCTTGGCCTGTGAGCCCTTTATGAAATTATGTGAGAGACTAGAATCCAATAAAGCTTTGTGCTCAGTTTGCCCAGTTTTCAATCAAACTTGCTGATACTTAATCTCATGACATTCCTAGATTAAAGCTTCATGATTCAGATTCTCATCTCTTCAAAGCTGCAGCTACAACCCTTTCGTTAGACCAAGAATATAACAACTGCGGCTAAAAAGGCAATAGTAGCTCTTTGTAGATGATGTCAGGTCCTTGCTAATCTTTCTCCACCTTAATGATAGCTATTTGTACTTTGATGATGGTGTGTGTGAGTGCACGTGGGAAACAGATCACTTGTAAATGCTCTGGAGTTCATGTGAAAGAACAGAGATTTTAAGCTAGTCTTTTCTGATTTTCCATGGGTTGTAGTGCACACTTTCTAGGGTATTTGTTGGGCTCACAGTGATTGCCTCTTCTGCTCCCCATTCAGAACAAGGGTCCATGGCCACCATGTTTATATTCATGAAATATGACCATACCTCCACTTCAACCACATTTGCTTAGACCAGAGGTGGCCATTATATCCAAAAACAACCAATCACATTCTCTCTTATGGCAGATTGCATTTGTTCCCAATTTATTTTGCTTTTTGTATCTGTGCCCTTTGGCCACATGCCTTTGCAGTTCTATCCACTAGACTCTAGTATGACTAGAGGTTGAGTATATTTTCTCTCCCTGTTGATGCTGGACTCAGCTATGTGACTTGTCAATGAAAAGTCATAGGATGCAAACTGAACAAAGGCTTTAAATGTGTATGTGAATTTGGGTCCCCTTGAGTTCCTAGTGTGTGGCCATGTAAAGAACATGCCTCAGGTATGAGCCGGTCCAAAGAGGAGGAGAGGTAGAGGAGCAGACCTGAATTCAACCTCTAGCTCATAGTCAAGCCCATCTAAAACCAGCCTACAGACACATGAGTAAGAAATAAATGCTATGGTTCTATATCCTTGAGTTTTGGCTGAATAATATTCTATTGTATGGATACCACATTTTGTTTATCTATCCCTCTAGTGATGGATGGATGTGTTGTTTCCATATTTTGGCTATTGGGTCTAGTGCTGCTATAAACATTTGAATACAAGCATTTGTCTTCATTTCTAATGAGTATATACCTAGGAGTGAAATTGCTGGGCCATGAGGCAATTCTAGAATGCTGACCTTTCAGTGCTCAGATCTGCAAAACTGTTTCTTAGTTCCTGCATAAAGAATTCTTTATTGGATTCTGTAAAATAACCCCAGAATATTTTCAGTAATTTTCCTTTGTTGTTATAGCTAGACAATTCTTGCTTAAGCTAGAGTTAATTGCTATTACTTTAAACTTAAAGAACCTAGCCGAAACCGGTTTGGCTCAGTGGTAGAGCGTTGGTCTGCGGACTGAAAGGTCCCAGGTTCAATTCCGGTCAAGGGCATGTACATTAGTTGCGGGCATATCCCCGGTAGGGGGTGTGCAAGAGGCAACTGATAGATGTTTCTCTCTCATCGACGTTTCTAGCTCTCTATCTCTCTCCCTTCCTCTCTGTAAAAAATCAATAAAATATATATTTTAAAAAATAAATAAATAAACTTAAAGAACCTAAACTGGTAATTTTTTTGTGGCCACAATATTATTAAAGAAATGGGCTCAAATATTTCTCTTTCAAAGTTTGCCACAAGGGTGGTGAATCCCCCGTGATACTAATCAAATTGGGTGACTACCCTGATGAGATCCCAGAATCTGACTTGTCTCTCAGACTGTTGCTTAGGTTACCCCTTACCTTTGGGACCAGGCAGCATAAGACCTTGCATTTAGCGCATATTCCAATTCAAAACGACTCCTTAAAGCTGCCACATGGCTCCGGCCAGGTCCTCCTTTGCTCACCAGGCAATCAGAAGAAGAGGAAGGTGAGAGAGATCCACTGCTGTTACTTGATGCAGGAGACATTAGCTGAGTGAAAGAGAAGCAGTTTCAATTATTTAATAAATCCAACAGGCTTAAAGGCATAGGATAGAATACTGTATGACTTTATTTTAACCTTCTATTCTAGGATTTCTCATATTTTAATTTATATTCCTCTCAGCTTGCTTCTGGCTTTTCCTTTTGGCCTCTGCTGGCAACATCTGGCTAGCTTACTTTACTTTTGTGACCTAGTTCTATATTGAGAGCTGGCCCATTAAATGTATGCTCATTTTTTCAGAAAACAGAGTAGGCTCAAATCAGATTTATGAAATAGATATTTAAGAAGTTATTATTTAATGGTTAAAAGATGTTCTACATTTTTTTCAATGGTGATAAGACCCATGGCAGAGTCCTTAAAATTATTACTTTCACATAAAATTATCTCCTTTGCATAAAATGGATTTATACTTTTCCAAGAATATGTCCATTTTATAAAACAAAAGAATAATGTCTGGTAAGTATGAGGACTAAGTAGAATTGTGAAAGACTTTATAAAAATAGTTACAAATAGTTAAGCATAATTAGAAAATAGAAAAGTATGAGGAAAGAAAAAGATAAGAGGAAAAATAGTAGTTTTCTTGAGTTTTTTACAACCTTGCTGTTTTTTCATTATACCTAACCCAGCTGAGAACATTAGTGCTATTGACATAATAATTTCATAAGACATGTAGATGGTTGACTTTGGTTTAAAATATATATATAAATTCTAGGGCTCTTCATAGTAGCCAAGACATTTCTAAATATAGCTCTGAGAATCATGTGATGTTGGTGTTGAAACAAACCTTCAAACTCTTCAGTGATCAAATTTCTTCTGTGTATCATTTTGAAGTCAGCTTGGTAGGCTGATGGGAACCTCCAGTGATGAGGAACTCACTGCCTTCAGATTTCTTTATTTATCTTAGGACAGCTCTAACCATTAAGAAAGCTCTTTCTCAAAATAAACCAAATCTACTTTTGCACTTCATATCCATATTTGGCCCAAGGAAAACAAGGCCAATCCCTTTGCCATATGATAGTTCTTCAGATATTTAAAGACAGCTGTTGGGCTCATCCTAATTCTTTCTACTCTGGGACAAGCATCCCTGGTTCCTTTAATTGGTTCTCAAATACATGATTTTCAATCTGTTCACCACTTTGATCTCTCTTTTCTAAAGTGGTTGTCCCAGTTTTAATTATCCTTTTAAGATATATATTTTTTATTGATTTTTTACAGAGAGGAAGAGAGAGAGATAGAGAGTTAGAAACATGGATGAGAGAAAATCATCGATCAGCTGCCTCTTGCACACCCGCCACTAAAGATGTGCCCACAGCCAAGGTACATGCCCTTGACCGGAATCGAACCTGAGACCTTTCAGTCCACAGACCGACGCTCTATCCACTGAGCCAAACCAGTTTCGGCTAATTATCCTTTTAAAAAAACATAACTGGGTCTTTTTCCTTTGCCCATTTCAGAACAGAGATGTCTCTCTCAACTTTATTTTAAGTGAAGAGCTGATGAGCAGTGTCTTCCTGCCCTTGGTCTAAACCACTGACCAGAATGTTGAAGAGTAGAGAGGATAAAACCTGATGAAACTTCTATACATCAAGCCCCTTAAAGCTGATTATGGTCCATTAGTTAGTGTAACCCAGGCCAGCCAATTCTCTTTGCATACTGTCCATAATTATTTATCTTCTCCACCAGAGGAGATTGTGCTAAGAGGCTTGGTCAATATAACAAGACAAGCTAATTTAGCAGATCTTAGTATTGTCCCTGTTTCTGGAATCTACCCTATGATCTAATTGGATATATTCCCAGGCTTGAAGCAACCATATTTCAAACATAAAGGTTAAAAGTGAGAGACTACTTGAAAATCAAGTCTTAAAGGCATCTCTCAGCAGCCAAAGCCTCTGGCTGACGCTTTTGTTGGTGGGGCATCTGCAGCCCCACCAAATATATGACTTCTCCCCACATGCTATGTTTCAGGACTGAGGAGAAGGGAAAGGAAGGTTGTTTTATGCCCAAAGACTGACGTTTCCTTCTACATCCTTTTTAGAGGATCCAGGAAAGAGTCATGAGCAAGAGTCATCACTGCACGACACAGCAGGCAGCAATTGTAGACCAAAAAGCCTTTTCCACTAGAGGAGATTCCCGTGACTATGTTGAGATTATTTTTGGGGGCTGGAGGGGAAGAAAACAGTCTTTGACTAGTTCCATTTGAGATTTAGTTGTGCAATCTCAGGTTGATGCTGTTTTCCCCCACCTCATGCCCCTTCTCTCCGTATGTGCATCTGTATGCAGGCCTGTATATGTGATGCTCATTCCCCTCTTCTATAACTCTCATTTGCATTTGGGAATATATTATTTTTGAATTAGTGCTCATGTTTTACTTCCTTGCCTATTTTCAAATGCTATCTCCTTACCAGGTGTATAGAAAATTGAGGCAATTATAGAGAAAATTAAACCAAGCAGCTCCTTGATATTAAGGGAAGAAAATTCCATTAACCTGATTACCAACATATTTCACTTGCTGCAATATATGTGTAGCATAAAAGCAATGCCTCCCAATTAATGTATGCACTAATTATAGTGATAATTTTTCCTTTTCTCATTGAACATAAATGAACAATGGCTTAATATTTTAGCTTAAGTATCACTATATGTAGGAACATGTATATAGAAAAATTAGTTTAAATAATTACCTTCTAACATATTTTTTATTATTTTCAAATTTCTACATTTCAATTTTTTTTTTAACCTGGGTATGCCTGTGTCCACTTGCCTGCCTGATTGTTGTTGAAATGGCCCCCAATTCACCTTGGATTTGCTTTGGCCCCCTAGATGCAGTCAGTTCTGCTCCACCCTACGATCCTAATAGGGTGAAAGAGAACAGAGTTATGGACCCTCACACTCTTTCCCTAAGCAACATCTTACCTACATTCCCCCACATCCTTGGACAGTCCGGGCTTTTTTAACAAACACATTTCAGAAGCTAAATTTCTTACCTCAATGTTGCAGAGGCACTCTTCTAACTTGGTAACAACTTCAGAAAATTCAGGTCTTCCCTGTAAAATAAAGAAAGGACTTGTCTCCCCAAAGAATAAAAGAGAGGTAATGCTGCTTGGATTTTAAAAGAGGGTATTTGCATTTGTAAAGAATGAGATAAACAAAAATGTATATTTTTATTTAAAATACACTTGTATTGAAGTGTTAATTGAATGTTCCTTTGCTGTTCAGGGAGGGATGTTGAGTCTCCTGATAAAGAGCTTTAAGTCAGAATTTGCAACTACATTCAGATAATAAAATAGTGGAAAAGCTTTAATTAGCTTTGCATGTTTTTAAATGGCAGGTTTTCCTCTTCAAAAGGAAAGAATAAAGTGAATACTAAAAACTATTAACTATTTCTGTGCCTTATACTGTCCAAGTCTCTGTGGGAAAAGAATTGCTAAAGCTAATTTTATAATTAGCTTCACTTTTGAAAATACCATCTCAGATTCAAAGCTAAGATCAATAGAAAACTCATGACCACGTCCTATTTTATGGGTTTAAGATAAACTTTTTATCTTCAAAAAGTGCCATTAAGGACATTGTCCACTATGAACCTCCATGTCTGATGAGTTTGGTTAAACAAACATTTATCATAATCTGATTGAATTTCATACTTTGTTCTAGTTGCTAGGGGAATTTTTGAAAATGTTGGTCTCTTCTGAAGAAATTATATACCTCCTTTGTCAGATCCTAAGGACTACATAACCTATCATTTCTCCTTTTATGAAACTTTCACTGCCGGAGGTAGATAGCCCAATTTAACATTCAGGTGCAATAACCAACTAATTTAGATTTTTAGTAGAACAATTTCTCCCTTAATATCTAACTCTCCCCTGAGGATACTGCTTCTCCATAACCCTCCCAAGTGGGAGCTGTTTTCTCTTGCATATTCCTTGTACCTCTATATTGGTGGGGGGTCGAAATGGGGCCAATGTGGGTGGGTCTTTGTCTTACTCACTTTCAAGTGCTTTCTCCTCTAAAAAAATACCAGCTTTTTCAGTTATACTGTTGAGTCACTCTCCCGCATTCTTTGAAGATTTTAATGTCACCGCTCACTATCATGCTCTTAGTGTTTTATTATCCAGGTAGATAATTATTACAATGGCCTGACTTCTGGGTTCTTTGGTCTCTTCTTTGGCAATAATCTGATCCTCCACCTTCTCTTAGTCCCTTAGTTCCTCTGATAATACCCCTGGGCCCTGTTACAACGTAACAATGCCAGATTCCCCTCCTTGAACTCTGCCCTCTCAAGCTCCCTCACATCACTCTCTGGACTCTATGTCCTTTCTTTCTAACTCACTTCTTCTGGAACAATGGTGCCAAAAATCTTTGACCACACAAACCATTTTATCAGTTAGAAAACAACAACAAACACAACTTTTTATTATGTCCATTTTCAAATATACCCTAAAGTAGAAAAGAAGAGTACAATACCCCACCCCCCATATATATGTGTTATTCAAACTTAAAAACTATGTTTCTGTTAATATTGTTCCATCTAGCTATCTGTGGTCTAATCTATATTTCCTGTCTTGTTGTTGTTCATTTTGCTATCTTGTCATTCACCTCATTTTCTCCCTTACTTTGCAATCATAATCAGTCTCTTCCACACAGCCTCAACTCCCTTGCCTTATCATTTATTTTGTACACATATTGGAAAAATCTCCATGTTAATTAAATACATCTTGATGGGTTTTACTTCAAAATCACAACCCTCTAACTTCAAGTGGACCGTCAGTACAGCCTAGAGAGCCTTCTACATAGTTCTAGTTTATTCTCTTATATATATACGTCTTATATATATATTCAATATATATATTGAATCAACCCTGTTCCATACAAGTATAAACTCTGGACAAAATTCAAAAGATAGCTACCTGAAGTCAGTAGAGTGAACAAACACAGGTAGAATCTAGAAGAAAGTCAGTTGGAAGAAAGGAAGGACATGAAATAAGTTTCCACATTAATATTATTTTTATTACTATTATTCTTGCAACATTTACCCTGGGAGCACACCCATCTGCATCTTAGGGAGAGACTAGAATTCTGATGAAACATCTGCAACAGGTTTGCTTTCTTAAAGAACCAGGAGATAGGATTCAGGGCAAGCAGAGTGTACTAGCTATGGTTTTATAACAAATGATCACAAATGTAATGGTTTAAAACAATACCCACTTATTGTCTCACAGTTTCCATGAGTCAGGAGTCCATTATAGATCTATGAGGTCCTTTGCTCAGGGTCTCATCAGACTAAAATTCAGGTGTCATCTAGCATTGTGATTCTCTGAAGCTCAGGGGCCTCTTTCAAGCTCAATGGTTATTAGAATTCATTTCCTTGTGGATTTATGACTCATGTTTCTGTGTTCTTACTATTGCTCAGGGATGACTCTCAAGCTTTTAGAGGATGTTCACAGTTTTCCTTGCCACTGGCCCAGTTATAACCAGTTCATAATATAGCCATTTGCCTTTTCCTGTCCAGCAAGCTTCTCTAGCTTCTTCCTCTGTGACCAACTGGAGAAAACTGCTCTGCTTTTTTAGGTTCATTTGATAGGTCAGGTCTGCCCAGGATAATATTCCTTTTGCCAATATGAGGAAACATGATTATGGGAGTAATACCTCATCATGTTCACATGTTCTGCCCTTATCCAGGATGGGGGGAAACTATCCTTGGCATGCATACCAGGGGACAGGAGTTTTGGGATCATCCAAAGCAGTGAACAGAGATCCTGGAAGAAGAGAGCCTGAAAATGCTAGTTCTAGGATCTGCATAAAAACTCTGCCTAAATCTCTGAACTACATTGACATGGGGCAGGCTCTAAGCAGCCCACAGAGGCTAAAAGACATAAACTGATATTAGATCCCTTGTCCAATACAAAGTATTTTTCTTGCTATTTTTTCATACTAGAATTATCTAATTTTTATTCTCTGCCTGTGAGAAATCTCTGCTCTCTTCAGGCCCAATTCATAAGACATATCCTTCTTAAAATGTCCAAGTGATTCCACAAAATAATTTCCCCTCTATATGGATTTACTTTATTCATCCTTGTATAACTAAGTATTTATACATCTATATCACCAGCTAGAAAGTGTTTTGAGAGTAAGCCATGGTTGATTTACTCCAGCATACCTATATAAGCTTAGTAGAGCTCAAATTTGTTTTCCAAATTGCATCATGATAAAAAATTATCCAGAATCTGACTACCCCTTGTCTAAAACACCAGCATCTCTTGCTTATATTATAATTGAATGACTAATTTTGCTGCTTCTGTTCTTTGCCTATTAAAGTATGCTCCCAACCCATAGCTAACATTACACTCAATGGTAAAAAGCTGAAAGAAAGCTTTTCCTCTAAAATCGGGAAAAGATAAGGATGCCCATTCTTTACACTTTTATTCAAGATGATATTGGAAGTCCTAGGCATAACAACTAGACAAGAAAATTAAATTAAATGTATCCAAATTGGAAAGGAAGAAGTAAAACTATCACTATTTGTGAGTGACATGATATTATATATAGAAAACCATAAAAATGCCACCCCAAACTGTTATAACTAATAAAGAAATTCAGTAAAGTTTCAGAATACAAAACCAATATAGAAAAATACATTGTGTTTCTATATACTAATAATAAGCTATCAGAAAGAGAAATTTAAAAGACAAACCCATTTACGATTGCATTAAAAAGAATAAAATACCTAGTAATAATTTTAAACAAGAAGTTTAAACGTCTGTACCCTAAAAACTATAAGACATCAATAAAGGAAATTGAAGAAGACACAAACAAGTGGAAAGATATTTCATGCTCATGGAACTAAAACTATTAAAATGTCCATATTGCTCAAATCAGTCTATGGATTCAATGCATTCTCTATCAAAATTCCAATGGTATTTTTTATAGAAATAGGACAAATAATTCTAAAATGTGTATAAAATAACAAAAGACCCCAAATAGCCAAAGCAATGTTGAAAAAGAACAAAGCTAGAGGCACTACACTTTCTGATTTCAAAGTCTAGGGTAACCCCCAAATTAATTGGAATAATTATAGAGGCAGTGTTTATTAAAATTAATTTCATTTTAAAAATTTAGCCATCAGCTGTTACATTTTGGGGGAACACACTGTATATTATGAAGCTATAGTAAACAACACAGGAGCCAAAATATCATTTTAAAATATACTACATTTCAAATAATGCTTACAGAAGCCTCTAATTATTCTCATCTTAACTAGGGGAAAAAACCAAAGCTCTTGCATTTATCTGTAAGGCATGCAGATTCCCTGACCTTCTCTTCCCTTCTGTACTTGACCAGCTAACTTCCTCAGGCCCAGCACACCATCCCCTCAGGGACTTGACACTTGACATTCTCTCCACGTGGATTGACCAGCGTGTTCACCTTCACCTTCTCCACCATATTTAGAGTCCCCAAGCCAATTCTGTCTATTCTCTTTTTTGCTTTATTCCATATAACTTATCACTAGTGACTTAATACATATTTTCACATTGTTTATTGTTTATATCCCCTCACAGAATGTCTACCCCATAAGGGCAGGGATTTATTATATTCCACTGCTCTGTCTCCAGTGCCTTGATCACTCCCTGTTCTACAGAAGTTTTCCAATAAATACTTATTGAATGAATGACAAAAATGAATGATTTTGTGTTTTATTTATATTTTATTTCAAACTATCTTATCATATGGGTAGAGGATTTTTATTACAATTTGCTTCAAGTTTTTTTTTTAATTAATCAGTGACAGAGTTATATGTGAATAGCCTTTTTTTAAACATCAAATTACAATGTATTAATATTTCATTAGAGGATTAAAAGGGCATCAAAATAATGGTGAGATTTAACATTTACTAAATATTTAGAGCATTTCATTTTTCTGTTATAATATTTTGTAATGTAGGCATATATTACTTCCATTTTAAACACAAAAAGGCAGAAAATAAGAAAAATAAATCGTTTATCTAAGGTAGTCTAGTCAGTAAATAGCAGAGTTAGATTCAAACCTTAGGAGAGCTTGTGACCAGCATGCACCCTTTCTAAATGTGGCATCCAAATCCATCAGAGATAATTCAGTTGTGATTACATAAGATTCAGTGCCTGAGATTAGCTTCTGCATACTAGAAGGACACTGTTTTGAGAGTTGAAAGACTTGAGGTTAAATATCTAATACTATGTGACTTTGGATAGTTATTAACCATTCTGAGTTTCAGTTTTCTAAGCCTCAAATTGAGTTGTAGCATAAAAAGAATTAAATATGTCTGAAGCTTCTCAAAACTGTAAAGTATTTTACAAAGTAACAATCTTATAATAATCTATACTACTAAGTGTATCCTGGATGTGAGCTCTCTGAAATTATAGTCAAATGCTTTACTAGTTTGGTTTAAATTCTTTATAAATTAGGGATTCTAGCCACTTATCTATTGAATAGTATCTTGTGAGAACCCAAGATGCTCTTTGAAAGGGGAAAAAAATGAAACAAAGCTTCAAAAATTTTTAAAAATGCTTCATGAGCTAAATATATTGAAATGATGGATAATAAATGCCAACATTATGATGTACATTATCCTTTGCTTTCAGGTGGATGGTTCATACTCTTTGCTATCATGCTACGGTTGGTGGCGGCTTGCCCTGCATCATGTTCGGTGTGCACCAAAGACGTAACCCTCTGTCACCAGCTTACCTATGTAGTAGGTAATTACACCAATGACTAAAAAGCAGTGTTCAGAGTACCTGGCAAATTCATTGCCATGCTTTTCAATGTACTGACTGCTTTCTTGGCTCAGCTTAAAGAGATAAACTTTTAAAGAGAAGCCATTCACAGTGACTAAAGACTGATAACATTATATTTTATTTTCCTGTTCCTGGTGGTCTCAACCAAGCTAAAGGCTTCCAGAGGTAATTGAGATATTTTGCTATTATATGAGAACTAGAGGCCTGGTGCACAAAATTCATGCACCCATAGGGTCCTAGGCCTAGCTGGCGATCAGGGCTGATTGGGGCCAGGCAGATTGAGGCTGAGACGACCAGGGCCTGCTAGCAGTTGGGTGGGTGGGGGAGGGACCACCGGAGGTTGGCTGAACTTATGGCAAATAAGTTCTAAATATATATATATATATTGGGTAGATACCACCATGTCATATAGCTACACTTTTTTTTTTCTAAAAGAAAAAAAAATAGATCACTTTAATTATATTTTTGTCCACACTTTGTACAGATTTGAACTCTACCACTAGCTGAAAGAAATATCAATGAATCAGAAACCTGAAGTGCAATTGTTCAGCATTAGTGAGATTAAGTGATGTACCAGCAAAATAGATTATTATCAAAGTGCATCTAATTTTGAAAGTCTAGTCTTTTTTATTGGTGGTAAATGAGCTGTAGAAATGCTAACAAGATGTGCTGCCTGTATTCATTATATATTGCTTGCTTAAGTCAACAATTTAATAAGACACCTTATTAACAAATTTGAGGAGAATGTGATTTACATCCTGATATCCAAGAAGAGATAAACAAGTTATAAATTCCACCAATGTAAAATTTTCAGGAATAAGTCTGAGTTAAGATGGAGTGGAAGAAAATGATTTCTTTCATTTCTAAAATGGAAATTAAGCAGTAGCTGTTATTGCCATTCCTGACAGGAGAGAGACAGTTTCAAGGCTAGTTGGTTGAACACTGTTTTCAATCAGCATTGAATGCATTCCTGCCCTCTCAATTGTATTTCCTGACTTCACTACATTTGTGTGTGTGTGTGTGTGTGTGTGTGTGTGTGTGTGTGTATATATATATATATTAACCAGAGATAGCTGCTGTCTATAAGAAACAAATAGTGCTCATTTACATTGCTGCACCTCAGTATCATCCTTTTCATTTACAGAATGCCAGCACTGTGAAGTTAAATTTCATAAACAGAGAAGTAAATGGATGACTTGTGAGTGGAGCATCCAGCTAGTCCTAGACAAGAAGTAATTGACAGAAGCCATAGTCTGTTCCCTCGGAGTCCACAAATCTCTAGAGGACTGAGGATCCATAGAAACTAAACTCCTTCAAACTGTATCAAAAACAATGATGAAATAAAATGTCACACTGGCCAGAATTAATTAAAATTCAAATAACCAGTAATACATGCTAAATTTAAAATACCATGACTTAAGGTTGTTTGTGTTGCAAAGATGGGAGAAATTCTTACAAAGGAGGCACTGTGAAAATCCTTTGTCTTTTACATTTTTTAATCTCTTTGTGTCAGGGATACAGTCTGAATTTCCTTGGGGAATTGTGACTTGCTTCCCTCGTGGTTGATTGTTCTAATATCACCTGTAGACCTCCCAGGGACAATGGGCCCTTCCTTCCTTCTGACACTGTCAGTTGCAGTCAAAACAATTTTAGCATGATAAAGATGTGTTACAATAACTCCTGATTATAATATATCTTTATTAAGTTAAAAAGCTTTGATTTCTAATGACAGAGCTGTGATGGCTCAGAGGTGATTATGGTGAACGGATTTAACAGTTGGAAGCCCTGAGTACCACCTGTCATCACATGACAGACTTTATTGGAGGGAACAGATATTAGACAGGAGGCCAAGATGGCCCAGACTATAATGAGAACCCCACTGACACACCCTCAGGTTTGTGTGGAGAGAATAGATCCTCTACTGAGTTGCCAACGTTTAGCCTGGAGCTAAAAAAGCAGATACCAGGGCTCCTTCTCACTCCCCACCCCCGCCCCCACCCCCAAAGCACACCTTTGTGTTTGACAGAAAAGAGACTGACTTCACAGCACACATAGACATGCTTTACTCGGGGGGAAACTGGCCAGCAAGCTCAGACATGGCCTGGGCTCTTGGGTGAACCGATCCTGGGCCAGCGGGCTGCAGCGGTCAGTACTCACAGGGAGAAAGCCTGAAAAGCCACCTTCAAAAAAACCCATCAGTGATGATAATCCCAGACAATGAATTAACTTTGACATGTAAAGGAACAGATGGGTTTCTGTTTCTCAAATAAACATGTCGCCGTAACAAAGAATATAAAAAATCCATCATTCTGATAAAGAGCCCAGCTTCCCCTTTAACTGAGAAATCAGGGCATCGTTTCCGTGTTGTGTATTGTTCCGGCCCAGGTGATAAGCTTGTGCACAGGGTGTATTGATGATCTTCGCTCTCCACTCTCCTCCCCTCCCACTTGGGTGTATCTTGCCTCTTTAACCTGTGATTTTTCTTCCCCCACAGCAGCCCCTGTGACCACCAGAGTTTTGATCAGCACGGATGGGTCCCTCTCCTCTGTAGGGAGCGCCAATCTGTCCCTCCTGTTCAATCTGGCCCTGCTCTCCCTGAGCAGAAACGGCATCCAGGACGTTCAGGAGGATGCCTTGCAAGGCCTTTCGATGCTGCAGACGCTGCTGCTGGAGCACAACCAGATATCCAGCGCCTCCCTGCCGGACCAGGCCTTCAGCGAGCTGCGCAGCCTGCAGGTGCTGGCGCTGAGCAGCAATGTCCTGCGCACCCTGCGCGGGGCCTGGTTCCGAAACACCGGGGACCTGACGCGGCTCCAGCTGGATGGCAATCAGATCACTAATCTGACAGACAGTGCTTTTGCAGGCACAAATCTCCGCAGTCTCAGGCATCTGGATTTATCTAACAATTTCATTTCCTACGTCGGGAGGGATGCCTTCCGGCCCCTGCCGCAGCTGCGGGAGGTGGACCTTTCCCGAAACAGGTTGGCCCAGATGCCCGATGTGTTCACTCCACTGAAGCACTTAATCCTCCTGAGCTTAGATAAGAACCAGTGGAGCTGTACTTGTGATCTCTACCCCCTGGCCCGGTTTCTAAGAAGCTACATGAAGTCTTCTGCTCGCAAGCTTAGGAATGCCAAGGACCTCAACTGCCAGCCATCGCCCGCCGCTGTGGCCGGTACCAACAGTGTGCTGAGGCTGTCTGACACCAACTGTGATGCCAAGGCTTCCAACCTCACTGTGGTTCTGAAGGACAGGAGCCCTCTCCTCCCGGGGCAGGATGTGGCCCTGCTGACTGTCCTTGTCTTTGCAGGTAGACCAGGAAGAAGTATACCCGTTCTTCTCCCTCCTCTCGTCCATATTCTTGTTAACATATATTTTACTGATTTTTTACAGAGAGAAAGGGAGAGAGATAGAGAGTTAGAAACATAGATGAGAGAGAATCATCAATCAGCTGCCTCTTGCACACCCCTCACTGGGGATGTGCCCGGAACCAAGGTACATGCCCTTGACCAGTATTGAATCCGGGACCTTCCAGTCCGCAGGCTGACGCTCTTTCCACTGAGCTAAACCAATCAGGGCTCTCTTGTTCATATGTTCATATTCTTAACGAACACTAAATGATGCCTCACTCAGGCAATCAGGAAAAGCAGGGCTTGTGGAAGGGAGAGTGTATCAACAGACGTAGGAGGAAGCTAGCTGATTTGGCACAGGTTATAAGAATGCCCTGTTGCAGAAAAACTCTCTACCATAAAGGAAACAACCTTGCCCCAGAATTCAAGAGCTCTAGTCCCGGTATAACTAGCACTGTGATCCTAAGTTAACTTGCTTTGTAGACATCAGTATTTTTGTTTGTAATGAGGGAATAGTATCTAGAGTTTATCCATAGTCCATATGCCAAAGAAGACTGGTGTATCCATGAAGAGGCTGGGAAAGAGGAATTAGTAAAATTATGAGACATAGATAGTTTCTTCAAGGCACTCACATATGTGTGCCCCTCTTGTTGTGGTAAGAGTCAGTGGGCCTTACCAAGTGCATGAGGAGATGCTCTTATGGCAATCATTGCACCCTCCTCTTCAGGGGTCATACAGCACAGCAATGAAGCACATGAGCTCTGCAGTTGGATTGCCCAGGTTTGACTCCTGGCTTTGCTCTTACTTGCTGTGTGGTTTTGGGCAAGTCATTGACCTCTCTGTACCTTGGATTTCTCATGTTTGTGGTTTTGAAATACAAGATTTCTGTTTGTCTCTTTCTAAAACTTGGCCCATACCTTCACAGACGGATGGAGAGGAAAATATTCAACCCTTTAAATTTTCATAGTAATTTTTTAAAAATTAAATCATGTATCAGCTGTCATTACATCTCACTGAATGAAGGATATTAAGTGATTCTTGGTGTCATTAGTGAAAGACCAAATCTGCATGAGATTTCTGGAGTTATCTCTCTCATTGTGCGGTCTCCCCCTATTTTCCCAGTGCATGGTAAAATCCTCTGCACCTGTGGTAACCATGGTGATGGGAAGTGTGTGTGTGTGTGTGTGTGTGTGTGTGCACGTGCACGCGCGTGTTGGGAGGAGGAGAGGAAGGCTTTCCAAATCTGGAATACTAGGAACTTACATCCAGGACTGGAATGATGTATTTTGAATATGAACTTTAAATAATCATTCCATAGCAGATTTCCAGCAAATTAATTGAACATCAGGTTTTTAACTTCTAAGTTACACTTATAATCAGGAAAGATGGAGACCAGCATCAGATCTAGACAGAGGAAGTACCACTAAGCCACAATCAAACTCACTCAGAAGTCAATTTAAATTCTCTAAGAAAGATAAATTGTTTTAAAAACTATGCAGCCACGTCAGTAATTATGTGTGCTAAGAAATAATTTACTATAAAAGACTGAACAATAGGACAGTGGATAGTTTTTTCTTAAATGTGCTTCTTAGAATACCATTTCTAGAAGATAATTAATAGATATTGCAATAAAAACAAACCCAGATGCACAGATAAGCACATACGTTGTGGGTTTAAATAGGTTTGGGCAACAACAGATTAAGCACAGTGCAATGGGCTTCTTTTCTGCAGTGTTTCCCATGGGCTTTCCTCTGCTAACCAGCACCAGGAATCTAACAGGAAGATGTAATGCAGAGCATTGCTCAAACTTATTGACCATAAACACTTTTTGTCACAGAGGATTTCACTGAATTACATTTTGTAAGACATCGTTTTGGAAATATTATAACAAGGGTAATTTTAAATATCTTTGGAGTATCTGTTTTCAGAGAGGATTTTGCTAAAAGTTAACAACTCTGTATTAGTGTAGAGAAAGATACAGATTCTAAGGATTCCAAGATTTTGTCAAAATGATAGGAAGCTTAATTTGCATGAATAAATTCTGATAAATTATAAACATAGCTATATGCATGTTGTGTTATAGTGTGAAATTATAAAAATGTATTTTCCATTGAGTAATTGTTAAAGATACTGTATTGAAAAGGGACTCTTCTATTACAAAATTGACTTTTTTTAAAAATATAAATTTTATTGATTTTTTACAGAGAGGAAGAGAGAGGGATAGAGAGTTAGAAATGTAGATGAGAGAGAATCATTGATCAGCTGCCTCATGCACACCCCCTATTGGGGATGTGCCCGCAATCAAAGTACATGCCCTTGACTGGAATCGAACTTGGGATCTTTCAGTTCGCAAGCTGATGCTCTATCCACTGAGCCAAACCGGTTTTGGCCAAAATTGACTTTTGATATCAGTTTATTCCATTAAAATCAGTCCTTCTGAAGTAAAAAGTGTGATCACATATCTATGCCTATAGATTGTGGCAAAAAAGACTTAGAATGCTAATTTGGCCTCTGATTCCATTTTCTTCCTCAGTTATAGATAAATCATCAACTTATCTAATAAAAGAATTATATGCAAATTGACCATCACTCCAACACACAAGATGGCCACTCCCATGTGATCAAAGATGGCTGTCCCATGTGGACACAAGATGGCCAGCAGAGGAGAGCAGTAGTGGTGGGGACCAGGTCTCCTGCAGGAGGGGTGGGGGGGAGACCAGGCTAGTAGGGGAGAGCAGTTGGGTGGGAAAAGGCTGCAGTAGAGGACAGTTGGGGGGACCAGGCCTTCAGGGTAGGGCAGTTGTAGGGGACCAGGTATGCAGGGGAGAGCAGTTTGGGGGACCAGTCTTGCAGGGGAGGCAGTTGTAGGGGACCATGCCTGCAGGGGAGGGCAGTTAGGGGCAACCAAGTCTGCAGGGGAGGGCAGTTGGGGGCAACCAGACTGGCAAGGGAGGGGAGTTAGGGGGGACCGGGCCAGCAGGGGAGGGGACTTAGGGGTAACCAGGCCGGTGGGGGACCAGTTAGGTGTCAATCAGTCTGGCAGGGGAGTAGTTAAGGAGTGATCAGGCTGGCAAGCAGAAGGGGTTAGGGGCAATCAGGCAAGCAGGCATGTGAGCAGTTGGGAGCCAGTAGTCCTGGATTGTGAGACGGCAGTCAAACATCACTTGAGGGGTCCCAGGTTGGAGAAAGTGCAGGCTGGGCTGAGGGACACTCCCATCCCTGTGCACGAATTTCCTGCACCAGGCCTCTAGTAATTAATAATAATATAAATAATAAGATTAGTTAATTTAAAACTAATAGGTGATTATTTGGCACCAAACTCTGACATCTGGATACTTCTTATTCTATTTCCTGATGAATAAACAGAGAAAGCTTTCATGAAGCTGTAGGGTGGTTTTAATACTTCAGTAAGAACTTAACATTAATTTTGTTTCTTATTTTGTTTCATTTTTCCAACTCAGAAAGACTGTCAGAACATTTTTTAAAAATAGCAACAATGCCCATGGCAATGAAAAATCAACCATCTTCTTAATATCATGTTCAGTCTGCCTACAAGCTCCATTGGTTGCTCTTGCTCTCTGCACAAACTGAAAATAACCATACTGGTCCAGTGATGCAGCACAGACGTAGCTCTAACATTAGCAGTGCTTCCTTTGCCAATCAGACACAATTAGAGGGGAAATTTTACCCTATAATCAGATTATGGCTGTTCCATTTCAATGTCTGATGTCTATATTTAAGACAATTTAGATATTTATTTTCTTTGTTGTTTGGTTTCATACTTGCATCAGTCATACTCTCTTTATTATTTGTTTTTTGGAATGCTTTTATCTAACAGCTGACTGTTGTACGACATGTAGGATAATACAAAACTCAAATAACAGAGCAGCAATCATAAGCATAAACCAAAGAGACTAGTCATTGAACTTTACTATATTAAAACACTGGAAGAAACATGTCACATATGTTTTGTCATTTAATCTCTGGATGGTATTAATTATCCCTATTTGGCAGAGATGGAAAATAAGGCTCGGAGAGGTAAGAAAAGTTGCCCAAGAAAAGTGTCAGAACAAAGCTTTGAATCTTGAGTTTTCTTACTCCATGTGAAAGAGACAGTGTATCAGAAATTATATTATTTTCATGCATTTTTAACATCTGAAAACCAAAGCCCGCCTTTGGAATAAATCAAACTCTAGGACTTGGCAATAAAATTATTCTGATATAACTTTTGCTACTATTTTCCAAAAATTTGTGTCTTTAATAGAAATTAAATTATTTCAATATGTTATAGCACTCTCTGAGAGTGTATTGTTGTCAAATAAATTAAAATGGGTCTTATAAGACCTCAAGATCTAATAAACTACACAAAGTTTGGAGAGTTTTACCAGAAATTGCCATTCTTTTTGGCTAATCTTTACCTTTAACAGAGAAAAAATGAAAAAGCAAACAAACAAAAAAAACATGTCTGACACATTCCCTTTTCTTTCAGGTTCAGAAAATATCATCATCTCTCTATTAAAGTTATCTTCCATGGAAGAGAACTAGAACTCTCTGAGCCTAGAATGTTATCATCTCATTCACATCTCTTATCATCCATTCATCTGGAAATGTCATTTACAGAAAATGGAATCCTCTGGGGAAACTGACTTGCCCAAGGTCACACAGCAAGTTATAATCAGAGCTAGATTTAGGATATGTTGCTCCTAAATCAATACTGACACCATGTCCTCCTGATCACCATTTTGGGGAATTGTAAGATTAGAGCACTCAGCGCTTTTCATTATTAGAATTCATAAACAGAATTCCTCTGTTTATTTAAGAATATTCAATAAACGTTTCCAGAGTACCTCAACTGTGCCAGAGTTATGAACACTGGAGATACAATGTTGAATAAAATAAAATGTTTATCTTCTCATTGCTTAATTCTAGCAGGGAAAGACAGACAGTGAACAAGAAAATAAGTGAGCAGAGTAATTTTATGATACATTTTTTTCATAATGTATGAGATTAAAAGAAATCACTGTGATATAGAGGGAGCAGAGGTATAACTCATAGGCTTTGGTTTGAGCATCTAGGTGGTTGATGATGCCATCTGCTGAGATGGGAAACAGTAAGGGAGAAGCAGGTTAGACTTCACACTTGTGGTTAGGTTTGTGATCCAAAACCTAATGATGTTAAAACATCAACTTTAAAATTTTATTCAGAGGATAAACTATACCTACGTAAGACAAGAAACAACAGTTCCAGGGTTTCTAACTCAGATGTTAATCATTTTGTTGTGGATATTCATAGAAGGGAGGGATTTTTGCAAGATTCAAAAGTAGAAAATATATCAATACATTTGGAGGTATTGATTTAGATTCTAAAGGGTAACTAAAATTCAAATAAACAGAGGTAGGAGAAAGTATCACAAGCATCACCAAGAGCATACACAAAGGCTTAGAAGTACATTTTAAGATGAATAAACTGAAGAGTTTGAAAAATAATAAATAGAAGAGTTTGAATGTAAAAAATAATGAGACACAAGGCTAGGAAGGGAGGCCATAGCCTGTTGCACCACGCCTTGAATATAAGGAGTCTGGCCTTTTGTAATTGGAAGCCAATGAAGGTAGTCTGAACTAGGGGTGAGTCTTTAGGGATGCTCAAAATACAACAATACCACGTGAACTCAAGTTTTCTTTTTGAGGAGGAGATCATGGTATATAATTACTTCAGGGTATATCCTTAATGTGGATTACTTTAGAGATTGGCTGTGGGATTGAGAAATGGGAAATTTGGAATTAAACTGGTTGCCACAGGCAGGAAGATAATTATAATGCAGGAATTATTTAAATCAAGTTTATTTCAGTCCATGTAAAAAGACTTTTCATTTTTTTTTTTTTTTTTTTTTTTTTTTCCTGCTGACATTGCTCAGTGGTTGAACATCAAACTATGAACCAGGAGGTCACAGTTTAATTCCAGGTCAGGGCACATGCCTGGGTTGTGGTCTTGATTCCCCAGTGTGGGCCGTGCAGGAGGCAGCTGATCAACGATTCTCTCTCATCATTGATGTTTCTATCTCTTCCTCCCTCTTCTTTCCTCTTTGAAATCAATAAAAAATATTTATATTTTAAAAAGCCTTTTGTTCTACCAAAGGCATTCCAGATGGTATTGTTTTTTTTTTTTAAATCATTTTAAATAGAGACAAAGTAAAGATCTAAATGAGAAAAGAGAACTTATCAATAATACTAGAAACCAGGTGCACAAAATTCGTTGCAAGGGTGTGTGTCCCTCAGCCCAGCCTGCACCCTCTCCAATCTGGAACCCCTGGAGGGATGTCTGACTGCCCATTTAAACTGGCAGTCGGACATCCCTCCCATATCCAGGACTGCTGGCTCCCAACTGCTCACTTGCCTGCCTTCCTGATTGCCCCTAACTGCTTCTGCCTGCCAGCTTGATCACCCCCTAACCACTCCCATGCCAGCCTGATTCATGTCTAACTGCTCCCCTGCCAGCCTGTTTGCCCCCAACTTCCCTCCTTTTCCATCCTGGTCACTCATAACTGCCCCCCCCCCCCCTCCTGCAGGGTTGATTGGCTCCAACTGCTCTTCCTTGCAGGCCTGGTCCCTCTCAACTGCCCTCCCTTGCAGGCCTGGTGCCTCCCAACTGCCCTCCCCTGCTGGCCATCTTGTAGTGGCCATCTTATGTCCACATGGGGGCAGGATCTTTGACCACATGGGGGAAGCTATTGTGTGTTGGAGTGATGGTCAATCTCTTTTATTAGATAGGATAGAGGCCTGGTGCATGGGTGGGGACCAGCTGGTTTTCCCTGAAGGTTGTCCCAGATCAGGCTGGGGGTTCCCTTGGGGTGTGGGGCAGCCTGGACAAGGGGCCTGTGGTGGTTTGCAGGCCAGCCAAGCCCCATGGCAACCCAAGTGGAGGCCCTGGTATCTGGAATTTATTTACCTTCTACAATTGAAACTTTGTAGCCTGGAGCGGAGTCAAGCCTCCTGCTAGCTCCATGGAGCTATTTCTTTTTGAATTTGTTTACTTTCTATAATTGAAACTTTGTAGCCTTGAGTGGCAGCCTAGGCCAGCAAGAGCAGGCGGAAAGCTTGGCTTTCTCTGTTGCTGGGGAAACCCAAGCGTCCCTCCGGTTCTCTGCAGCTGTAGCTATTTTTGTTGGGTTTATTTGCATACTCACTCTGATTGGCTGGTGGGTATGGCTTGTGAGTGTAGTGGAGTGATGGTTAATTTGCATATTACTCTTTTATTAGGTAGGATCACCTTTGTCTGAATTGACATTTTTCTACATGGTGATAGATCTCCCATCCACTCAGATGCCCTTTAGGCCATCGACCTTGAAATCTGTGGATTTCACATTTGGTGATTTCGATGCTTCTTCCTATGATGTTATCTTTTAATGGTCTTTCTATTTGTTGCAGGGGCTGTTGGTCTCACTTGCCTAGGCTTAGTTGTATTTAACTGGAAACTCCAACAAGGCAAAGCCAATGAACCCACGTCAGAAAAGCTTTACTGCAGAACCTTTGGTGCATCCCTGTGTGCTCACGAGGCAAGAAATTACCACGCTAAGGGATACTGTAACTGCCACTTAACTCAGGAAAGCAAGATAAAGGTCATGTCCATTGTGGGGTCCAGAAGGGAAATGCCACCTTTACAGGGAAGCAGCCACCAAGCGTCACTGACCTCTGAGTCCACAGCCCTTGATGAACCATTTAGAAACCTGAAAGGGAAGGACCAGGAGGCCGACAGCACTGTCGTTGGCCTCGGTGGCAGATTGCTGCAGTCAGGATGTTCAGCGCCTCCTGGGAGCACCGCGGTTTTTAATGGAGCAGGCTTGCTTACAAGATATTGTCCAGAGAGAGCTGAACATCTAAGGGACCTGGAGCCTGGGGAAGTCCAAGCTCAAACTCTCCCACGGCACGTAACAAGAACAATAGGTGAGTTGTCTTGTTTGAGAAAATCCCACTCCATTTAAATTACTCTGAAGCAGGAAGGCTCTTTGAATTTCCTTAACAGGATAATAAAAGTCAATGTAGTGCCAGTCTATTCCTTTTCTAAAAAAAAACTGCATGTCTGTACATGGGTGCATGCATGCATGTGTTTGTGCATGCATACGTGCATGTGTGTGTGCCTGCATGTGCATGGGTTTGTGCATGTGTGTGCGTGTGTGTGTGTGTGTGCGCGCATGTGTGTTTGGGGTTAGAAAACTCCCCACCCTCTCAGCAGCTGAGAGTACTTCCTGTGCCTATTGTAAAGAGAACTTTTTGATCCAACACCTAACGATGTTGAAAAAAAAAATAAAAGAACCCTTTTAAATAGCAATAGTGCTGTTAAGATTTATGGGAGGCTGAATATTGGCTCCCATTCCAACATCCTTCGAGCTGTAATGCCAATTCTGCAGTAAGCAACCTTCCCGGAGCATGACATGTTAGAAGAATGGGCCTTCTCATGCTAGTGATTCATTTCAGGAATGATGTCAAGACACATACTTTGCTTGCTGAGCTGTCAGCGATGATAACTTCCCAGTCCAGGCAAAGTCAGGACTTAATTCATTGTCCCATGTTGGGAGCCAAGTGAATCTGGCCGTGACATCTCCCCACTGTACATGGGCGATGTCAATATTTAGGTGGAGGCAATGAATTAAATGTCTTCCTTTTTTCTTCCCGAATAGTAAGGCGATGCTTTCAGGCTCAGCCGTGAAACTTTGACAGCTGCTCTGTAAAGAGGCTCCTGTCATTTATCTGAATTGGTTCACAACAAGCAGAGCTTTCTCTCAGAATCTGAATGACAAGGTACTCAGTGTACCAAGAAATTCCTGCCACGGGGATCTGGGCCTCAGGATGGGTTTGGGGACAATGGGAAAGGAAATAAAACTGGATGTTATTTCACGTGCAGCATAAGGCAGGGTGTGAATTTATTCCATCGCATTCCCAGAATCTAGTTTTTACTAGTTTCTGGGGACTGATGATTTGAGTCAAAAGAGGAATGGCTGAGGAAAGAAAACATCTGCCATAAAAATCAGATCAGATTGGTTTATTTTATAAAGAAAATAAGCTCTTAGCCTTTTGATAGAATCATACCTTAGCCATATGTTTCATTTTAGCTTTGCCCAAGGCCTTAACTTCTCTGTGGGAAAAATCACACCTCAAAGGGAATATGGTCCCTTAACCATTTAACACCCAGTCCCCTGTTTCACACAGAGAACAATGGCTGGCCAAACCAATATGATTACTTTTCAGAAAGATTTGAAATCCTGTTACAATGCCAGGCCTTGAACAAAAGCTGGAGAGGTCAGCTATTTGAGGAGAAAACAACCAAGGCCATCCCTGCCCCAGAGCAGACCTCAGGAAGAGGCGGCATCACTCTGATGGTGCCTTCTCATCTGGAAGCAGAGAATGATAATGCCTCAGGGGTAGAGGAGCCTTTAGAGAGGATCTAGTTAGATAGTTCTTGATATTTATCTCTGAGTCGTTGAACTCTTGTTAGAATCTGATAAAGGCTACAAACTCTTTCTCCGGAATAATTTTATACCCACATAAATTTTACACCGCATAAAGTTATATCCACATAAAGTTCCCATTTCATCTCCTCTTCTGATATCCAGACAGTAAGTGGCTTTTCCAAGGTCACCCAGGAGGCGGAAGTCAGACCTTTGATAATATTAGGTGCTCGTCTGAAGTCTAGTGTACCTCCTCTTTCTATCAGTGAACAAATACTTCTTTTTTCCTTTGTGTAAAGCAAATAATTTCACAAAATTTTGAAAAAGTATACTGCTAAGATGTAATTTTAAACTTAATATTCCCTGTGATTAAGAGGATAAGGCTTAGTGTCGGACAGATTACAGTCCAGTTGTGCCCATATCATTAAGTTGACATGTGACTGGCAGAAAACATTCAAACTCCCTTAGCTTTTCTTTTTTCTTCATTTGTAAAAGTGATAGGTTAATAGGATTTGTCCAGTGGATTAAGATTCTCTTGATTATGACATGAGATAATGAATGTCCAATATTTAGCACAATGCCTGACTCTTAGTAATGTTTTTGTCATTAATTTATTTAACATGTGTCATTAACCTGCACCATATAGAAGTCCCAGGCAGGGGTTTTTGTAACACAGATCAGGCCACATTCTCAAATTATTATTCCCGTAACAAATATTTAGTGAATACTGCATTAAGTGTTGGAATATTAATCAGTTTTTGATAAGTCCAATAGTATCACAAGTATTTTTCTTTTGTTGTTGAAACTTAAAACTTCAACACTACTCAATATTCTATTACATTCTTTCTAATATTTTGTACCAACTGAGAAATGAATGCAGAAAAAAAAACTTACTATGGCTATTTGAAAAGGATTTAAGATTTCAGTATTCATATTTAAAACTAACTTAACAACTAATGAAAAGATATACAACTATGAACATGTTTATTTCTAATTCCACAGCTTTTAAGTCAGCACCCCAACTGATTAAAATGTGACCACAGAGAATGCCATTGCAAACACACCAAATTGCCATATGTCCTTTGTGGGTTTGGTTAAAAATTAGAACATATTCAATAATTGCCATAATCAGAGGAATACTTTTTACGCCTCAGATAAGGTTTCTAAGCATCTGTTTAGTTGGGTCATAAAACTCTGCTCGGTGTTATATTACTGCATTTATTGTTCTGCAGATATCAGCCGTGACATATTTAGTAGAAGATATGCAACATCCGCTTCAGCCTTGGCAAGAGGAAGTCTTGAAAAGCATTTAACAAATGAGTCATGGCAGCCTCCAATGGAAAAAGGAGACAATGGTGTAAAACCTCATAGGCAGCGACGTTTTATTACAAGCTCATCATCCAAGCCTTGTGAGCCTGAGGGACACTATGCACAGAAGATCTTTCAAAAACATAGGTCAACATACGATGGTCCTTGTGAACTGTTAAAACGGAGCAAGCCTAAGCATTTTCAGCCAAACAATTCTCTTATCTGCAAATATGTGCCCTATGACCAATTTAATGATTATGCAAAAGAAAGGAAGCCAAATCATCGAGAACATTCCAAGTCTGAGAAAGAGCAAATCCAAATTTATAAAGCCGTAGAAAAATTCCTTAGGAGTGAAGATAACATGGAGTTATCAGGGTTATGGACAAATACCAAGAAAATGTATTCCCCTAAGAATGTTAGCTCCCAAGATCCTGATTTAGTTGAAAAAGATAGGTTGGTGACGTCAACTGAAGCACCAACCCATTTGAAACAGAAGAAAATTCAAAGTAACCACCTGACCAACTTGAATCTCAAAAAATCTAGCAGTCCCAGAGAGAGAATGGGAGGAAGTGGATGCTTTACTGATGCCCAGATTCCGAAAAAAAAGAGAAGGGATCAATCCGGACCTAGAGGGAAAATTAAAAAGCAAAATTTAAGGATCAAATTAAATTTACACCCTTTTAGAAAAGTCAGAGTCCATCCAGAGAAGTCCTTGCTGGAACTCCCAAAGAAATGCAAACAAGTACTATCACCTCCTAATACACTATCCAAAGCTTCTGAGAAAGGAGCCAAAATAAGCCTGTCTTCTGCAGATTTCCCCCACCAGAGTGATTATGTTGCAGTCACCTCAAAGAGGCTGCCTCTCCAACAGGCCCTGGATCAGACCCCCTGTTACAATAAACACACTAAAAAGGCTCCTCTGCTCCACGCTAACAGCTTCTCTGCAGTCCCCCAGAGCTCCATGGATGGTGACTGTCAGCCTCCTGGTCCCATTCCTGAAGGAAGCCCTGTAACAGTGCCTGGGCTCACACCCCAAGCAGCTGAATGTAGGCACGCACACTCTCCATCCTCATCTAAGCAAATGGAGGGTGCCACTCACCTCACATCGGTAGTTTCTGGTTATTTACCAGCTCCTCCGGAAAACACAGGAAGTGATCTTTTAGCATCTGGCCATCCCAGGGGGGCTGCCGAGCAAGGGGCAGCAGAGCCCTCGGAGCACACAGAGCAGGACACATCTGTGACCAGGGAGCTAAACCAGATTTCTTTGTCCTCAGAGCATCAAGCACAACTTGTCTGTATCCACAAGACTGACACTTACACGGAACATATTTCTGATGAAAATCAAATGTTACAACATGCGGTGCAACGCTCGAGTAATGAACAACTGGGAAATGAAGAAAAAATGTTACCGACTAACCCCCAAATATCACATCAGATGATGGAGAGTTATGTTATGGATGAGGGGACTGATATAGAAAAAGTACTTCCTAAAACAGGAACGTATGATTCTGCTCTCATTCCCCAAATGCAATCCAAGGATAACCTAACATTTATGAAGACAAATTCAGTTTGGTACCAAAATAGACTAGAACTCCCCAAGGATGTCGGCACGTCTCTTAGGACTCAAGGCATTTGGCATCTACCCAGTAGTGGCAAAAAAGACACTGACCGCACACATGCATTGCCCAGAGATGATGGCACCGAAGTGCCAGAGATAAAAATAGGAGGGAAAGAGGAGGGGGAAATGCATGATAAAAGCAAGGCGAATTCTAGTTTGTTAATTCAGACCAGACAGAATACCTTAAAAAGCACCACAAAAGAAAAGTAGCAAACTTGGGAAAATGGAAAAAGTCAAACTCTTACATTACATGGTTCAAGTTCTGTTGGGATGACAATTATAGCTGAGGATTTGAGGATCACGAGTTCCCATGGAACCAAAAATAGACTACCTCCTAGTGAAACAGATCTTCAAATAAATAGTAACATGCACGGTTTGACATAGGCTCAGAAAATTCATCCAGATAAAGATAACAGTGCACCCAGAGAAGGCGCAGTGACAGGGGAGACACGTGGAGCACGTTCCTCTTACCACAGTGAAAAGACATTTAGTTTTGAGGCAGAAAATGAGGTGCCTCTAATTCCTAGAAGAAGAAATGAAGCTGAAAACTCTGCTCCAAAACACACACTGAATCCACCATCTGCAGAATATGCGACTGCATCACCTTTGGAGGCAGAACAAAGTGAGCAAAATAACTCAAATAATAATCATGTTCTACCTTAGCTTTCTTCAAAAGGACACACAAACATCCCCAGCCTTCGCATGCATTTCAAATACATTATTTTGGAGGGGAAAAAAAGTCCTCAGTGACTCTGTTATCAATGAAATAAAAGTAAATGGTTGAATAGAATGCAAAAATCAAAGATGGAGCCACAAGATGTGTTTGACACAATTAATTGAGTTTTCTTCTCTAAGGAATGGAAAAAATGGGAAGGAAAAGTATAGCCTAGTCCTGGAAAAAGAGACTAAAAAAAAAAAAAAAAAAAGCTTAAGCAAATGAAAGATTAAAGTACTCGAGCAGATTTACCCTTGATGTTTATTTTATGGAAATTATTATACACATCTCAATTAGTGGTATTACAATATTGCTTTCTACAGAGATGGTTATATATTCATATTTGTGCCTGATCTGCTTTCCTAATTGTGGTATGAAAATAAAAACTGAGCTTTGCTTATTAACTGTAATCTCATTGATATGCATATTGGTATATTTCAGCTATTGGTGACTGTTCTGTTGACAATTATGGTAGGTCTTAAGTAGAAGTCTTTAAAACCTGTTAATTCTCTAGTCTAAGAGAAAAACAAACAAACAAACAAACAAAAAAACCTCAAAAAACCACTTAAGGATTTCTGTAAAATCCTATAAATCCACTAGGTGGAGATCTTGGCTTCAATCGTTTTAGAAGAACAAATGGAGCTTCAAGACCAACACAATGGGGCCTGAACAAAAGGAATTTTAAGGGGCTTTATTGTCAATTGTTATTAAGGATTTGAAAACTAAATAATCCATTAATATATAAGCTTTCAAGGTTTGATTTCTTTAATTTCTCATGCCACTATTGTTTGGTGTGAGTACTCCTTCTTATGCACAGAAATTAAATGTGCTTATAAATATTAGATTTAAAAGTAATGGCAGAATAAGCATTTCTCATTCAATGCCACATTTATTTAAAAGATAGAGGGGTACTCAAATATCCCAGTAAACTTTTTAAAGCATATCGTCAAGGCATAGACTATTTTCCATTTCATATGGGGGCGGGGGGAGAGAAGGTTGCAAAGGCAACTAACTTCCTTTTCACCTCTACATCTGTCTAGGTCTCTATGTCTAACAGTTGGCAATATTAAAAAGCTTACAAGATCATTAGAACAATGGAAATAATGCGTACATGCCCCATTTTTCTTCTATTTTCTTTCCTATTCAAAACTGCCAGCAAATGACAATTTTCTTATTTTGAAAGCCCCTAACCTTATGCTCTCTCTTCTTTCTCTTTTCTCCCGGGATCCAAAATTTTCTTGGTTTTACCTTCCAACTCCTCTCCCCTCTATTTTTGTTCCGACTCTCTGCTGGAGCTTCCACCCTGGGCCATCTGTCCGCCTCCCCCGTTCCCACTTCATTTTGTTAACCACCTTGAAGGTGAGAGCAGCGTCTCTGCTGACTTCTTGCCCGATAACTTTATTCTAATTGGCAGCTCCCTCGGTTGTGCAGAACAGGTTATTTTCTTCCTTGTTAGCTATCTTTTCTTTTTCCTTTGCTTGGTTTTAAGCACCTTCACCTTAATGCAGAGCTTTTGGTTTTGTTCTCCTCTCTCTGCCGACAATATCCCTGGTATGGATGGGCCTAATGAGTGCTCTGGTCCCTGGCAGCCTCTCAGAAGTCCCGGACTCACAGTGCTTGGAACTCTTTTCTCTCTCGCATTTCCCAAGTCCAGTCTTTCACCTCCTTATGATGTTATGTCTCCTTTGAAGTAGTTCTCAGGTTTCCCCCTGCTTCTGAATCCCCATGGTAACCATTGTAGTCTTTGTGTTGTAATCAACTGGATTACTGCACTAGCAGCCTGCTGGATGCTCTGACTTCAGTTTCTTTTGCTTCCGTTCAGCCCACTCATTCTTTGTCTTTATGTGGCACAAATTACCTGGGGTGCTTGTTAAATCGCGAGCTCCCACTCTATGGCAGAGGTTTTGATTCGGTAGATTTAGAATAGGGCCCCAGAATCTTCGTTTTAACAAACATGCCAGGGTACTCTGGAGCAGGTAATATGCAACCCACACGGGAGGAAACAATGTTTAGCTCTTCCAAAGCACACTAGCAGGTAATGCAGTGCCTGCCTCGCTATGGAACTACATACACTTCTTCAAATGAATAAATATTTCATACCAAACTCAATTTAAAAAAAAAAAACTTTTTTAAAATCCTATTTCTTCACTGCTTTCGAGACAAAAATATACGTGCCAATAATTCCATGTCCAGATTTCCTATTCGGGTTTCCAAGGCTTTCTAAAATCTGATCCCATTTTACTATGAGGACTTTCTCCCACCTCTCACTGTTTTTCAATAAGCATTTCCCATCTCCAATAGCTGGCATTCTCATTTTCTTTTAACTTTATGGATCTTGATTATGTTTTATCTTTCTGGGTCTTCACTTCAGAAGACACACGTATGAAAACAATAAGGTGCTTCGAATTCAAGAATTGAGGCAAAAGTGGACATATGAGAAAAAAATGAGTGGTGAAGTTGATGATCTAAAAAATAATGACCAGGACAGCATGATGTTAGTGTCTTAGATCTAAAGATGAATGGTTTCATATAGTGCCTGGTATAAGACCTAACCCCTCAGTGGCTACAATGTTTCAATAACTGAGTGTCCCCTGTGTATTCTCACAACAAATTTGCACTGTTCTCTTTTTGGGGATTTTTTTTTGTTTTTGTTTGTTTGTTGTTTGTTGTTTGTTTTTTTTATCTTTCACCAACTACTTTATTGAGCAAACTCCTATTTATGTTTATGATCTCAGCTCAAATGTGTTTCTTCCAGGGGGCCTTATCTGACCTGCACTAGCTCTGTGCTCCCTACTTGTTAGTATTCCTTAGTGTATATTCTAATCTTTTTTTCCTCTATCTTAGCTTGTACTTTAATATGCTTATCTGGTTAATGACCTTTTGACCACTAAGCCTTGAACTCCATTGAGAGCACATCTGCATGGAACCCTAGCACCTATTCCTGGGGCTGCATACAATAGAGATTCAATAAATAATTGTTGAAGGAAAGAATGAAAACTAGCCCATTGTTCCTCACTATCTGCCCACTGACATGGTGAAGACCATACTGGGCCATGTAATGATGACTCAGGCATGTCACATACAGAAGAAGATCAATTGCATAATGCTGCGGTGGATACCACAACCAAGCCAGAGTCCACCTGAGTGACAAGCCCAGATGTTGCCAATCAGTGACTTTGCCTACTCTGCTTTCTCCTTATTCCTTCCCTGAACCTCATTCCCAGAGCCCAGACGTATGCTTAAAAGTCTTCACTGCTAATCAATAAAACATTTCCACTAAGTACTTGATTTTTGGTCTCTTAGTGTGAATGTGTGTGTGTGTTAGTGCATATAATATAGTATATTCCCTCTTTTGGCCCCATTCTGATTCTCTTTATCATTCCCCAATCTTAGGCATTCATTCTATCCCCCAAAATACTTTTAGAAGCCTCTAATGACTGGCTTTTATCTCCAAATTAAAACTTCCACATGCCCCTTACCTGTAATCATGAAAAAAGTCAATTCATAAAAGCAAAAGGGCTCATCTGGACTATTATTTTATGGTATACCTTGGAAGAGCTCACATCCCACATAGAGAAGAAAATTCTGGATTAGGTACTTGGCATATTTATTTCTAGAAAATATACCTAAAGTTCATATGGAGAGACAAGGAAAGCTTATCCCAAATTATCTTAAGTTGTGCAATTTTTAAGACATGTTTTTCTGGACATCAAAGTCCAGGTGAGATGATTGGAGGCACTGATAACCAGTAGTAATGTTCATTCATTTACTCAACAAATGTTTTTTAGCATCTACTAGGTATGGTTCTGGGAGCTGTGAAAGAAAAAAGCCACATGCTAACCTGACAAGCTCAGGGGAGGCCTGCATGGCAGTCCTGCAAACCCAGAGACCTAAGATAACCACAAAAGATGGTTTGAAAATTAAATATCTAACAGGTTATAGCAGGTAGTCATGTCCCAGATATTCTCCCAGACAAAGATCAACTTTGATCTTTTTCTGAGCCCATTTGCCTTCTGCCTCTAAGATAACATATCTGTGAGATGTCTGGGTAACTTGTAACTTCCCTTTTTCCGGAGCCCCTGGGGAACAACCAAAAGTGGTGGGTGCCAGAACAGATGCCTCAAATTCCTTCGTTATCATGTTAATTGTTCCTGCACTCACCTGAGTACACGTCCCTCATTTTACTTTTTATCCAATCCCAGGACTTTCCCACCTCTTTGCTTTCTCCCGCCTCCTTACTCCATCACCAATGAATTTCATGTAACCCACCTATGTCCCTCCTTTGATTTCGGTGTATAAATAGAGAAATGTAACCCGCCATTCTTTGGAGCATTATCTCAATCAGTTGAGGTTCTGCTTCCTGGCAATTGTCGAAAGTAAGGCTCAAATAAACTCTTTAAAAAATTCTTTACAGGTTTCAATGTTTTTTTTCTTTAACAGAGCTGAGATTATAACAGCAAACAAAACAAAATGAACAAACAAAACAAGACCATAATTTTATGAAACTAACATTCTGGTAGTGAGGAAAGATTCTACACAAATAAGTATGTAATCTGTCAGATTGAGTGGACAGGAGTAGAAGTTATTTCTTCTGAGATACTCAATTCATGTCCCATAATAATCCTCATTTTTCTTTATAAGAGCTCTCTGTGTACTTGTGGGATTGAGTGTGGACTTGGTCTGGGTTTTGCCTTTTGAAAATGAACAGGGAAGTTGCTTTTTCCTTCCTAACATCTGGACTAGGGCTTCTTCTATTTCTCCTACAGTGAGATGTTTTCTGAGATAACAATAGTCTCCCTCTTTTTCTACTTCTTTTGTTGCCAAAGAGAGATAAAATGCCTGGAAAGGATCAGAAACAAAGACTTACAAGAAAAAGACAGTGATAACTAGGGTGGTTGGAGCAGGATGAATAAGAGCTGCTAGGCCTTTCTGTATATGGAGCTCCAGTGTGAAGAATGTGAACTAATTCTCTCCGCTCAGAAGAATCAATGTGGACTGACGTCTAGACACAAGGATTTCAATTGACAACAAAACCGACTGTCAGGAGGACTCTTAGACACTGTACTAAACTGCTCTCAGGAGAGGAGTTGTGGGATCTCCTCCTTTGTCAGTCTCTGAGGACAAAGTAGACATCAGTCTGCCTGGTACAAATAAGAATCCTTTCCTGCAGACAGATGGTCTGCGAATTCATTCTGGGGTTATGTGACTATTTCCTTTTACTCTCTTAGATCAATGATCATATTTTAAAATGGTTACCTACCATATTTTACTTATTCCTTCCATAATATCAATCCCTTCATTTGAACTCTAAATCTGTGCTCTTAACCACTTTATCAGAGCCACTCAGTTAGAGAAGGACTAGGGCCAGTCTGCTGCCTCCTCCTGGACCCAATGCTGTAAGGCCCTCTTGTCCCAGGGCCTCCGTCCCAAGGCCTGTGTTTTTTTCAGAAAATGACTAACTCTGGCTGAAGTATAGTTAATAAAATTGCAGCTGAGATGAGAGTGTGAGTCATCTGTCATCCCCTGGCTTTTCTTTTACTAATCAGTTGTGAGAAACATTTCAAAATCAGAGAGCAGCGGTAAAAAAAAAATGAGCTACTCAGACTTCTTGAGGCAATTAGTGATGAAAGAGCAGAAGGCAGATCAGTCTTCCTGCCTCAACAGCCTTAAAATACACCCTGAAAGAAGTCTTTGGTGTTACACTATTTGTGACAGATTTTGACCATAACACATTTTCTAGGAGGAAATAGAAATGACTCACTTCAGGACATGCATTCCACCCTCGCATCAGCAGAGATGAGATGGGCTTGGGAATCGAATAGCCAATGGGAGGTCTGATGTGGTGGTAAGCCATGTCTGCTGCTGCAGCCGCTGCGAACCAAAGGATCACATCAGTTTTGAAGCTCACTTATTCATTTCAAGAAACATGAACAGGCAACAACGATCAAGGATCAATCTGTACATCGTCAGGAGAGAATAAAAAAGAATTCTATAGTTTTTTAAAAGGGTAAACAAAACATTGGGTAATTTGATACTAAAAGTGTATCTTATTAAATTCATTCATTTAGCTGTTCAGTCAACAAATAGTAGGCAGAGGGAATATGAACAGGAGCAAAGGAGCATACAAAGGAACATGTAGATAGAAAGTGATTGAGTGTGTGTGTCTGAAGGATAGGGTACATACATGATGTTATAGGAAATAATGACTGAAAGGCAGATTAGACCAGAATGTACAATGCCATAAATCTCAGGCTGACAAACTTACTCTCTATATAGCCAGATATGAGGTGCCACTGAACTTTGCCCTTTGAATAACTTGGGCAGTATAGGTTATTTTTTAAGCTCAAATCCCATAACTGGTTACAAGAATGTTAGGGTTTTATTTTTTAATATTTATAGATATTAAAAATATCAGAGACTTCAGATTCATTTTTTTAGCTAATACCACTCATTGATTGAAGTCCCTAGTGCTGCCTGCCTGTTTGTATTTCTGAATATTGCTCATCTCGAACTCCCCATTACTGTGTTATGATTCTTGGGACTTTGCTGCAGATTACTGATTGTTAATTATTTTTCTGTTCTGCAACCGGTGATTTCTCTACTCCCTTGAAAACCAAGCTTATAGCTACTTTTATTAAATACATTTTGTATCAGGCATCATGGTATTTATAGACATAAACTCTTACAATCCCCCTAAAAACTGTGCAAGGTAGGGTGTGTGTTACTGTTATGTGTGGTGTGTATGTGTATGTAATAAGTTTTTAATTTAGAAAAAAATTAAATATAACTAGTAGTTGCTGTAGCCCATAGTTCCAGATTCTATGCTCTCTTTGGTTCACATTGAAAACACTGTGAACAACACATGAAGCTCTTTTTATTCCCTAGAAAAATTGCTCTGCACCAGTGAGAGGCTCAAGATCCAGGGCATTGCTGCTTCCTGTCTTCTAGATTGTGATGTTATAAGCATCTGTCTATATCTTAGTATCTTGAGGTCTGACCTCACCCACTATTTCTCCACCTTAGTTTTCTCCAATTAAATTCTGTTTACAGATTTGATCTAGTGAAATTATATGCAGTGTAACTTACTATTTATTGGTCAGTAAAAATTGGTATCAAATTTTGCCAAATGTAAAATTTACACTTATTTTTTGTAGAATCTTAGATAATTAAGAGAATAAGAAAGGATAAAATTTTATTCAGAGGAAACAAGTGCTAAAATATTTTGAATACATCTTATATAATATTTATATAATTGAGCTTATGTCTTATATACAATTATGTAATACTTTTCCCCTTAAATTAAATATAAGCTTTTCCAATGTTATTAAAACTCCATGTTAACATATTTTTAATGACTCTACATTTAGTGTGATTTGCTTAATCATTCCTCAATTTTAGGTTGCTTAAATTTGGCTGCAAACACTTCAAAGAGTGTCTTTTCAATATGACTTCCTTGATTTCAGAGATTACTTATGATATTTTGAGAGGTGAAATTGATATACCTAAGAGGATAACTAAAGACTTTTAATATATCCTGTTAAATTATTTTCCTGAATAATTATGCTACTTTATAAATTCAATACCAAGTGTATAAGAAGGTTTTTATTATACCTGCACCAGAATTAGGTTTCCTCACTTTATGATGGATTCTGCTAACATGAGAGATAAATATGTCAGCTCATTTGTTGTTGTTAATTTTGTTCTTTGATAAATATAAGGCTTAATATTTTTCCAAACATTTATTATTTGTCTTTGAAATCTTAGTTCATGCCCTTTACCTGCCTACCATTTTAATATTTCATTGCAACAGCTGTTCTAATTATACAATGATTTCAGATAGAGGGCAGTTAAAAATTTCATTTTCTCTTTTTTCCCCAATTCCTTGGTAGAATAGTTGCACTGTCACATTTGCCCACGATTTCTAGCACTATCAGATAGAGTTATGGTTGCTAACACTGAGGAGAAAAAGAAAGGCCAATCAGATCATATGTAGCAAACTTAACATGACATAAAATGTGTCTTTTGTGTTACAAAAAACTAGGCATGTTAGGCTCCTTCCATGGCTACTCGACTATTTCTCATTATTTTTGGAATGTGGTAAATAAATAAGCAAACAAACTGATGACCATTTGGATATTGTTGAGCTGGAGCAGCTATAAGCACATAAACCAGTGTAGTGCACATATTTAAACTAATTATACACATCCTAATGGGTGGGGAGGGACTATTCATAAAGTGTGTTAAACTCAGATGCAGGTGCCAAACGTCTCCTCTGAAACTCTTTTAGTCACTGATATCAAGTATATAAAGTTACTTGTTTGCTTCTTGGCAGTGCGTCTGGAAAATCGGTTTAGGATGAATAATATTTAATTCTTTATTATTCAAAGTAGATTCTGCAAGGCCTTGGCATCTTCTTCTCCCTTTTGCTTTATGCACTCTTGGCAGTGGTGCTACTCATTAGCCCCTCCGCCATAAAGCGGGTAACTCTACATGAGGGGTCATGGGATTGAAATTTGTCACCTTTGAGATTGCTCTGTCAGTCTTGCCTAAGTGGCCATGCTACACTAACAGCTGGGAAATTTTCTGGTATTCCAGATTAAGAAAAGTTACTGTAAGGCCATTAATCATATCTTGATTGCTACATGAAATATGTTACATGATTTATGTAAATGTTGGTTTCTACTTTCACAAAGAAAACTTTGCTATTAAAAGAGAATAAAGCCACATTAAAAATATCAATAACTTTGTATTGAGCAGCTATTCTTTCATCAGCACTACCCTGAAATAATTATCAATGGTTTAGTACAGTACAATCTAATAGCTTCTAGAGTAGGGCTGTTGGATAGAATGTTTTGCAATGATGAAAATGCTATTCTGTTCCGTTTATGATGGTAGCATGTGGCTACTAGGCACGTAAAAATATGGCTAAATGTAACTGAGAAGCTGACATTTTAATTTAATTTTTATTAATATGAATTTAAATAGCTATGTGTGTCTGATGATGTCCAATTCTAGAGCATCATTGTTTCCCACTCCCATTATCCCCAAAGAGGTTGAATTAAAACACAATTTTGTGAGTCAGCCTCAAGGATTTACACAGCACTGCTGTCAATCTGTGGATTCCAGTGCTTCAGTGTTTTTTATTTTATTTTATTTGTTTGTTTTGTTTTGTTTTTTTTGTATCAAAATGTTATCAAGAAAATCAAAGCTATGATTAGAGATTGCCAGTGTTCTCTCTCAAAAGAGGCCAGTGAAAAAGAGACCAGGCATTAGGCATAACATGTGATAACCTTCATTCATTTATTCATGTGACAAAGTGTATTGAACATTCTATCTGAAGGACAGTAGGCTAAGAAAAATAAACAAAGTGTTACACTTTTCAATAAAATATGGTGAATAGATGCTTAATTAATGAAGAAATGAGTTGCTGAATTTTTCCTCTGCCTTTCATGGTTCACTTGTGAAATGTGACTTCTTTTCCCTGGAGTCCTCTTTCCTTCTCTCTTTTCTTGCATTACATCTACTGTCACTTAGGTCATAGTTTAGATGATGTCTCCTGGGTACCCTGCCTATGTCCTGCCACCACATCCTGTGCTACAGTGGCACATAATGCTTTACACTTCATTACCTCTTCGCTTGTTTGCCTCTGCAAATCACAAGTTTCTTGAGGTGAGTGACAGTGGGTTTTCACCATTGTATCTCCTATGCTCAGCACAGTGACAGGCAATTAGAAGTCATTCAATAGATATGCATCAAATGAATCAATAAATGAGATAATTCAACATAAGGGCTCCCTGGAAATAATATAGATCATGGTAAACAGAAGTCAGGAAACAGTATTTGTACAAACAAGTGAAGATGAAGGATTGATGCCAATTAATATCTTGCTCATTATTATGTTTTTAGGACCAAGAATAAATCCTATTCACCAAGAAACATTGCAGAATGAATATAATGTTTAGTTTAATATCAACTTACAATATAATCAGGTCAGTTATTGAGATTTGGCAGCATATTTAGTACATAATCTTTTGTTCAAAGCCTTTGGGGAGGAGGGGCTTTCATAAACCGAAGCAGTATGACTGTTAAGAAATGCCTTTAACAAGAAAGTGTGGAGGCCTAATTTCCAGTCTGGCTTTACTTTTAACTTTCTGGGAGATCTAATTAAGCTAATTTGCCTCTGTGAGTATTAATTTCTAGACATTTAAAGATGAAAGGGCATAGTGTAATGGTGACAAGCATGGGCTTTGGGGACAGGGAGCCATGCACTTAAGTCTTGGCTGTACCTCTTACTCGCATGTGACACCGAGCATATAGGATCCAAACCACAGGGTACTCTTTAGAATTAAAAGAGACAGAGTACATAAAGTATCTGACACATTGTTGGTTCCCAATAAGTGTTAGCTGTTGTTGTTCCTATAATTATTACCCACATCTCTAAGGGTCTTTCTGATTCCTTTTATCCTGAGCCTAGAGAACTGTTGTGTTTTCTGTCCTGTCTAGTCCTGAAATCTTAGTTCCTTTTGGGGTTCTCTTGGGGCCTGAACACCAAGTAAAACATTGCATTGTGTTACTGTGAGTTACAAGGCTACAAAGACAGCCATTGTGGGGAGGATGACTATGCAGTTCATGACGAACTTAATTAACTATACATTGCTTATGGATAAATTGGTACTAGATTTTGAATTCCTAAATTGATTTACTTTTTAAAAATATAAATTTTATTGATTTTTTACAGAGAGGAAGGGAAAGAAATAGAGAGTTAAAAACATTGATGAGAGAGAAACATCAATTAGCTGCCTCCTGCTCACCTCCTACTGGGGATGTGCCTGCAACCAAGGTACATGCCCTTGACTGGAATCGAACCTGGGACCCTTGAGTCCGCAGGCCTATGCTCTGTCCACTGAGCCAAACCAGTTAGGCCAAGTAATCGATCTCTTATTCTCATATGTTTTATAAAAGGAAATCTAGGCATTACATTTTAAAAAGGAGAGCAATAAAGTACCATGTTTTGTTTCCAAGTTTTGACTAAGATAAAATTGCCAGAATGTTGTTTTTTCCAATTTGGATTGTGGGTACGTGTATTATAAAAAAACACAATTGATTCAACTTCATTGTTTTTAATGGGCAGGGTGTGGTAAAACAAAGCACATGCATTCTACCGGCTCAGCAAGAGTGAAGACATTCTTTGTTAAACTGACACTTTTCAATGATGTATCACCAGAGCGTAGAGCATCTGAGAGAGACCATGAGATTGCAATCTTGAGATTGTACTAAGAATGGCTTAATTTTTTAAACCACATCCCATTCTCATTACAGGCTGTCAGAAGAATAGATTAATTTGCACCATTGTCTGTTCTCATTGCAATCTTTGTCAGTGTAATGAAGTATTGGGATGTTAATATCAGCTATATTCACAGAAATATCACCATCCATTGGACCGATTTGATCTGTGCAGTTATTGGCTGGCTCCACTCTTCTCAGTGAAAAACTGATAAGGGTTAGCGTAGCAAACATAAAATTTCAGAACTTTAGCTCACTCCTCTTTTCCTATAACTTGACAGCACACAGTCCACATCATCAGTGTGCTTATGCCTTTTGAGGTGATTATATGTAGGATATTTTAGGATTCTAATCATATACGGAGAAGAACATAATCATCAAATATTTGAGCAGAGGTAGCAAATGGCTACAAATATGAGACCTATGACATAACTGCATCTCTAAATGTACTTCAATTCATATTTTTAAAAGCCATATGTGAGACATAAAAACATTTGCAAGCCATATTTGGTTCCTGGACTACAGTTTGAAAATCTGAGGTAAAGTCTCAATATGAAGTCTCACCCAAATCTGGCTAGAATAAATTGGCAGATGTTCTTAATTTGCTGTCACATTGCAGACTTAGAGCCTGGCATTAAGGAGTCCCAGGGCACAGAGTTGAGTCTCCTTGTGAACCAGCTGGCACCACACAGGAAAACAAAAGGAAAACAGAGGCTCTCTTCTTTGGCCCCAAACTCTAATCTGAAAATGATCTGCAAAATTGGTTACCTGGTTAGAAGAAAATGGATTGGATAAAATTTACATTGATGGATTAATTCATCCCAGATTTCTTCTTGTTTTTCATGACATATCAGGAGTGACAGGCCCAGGAGAGAAATCAAATTGGAGAGGCAGCTGTTGGTTTCTTTCTCCGATGAGTATCCAGGATAGCTCTTGTTTGCCAGGTCATACTAGTTCTTTTTATTATTTTGCCTGGTTCTTCATGTCTGCTTGGCTTCAGACGTTGGCTCCTTCTCCGATAATCCAATCATTTCTCTCACAAATTTGCTCTTTTCTGTATTTGTCATGCTGCTGCTGGCTAAGCCAGAAGTCTGTAAGTCATCTTCCACTTCTTCCACCTCCCCTCCCCCAAGGTGCTCCTACCTCAATCCATCAGCTCCCACCTCCTGAGGTCAACCTCTCCCTTCTCTTCCAAAGCCACTACTCTAGTTAAGGCTTTATACATCCTCTTCTTTATTACTTGACTTCCTTGCCTATGCTTTGCATCTCTCCAATCCAGCTTTTGCTTTGCAGCATTTTAAAAAATAATACCATAATCGTACTATTACCCTACCTAAAGTCTTACAGTGTCTTTCATCTTGACACACAAAGCCCTTCCACCATCTGGCTTTCATTTTACATTTATAGCATGTCTTGCTACTGATTCCCTTTTATTCTCTGATTCATCCTTGTTGTATTACAGTGGAACCTTTTTTCTCAAACTGAATTCATTCTGGAAGGCCATTCGAGAAGCGATTTACTAAAAAACCAAATTATTTTCCCCCCATTAGAGATACTGTAAATGAAAGAATGTTCTAGAATCCCTAATGATTCCATGTTTTCACTTTTTTATATACAGTACATGTTTACTGTACTATTTAATCTGTAAGCAAGTACTTCTTTTCTTAAATTTCTGAACTACCCCCTACTATCCTTAAAGGAATCATTTTCAGCATGGGTTCAGGAGAGTCTTTCAGGAGGTCAGTGTGCAGCACCCGGCTTGTTCACATATCACTGTCTCAGGAATGCTATCACCAGCTAATTGCTTTTCCTTTTCCAAAGCAACAACAGTTTTGTTTTTTTTTTTAAAACAAAAAACAAAAAATAAAACTCTAATTGCTTGTAATCATTGTTTCTTTCACAACCTTAGCAACAGTAGCACTCTTGCTGGCCTCTTTATGTTTTAAAATTGTGCTACTCATCAATTTCACCAGCAACTGAAGCACAACAACAACAAAAACACCAAAACAAACAAACCCACAAAAATATTCACAGCATCATTTCCTGTGATATTAAAAACAGGAGGTTTAGTGGTAAAATGACTCACATTCTGTCCTTTGTTGCCTGAGGGATGCTTTTTGTCAAGCTGATGTATCAGCATGAAAGGGTTGTAAGAAAGAGAACCTAAATTTTGTTCCACAACCAAGACATTTTTTCCTGTGAACAACTGACTCAAGAACTGAATTGTTCAAGATGAGAGACATCGGAGAACTGAGGTTTGACTGTATTTGAGACTCTCCCCTACCTGTGCACCTCACCCATGCTGTTTTCTACTAGGACATTTTCTCTATCTCCCCACTATTTACTTGTCGAATTAGTACTCATCTTTTAAAGATGGAGTTCAGATATCAGCTGCTTTCAGAATCCTTCCCTGATATCCTTTTTGCCACCACCAGTCTGGGCAGGAGACCCTCCAGGAAGCATTATAAGCACACTGTGCGTCAATATAGTTGGGCTTTCTCTGTACTATGAAAGCCTGGCAATGCCCTATTCCTTTTTGTTTCCCTTTTATTCTAGCACTGTTCTTGGCTAGAGGAGTACTTAATGATCACCTAAAGACAACAACAACAATAATAATAATACTAGCTAATACTTATTTATTGAGTGTTTACTAGTGCTAGCCACCATTCAAACCCTTTGAGGTAGATCCCATTATTATCACCACTTTAAAAAGAAACTGAACTGCAGCTTGTGAAAGTAGCCTACATGAAGTCACACGATGCATGCTCTTACACATTATGCAAATGTTCTTGAGCCCATACACTGCTAACCTAGAGAATGCTTCCTTAAGAATTGAGTTAACCACCAACATTCTAACATCTTTAAATTTTTAAACAAATACACAGAAATTAGTTGATATGGTAACAGTGAGCAGGCACTCTATGTTCCTTCATGGTGCTATTTGGCTGGAGCTGTGAGCCCCTACCCCACTGTGTGAGAGCATGTGATTTCCTGTTCATCACACTGTGCTGTGTAGAACACTTGCCTGCTTCTTCTGGCCCTATAGGCATAGTTCTTTCTAAACCTGGAATTATAAGGTTAAGTTAAAGATACACTATGTAAAAGAGACTCCTAATAGAAGTCTTTCTGAATGCATATCCGTTACTTGCAGAAGAGTCAATGCTAATATTTGTGCCCCGCTTTTATATTTCTCCGAGGAGATAGGATTCTGCCATATCCAGGAGGGTGAGCCATGTGTAATGTTGCTATTACTGTAATTGATAATGCTGTCCCACATTGTAGTCATGGATTTGTTCCTCATGGTAAATGGCTAATATGCAGCTTATACTGAATGTGATGCTTCACATGATTTATTGCTAAACATATGCTAGATTGCCTAACCACTGCAATGATATTAACAGTCTCGTTTCTTGATGCATGGCCACTGTCCCACTTTTAAAAATGCAGCATCTATCATAGGCGCACTCTCTTTCTAATAACGTACTATAAATTCTAATATCTGGGATATTGGAATCTGGTTATTCTTAGGCAAGACTTTTAACTGTTCCATTATGTAATATTCTCCTCCAAAAACAATAAATGTTTCTGTGGGTACATGAGAGAGGGAATCTCCATCTCTTCAAAATATTCCTTTTTTTTTTTAAATTTGCAAAGTATAATAAAGAGTAGAGAAAACAACAAAACCATGTAAGTGAAATGTAAATACTATGATAAATGATGACTTAGGGCAGGGAGGAGACTGAGCTTAAGTCAATATTGAAGAATGAAGAAAGATGTCTTTGGAAGAAGTAATATTGAAGACCTAAGGTAAATTGCATGATGAAAAAATGGGAAGAGTATCTCTGACAGATGGCATGGACGTCAGAGGAAACGGACCATGTTGGGGAAATGAAATAGAAATGTGGCTGAAGAGGCTGCAAGTGGCAGCAGGGAGATGGGGGAAGGAAAGCAGGGGCTTAATTATGTGGATTGTTTTTTTAGGAGTTTTGTTTTTATCTTAAGAGCAAAGAAAAAAAAAAAAACATTAGAAATTTTAAGAAGGGAAGCCAGATGATCAAATTTGAGTTTTTAGAAAGCTAAATCTAGTTATAAAATGGCAGTTGATGGGGGGAAAAATGCTGAGCAAAACTGGAGACAAGGATACCATGTATCATATACTATGCCATATCCTGCATATGAAATAGAAAGTAGCAGTAAAGAGGGCGGTAAGTGTATAGACTTAAAATATTTAGAAAGTGAGACTAAAAATAAGCAAAGTGGGGGGGGGCAATTGAAGAAAGGAAAGAAGAGAGGGAGAGAGGAGGGAAGGAAAAAAATAAGGGAAGAGAAGAGCCAAAATGACTTTTAGTGTCTATATGGGCTTCTTGGAGAATGAGTTCCAGTTAAGTATAGAATCCTAGGCAGCCTTAGCCCTGCATTACCCTTTGCCCTTTTCTTTCTTCTTACATTTGCAGAGTATTCAATTGACAGAGTTCAGTAACAAACATCATCTCATTTAATCCTCAGAGCAATCTTTGTGGTGTCATCATTAACTGAATTATTAAGGAAACTGCAAAAGGGCAATGTATTGAAAGCAACAAAAGAAGGCAAGAGTCACTGGAGCTGGGGAAGTTAAATGATACAAGCAAAGTTAGGGTCTTGCAAAACATATAAAGAATTTTGAAATTTAATCCTAAGAACATGGGAAGTAATAGGATAACTTTAATAGTGACATAATCTAGAAACAAAATACTTAGAAATAGGTCTAAAATATGTGCAAGGTTTGTATGATAAAAACTAAATCACACTGATGACAGAAATTGAGACCTAATGAATGGAGAGATAGACTATGTTTATCATTTGGAAGAGTCAATATGTTTAAGTTGTCAATTTTACCCACATTGACCTATAAATTCAATGCAATATAATTAAAATTCCAGCATGGTTGTGTGTGAGTGTGTGTGTGTGTGTGTGTGTGTGTGTGTGTGGTTTGGTAGAAATAGAAAATTGATTCTAACATTTACATAAAAAACAGAAAACCTAGACTTACCCAAAGCAATTTTAACAAAGAAGAACATAATTGGAGGGTTCATATTGAATTTTAAGACTTATTATATAATAATATATTAATAGTCTGGTAGTGGTATAAAGGTAGACATATCAATGGAGTCCAGAAATAGATACACATAGATCTGGTCAATTGATTTAAAAAAAGGTACCAAACATACTTAATGGATGGAGACATTTTTTTCAACTAATCATGCTGAAAAATTGGAAATGTATATAAAAAACAAACCAGTAAATTAACAAAAGATTAACAGCCATAACCGGTTTGGCTCAGTGGATAGAGCGTTGGCCTGCAGATTGAAGGGTCCAAGGTTCAATTCCAGTCCAGGGCATGTAGCCTAGTTGTGGGCACATCCCCAGTAGGGGGTATGCAAGAGGCAGCTGGTCGATGTTTCTCTCTCATTGGTATTTCTGGCTCTCTATCCCTCTCCCTTCCTCTCTGTAAAAAAAACCAAAACAATAAAAATATTAAAAAAAAAAGAATAATAAACTCAGCCAATACCTTGTACAATTTTTTAAAACAAACTCAATCTTACAAATATGAAACTTAAACTTATAAGTTTTCTATAACGAAACATAAGAAAACTTTGTACCCAGGGGTAAGACAGGAATATTTTACTTAGGATACACAAAAAAGTTGACTTAATTATTGGTTAAGTAGATTTTATTGAAATTAAAAACTTATGCTATTTAAAAGATATTGCTAAGAAATTGGGAAGGTAAGCCATAAACTAATGAAAAATACTTGCAGGAAAAAAAAAACACAAAAAACAAAACAGCAGATGAAAGACTTCTACCAAGAACCTAAGAACCCTTACAGCTAAATAATAAGACAATTTGAAGAAACTCTTTCCTGAATAAAGAGCTATGAACAGAAAATAAACACATGAAAATATTATCAACATCATGAGTTATTAGAGAAATATAAAACAATAACACAATGATATAGTATTATACACTTACTCTAGTGACAAATATTTTATCTTAAATAAATAATTAAAAAGTGCTAGCAAGGATATGGAGCAGCTGAAATTCTCATATACTGCTGGTGGGAAACCATAATGGCATAAATACCTTGGAAAAACTCTTACCATAAGATCTAGTATTCCATCTCATATATTTACCTAAGAGTAATGAAACATCCATACAAAGACTTGAGTAGTATTAGCAATCTTATATAATAAAAAGCTAATATGCAAATACACTGAACAGTGGAATTATCGGTCACTATGACATGTACTGAACATTAGGGGTAGACACTCAATGCAGGAGCTTCCCCCTGTTGGTCAGTGTGCTTCCACAGGGGGAGTGCTACTCAGCCAGAGCTGGGCTCAAGGCTGGTGAATGCAATGGTGGTGATGGAAGCCTCTCCTGCCTCTGCAGCAGTCGGACCATCCCCCAAGAGTTCTTGGACTGTGAGAGGGGGCAGGCTGGGCTGAGGGACCCCCCACTCCAGTGCATGAATTTTCATGCACCAGGCCCCAGGAACTCTCAGGAGCAGAAGGCGACCCAGCAATCAGGAGAAGGTGATGCTCCATCACACCTCTGCTGCTGCCAATGCCAGCAGCAACAAGTCTTGGCTAGCCCTGCTTATCTGAGCTTTGGGCAACCCTGGGAAGCTGGGCAGCTGACATCTGAGACTTACCTGCATCTCGGGCTGGCCCTGGGTGGCTGGGGGATTGAGGAGACTGGGGGACTCTAGAGGCAGGCGGGGCTGAGGGGACTGGGTTTCGCCATCTTGTGTCTGTGGTTGCACCATCTTTGAGGGTAGGACAGTCAATTAGCATATTCCCTCCTTATTGGCTGTCGGTGCCACCATCTTTGCAAGGGCATGAGGGTCAATCACCATATTCCCTCTTTATTAGATGGGATAGCCCCAAAGATAGAATAACTCAAATGATCATCAATTTGTCAATGCATAAGCACAATAGAATATCACACCTGAATAAAAAAAGAATTAATTACTGACAAATGCAACCACATAATTCTATTTATGAATTCTGAAAAATGTGAACCTATAGGCACAGCAATGAGTTTAGTGGCTGCCAGGGGCTGGAGGTGGGAAAAGTGAATTAAGAGGCAAGGAGGCACCAGGGTACTATTGGAAGTGATAAAAATGCACTATCTTGTGATCATATTTATGGATATACAACTGTATATATTTATTAAAATTCATTTAACTGTCATCTTAAAATGATGTTTACTGTATATAAATTATACTTTAATAAACTTTATTTTTAAAATGATTATCACAGTATAAATGATAAAGATGGTGGCTTGAGCTAAGATGGTGGTGGATGGGGTAAGTAGTGAATAAATTTAGATGTAATTAGGATATAAAATCAACATGAATATATGAATGAAATGCCAAATAAGATAAAAAGATGAGAGAGAGGAAAGATGTATCTCTTTCTCATGAAATATTCTACAGTATGTCTAGCATTTCAGGGTTCTTTAGAATAAGTACATTTTTTACTAGAGTCACTGATCTTGATCAGAATGAAAATTTTAAGGGGTAAAAAGATAGCAGTGGGTCAGAGCAAGACATTACAAATGGCAATGTTGGTTCAATTCAAAATAGAGCTCTACACACTATAATAATGGTAAATATCTTCATTGGGAAGCATGTAAAAATATATAGAGAGAAATGACAAATAATTATTGTCCTCAATAACTATGGACAGACCACGTAATTTGTGAAAAGCTCTCCATTAGACACTATGCAGAATGTAATGAAAGAACATATCGTACTAAGGGGAATGATACCTTGAAAAGACAATATAAAACATGGCGTTTGCTCTGTACATAAGTGCTAATCATTACTGTGATTCTGGTTAAGGCTTTACATTATGAATATACACATTTGTAAGATTTGTCTTTCCCTAAGAACACTTTTGACTTTATTCTTTTGGTATATGGTGATAGGCTGGCCACTAGGTGCTTACAATTTAATTTATTTAAAATGTATTTATGATTTAATTTGAAAACAACTTTTCATGCATGCTTGGTTTGGGGGATGCAAAGTCCTTAGGTACTTTTCAGCCTAATAGTGGACACAAGTAAGTAAATACTGTGATAAGGCATAAAAGATACCCAGACATAGTTTCGAGACAGATGCAAATAAAATTTACTTTAAACCTCAAATCCTTGTAATTAAATTTCCTATTCCACCATTTACAAGAACATAGTATATTATCAACAATATTAAGCTCACCTACAAAACTCCATTTTTGGAATGTATCCATATATGTAATACAAAATTGTTAGGAAAAGTTATTCTCTTCTTGACAGGTTATTTTTATGTGTTGCTACTTTCAGCTCACCCCTCTTTACACTCTAAAGCGGCACTTTTGAAATCTAATACAAAAGATAAGTATTGCACTGTCCACTTATTTGTACCTACATGTCGCATGGTAATAGTCATTTGCTTGTTTTATTAACAACAGGTAAATCGAAGCACTGAACTTTAATAAAATATACCTACACTTTTCTGTGCCTATGTCTAAAATCACAGAATTAGGTCATTATGTTTTCTTGGATTTGGCATACATCTTAAAACAAATTGAGATTGTTTATTTACCTCTCACCTTGCCAACCCATAAAAAATACTCATTTTTTTTAGGGGGAAAAAAAAGTGTTTCCTGAAGTTGTAAAAGTGTATGGAACTAAATAAAACAAGAGGAACTTTAATTGCAGTCTGGCTCACCTGGCTTGAGATGAGCAAATGGAATTTCGCCAGTGAGAAGTTCCCACAGACACAGAGCGTAGCTAAAGACATCTGCTTTGATGGTGTAGCGTGTGCACTGCGTGAAGACCTCAGGAGCCATCCAGCGGAGGTTCTGTGTGTGGAGAAACAGCCACAGGTCATGTATTCACCATGCGTTCAGTTCTTCCTCTGCAGAGCAGTGTTCTTAATGAGGACTTACTTGTTAAGTGTTTTCCCAATATTCTCAACAGACAAAAATGTAAAATAACATTGACACTCTGCTACACTCAACTTGGCCAATAAATAATGTGTTTACTGTTGTTCAGTTTTTCAAAAGACTTTTTTTTTTAATTATCAAAAGATTATAAAATCCATACTTTTTCCAAAAATATTGCAACAGTATTAATCATCGAGTTCTCCTTTCTTAAGTGATGATCACAACAGAAGAGCTTTTGTTGTTTTTGTTTATCTTTGATCATCTTTCCCCCAGAAGCCATTAAGTTTCTGAGTGGCTAGCCTTGATGTTCACCTAGGAAATCTCTATTTCCCTCGGAGTGAATCTACACACTACGGGAGGCACCTTCCCTCTTTTAGATATGCAGGTTATAATTTAGGAAATCACTAAATGAGGCCCAGAGATAGTACTCTGATGACTGAGGAGAGAAGGGCCTCTGGGGAGTGCCCAGAATACACTATGAAGTCGGTTTCTCACGGCAGGATCGGGTCTGCCTTATCTCCTTTGTTTGCCCGGACATGTTATTGCTGAATGCTGCTTGTGCAGTAGCCTGGAAAGAAGGCCCATGAAATGGTGCAGGTCAGTTTCTCTGCACAGAGTTCTTTCCTCATGGTTAGATAGCATCATTTATACTCTTTTCTCTTGCAATTATGTATTTTTAACTTGTAGGTATCTTTCCATTCTGAAATGCAAATCCATAAATTTGGTTTATTTGTGGTTTAGGCAACAGCTCTAGGTTTTGAGTCAGAAGATCCAACTTCAAGATCTGGCTCTGCCACTATTTGGGGAGCTCTGGGCAAGTCTCTCCTGCTTTCTGGAATTTAAGATTCCTCAGGGGCATAATAGGAGGAAAGCCCTTCAGCTCTAAAACTCCTTGGCTCCACAATCATAGCAATGAACTTTGCCAAACACCCTCTTTCTTTGTATTTCCATGGAAGGAAACCAGCATTTTTACTGAAATTCTGTGTATAGTGCTAGCTGCTGGTAATTCTTTTGAAGTGTCTACCTTATTTTGAAATCATGCATAATTATAGCTTTCCAAGAACATCTTTATTCTGATTATGGTGCTCGCATGCTATTCCTCCACATGAGCTTTCACATTCGAAATAGCCTCCATTCATACAGGAGTTTATGCGTTGTGTCACAACATTGCATAAGTGGGAGTAGGCATACAGTATGCCCGATTTTTCGCAGGCGGGTAATAGAGTAATTAGCAAATTTACATAAGGCCATATAACTGGTAAGAAACAAAATAGTCTTCAGAATAAACTTAAGAGTAGTGCTGTGCTTAAAGAGTACACACTGCTGCCATGATAAAAGGATGTAACTCACTGTTGGTGAAATGCAATTCAGTTCCATTCAATAAAAGTTTGTTTAGTCAGAAAATCTAAACTGGCCTCATTTTAGACTCACCTGAGGGAATTTTTAAATGATACAGTTACACAAACTCAACACTAGGCCAATAAAATCAGAGTTTCTGGGAATTGAGTTTAAATAGTATGCTTTAAAAAAGTTTCCAAAGTGATTTAAATGTGCAACCTGGGTTGAGAGCCACGGTTTAGCTATCCCTATGTTCCAGGTACCAGATGAGGTCTCTGTGTCCTATCAAAAGAGGACACACTTTTCACACCACCCTGATATCCTACCCTTTTCCTTGGTTACTTCACTCCAGTCACTCTGGCCTTGAACACAAAGAACTCTCCTGCTTCAGGGCCTTTGCACTTACTGTTTCCCTTGTCTACACTTCTCTTTCCCTTACATGGATAACTCCCACGTCAGGTTTCTTATGGAATGTTGTTTTTCCTTCTCATCTTATCTAAATGGCACCCCATCACTTTCCATTCATACATCTGCTTTGCTTTATATTTTGTTAACTTGTTCAGATACCTATCTTTTTCTAGTAGGAACAAGAACTTTATTTTGTCTGCTCTAATATCCCCAGTTCCAAATAGAATGTCTGGCACCTAGAAGGTGCTTCATAAATATTTACTGAATGGATGAATGAAACCTAACTGGGGAAACCAACATGTATAATCCTACTTGGATACAACATGGTCCATGATGTTTTTCCTGCCTTCCTCTCTAACTCATCTCTCATTTTTTCTTCTTCACACAGTACATGTCAACAATGCCAAGCTTATGAAGTTCTCCCAGGAAGTCTGGTATTTCTCATCCTCCCTTATGTATTTGCTCACACTAGTGTTGATTCTGCCTGACATCTGTTTCTTTTAATATATATATTTATTAAAAATTATATATATATAATTGATTGTTTTTTACAGAGAGGAAGAGAGAGGGATAGAGAGTCAGAAACATCAATCAACTGCCTCCTGCACACCCACTATTTGGGATGTGCCTGCAACCAAGGTATGGAACCTTGACAGGAATGGAACCTGGGACCCTTCAGTCTGCAGGCTGATGCTCTATCCACTGAGCCAAGCCAGTTAGGGCTCCCTTCTGTTTCTTACACATCTGATTTATATCTACCTATCCCACCTGAGCTCCCAACACCATGTTACACCATATCACTGATATCACTGAACCTCCACACTGCTTTAAATTCCCATTCTCCTAACTAGAAAATGAGCTTCTTGAGATCAAGGATTAGGCTTTTATCCACATTTTGCATTCCTGGCCCTTTGCCCAATTCCTGACACCTGGTAGGCCTTCAATAAGTGTTTGTTGAATAAGAGTACAAAGCAGCATTGCAAATTGTCACAAAGGCACAGAGAGAAAAGTGTACTGGGAGGAGGTGGAAAGGTGGGCATGTTATGGAAGAAAAGGTACTTAAAACGAATGTGACTTCCTGGGCCTGGCAAGAAAAGACTTCCTCCAGGACGGGTGCCTGGAGCGCATCAGAGTCACAGGGAGGGGAAAGTGAATGGTGTGTCTGCAAGATGGTCAATGGGGTGTGTGCTGGAGCACAGGGAATTTGAGAGACCTTGTCATGGGACAGGAGGTCACAGAGGGGTCTGGGGCCAGATTGGGAAGGGCAGGAGCCTTCCAGGCAGGGTATAGAGGTATGGAGGGGATAGTTGATGAATTGGGATGTTGGTCTGTGGGAAGTGGGCATTGTTGATGGTTTTTACAGGAGGAGGTAAACTGTCAAAATGCAACACTTGGCTGATTTTGCAAAGAATGAGCTGGAAGACAGGACTGAGTTAGAAGCCTATTGCCATAATTCAAGAAAGAGAGGCTGAAGGCCTAAACCGAGGCAGTGGAAAATGAGAAACTGGGATGAACTTAAAAAAAGAAAAGAAACATTCAGAAAAATGATTGAATAATGTGTCAATGGAAGCAGGAAAAGGAAGGAATGAAAAATTAACCCCACTTTGGGTAATTAAATAACACAGATAATCCAAAAAAAGAAGTGTACATTTTTTGGGGTGTAGGAGTATGGAGGGGGCAGGTGATGAATTTAATTGCAGACATGTTTGAGTACCATGATGCTTGCTTCAGATATTAAAGTTTATACTATTTTACTTAAACATTAATCCTTGGCTATGCCACCTATTTCCTTATAATGTTAAAGTGGAATACAAGTTGTCCATAGATGCTGATGAGCTACAAAATTTCTAATGAATTATCTATTAAGTTTTAACTATATTACTTAAAAAGAAGATCTGAATATGAAAGCCAATTATGCATGCCTGCCATATACTTTTCATTTACATTTGAAATAAATTCTGTATTATCTTATTCATATTTCATATATATATATATATATATATATATATATATATATATATATATATATATATAATCTATTTTCCTCTGGGGCTGCCTTGAAGTGGGTTCTTGAGGGCTTACTGAAAATAAAAGCACAAAACATTATCCTGCCCCTGGGACAATGGCATTTCTTCCACTTAAAGCTGCTCTCATCTCACTTCCTCTCATGCTGAGTGCACACATTTTAATTGTTTCACAATTTTAGGGAACACAAGCAGCAGCAAACCCCAGGTTGTTTTGTCAAGTTGTCTTCATCCAGAGACTGTAGAAATCTTGATTCTGAAGGGAACAAAACAAATCCAGGTCAAAGGACATACCTTAAAACCAGGGTCAAAGATTATAGCTAACATGTTAAAACCCTAAGAACCCTCTATCTTCTTTAATTTCTCAGTTCCTTTATTTTAGCTGAGGATATCCAAGGGGGAAAATAAATTATATACTTAAAAAAAGCAGGGTCATTGAACTTGAAATGACTGAAAGAAGTTCAGTTGTCAGGGTGGAATCTAATGTCTGTCACACAATACGAGGCACAATCTATGGAAGGAAAAAACAAACTGATATCATTTGAGGAATTATACATGAAAATCTTACCTCCAAAATCTGCCACCACAGCATGCCCATCTTCATAGAGAAGAATATTGTGACTGTAAAAAAAACACCACAAAACAGACTTTGAGAAAACTTTATTTATTTATTTTAAATATATTTTATTGATTTTTTTACAGAGAGGAAGGGACAGAGATAGAGAGCTAGAAACATCGATGAGAGAGAAACATCGACCAGCTGCCTCCTGCAGACCCCCCACCAGGGATGTGCCCGCAACCAATGTACATGCCCTTGACTGGAATCGAACCTGGGACCTTTCAGTCCGCAGACCGACGCTCTACCACTGAGCCAAACCAGCTTCGGCAAAACTTTATTTCCTAATCTGATTGGCCCTTCAAGCAGGAGAACAACAGTGATCATTTGTTTATCCCAGAATCTAAACAAACTCCAGAAGCTAACAGAGATCTCAGTGGCTCTGACTTTTTTTTAGTTTTCCAATTCAAAAGGAATATTTTAAAATTTGCAATTGTCTTATATCTGATTTTGAAAGTATACAAAATATCCTACTTTAGATAAACTTTCTAAAGTTGTCCAGAAGACTAATTAGAATAAGATCAGATTATTAGCTCTTTAAACTCATTTGGTAACATAATCTGGTTGTAGGCAAAGAGTAAAGGCATTTGTGAGCATACTGGGGAGCCAGCTTGCAGGCACCCTAAGCACAAGGACAGCTTAAGGCAAGGCCTGCCATGAGAAGGACTCTATGAAAAATGTCTTGGCCAATACGTTTTTGCTACAATCTCAAGACAAAGGAGTGTTTTTAAGGACTGTGAGATAAAACTAGCTAAGTTGCTTTTGAAGGTCTTAGGGAAGAAAAGTGTTTAAAGGTCATCATGTTCTCCTTTTCAACCCAGAATTCAAGCTAAATAAAGAGTATCCTTTGGAAGAATTAAACAAAGGCTGGGACAATCCAAAGAGAGGCCATTTGTCCCACAAACTAGTGAATTGATTATATTCCCTCTGCTCTATTGAAGAAAGACATTCAATAAGAACAAATAGATTAAAAGAAACTGAAAATACACAATCATAAGTTTGGAAGGGTAAAGGTTATAGTGTACATTAGTCAGCAAAGTATTTATGGACCACCACTCAGGAATCTATAAATACATATTTAAAAATCAGATAATCTTACAATTGGAAGAGACATCACAACTAACCTAGTTAAATCCTTTTAGTTTACAAAGGAGTTGTCCAAAGCTCAGAGAATTTGTCTATGTGAGGTCATGTAAGTAGCCAGTGGCAGCAAAGATACAGAGCCCAGCTCATCTAGGCCACTGTCTCAGACCTTAGAATAGTGCCTGGGAAATAGTAAGTGATCAATTAGTTTCATGAATCATCCTTGTGTCATTACAGACCTTTCCCAAAGCATATTTACTTTCTCACATTATCAAAACACTCTGCGAGAAGCAAATGATGCAAGTCATAGATTCCATCTTTAAGAGCATATAATCAGCGAATGAAAATGAAGATGAATGAGGGTAGTACAAGAATTTAATAAAACATTGTAGATGTAAAAAAGAACTGGCTTTGAAGTGAGCCTTGAGGGACAGTCACAAATGCTGGCTGAGAGCTGATCATGTGCCAGAAAATTTTCTATATACTGAGATATAGTGGTGAACAGGCAAAGAGCTTGTGAGCTTGCTACCAGTAGTATGTTGTATTGGATAGGAAATGAGGCAGAGACAAAGGGGAAAAGAAATGCAGATTAGGGAACTCTTTTGGTAAAGGCCAAGGGATGGGAATGTGTATAGTCTGTAATCAGAATAATAAGAATACACTTACTAAATTGGAGAGGACATGCTAGAGAATAATGGGGGTAAGTTGAATAGATGAGGTTTTGGATTACAAGGGAATTTGAAAGCCAGGGAAGGAATTCCTGACTTGATACAAGGAGATTGCAAGTTTTTAGACAGAGGGTGTAATGCTCTGAGAATAGAGACTACTTTGGGTTCTAGGTACTAAAGGAGAAAAGCAAGGGGAGAATGTCTGGACCTTAGGTAGTATCATTTGGTCTGGTCCTGCCAAGGGAGCTGCAGGTGGGACTCAACATTCAATAAATCTAGGAGCATGCTCCCCATGCTTGAAAGTAAGAAGGTACAGTGAAAAACAAATAAACATAAAAACAATAGGGTGAATTAATGAAGACATCTGAAAGGAGTGTCTAAATCTTGGGGCACCTTAGATTAGTGGGGGGTGGAGGAGAAAGAGAACAAAAAACAAGGAGACCAGACTTCAAGGTCTCTGGTTTAGAATTCTTAAGCCCGAAGCAATAAATATCCAGTTATCGATAGAAAGGGTTGTCATACGAAGAATCCTGTGAGTTTTTATGAAAAGGACAGTGGCTGGTTAGGGAGGCTGAGGGGTTTGATTAACGTCAATGTCGTGCTTGTCAAGATTGGCTTCACCAGATAAATAACTATTCTTTTTTAAAAAAAATATATTTTATTGATTTTTTACAGAGAGGAAGAGAGAGGGAGAGTTAGAAACATCGATGAGAGAGAATCATTGGTCAGCTGCGTCTTGCACACCCCCCACTGGGGATGTGCCTGCAACCAAGGTACATGCCCTTGACTGGAATCAAACTCGGGACCCTTCAGTCCACAGGCCGACGCTCTATCCACTGAGCCAAACCAGTTTCAGCTAACTATTCTTTTTTATCATACCAATCAGCGACATCATTGGGTCGTTGGCATCGGAGTTGATGGTACTCAGGAAGCTATGAAAACTACAAGTTTTTTGAGAAGAGTAAGAATAATTATGGGAGTGGTGGGGCAGTAACAGAGAGAGTGGCTGTGAAGACAGAAGGGAATAAATATCTCACGACAGCTTCCTGTGGGCAGGTACCAGTACTTTTGATACTTTTCCATTCATCATGAGCTCATTCTGTGGTTGGTATTAGTATATCTAGTCTACGGATGAATAAGAGTGGTTACATCAGATGGCTAGTATCACAGCTGGTGAGAGGTGAAGGCAGCATTCAAATTCCATTCTCCAAAGTCTGCTCTTTTTAGGAGAAGCTGACTCCCTGAGGTCTGCTGCAACTAGATATAGAGAGAGAAATTCCAGAAATTCCTCTTGAGTGAAAAGAGGCCTACTGGCAAGTGCCCCAAACACCTGTGTTCAAAGTACAACTGTAAGGTCACGAGAAAGAAGCTGATAAGCTGCATGGAAATAAATCTAATACCTCTAGCCCACCAAGACACAGCACATCAGGACTACGCTTCCACCCTTACAGAGCATGGCTGGTATGCCGTTTCTAGGTGAATCAGGCATAGTCACTAGGAACAGAGAACTTGCTAACTAACTTGGGAAGGACACCAGACACATGAAGAGGGTCAGGGCCATGGAGACTATCATTAGGAACAAAAGAGAGAAATAAAAGAAAGGTAGTGGGCATTTTAAGACTTTTTCTCCCTGAGCAGACCATTTTTATGTTTGCTTTTGTATAAAACTCTGGAAAGAGAAAGTTACAGAATATTTTCAGGCTTATAACATTTGGTGGGAAACAGTCCTATGAGACCTTTTGGATTAGAATTCGATAGATTAGCAAACCTGTCAGTGATTGATTGAGTTAACTCCTTAGCCCAAGTCTTACCACCTGAGAGGAAAGACTCCAGGAGAGATAAGGGGCAGGAGATGTGAGGAGCTAGGTTACAGGGAGGAAAGGAGAACACTGGTGAACAGATACTGCAATACACAAATGTGTACACATAAACTATAGCCACACACATAGGCACACAAGCCTGCTTTCTCAACTCTCAGGGGACATTGTAAAGGGTGAATGCCACCGATGAAAGCTCTCCAAATAGCAGGAAGTAGTGGTAAAAGCATTATAGAAAGTGAAGTAGTAAAGGTCAACGAGTCCTTAATTCTTACAGCAATTTTCATCGTTTCTGAATTTAACATTTGATTTTCTCTACATGCCTAGAATTTTGAACGTCCATGCTATTCGGTAATTTGCAGTTTTGTTGTATCAAGTGGGGCTTGAACTCAGAAGCAAGTGGCTGAGCAGAATGTGCCAAGTCAACCTCGCAGCAACAGGCAGCTCCAAGGGCTTTAGTGCTGCCTCTGGCCATCCTGCCTTTTTGAAGAAATAATGTGCTAGGACGATGTTCACTTATGTGGGGATATGCACCGGCTATCCTTCCTGCTGTGAAAGCCCAATCCTGTGCTAGAAACAGCAGTGTGTGCCTTCCAAGAGACCACAGTCTCATTGGGAATGAAATACAAAGGGAAAGGAAGGAACATCATCACCACACATAAGCTAGAATTTAAAAGGTTTTCACTGTGAGAGACCTAGAAAAGAACACAATGACTAGAAGAGCTAGCCCTAAAAAAGGTACTTGATGAAGTAAAATAAAGGGTCTTAAGAAATAGAGACAGGAGATAGTGTGTAGGACAAAAAATTAGAATTAAAATACCTGTGTGAGTTTTTTGTTTATTTGTTTGTTTTTGCTGTTACTAGTCCTGCGATTTGGACAAATTATAATACTTTAACTTTCTGAGTCTTTAAAAATTATCAGAGGAATGAAGAGATAATGCTTGGAGCTTTGTAAATGGTGACCTGCTAAGTAGGCATTGGTTATTATTAATACATATGGGATCTACTTTGCAGAGTGTTTTGAATGCTTTAAAGGCAAGTGCACTGTGTAAACTATAAAGCTCATGCTTAGACCTACAGAGCTTCTTTCTTTCCCTTCACAAAACCATTACTGCTTTGACTGAATGACCACATTTCACCTGAAGGAATCTTTGTTCCCCTGACTGCACTGATATGCAGCATTTGGACTTTTCTCCAGCTTTGTCTTTTATCATGAAGCACGTGATTTGAGTCAATTGTTTATGTAACAGAATAGAGTATTTATCTCTCTGAAGTGTCTGCCCCTTCCAGATCACTCCACAATACATTTTTTTTAAACCTTAACAATGCATGCACTTAGCAGAGTACAAAATATAACTGAGAACAAGATTCACTTTATCCAAATAAGGAAGGGGACTCAGTCCATGCTCTGACCTTCAGTTCTTTCTCCCACAGCAACACAGTTCACTTTCAGAAAAGAATAAGCCATTTTCAGTGTGTGTGTGTGTGTGTGTGTGTGTGTGTTTTCAGTGTTTTCTCCAGTTCTCTTTTAAACAAAAGAGAATGGAAGTTAGATTCTGTTGGTTCCTTGCAACAAAAGAAAATTTTCTCCAACCTCAGAACTGAATTAATTTAATGAAGTCATTATGTAAGCATCATGAGTCTTTTCATTTTAATTGCCTGTATTGAAAATTTACCTAAAGTGCTCAAATGATTCATAATCAGTTGGTTATGCACTATAGTCCAATACTAATTGTCACCATTAATCAGGTTGGCCTGATTATTAGACCATTTTCCAATTCTGATGTTCTCCCAGAGCTGGACTGAGGTTCACTGTGGCCTTAGGAGGATCAAGGTGACTTGCTCCTGTCCCTCTGCTACCACTAACAGGTTGTTGTTGTTGTTAAAGTCACTTAAAACAAAACAAAACAAACAAACAACAAAAAAAAACACCTGCAGCCCTAACCGGTTTGGCTCAGTGGATAGAAAGTCCACCTGCGGACTGAAGGGTCCCAGGTTCCATTTAGGTCAAGGGCATGCACCTTGGTTGAGGGCACATCCTCAATAGGGGGTGTACTCTAGGAGGCAGCTGAATGATGTTTCTCTCTCATTGATGTTTCTAACTCTCTATCCCTCTCCCTTCCTCTCTGTAAAAATCAATAAAATATATATTTAAAAAACCCTGCATAATATTGATTCATTTCTTTTTTGAATTATAGAGCCATGTAACTGCCTGTGTCAGTTGCTACTAACAAACACTAGTTCCAGGGCACTGTGGCCAACTTCTCAGTTTTCTTATTTGAATGGATAGACGGTGTTAGAAGTGTAACCGATTAACAGAACACTGGTGCTTCCCAGATTTCCCACAAGCCACTGTTTTCTGATATGTGCCTGAAGGTGATTAACTTACATGATTAAAGACACATGGCTGTCGGCATGCCTGGAAGCATTCCAAGGGTTAAGTCAGTGGAAGCAATTAGGCTTCATTTTCAATCTCATCACACTGTGAAAGTCATTAGTTTACAAACACATCTGCCTCACAAGCAATCATTTTGACCTAATGCTGAGGAGCCCCGGATCGGCCTGCTGCCACAGCTTTGCCCATGTTGCTGCGAGATGATCCAGAACTCCACTCCTGCTTCAGGCTTCTCTTGGGAGTACCGCCTTCTTGACCTTCAGCATGGCAACCACATTGCTCTCTCCTCTTTAGCTACCCTTGAGCCCCTCCTAACACCTGCCACTGCCACACTCATTGGGGTCTCTTTACTTCTGAGTATGGGATGCCCCATTCCTTGCACTGCTTCCAATTTTTTTTTCCAAGTGGAATGTAACCAGACCCTTGAAATGCAGTGCAACTCACATTGACTTGCCTTAGAGATTAGTGCCCATTTCCTTAAAAAAAAAAATGCTTTCAAGTTATCTAGATCAGCAACTTGTACACACAGATGTAGTTTTGTAGTCTCTCTTTTTTGGTATCTTTCTATCTTTCCTTCTTATCTATCGTGATGAAAGGAGTTTTAGAGACAAAACAAGGCAGATTTAGGGAATAAAGAGGGTCCATGGGAGAGGAATGCATTATGTGAAGGGCAGAAAGCCAGCGGAGCCGGAGCCTAGTTTTCCCTTTGAATCCCTTTGAAAGCAGTTCTTCACCAACACTAAGATCTGTAGTTTTCCTTCTGCATGCTTCCAGAAAGCAGCCCTGGTTTGGCTGCATGCAGACTGACTTGTGACACCAGCCCTGGCTCTTTAAAAAAGGCATGCAAGGGCACAGCCATGCAAACCGTGCAGTAGTCCCCGGATTCATTCTAGAACAGTAGTATACAGATTTTGAACATAATTTAGGTAAGAGAGAAGGAATTGACCAAAGCTCCACATCATGAACCTCTTAACATTGAAAGCCTAATTTGAGTCAAGTCTTGGAAGCCACGGAAACAGAAAACTCCAATAAATGCAAAGGATTGCAGAACCTTGACTTTTCCTAAAACAAACTTCAGTCTGTCAGTTGAAGTATATTTGAAGGCTTACCTCTAAAGCTATAGGATTTGTCCCTCTGCCAGTGGGATTGAAGAGGTGGATTATAAGATTTGTATTGCAGTTAAACTCATTTATTGAAGGTAATGTGAAAAAAAAATTCCTCTCCACATACTATTTGCTCAGCACCATGAAATGCAACCTGAAGAGTGAAAATGACTGAACCACACACAAACTATTGATTGTGAGTTTTCCAGGAGTTAATGCCCTAGAATCAAGATGCAAGTATAATTGTCATTTCTAAGTATGGCTACAGTTATTGCTTATTCTTCTTAGGTATGAAAACAGCAAAATGGAACATTTTTTAGTATGAAGAGATGATCAAGAATATCACAAGAGCCCTAGCCGGGTTGACTCAGTGGATAGAATATCAACTTTCAGACTGAAAGGTCCTGAGTTTGATTTTGGTCAAGGGCACATGCCTGGGTTGTGGGCTTTATCCCCAGTAGGGGGCATGCATGAGGCAGCTGACCAATGATTCTCATCATTTATGTTTCTATCTCTCCCTCCCTCTCTATTCCTTTCTGAAATAAATGAAAATATAGTTAAAAAAATGTGTTACCAATGTGTGGAAAAGAATAATTAACTAGTCTGATTACTAAAAAAGTCACAAAACTCAAAGCATCAAAGACACATACAGCTTTTATTGCTCAGCTATCACCGAAATACTGCTTTCTAGTGATGCTTCTGAACCCTGATGTTTAGAAATAAGAAAACTATGCAAATCCCATGCTATACATAAGCCCTAAAATTTATTGGACATTTACATTTGACAAAAGAACACAAGTCTTCTAAAATCAAACACCGAAAGGAAAATAACATGAATGTCCATGAAGTAGAAAAATGGGGACCAAGACAAACATGAGATATAGCAAGTCATATTTTAGAATTCCAAGGGATATTAGAAGTCATTAAATGATCTTTTTTTTATGAAGAGTTTTAAGAGCTCTGTTTTTTGTCAAGGTCACCTCATGGATCTCCTGACAAATAACAGTCCTTTCCTTCCTGCATCACATACTTGCTCTTCTGAGGTCCCAAGCCTGCCTCCAGCCCTGTTAAGTATGGAGATATAGATGCTAAAGGTGTCAATCGCTTGTACCAAAAAGTGTCCTAGGGCGCTTCTCATTCCCAACACTCACTCTTGGGCAATGTGCTATGGGCCTTCTGAGCGTCTATTTAACAGTGGGACATAAAAGGTCTGTGATAACCTCCCATCTCTGCATAATTGTATTAAATGCTAGACACTGACAGGGAATACAGGAACAGGGACAGAAAGAGGAAAGAATAGACATATACCTACAAAAAACAAGTTAAGAAATTGTGTGGGTGCAGCATAACAGACACCATTGATACAGCATGCCCCAAGCTTCCTCTGGGAAGACCCAGAAGTAGATGGATGTGTGTCACATAGAGGAGAGCTGAGCATAAAAATAACAGTGGAGAGAAGAGCTTTATCAAAACGAAGGTTTTCCGCATGAAGTCGAACAGCCTCAGACTTGGGTGATTCCAGGCGAGCCGGCAAGGCGGCTCTATCTCTGACAAGCAGAGGCTGCGCTGCTGCGGAGCTCCATCTCTGAGTGCTGTCCCCTTTGAACCTCTCAGGAATGAGTGTTTAAAAAAGTAGGGCTCTGGGGGAATCTGTGTGCAGTCCTTTGGGAAGCAGGGATTTGTAGGTAACTTGGGAAAGGAACTTGCTCCCCTGCTGAACTATGAGGCTGCAGCTTTCACTGTGGTTTCTCCATCACACCCCCTGCCCTACCCCTCTCCTCACACACATACACCTCTCAATGGACGCAGAGGGACTAAACGGCCCCGAGTCTCTGCAAAAGGACAGGTTAAAAATGTACTTAGCCCCACATGCCTTTCATCAAGGACACTTGATAGATGAGGAGTCTATTTTTTAAAAACTCGCCGAGCTAGTCAGCATCTCTTCAGTTGCTAAGAAGAGGAGCTGTTGGTTTTTTTTCAAGACACTAGAGAGTCTATCCCTGTGAGATAGAAGTATTAGTCACAGAAATGTAAGGTACCAGCTATGATGGGTTAGGGCTATTTTAGTTCTAATCCTTTGTCCATGCTCTGTGACTGTCCTCATAATACCCCCCTGGTCCCTTCCTCCCTCTCTTCTTCCCTTGGTTCATGTAGTCTCCTCCAAGTTTGAATTCACTTTGTTTCCTCTGAATAAATATTCCCATTTTTCACCTGCCATCGAGTGAGTTCTTATCCTGGTTTTCACAGTGCTGCTCTCTAATGAGATTATAAAACTCCACAGGAGCAAGACCCGTGAGCTAGGTACATTATTGAAACTTTTACTGAATTAAAACTTCTTCTTCAGAAACCAAGATGGCAGCATAGGTAATCACTTATACTTGCTGCCTCTCACAACCACATCAAAACTACAACTAAATTTCAGAACAACTGCCAGTGGGAAAGCTGGCTAAGTGGAAATTCCACAACTAGAGAGGTAAAGAAACTGCATTGAGACTGGTAGGAGGTGCAGAGCCACAAAAAGTGCTGGAACCTGGATGTGCTCCTCTTTAAACTGGGAGGGAGATACAGGCTTCTGATTGCTCTGAACTCCAGTTCCAGGCGAGATGCTGGGGGACCCAGGCACATATGGGGAGAACCTGACTGTCTGGTATCAGGACAGATATGTGAAGGTGGCTTGCTCTTAGAGGTGCTCACAGTGATCATTGTTTCTTCAAAGGGTGTGGGATGTGGAGAACCTGGGACTTCTCTGGTTTAGGGCAGCCATCGCTGTTTGCTCTGCCCTGGTGATTCCCAGATACCGTGCCTGTCCCAATTCATAATCCCACCCAAGCTGTGTACATTGGCTTTTGCATATGAATAGACTGTGGTTTCCCCTAAAAAAAGCTGCAGCTGGGTCAGAGAGCCCCAGAGATTCCAAAACTAGGCCCACTGCCTGGCAGCAACAGTGGCCTTGCTTCACAGATGGGTCTTATCTGAGCACTTCCAAACCCCATACAAAGAGGAGGACTCTAAAGATGTCCATAGTTTCTGTCAGCTGATTTATCAACAGAAACTATGGAAGCCAGAAGGGAGTGGCAAGATATATACAAAGTGATGAATAGCAAGAACCTTCAATCAAGATTACTCTACCCAGCAAAGCTATCATAGAGAATTGAAGGTCAGATAAAGAACTTCACAGATAAGAAAAAGCTGAAGGATTTCATCACCCCCACGCCAGTATTATATGAAATGCTGAAGGGTATTCTCTAAAAAGAGGAAGGAAAAGGTAAAGAAAAAAATTATGAACAATAAAGTGACAACAAATACATATCTATCAACAGGTGAATCTAAAAATCAAGTGAATAAAACATCTGAAGAACATAATAAACTGGTAAATATAATAGAATCAGGGGCATAGAAAGGGAGTGGACTGACAATTCTTGGGTGTTAGGGGGTGTGAAAGGTGCGGGAAGAGATTGGACAAAAATTTACACCTATAGTCAAGGACAATGCAGGGGGGTGAGGACATAGGGTGGGTTGGAAACTGGGTGGAGGGTAGCTATGAGGGGGGGAGGAGCAACTATAATAATCTGAACAATAAAGATTTATTTAAAAAAATTCTTTTTTTGCTGGTGGGAATGCAGACTGGTGCAGCCACTGTGGAGAACAGTATGGAGTTTCCTAAAAAAACTAAAAATGGGACTCCCATTTGACTCACTTCTAGGAATATATCCCAAGAAACTAGAAACACCAATCAGAAAGGATATATGCACCTCTATGTTCATAACAGCACAATTTACAATAGCTAAGATTTGAAAACAGCCTAAGTACCCATCAGCAGGAGAATGGATTAAAAAACTGTGATACATCTACACAATGGAATGCTATGCTACTATAAAAAACAAGGAATTCTTACCATTTTCAACAGCATGAATGGAACTGGAGAGCATTATGCTAAGCGAATTAAGCCAGTCAGAGAAAGGCAAATATCACATGATCTCACTCATTTGTGGAATATAATGAACAACATAAATTGATGAACAAAAACAGATACAGAGACAGAGAAGCATCGATTGGATGACAAATCTCATGGGGAAGGTAGGGGAGGGTGGGGATAAGAGAAAGTGATCAACCAAAGGACTTGTATGCATGCATATAAGCCTAACCAATGGACACAGACACCAGGGATTGAGGGCATGAGTGGGGAGGTGGTGGAGGGCAATGAGGAGATAGGACACATTTGTAATTTCTTAATCAATAAAGAAAAAACAAAACAAAACAAAACAAAACAAAAAAACCCCTAAAACTTCTTGATACCAAAGGAGTAAAGGACAAGAAAGAATGGGAATGATGAGGGGATTTTATAGGGTGCTTATCTCTAGTGGCAACTTTTCCTAAATTCCATAGAATTGAATTCTGTATTTACTCAGACCTGATTGTTATTTCACATTTTCTATATAGATCCAAATTTTCAACTCATAATAAACTCTCTGAGTCTGAAGATCTTAATTTTCCCTTTCTAGTCTTATTCCTAGCAAATGCTTATATGCCAGCTTCCTATATAACCAAACACTTTACCAGCATATATTTGGTTAATATTTACTTGCACTCCTGACTATTGTGCAGGTCACAGAGAAAGCTTTAGAACAAAACCAACTTTCCTGTAAAGATAAGGAACTGAGTTGAACACACACTCCTCACTCTACCCCTCTAATCCCTGACTGACACCAATAAGCCTCTGCCTGGAGCTCCACTCACCCATTTACACACACCACTGAGGAAGTCCTAGCTCTGCCTCAAGAACAAGCTTAAGTTGCCTGGCCAGTGTGGCTCAGTGAACCTATGAACCAGACAATCACGGTTCGATTCCTGGTCAAGGCACATGCCCTGGTTGCAGCCTCAATCCCTACCAAGGGGTGTGCATCATTATTGATGCTTCTATCTCTCCCTTCCTCTGTGAAATCAATAAACGAAATTGTGAAAATACATACATGGTGTCAAAACAAGCCAGAGGAAAATCATTTGGGGTGAGGGTGGGAGGGGGGGAAAGAAAGGAAAAAAAGAAAGAAAGAAAAAGGATACCAAGTCAAATTTATAGAAAATATCCCTTTATTAACTTTTGGTCGAGAATATGTTTGTATATTTTCAGAAAACAAAATTGTTTTAAAAAAATAAGCTTAAGTCTTGCCACCTTTCTGAAATCTTACCCAGATATTCTAGCCCATACCAATGACCATGAGAATGACTGCTCATAACACTATTTTCAGCTTCATACATTCAGTACTTTGTATATGCTCCTTTTTCTTGTTCCTATGTATCTATTTTCTCAGGTAGATTAAAGTCAATCTTAAACCACTTTTTATCATTTGTCATATAGGACATGGAAAATTATAGCAGCTCAAGAGACATTTTGGTAGGAATCAATATAGTTACTGATACAACATCTGGCAGTTTTCAAAGAGGCCCTCTGGACAACATTCCATGTCTCTACTCCTGTTTATAGTTGATATATTTGAACGGCTTTCTTACTTTTACTATTTCTACTTCTTTATAGACCACCCCTTCTTCAATCCACTGGTCTCATTTTCTCTCTACCACTACAATAAACCTTTCTAATGTGACTTTCTATATTGTTACCAGCAGCCCTTGTACCATTTAATATTCTGAATCCTCCTTCTTTTTTATTTTTTCTTGACCAAAGCTTGATTCTCTTCTCTTAGTGTAAGATATCACCATGAATCAAGTTACCCAAATCTAAACCAGAGAATCATTCTTTATTCCTTCCTGTTCTTCAACTTCCTAATAAAATCAGTCACCATGTCCAATTGGTCAACTTTTCTAATATGTCTACCTCTGCCCAGTTGTGCTTTCTGCAAATTGAGCATTTATTCCTTTTAGGCAAGTCAATAAACTAAGAATTTATAATTGTATATCATTTGTAGAAAAGAACTACTTATAGGAGATCTCCTTTCAATGCTAGGCCTGGTAATTACAATGGCAAACATCCTATCTACAATAATAAAAGAGTAATATACAAATTGACCATCACTCCAACACACAAGATGGCTGCCCCCATGTGGACGCAAGATGCCCACCATAAAATGGCCAGCAGGGGAGGGCAGTTGGAAGGAACCAGGCCTGCAAGGGAGGGCAGTTGGGGGGATTAGACCTGCAGAGGAGGGCAGTTAGGGGTGACCAGGCCTGCAGGGGAGGGCAGTTAGTGGTGACCAGGCCTCTAGGGGAGGGCATTTAGGGGCAAACAGGCTGGCAGGGGAGCAGTTAGGCATCAATCAGGCTGGTGGGGGAGTTGTTAGGGGGTGATCAGGCTGGCAGGCAGGCGAGCAGTTGGGAGCCAGCAGTCCTAGATTGTGGGATGGATGTCCAACTGCCCTTTTAGGCCTGATTCTACTGGGGTCAGGCTTAAATGGGCAACTGGACATCCCTAGAGGGGTCCCAGATTGGAGAGGGTGCAGGCTGGACTGAGGGACATCCCTCCACCCCTGCATGAATTTCATGCAGGCTGGCCTGATTGCCCACAACTTCCCTCTAGTTAATGATAAAAAAAAGAATCTTGAGAGCTGCAAGAGAGAGAGACAGAAAGTTACCTATAAGGGATCTCCCATTAGACCATCAAATGATTTCTCAGCAGAAACACATCAAGCCAGAAGGGAATGGAATGAAATATACAAAATGATACAAAATAATAATAGTAACACATATATCACAATGTGATAAGCATAGTTCTAAGAGATATATGTTAACCATTTTAATAGTTACACAACCCAATGAGCTAGATGTAATTACTATATCATTTTAAACATGAATAAATTGAAGTTAAATAACTTCCAAAGATTATGCAGTTATGTATTTTGAATTCCTCCTCTCACTTAGTCTCTGCAGTGGCCTTAAATGGTGGTATTAATACTTCATCTTACAGCTGAGGAATTGAGGCTGAGAAGCTTAAAATGATTTTCCTAAGACATTTGTTAAAAGTGTCAGAATTAAGATTAGAATCCACATCTAGTTGGCTTTGAATTCACTTACTTTCCTCCACAGATGGTTTAGCAGGTCACACAGAATGGTTAAGAAAAATTAAATTAAAAATTATGGCCTAAAATTTATAATCAGCCACAATAGTTTAGAAACATTGATTTTGAATATTGTTTTTAATGGAAGCAAAGAGAATGAGTATTAAAATAGTGAAGTCTATAAGTTAAAAAAAGTAAGTTCAACGAAGGACAAAAATAATGTTTAAGGACTAAAAGCTAGACAAAAACAGGGAAGGAAAGAGACCATGCCCTAACTGGTTTGGCTCAGTGGGTAGAGTGTCAGGATGTGGACTAAAGGGTCCCAGGTTCGATTCTGGTCAAGGGCATATACCTTGGTTGCGGCCACATCACCAGTAGGGAGTGTGGAGAAGGCAGCTAATGGATGTTTCTTTCTCATCGATGTTTCTGGCTTGCTATCTCTCCCTTCCTCTCTGTAAAAGATCAATAAAATATATTAAAAGGAAAAAAAAACTCATAAATTCTAAAAAGGAAAGAAAAAGAAAAGAAAAGAAAAGGGACCAAATGATGGAGAGAAGTAAGGTGTGGGAAGAAGGGAATTGGGGGTAAGTGTAATGGTCTTGGAGGGGACCTATGGGATCTGAAGGAGGAGCTAAGCTGAAGCATGAAAGGATGAACTGCCCTGCTAGCGTTCAGAAAATCTAATGAGAACGTGTGAATAGAATTTGTGATATCTGATTCAATAGTTCAACAACATGCATATTTCAAGATGTTGGCTATATGTGACTGAGTTATCCATGAATCTACCAGTTGAAACAAAACCAAAAAATACCCAGTGATTTTACTCAGTTTTACCAACACCTACCAAGTCTTTGCATTCAGCATGGAAGTGACAAATGCTTAGTATGCTAATGACATTTACAAACTATCTAGCATGCTGTAGACACTTTATATTCTGCACTTACCCAGCACTGCAGAACATTTTAGTACTAAAAGTTTTGGTAGTTTTGTTTTTGATTTGTGTACAGCTTTTATTTAACTCAATGATGATGGAGTTAACAAGTCTTATATAGGTTACCCACACACCTTATATAGTCAAGGAAACACATGCAAGTTTGAGTGTCTGGCTTCCAGATGATGTCTCAGAGTGACCCCAAATTCAGGCCCTTGTAGGCTGCTGGAGAGCATTGTAAACAGTGGAACAAGCAAGGGGTGGGTAATCAAAGTGTTTTTCTTAAAATATCAGCTCTGCCACTTAACCAGCTAAATTACCTTGGGGGTGGTTAACTTATTGAGCTTCAAATTTCTCTTTTGCATTTTGAGGGCTTTTAAAAAACAAAGATAAAATAAAACAATACATGTGAAAACGTTTATGAGTATAAGCCTGACAAATAGTGTTTCCTCAATAAAGAAATAAAGAAAATGAAATGTTAGCATCAGATAATTAATTAGTTAATTTCTTATAACACCAAATAAGTGAGGATTCAAAAAAAATAATACATTCCTTACATAATAATAACAAAATACACATATATTTTCACTTTATGACATGTAAATAAAGATGTGTGAACAATCTTAAATAGAGCAAAAGGACAAGTAAAGAGGTAGAAATTACCTTAGGTCTTCTAGAAGATATGCTAATATTTTATGGTTCCAAAGGTTATTAGTGATCACATCTCAAAAGGCTTTAGTTAGTCCCAAATTTTAAAAAAGTCCTTTCTTAGGAGGAGCAGGTTCTTAAGAAGTGGTTTAACTGAATAAATAAAAAAGCAAAGAAACCTAGAGCTCTTGTTTCTTCCCTGACTTGCACGTTCCTCTTGGTCTTTCTGACTTTGTTGCGCTGGGAAAGAGGCTTTTGGAAAATTGCTCAATAGAGTTTGGTGATGAGGAGGGCATTCAGTGGAAGAGGGCTTAGGGTGGTAATCCACACAGCGGGCCTGACAAGGCCCAGTCAAGACCAACCTCTATGACATGACTTATATTTACTCCTGTCAGCTTTTGTTTAAAATAATTTTTTTCATCACCATTTATTCCCCCAAACTCTCTTCCATCTCCTGCTATCCCCACCCCCACAATTACCCCGCTCATGTGTCCACAAGTTCTTTTGCAGTTTTCTTTTTTGCTCAGCCTCCCCAACCCCTTACCAGAGCTGTCTGTCTGCTCTCTACCTATGAGTTTTGTCTCTATTTTGCTTGTTAATTCAGTTTATTCATTAGTTTCCACATATGAGTGAAATCATATGGTTCTTGTCCTTCTCTGACTGGCTTATTTCACTGAGAATAATGTTTTCCAGGTCTATCAATGCTGTGGCAAAGAGTAAAATTGTCTTCCTTTTATGGCCAAATAGTAGTATTCTATTATGTAAATGTACTACAGCTGTTTTATCCACTTACCTACTGATGGGCACTTTGGCTGCTTCTAAATCTTGGCTATTGATTTAGAAGCATAGCAGTGCATATATTCTTTCAAATTAGTGTTTTGGGTTTTCTGAGATAAATTTCCGGAATTGGAATTGCTGGGACAAAGGCAGTTCCATTTTTTAAAAAAAATATATTTTATTGATTTTGTACAGAGAGGAAGGGAGAGAGATAGAGAGTCAGAAACATCGATGAGAGAGAGTCATACATCAGCTGCCTCTTGCACACCCCCCACTGGGGACATGCCCGCAACCAAGGTACATGCCCTTGACCAGAATCGAACCTGGGTCCCTTCAGTCCCCAAGCCGACGCTCTATCCATTGAGCCAAACCGGTCCCGGCGGCAGTTCCATTTTTAATTTTTTGAGGTAACTCCATACTGCTTTCCAAACTGCTGCAACAGGGTTCCCTTTTCTCCACAGCAGATGTTTGTTGATTTATTCATGTTAGCCATTCTTATAAGTGTGAGGTGATATGTCATTGTAGTTTTAATGTGCATATCTCAGATGATTAGTGATGTTGAGCATCTTTTCATATGTCTATTGGACATCTGAATGTCCTCTTTGGAGAAGTGTCTGTGTGTGTGTATGAATGTGTGTTTATGTTTATATACTCCTGCCATCTTTTCAGGTGATGTCAGTACTCTTTTCCTTAGTAATCAGTCACTTCTCCTCATGAAGTTTCTACCAATTTTCTCATTTTACCATCACTTCTTTTTTTCTAGTTTAAACTCTTATGAGTATAGTGTAGTAGAAAGGAAATTGGGTTTAGGAAAACAGGACTTAGATTATAGTTGAACTCTGCTAAATGTCTTTTAAAAAATTAAGTAACTGATGATGATTATGAGTGGAGATAAAATATATTCAATATGAGAAAAAGTAATACAAATTATGAACAGTACAAGTTAAGAACAAACCATTTTTCCCCTTTTAAGGTGGCATGTAAATTTGAAGCCAAACTATTACTTCCAAAGATTGATAAAAGTCCCATTTTCAACTTGAAAGAGCTATGGTCCTATCTAATAAAAGAGTAATATGCAAATTGACTGTCACTCCAACACACAAGATGGCTTCCAACATGTGGTCAAAGCTTGCTACCCCAATATGGACACAAGATGGCCACCACAAGATGGCCAGCAGGGGAGGGCAGTTGGGAGGGACCAGGCCTGCAAGGGAGGGCAGTTGTGGGAAATCAAGTCTACAGAGGAGGGCAGTTAGCGGTGACCAGGTTGGCAGAGGAGGGAAGTTGGGGGTGACTGAGCCAGCAAGGAAGAACAGTTGGGGGGACCCCAGGCCTGCAGGGGAGAGAAGTTGGGGGGACAAGGCCTGCAGGGGAGGGTAGTTGGGAGGGAACAGGCCTGCAGGGAAAGACAGTTAGGGGTGAGCAGGCCTGCAGGGGAGGGCAGTTAGGGGTAATCAGGCTGGCAGGGGAGCAGTTAGACATCAATCAGGCAGGCAGAGAGTGGTTAGGGAGTGATCAGGCTGGCAGGCAGAAGCAATTAGGGACAATCGGGAAGGCAGGCAGGCGAGCAATTGGGAGCTAGCATCCCTGGACGGGTCCCAGATTGGAGAGGGTGCAGGCTGGGCTGATGGACACCTCCCCCCCCCCCAACCCCCCCCCATGCATGAATTTCATGCACCCAGCCTCTAGTGTGATGTTTCCTCTGACACTTATTACTGCTCTTGCTAGAATGGCATCTGTGAAACATTACATCTTAATGCCAACATTGCCTGTTGTAGCTTAAATGTACAGTTTGACTGCAGCTGCTTTATGACATGATTAAGAATTCTGAAAGTTGTGGTACTGTTTGGAGTGTTTTTTTCCAGATAATGTTAGGAGTGGGGACATGTATGCTGTTATTTGATAATTTTGAAAACGTTGAGAAAGCTAAAATGGCTTGGCAAAAAGCAGCTGACCAAAAAATCTCTTTGAAGTACTTCTCAAGCCCTGTGCCTCTCTCCAAAGGCAAAGTAAGGAAAATACTTCATGGAAGCAAATCCCAGCTCCTGCCTCTGGTGGGCTTGCCTGAATCCTTCATTGTTCTTTTCCTCCTTTTGTTTGAACAATTAGGTACATAGCATGGATCTTGGGAAATTCCAGATGTTTATTTTCAAATGGCAGCTTTTACATGGATATATTTAAACATAGAAAATGTCTAGCAAATGTTTATTTGCAGCTTTATTTTTCCAAATATGTTAGGATTTCTACCACATAATTTGTGGCTTGCACTTACACAGATTCCTACTTCTCTGATAGTTATACTTGCATAAAATTCATGCAAATGAATTTATTTAAGCACTTAATACATATGTGATAAAGGATCAAAATGCAAACTTGAACACCAAATACTGGTGAGAAGGTGGAGCAACAGAAACTCTCATCCACTACTGTTGGAAATGCAAAATGATATAGCCACTTTGGAGGATGATTTGACAGTTTCTGACAAAATGAAATATAACCTTACCTAAAGATCCAGCAATCAAACTCCTTAGTATTCACCAAAAGGAACTGAAAACTTATGTCCACACAATAACCTGAAAGTTTATAAAAACTTTATTCACAATTTCCAAAATTTAGAAGCAACCAAGGTGCCCTTCAATAGATTCATGGGTAACAGACTGTGCTGCATGCAGACAATGGAATAATTTCAGTACTAAAAAAAGAGCTATCAATCTATAAAAATACATGATGGAAATGTAAATGCATAGTAATAAGAAAAACTATGGAGACAGTAAAAAGGTCATTTGCTGTCAGAGTAAGGGAGAGAGCAGGATGAGAGCACAGACAGTTTTCTGGGTATTGGAAATAACTCTGCTTGATATTATAACACATTGCTCAAATCTATAAAATATACAACACTAAGAGTGAACTATAATATCAACTATGGATTCTGGGTGATAATAATGTATAATATAGCCATATTCACCAAGTATAATAAGTATGCTACATTGATCTGGAATGTTGACAATGTTGGGGACTATGCATGTATCTTCTCAAATTTTCAAAAACTTTATGAACCTAAAACTACTTTAAAAGGTGGTCTATTAATTTTTTTCTCTTCTAAAATTTTTGTCTTTTGTCTCTTTTCCTGGCTCCCATGCTATTTAATTTCATTCTTTTCTAGGATACTTATTATTTTCTATTTGGTGTACAGTCATTTATATTATGTCATACCCTTCTAAGATATTATAACATCTTTTAGTATAATATATATGTCTGCCTGAAATCAATTCCAACATGTCATATAATTACAAGAGTTTCATCAAAAGGTTGGTGAAACTTGGGAGCTCAACAAGTATTGAGTCAAATGTAATTACCTGTTGGAAAGGCTAAAAGGCACTTCCCCCAAACCTGAATAGGATTGCCAGACAGTTCAGGGCATTTTATTGCCTCCTATTGGCCAAACATCTGAATAGCTGTAGTATATTCCCCAAACTGACAATGCTTCTGTAAACTCTATCTTTTGATACCTTACCCTTTAAAGTGTATATCTCCACCTTACCTTAGGACAAATTGTGTTAATAAATAGCACAGGGTCTTTAGACAAGGGGTAGTCTTCTAGCTTCTTTAGCTGAAGAACCTCTGACCTCCAATGCCTTTCAAAATTATCTTTTGTCCTTGGACTCCTTCATAATCATCTACACATCAGCCCCTTTCCCCAGATTGCTGAATCCTTTGTAACAGTGGGACAAGAACCCCAGCATATGTCTTAATGACTTCTATACTTAACATGGTGCCTGACACATATCAGTCATTTAAGAAATATGTATTTACAATGGAATACTAAACAGCTGGAAAAAAACAAAACAAAACAAAAACTCTTACCATTCGCAACAGCATGAATAATATTATGCTAAGAAAAATAAGCCAGTCAGAGAAAGAAAAGAATCACATGATTTAACTCTTATGAACAAAATACACTGATGAACAAAATAGATACAGAGACATAGAAGCCTAGAATAGACTGCTGAATCTCAGAGGGAAAGGTGAGGTGGGAGGGTAGGAGAGAAGTGATTAATGGGGAACTTATATGCCTAGATGAATAACCAACGGACACAGATAATAGAGTGGTGAAAGCTGGGATGGGTGGTATGGAGTGGAGGGGATCAATGAAGAAAAAATACACAAACAAACAAAGGAGACATCTGTAATACTTTCAACAATAAAGATAAATTTAAAAAATAAATTAATTTCAGGTAATTGTTAGCAACACAGCAATAAATATCAACATGAAGCAGATTATTATTGTAGAGCATGCAGGGAGAAACAAAGGGTGAAATATTTAACTATAGCAGTGTTTGACTATATTCTACACAGTGAAAAAAACCTGAAGTCATTTTCAAGTTCCACCATTTCTTACTTCTTTTCAGTCTGGTCAAGTTTCTAAACTTTCTAAATCTCCATTTCCTGGCAAATAAAAAGAAAATAGCATTCTACCGAGTCTCCTGAGTCTCCTCTTTACCTACTCCAGGACTTCTCTGAGGATCAAATGAGATGAAGCATGGGAAAATGCTGCACAGACATTTGGTTAAAGTGTAAAATGTTTGCACCTGGCTATAAAGCAAGTCATGTTCCTGAGCTGAAGAAACTCTAAGAAGCTAGTCACTAGGGAGAGGAAGCTGGGCGTTGCTATGTGATATCATTACCTGTCACCCACAGCAACTGTTTCCAGGCTGGTCTGGTCTGGGGGGCCGCATTTTTCACCATGGGATTTTGGCAGTGTTGGCTACAATTTGGTGAGGTGTCACTCCAGGATGGCGGTGGGGCTTGTGTCCCAATGGGGGAAGCTGAGTGTTGCTTTGTGAGTGCCAGGTCCATAGTGCTGTTTGTTGTTAAATGGCCTTTGAGCATCACAGCATCTCCTGCATTGAATGTCTGCCCCCTGGTGGTCAGTGCACAACATAGCAACCAGTTGGACAGTTGGAGGGACACTTAACATATTAGCTTACTAGGGGCCCATGCACAAAATTTGTGCAAGATTAGGCCTTCCTTCCCTCAGCACCAGCTTCCTTCTGACACCCGTGACCTGGGCTTCCCTCACAGCCCTAGCTTCATCCAGAAGGTTGTCTGGAAGAATGTCCAGTCTAATTAGAATATTATGCTTTTATTTTATTATATATCTATATCTATATCTATATCTTTATCTATATCTATATCTATATCTGTATCTGTATCCGTATCCGTATCCGTATCTGTATCCGTATCCGTATCTATATCCATATCTATCTCTATATCTATATCTATATCTATATCTATATCTATATCTATATCTATATCTATATATTTATATCTATATATTTCTTTATTATACACACATACACATATGCACACACACACACACACATTCACAATAGCGCTGTGGTATACAAATAATATACATAATATACAATAGCACAAATCAGTGATCTGCTAATCTGCTTAAGGGAACACCCTTAATTGTAGCAGGGATAGTATAGCGGATTGAAAGGTGGCTTCAAAAAGATAGGTCTATCCTTTAATCCCCAGAACCTGTGAATTTTATCTTATTTGGAAATAGGGTGTTTGCAGATGTAATTAAGTTAATCTCAATGATCTGAATGATCTGGCTGGGCTCTAAAACAATGACAATGTCTTTATAAGAGAAAGAAGAGAGAAACAGACACAAAGAGGAGAAGGTTATATGAAGATGGAGGCTGAAGTTGGGATGGTGTGGCTGAGAATATCAGAAGCCAAGGCACCAGGCACAGTGTCCCCAGGAGCCTATGGAGAGAATGAAACCCTGCTGACATTTTGATATTGGATGTCTAGCCTCTAGCACTGAGGGAATAAATTTCTGCTATGTGCAATCAACAAGTTTGTGATAATTTTCTACGACAGGCATAAGAAACTAATATAGAAAAAAATATTTCACTGCTAATTTAATATAAAACTTTGAAGCTGAATAGCACCAGAAGCAAATAAGGAACTAGAAGAAGGTATCCAAATTCCCCTTTATGATTATCACTTATTATGTGAGACAGTTTAGTCACATCTACTATCCTGGTAAATTATAAAAACATGTCAATGATTGGAGATATTCCATAACCATCTAAGAAAGAAACTAAGTTAAACAAAAGGGATACAAATTATGTTTACTTTAGGTTTTATCGAGGCAACTTTGCATGCTGAATGACAAAAAAAAAAAAAAATAGCAGTTTGGGTGAATAGGATTTTAACTAAAACATTCAATTCCCACTCTTTAATTAAACAATTATTATTGAGAGGCTACTATATGCTAAGCACTGTTAGAGTCACTGAGGATGCAGCAGTAAGCAAATGAAAAAAAATAAAAAACGTTCCTCTCATGAGACTTATGTGCAAGGAAGAAAAGATAGGCAGCAAACAAACAAATACTTATATAATTTATACAGTGTTAAGCATCATGAAAAGAAACAAAACAGAATAAGGCACAAAGGACATATGGAAATGGAGGTTTTGGTTTTTCTAGGTGGCTCAGGAGGCCCTCTCTGAAAAGGCGATCTTGAGTAGAGGTTTGAAGAAAGTCAAGGAGTGAGGCAGAATGATAGCTGATGCCGTGTTCCACACAGAAGGCGTGCCGGTTACAGGGCTCTGAGGAAGAAGCATGCTTGAGCACTTTAAGCAGCTGCCCAGAGGCCAGCTGGAGGGCACTGAGCTAAGGGGAGCATGGTACGAGTTGAAGTTAAGAAGAAGTGATGGGTAGAGCTTACAAGATATTTTAATTCATTGTAAAGAGTTGAGATTTTACTATTAGTGAAATGGGGAACATTGGAGCTTTTTGAATTACAAGTGCCGTGACCTCATCCATATTTTTAAAGGACCATTCTAGCAAGTAAATAATCAGAACAAAGGCAGAAGCATGGAGAATATCTAGTAGCCTACTGCAATAATCCAGATTAGAGATGATGAATAGGCTATGGTGAAAGAAGTACAGGGAATTCAATGTGGTCAGATGATGGATACATTTGACATTAGATCTGATAGGATTTGTTGATGGACTGGATGTGGGATGTGAGAGGAAGAGAGGAGTCAAGGATGTATGATGAACAGAATTTATTCCCTATGTTCCAATCCCTGGTGTTACTCCCATGGTTATGTTATGATATGTGACAACAGAAACTTCCAATACCATCACCTGAATTTAAAAGAAAAAGAGGAAATTGGTGAGTAATTCAAATCTTTATAGGGCCTGACTCATCCTTGCTGGTGGGCCACATGGACTGAATGAGAAGAAATATGGGAGGTCTATAGAGGCAAAGACCTTCTGTTGGCAGACAGCCATCAGGGAAACTGGACCTCAGTCCTACAACTGCAAGCATCTGTATTTGGTCCACAACCTGAATGAACCTGGAAGTGGACTGTGCCCTAGAGTCTCCAGTAGGTAATATTGCTCTGTTGATCTTGATTTCAGACTTGAGAGTCTTAATTTTTAGAGTCTCAGCAAAAGACCCAATTAAATCATGCCTAGAATGCCCAGAGAACTGTTGACATAATCAATGGGTGTTATTTTAGGGTGCTAAGTTTGTGATCATTTGGTATGGCGACAAAAGAAAATGAAAACTGATTTTTGTAAGGTTTTGCTTCTAAGAATCTAGAAGAATGATTTGGTGAGAAAGTTGTCTTGGGAGTAGGAATGCAAATTGAGTCATTAGTTCAGATGCTATATTAGTTTAAGATTATATTAGCTGTTGAAATAAATTCAATAACAAATAACAATGTCGTTAATCAGACAGGAGTTTGTTTCTCTCTCATGTTAAAGAATTCTGGAGAGATAAAATCTAGAACTCTGGTGCTAACTCCAGGCATAAGAAACTCAAACTCCTTTTTGCTGCTTTGTTCTCTCTGATGTGTTGTCTCATGGTCTAAGATCACTTCTTGAGTTCTAGTCATCATATTCATTGGTCAAGAAGCCCTGAAGGAGGAGGAAAAAGAGGGCATTAATCATCCCTTTTAGGAAGATGCCCCACAAGTCCTACATAACACATGTGCCTGTATTTCAATGGCTAGTACTTAGAGATTATATGATGCTTTAATTGAAATAAAAATTTGAGCTGGATGTATTACACCCCAAATAAAATCAAGGATCTGTTACTGAAAAGAATAGAAAAAGGTAATATTAAAATAGACAAAGAGTTGTCTCTTTAATAGACATGTGAACTTAAGATATATTTTTTGGTAGTTTTTTTATTTTACATTTTTACCAAATTTTTATTTAGAGGAAATTTCAAATCTTCAAAAGAATAGCACAATGAACACCCACATATGATTCTCTTAGTCTTTTCAGTTGTTAATATGTTGGCAGCTTTGTTTACCCTGTCCTCTCCTACTCTCTCCCTCTCTCCAGATATAGATGATAGATAGAGATAGAGAGAGAGAGAGAGAGAGAGAGAGAGAGAGAGAGAGAGAGAGAGAGAGAGAGAGAGAGAGAGAAAACCTTTGAGATACATGGAACAAGAAATGGCATGGAGAGCAGCTCCTGGAGCAGTCAATCATGCTCCCCACAAATAGGAGATCTAAGTGACACACTTTCATAGTTGCTACAACATCTAATACTTTATTATGTATCATCTGAGAACAGGAATATTCACCTACATAACTACAATGCCATTATTCTGCCCTGAAATTTCATGCTGACACAATTATATTATCCAATATATTCTGAGATATATTTTGAACATTCAAGAGGAGATAACCAGAAGGCAGTTTCCTTTAAGCTTCTGGAGTTTAGTGCAGAGTAAAAAGGTAGAGATAATATAGTAAAACTTTTATTAATATCTAAAAATAATGGTAGGAAATTATCACATATTCAAAAGCTCACGTTATACACACACTAGAGGTCCGATGCATTAAATTCATGCAAGAGTAAGCCTTTCTTCCCCCAGCTGATAACACTGGCTTCCTTCTGATACCTGGGACCCGGGCTTCCCTTGCAGCCCTGACTTCATCCGAAAGGTCGTCTGGTCTAATTAGCATTACACTTTTATTATTATAGATTATGGTTCTCACTCTAGAATAAATGAATAAAAAAATAAAAAGACAGAAATGGGAAAAAATGTAGTAACACAGAACTCCAGAGAACATTATTACCAGCAAAATAGTTTTTTGTGTTTTTTTTTCAAATGAGAATGATGAATATAACAAAATAAAATTGCAAAGGAAAGATATTGAATAAGAATAAAAATGTATTAATAAAAACCCATGAATCTAATTTCAGATTATATTAGAAATATTAAGGAATAAGAGAGAGAGCAGAAAATATTACGGAGTGGGAAATAAAAGTATGTTAAAGTATTTGCTTTCAATGAGGGAAGTCCAAAGCTATAATATGGTTCTTGGATTTAACTATATAAGGTATCTTCCCACAACTGCACCTACTAATTTAAACCTCTAACTCCTGAGAAAGTCTACTCGAACAATCTCTAGGATGCTCAGAGTTATGTCACACTGCCAACAAACATCTCCTTTCAGTGGCTCTAGGTCCATTTCATAGTCCCTGCATCAGCTCTATGCATTAGTCTCTATCATTAGCATAGCTCTTCAGAGGCTCTGCACCGGTCTCTTCTGCTAGCACCCACCATGACATCCAAGGTGATTCTCACCGGAGGTCACTGCACAACCATGAATTGGCCTTTGAATTTCAATACTGTGTCATATGCTTCATATCAAAGCAGAAAAACTTCTCTTTCCCCAATCATGTGCCATATTTGGACACTTGAACACCAGGCATGCTTATCTAAAAAGAGGAACTGATACTCTGCCAAAAGTTTCAGAACTGAGACGTTGAGAAAGAGTCTGGGACCGGAGTGAGTCTGGGCTATGCTGGAAGTTTCCTTTTTCCACACTAGTAATCCTTCATGCTCCTTCTGTCCAGTGAACTGCTCATGCCAACCATCTAAAGCATAGTCTCTCCTGAAAGTAACACTGGACATAGCTGTACATCAGGAGTAGTCATAGCTTGGCCAAAAGGATTCCACCTTCATAATAAGTAGATATAAAAGGTTTAATAATGGCTTATAAAAATATAAGATGACCACAGAACTAAGAAGAGATTGCATATTATCCAAATCTCTGGAGGAAAAAATTTAAAAAGCTTACTCTATACACAAAAGATATAAGGAAACAGCAAGGGAATATAAAAAAAATCAGCAAAGTAGAAAAAGTATTGCAACGAGAAAGTAGTAAAACAGAATAATAATTATGATGATAAATGTAACTGTTTTACATCAGTATTATGATAAAAATTTATACAGGAAGTTTTTTTTAAGTAAGGAAAGGTTTAACAGATAAACATAACAAGCAAAACAATGAAAGAAGGAATGGTGAAGTTAAAAATAATTAGACACTGCTTTAGGCAATAACTTCTAGTGAACAGAACAGATAAGCACCTGCACTCACAAATTTAGATTCAGTGGGACAAGACAACTAACACTTAATAAATGTACCTGACCTTTGTGACTCAGTTGGTTGAGTATCATCCCATGCACCAAGAAGTCGCTGTTTCTATTCTTGGTCAGGATTCTCATTCAGGGCACATGCCTGGTTTACAGGCTCGATCCCCAGTAGGGGACATGCAGGAGGCAGACAACTAATGTTTTTCTCTCATCTATATTACCTCTCTCCCTCTCCCTTTCTTTCTCTGAAAGCAATAAAAAACGTATTAAAAATAACATAAAAATTAAAGATGCTAATTGCTTACTTAAAAAAAAAAAACACACGACACACCCACCATTTAACAAAGTAATAAATGGTTTGTCAGAAAGTGAGAGGGCTGGGTGGAAAAAATTGAGAGTAAGGAAAGCAGAAGAAGCTGCAGGATAGGAGTTACTATCTGACCTATGATGGTCAGGGAAGGCCTCACTGGTGAGTGATATTTGAGTGTGGAAGGAAGTGAGGAGGATAGCCATGTAGAAAGATGGAGGAAAGAATGTTATTACAGATAAAGCAGCCAGTGCAAAAGTCTGCAACTGAGCACATTTGGAGTGATTGGGGAATAGCAAGAAGGCCCGTGTGATTGGAAAACCACGAGGAGAGTAATAAGAGTTCATGTCAGAGCGTAAGGAGGGACCAGATGACGGAGGACCTTTTAGGTGATTGGATTTTGACTTTTATTGCAAGTGGTCTGGGGAGCTACTGGAACATTTTGAGCACATGAATGACATGAGCTAGCTTTTAAAAAATGACTTTTGTTGCTTGTTGAAAATAGAATAAAGAATTGAGGGGAGCCAAATTGAGGGAAAAGAGAATTAAAGATTTACTGTGATGATCCAGCTGAGAGATAACAGAAGTTTGGATGAGGATGGTAGTGAGAAATGGTCCAATTCTGGACCTATTTTCAAAAGAGAGTTGACAGTCTTTCATGATTGGTCAGATGCCATTGAAACTACTAATTTGCTTGCTTGTTTTCCTTATAAGACTCTAAATTCCTTGATGACAGGAAAAGTGTATTACTGAGTTTAGATCCCTTGTACTAACATTTTCCCCATAGCATACAATCATTATTCTTCAGCTAAGTTTAGTTTCTATATACATATCTTTAAAAATGGGCATTGTGGAATAGTAATAGAAGCAGAACAATGCAAATCATTCAACATTGTTTAAAAATTATCGGTCCATTAAGTTCATGAGCAGAATAGCAATCTAAAGTATAGCTGGAAGAAAGGCTAAGATTAGTATGCTAGACCAAATGGGTGTATGTTTCTTTCATTGCTATAATTTTTTCATACAAAACTCCATGCATATATATTATTCTTTAAAATAAAATACTATTAGACTCTTACATCGTAATGTCAAAATATAAATACTAGAGAAAAGGTACAATACATTTGGTACTATATAATCAAAGTTGTTGTAAAATAACCAGGATAGATTGTTATATATGGTTAGAACATTTCAAGTAAAATCTTCAAAGGACTTTTAAATATGGTTAATTCAGATGCTTCCAGTACAATAATAGTAAGCATAATGACTCACCTATAAAATTGTTCATCTCAATGAAATCAATGATTCACTAATTCAAAAATGTTACAGTATGTTTTTATGAGGTTAAAACTGTAGAATGCTCCTACACTATTACAAATAACAAATAGCCATCTAAAAGAATGTGCTCCTTGCTATGAAATTCAATATGTGATATTCATTGGAAAGCATTCTAAATGCAAAATAAAATGTACCCATCTTAAGTCTCCTGCCATCATGCAGCTGAAAGAGCTGATTACAACTGGTTTTACTCATATCTATATGTTGCTCTAATTTTATATAGTCTCTTCCATTCCCTTTGCAAGATATCTTGAGCATTTTTAGTAATAACACTAAAAAGTAACATCATTTGGATGCACACTAAAACACCAAGTGTAATGTAGTACCCCGCTATAAACATACATTTTCTTGGCACTTGCTTGCATTCAAATTAGACAGAACTCTTAACATTCTTCATATAGAATTTAAAGAGCCTCCAGTTAACTTTCATGAAAATTGAATTTTTTTCATTTTTTTATTTTTTTGGTTATATTAAATGTAACAAAATATATGGTTTGCATTAAAGACATTTCATCAGAGGACAACAGTTAATTTCTTAAATATTAACAAATTGAACTTTATAATACTCTTGAAATTTAAGATTATGTGGGGTTGAGGGAATGAGAAGAGATAAACTAAAGAACTTATATACTTACTAGAAGACTGGTGCATGAATTCATGCACTGGTTGGTAGGGTCCTTAGGTGTCACCAGCCATCAGGGTCGATCGGGGTCAGGCTGATTAGGGCCTGCCAACTGAGGGGAGGAACAGGGCATAGGAGGTTGGATGCTGGCCTCAAGGAGGGAGCCAGTCCTTGGCCCCCTTGGGAAAGGGGTCATATCTACCATCACTCACCCCTGGTTCCCAGTCCCAACTCCAGGGCAAAATGCCCTGGAGGGGTCAGGAGAGGAGGTGATATTTGTTGGGCCACATTCCGAAGTAATGGAAGCCAAATGCTAATGCTGCTGACAGGCTGTGGGAGGTTGGCTGTGGGAGTGCACTGACCACCAAGGGGCAGCTCCTGTGTTGAGCATGTGTCCCCTTATGGTCAGTGTGCATCATAGTGACTGGTCAACCAGTGGCTCCTGTTGTTCTAGTCATTCGGTCATAATGCTTGCTTAGGTTGTTATATATATAGATACACATAGCCCATGGACAAGGGAAATAGGGTAGTGAAGACCTCAGTGGGTGGGTAGGACCTGGGAGGAGCAAGGGAGAGGTAAAATGGGAAATATCTGTAATACTATTGACAATAAAAGTATATTTAAAAATAAAAAAAAGAATATGGGCTTTGCTGAGACCATCTTTTTGTAATTAACATTATTTTAGAAACTATAGTTTCCTTATATAGCTTGGAATTATTTAGAATTAGGTATGAAATATATTTTATATAGTGAAATGTATTGTATGACTATATTGAGAAGAGGCTAGAGAAGTTAAATAAATCTCATCTTCTAGTGATTTGCACTAAAATGTAGGAATGTAGGGCTTTCCCATGTATTCAACAAATTGTGAATGTAATCAATATATTTACACCCTTGTTATGTAGATTAATTATTACTATATGCTTTGTAGAAGAGCCTGTCTTATTTCTTTTTTCTGCTCTAACAATGTTTGACACATCATAAACATTTAATAAATGGTTAAATAAATGGTTACTATAGAAATGAAAAAACAAATAGATGAATAGATGAATGAATTAACCAACTAATTAATTAATCAAGTTGGCATTGTCAATCTTATATCACTGTCATACATTTGTATTGAATTGACTTTTTAGTCATAATGACTTTTTGTTTCTGAATTATCTACATTTTCTATATCTGGGTCACTCAGAACTCATTACTTATATTTAAGAAATAGGGATTGAGATGGAGCATACCAAGAAAAAGTACAAAATTATGTGGTCTGCTGCTATTGAGTCAAGGTGAGAACATATTTAGTGTATAGAATATCCAAAATATTTAGCAACCACATACCCTGGCTGCATCTACCACCTCCTCCCTGCTCTTAGCTTAAACTTTTTCATGTGGTAATGGCAAAGTTCCATACAACAAGTCTCCATGAACAAGTACTTAGCAAACCTCTGTTTGTATCATGTTTGTTTATTTCCTTTTGGCCAAATGTAGTCACTTGTTCAAGCCTTGAGTTGAGTAAGGGCAGACTAATGGGGATATAAATCCTAGAGAAAATGATTCATTGGGGTTGGGGGTTAATATAAAAAAATACCAAAGAGTAACACAATGGGTTATATTTACTACAACAGTTGCCCCAGATACAAAGTAGAAAATGCCAGTAAGACAAAATCTGAAGAGGCTGGTTCAGAGCCTATTTCATTCACCAAGGTAGAGATGTGAATAGCTTGAACTAAGAGGCTGGCAATAAGTGGAGAGGGTGGTGGATGAAGTTGAAAGTTATTCATGAGTTAAAATAGAAGGCCTTGGTATGATTAAACACAGATGTGAAAGAGAGGTGGTACACAAGATGACTAAAATTTCTTTTTTTAAAAAATATATTTTATTGATTTTTTACAGAGAGGAAGGGAGAGAGATAGAGAGCTAGAAATGTCGATGAGAGAGAAACATTGACCAGCTGCCTCTTGGCACACCCCCTACCGGGGATGTGCCCGCAACCAAGGTACATGCCCTTTGACCGGAATCGAACCCGGGACCCTTCAGTCCGCAGACCGATGCTCTACCACTGAGCCAAACCGATTTCGGCACTAAAATTTCTTGTATGTGCACCTGGGTAAAGGGTGGTACTATTCCTGAGAGAAAAAACATTGGATAAAAACAAAGCTATAATCCAATGCTGGATATTTCTAGCCAGAGACTCCTTTTAGTTATCCAAGTGAGAATGCCAAATAGGTAGTTGGATATTTAGATCTAGAGCAGAGAGAGAGGTCTGAAGCCAAAGGTAAAAATTAAAGATCATCATTAAAGCCATGAAGTCACCTTGAAAACAACATTGCAAAGGGGTAATCATTAGAAATTCAGATTAGTAAATATAGCATTTGGAATGGGAGCAGAATAGAGATATTTCCGTGTCTCCAGTTTTTGCCAGAAGTTTGCCTATGATGGGGATAGATCTATTGCAATATCTGCAAGAAAACATGGAATCAGTGAACTTATTTTTCTTTTGTTTATTAATTTTCTAAAGACAATAAATAATTAAACATTAAAATATTCATAGGTAGAAATTTGAAGGGAGAAACACGCTGAAGTCATAGGCCTCCTGGACTCATCTAGTCATCTTATTGTTGAATCTAGTAAATTAATTTCAGTTACTTGCTATCAACTGATGGAGTACATTCAGGAGGTATTTGGATGTTAATAGGAAACAGCTCTCTAATTTACCTTATATCTTAATATCTGCAGTGCCCATTCTTTATGTTTTTATGTGTCTAAATCCTGTCTATCCTTCAAGAGCATATTCAAATACACCTTCTCTATTTCTTGTTCCTTCAGGTCTACTCCTCCCTAGGATTAGATGTAAATATCTCTCCACTTTACCTATATCCCATATGGTTTTCCCTTATTTCTTTCGAATGTCCTTTCTTTACTGACCCTATCCTCTAGAAAGCAGTGATCGCTTCTTAATTATTTTTCTATCTCCTCAATGCAAAATACATAATAGGCAATCAAGAAAGTTTTAGTGAATTTCAGCCTCATAGTTTTCTAAGGCCATCATTTCTGGACAAGAGGTGTGTGTTGTGTGTACACGCGCGTGCATGTGTGTGTGTGTGTGTGTGTGTGCGCGCGCTAGCGGAGCTTCTTCTTTAATGCACAATATATAGTTTGGGTGTTTTTTTTTAAATATCACCCAAGGATATTTGTTTCATCAATTTTTTAGAAAGAGTGAAAATGGGGGAGGGGAGAGAGAGAGAGAGAGAGAGAGAGAGAGAGAGAGAGAGAGAGAGAGAGAGAGAGAGAGAGAGGTGAAAGATGCACACAGGGCAATCAGAGTTGAGGATCAAACCTGCAACCAAGGTACCAAGGTATGTGCCCATGTGCCCTTGACTTTGAATCAAACCTGGACCCTCTGGTCTGTGGGCTGAAGCTCTAACCACTGAGAAACTGGTCAGGGCCACACTATATGGTTTTTCACCTATCTGACATACTCAATAGACCCCTTTTTGCCACTTTTGTACTAAGAAAAATTCTAATTGAGGATTGTCTCTGGTTGATACCTACAAGAGTCAGAAAGTTTTACCCATGGTTATTATCTTCGCTTTTAGATAAAAAGATTTTATCTCAGGGTAGCCACACTTAGTTGCATCCCAAATGCATTATAAAGATGATAATTAGCATTTAAATAGAACCTTACCTGTCAGGGGCCTTACAGCCATGCTTATTATTTAATGGAACAATCACACTAATGTCCTTTATTGAGAAATCTTCCAATATAAAAACCTATAGTATATAGATGTCTTAAAAGCCTAGGAGCCTATAGAGTTAGTGATGCTATGCATTTCACCAGCAAGTTCAATTTTACTATAAAATCAAAATGTGGAAGACTGTTAGTACTTTCTAGCCCTGAAACTTAGCATGCAATGTATGCTCCAAGGTACAACTACATAAAGACAAAAAAAAAAAAAAAAAAAAAATGCCTTCTACAATAACCCACCATTTGTCAAGGAGAGAAACCTTTCTTTTTAACAATTTCTTAATCCCCACAGGGTATGAGTGAGCACTGAAAGAAATCAGTCCATTTGAAACTCTTGGTGAGATCGTTCAAAGCCAGTCTCAGGCTGTGATCAGTCATAAGACACTACTGATTTTGAGAGCACTATAAGAGCATAGTTAAGCCTTCAAAGAATAAATCTCAATTCAAGATCCCTATTGGCTTCTGACAGTTATCTCATCATCATGGCTATTATGCTACTGTGTCTTAGAAGAATGGTAGTTTTTATTTTCCATTTCCATCTTAGATGTCAAGTTTATTTCTGATCTTTCATGGCTTAGTTTTGTAGCTTGTGAACTTTTCAAAGAAATACAGGACAAGGTCTGAAATCAGGATGATGAGAAAACTGTAGTATAACTTGAGGTAAGTGTGAAATGCAGATAAAAATATGAATTTCCTATTTTGTTAGAAATTAAATATACTTTTCTATTGCTTAAGAGCTACAAAATTTATTTTCACATGGAATTTTGGAGATTAATATATTGAGGGATCCTGGAGGAATGGAATGATAACTAGATTAAGAATCATCAGTCACATGAGTTCTAACCTGTGTTTACCATTAACTAGCTGTATGACTTTGGGGGAAATTAATATAATCTTTCTGGGAAGCCTTACATTCTGTAGTTTTAAGATAAGAAATTGGGAGTTAATAGTTACCTTAATTTTACATTTTGAGATGAAATTCTGTAAGTAGAAATATACAATTAAAAAGTAGAAACTGCCTTTATTGATGTGATTAGAGCCTGGGTCCTCTAATACATTTTATCAGAAGTAATTCATCATGTAGAAACCCATTACTATATTCAGCAATCAAGAGTTATTTTAATACAAAATTGCTCTTTCATTTGTGGTTTAAATCACTCCTACTCAACTAATTTTTTGCCTCAGCATCTTTAGCAGAAGTCAAGGGTTGAGGCATTTCCATAGAACCTGTTTCTTAGATTTATCTAGAAACTAGAGGCCTGCTGCACAAAACTTCATGCACTCAGAGGGGGCCCCTCAGCCCAGCCTGCACCCTCTCACAGGATCCACCTGCCAATTTAGACCTACTTCTCAGGGGATCGGGCATAAACTGGCAGTCAAACATCCCTCTGGCAGCCTGGGAACCCTTGAAGGATGCTCACCTGCCACTCCTTCTGGGGAGCAGGCCCAAGTTGCAGTCAGACATCCTTAGCACTGCCAAGAAGGCAGGCTCCTGCCACTAGTGCTGTGCTCACAGTCATCAACCAGCTTGTAGCTGAGTGGAGCTCCCCCTGTAAGAGCACACTGACCACAAGGGGAAGCTCCGGCATTAAGCGTCTGCCCCCTGGTGGTCAGTGTGTGTCATAGCGACCGGTCATTCCTGGTTGTTCCACTGTTAGGGTCTTAGGGTCAATTTGCATATTACCCTTTTATTATATAGGATAATTACTGAATCAGTCAGAAAGTTCACTCACTGTCTTTCCCAATAAAAGGCTATCTAAGCACTGATTATAAAAGAAAAAGAAAAACCTTATTTAGAAAATATCTACATAAAATTTTACATTCAAACTTAATATATATAAAGATGTAATCTGAAGTATGAAATAAAATAGTTTATATATTACAGAATACAGAGTTTAAAGTGTATGCATGGAACCTCACACAAACACCAAAGCTCTAAAAAATGAACTCTTTCTTATATTTAAAAATAATGATTTTATAATAGGATGACTCAGGTGAGGCACATTGACATGAGAAAGCAATGTCTCATAAGTGAGTATTTCTAAAAAAATATTTTTATATATTTACTAGAGGACCAGTGCACAAAATCCATGCCTGGGTGGGTCCCTAGGCATGGCCAACAATCAGGACCAATCTGTGGGGCAACCACTGGGGCATATAGGGGAGTCCACTGGCACCCACCTTGGCTGGCCTGGGGCTTGCAGGCTGGGGGCAGCTCCTGAATTGAGGGTCTTCCCCCTGGTGGTCAGTGCACATCATAGTGACCAGTTATTCCACCAGCTGTTTTGCCATTCGGTAAATTTGCACATTAGGCTTTTATTATATAGGATTTAAAAAAAATTTTTTTAGTTATTTCAGAGAGGAAGAGAGAAGGAGAATTGAGAGAGAAACATCAATGATAAAAGAGAATCATTGATTGGCTGCCTCCTGCAAGCCCCACACTCAGAATTAATCCCACAACCAGGCATAACCCCTGACCCAGAATCTAACTGTGACCTCCTGGTTCATGGGTCAGCCCTCAACCACTGAACCATGCCAGTGGTATGAAAACATGTTTTCATTGATTTTAGAATGTGGAGATGAGAGGGAGAGATAGAAATATCAATTGGTTGCCACCTGGATACCCTATACTGGTGTTAATAAGCTTACAACCTGGCCATGCTCCCTGATGGGGAATTGAACTGGCAACCCCTTGGTGCATGGGTCCATGCTGAACCACTGAGCCACATGGACCTGGTCCACTAAAGAATCTTAAAAACAGGCAATCCAATGATATTACCCCAGCTTTCAATTTCTCGATTCTTAGAATAATCTCATCAAAATGTTGTTTTTTCTAAAATATGACCTAGATGTTTAGTGTACAAAAAAAAAGAATTACACTTAGAAACAATATACAGAAATACCATTAATGAATATAACTGTCTTCATAATATCTATGATCCAGCCTATTTCAGAGGTCTTAGAATATCCACTTTTAAAGAATCGGAATGTACAGAAACCCCACACTTCCCTTGAAAATGGTAAAGATGTCATTGTCATACTATGAATAAATATTAAATCATTAAAATAATGATTTTAAAAAGTGTCAACATGGAATAAAGCAAACAACACTTCAATCTGAGTAAGAGATTTGGATGTCTCCTTATCACAATGGTTAGGACCTTAGGTTCTATCCTCAGGCAAACTTGGGTTTGAATACTGTTCTTGGACTTATTAGGTATATGACCTTGGACAAGCAACAGAACCCCTCTTAGCCTCAATTTTCTTATACAAATTGTTGATAAATGTGTCTTTCTTGACTATCTTACAGACTATTGAGAAGATCACATGAGCAATAGTTGGAAAAGTACTTATAAATTGCAATGCCAGTGTAATCTTAATTGATGGAATAATAGCGAATATGGATACTAAGAAGACCCTTTGTTCTCCTGCTACATGGAGACACTCTTTGAGAGTTATCTTTCATGAAGTCTTCTACATCTATATATAATGAAGATATTTTCCTAATTAAAGGGTATGTACAATGAATTGAAATAGATTTGTACATAAAGCACCATACCACAAAATGTCTTAAACAGATCTCGGTTATGAAACTGTCAAGTTATATGTCAAAATATAACCTTAGCCTGATGAACTTAAAAAATATAACATCATGTTGTATTTGGATTTAAAGAAGGAACTTTTGATTTGTCTATCAAGACACATTAAATGAAGAAGGACTTAACATTCTAGGCCCATGACTTGTGACTAACTTGAGTTAACTTGATTAATAAGGAACACAAAATTAGGATGTCTATCTTTTCTGAACTTGATTCATGGGAGGATAAAATATATCACATGAGTATAGATTACCTAGAGAGAATGACTGGGAAAATAGGAAGGGGAATCTGACAAAAATAAGCAAATAAAAACTGAGGAAGGAAACTAATACTTTTTTACATATCTGCTGTATACCTGACAGTGTGGAAGGTATTTATAAACATATCTTCATTTATTCTCCATAGGAACACTGTACAGATGGCAATATCTTTTCTAAAGGATGCCAATCTTATATATATATATATACATATATAAAATTGATTCTTTTACAGAGAGAAAGAGAGATGGATAGAGAGTTAGAAACATCAGTGAGAAAGAAACCAGTTAGCTGCCTCTTGCACACTCGCTACTGGGGATGTGCCCGCAAGCAAGGTATATGCCCTTGACCGGAATCAAACCTGGGACCTTTCAGTCCGCAGGCTGACGCTCTATCCACTGAGCCAAACCGGTTTTGTCCAGATGGCAATATTAACTTCATTCTTTATAGAAGAAAGTGAGTGTGAATAAAATGGTAATACTTGATCAAGTCCATAAGCTACTTAGTAACAGAGGTAAAGGAATTTCAGTGATCTAATCTCTTTTCTAAAGCAAATCCTATCTAATAAAAGAGTAATATGTAAATTAACAATCACCCCACTACACCCACCAGCTACTCAGGAGTGAGTATGCAAATTAACCCAACCAATATGGCAGCAGCTATATAGCAAACAGGAGGCTTCGATTTCCCCAGAAATGGAGGAAGCAAGCTTTCCGCACACCCTGGCTGGCCTAGGCCTCCACTCAAGGCTACAAACTTTCAATTGTAGAAGATAAATAAATCCCAGATACCAGGGCCTCCACTTGGGTTGCTAGGGTGTGTGGCCAGCCTGCAAACCACCACAGACCCTTTGCCCGGACTGCTCCATGCCCCCCAAAAACGCCACCCTGATTCAGGACACCCTTCAGGGCAAACCAGTCAGCCTCCACCCATACTCTATCTAATAAAAGAGTAATATATAAATTGACCACCACTCCAACACACTAGATTAGGGGTATCGAACTCAATCAGAGAAGGGGCCAAAATCTAAAATCCAGCCTAAATCGCGGGCCGAATGGTTTACTGAACAGTCATAAACTGTCATTGTGATGGAAACGTAGCGGAGTGCAGTGATGACAGCGCGGTGCGGGCCACATTGCAAGGCCTGGCGGGACGGATTTGGCCCGCGGGCCTTGTGTTTGACACATGTGCACTAGATGGATGCCCCCATGTGGTCAAAGATGGCTGTTCCCATGTGGATACAAGATGGCCACCACAAGATGGCCAGCAGGGAAGGGCTGTTGGGAGGTACCAGGCCTGCAAAGGAGAACAATTGGGGATGACCAGGCCTGCAGGGAAGAGCAGTTGGGGGTGACCAGGACTGCAGGGGAGGACAGTTAGAGGCAATCAGGCTGGCCAGGGAGCAGTTAGGCATCAATCAGGCTGGCAGGGGTGTGATTAGAAGGTGATCAGGCTGGAGGCAGAAGCAGTTAGGGGCAATTTGGAAGGCAGGCTGGTGAGCATTTGGGAGCCAGCAGTCCTAGATCATGAGAAGGATGCCCAACTGCCTGATCCTAAGATTGGGCCTAAACGGACAGTCAGACATCCCTTGAGGGGTCCCAGATTGTAGAGAGTGCAGGCTGGGCTGAGAGACATCTCCCTGCTTCCCTGTGTACAAATTTCACGCACCAGGCCTCTAGTACTTCATAAGAAGGACTAGCCATACTTGAAAGTTGTCATCAGCTTAGTATCCAAAGCTCCACCCACATACCTATAGAATTTTGTGGTAGGAAGGAAGGTTGACTGATTATTTTGAGGTATAAATCACTTAGACCTAGCAATTACATTGTGATAAGGTTGAGAGAAAACATCTTGTTCTTCAAATGATGAGGGAGAGTTTTCTAAAAATCTGGAGATTTCTTGGAGAAGGATGGTTATTATTGGCCATGGGGTAGTACTGCTGCTACCAGGAGTGACTAAAGCAGAGACTAAAGTATTTCACATTCATGAGTGAGATCTAGGAGAATGAGAGACATTATTGGACTAAGAAATGCTTGGTGATAATCATGGGCACTTGCCTACATGGTTTCCAAAAAAGTAGACAGCCATTAAAATACTACAATTATACCTTTATTCTTATTTAGGCTTCATAAGTGGTGTCTCCTTACATTAGCTTATAGCAAATATAGAGACACCAAAAATCCCAAAAACTTAAATTTTCCTCTCAGGCTCAGACACCACAGGATTTAGGTTTATAAAGAATGATTTCTTCTTTTTTCTCTAGAAATTAAAATTAAAAAATGAAAGAAAGAAGAAAAAGGCCAACAAAGGCAGAAAAAATATTCTTATAGACATTTGCTAATCAAGAATTGTGGTTTGTGTTCCTATTTTTTTCTATAACACTAAAAGAATAACTAAAAGATAACACATGACAGTCCAAGTATTTCAAAATTAAAAAAGTGTGCAAGTCGGGAGAAGACATAAGGATCCAAGCCTAAATTCTATTCCAACATGTATTTTTAGATAAAGAAAATAAAACTTGTGATTGTTCCAAATGCAAAAATCTGTAATCATAACACCTAAAAAAAATAAAAAAATAAATAAAAATGGTTCCCTTAAAAAATTGTTAGTAAAACTTAATACTAATTTAATTTCCTATTGATACCTGCTATCATATTTCCTTTTCACATTATGTATCAGAATCACATTTCCATGTATCTGATATGGCAGAAATCCCTGCTGGAAGACAAAGCAACATAATAATTGCAATAAATAATATTATTCAATTACATCTCCTGAGGAATTCTGAGTTGGAAGCCCTTGATAGACTTTCTAGTGTATATTAACCACATCATCACTAGATGAATTATTTTTCATTCTATATTGACTTTAGGTGGGGAGGGGATGGCAAAAATGTGAGCAAAATAATCTTCACTCTTCTCCCATTAACTTCACCTTTTACTGAACATTGTGATTTCAACTATATATGCTAAACCTGTGTTCATTAGCTTAAAAAGAGCTCAAATCAACAACTGATTTATTGTGGACAGCTTTGACACAAATACATTTTCACGGATACTCCATCTTTGACAAATGGAGTAACTAAAGAGAAAAGAAGCAAAGAGCGTCCAGCCGGTGTTGCCCAATGGTCAGGGTTTAATTCCTGTTAAGAACACATGCCTGGGGTTGTGGCCTTGATCCCCAGTAGGGGGGTCCAGGAGGCAGCTGATCAATGATTCTCTCTCATTATTGATGTTTCTATATCTCTATTCTCCGTTGTAATCAACAAAGATACATTTTTTAAAAAGAAGAAGCAAAGAGAAAATCTTTAAGAAGTTAGCCTAATGAGGGCTATTTATGGAGATTCTTTGTGGTAACTAGGGGAGAAGCAGAAAAACACTTCCATGACAACAGTAAATGACACAGGCCTTTCACACTGGGCTATAATTTCTGTTTATCTTAGTAAATGGAAAGCCTTAATATGAATTATGGTAGGTAGAATGGTCACCCAGGAAGTCTACATATTAATCCCTGAAAACTGTGAATATGTTAGTATATGTGACAAAAAGAACTTTGCAGATGTACTTGAGGCTATAGACACTTAAAATAGGGAGATTATACTAAATTATCTAGGAGGGCTCTGTTTAATCCCTTGGGCCCTTAAAAAGCACAGCACTTTCTTGGCCTAGAGGCACAGAGATGTGGCAGAAGTCAGAGAGAGATGCCAAGCATGAGAAGGATTCAACATGGCTTTCAGGCTCTGAGATGCTCAACATTCGAGGACTGGAGAGAAGTCTGTCTCTAGGGACGAAGGGACGCTTGCAACTAATAGCCAGCAAGTAAACAGGAACTTCAGACCCACAACCACAGGAACTGGATCTACCAATCACCTGAAGGACTATGGAAGTAGGTTTTTCCCAGAGCCTTCCAGTAAGAGCCTGGTTGATGGATATCTCAATTGCCAACCCAGATTTTACCTATAGAACTGTAAGAAAATAAATTTATATTGTTTTTAATGGTTAAATTTGTGGTAATTGGTATAGAAGCCAGCAAGTAATTAGCAGAAACCAATACAAGGTATAACTAAATGTGAGGATGCACATAAAAGCAAAAACATCAATGTTTAGATGTAAACATTTTAGTTTAGCACTCAAATGACTTTTTGAAAATCATGAGGAAATAATACTACCTCAGTTGGCACATTTTAACCTTACTCAAGGATGTTTACAGGGAACTCAGTAGCTCACAAGAAATGTTTTTTTCTCTCTATTTCTAGAAAATTTCTTCTTTAACACCTTATTCTTTAGTTTAGCCTCTGCAGTTTTTCATCCTGGTGTGCCAATTGGTTCTGCTACAAGATAGCGAAATATTCCTTGGCACTTTTCTATGTCATGAAGTTGTATAATGCTATATCATAAATAGGCTTTAAATACCTCTTTAGTTAGCTGCATATCACTTTTTTAAAGTATCATTCACTTATGGCATGGAATGTTTCCCTTTGAGTAGTAGTATTCACATTTTCTAATTCTAAAAATGTAAAGAGGATGAGATCATTTACCTGCTTAAACTCCTTCAATGACTCTGCACAGCTCCATACTCATTTGTTTGGCCTAAACCACCCAGTATATTTTGGCCCTTGCTTAATTCTTCATCCTCATGTTCTTTTTAGAATCATGTATATTGCCCTTTGATCCGCCACACTGAGATTGTTAACTTCTTTACAGCTATTTATATATGCCCCACCCTCTCTGGGTGCCTTGTTTCACTGGACAACTCCAAATGGTCCATCAGAGGTCAATCTAGGCACCCCTCTCTTTCTAGAAGTCTTCTCTCCTCCTCTGTAGTCAGGGTTAGATTTTTCACCTCTGTCTTTTTGTAGAACCCAATGCTTAATCAATATTATAAGACCCGTATCTTAGTGACAATATCAGGGTACTCAATGATCCTCCTTTTTAAAATATAAACTTAATAATAAAAAATATATTTTTCTTACTTTTGTATAGACAATGACTGTCATATAATAAGCATTAAATAATATGTGTTGAATGATTAAATGAATAAATGAACCAACAATCAATCAATCAAATCAGCTAATAGCTCTAGTTGCTCTTCAGGTTCTGGGAATGTAAGATCCAGGAGGTAAGTTAGTAGGGAATCATATACGAATTAGAGTCTAAAACATAGGAGATTCATGTAAGAGATGAACCATAGGGAATAGAATTTAGGAAAAATGAGTCCAAAGTCTGGGGGAATCAGCATAGTTTAGTTGTTCTCAAAGTGTGGTTCCCAAACCAGCAGGATCAGTCTCACCTGGGAACTTGTTTGAGATGCCAAGTTTTATACCTGACCCAAAACTACTGTAAACTCTAAGAATAGAGTCTAGAAACCAGTGCTATAATAAGTCCTCCAGATGGTGGTCTTAGAACCACAGGCGTACGCCAAGAGAATTAGATGAGGACTTAGATTTCAGCAAGCAGTGTCAAATATCTAAGGGACTTACCTGAAGACACTGTTAAAAGACAAAGTTAAAAGACACTGGATATAAAAAGTTAAGCTAACAACAATCCTCATGGGAATTGAACAAGAACAGAGTGATAGAGCACTAGTTATAGAGAAACAAAAGCAAATAAGACTGTAATATTGATCCAGTATTTCCTAAGGTGGTAGGTCTCAAAAGGTTAGGGAGTAATGAGAGGTGTGGATTCTGATACATTCTTGGTTGTGATGAAAGAGATGGGGTACAAAGTCATATTTAATGAAGTCTTTTCAATTGATTCAGATATGTATTACCTCTTGTTCTTTGGTGAGATGCTTATTTTTTAGAATCCCTATCCAACTACCCTGACTTAGAGACAAAAATGAGGTTTAAGCATAGGTAGGATACAGCCAATCTAGATCAAATAGTTAATTATTGGAGTAGGAATCAGGTTCTTAGCTGACACCCATTGTACATAGATGACATTGCTAAGAAGCTTCAGTTCCTTATTCCCAGGATGGCAATGATAACAATAATGTAGGCAAAATGAAGCACAGGAAGTAAAACTTTAATAAACAAATACTCAGTTTATGTTTCATTATCCATGGTAATGTAATTGGTGTGGATTTCAGCCAAGTCTTGCAACTATATTCCTCATGACCTGTGTAAAAGAATTCTAACAAAAAACACAATTTTCATGTGGTTGTATACATGTTGCCAAAGATTCGTAAAAAACAACAACAACACCACATTCATTAATTAGTAGATTATTTAAGAATTTCTCCAATTCTAAGTATTTATCATTGTATAAACAACGCCACTGATTTATTTTCACTGTCCATGTAGGTGTTTTAGTATTTACAGGCAGTACAATGTTCTCTTTTCCTTCTGTTAACTTGCTATTTTTCTGAATCTATTGATAAAATGTCTATTTAATCCTACTGTAAGTTCAGCAATGCCCAATTAAATTAGCAATGAGATACTCAAAGTTTGGCAGTGTTACAGAAGATAAAGAAAATTCAGAACAAAATATAATCTTATTTGCTATATGGAATTGAACCTGAAGCTTAATGTTGACAAGTTAAAATCAGTTAAAAGAGGCTGTGCCATAAGAGTTCCATTTCAGGTAATAGCAGATTAAGCATCATTCTGAGAGGAGCTATACAAAATACTTTTCAAAAAAATCTATTTAAAGACATAAAACAGCTAAAAATGCAAAATTATGCATCTAATATCTGGAGAAGGAAACAGAGATGTAAATGCAAAAGTGCAGAGTCAATTATCCCTTTTGGGAATCGTCCTCTTCCATTCCTATATAAATAACCAACAGTAGCACATGCATCTGACCACCAAAAGACATGTAAAGAATGTTCAGAGTAACACATTCTTTATATATATATATTTTATTGATATTTTACAGAGAGGAAGGGAGAGAGATAGAGAGCTAGAAACATCGTTGAGGGAGAAACATCGACCAGCTGCCTCTTGCACACCCCCTACCAGGGATGTGCCCGCAACCAATGTACATGCCCTTGACCAGAATCGAACCTGGAACCTTTCAGTCTACCACTGAGACAAACCGGTTTCGGCAAGAGTAACACATTATTATTATGAAGTAGCCCAGATATCCATCAACATTAGAAGAGAAAAGTATATTTGTAGAATGGAATACTATAGAGTGTTTTAAATGGAAGAATTTACAAAAATAATGTTGAAGAAAAGAAGCCAGAAGTAAAAAAAAAAATTATCTATAAATGTATTTAAATAAAGCTGAAAAAAGCATGCAAAACTAATCTATGTCAGAAGAGAGAAGGGAGTAATGATTAAAGATTGGAGTTTAGATTTGACCATGGTTCAACTCTATCTCTAGAGTAGGGGAAATATTAATTTTCCATATTATTCAGATCAGAAATAAGTTTTTTTTGTGTGTAGGTTTAGGGGCCAAATTCTGAGCTATTAATCCCTTACTATCCCTTGCTTTGTCATTGTTCTCTGTACATAAATTTTCCTTAGGGACTTCTAAAAGAAGAGCAGAACAATCACCAATCACCATCAAAGCAGGCCTTAGGGTTGCCTGCTGACATACCATCTTAACACTACCCCATTCTTTCACTTCCAAGATTCACAAAACAACTGTCAGAGCTGATATAAGAAGTCAGGTCTTTTGACCCAGTGCTATTTTCATTTATCTACATTTGAATAAGTCTTTATGATGAAACAAAAGTTGGCTACTAAAAAAAACAAAGAAACTAAAAAATATAAAGGATGAATGACATGGTTTATTCCACATTGAGTTTATCACTCAATTTTCAATATATACCAATCTAAACTTTGTATCATTTCCATGAATATTATTTAGGATGACTGTCAAAAGCATTGATCCAAAATTGCATTCTTTAATGTAAAAATAACAAATTCCCCTCCAGATGCAAATACTACTACAGGTGATCCAAAGCCCAGATGTACTAGCAGACTATTGCTTGAAGAATTTAAGATTGAAAAATAAAATAGACTGAGTTTTTAAATTATTACTTAGCAATTTTATTGTTCGAATTTATATGCCAAAGACAGATCTGATCATATTTGACATCTTATTTCTTTTGTGATTTCCTTCTATGTTAAGCTGTTATTATCTCTCTTAACCTCCTAATGGGACAATTATATTTGAGCAATTGCCTCTCCAGCAACATTTATGAAAATGAGTATTATACTCTGGAAATACTTCCCTCTATAGCCCATTAAATGTTTTTTCTACCTTGTTCATATGAAGTATAGATTATTTAGCTTTCCCATAATTGATCAGTGGAATTTACCAAACAATGGCAAGCTATTTATATATTTTCCTTTTTGTTACCAAATGCAGACAGGTACATGTCTTCTCATTGATAGTGATATTAAAGATTCAACAACATTTGTGAATAACAAAGGACTAAATTATATAGTTAAGTATAAAAACCAATAAATGAAGAAAAAAACTTTAAATATTTCAGCCTGGTGTGAATGCATTAAAAATATTTTCTTTAGCTCATCACAAAGCAATGTATAAAGTAACAGAATTGCTATGACCTGGTAAATCAACCAAATATAGCATTCAATGTGTACTATGTATGTATGTATATGAATTTGAATGAGTTATAGAAATAAATATGTCTCTATCAAAGTTATATCTACACTGAAGAAAAAATCCCATAGAGTCTCTGCTAGCTCAATCCCTTTGCCAGTACAGAATAAGCACTTTAAAAATTCCTTTTAGTATGAGGCTCATTTTCAGAAAAGTAAGAAAGTGACTCTTGAATTTAAAGCTTTAAAACTTTTCAATATTTTTGACATTCTATTTCTAAGTGCTACCAAGGTTGGCTCTCTTTTAAATTGTAAAAATCACATAAAACTTTTCTCTTCCTTATAAGTCAAATGATTGAAATGGTTCAAAAGATATCACTTCAATAATATGCATTTCTCCCCATTCCTCTTTCTCGCACCAAAAGGGATTGGTGGATGCTTTCTTCCCTTGTTAGTTGGCTTCTCTCGCTCCATGGCTCTGGAGGAAAGTTGCACTATCTAAGAGGTCTGAAGTGTACAGGACTTTTCTCTAAATCCCCATAATGATTTAAGCTGCTCCCAACTCCCCTCACCCCAGTATGTGTGAACACACAGTTCTCCCTCATGACTCTCCCTTGCTCTCTCAATTCATACAACCATGATAGCTTGGGTCTCCAAATTACCCTGGCTTATTTAGTCACTGATGTTTCACTTTATTACTTTTGTTCTAACTGAAAATTCCTATTCCTTCATGTTCCTGCTCAGGCATCACTGTGAGCCCTTTCACATTCTTTGCACAGAGTTGGTTACATTTTCTTCTGCACTCTCATAACACTTGGTTTATTACCCGAGAATACTGTCTTTCTACTACTATGTCTAGAGTTCCTTGAGGATAAAAATGATGTCCTGACCAAATCTGAATCTCCTAATACAAAACAAAATATACAGTAGACTCTCAATTCTTGCTGATTAAATGAACAAGCCAATTACATATGAGAACAAGGCAAGGATACAGATCTTTCACTGTATAGTCTTATACAGCAGTGATGTCCAACCATGTGCCATGGTCCCTAGGGTGGCAATGGAATTATTTCAGTGGGGTGACACAGAGGCAAACTGCTATTTTTGCTTGATCAGCATGTATTCACACTTCTTTATTTTTCTAGGGGAGTCCCTTTCCTCACATTTAGGTCATGAGGTTCTTGTTGCTCTAGGATTCTAGGAGCAGTATATGAATAATGTGGCCAATAAGAACATCACATCTTTAAATGTACAGTGATTGGCTCAGGGATAAGTATGAGGCCAAAGCAAGACCAGTTAGAGCCAATGATATATAGTTTTAGGACATACACTGAGTGGCCAGATTATTATGATCTCTAAATGTATAATAATCTGTGTGTGTGTGTGTGTGTATGCATATATATGCACACACACGTATGTGTGTGCACATATATACGATATAGATGTAGGTATATATATATATATATGATATAAATGTAGGTATAGATATAGATATAGGTATCTATATCAGGTATCTATATCTATATCTATATCTATATCTATATCTATCTATCTATCTATCTATCTATCTATCTATCTATCTATCTATTATATATATTAGAGGCCCGGTGCATGAATTTGTGCATGGGTGGGGTCTGGCCACTCTGGCCAGGGGGAGGGAACATGGGTAGTTGGCCGGACTGCCTGCCTGTTGAACTCTTGAACGAGGAGACAATTTGCATATTAACCTTTTATTATATAGGATATACACTGAGTGGCCAGATTATTAAGTGTTCTGAGATCATAATAATCTGGGTATTCAGTGTATATTAGTAATATGGATCTAGAAGATCTCTTTACATTGCAAGAGAGGACCCCAGGGGAGATTAAGAATAAAACCAATAATAATAAAACCAATAGTAACTAAGGCCTATATAGGGAAAAAGAACAAGTTTTGATAATATCATTTAAAACCCTAGCTCTAAGCATGTTATGTAAATGAAAATAATTTTCTGTCTTGCAAGTCAAGAAATCAACTATAAATGTAAACATACATACAAATGTGTGTGTGCATGCTATTATTTTTTTTAATATATGCAACACTACTGTGATAAATAAAATACAGAAAATTGTAAGTGTCATTGACTTTGTTCTAGTTTGGTTATTCATCCTCTCACTTGATTGATCCTAAAGGTTCAATAGCTTCCCTTAAGGACTGCTTAAAAAATTATCATACTTAAAACATTGTTACCGCTGATTTGAAACATCTGGGATATCCTGTATCTATAATCTATGTTCAGCAAATATGTATTGATTGACTTCAATCATTAGAGAAATTTTCTCCACTAGCTATTATTGATTTGCAACCATTTTGACCAAGAGATAACAATTTCATACCCAATAAGTATTTATTGTATGAATACATAAACCAATGAATAAATCAATACATTTTTACTGTTTTTATCCTACAGCTAAAAAAGGATAGAAATATTAATTTTAATATTTGTTACTTGACTTGCCTTTTTTGTTGTTGTTGTTGTTGTTGTTGTTGTTCAAACTGACTTGTGTGTGTAGATACAGCCTAAGAAAGAGAAATTGCCTGGGAGATTAATTTCCATTTTCATATCTAGGTCAGAAATAGCCATTTCAGATGCTTGAACACCAATAGTTCTTCATCATCTAAAATGAAGTAAGCTTGCTTTCTTTTCCTCATCCATCTTGATGGATACACCACATTTGTGTAAGAATTTATTTTATAATTATGTGGTACACTGACCCAGAAATATGCTTCATAAATTATTTTTTCCTTAAGCTTTGAAGTCCTTTTGTGCTCACCTTTTCCCCCAAAAGCCTTTAGAAGCTTTTACCATCATATCTGTATCCCTCTAATTCATTATTCCTTTCTCTCTCCACTCTTTTAATGATCTGAGATATCATCTAGAACAAAATGGAAGAAAACAACCTTACAATTTTGAGACTAAAGAAATATAAAACCAGTGCCCATTCCCTTTCACCTCCAGCCCACCGCTTCCAGTACATTGTTTTCTGCTAATTGTCACAATAACAGCTATGTTGGTTATTTATTGGGCACCTCTGTTAGGATTACAGGTTCTGATTTCTCGCAGTGTCCAGGTAGCTTGAGAAAAAAAAAACAACACAGGTGTAAGAGGTTTGTGTTTAATCAGAAGGTGTTCCCAAAATTCTAGATGCAAAATATAGTTTTTATATTCCTGAAGACACTTATGTACTGCCTGAACCTTAATTATGCTTCCCAACATTCGCAAAATTAAAACTTCAGATTAAACATCTCATTAATGTAGCTTTTTTGCAACTCATCCACTTGCTTAAAAAAATGATAAAGGAGGGAAATTATGCATTTTAGGAGGTAGTTGGTCACAATGCCAACTCACATTATTCAAATGTCTCAAAATACAAAAACTGCAAAGCCTGTTGTGGGAAGAGTGTGGAATACAGGAAGTCAACCAAGTGAGTAAACATGAAATGGAGGATTATCCTTATTTGTAGAGAATCCATTCCAGCAGGAAATTGAATCAGAGCTTCTGCATCTAAGAAAAGGAGGGTGGGTGAGGGCTAGGGCTATTGACAGAACCAGCAGAAAATGACTTTTTAGATGAGAAGTAGACTAGACTAAGGCCTATGAGACAGCATGGTCTAGTGGCTTGAGAACTGAACCAGGCATCCAGATTGGGGATAAATCCAAGTTCCATTACTTGGCAGGGTTAAGTAACTTATTGGAATTCAGCAGACTCCTACGAGCCCCTACTTCTGTCAGGCTTCCAGCTAAGTTCGAGGTCTTGGTTCACACAATGAAATGCTTCTATCCCTCAACATCAAATTCTCCTCTTTCCAGATTATTCCATCAGCATACACACATGCTCTAGTAGCTCTCATTTTTAAAAGCCCTCCCTGTCCCAGAGACCCCTTCAGTTATAAACCAATTTCTCAGTTTCCCACTTCAAAACTTCTTGCAAAATGTGTTTGTTATGTACACAGCCCTGCCTTCCATTATCACCCGGTTTTAGAGAAGTAGTACAGTGAAATAGTGAAGACTCAGATGCTGGAGCCAGCCTCTCTAGGTTCAAATCCCAGCACTGTCAGTAACTATGAGACAAGTTATTTGATGTCTCTCTGCCTCAGTTTCCTTGAAAGTAAAATGGAATAAAAATTGTGTCTAATTCATAGTGGTTATTAGTAAGTGCAAAACATGTAAACGTCTTTAGATGGAACCTGATACATAGTAAACACTGAGTAATCAGGAACATTTATTCTTATAGGTCCCCACGACTCAATTAAAACTGTTAGTCGTGGTGTCAGGCGACTCCAATCCTGACAAGCCCAGTAATTACTAATTTGCCCCCTCTTACCTAAATTCTCAGTTGCATTTAACACAGCTGGTAACTCTTTATTAACTATTTATAATATGCCATTTTCTTGGACTCCATGACATTACAGCTTTCTTTTAACTCTTGGGCAGGCATTCTTGGTCTCATTTGGTAGCTCCTACTCCTACACTGTATACTTGTTGTTTCTCTGGAGTCATATTCCACTCATATATTTACCATGTTGGCTCCTTTGTATTATTCAGATCTCAGCTCAATGTAACCTTCTCATAAAGGTCTTCCATGAACAACAATTAAAATCAGTCCCTCTTTCTCCCCGCCCCCCCCCCAAAGTTTCTATTTCTTCTATGCATTTTATAGCACATACCATTATCTGAAACTTATCTTGCTTATTTTTCTTTTTGTTTTTCTCCTTACACCCACCCATCCCCTGGCCCATCTCTAATCTCTATGTTTCATGAAAACAGGGTTTGCCATCTTGTTTAATCCTGTATCTTCAACATTGAGCACAGTGCCTGGTATATAGTAGGCATCCCGTAAATGTTGATTGAATAAAAGAATGTTAAGGGACAATGTTATCACTACTACAAAGTGCACTTTGATGGAATGCAAAGACTTCATCATATTCAGAGAGTCATCTGAACCAGTAAGATTTATGGCTTGAACACTGACAGTACCCACTATAATACCTTTTAAAATGAGAGAACACAAGGCTGTTGGCAGTCATGCAATCAAAGCAGAATATCTCAAACCTCATTCCAGGGAATATGACTTCCTTTGGAATGTTAATAAGTTGTAAATTGTCCAAGAAGTTGGTGAAATGCTTTGTTGAAATTGAATAATTACTACAGAACTTCTCATGTATTTTCTGCATGTCTAAAAGTGAAAGGGAATATTCAACCTTACCCAAACTTCTTTTATCAAAGAGGTGTGTTTTTCGGTGGCATATTGCACTTGGCTAGAATTCAAACACTGAACTGAAGTACCCAGTGGTTGTAGAGATCATTCTGGTGCCTTCTACATTCTTCTTAAATGTGTTCTTTTTAGTTTTGAAGTAATAATGTACATCCTGTGTTTTTGCTCTGTCAGTGCTCCCCTTTGTCCTCTACCTTTCACAGGTCTCCAGTATCATCGTCCTCTCCCTAGACACCCTGATGGATTTTTTTGAGGTACCTGATATTTCTGACATCTTTTTTTCTAAAATACCTCCCCTTTCCTTTACCCCTTGTTCCTCTGACTGTTTCCTTCTCTCTTCTCTAATATATTGCTCCTCATCCTGCATCACCTCTTACCCCCACTGCTATTATATTTGGACTAGAAGTCCCGTGCCCAAATTCATGCACTGGTGGAGTCTGGCCAGCAGGCCCTGATCAAGGCCTATTGGGCCGGGTCAGCCAGGGGAAGGTGATGTGGGAGGTTGGCCTGTCAGCCCCGCCCCTGGTCAAACTCCGGGTTGAACTCCTGGTCGAGGGGACAATTTGCAATATTAACCTTTTATTAAAATATATAGGATTATCTACCTAAAGTCAATTAACCCCATAGCTATAGCTACAACCTCTTTGAAATGTACAATTAGCCCTTTACAAATTCCAAAGGTTCTAAGGCACCACTAATCACTCACAAACAGCTTTGAGCATCAATTATTTATTATTCTCTTCACATGGTATAATGGCACTCAGATAAGAAAAATGGTCATGGTCCCTGCCCTCACAAAGCCTACAGATTAATTGAGATGACAGAATGAAAAAGGCAATTTCAATAAAGGGAAGTAAGTATTAAAATAGGGAAAGAATCAAGTATCATTAGAGTACAGAATGGAAGCAGCTTACATGATCCTCTAGGAGGACAGGTAGATCAGAATAGGCCTCAAAAGGGAAATAAAATTCAAGCAATTCCCAAATGCTTTTTATCATATTTATCACAATTTTCCATAAAGTATATATGATTATTTTACTAGAATTGCAATCTTACATGGCTGAAATCAATTTGTTTTTTAATCCTCACCAAGGAAATTTTTTTATTGATATTTTTAGAGAAAGTGGAAGAGAGAGGGACAGAGAGAAACACTGATGTGAGAGAGACACACTGATTCATTCCTCTGGCACACTCCTGACCAGGGGGGAGAGGGGCTGCAACTGAGGTTGTGTCCTTGACTGGAATTGAATATGGGACCCTTCAGTCCACAGACCAACTCTCTATCCACTGAGCCAAAAGGACTAGGGCCAAAGTCAGTTTTAATAATATTGCAATTTAATGTATAATAACCATCTATCCAACCACCTAGACTGAAATCTTATCTTTCAATCCTTTTTTCTCATCACTTTCACTTCAAATTACCATATCCAGTCAATTTCACCTCTACCATAGATCAATAATTCTTATATTATTTTGCTTTCTCATTGTTAGTTTGTTAATCCAGACCCTTATTGCTTCTGGGTTATTTTAATTTTTTTCCTAACCTATGGCAAGTGTTCCTGTGCTAAGCACTCTTCATAATATTTCCAGAGTTTTGGGTTGTTGTTTTTTTTTTTGAAATTTATCTTATGATGTCCTGCATCTGTTGTGCATACCCTTGTCTATTAGCTAACAATGAGGTAGGGTATGACCCAATAATGAAGTCACAGTGACATGAGTGCTTTGAGGATGATAAAAGTTTTGCATTAGGTGCAAACGTTGTAATGGGGAACAGAATACTTAGCAAGAATGGCAGCTTCTGCAGTGCCCTGGCCTTTGCAGCTGTTGCTCAGTTTGAAAGGCTGAGAGTGAGGAGACTTCCCCAAGAGATGCTACTCGGGGCAGTGTGGAAGTTAGGAGAGGTTCTGTCTCTATAATTTGCAGGTAGATTCTCCAAGAGTTAAACTAATAAAATTAATTAATAAAATACCCTTAAAATGTCCAAATTGGAGAACTATTTCCGTGTGTGTGTGTGTCTGTGTTTTCAAGTAAGTCAGAATATCTAAGCTATGTTTTGGAAATATATTTTAAAAAGCAGAATAGTGTCAATTCTTGATTATCCATCTATGAATTATTTATGATGAGCTAATATTTTCTTCTTAAGATAAGGTCTGACATTGCAGGAGAGGGAAAGAGAGGGAGACTGATTATTTATGGTTTGACTGTTAGAAGATATATAGCTAATATGCAAAGTGTCCCCTCAGGAGTTCAACTGGGAGACAGGGAGTTCAATGGCTCGCTATGATGTGCGCTGACCACCAGGGGGTGGTGCGGAACAAAGAAAGGCCCCAGTTGGCAGCCAGAAGGCCCCAATTGACCCTGATTGCTAGTCAGGCCTAGGGATTCCACCAGTGCATGAATTTAATGCATCAGGCCTCTAGTAATTTTAATAATGACCTTTGAACTATTACTTCCTGTACACTGACATTGCATGCTTTCTCCTCCTTCCCCCTCTTCTTCATCCTCTTCTCTTCCTTCTTTTCTTCCTCATCCTATTCTCTCTTTTTTAAGTGGGAGGATGGGAAGAAAGAGAAATAATTATTAAGTATTTTTCTCTAGAGATAGTCTTTGAAACTCTTTTTTTGTAGCAGAGATATGAGAGCTGGAATTTGATATACTTACACACAAATAAATTACTTCTGGAACCATTTTAGATGAAGGCATTAAATATTAATACTGTAGAATATCTACTATGTGCAGACACTGCTACAAAGTAGATACTTCCCCTATTCATCATCGAAGAAGCTGATGTTTACAAATAATTTGTCAACCACTGCAGCACTGGGAAGTGGAAGAATTTGGCTAAAGCCTGGATATTTCTGACTTGGAAGCATATAATCTTTCTGCCACACCTGGGCTACAGGTTTTCTTTGATGCTCCCACTGATCCTAACACTGACATCTCAGACTTCCTTCTCTGCATAGTTGGCCAAAACCTACAGAACTTCTTTTGTAAGAAATAATACTGAAAGCTACTGTAGGCAAGCCAAGCCCAACTTTTGGAAGAAGAGCTTCAATTTGAGAAGTTTCAAAGTTCTTTTTTGTAATAAATCCCTTCTGTAAGACATCACTCTTTGTAACACATCGTAATTAGCCTCCAGGGCAGAAACTTCCTGTGTGTAAAGTTGTGTAACCTCCTGGTTATGTAAGCATTTGACCAATCTATTATTTTTATATTTTTAAAATATATTTTATTGATTTTTTACAGAGAGGAAGAGAGAGGGATAGAGAGTTAGAAACATTGATGAGAGCGAAACATCGATTAGCTGCCTCTTGCACAACCCCTACTGGGGATATGCCCACAACCAAGGTACATGCCTTTGACCAGAATCGAATCTGGAACCTTTTAGTCAGCAGGCCAATGCTCTATCCACTGAGCCAAACTGGTTTTGGCCAACCTATGATTTTTAATATCATTTTATTGATAAATGTTCAAAATAAAACTTTTAAGTTCCTTAATTTACTTATTGCTTTTTTTATTCGTTCTCCTAGATTATATTCTCCTTAATTCTCACTAATGTAAGTTTTATTTACCAAAAGCACCAAACTTTTCCTTAAAATAGTCTAAAAATATAGAGCAATATAGAAAAATATATATATATAATTATGTCTGTGTAGTCTCTTATTACTGAGACATTTGAACAAAGAAGGTAGCATTTTGAAGCTAGGCAATTTCAGTTTCTTTTAGTGCTGTGGTTTTTGTAGCAAACGTTCTTCATTAAGTGTATTTGCTAAATTTAAAGTACAAATATTGATGATTCATACTGTGTTGCTTATCTATAGACATTTTAACATTTATAAGTAAAATGACTCTCTGCAATGGCTAACCTGTCTTGATCTGACAATGTGAATAGGTGCTTAGTACCCAGCTAACTTTAGCGAAATAAACCACTGCTTAAATAAGAACCATCTGAGCTCTTTTTCTTTTAAGTCATTCATACTCATCAAGAGAAGATTCAGTGTATCACAAATACCTTCATTGTGTATATTGTTGAAGCATGAACATTCACATTGCTCATTTTCTTTTCCCAACTAACTTTCAATTATCCAATCCAATTCTCTTAGTTTGGGCTAAATTTATCTTAGATTAGAGTGCACATGAGAACATTTTCACAGACCAGTAATGTGATACACTTTTTCACTTCTTGAGACTGAGGTAGACATGCTCTCCAGTTCTAATTTTGAAGAGGAAGTCTGATTTTATATTTCTTGCCCGTGAGTATTACTGTATGCAATCTCATTTCCATGATTTTTATTGTAAATTAATGTATTGTATTTGTCTATGAGTCACAGCATCAGTTTTCATTAGATCCCATAGATGTCTTCTCTCTTAAGTGACATTTTGAAAATGGAAAAAGACATTCTGTCTGCATCCCCATAATCCATTGTTTCATGCTGCACATCTAGGAAGAAGCATATGGCTTTTAGTCAACTTAGGGTATGAGGGCAGTTTGGGGCTTTGTTTTCCTTTTCAGACGTTATATTGCCCACTTTGCAATTTTTGAGGTCTAATGTCCTCAACCCACCAGTTTTTAAATTATATATAAACATTTTGGGCCCCTTCCTTCCTTCCTTCCTTCCTTCCTTCCTTCCTTCCTTCGCTCTCTCTCTCTCTCTCTCTCTCTCTCTCTCTCTCTCTCTCTCTCCTTTTCCTTAGCCATTCAATATATGCACTTTCACATTTGGCTGAGGATTACATTCTTGCACTGAAAAATCTTTTGCATCAGCCCAGAACCAGCAAGAGTGAATAGAGGGTAAGTGCGTATTTTCAAAGACGCCCTCTCGTCTCCCTTCCTGTCAATGTCTGTGGTCCTTTGACAGAATGCTAACATTTGCAGACAGCTAACTCAACCTTGGTGCGATACAGATTTGTACTCAGTGATGGCATCTGAGTAAACCTTTTTTCCTCCAATTCGGTTATGTTGATTCTTCCCCTTTAGCTAGAATTGGTTTTGAAATCCTCAGTGAGATTACTTGGCAAGTGATTATTTCTCTTTTTTAAAGGTTTTAAAAAAGATGAAATATCTTTTGTTCATGATTTTAAAGGAGCAAACTTGTAGTACAGTGCATATCTCTTTTAAAGGATTTTACTTTTTATATTTGCCACTTATATTAGACAATTTACTTGTGTCCCCATGACAAGGAAGAATCCATCTGTTTGAAGACTGTAATTCAATGAGTTTAAACAGACATACTTCTGTGAAATTACTGCCTTAATCAAGATACAAAACATTCTGTTGCCCTAACAGAATTCCTTGCTCCCCCTGCAGTGTACCCCTGTTAGTGCAGCCCTGGGAACCGCTGATCTGTTTTCTGAACCTAGAAATTAGTTTGCATTCTCTAAAATCAAATATAAATGAAACCATATGGTATGTACTGTTTTGTGTGTTTTCCTTCACAAAGTTGAATGTAGACAGAAAGCTGAATATAGTTAAATCTGTAGTTAGGATAATACTGATCAATTAGGAGTGAAGAGTACCTGAGAAATGAAAATAATGACTCTATATTTGGGGCCCTGACTTTTAAGTCTCAGTTAGTTTGGAGCATTAGAACATCATGGGTTGTGTCCTGTCCCCAAAGTATGGGAGGCAACCAACATTTCTTGCTCTCTCTCCCCTTACCTCCTTCTCTAATATAATCCTACTTAATAAGAAGGTAATATATAAATTAACCATCACTACATCACAAAAATGGTGGTGCCCATAGCAGCCGAGGGTGGGTGGGGGACCTCTGGCTAGAGGCCAGCCAGGGCACAGGATGCTGGTGTCATTGCAGGCCATGCTTAGGGACTCACCTCCATGCATGAATTTCATGCACCGGGCCTCTAGTAATAATAATAAAGAACCAAAATATTTTTAATACAAATAGAAATCATAATATAGTATTTTTCTGTTGAAACCATAAGAAATATTTTTTTTAGAAAGGAACACAAATTCTTGCTAGAGAATAACTTTTAGGTCAGTTAAAATTAAAACTTTTCCATTAAGGTATCTAATAATCACTGTATTTAAGAAGCTGAGGATCAGTATAAAACAAAATTGTGAAATGATTAATTCAGACATAAAAATATAACAAGTTCAGGAAATGTCACCACTGGTTTTTCAGGTTCACATGAATCTGATTTTAGTTTCTACATACTCTTTTCAGAGGATATTTAGATAATGTGACTGTGACAAGCCAAACTGTTTTGAGACCTCATTGAAAGTCAAATGAAAATATTAATCAAATGCAAAAATATTCCAGTCAGGCACAGAAAGGCTGCAGGTTAAAAAAATTAAAATGTTGCCTGTGAGAAAGAAAATCAATTGATTCAGAAGAAGCAGGCATTGGTTCAAATCTACATGGTCAGTAGTGACTAGAAATCACTAGAATCTCAGGGGATTGTGTTTTTCTTAAAAATAATCAGATAGTCTTGGGCGATGTCTGTTATTGCAAATACAGTTTATTTGGCAAACTTTGCACCTGAGTAAATTAGCAGTCAAACAACTGATTAAACTTCCTCTTCTCAATGTCTTCACTGTTTTTATGGACAGGCTTTAGAGACCAGCATTCGGATAAATTATCTGTGGCACAAAACAGCCATGCAAGTCACTTGTGGAATTGCAGTCTTTACTGAGAAAAAATAATAACTTTCATGTTATTAAATTGTTCAATATTAAATGAAAACTACCTTCTTGTTTATGCTAGGAATTCTATAAACTATGCCTTCCTTGGTAAAGCAATCTGGCAATTATTGCTTTGCTATTCAGTCAGAGCTGCTCCTGGTTTGTGGGACTAAATGTCTTAATTGACTATATATCTCTATGTTTTGGACTAGATGACTTTAACTTACCAGCTGTAATTTGTTTAATTTACTTAAGCCTTTCTGTCTTTACTTGTTTGAAAAAAGCCATTTTCAGAGTTATGAGTATTCAGAAAGCTAATGCCTGTGAAACACTGAGAGGAATAGGTGGTGCAATATATAATACTCTGATAGTCCTTGAAACATTAATAATTCATTCATCCATTTGACAAAAATTAATTGAATTTTTACTAGGACCCAGTCACTGTGTTAAGCATTTAGGAATAACATGGAACAAAATCCACAGCCTCTGTCCTGATTAAGCTTACTGTGTTAAAGGAAATAGACTTAAAGACATGAATAAGGTTAATAGACTGCTATCCTGAGATAAGCAAGTGCATGGTGGGAACATATAGGAGGGCTCCCTGGAGGAAGTGACAGGGATTGGCCAGGAAAAAAAATAGTGCAGAGGGGCACTGAGGGGAATGAGATGGGGAGGTAGGGCAGGGGTGGAATGTTCCATCAGTGCGAGTAGCATGTGTTAAGACCTATAATTTATCTTTTTATATAGAGACTGCAAATGGAATTCAACTGAAAAAGCCAAACAAAACAAAAGAAAAAATCTTTTTTTCTCTCTGTTGCTTATGGTGCTGAGGAAAAAGCTTGGCAAATAACAACTCTTTAGCCTCATATTTAGGAATCAAAAAAGGAGAAACTTTGTCAAACCCAGAAGAGGTTAATAAAAGTTCAATGCTAAAATGTGTGCCCTTGAGGCCAACCATATCTCAAAAGAAGGAGACTCAAAGTATCTTTCTCATTCTTTGTATGAAATGGGAAAAATAAATTAAAGAAAGAGAAAGAATTAGGAGAAGCATGTAGTCAATTCTTTCCTTTACAAATCCCAGCCATTCAGGAGGTCTGCCAGCAGCTAAACCTTTCGGGGACCACAGACAGGAAAAAGCTCATTAAAATGTGCTCTGTTCCCAAGGAAAGGGGTCACTCGAGATCCTTAGACCCTTAACTCTGAATAGATTTAATGAAAACCAACTGCTATTTTAAGAGTTTAGAAGAGATTTCCCTCCCCAAAGAAAAGAAGCCCGACATCATCAGCGCTCTAATACTGTTTCATCTGTGGCAGCAGGCATGCTTTGCACCAACGTTCTGTAGGTTTTGAAAACCATTAAATGAGGGCTTAGTGACGGAGAATACAGTTCTCCACATACAAGGCTTAAAATGTAATTGATACAAAGACCATCCCTCTGGGATTAAAGAGTTCTAATCATTTTCTGAGGCTCGCCTGCCCTTTTCTCCACACTGTTCAAGGTGACATTAAGCCTTTTGGAAAAAGGAGCATGCTGTTTCCCACACCATTTAATAACCACAACTCCTTTCACCGCCAGTGGGAGGAAAACAATCCAGACTACTCAACAAACAGTCCAGATCTAGCAGCTGGATAGAAAATACATCTGTTTGGAGACTTTTTGGCAAATCAGTTTCCACGCAGCTCATATAAGTGATATGCTGACATCTCTGGTCAAATCTTCCCTCTAAAGTGCCCATGCATCATCCTGACACTCCCACTAGTTGCAAGGATGTCCATGGACAGGTGGACTTAGATATCATCTCATTGGCAAATGAAGAACCTGAGACAGAAAGAAGTCAAGTGATACAACCACAATGACACAGAAAGTACAGGAATAGTAATGAGAAAAATGATTTTTTTTCTTAGGAATTGAGAAGATGTCATGGGATGAAGTCTTCCTTTTCTTTGACTATTGGAGAAAAAGGGGCAGGGGACAACCTTCTCCATGTTAACTATGAAAACATCATCCTCTGTTCTTTATAGAGAGAAGGACAAGGACAATTGCTGAGTGGAATCCCTGGGGGTGCTAATTGGGCACAGAGAAGGAAAGCTGCCTCCCCACTCGGGGCTCCGTACACTCACTGCAAAACCAGGGCTTCTGCTACTTGACCTTTTTTGCCTGGCATGACTTGTGAGTTGTGCTTCTGAAGAGGCTTCCCTTCTGTGCCATTATATTCACAAACAGATGACTGTTGAGTAATTGAATGGCTGGTGTTTAAATTGTACGCTTAAGTTTTGCTAATGAGTCCTAGGAAAAAGAATCCCGGAGAAAAGGGATCTTGAATAATGAAATAACTCTGTGAATCCTCACATGTGTTTTTTAATACAAATTCTGTTCCAGATCTGCATCTACTTAATTAATGGGAGTGTCAAGGCTGAATCCTTGATGCAACTTTGAACTATGAAGGAATAGAGAGGTCTCCATATAGCACATGTGTCAAACACAAGGCCCGCGGGCCAAATCCATCCCGCCAGGCCTTGCAATGTGGCCCGCACCGCGCTGTCATCACTGCACTCCGCTGCGTTTCCATCACAATGACAGTTTATGATTGTTCAGTAAACCATTCGGCCCGCGATTTAGGCTGGATTTTAGATTTTGGCCCCTTCTCTGATTGAGTTCGACACCCCTAACATATAGGAAGAGAATTCCCTGGTCTCTCTTTATAAACATTCCAGTTTCCTACTGGATATTCATGACAGGAAGAAATTAGCTATCTGAGATATTACAAGCAAAGTGTGTGGTAATACCATCCAAGGAGAGACAAGGCCCTAGATACATTTAATTCAGTAAGAAACTTGCTCATCCATTCTTTTAGAAGAATAAATATGAAAAATAATGACACTAAGAGATAATGTATTTTCCCATTTACATTCAGTAAGATAGGTATTATTATTGGCACCATAGAAATTAACAAACTGTTTCTTAAATAAATTTTTCAAGGTCACAGGAGTTGGTATTGGAACTATTGGAACCTCCATGGTCTGGCTCAATAATCCCTGCTCTCAGTCGGTTCATCCTGTGGCCCTCCCTCCAATAGAGTGGTAGCCCGCACCACACAGATGTCTAGAGCGGTCCATTCTACAATCTCAAGAGAAGACTAACAGTATTTAAAAAGCTGCTTCCTCTCAAGGCTATCAGGAAGAAATTTGAACTAAAAAATATTAAGCAAGCCAAGAAAGTTTACAATTATATGGATCTCTTTTTCTAGGCCAAATTCAAGGTTTAGCTATTTGAAATTCAATCAATGGGCAAAGAAATATCAACCTATTAAGAATGTTCCTCATTTATTAGCTAGAAATTCTGGCCTTGGGTTCCTAGTCAGGTTGCAGTCAATTAAACTCCAGGACCTTAAGAACACAACATAAATGAATCGCAGCAAGCAAGGGCTGAAAATGATGAACTGAGAAATGCAGAGATAGCCACAAGGCAGCATTAATAGCATTATTGAAAGGTTAGCCACTCAGGAAATTGGCAAGGTACCAAGAGGGGCACTCATGGTATCTCCCAAGAAATGAGAGCAGAGGAGAAATGAGGCCAAACAGAGAAAAGCTTTTGTTGACATTTTCAAAAGCTGACTTTAAATAGGCCATTCCCCAAAGAATGGAAAATGGCAATGCAGGGAAGCAGTAACACTAGAACATTGCAGGCCAGTAAGTTCACACCACCTGTCACAAGGAAGCATTTGAAAGGTTTCAAAGGCTCAAGAAGGGCATCACTTCTACAAGTGTATGCTCAGCCCTTGGGTGGGAGAAGGTGACTGTCACAGGAAAAACACTCCTGCCCCCCGGTTTTTGGGACTCTCAGGGTGTGGCTGTGTCCTATGAAGGAAGGAGATAGCAGAGTGAACCACATCACCACAAAAAGCACTGTGATAGGAAATCCTGAGACCAGGTTCCAGGTGAAGCAGTAAAATTTTTATGTAAAGTCAAAAGTGGATTTGGACATGACAGAATTCCCATTTTTCACTACCAAAGCCTGACTTCCTATGTTTTAATATACTCACACGTGTATTTGTTTTGCACACACACATAAACCTGTGTATTGTTCAAATAACTATGATGGCTTAGAACCCACCCCTAAAATGTGAGATTAAGGAGTTTGTCTGACTGGGATGACTGAAGCAAATACTCCTTTTTTATTGATTAAGGTATTACATATGTGTCCTTATCTCCCCATTATCCCCCCTACCCCAACTACTCTTTTAAAAAATTCTTAATTTAATTTTTTCTATCACCATTTATCTCTCCTATACTCTTTCACCTTCTCCACCTCCCTCCCAATCTTGCATCTGTCCATGAATTTTCTCTCTCTCTTTCTCTCTCTCTTTTTTTTTGTTGCTTAATCCCTTCACCCCCCAGCCCAGCCCACCCTAGCCCAGACAACTGTCACCCTACTTAGAGAAAGGCAAGTACCATATCATTTCACTCATATGTGGAATCTAAGGAACAAACTGAACTAACAAGCAAAATACAGACAGACTCATAGATGGAGAAGCAGATTCTAGTGGAAGTTACAATGAGAGATGGCAGATTTGACCAGGTTTATGTGAGCAATATAATAGTGTGGGCAGAATAAATTAGTTTTCCTCTGATTTAAATATACCTGTTTTAGTTTAAAGGGAGTATGTGCCTAAGGGAATTTAACTTAATGAGGTGTTAAGTAAGAGCACTATTTTTAGAATTAGTGGATGTAGCCAAAATTAAATGAGATTTTTCAGGAGGCAGCTGAAAGAGGAAGAACATTATACCTGGGCCTGGGAATAAACTTTAGCTATTTCCATTGGACACAGAGAGGAAGACGAGGACTAAAGGACACTCTAGTATTGGAACAGAGGGGAAGGGACCTACTATTTTGGTTTAGGATGAAAACCTAAATAAAATGTGTTGAAAATGTTTGCAGATTCCCTCTGAACCATGAGAATCAGGTAAGAGGACAGGAGTAAATCTACATTGAGAGAAGATGATCATGAGTTAGATGGCAAAGTTCTATTTAAATAATGGTGTTGCTCAGTGGTTGAATGTCAACCTATGAACCAGGAGCTCACCGTTTGGTTCCCAGTCAGGGCACATGCCCACCTGGGTTGCAGACTTGATCCCCAGTGTGGGGCGTACAGGAGGCAGCTGATCAGTGATTCCCTCTCATCATTGATGTTTCTCTCTTTCTCCTAGACATTCTTCTCTGAAATCAATAAAAATATATATTTTTAAAATAGTAAATAAGTAATATGTAGGAGCTTGAAAGTTAAAAGGAACTCTCTGCTTATTTGGAGATTCCAGGAGCTGTTGGAGCCCAGGGCAAGCAGCTCCAAACACCCCACAATGTCACATTGATTATTTTTGAATGAAAGTTACTTGAAAAGCAGCCAATGCAAGAAGGGTACTTGACCCTCCTTTGCCTCCTGAAAATGTAAGAAATAGATCTCTCCTGTGAAAAGTGCCCTCCTTGCTCAGGGGGAGGTTTGAGGGGGCTAAGATAGACACCCTCTACACCAGAGTTAAGCAATTCAGGGCCAAAGGGTGTATATAAACAACACTTTTTACTTCTTCACTAGTTATTACCCTAATAATAACTTTCTGTGTAGAGTCCTTACTAAATGAGCATCCAAACCTAACTATCTTTGACCTGTCAAATCCTCACCCATTTATTGTTTCTTTGTCTAAAGAGTATGAAAAGCTGCCTGCTTCAGTCATCACTCTGAGCATCCTATATAATAAAGAAGTAATATGCAAAATAGCCCTCAAGCCATCACAAGATGGCTGTGCCCACAGCAGAGGTGGGGTTCCCAGAATAAGTGATCAGCAGGGACCTGAGGCTGCTGCGTGGCACCGGGTTGGGGTGGGCCACCTGTGGCTGCACCCCCTGCCCGGCAGGGCCTGACAGGGGACCTCAGGTTGTGCCCCCTGCCTGATGGGGCTTGATAAGGGACCTCAAGTCATGCCCCCTGCCCTGGCCTAAGCTGGTGAGAATCAGGCTGCAGCCCCCGCCTGGCAGGGCTGGACAGGAGACCTCAGACTATGCCTCTTCCCACTGGGGTTTGATGGGGAAATCTCAGGCTGCACCCCCCACCCAGCACAGCTTGACAGGGGAACTCAGGCCATGCTCCCACCCCAGCGCCAGGCCTGGGAATCTGAGGGTGCATTGGGAGACCTGAGGGTGCACCCCCACATAGCGGGGCTTGATGGAGGACCTGAGGCTGCGCCCCATGCCCCAGCACTGGGCCAGGGCACCCGAGGGTGAGCTGGGGGACCTGAGGCTGCAACCATCACCCAGCAGGGCTTAACAGGGGTGGGGCCAGCCAGGTCTGGGTCTCGCATGTGTGGGTGGGCAGGAACTTAACTCTGGGTTCCATGGTGCTCTCCAGACTCTGACAGGAGGAAGATTTTTCACATACATTTTACTAATTTTCTTTCATCTCTGACACTTCTATTATAGAAAAAGGGCAAATAGAATATTAAAATATTTCCTCTAATTAATCTCCTTTTAATGTTCACGAATTTTGCACACCGGGCCACTAGACATTTATAATCTCCCATGTGCATGCATTAAAATGGGTTTTCCTCTGTAAACCTGGTCTGTGTCAATGTTATTGTTAGTACAGTCCAAAGTACTGAGAGAGGTAAATGGAGTGATTTCCCCCTGCAACAGTTTTAGTGAACCAGTCAGGAGACTTCACTGGCTGGAAAACTGCTTTTTTCCCCAGAACTACCACACAGAAAGAGATCTGACAAGTGTCAGCAAAATGTAAGATTTCTTACCATGTCAGCCTCCACAGTCTCTGTCTGCAAGGCCCAGTGGAAAGGAATAATGGTGAAACTTCCTTTGTGTTCTCTAAATTTAGATTAGCAGCCAAAAATGTTTGCAGAGCTAGTTCCTTAAGCTTAAGTGACTTTGGTAAAAACTTGGGATGAGTCCTCTTGCTTTCTGTTGATTCCATTCCTCTAGAAATAATCTTTCTTCTTCTTCTTCTTCTTCTTTTTTTCTCCCCCCCCCCCTTTTCTTAATGACCAACAAGACTCTTTGCTCTGGGTCCCACCAGCCAGAGGATCCATACACACCTGGCTGATAGTCGAATGGGCAGTGGGTCCAGTTTAGAGAATCAAAAACCCTACTCTGTTCAAAGGGAGGAAATAGGACTGATTCACGTTTTAGAATGACTATTTGGAGACAGGGCTCCACAGGATTTTTTTCTTAGGTTAAATCTGGAACTGAATTATCTGGAACTTGTGAAGACTGGTTTTTGCTTTTTGCACTACCTTAGGAAATGCCTCTTAAACATAAAAAGATTAGAGTCGCTAGTAAGATTAACAGATGCTACTCATCATTGGCCAGATGGATCTATTGAGTTGGAAAAATTTCTAAATTCAACAAAGATTTTAGAGAGCTCTCAAATTGACATGACAGCTAGCCATTGTGATTCCCTTAATAAGATGAAAAGATCAAAATTAGAACAAAAATCAGAGTCCATTCAGACCCCTTCCTATTTGCCTTCAGACATCTGATGATATTGTAATAAGAAAAATCAAGACATTGGAAGTATAACTGCCCCACAATTAAGAACATTTTAAAAAGGAGAAATTTAAAAATAAAAATCTCCTCCAAAAATACTATTAGTAACTATAAGATCTCTGCGTCTTTGTGTGCCTACATACATGGTGGGGCAAAAGTAGGTTTAAAGTTGTGAGTACACAAAACACAGTTCATTTTATTATTAATAATTATTGTATTATTGCCATACAAACAACTATAAGCCTGTTTGTATGGTATAGATATATGATAGTTTTCTACTCTGCATGGTATTATCAAAATTAATCTGTAAAGAGCTCTATTTGCTGAAACTGGTTTGGCTCAGTGGATAGAGTGTCAGCCTGTGGACTGAAAGGTCCCAGGTTTGATTCCGGTAAAGGGCATGTACCTTGGTTGCAGGCACATCCCCAGTAGGGGCCGTGCAGGAGGCAGCTAATCGATGTCTCTCTCTCATCGATGTTTCTAACTCTCTATCCCTTTATCTTCCTCTCTATAAAAAATCAATAAAAATATATTTTTAAAAAGAGCTCTATTTATTATCTTAAGAATTAAGCACGTATATAAGTAGAGACCTATAAAAACTAACTCAAATAAATGTCAGGCTCACATGATCTGGGAAAGTCTTCAATCTATGGCTGGTTTGGGTTTATTGGCTTCCTTAAAATAGGCATGTCTTTAGAGTTATGCACAAATAATATAATGCTTATATTATACCTAGGTTTACTAAAAGTCAAATATGTTTATGATATCTCTAGTACAAAGATTGTCAGGAAAAAAAAGGTAACTTGGTTTAATAAAATTTTCATAAATTACCAAAACATAATTGTTGAAAATAAATAAATCAATTAAATTTAAATGAGATAAGAGTTTTTAGGCATAATAATTATGCTTATAATAAGTATACTTAAAGGTTGCTTCCCAAATGTTTTCGGTAGTTTGAAACTTTAGAGTTTTATTAAATTAATTCAATGATAAGAATTCATTAAGTATCTAGATCATTTCCAAATAAGGCAAAATATTGAACATTAATATTAATAACAGGTTTTGTCTATTTTTGGCTTCTAATTATAGAGAAACTAAAACATTAGTTTGAATCTAATAGTAAACTTGCTTTATGCCACACTGAGGAACTTTCCATGATAAATCTCACATTTCTAGAAATTATAAAAAGTATCAAGTCTGTTAGTCCATAGAATGCTAACATAAAGGACAGTTAACAATGGCTTACTCATTAGTTTTCACTAGAAATTAAAGTTTTCTAAGGATTAAAAATTATAATTAACATAAGTAATTAAGACTACTACAAATGATAAAGAAACAATTCTATGGGGAAGGAAAATAATATACATTTTTATAGAAGAAGGTCTCAGGTATAGAGATGCATTTTTGAGGGAATTATAAAAAGTAATTTTGTCCTAAAATGAAGCTGGCATTTCTTAATGGGGTAGAGAACAAGGGACAAACTAAAATGGAAATAGAAAAATCTGTACAAGTTTTGTGAAAAAAGAATCTTGAGAAGGGAACTTTTATATGTGATCAAACTGGATATGAGTAAATGAATTTATTATAAGCGCTTTAAAAATAAGCTTCAATACCAATGGCCTACTCATGCAAAACTAAAATGTAATTTTCTTTAATCTGCTAAGAGGACAAAGCTTTCTTGGACTATGCTCCACTTTTGATATGGATACTAAAAGGTTTTTCTAGACCTGTTAAAGTAGTCCTCTCAGAAAGCAAAGATTTTTGTCTTAGCAACTGTGCTTCACACTGTGTTGATTAGGCCTTAATAGTGAAAGAGCTCAATTTTGCTTACAACTACTTAACTCTCTGTATTTGCCTGAGAAGTCTTTAATTGTTACCATGATTAAATGGGTAACTAAGTGGTGTTTCACAGTGACCTATGATCCTATTGGACTATTTAAAAATCTTTCATTATTTTTAAAAAACTTATCCTAATAAGATTCTAAATGAAGTCTTTCTGACCTCATTTATATGAAATATTTTTTTGCAATATCCCTGGAACATTTTAAATAATTTGTTCTCTTTTTATAAAAAGGAAGATATAAAACTAATTATACTTGCTTAGTATGTTAAATTACATTGGGAGTGTAGTCAAATAAAAAGTGATAAACTTTCTTAACTTACATTGGATGGGTGAAAGTTATTAATATGAGTGTTCTAAAAATTATATGAAATTCCTAAAAACCTGAAACATCTTTATGTAATGTTATCACTATCTTAATTCTAGTTCTAGTCACTATCCTAAAATGTGTGTAATAGAAAAAAACAATTTTTTTTGTCAACTGCATTGTAATCAGATATTTAACTATGCCATTTAAGTCCTGTGATATTTACAGACAATTATTGTACTCTGATTACAAACATGCTTCTTCTCCAAAGAGGTTCAAAGTATGCTTGAACATAGGCTTCTGGTGACTTTCAGGTTATACCATTGAACTAGATAAGCATTTACAGAATACTAAAGAAACAAAATGGAATTCATAAAACTGTTAACAAAAGATAGAGAGTAACATAAATGAATTCTTGGGGTTGCATTAATTGAGTGTGACTTTAATTTCTATAATTTTTTATTTAAAATATTACTGGTTCTAGCCGGGACTGGTTTGGCTCAGTGGATAGAGCGTCGGCCTGCGGACTGAAAGGTCCCAGGTTCGATTCCAGTCAAGGGCATGTACCTTGGTTGTGGGCACATCCCCAGTGGGAGGTGCGCAGGAGGCAGCTGGTCGGTGTTTCTCTCTCATCGACGTTTCTAACTCTCTGTCCCTCTCAATTCCTCTCTGTGTAAAATCAATAAAATATATTTAAAAAAATATTACTGGTTCTTTAATCTTTGTTTTAAGGAAACTTTTTATTCTCTTAAACTACCCATGGCTTACAGAAATTTGTTAAAGTATGCCTTTGTAAACAGAAACTTTTATCTCATTGTATGATCCCTCCAAAATTCAAAGACTCTCAATGAGCAAGCACTCTTATTTTCATGGCAATATAGTTATTCACATAAGCTCATTAAGAATCTGTTCTGCTTGTAACAGAACTCAATTAGAAACTTGGTTATTTTTACCAAGGCTTTGATTAGAATATCATGTTTGTGAGAAACCTACAGAAAATCAGATGTGGCCAGACAGCTCTAAGGAACTAAGATTGACTTCATAGAATAGAATAAAGGCCTTGTAAATATAGGCCTGGTACTTTGCTTACAGTGTTCCCAGCAACTTTACGGGGGGGGTAAAGAAGACCACTCCCTGGCAGATACAAGAAGTTCAGGATATTTCTGGAAACCTTAATCTAAAGGTGTTAACAAATGAAGTCTGATGACAAATATTTTTCTTGACTTCTTAGGTTTGGAATATTATTAAAAGTTCAATCTGGAGATTCCTTATAAAAACTTCTAGCAAAGCAGATTTTAAAAAGCTTACACAATCAATTGCTATTCTTATTGCATGTATATAATCAGGCCAGGTTTATTGAAACGCACATTGCATATAACAAATTAATTTCTACTCATTCCAAATGGTAATAGCTATGTCTCATCCCTGAGAGAATTGATAAAACTGTCCTTCACAGCATTTTTCATAGAGCTTAATTCCTTCAGAACTCCAGTTCAGAATAGTTGGAAGCATTACAACAACATGGAAATGTGATGCTTATAAGTCCATTGGTTTATTATAATCATATAAACATTCATATACTCCTTTAAATATAATATATATTAATTTATTATATACTAGAGGCCCAGTGCAAGAATGCGGGCATGTGTGGGGTCCAGCCAGCCCACCTGATTGGGCTGGCAGAGGGGAGGGGATGCAGGAGGTCGGCAGGCTAGCCTGCCCCTGGTGGAATTCCTGGTCGAGGGGACAATTTGCATATTAGCCTTTTATTATATAGAATATACTAGAGGCCTGGTGCATGAAATTCATGCAAAAGGGGTGTCCCTCAGCCTGGCCTGCACCCTCTCCAATCTGGGGCCCCTTGGGAAATGTTTGACTGCCGATTTAGGCCCAATCCCATAAACCAGCAGTCAGATATCCCTCTCACAATCTGGGACTGCTGGCTCCTAATCGCTCACCTGCCTATCTGCTTGATCACCCCTAACCACACTGCCTGCTGTCCTGCTCGCCCCCAACTGCCCTCCCATCGTATCCCAGGCAGGGGACACCTTCAGGCAGTGTCACGTCCCTGTCTTGGGACGCATGCAGGCAGCATCACATTAGCGTTGGGCAGGCCTCCGCGTGCCTCCTCTGGGGGCTGCCCTCGGGCCAGGCCATACAGAGGCCCTCCTGGTGATGGATTATGACAGAGTGGTGCAAGTTCCTGACGATGCAAGACCCTGCCCACCCTCACCTGCAGCACACGCAGCCTGCTGATTGGTCATTATGTGTGAGGGCATCATGACCAATTTGCACATTTCCCTATTATTAGTATAGATCATTTTGTAATTTTCCAAAAATTTTCAGCCTTGAATATCTATATGAACTGTGTGTTCTATAATTGTCCAATATTAAAACTTATATTCTTATTTTGGCTGCCTATGAAGATTCCATACTGCTGGAAATATTCTAGTATCAACCATGTGCTATAAAATAGCTCCAGAATGCCTTATGCATAGCACAACTCCCCGGTAAATGATTGGATCTTGGTTTCACTTTATGCCATAGGTACCCTGGGCATGTGGATTTCTGTCTTTTACATTTGTTATTAACTTAATGAATGACTGAGTGAATAAAATGTTATACTGTACTAAGGCAATAATTCTCAAAGAATTTGAGATTACATTGTGACTTGATTCCACAATATTCCCATTCCATTCCAGCAGCATATGAGGTTGTATGGCAAATGGTGAAGAGATGTAATCAGCATTAGACTAAAATGCAATTATCAATACTGCCTGCATAGTGGAATCACCTGGATGTCTCTCTAAAAATATGATACTTGAGCTCCACTCCTGGAGATTCTAAGTTAAGTAGCAAAAGAATTTTCTTAAAATTCTACCATGTGGCCAAAGTTGAGAACCACTGCACTGAAACAGTATTTCTTCCACTTGTTTGATCAGAAGAATTAGCTGGCATTTTGTTTAAAAGTATAGATTATCAGGCCCAGTTCAGAACATTCTCAATCTGTGCTTTCAAGTGAAGAGTCTTTGAATTTTTCTTTTAAATTAGGGCCCCCAGATGGTTCTCATAATTGGAAAATTTTGAGAAAGACTTCATTGGGCTCTAAGATGGAAAAAGTGCTAGTCTGTCATTCTCAGCTGTATTACCAGGCATTGCATAGACCTTGGTTCATATCAAGTATTCTGATATTTTAATTAATTAATACCTTAATTAATTTATTTTTAAAGTGGAAATAAATTTTAAAAGTTGACAAAATTTAAAATGCCCGTGATGGATTTTGTATTAGAGAATTACAGAAGTAGAGTTGTAAAGTTTTTCACAAACTTTGATGGGCTTCTCTATCAAGACTTACTATCCTATATAATAAAGAGGTAATATGCAAATTGACCATCACTCCAACACAAGATTGCCCACCCCATGTGGTGGTCAAAGATGGCCACCCCGATGTGGACACAAGATTGCCTCCACCAGATGGCCAACAGGGGAGGGCAGTTGGCGGGAATCAAGCCTGCAGGGGAGGGAAGTTGGGGTGGGGGGGAACAGGACTGCAAGGGAGGACAGCTGGGGGGAACCCAGGCCTGCAGGGAAGGGCAATTGGGGCAACCAGGCCTTCAGGGAAGCAGTTAGGCATCAATCAGGCTGGCAGCAGAGTGGTTAGCGGGGTGATCAGGCTGTCAGGCAGAAGCAGTTAGGGGCAATCAGGCAGGTGAGTAGTTGGGAGCCAGCAGTCTTGAAATGGGAGAGGGATGTCCAACTACTTGTTTAGGCCCAGGGCGATTGGGCCTAAATGGGTAGTTGGACATCCTTTGAGAGGACCCAGATTGGATAGGTTGCAGGCTGGGCTGAGAGACACACACCCCTGCCCCTGTGCACTAATTTTGTGCACCGGGCCTCTAGTAAGCACTGTAATGTAATAAATCGAGTGGCCTGGATTTGCTATTCAGAATTCTCTGCTAGATGATATTTGCCAGTGAATGCTAAATGCTTTCTGTATAACAGCTTACAAGAAAAGTCACAAGTAAGAAGAATAGGTGAGAGTGGACTCTATGATAACTGAGGGAAACAACTGTATTAAGAGTTAGATAATTAGAAAGACAATTAATCATTCATTTAGTTGTACTTGATTGTTTTCTGAAATGCAGGACTTATATTTTGTATTCTGTTTAAAGGCAAGTGAACATTTCAACTTAAAAATAATTATTAAACTTTTTACCAATAGTTTTTTTTTCTTTGATATTTTCTGAAATCTTCACTAATTTAGTTAAATGTCATCTTCAAAATTAAAATTCTTTTAGCCCTTATATCTTTGTCATTTTAAATTAGCTGTCATTTGTCATCAGTAAGTTGGCTATTTTTAAACTATCATTAATTATTTTCCTTTATAGTCACCCAAATGAGCTGACACTCAAAAGCCAACAGTGAGTCTTTCTCAGATTTAGACCTAGACCTCCAATTAATTAGTTGTGTTATATAAAAAATATCTGTATGTATGAGAATATTGTAGAGTGTTTTTCTATTCTTAGCATATCAGAGAACAAGTGAGGCATTAATAGCAATAACAAATGGCATTTTATGGTGCTTTATAATTTACAAAATGCTTTCATATGCACATCCCATGGGAGTGCCCTGGTCATTGTGATGGAAGTGTTTCTATTCCATTTTTGACAGGGATGCTGTACTACAGACTTTATACAGGAAAAAAGGTAATTCATTTAATCCATATGTATTTGCAATGATGGTTTGGTTTAAGGTCAAACAATTTGCGAAATGTACTTTTGCAAGAAAACACATAGTTGCTAGTAGTAAGTAAAAATCTTTAAAGCCTTTAGCTATAAACCATGCTTTGCTTTGCGAGCTCCAATGCCACAAAATGAATGAATAAATTGGGCCAGGTGTCAGTGGGTAAGTTGGTAGGCAGTGGGGCCTACAACAAATTGGAACATATGTTTCTGCATACAGCTGTATGCATTTAAAAATATTTAAACATGATGGCCAAAGAAAACATACCAGTGTTCCTCATAAGCAGCCTCTGCTCCATACTAACAGAACATGAGGTGTAGAAAAGGAAACAAAGTAGGAACACAAGCACAAGGAGAGGATAGAAAATATGGCTTGGATTGTAGGAGTTAAACTTGTTAAGGACTGAACTATTGTACAAAGTGCAAGGTTGATAAACATGGCTGATGCTCCTTCAATAGCACCTTCGTCCTTTGATCTTCCCATTCTGACTTGGTTTTGCTGTCATTGTTGGGCCAGCATAACACAATGTTAAGAACACTACAGTGATGTGACCCTGCACTTTTTAGTCAGTTTCCTTACCAGTAAAAAAAAGATAATAACTATATTATAGCTTGTTGCAAGACTAAATGAGAGAACGAATATGAGAAGGGATTAGCAGAGGTCCTTTCACAATTTAATATATATATTTTATTGATTTTTTTTTTTTTTTTTTTACAGAGGAAGGGAGAGAGATAGAGAACCAGAAACGTCGATGAGAGAGAAACATCGACCAGCCACCTCTTGCACATCCCCCACTGGGGATGTGCCCGCAGCCAACATACATGCCCTTGACTGGAATCGAACCCGGGACCTTTCAGTCCACAGACCGACGCTCTACACACTGAGCCAAACCGGTTTCGGCCCTTTCACAATTTAAGTGCTAAATAAATGGTAGGTATTATCCTCATTCTCACTATCATTGGAAAAAAACACACACATTTTCTTACTCGTTCCTTGAACAACTTCTTAGAATATACTAAAGATGACAATTAACTTTTAGACCTGTATGTAAGTTAATTGTAAGATGCTTGCCAGAAGAAAGGCAGAGTTCTTTCCTTTCATCAAACATGTCACCAATCACAAAATCAAAGATAAAAGTATCTCTGTCTCTGGGCTGGTCAATTAACTTTTTTAAAAAAATTATATATATATTTTTTAATTGATTATGGTCTCACATAATTGTCCTTATCCCCCCATTCCCATCCCAAATCCCTCCCTAGATATGCTCCCCCCTTCTGGTTGTCCATGGCCACTGGCTAGGCCCATATGTATGCACACAAGTCCTTTGGTTGATCTCTTCCCCTTACCCCCATCCCCCCTTACTTTCCCTCTGAGGTTTGAGAGTCTGATCACTGGTTCTCTTTCTCTGGGTCTGTTTGTGTTGTTCATTATTTCCTCTAGATGTGTGAGATCATGTGATCCAAGAAATACCCTTGTAAGAACCTAAACTGCAACAAAACCATAATGGTTATGCTGAGAGGCAAATGAATCAGTCTGTAGTGAGTTCCTTTCTGGGCCAACAGTTCTTTTGCGTCCCAATTTCAATGCCAGATAGTTCCTTATGTGTACATGCCAGCTATGATATTTCAGATCTGGTTGGTGGACAAATGGTGATAATGCAGGTCCGCCTGTCTCTGGTTTGGTCCTGGGCATCCTTCATCAGGATGGTCAATTAACTTGAATAGCCCCTTTCCTTTAGAACTATGCAAGGCATTGGGCAAGTTAATCCGACTCTCTCTAGCACTAAGTAGGCCAGTGCTTCCTAAAATGATATTCATAGAAACTCTCGAAGAATTTGGTTCTGTTAAAAATGCATTGATGCATTGATTGAACATCCTCTATGAGATTAGGAGCACTGGATTTCTTCCTTGGGAATCCTGACATGCCCAGATGGTGAGCAGAGAGAAAAATGTAAATAGGTCATTTCACTACAAATACAAACATGTGTCTGAGTTCCTCAAGCTTTGATGGGCACCTTTCCCTCCTCCTCTTTCAGCCATGCTTTCTAAGCATTTTATAAATGCAAAGATTAGTGTGCTGTAAAAAGACTCAGGACATGTACATGCCTATTCTCCAAAGTCTAGTTTTAGCTCTACATCCTCCAAGAAGCTTTCCCCTCTACTTTGATCTTTGACTTACTTGAAATCCTTTGAAAATTGCTGTTTAATCATTTTGGTCCTTTAGCATTTTGCTACCTTAAATAGCAATTAAATTGCTTCCTGGGCATATGTTTTATGCACCCAACCAGACTGTAGTAAGCCCTCTGAGGCAAAGAACTTATACTCTTCTTGGTAATACTTCATCTGAATTAATCTAAACAACTGTTTTAGTGTTGCCAGATTAAAGATTAATAAAAAAAATAATAATCCACAAATAGTAAATGCAATAGTTTGGGGCTTTCTTATATTGAAGACACATATAAAACAATGTTTCATAAAATTTGAAGACTTTTTGATATAATTTAAGACTTTGGGTTAGATTAGAGACAGAAAAAAAGGCAAATATAAACCTTTACCTGTTATTTAATAATGTTTTATTTTCACTTTTAATCAACATTACTTTTGGTCCTGCTTTATAACCTGGTGGTAACAACTTGTACTTACTAACAGGGCAACAGAACACACATTCAATTGCCCAACAAATGAAGAGTTATAGCTAGAAAAAAAATATTTCTATGGTCACTCATTTATTTTAAAACCACATGCAAAAATGGTTGGGATTACAAGGTAATACTCCTAAAACTCACAGGTTACCAGTTTGCATTATGCTATTTTATTATCTGTTTCCTAAGTATTGTTACTGAAATGAAAAGAAAATTATGTTTATGAACATTAATGCTTTTAAAAGATAAATAAAGGAAAGAAATAATGTCTAATAGTAAAGAAATTAATTTTATTTGAAAACTAAATAACTATAAATAGAGTCCCCATATGTTTACTTCCAAGAACTAAGATTCCACCACGCTCATATCTAATTTATTTTATTTCTTCTATCTTTCAGATTTGTCTCTTCCTTTCATTTCTACTGTCACATGTGAAATTTTGCTTTGCATTACTTCTCATCTAGCTATTGTTACTATGGCTTTAGTATTTTCTTGACTTCCCCTTCAAGTTGATATTTTACAAAGATGCTCAATTGATCTTTCCAACATCCAGTTCCAGATTTGTGATTCCTAGCTCAGATATTCTCAGTGCCTTCTTCTTGCTTACAAAACAAAGTCAAATTTACCACAGGCTAGCAACTTCTATTTTCTGTGCTCTTGTTCCAATTTATTTTTCTGAAAATTTCCCCCATAGTCTGCTTCATACATTACATACACTGTATATATTTATACACTTCATCCACTAAAATTAAACTATATATTGTTCCTCTGTATGCCTTTAATCTTCTAATCTCTATTTCCTTTATGTCTTCCCTAAGCCTAAAACACTCCTCCAAATCCTATCCACCCTCCAGGGATGGCATTTCTTCCATGCAGTGGTTTCTAAATTCTCAGAAGTACTGAATATTTTTCTTTCTGAAAGTGTATAGAAATGTTTCACTATCTCTTTTACAGAACTTGTTATTTTATAACTAAAAATATATTTACGCAAATATCTTTCTCCTCTGCCAAAGTATGAAAGTTCCTTGAGAATAGAGTCTATGGCAGTTTCACTTTGCAAACTCTACTGTGCCAAGTGTAAATAAAGGCTCCAAACATAGCAGTTACCAAATACTTGAGGAAGAAATGACAAAGTGGAGTACTTAATTTAATTAGTTAATATTTAGTAGTTTTACAAAAGTCTAAACGTGGGATCTATTAATATATTAACCTACTGATAATCATGAAATGAAAGCCATTGGTTTTGATATTCTGATAAGTTCCATAACTATATGTGTGGTTATCCAGCTGTTCTCCACAGAATCTTTGGAGTTCCACAGAAGCAGCCTAGGAATTTCTCTCCTTGGGAGAGAAAAAGGTAAGTAAACAAATATCTACCCTGAACTCTGCCTTCAACCAAAATAGATCCATGTTGTATACAGGTCTTCTTCTAAAGCACATTTTAGAGAAAACTTTCACTGTTTAAAAAAATTATTTTTGAAATCCCTTGATATTCCACCTCTGGAACCCTTTGATTCTATATTTATTTCTAGTTTCTATTTCATATGAAAACATGTTCATATAAAAACCAGGAAAATGAGCTGCTGTTATTTAGTTGAATTTACAGTTAAAGAAATACCAAAAGAGTAGCACAAAAGTAGTGTTTCAGATCATTTTATACCAGGTTCTCCTATATATAATACCTAACTTTGTTCAAGGCATGACATTCTACCGTATAACAGTGATCGATTTCAAACCTTAATCTGAATTTACTGACATAAGAACTAGTTAGCTGGTGAATCTCACAGATATCACTTCCTTGCTGGAAATTTTTAATGTATTCAAAAGATCCCCGAGAGGTTGTTACATAGCTTTCTATTTCTGTAAAACACAATGACACAACTATATTGCCCAGGCTTACAGTAGTCTGTCCCCTTACCTGCAGAGCAGAAAACCCTGATCTGTAATAAATCTAAAATGTATCTTCACTGAAATACATTTTGGACTTCCAGTCAGTTACACAATTCTAAATTCATTATTCGGGGGGGGGGGGGGGGGGAGGAAATACCTGTTCAAGTCACGATGGATAATTGGCTGTGTCAGGTTGTGAAGGTATTCCATACCTTTGGCAACATCTACTGCAATAACTAATTTAGACTGCAAATCAAGAATCCTAGAATTTAAAAATAATATTTAATGAGGATAAAATGGTCAAAGCCAATGCCATATATTTTTAAAATAAATCAATGGTATATATGGTTTGTTCTTCTGTATAATTTCAGCCTGTTTTGCTCTATTACAGAATAAGCTAAAAATTCAACAAGTTTTTAAAAATCAGCTTTTCTACATCAGATACTGTTCAATTACAAATCAATTCAAATACCACACTCTTTTACTTAAAATATTCTACTTGATTTTATAATATTATACTAAATTTCTTTCTAGTATTATAAAAATTAAATCTACTATAATCACTGAGTGGAAACCACATTCCAATTATTATATGCATAGATAGAGAAAGTGAATTCAAATTAGACTTGTGCAAGACCATTCTTTTTAAAAACTTTTTTAAAAAAATAAACAACTGTAAATAATGACCCCTGGCAATTATTTTATCTGCGTTTACATATATCTACTTTATTGGCATGTCAAATTTAGTCTAACGATTACAATCTTCAGTTACCAATTTAAACTCCTTGAATTTGTTATCTCCAACTGAATTGCATTTAAGAAAGCACTGAAGTATTTATATTCTCTAATTATTGGGTATAAATTATTAGCCATCTTTAAAATGCCACATTTCCTAGCACTCAGAGATTTCAGAAGGCAAAGTCTTAATCCAAGCAGAAAGCCTCTGGGGTATTTGTTGGTGGGGTATTTAATTCCAATAGTATGTAAAATAATAGCTCAGAATAAGAGCCCCATACCTCTTCTGTTCATGAAGGAGGGAGAATAGAGAACCCCCTGATATGTACTGAGTGACGATGGCAAACTGGCTTGGATCATTCAAACAAGCTCCCACAAACTGAATGACACAGGGATGATTGAGCCGACAGAGAATGGACACCTCTCGGCAAAACATATCCACGTCTGACTTGGAGCAGTAAGTGTTGGCGCGATACCTGGAAATGGTAGCGACAGGAAATCCTCAGAAAACAGATGAATCAAAACAAGGGGCTCACCATTCACACACTTCTCAGAGTTGACAGTTCCACTTGGATGTTTCATTTTCTCATTTGCTTGCTTACCGCTTTATTGCCACTATTTTATTTCTGCATCGTCCTTTATATACTTTCCCAAAAGAACCTAAAATTGTTTAAGAGAAATAAATAAAGACATTATCCTGAGCTCATTACACTAAAGCTGACTAGGAATTTCTTAGGTTACCTGAGCCGATAATCTCATGGAACTCAATTTCTGAGAGTTGAAGATGGAAATGTGAAGGTAATCCAGCCCTTAGGAGGAGAACATCTGCCTTCTCTGCAAACAAATTGTTGTATTTTTTAAGATAGAGAGCACACATGTGGATGTGCACAAGTGCATGTAGAAATATAAGTTACAGAACCAAAATTATCACTCCTTAGTAACATTTACTTTTTCAGCTATCATTGACTACTAGGAGATATGAAAACCTGATTACAAATGATCTCTGCATTAAAAGGATGTTAGTTTTCTCTGTGTTACCTAACCTTTGTTATCAGGACCAAGAGTTTATTCCTGATCTGATCAACAACTAGCTTGTCTGAGTACCATGGCAATCCTGGAGCACAGTCCGTACCACATCATGATAAAGAGTCTTATCTGGTCAAGCCATGAAACCCATCACAATAAGCTTAGCCAAAGATCCATAGACTGAACCTCCAAGGGATACATACCAATTAGATATCAGGAAATAAGAAATAAGCACATGAATCATTCAGAGGAAACATACAAAACCAAAAAAAATTTTTAAAGACTTCAAATTCTAGGTAATCTAACTGTTTAACTAAGTTGGAACTCTATTTTTTTACATTGAATTAAAATTTTCACTGTTATACCTTAATGAACAGAGTCATACACAAAATAGAACAGCAAATGATGTTACAGAAAGAATGGTATATTGATAGTATTGTTTATACTTACAAAATAGTCATCATTTATACTATGTAAAGCAAAATAGAAAGTTATCATAATTGAGGCAATAGTTATCCTTAGTAATAAAATATAGCAATTGTACCATATTAAAATACCTTTGGTCATGCTTTTGATCTTCCCCAAGGGAGATGGAACAGACACATAGGAGCCATCTAGAAATCAAATTACATTGCAGTGTTGAAAGTAGCAATCAGGTGTTTGTTTTTTTCTACGTGGAAGTTAAACATTATAAAAAAAAAAGTAGGTGACATATTTGCTAGGAAAACCAAGTAAGACTATAGCTTAAACTGTAGACTGGAACTAAAACTATACAGCAAATATTTATTTAGAAAGCACATTGAAATATTAGAAATCCAAGGTCTAGCAGACTCCAGCAGATTTAACTTGTGTCTGGATATGAGCATTCTCTGATGTCTTAATAGGTAACTGACAGGGAAAATGACTGCTCTCAGCCTTCCCAGGCCTTCCTAGTCATGAACAAGCCTCTTAAACATCCTATCCAGGGAATGTTAAACTTGAAGGAATTATAGATTGGTGAGTTAGAAAGTAGGGGGATTATTTATTTTCAGCCTCACCCAGCAATAAGTTTTCTTAAAATAAAGCTAATCTGACATGCTCTCCTCCCTCATCCCAGAATGATAGTAATAGAAACATGGTTTTACCTTCAGGACAATATTGCACTAACAACAAAAAGTGAATAAGGACAGGGTACCTCCTCCAGGCTGAGAATATTCATTACAGGGCAGTTCATCCTGTGGTCTCTTATAATGCTTCAGTAGTGTGACAATTGCATCATGTCCTTCATGAAAAGAGAAAAGGGATAGAGAGTCTTAATTTTTGCTTTATTTATTCAGCTTACCAACCAATACAAAAATGACCAAAGGTAGCTTGAAACATAGGATGTATTTTAAGAGACAATATATTGCAATAGAAATTTTGTTCACTCATTCATTCATTCAAAATTACTCATTAAGATTCTACTAGATTAGGCACTATGTTCACTACTGGGGACACAATGAACAAGGCAACTATGGTTCTACCCTTAAGAAGCCTACTGGAGTTGAACAAATAATAATAATGAGAATTTCTAACTGGGGATAAATCAAGAACTACTGGAGTATATATTAAGGGGACCATTATACTGGTGAATTGCACATATGGTTATCAGAAAGGAGAGATGCATTTGCTGTGATTGAACATTTTGTGCACCAGTAATGAAATAATGGGGAGCCAGTCTTATTAACACTCTTTCTCTGAACTCTCCTGTGCTTACAATTAGTGAGACTACAAGACCCAAATGCCATTACCCAACAGGCAATTGTGCTTACAATTGTGCTTACAATTAGTGAGACTACAAGACCCAAATGCCATTACCCAACAGGCAAACCTATAAAGAAAGAGCCTACGAGGCAGAAGGAACAGATACTGTGAAGGTCCCAAAATGTAAACAGAAACATCATGTTCAGGAAATGAAAGAAGGCCAGTGTGTCTGGTATCCTGCAAGCAAGGATGAGAGTGGTACCGGACTTGCTTGGAGAAGTAGGTAAGCACATATCATGTGGAACAGTGCCTCGTCAGTGTCTTAGTGTATATAAGAATCACCTGGAGATTTTTGAGTGCAACTCCCAGACATTCTGATTTACAAGGTCTGACCCCAGTATTACTTTTCTAGCAAAGTCCCAGCTATGCTGATCAGATGTTTAACCTTTATACTATTGATGTGGAGATTTATTAGATAGGATAAGGAGTTTGGATTTCAATGTAAAGGAAATGGGAAGCCACTAAGGATTTTGATTAGTTTAAGTTTAATTAGTTTAATTTTAATTATTTTTCTTAAAAAAAAAATTCCCACTCTCCCATATGGCATCACTCAATGGTTGAGCATTGACTTATGAACCAGGAGGTCACGGTTTGATTTCCGGTCAGGACACATACCCAGGTTGTGACTTGATCCCTGGTGTGGGGTGTGCAGGAGGCAGCTAATCAATGATTCTTTCTCATCACTGATGTTTCTATGTAACTCTCTCTCTCTCTTCCTCTCTGAAATCAATAAAAATATATATATTTAAAACTTCCCATTCACAGATTAGAACTGATGATGCATCTTCATTAGGCTGTTGTAAAGATTAGGTAAGATAATATTTGTAATATGCCTAATAGTTCTAACACGTAAATATGCCCTTTGGATCTTTTCACGTCTTACTATTTTGCCCTAAGCATTGTAAAGGAACTTGGTAACTCCTTTATGGAACTTCAGATACATTTCATAAATACCAATATATTCAATTTCTATTACTGCTACTGTTAATTACCACAAACTTAGTGGCTTAAACAAGACGGTTTTATCCTGTTATAGTTCTGGTGGTCAGAAGTCAAACACAGTTCTCAGTGGGTTAAAATCAAAGCATTGGCAGGGCTGCTTTCCTTTCTAGAGGTCTAGGGGGAAATGGTTTCCTTGCCTTCTCCAACTGCCAGAGGCACCAACGTTCCTTGGCTCTGGGCCCTCTTTCTACATCTTTCTTCAAAGTGCCCAATGTCTGAGTCCTCCTCACAGCATGTCACTCTGACCTTGCTTGTGCCTCCCTCTTTCACACTTGAGGACCCCTCTTCTTACATTGGGCCCACTGGGATGATTCAGGGTAATCTCTCTCTCTCTCTCTCTCTCTCTCTCTCTCTCTCTCTCTCTCTCTCTCTCTAAATCAGATAATTAGCAGCCTTAATTCCACCTGTAGCCTTAAATCCCCTTTGCCCTGTAAGGCAGCAGAGTCACAGATTCCAGGTATTAGGACCTGGGCATCTATGGGGCCCATTGCTCTGCTTACCACACCCAATGGGATGACAATTTTAGTGCCCTTTGTGTGTTGATGCTGCCTCCTGTTGACCATCTCCCTTTCTTCCCCATCTTTGAAGGCTATTTAGCCTCAGGACAAAAGTAATACCATAAAAAATAAATAAATTAAAAATTAAAAAATCTGGGATTAAAATACCCCCTCATTTATCCCGTTGCTGGATTCCTAGATTCTGAAATTCTTTTCTGCTCTTTTCCATACCTTCTTCCCCCACTTTAATAGGACCTGTGGTGCTTTTGGAGGTGTTCTTCTACTTAATTTGGTCTTCAAGGATTTGGGACCCGGAATGAAAACAAAACACACTCAAAAATGTTTTTCTTATTTCTGTTTTTCCTAGGAGAGGCATCTTTGGGGAAAGAAAACAACCCAAATCCCAAGCATTTACTCAAGCACAACAGAGCTTAATTCACTGAGCCCACTCCTCGCCCGGCCTGTCTCAGCTCCTCTGTTGGACTGACTGCAGCTGACAAGCCAAGAGAAGACTCCTGCTCTCCCTAGCGAAGCAGAAATCCACATCTTGAATCCTGAACGCCTGCGTAAGTCGGTGATCACACCCTCGACGTTACCTTTCATTTCAACAGCTCTCTTGGCGCCACTTGCTCTGAGCTGTTTTAATTTCCTGCCAGCACAGTGGCACGATTTGCTGGCATTTTCTTTGGGATGCTTTTCATCAAGAGCCTAATGAATGCCTGGGTTCTGGCTGATGATAAGCATGAGGCTGCCAGAGAAATGCCAAGAGGCCCTCTAAGTTCTGGAAGGCATCTCTGCCTGATTTCCCACCGCCTGTTAACAGTGGGCAAAGGCATACATGTATGGGAAATTCTCCATAGCTCTCTCTGCTCTGACAAACTACTGATGTGTACTAGCATACAAGGAAACCTGAAGACTCCTAGCGCCTAGATCCCTGAAATGTGGCCACAAACAGTTAAGTAGAAAAAAAAAAAATACTCTGATGGAACTCACTAAATAGACGTGTTAAGCCATACTCCTGATAATGGATTCACCCTGATAACCAAGGTACACTAATGGAACACATCCAGAGATAATCAAACTTCACTAATTAAATAAAATGTTTTCCTATATCTCAGAATTTACTATCTACATCCAAGCATTTTACCCAAATAGGAAATTGCTAGGCTATTAGCCTAATGCAGTTACAATAATTATTTGAACTTTCAGAGTATTATTTATTGGCGCCCCTGAGGGTTTTTGGCAAATGAGACTCTACTGCTAGCTTGAAGTCTCTTTTGTTGCTTGCTCCCCACTCTTCTAGTCCTGTCTGTATTCCCCACATTTTATGCTTTTCCTTTCATTTGTTTTCTTCTTTTATCTCTTTACTCCTTTTACCTGGAGAAATCTCCCCCATCTCTTTCAAGGCTCTTTGCTTTCAACTTTCTGAATAGCTCTTTATTTTAAAACCTACTTTGTTGTTTAAAGCTACAAGTCCACCCAAAGGGCTATTACAAAAACAATTTAGTATCTACCTCATGGTCATGTACTCAACAGAGGATTCATACATTATTCAAGAAGAAAATGTATAAATTGTATTATTTCCCTGTAAGGTTGCTTCTCTGTCCCACTATTTCATCTTAGGAACAATGAATGTAATTTATTGCTATGAGAAATTATGTTAAGAACATAGAAGAAACCTTAGTTATAAAAATTATTTTTAAGAACCAAACCTGAATATTAATGGTAAATGATACCAGTATTGAAAACCTTCTGCCTAATTTTGTAACTCTGAGGCCTGTTAGGTCCAGGGTTTAGCAGAGAACTTGGAGACTTGGTCTTGATTAGAGAAACCAAGGAAGTTCTATTTGACCTCATAGATCCCACATGTCTGGGTCATCAAAGGAGCATTCTACCTCAAAGAATAAAATGTTCACAGCAATGATTGGATAAGATTTTGCTCAATTTTCCACTATCTTCTCATCATTTTAAAAACTAACTTTCCAGAAGTGTTGAAAGGTTGTGTCAGAGGGTGCCATGTCTCCTGATGGTTGCCCTTATGATTCATCTTCCTCCTGTCAGTCCTGGTCCCACACACTGTCAATTAAATCAGAGGCAACGAAAATTCCAAACTTGCTACATATTCTCATACTTGAATCTGTAAGGTGTTTAATATTATCACAGAGAGAAAGCTCGCATCCCTTTTCCTCCATTGTCTTTGTCCCTTAGTCACCAGGCCCAAAGAAGAATGCCACCAGCCCTTCACCTTGAAATAAGAATGCACGAGCATGAATGCTTTTATAAAAGAACATTATATTCAAATTAAGTCACTTTAGTTTTCCTTTTTCATTTTTCCCCCTCTGCTTTCCATTGGCCATTCCTTCACCTTTCCTTTCCTTCCACACATATTTATTGAGCGCCCATTAGGAAGCCACTCAAATGACATCTTCCCAAGGAAGCCCTCCATGGCTTCTCAATTTTAAATTGTGTCCTTGAACTTTTTACTCACTGTTGCATTTCATATTTTAGTCATAGAACTCATCATTATCTGATAGTTTCTATTTGTTTTCTTGCTTGCAGCCTACATCTTCCCGCTAGAAAAGTAGACTTCCTAATAGCAGGGAGATATTTCTCTCTAACTCACTGTTTTACTTCAGTTCCCAGAACAATGACTATCATACAGTAGGTGTGTAATACAGTTTTTGTTTAAATGATTGATTGGTACAAGATAATGTTGAAATGCTCTTGACTCTTGTAAAGAATTCTATTAGAAAAGAAAAACTAATTATGTAAATGTTCACTCAGATTTTATTTAGCCAAGCTCTAGGAAGGAAAGGTGGTTTGCTGTGCATGTGCTTATTTTACAATAGGCTAAGTGGTCATGGAAGAACTTCTTGAGGAATTGTTTTCTGAGTTGACTTGAAAGATCAGTGTGAGTTGATTAAGCAAAAAGAGTGGAGAAAAGCATCCCAGCAAGAGGGAAAATGTTTGTAGTTCCAATGCACAGAAAGAAGAGCGTTTGAAGAGGAATATAGGGAGCAACCTGGAGGACGGGGTAGCAATCTGAATCTGTGCCAGTGACCAGTGTCCTAGTGCACATTCTTGTTTGCCTATAATTAAGTCACTGCCCCTTCCTTAGGCAATAGTCTGTTTTCCTGGGTATTTCCAGTTTGCAGGGGCCACAGGTTGGGAATTTAGCAGCTTGTCCAGAGGTGAGGGGGTGTCACTGGTGCCACCAGGCCAGGCATTCAGATATAATCTAACTCCCCTATTCTAACTGACTCAGGAGGGGCCGTGAAAGCCTGCCACAAAAGCCAGGAAGTAAAGAAACAAAGAATTTAGAAATATATAAAGGGGGTATTATCATTGTATTGGTTGTTCAGGCTTTGGATCTTTGAATCCCCTGTGCCAGCAGCACTGCTTTAAATAAAAGGTTTTTCCTGAATTTCTAATAGTCATTTTGTATTTTCTAGTCACCTGGTAAATTCTGCAACACTTTATTTGGGGCATTTTTAAAATATTTCTTCCTATTAATTTGAGTATGAGGATAGTGCAGTTGATTAGAAACCTGTTATATTTAAAGAAATATCTACAGAGACAATGGAATAGTGGTAATTAGTATTCTTGAGAACATTAACTATACTACAACTAACCAGATGCCATCTAGTGACACAGGGAATAGAATGTTATAACTGAAATATGTGCTCATACTTAATTTCACCTCAACAAACATGTATTGAGCATCTATTGGGAATCAGCCATTGAATTAAGTTTTTGAAAAGCAAAATTTAAACATCTTGTGAGCAGATGCTTGCTCACAAGATGTTTACAATTTAGCAGGAGAGAGAATATTTTAATCTGAAATGATAAGTACAGAGATTGAGATGTGCATATGGTACAATAAAACATAAAGAAAAGACATTTGTACAGGCTGGACTGTCAGAGAAGACTTTCTGGAAGAGGAAATCCATAAACTGAATCTTGAAGGCTAAGTAGAAATCAGATGTGAAGCGTGAAGTCAGGTGAAGAGAATGGAAGGGTGTAGAAAAGCATGATAAAAGGCTTGGAAACATAGAATAATGTAATATGTGTAGGGACAACCAATACTTTTGTATTGCCATCATGTGAATAGATACAGTTGAAAGGAATTTTTAGGGGTAAATTAGGCAGGTTAAGGGAATTTTAGGAATTAGGGGGTCCATGGGAAATAACTGCAGGGCTGCAAATCTGGGAGACTGGGAGCTGCCAAAAGGGATACATTCACAGAATAAGGAGGCTGGAAGCTGCCAAAAGGTATACATTTACTTAATAAAGAAAGAGGAAGCCACTCATTCACTGAATAGAGAAGAAAGCCACTTATTCACAAAATAAAGGGAAAGAAAGTCATTAATTCACAGAATAAAGTGGAAAGTCACAGAGAGTAGTGAAAAAAGAGGAAGACTCCACTTGGGGTTTGAGTCTTGATGCTACTATAGTGACCAATCAGAGGAAATATTAGGACACAAAGAACCACAGCCTATAGGTGACTGTGGGTCAGTGAAGGATTGTAAACTGGGAAATAATGTGGTCCTATTTGTACCTTGAATATATCTCTGACTATAGTTGGGAAATGGATTCAAAAGATGCTGAAGATATTTTTTAAAAAGTCTACTAATGAGGCTATAAAATGGATCATGGTATGGACTAAAATCATGGTAGCAAAAATAAAGAATGGATTCAAATATATTTATGAAGTAAAATGAATAAGACTTCTTCATTGAATGAATATGGGGTAGTGGGCACTGAAGAAGAAAAAGTAGTCAAGTATAATCCAGATTTCTGACTCAGGTGACTAACTGGGTGACACTGCTTTAAAATGACAGAGTGAATAAGGGACACTGTAGGAGAAACTGATTGATGAAGACAAAAAAGTGTTAAGTTCACCCACCTGGCATGGCTCCGTGTTTGAGTGTTGACCTATGAACCAGATCAAGGTTCAATTCCTGGTCAATGTTAGGTCACCAAAGGAGGAACACATGAGGCCAGAATGGTGGGTGATTACAAATTTATTTAATCATCTGTATACCAGGTGGCTGAGCCTGTATGGCTTCAGCACCCAGTGACGGGAGTCTGTGGCTTTTAAAGGAGTTTTGCAGGGCTTTTTCCTAGGCAGATTTTTTTTATGCATACCCGAAGGGGAGATAATGGAATGTGGTCACAGCAAGTGAAATGTGATCTCAGCAAGGGAATATCCATAGTGAATGGCCTGAAAAGTCAGTTGCTGGGGGATGGGATATCAATTAAATTGCTTGATCAGCCCTAACAGTAAGGGCACATGCCTGGGTTGTGGGCTGAATTCCTAGTAGGGGCATGCAGGAGGCAGCCAATCAGTGATTCTCTTTCATCATTAATGTTTCCATCTCTCTTTGTCTCCCTTCCTCTTGGAAATCAGTAAGAAATATACTTTTAAAAAAGTGTTAAGTTCACTTCTAGCAGAGGGATGTCTTCCCAGCACCCACCTCTCCCTCGGCCCATCTTTGGTTTAGGACTTGTGAGTCCCTCTGAATGTCTCAGACTAAGGCCCCAACACCACGAAAGAGAGAGAGAACTACATAACCAGACATCAGACATCGGAGAAGAGAGATCATGCAGAGACAAAGAAACAGCCTGTACATGAAAGAAAAGATGGCAACACCAGAAAAGGAAGTAAACAAATTGGAGGCAAGCAAACTGTCAGAGAAATGGTCATAAGGTGGATGAAAAGAATGGAAGACAAATTCAACAATATGTGTAAGAACAGAGATGAAATGAAGAACCAAGGAGAAATGAAAAATGGCATCACTGAATAACTCAATAGAAAGTGTTAACAGTAGACTAGAAGAAGCAGAGGACTGCATCAGTGAGCTAAAAGACAAGGTAGGAAAAAATACCCAAGCAGAGCAGCAGATTCTAAAAAAAAATAAATAAATAAAAATAAATTGAAAAGTAGGAGGAGAGACTAAAGAAATTTTGGGACAACACAAAACAAAACAACATCCTCATAAAAGGGATGCCAGAAGGAGAGGAAACTGAACAAGGAATAGTAAACCAGTTTGAAGAAATAATGACAGAAAACTTCCCTGATATAGGAGAAAAAAAAAACTCACACAAAGCCAAGAAGCTCACAGAGTCCCAAGCAAAATGAACCCCAAAAGAACTATGCCAAGCCACATTATAATTAAATTGGCAAACACCAAAGTAAGAATCTTAAAAGTGGCCAGAGACAGAAAGTTACCTACAAAGGATCCCCGATCAGACTAGTGACAGATTTCTCAGCTGATATCTCAACAGAAACACATCAGGCCAGAAGGGAATGGAATGAAATATACAAAGTCATGCAAATGAAGGGTCTGAATCCAAGAATACTGTACTCAGCAAGGCTATCAATAAAAATTGAGGGTGAAATCAGGAGCTTCAGAGACAAATAAAGGGCTAAGGGAATTTATTACCATCAAACCAGCAATGCAAGAAATGCTAAAGGGTCTGCTGTAAAAAAAGAAATAGGAAGTGGAGAAGGAACATAGGGGAAAAGAATAAAAATGGTGACAAACAAGTACCTATCAATAATAACTTTAAATGTAAATGGATGAAATGCCCCAATCAAAAGACTTAGAGTAACTGAGTGGATAAGAAAACATGACCCATATATCTTCTGTACACAGGAAACCCACCTCAGAAAAAAAGATGCACACAGAGTGATGGTAAAGGGATGAAAAAGGTTTTTCAGGTGAATGGGGGGGAAAAAAAAAGCTTGGGTAGGAATAGTTATATCTGACAAATTAAATCTCAAAGTGAAGGGCATAAAAAGAGATAAGGAAGGCCACTTCATAATACTAAAGGGAGCAATCCAACAAGAAGAAATAACTCTGGTAAACATCTACACACCCAATACAGGAGCACCCAAATACATAAAAAAAAATTCCTGGAGGATATCAAGGGAGATATTGACAGCAATACGATCATAGTAGGGGACTTTAATACCCCCCTATCACATTGGACAGATCATCTAAACAAAAAGTCAGCAAAGAAACATCAATCCTAAATGACTCACTAGACCAGATGGAATAATTGACATCTTTAGAACATTTCACCCCAAAGCCACAGAATATACATTCTTCTCAAATGCACATGTGTCATTTTCAAAGATAGACTATATATTGGGTCACAGAAAAAGTCTCTTCAAATTCAAGAAGATAGAAATCATATTAAGTATCTTCTCAGATCACAGTGGCATAAAACAGGAAATCAACAAGAATAAAAAACAATCCAAAAAAATAAAAACACATGGAGACTAAATAACATGCTATTAAACAATGACTGGTTACAAGAGAGATCAAAGAAGAAATAATAATAGTAATAATAAAAATCAGGGCAGCAAACAACAATGAAAACACCACAATCCAAAATCTATGGGACAAAACAAAAGCAGTCTTGAGAGGGAAGTTCATAGCTTTACAAGCCTACTGCAAAAAAAATAAGAAACAATGGTAATAAATTACCTAACCCTACAACTCAAAGAGTTAGAAAGAGAGCAATAAGAAAAGTCCAGTTTAAGCAGAAAGAAGGAAATAATAAAGATCAGAGTGGAGATAAATAACATAGAGACCAAAAACAAAAACAAAAAACAGACAAAAACCCCAAAAGATCAATGAAACCAAGAGCAACCTGGAGGAAATAGACATATTCTTAGAAAAATACAACCTTCCAAAACTCAATTAGAAAGAATCTAAAAATCTCAGTAGGCCAATAACTATGGAAAAATTTTGAAGCAGTCATCAAAAAGCTTCCAGAAAAAAAAAAAGAAAAAAGAAAAAAGAAAAAAAAAGCCCAGGGCTATATGGCTTCACAGGGGAGTTTAACCAAACATTCAAGGAAGAACTAAAACCTATCCTCCTTAAACTATTCCAAAAAATTCAAGAGGAAGGAACACTTCCAAGCTCCTTCTATGAAGTCAGTATCACCCTAATAACCAAACCAGATAAAGACAACACAATGAAATAGAATTATAGGACAATATCCCTCATGAACATAGATGCCAAAATTCTCAAAAAATTCTTGCAAATCAGATCCAGCAGTACATCAGAAAGATCATGCACCATGACCAAGGATAGTACAATATCTGCAAATCAATAAATGTAATACATCACATAAACAAATTGAGAGAAAACAACAACACACAGTTATATCAATTGATGCAGAAAAAGCATTTAACAAAATCCAACATCCTTTCTTGACAAAAACTCTCAGCAAGGTGGGAATAGAAGAATCATACCTCAGCATAATAAAAGCCATATATGACAAACCCACAGCCAACATCAGACTAAATAGGCAAAAACTAAAACCATTTCCACTAAGAACAGGAACAAGAGAAGGATGCCCACTCTCACCACTCCTGTTTGACATAGTACTGGAAGTATTAACCATTGCAATTAGACAAGAAGAAATAAAAGGCATTCAAATTAGAAAAGGAGAAGTAAAACTGTCCTTATTCACAAATGACATGATATTTTACATAAAAAAACCTAAAGACTCCATAAAAAACTAATAGACTTAATAAATGAATTTGGTAATGTAGCAGGATACAAAACTAATGCCAAAAAATCTATGACATTTCTATACACCAATAGTGAATTTACGGAAACAGAGACTAAAAATTCAATCCCATTACCATTACACCAAAAAAATTAAGATACCTAGGAATAAACTTAACTAAGGAGGTAAAAGACGTATATGTGGAATACTGCAGGACACTGAAAACAGATAGAGGAAGACATAAACAGATGGAAGAACATACCATGTTCATGGTTTGGTAAGATCAACTACCCAAAGCAATCTCGATTCAATGCACTTCCCACTAAAATACCAATGGCACATTTCACATACCTAGAAAGAACTCTCCAAAAATTCATATGGAATAAAAAAATACCACAAATAGCTACAGCGTTCCTGAGAAAAAAGAACAAAGTAGTTGTGATTTTGATACCAGATTTCAAGCTGTATTACAAAGCCACTGTTCTCAAAACTAGTACTGGCACAAGAACAGACGTACAGACCAATGGCATAGAATAGAGATTCCAGAAATTGACCCAAACCACTATGCTCAATTAATATTTGACAAAGGATGCATGGACATGCAATGGAGTCAAGACAGTCTCTTCAATAAATGTTGTTGGAAAAATTGGACAGATACATGCAAAAAAAAAAAGAAACTAGATCAACTTATACCATACACAAAAATAAACTCAAAATGGATAAAGGACTTAATCATAAGACTGGAAACCATAAAAATACTAGAGGAATCCATAGGCAGCAAAATGTCAGACATATGACAAAGCAATTTATTCACCAATATTGCTTCTAGGGCAATGGAAACTAAAGAGAAAATAAATAAATGAGACTACATAAAAATAAAACAGCAAAAGAAACCATCAACAAAACAACAAGAAAGCCCACTGTATGGGAGGACATATTTGCCAATGTTATCACCAATAAAGGTTTAATCTCCAACATTTACAAGGAACTCATACAACTTTATAAAAGGAAGATAAATGATCCCCCCCAAAATGGGCAAAGGACCTAAATAGATACTTCGCAAAAGAACACAGAAGAAAGGCCAAGGGACATATGAAAACATGCTCAAAGTCACTAATCATCTGAGAGATGTAAGCCCAAATGACAATGAGGTACCATCTCACACCTCTCAGAATGGCTATCATCAACAAATCAACAAATGACAAGTGCTGGCAAGGATGCAGAGAAAAAGGAACCCTCTTGCACTGCTGATGGGAGTGCAGACTGGTGCAGTCACTGTGAAGAACAGTTGGAGTTTCCTCAAAAAACTAAAAATGGAACTCCCATTTGACCCAGTGATCCCACATCTAGCAATATATCCCAAGAAACTAGAAACATCAATCAAAAAGGATACATGCACCCCTATGTTCATAGCAGCACACTTCACCGTAGCTAAGATTTGTAAACAGCCTAAATGCCCATCAGCAGATGAGTGAATTAGAAAAATATGGTACGTCTATACAATGAAACACTATACTGCTATAAAAAAGAAGAAATTCTTACCATTTGCAGCAGCATGAATGGAATTGGAGAGCATTATGCTAAGTGAAATAAGCCAGGCAATGAAAGAAAAATACCACATGTTATCACTCATTTATGGAAAATAAAGAACATTATAACCCAATGAACAAAAAGATACAGAGGCAGTAAAGCATCAAATAAAATAGACTGTCAAATTACAGAGGGAAGGCTAGTAAGTGTTGGGGAAGAGGGAAAGAGATCAACCAAAGGACTTGCATGCATGCATATAAGTGCAATCCATGGACACAAGACACTGTGGGGGGTGGGGTGAGGGTATGGGACAGGGGGTATAGGAGGCTGGGGGAAGGTCAAAGGGGGGAAAAAAGAGATATATGTATTACTATCTTTAAACAATAAAATATTTTTTTTAAGTGTTAAGTTCAATTGTAGGCATGTTGAATTACACATGCTCCTCAGATCCCCAAATAAAGGGACTGGGTATGTCAGTTGGTATGGTTTTAAAACATGGCTGCACGTTTCTTGTTTTTGTTCTTTTGACACTTTTTCTTGACTGTTGTAGTAAAGATATCTGCAAATTTGTGTTTTATTTTTTGCATGCTAGTATGCATATTAGAATAATTGTTTTAAATTTCTCTCATAATATTTTGATTAGTGGTTTTCAAATTCTCCTTGAATTTGCTTTGGTCCTGAGGTCCATTTTAAAATGAATATTATCACTTGAGTCATAAATAAGAGATATCAATACACCAAAACAATACATGTTTTCATATATCCCATTTGTCAGGGGTGTTTGGCAGGGATATAAACCCTTCAAGAGCAGATTTGTAGCGGATGCCCCTCATCCAAATGCATCATTATGTCATATTTCTTTCTAGACACTAAAGCATGTTGTAAATTAGGAAAGACCACGAGGTTTGGGAGTTATGTGGAACTTGACTGAACCTCTGCTACACACTTAGTAACAGACACCACCATTTTTATTGAGAATTTATATTCCAAATATTTACATCTTATCCCTAATCTTCAGCAGAATTCCATAGTTGTTATTAATTTGCTCATTTTAAGTTTAAAGATTAAAGCTTAGAGAGGTTAAATAACTTTTCCAAGATAATTAACTATTAAGGATAAAATTGGGACTTGGATCTATCTGATTCTAGAGTCAGATGGAAAGAGACTGACCTCTGTAATATGATAGACCTCTGTTTGGTACCAGCTCTCCACTTAAGAGCTGTATGGTTTGGGCAAGTGTGACTTACCAGCTCTAAGTCTCAAGCTACCCAATAGAAAGAAACTACCAATTTAAAGGGTTACTTTGATAAATGCATATATAATAGGTGCTTAATGAATGTACTTTCTCTTCCATTATCCATTTTAATATATGTTGTTTCTTACATATTATTTCAAAAGTATTTTGATAGTAACTCCCTAAAAGAATGGCAGTTTTTCCTCTTGTAATGAGAATTTGTATTGTTTTATTTATTTTTAAAGAAGAGAGTAACTAAACATGTAGAAAGGTAACCAGTATACACAAAATCACACATAGGTTTTTAAATACCATTTCAATCCTTTGTGTATTCCTTCCTCTACCTTAGCCTAGTCCATGCAAGCACACTAAACTAGATTCATAAAATTAAGTAGTTCACTAAACTCTAAATATAGAATTTAATATAGAAGAAAATTGAATATTTATAATTTCACTGATGAAAAATTATCAAAACATTTAATGAATCCACCACATCTTCCTTCTACTCCTCTGACACTCTTATCTCTTAGTTATTTTTAACTGGTTGAAAACTATAGAAATTCACCACTGAAAGTAAGACTTTATTACTTTTTGAGAATACACTATAGTATGTTTACTATAAATAATTCACACCATACTACACTTGTCAAAACAAATGAATGAAGTATACATCATGCAATAGGAGCCTTGATTTTTATTGTTTTTGCTCCCTTACTCGCTGATTCTCCAATTGTAGCTCCCTGTCACTGTGAATTAGAGTGGGACTGCTGTATACAAATACTGTATTCTGGGCAATTAGATATTGGGATAGGACCCTCTGCAAATTATTTTAACTGGTGTCAGTGCTGAAGCAAATAAGATGTTTTAGCAAAACAGAGTTTCAGTTCTGTTTCTAGTTTGGGTGATTTTCAGGCCCTAAACATAAAGGAGTGCTTTTCTTTGTCAAAGGCAGCCTTTTCAAATCTAACTGCCAGACACACTATTGAGCTATGTGTTCAATTCTAATTGGCTGAGATCTTTTCAATTTGGCAGTTTCATCTTTAATGCAATGGATATAAGATTATGTGTAGGTCTTTTCAATGGTTTTTCCATACTGGTGATTAGGGCAGAGGATTTGAACATAAGCAGGCTGCTGGCTATTTCTTCTGGCCAATTTAAATTGATTCATACAAGTCTTTTGTACCTCAGGGAAAGGGCAGAACAAATCCAAGTGAGTGAGACAGCTATCGCTACTTTCAGATGGTGTAGAAAAAAAAGGTTGGCAAGGGGAGGCAGACTTAAGGATGGGAAACACTCTAAATATTGTAAAATTGGAGCTCTGAGCAGAATGGTAGAAAAATACTGAAACTTAACCAGTAGGCTTCTGTGTAGAATCAAGGTCACAAGAAAAATTATTTCCAGGATTTATTTTGATATCCTTAGGTTAAAAAGGCTATGTAAATAAAGAAACATCAAAACAAAAACAGATTCATATGAAACAGAAACCAAAGAGATGGTTACCAGAGGGGGTGAAAGAATGGGTGAAAAAGCTGAAGAGGAATAGTGAATAATATGTTGATAATGTTACAAGGTGACAGATGATTATTATTGTAGAATTAGTGGGGTGATCACATTGGGTACAAAAATGTCAAATCACTAAACTGTAGACTTGAAACTAATATAACTAATACAATATAGTATGCCAACTATAATTAAATAAAAATACAAGGGATATGTAAATAGAAAGTATTTTTCATATCTGATCCTACTTTCAGGTCTTTTCTGAAAGTACCTAAAAAAAAAAAAGATAACTCTTCCAAAAGTTCAAAGCACCCCTCAACATGCTATATCACAGTAGTTGGCAAAGTCATTCATCAACAGAGTGGCAAACCGTGGCTTTCAAGCCACATGTGGCTCATGAGCCACAGTTTGTTGACCACTACTATATCAGACTATCAGAGATCTCAACTGAAAGTTTGGTTTGGGTCAGGTGAAAATGTGTCTTAGAATAATCCATACAGAGGTTAATGTTTCTGAAAAACATTCTCAAATTTCTATTGAGAGGTTAAAGTAGGATGAGCTATTCATATTGGACCCATCCAAAATTACACCTCTTCAAATAGATAGACCTTGGTTATGAGGTTCCTTCTGGTTTATCAGTTCAGGTTCATCTGTCCTGGATGGGGCCATTTATACATAATTTACTTTGCATAAAGAAGAAACTTCTTCTCCATCTCAAACTTGCCCAGGGAAGTCCTTAGTATGCCACATCCATTAATTTATTGAGTCCCTCTCTGAGCAAAAAAGAAAAGCATTTCTTTTTCTTTTCTTTTTTTAATTGATTTCAGAGAGGCGGGGAGAGGGAAAGAAAGATAGAAATAACAATGATGAAAGAGAATATCAACTGGTTGCCTCTAGCATACACCCTACTCCCCAGTGGAGATAGAGCCAACAACCAAGGCATGTGCCCCCAATAGAAATTCAACCTGGGACCCCTCAATTCTCAGGCCGATGCCTCTGTTCACTGAGCCAAATCAGCGAGGAAAGCATTTCTTCATCTAAATAAAACAGGGACAATGTACTGTTGACAATATTTTAAGAAGGCAATTTCAATCCTCCTTGAACAAATGAAAATGATGCAACATTTCTCCAGCAAAAAAAAAAAATAAATAAAAATTATTTTGTTGGTTTGATTTCTTCTATCCTAAGAACATACCCAAACCATCCATCTGTCTCCTGAGTACTAACATTCAATTTGTTAAAATTCATGATAATAATGAAATGCAACACTGGTGCCTGGCACATTAGTTGAACAAATAAGAGTGACAAGCATGGCATATGTTGCAGAGACCAGTGGCTAAATCCTCTAAGCTACAGGAATTTTGTTGTCATTTATTAGGAACTCTTAGGAGCTTATACCATGATTTATTGTTTTATAAAGTGTGAGGATTCACAAAAACATAAAATAAAACCAGTTTTCAACTATCATTCTCAATCAACTAAACACAAACAAAACCAGTGCCTGTGAAGAGCTAGCTGCAGCAGCTATTTCTGAGCTGTCTTCCAGAAGATTGAAGCTTTGTAAATAATCTTTCTCTGAAACTAAAATTTCTTAAGAGGTGCTGATAATCATCTAAATAAATGCCACATATTGAGTAACTATATATCCAAAAGCCTCAGGATATGTAATATTTCCCAACTGATACTCAAATATAGAACTATCTGAAATTTATTTTATACAAAGCAACAGGTTATTACACCTAACAGAAATGTTTACAGATACTTATCAAAAGACATGTAAGTGAGTGTTCACAGCAACAGCATTTTTTATAATTCATAATTAAAAATTCTTTAAATGCCCCTAAACAGTAGAATGAATTTGTACCTTGTGATATAGTTGCAAATCATTATATTATACAATGATAATGAATGATCTACAACTATCTGCAATAATATAGATGAATCTTACAAATTGTGGGTCAAATCAAAGAAATATATAGCATGCCATTCCATTTATATAAAATACATAAAGTGGCAAAGCTAATATATGCCCCATGAAGACAGAGGTAACCTTTTTGAAGACTGACTGGAAGAGAATGTAAGTAGGGATTTGTGGTACTAGCCATGACTCATTTCTTCATCTGTATGCTAGAGTGGGTTCAGTTTGTGAAAATTCATTGAACTACAATGTATAAACAGATATGTGTATGTTGTGTGTGTGTATTTATACAAAACAAATAAAAATAGCAGGCCTACTAGTATATCTACAAATTCCCTACTATTCCACATTTGTTCACTTGTTTCTATTAAAGTAACTACGATGTCTTCTTTTTTACTAGAAATCTTCAAACCTGTATGTTTTTATTTCTTGTTGTCTATGTTCTATAATAGCTGCCTATTTCTATCCATCAAACTACATTTCTCCATTCAATAATGGACTTTCATGTTTTACTTCAGGTAACCTGATAAATCTTCCAGTTTAGTAATTGTTCTCCTTTAGTATGGACTGCTAAGATTCTAGCATTTAAAAAGATGAAGACACTTCTTTACATATTTTAAACTTCCTAATAAAGTAATACAGACATCAAAGTCTGACATTTTACAGCATTTAGTTGTAGCTCCCTGATTTCAATTACAATGTCTATTGTTCCATGTCCTCTAGAAATTTAAACTCCATAGGGCCTCATGCATATAAAGCTCGCTTGTGTACAGTTTGCTTCTAAGACACAATATATCTTAATAATATTGACAAAGATGCTAGTTCACCTTCTAATTGTCTCTAGTTTCCTTTCCCTTAAAATAAAAATTTTGTTATTAATCATCTTTATTTCTATACTATTGCTATTTCCAATGTTATCATTACTAAAATACAGTTATTAGGTACTTATTTATACCAAACACTGTTGTAAGCAATTTGTACATACTATTTCATTTACTCTTTACAATCTTGTAAAAGAGGAGTTGTTGTTCTCATTTTCCAGATGAAGAAACTGAAGTTCATCAATAATAAATAACTTGCCTAAGATAAATGAACATGTCTTGATTTAAACCCAAGTATTCTCCCATCCTAGCCCAAGCTTGCACCAGTAAGTTTATACTTAAACACTAATCCTTAGCTCCCTTACTTTTTAAAGTAGAGGCATTGTCAGCAGATCTGACAAACATTCCCTTTCTTTTTTTGTATTTATTTCCTTTTTAAAAAGTTGAATTCATATAAAAATTTCCACCATATAAGAGATAAAGACTCACTTTATGTCTACTCTAAGAAAGTAACTGTCATTATCCATCACAATTCTGTTTCTTTAGTATCTAGGAATGTGAGCTCATTCTCTACAAGTGCCAATGCCAAGCATTCCTTCAGTTCATCTGCAGCTCAGGGGTTGCCTTCCCTACTGATGGTCTACTGGACTCTTTGGTGCAAGTCTCCAGTGACTCAAATGTAATTTACAGAGAAATTAGAGTATATATATCATTCAAGAAAAAAAATTATTGATGCCATAATCTATGCACACTGTTCCATGTATTACTAGAGAGATGCAATGATGAAAAATATACCTTTTTCATAAGCCCACATCAAACATGTCTGCTCATCTTTTTCACCACTAGACCTGCTGGGATCACAGGCTACTAGATTCATATCAGCTCCATTATCCAGTAAGAACTGAACCAGGCGAATGTGACCATGGTAGCAAGCAGAGTGCAATCCTATAATAGAATAGAATGAAAGTGCAAAAGGAAAAAAGAGAAAGACAATCCCAATTTTAAAAAGACAGTCATCACCATGTAGTAGATTTGTTGCCAGAGATACAAAGAAAGGATTTACTTCTTTGATAATGAATTAATTCCATTATCAAGCAAACAAGATATACTTTAGGCAAAAAAGTATATTATTCTAGTTGATCTTCTATATAGATTGCCTTTTTGTTTAGCACAATTCCTAGTATTTCTATATCTACTGTAATTACCAAGAAAAAAGTTCCATCTTTGTACATATCAAAGAACAAAGACCCAATCAAAGATTTTTCTTGATCAGCCAACCAAGGGGAGGGCAGTATTGTTAGTCTATTCTTGGTGCAGGGCACAAGGAATTCATTGACTAGAGATACTTTAGCACAACAGTGAAACTACCTCAAAGTCAGTTGTTTATTGCTATCACCATGTACCATCAATTCTAAATGATGTAATTGATAAAATACCCCTCTCTCTGTTGTGGACCACTCCCACTTCCCCCTTTCTTCTTGATAGTTTTGGATATGCCTCATAAACTCATGATGATCTCACCACAGCCTTACCTGTGTGCCCATCTCTTCCTTGGTGGTTGATGCTTACAACATTTTGATCAAGAAGAAATTTTACCAGGTCAATGTTCTTGCCATAGGTACAAGCACTGCAAAAAATATACCATAAAGAAAATAGAAAGCCCTTGTTATAGGCTGAAATGCATGCTCCTCAAGTTAATATGCTGACACCCCAACATAAAAAAACTTCAAAATGTGACCATATCTAAAGAGATACAATTTAAATAGGTAATTAAATTAAAAAATGAACCATTAGACTGAGTCCTAACCTAATATGACTGGTATTCCAATAGGAAGGGAAGATTCATACACAGTTATAGAAACAGAAGACAACCATGTGATGATACAGCAGAAAAGTGGCCATCTGCAAGGCAAGGAGAGAGACTTCAGAAGATACCAGATCCTCTGATGCCTTGATCTGGACTTCCAGCTTCTAGAACTGTGAGAAAATAAACATCTGGTTTTCAAGCAACAGAGTCTGTGATATTTTGTTATGGCCACCCTAGAAAATAAATACAGCCCTGATTTACCCAGGGTACTCTAGATGATGGGGTGTTTATAGAAGTGACTCTGCTTACCTTGATATGTTACAACAGAATTCTTTTAAGACGAGAAGGAATCTTGTCATTTTAATGTTCCTACTGCACCAACACAAGGCTGGTTCTTAATTAAACTTTCTTGAATAATTCATTGAGTGAATAAAAAGCTACCATCTCACTGCAACAGACTTTACCAGCATTGATTAGTTGCATAATAAATAGTCCCCATAATACTACACTTTTAATGTTCCATTGTTGAATGGCCCGACTGTTTCTTTCAAAGCAACTATTTATAGAAAATAATGAGCTCTGAAAAAAAAAAAAAAAAAAAAAAATATATATATATATATATATATATATATATATACACACACACACTAGAGGCCCAGTGCACAATTCATGCATCAGTGGGGTCCCTTGGCCTGGCCTGCGGGATCAGGCTGAATCCCACTCTCTTACATCCCCTGAGGGGTCCTGGATTGTGAGAGGGTGCAGGCCAGGATGAGGGACCCCACTGGGCACGATTGGGGCCGGAGAGGAATGTGGAAGGTTGGCCAGCCAGGGAGGGACTGTGGGAGGGCTCCATGGCGTGTCCAGTCCATCTCACTCAGTCCCGATTGGCCAGACCCCAGCAGCATGCTAACCTACCAGTTGGAGCATCTACCCCTGGTAGTTAGTACACTTCATAGCAACTGTCAACTGTCTGCCCCTTAGGGGTCAGTGCATGTCATAGTGAGCAGGTGAGCAGCCTGAGCATATCATTAGCATATTACACATTGGTTGGTTGAATGGTAGATCGGATATTTAGCATATTAGGCTTTTATTATATAGGACATATCTGTGTATACATATACATATGAAAACAATAACACAAGTAAATATATTGAGTGCTTGCTATATACAAAGCACTGTGATTAGTACATAACATAATTAACAATTGAGTAAATTTCTCATGTAAAAGAGAAGTTTACTTTATACTTAAAATGACTAGAATAAAAACATCATGTTATTTCTAATTGCCACAGGCTAGCACAAAAATAAAACAACTGAACATACTTTTTAACACAACTTCACTAATCTTGTCATATAAGCAATCCTCTGGAAGTGACAATCATCTTCTGATTATAGTTGGTTCCAATTTATGTGCACTGAATAGCAAAATGATTTGAAAACTAGCCTGAGGTATCAGCCTTAACAAGCATGACCTATGGGAAAAGAGAACACCAGCAACCTGTACATGTCAGTTCTGCTAATTGTCCCCTTCAGTGACAGATCCCACTGAACAATTTCAACTGAAGGTGGGATCTGAAAAGTTCTTGAATATGTTCTGTTATAGAGTGTATAGAAAACAGGCAAAATATTTTGGTACTAGAACATGAAGACATATTTAAAAAGTACAAGAGTAGGAATTAGACAGGCATTCATTACATGGTTTTCTAGCCATAAGAATTTCTGGCAAGTTACTTATTTTCTCTAATCCTCAATTTTTCTCATCTGTAAAAGAGGGGTAATAAATGCAACTTTGTAAAAAGGTTATGAGGTTTAAATAAGATAATAGACACAAGTAATCTGGCATATAATCACTCCATAAGTGGTAGTTTTCTTTGCCTCCCTTTTTGCTGATCTCTTGATTGTTAAGAAAAATCTGGAAATCCAAGTGGAATTTGACAGGTTGATACCTAATGCAGAAGCACAAGCTTAACTTTAGTGCTGTATGAAAAAGGGTCTCTTCATTTAATTATTTATCACTGTATTAGGAACACTTTGTAAATATAGAGTCCCAGGCTTATTTTGTTTATTTTTTAGAGGTTACAAACTGGCCAAGACATCTGAAATGTACAGCTAAATTATCTTATATTCAAATTTTACTGAATTAAAATTATTCTTTTTATTTTTATAGCCAAACTAGGGGCCCAGTTCATGAAATTCATGCACTGGTAGGATCCCTAGTGGCTGGTGGCTGCTGGCCAGGGCCCCCCTCCCTTCCCCCTCCCCCTGGTCAAATTCCCAGACAACTCCTGATTGAGGGGACAATTTGCATCCTACACTTTTGTTATGTAGGATAGTTACCTGTTAAAAATGAAGGTTTTAAATCTGTCCCTTAGGGACAATTTAGAAAGTTATAGCTCTGAGTTATTAGCTATCTTTCCCTGTCCTCTCTCTTCCTCTCCCTCCTTTCCTTCTTTGTTGCAACTTTTCGAAATTCAGCTGCTCCTTCAGAATGCTTTTCTAGAGCAGAAAGCATATTGTAAAGAGCTCTCATAGATGGTTAGAAAGGAGCTAATGCTTTCCTAGGTCTCTCACTGGCCACCCTGACTAAGCTTTTATAGGCTGACAGATGGATGTCTTAGATAGGTAGATACATTTGCACATAAGGTTTATGTGCTTAGGAAAAAAGTGTCACATTTAATGCTAATGAATTCCAGTAATGAGATTCTTGTAGGAAGAGGACTATGGGCACTGCCCCTTTTGGCAGCTTTCTGTGGAGTGAAGTGGAAAGGAAACAATATGCTTACAGATGTTGATATGCCTGTTGCCTTGGCAACATCAGTCCCAGTCTTTGGGGCTGCTGCCAGGAATGCAGCATCTGGCACAGGCCCCATCTGTTGTACTAACAGCAGCATCTGCTTCTACCTTATCTCCTGTGCTTGTAGCTTGAGATCCTTGTCTCCTGCCCACCCTCCGCTCTCGCTCTCTGATTACAACATCTGCCACTATTTGTTCTTGCTGTATGTACACATCTGCAGGTGCCATAGAGTGTCCGCTAAGTGTAGTGGCTATTGTATTTAAATATTCATTTACCTGTGAAAAGCTGTCTCACTGAAGATGTTTTCCTTAGTCAGACTTTCTGTTCCTGATGTTTGGATGATTTCCTTGGCGACTTCAAATTTGCCATTGTAGCATGCCCTAGAGTTAAAGAACATGTTTTGATTACAGTAAATAGGTACATGCCAAATACTTGGAGGACCTATGGAATTATACATAATACTCACAGGTGCAAAGGGGTGTCTCCATAGATATTAACAACATGAGGCTGGACTTCTGAATCACTCTGAAGCAGGAACTTCACTATATCATGGTGTCCAAAGCGAGAGCAGAAATGAAGTGGGACATGGTCTTCATTGTCCTGTGCGTTCACTGTCATCAGCGAGAAAGAAAAAGGTATGTCACTTGGAAGCCCTTGTTCCTTAGCCTTCTCATGGGGAGTGTCAGGGATTTTTCCCAAGTGCCTGAGAGACTCCTAGAAATTGCCAATTAATGATAATAATAAAGAAAATTAAGTGCAACCAATTTAAAAAATTATAATTATATTCTATTGCCTAATATCACATTAAGCGGGCTTTCTTCTAGTTCCCATAAATTCTATGGAACGCATCTAATCAAATCTACCTTGCACAATGGAATAGTTCAGGAAACTAATATGCACCTAAAAGGTGCTCATGGCTTTAATTCCACAAGTATCTCCTTTCAAATTGATTTTCTCCTCCTCTAGAGGATGTTAAAAATTACTGCTCCTGGCCAGAGCACCATTTCCGAGATTTAGGTTTAACAAGTTAGGGAGGGGCCTAGCTCTCTGTATGTTTACAACACTGTTTGGGGGGTTCTGATGCACCTTAACTGAGAATTATCACATTATGGTATACAGAGCAGGTACGATAAAGACCAATGAGCTTTAGAGTGAGACAGACAACTCATTAATCCCATTACTATAGACAGTTATTGAACATTCAATTGCTCACTCAGTAGTGGGCATTTGTCCTTCTCTTCAGCCCACCTGGCCTTATAACCTATTCCGACATTTGGCGAATTTCCTGTACTAAAAGAGGCCAAAACCATGTTCTATCATAGAAGCTGAAAATATTTCCAAGTTTCCTTTGCAGCGAGGAAACAGAACTGGCAGAGGGTGACCATATGTTCTGGTTTAGGCCTGTTAGTCTAGCATAATGTTTCATAGTGACCGTTTCACTCTCAGTGCTCTTGGACACTTATCTATAGGCTCTTTCCACCAACACATTATATGAGATTCTGACATTGGGGCTGATGACAGGAAAAAAGCAGAGCCTAAGCTATCTGGCAATGCAGCACTGGCAGAGTAGCACCAGCCAGTTTCCAGAAGGAGTGATGCAGCCCCAGACTCAGTGCCCTGCATTGCTGGCACCAAGATTGCAAGTGGTGCTGTGTGTGCCAAGCAGGGTGGCCTTGTAGCTTCATAGGACTAGTTGTGGAGTGTGATTTTGGATATAATTCTTCACTATGAGGATTCCAGGACTGATTTTCCAAGCCTGGCTTGGGGAAGGTTATGCACATTGCTTGCTATCTTTACCATATTTCTTTTAAAAATTAGCAAAAATTAGTTTCCAGTGCTTACAAATGAGAAGACCTGACTGGTACCTATTCATTCCTCAACAAGTATGAAATGATCACTAGGCACCAGCACTGTGCCAGGTGAGAATGTATTGATTTCTTCTCAGTAGCAATAGCTGAAATAACATAATTGTTGCAGGGATGCTGAGAGGATTCAAGAAGAGCATAATTGGAAAGCTTCTAGCAAGATGCCTATCACATATGAGGCACTTAATAAAAATGTCTTCACTCCCTTTCTACTAATTTCCCTCCTAGACATTTGCTAAGTGCTAAGACCAATAAGCTGTAAATGCATAGAGTCGATACCCTCATGTAACTTAAAAGCTAGTTGGATAGTCAAGAATTACAGGACTAAAGTAATAATAACTGAACACCAATTCTGGATTAGCTTTAGCATAATTTTAAAAACTAAAATAACTAAATCAACTAGTCTATAGCCATTTAAAAAATATCTTATTATCCCATCTGTACAGAGTGCTTTATTCAAGATAGAAAATAATAATCCTTAACAAACCCAATTAATCCACATATATTTTCAAATTGTTCATAGAACCAAAAGAATCAAAGGGGAAAAAATTTAATGATGAATGACAGGGAAAAAAGGGGAAGAAAATAGTTCATTTAAAAATGTGCAAGTACTAATTCATTACTACTGTACTGTTGTTATAACCATCATTTGATATGTAATGAACATGAATTTAGGCCTTGTAGTTGCTATATTTTTAGATAATTATTCTCATTTCATTTTCCTGCAAGATCTTAAGCCACAGGGAAATTCTTCAGCAAAATCACTGAACTCCTCCCAAAGCTGTTACTGAAAAATAAATCTTTGATTCTTTTCTATTAATGAGTGACTCAGAAGGGCACCCTTCCTTCAAAAGAGTGTTTCTATTTGTTTTGATTATCTTCCTTTTTATGATACTTTTCCTTTGTTTACATCCTATTGGAAGCCAGGGAAAGTCAATACTGTGAGTCTATGCCTGAGGACAGTGGGAAGTCCAGAGCATCTGGAGGTCACATAAGAGTTCTTGAGGTCCAAAGGGGCCATTGTAAAGCAGAATGAAGCACAATCTTCTATTTATTCATAATTTGCCTTTGGCCATCCCTGGCCCCATCTAACATTATTCTTCTACTAGAGGCCCATTGCATGAAGATTCATGCAATAGGCCTCCTTCCCCTGGTTGCCAGCACTGGTTTTCCTCCAGCACCCAGGACCCAGTCCTTTGCTCTGGCTGCTGCCTTCTGCTTTCACTCTGGACAGAGCCTTCAGTCTTCTCCACTATGACTGGAGCACCGCTTCTGTAGCTCCCTACACCCCCCATGTTCTCCCTCATAGCAGGCGCCCTGCCTTGCCTGGCTGATCCACACCTGTGCATGCAAATTAATCAGCCATCTTTGTTGGGTTAATTTGCATACTCACTCCTGATTGGTTGATGAGCATTGTGGAGGTATGGCCAATTTTTATTTTAGTGAAGATAGTTGAATCAAGAAACTTCAACGAAGATTATCCACTTGGTGAATTACCTATAATGGCCTAGATATTTTTCCCTTCAATTAGTAAATGCCAACCAAAGGGACAAGCCAGGAGAAATTTGGATCAGGTATAGAGCTTAGGTGTATACACTTATATTTATGCTCTAGTCATTTTGATTTACTTAGTTTTCTCTTGGACCAATTTGCAAGGATAAGAAAAGTATTAGTTATTTTAGCTTCTCTGAGGAAATTAGATGTGTGAATGATATTCTGTTTTCTCTAACTTAACATCTTATTGAAATATTTAAATAAAGTAAAATTTCAAAAAAGCCACATTTGTGAATCATTGGTATTTGAAAATTATTTAGTGCCTATTCCTCTACTTTGAAGAGAGTATGTATTCCGTAATGTTTTTTGAAAGAAAGATTAGATAAAGGGATGGGTGAATGGATGTTATTACTTGCTTATGTCTGTTTATTGATCTTAAAGATAAAACAAAAAAATTCATATTGACATCAATGTCAGTACATATCATTAGCTCTCTAAAGCAATTCCCAAGTGTGTCTCAGATTTTTAATAATACATTTGTGTAATATTTCTGACAAGGTATACTTTAAAAAATAAATACTTCCTCTTATTGACCATGTCCTAGAAATTTTATGACTTTCTACAATATTCAATTTCATGTTAAAATAACTATAGATTTTAACAGTCAGAGGATAACAAATTTAAACATCCTAAATTTTAAAGATTGTGACAAATGTATCACCATTTTCTTCTTAAAGAGTTCAACAATATTTTGACCTTTTCAATCTCATTCAATAAGCATTTCATTTATCCCTTTTCATTGCCCTGAGAGATATAAGAGAAAAGATGGAGACTTAAAAGATACATGACTGAGTAGGTCAGTCTCCCAGACACGTTGAACTGAAGAGGGTACTTTCAGAATTGCATTTTGGCTAATTTTGTAACCTGAATTTATTTTCATTTGTCACATTCTGTTACCAAGGAAACATACTGAAAATATCAGATTTCAAATTGTGCTTCTTTTTGGGGTCATTCATTTATTCTTCCTCCTAGGTCCATTTTGATAGGCAAGATCCTATATAAGTAAATAGATCACCTGGAGGCTTAGCTATATTTTGGAATCAGTGAACTAGCTAATAATAAATGTGTAATGTCCACCACCATTACAGATCTTCTGGTTTATTCTTTGAAATTGGCTGAAGTGCAAAAGGGACTTAAATATCAAGTGTGTACTAAAAGATCATCTAAAAATATACTTAAAAAATCTGAGTCATGCTGTCTCTCAAGTTTTTAAATGATTGAGTAGGAGGCATGTAGAGCTTGTGTCAATCAGAAAGAAAATGCTTATAATTATATCACATGAGGCTGGGGCGTAAGGGGAATTCAGGTGCAGTACACATTTCAATACCTTTTGTAGAAGAGTCCTTTGATCCTGGAGACATGCTGATCATAAATGACACTCATTTTGACACCACCCAGCTTTGGAGTTACAAAGATGAGTAAAAAGCAGTTTGGCATTGACAATAAAAGGGAAAAAGCGAGCAGTTCCTGGCTCCTTGGAAGAGTGAGGTAGTTTCAAAAACACAATTATGTGTTCAGCAGTTCACAGAAGTGTTCCTCTGCCTATTCTAAGCTGACAGAATTCCAGGGACTACTTAACAAGGTTCAGGGACAGCCTTCCCTACATCCTGACAGCACAGGTTGTTTATGCTAATGGTATAAAGATGCCTAAGTTGCACAATGGCCCATAAAAAATGATACAAACTACGTTTCTTAAATTTTACAAGATAAAATGGCATTTTCCAACATGGAAAATGGAAACTGCCTTAGCCTCTCCTCATAGTTGCCTCTGGAAGCCTTTGTCTTTTCCTTACAAGTAAATGAAAGCTTCGATTAGCTTTATTAACTGAATATCAGTCTCAATTTTGGGCCAAGAAACTGGAAGTTCTAGAGCTTTGACAACCTTGTCCTTTTATAAATGTGCACTGTTTCTGCTGCAAAGGCCAGCAGCTCTTACAGCTGGGCTTTTAATTAGGTCTCTTGGGGGGTCAATGAAAGAATGTTGGATTTGCCTGAGAGAATTTAATGACAAGATGTAACTCTGAGGGAATCTGTGTCAAGTAAAGTTTATGAGGAAGAGAAAAAGGAAGAGAAAGGAAAATTTTTTTCATGCTCTACTTTCAATCAATTTTCCAAAAACTCATTTTATAATTTAAAAAATATAAAGTTTCAGAAATTCTATTCTATTAATTACATCTAAAATCTTTAGGTCGTTTTCTAAAGCTATTTCCCAAAAAAATTATCATACTCTAACTTCATTTCCAATTAAAATAATAATAATAATATCAAATGTTAGGGGAGATATGGGAAACTCTCATATATTGATATGAGAGTGAAAAGGGGTACTGACACTTTGGAAAACTCTCTGAAATTTCTTCAAATGTTAAACATGTGCATACCTTCTGATTTAGTAATTTCACTTATAAATATATATGTGTGTACATTAATTTAATATTGTATACATGTTGAAACGAATATAATATTGTATGTCAACTATAATTGAAAAATAAATATTTTAAAATTCCAAACTATAATTCATGCAACAATATAGATAAAAGTCAGAATCATAGTGTTGGTCAAAGGAAGATGGTAACAAAATTATTAACTGCCAGAACAGAAAAATAACTAACCTATGGCAACAGAAGTCAAAATATTGATTACCTATGGTGGTAAAAGCTATTTACTAAGAAGGAGGCACAAGGGAAATTTCCAGAGTTCAACCTTCCAGATGAAAATATTCTATAACTTGACATGACTTGTTTTCACATGGGTGTATGCATAACTAAATATTCAGTTAAGTCAATATTCACTTAAGATTTAATTTTTTTTCTTTATATAAACTTGATCCCAATTTAAGAAAAAACATTAATGAATAACAACATATAGGAATTATTTACCTAGGACAACCGCCTTACTGTTAACTGTAGCATCTAATATACTAAGAATTGAGCTAAAATATATAAAGAAGAATGAACACATAAATCTAATGAATATATTGAGTATAATAAATTATGACTTATAGAACAAATTATTACATAAGGACAGAATTAATATTCTTTATGATTATTTTCTAGTAAATAAGAAAAGAGGGCAAAAGTCTTCTAAATATATAATCTTACCATCTGTTTTGCTGCCTTCTTCCATTAAGAGCTTTGCAATATTAAAGAATCCTTTTGCAGCTGCTAGATGCAGGGGCCGATCTCCAACTTCACCACTTACATTTACATCAGCACCAAATTTCAAAAGAAGGTGGGTTACCTAAAGATCCATTCATTTGAAATTAGTATCAAAAGTCAAAAAATTATGCAAAACTTTTGGCAATATGGAAGAAGATATATAATTAATGCTTTCTCTTAAGTTATTTTTACCTGAAAAAAAACAGGAAATTCTAACTCAGCTGACCTAAAAAATAAAGAATTTATTATTGTATCATCTAAGAAGATGTTTAGGGTGGGGTCTTCATTGTATATAAATAATCCTCTCTGAATTCACCCATAATTTACTGAAAAAAAATTTGGAGTCTCCTTCTGACTAGAGCTAGCAGTGTTCCCTTGATTCTTTATTTTCACAGTACCTCCATTCATAGGTCACTCATAGTCATCTTGCTAATGGATTTCTGTGTCCTTTTCTGAATTTTTTTTTTTTTTTTTTTGGTAAATGGGAGATAGCTGCCCTAGCCCTGGGAATCTTCCCCAGTAAGCTAAGATCACATCCAAAGGGATGGAGAGAGACAAAGTATTTAGCAATTTAGGAGTCGGCCAGAGGTTGTTCAGGTAATTTGGATTCATTCGAATTATTTACATTTTCACTTAGGAATCTTCCAAATAATTTCTCTAAACCTGATGTTGCCTCCTTCTCTGAGAATTTTAGAAGTCATCGCAGTGACCCCCAGAAGTAAGCTATTTAATACTAGAGGCCTGGTGCATAAAATTTGTGCACGGGATGCGGAGGTGTCCCTCAGCCCAGCCTGCACCTTCTCCAATCTGGGACCCCTCGAGAGAAGTTCAATTGCCCGTTTAGACCTGATCCCACCAGGATGGGGTCTAAATGGGCAGTCAGACATCCCTCTCACAATCCAGGACTGCTGGCTCCCAACTACTCACCTGCCTGTCTTCCTGATTGCCCCTAACTGCTTCTGCCTGCCAGCCTGATCACCCCCTAACCACTCCCATGCCAGCCTAATTCATGTCTAACTGCTCCCCTGCCTGCCTGTTTGTCCCCAACTTCCCTCCTCTGCCAACCTGGTCACCCCTAACTGCCCTCCCTTGTAGTCCTGGTGCCTCTCAATTGCCCTTCCCTGCTTGCCTGATCACCCACAGCTACCCTCCCTTGCAAGCCTGGTCCCTTCCAACTGCTTTTCCCTGCTGGCCATATTGTGATGGCCATCTTGTGTCCACATGGGGGCAGGAACTTTGACCACATGGGGACAGCCATCGTGTGTTGGAGTGATGGTCAATCTGCATATTAATCTTTTATTAGATAGAATAGAGGCCTGGTACATGGGAGGGGGGCATCAGGTTTGCCCTGAAGAATGTCTTAGATCAGGGTGGGGATTCCCTTGGGGCATGGGGTGGTCTGGGCAAGGGGCCTGTGGTGGTTTTCAGGCCAGCCATGCCCCCTGGCAACTCAAGTGGAGGCCCTGGTATCTAGAATTTATTTACCTTCTACAATTGAAACTTTGTAGCCTGGAGTGGAGGTCTAGGCTGTCCAGGGCTGCAGAAGCTTGGCTTCCTCTATTGCCAGAAAAACCCAAGCCTCTCTCCTGCTCTCTGGGGTCGCAGACATCTTGATTGGGGTTAATTTGCATACTCACTCTGATTGGAAGGTGGGCGTGGCTTATGGGCATGGCTTGTGAGTGTAGAGGAGTGATGGTTAATTTACATATTATTAGGTAGGATGACAGTTATGGGAGGACCCCTCACTTGTCCTGACCACTGAGGTATAATTGAATTTAAGTTCTAAAACTATTTCAATTTTCTATATGGCATCAAATAAATATGTCTTGGGTAGAAACCTCTCAGGAATATGATACATATTTGATAGAAAGTCCATGCAAAAATATTAGCAGAACTGAGTGTGGTGGAACTTCTTATTGAGTGTAGTGGGTAAGCAACAAAGGTTCTACTAGCAAAATTTAGACTTTTTATATTAGCTATGTCACTTTAAATAAATTATTCAATTTTTGAAACATCATTCATTGCTAAGATAAGAATAACAATAGTTCTACCTCATAGAGTTGTTGTGAAAATTAAATGACTTATTACTTATAAAGCACTTAGAAAAGTGTTTATTAATAAATGTTGGCAGAAGGGAGAATACCAGTATGAAACATGTATACTTTGTCCCTTTGTTGGCTGCTGGGTAGACCAATATTTAATTCAGGAGAAATGAGAGCAGTAGAAGTTTAATCTCAAGAACCTTGCACTCCTAAGCAGATATTTCCACTTACACAGACTCCATAAATTCTGATTATGTGGCTTTATAATAGACAGATTTAAACTATCTTCAAAATCGATTGTCTATTAAGCAGTATTATTATATACCTAGGAAATATTGCTCTTGGTACAAAACATCTACTCCTCTACTTAAAAATAAGTAAATAAACAAATGGCAAGGAACATGGCACATCAGACACATTTATATATTAAATGGGCCATTCTCTCGTCAGCATATTTTAGCAAATGACAGTAGCACCCATAAATTACTTACATGCTGCCATTGCATACAGAAAGCGAGTCCTTTATCGTAAAAGGACCATCCACATTTTAGCATAATTGTGTAAGTCTGTGACTGCATATTCAGGGGAAGTAAACAAATTTAGCTCTACACCAAATATGCATAGAAGCTCTTTAGAGTTCTGCTGGGTGATGAGGTTAATATCCAAAGAGAATGACTCTACAGATGACATGTGTTGTGTATGTGCTGCCTGTGCCTGAAGTCAGAAAAGTATGGGCTTTTTTCATCACCTGGGCTTTGGGACTCTGTACTTTCAAAAGTATTTTCAATGCCCAGCCCTCGAGTGCACTCTGGTGCACTTTGTGCAGCACATCAATGAATTGAGCAGTCTTCCCTAGCTATAAGTCACACTTCACAGGCCTGAGAGTTTCCAAGCATATGCCGGTCAGAATAGGAAATAAAGGCAAAATGACTAGAACAGCACAGGGACAGAAGCAAGTTTGATTTTCAACTTGGGATCCTCAGGCAGTACAGTGGAAATGACCCTTACAATGATAAAAAAAAAAAAAGAAAAGAAAAAAAGTATCACCCTACTCAAAAATGGAGTCAGATTAGTGATCTAGAATATGAGGAAGAGTGAAAGTGGGATGTCAAAAGATCACGTAAGTTTTGATTTCCCAATGATGCTTGTATTTCTATTTTATTTGATTCTATTTAGTTCTTTGAGTATGGCTAAAGGGTGGTGTTTGAAAGCAGTGGGTAAAATTTTTGTGTTTTAAAAAATCTTTATTGTTGAAAGTATTATAGATGTCCCCCTTATCACTCCCCTCCCCCACTTATCCCTTTTAGTCTGCACCCAGTCCCCTTCCCAGGTCTTCACCACATTTTCAATATGCTAAGGTTGAAGATCAATGGACTTTGGTCATAGAGCACTTGTCCTTGAATTCTAGCTCTAACATTAGACAAACTGCCTGGACTTCATGATCTGGTATATTGGTATAAGAGGAATAACAAGAGGCTCTTTGGTACACTAGAATGAATATAAACTTTGGGATAAGATAGGCCTGAATACATATTCCAGGTTTTCTATTATTAGCTGCATAATTCTGGCATGCTCTCTGACCTGAGTAGGCTCCATATGTAGCATCCATAAGAAGGGGAAAATGACAGCAAAGTTCAGGGTTGTGGCTAAATTGTTAAAAAATCCACATAAAGGTCTCAACACAGTGGCTGTCCTATAGTATGAGCTCACTTACAACTTAAGTTCATAAGGTTGACCTGAAGGTCAAATGAAATTATGTATTAAGTGAATGTACATTGTAAACTTTAAGTTATTCTATACATATTGCTTTATTATAGAACTAGAAGCCCGATGCACAAAATCCGTGCAAGGGGCTCAGCTCTTGCAGTCCCAGCTTTGTCCAGAAGGTCATCCAGAAGATTGTTCGGCTGTCCAGTCTACTGGTAATTAGCATATTTCTCTTTACTAGGTATGATATCAAATGTTATACAAAGGTGCTTGTCATATAATTGTGTTTAAAGAAAATTATATATTTAAAGCACCTTTAGTGATTGCTTTTCAGTTTATCTAGGTTATTCCAATGTCAATTTCCCATTGTCATTATAGCAAATTACCACACTTATGGTATTAAAACAACCCAGCTTTATTCTCTCATATTGTAGTTCTAGAGGTCACCTGTCTAAAATGAAGGTTGCATTCTCTTTGGAGGCTTTCATTTCCTTGCTATTTCAGCTTCTGCAGGCTGCTTGGATTTCCCATCCTGCATTACTTTAACCTCTTGTTTTATTAGTCACTCTGACTTCCTACTTTGTGATTATATCAGGACCATCCATATAGTCCAGGATAATCTCTCATCTCAAGGTCCTTATCTTGATCACACCTGCAAAGTGCCTCTGAAGGTTATATTCACAAGTTCTGGAAACTAGAACATATCCCATGACAATAGAAAAAAGAAAACACAATTTCTGAATATTTTTTTTCAGATAACTACTGGAAAGAATTTTGTGATTTGTTTTACTGATATCTTCATTGGCATCAACACGGTGACATTTATTAAGCTTTTGCCAAACACTTTAATAGCTCATCATAAAAGCAACCCTCCCTCTGATGTAGATTCTGTTAATATTTTTCCGATTCTAGATGAAGAAACTGAAGATCACATGGTATTAAAGTTAGAAATTTATAAAACTCAGACTGAATGTGGCTGCACACCTACTAGTGTTCTCTTCAGCCTCCCTTGTTTACTAAAATAATCAGTAAAAATTAATAACTCAGCAACTGCAATGCTTCTAATGATCTATAATTTCCTCAAGGATGGAGCTCATAAGAATATGGAAAAATAATTCAAAGGATAGCTTGAACATATTTTTTGAAGCTAGGAAAGTTCAACAAAAACCTAAAGTGCTTAGGTGGTCCCCCAGCCTATGAAAATACTTACCTGTTCATGCCCATAGTATGCTGCAATGTGCAATGGGGTGAAAAAAACAGCATCCTGAACATTGACATTAGCTCCATGCTGCAGCAGCACATCGACAGCCTGGAAAAGAAAAAGACCCTCAGCACAGCAATCCTGAGAAAGAAGGGTAAAGTAGGAGGGATCTCAATACCGGACTTCAAACTGTATTACAAAGCCACTGTTCTCAAAACAGCCTGGTACTGGCACAAGAACAGACATATAGATCAATGGAATAGAATCGAGAACCCAGATATCAACCCAAATCAATATGCTCAATTAATATTTGACAAAGGAGGAAAGAATATACAATGGAGTCAAGACAGTTTCTTCAATAAATGGTGTTGGGAAAATTGGGTAGACACATGCAAAAGAATGAAACTAGATCACCAACTTACACCATACACAAAAATAAACTCAAAATGGATACAGGACTTAAACATCAGACGGGAAACCATAAAAATACTAGAAGCATCTTCAGGCAGCAAAATCTCAGACGTATGCCAAAAGAACTTCTTCACTGATACTGCCCCTAGGGCAATGGAAGCTAAAGAGAAAATAAACAAATGGGACTACATCAAAATAAAAAGCTTTTTTACAGCAAAAGAAACCATCAACAAAACAACAAGAAAGCCCACGGTGTGGGAGAACATATTTGCAAATAACACCACTGATAAAGGTTTAATCTCTAACATCTACAGACAGCTGATACAACTAAATAAAAGGAAGATGAATGATCCAATTAAGAAATGGGCAAGGGACCTAAATAGAATATTTTCAAAAGAAGACAGAAGGAAGGCCAAAAGGCACATGAAAACATGCTCAAAGTCACTAATTATACGAGAGATGCAAATCAAAACAACAATGTGGTACCATCTCACACCTGTCAGAATGGCCAACATCAACAAATCGACAAACGACAAGTGTTGGCGAGGTTGCGGAGAAAAAGGAACCCTCGTGCACTGCTGGTGGGAATGCAGACTGGTGCAACCACTGTGGAGAACAGTGTGGAGTTTCCTCAAAAAACTGAAAATGGAACTCCCATTTGACCCAGTAATCCCACTCCTAGGAATATATCCCAAGAAACTAGAAACACCAATCAGAAAGGATATATGCACCCCTATGTTCATAGCAGCACAATCTACAATAGCCAGAATTTGGAAACAGCCTAGGTGCCCGTCAGCAGATGATTGGATCCAAAAACTATGGTACATCTACACAATGGAATACTATGCTGCCATAAAGAAGAAGGAATTCTCATCATTTGCAGCAACCTGGATGGAATTGGAGAACATCATGCTGAGTGAAATAAGCCAATCAATGAAAGAGAAACACCACATGACCTCACTCATTTGTGGATAATAAAGAGCATTATAAACTGATGAACCAAAAGATAGATATAGAGACAGTAAAGCAACAAGCAGATTGTCAAATTACAGCGGGGAGGGGAGGAGGATCTGGGGGAGATAATAGATCAACCGAAGGACTTGTATACATGCATATAAGTACAACCAATGGACATAAAACTATGGGGAGGGAGAGGCTATGGGGGAGGGAGGGAGGGGGGCAAAAAAAAAATCATTAAAATATGTAAAAAAAAATAATTAAATAAAAAAAAAAATTTAAAAGTAAAAAAAAAAAAAAAAAAAAAAAAAAAAAAAAAAAAAAAAAAAAAAAAAGAAAAAGACCCTCAGATGCTTTATTTGGGGAATCTGCCCATGAAAGTTCATTTTACGACCACCATACATTCTTCTTCAGGGATCTTGACACACATTTTTCTTGTAACTACCTTCTCCAAAACCTCCAAAGGCTTGTTTTTGCCTAGATGATAAAGACCAAACCCTTTATATGGCACTCAAGGTCCTCTCAATCTGATGGCATCTTATTTAGTTATTTTCCTCACTGTCATAAAGCCAATTGTATAATTAAATTGTATTTGTTTTCTGCCCCTTCTGAGTCTTTGTTCATATTACTTCCTCAGCGAGGAATTGTCTTCTGTCCAATCTACAGATGTTTACACTCAAGTTAAATACCATCTCCTCTAAAATTTCTTTGATTGCCCTTGCTTCCTCCCAACTGAGTTGTCTTCCTTTCTCTCACATCTCATATAACTTTTTTCATGCCATTTAGGAAATTTAAAGAATTTATATAATGCCTTATCACCCTTACTAAAGGGAAAGTGCTTTAGGGGTAAAGCATATATCAGATTCATTTTTATAATCCTACCCTAGCATGTGGCCATATTAATCATTCACTAAGCATTTGTTAAATGAATGAATGAATGAATGAATGAATGAATAAGCAAGTGAAAAACACTACCAGTATCTGTTGCCAAGGTGTCTTTATTAAAAGCCATAGGTCACCAACAAACCTTCAGGTTTCTTCTATTCCCAAGACCCATTTCTAACTATAACTTTCTCTTCTCTGGAAAAATAACTGGAATAATTTCCTTAAGATGTGTTCATTTTAATTGTGGATTTTCCTAATGCATTGTTTATTCTTCAGTTGGCCCAATAATATACATTTGGGAAATTTTAAAAGTCTACTAGACTAAAAAGACAAATCAGGAAGATTGGATCTAAGAACTCAATGGACTTACCCTCTAACAAGTTTTCTGATCCTAAAAACAAACTGCCTCCTAAGTCAAGTTTCCTTGCCTGTTAGAATCACAGCCCCACAGAACTGGAGAGAGACCATGGACATTATATGTCAAACCCCTATGTTTTAATGAAGAAGAAACTGAGTGACCAAGGAATTAGGAAATTTCTCAAAGTCATAGAGCAAGTCACTCCAATAGGAAGTCAATCTTTAGTCACTTGCCTCAAACTTTGTTTCTGAGTGTTCAACAGTTTTAAATAGCTCATTCATGCTTTAGCTGGTTTGGCTAAGTAGGGATAGAGGGTTGGCCTGCAGACTATGGGGTCCCAGGTTTGACTCTGGTCCAGGGCACATGCCCAGGTTGTTGGCTTAATCCCTGGTGGGAGGAGTGCAAGGGGAGCTGATCAATGGTTCTCTCTCATCATTGATGTTTGTATCACTCTCCCTCTCCCTTTCTCTCTGAAACTAATAAAATATATATATATATATATATATATATATATATATATATATATATATATATATATATAAAATAGCTCAATCATTAATTATATACTTATTTCTGTATCAAACAAAATTTATTGAGCTGAAATTGTTTTTCCCCCCACACAATTATCCTCATAGATTATTCAATCCCTGGGATAGTATTAGAACTAATTACTATTGCCAAAGAAGGGATAAGGAATTCTTTTTGGATTATCTAAAATTTCTGGTGGGTCCCAAAATATAAGCAGGTGTAAACACTTCTATACATTTTCAAGGTAATGTTTTTGCTGGTATTCGGATATTGGTGACTAGTGATTAGTAGAATACACAATGTGTAAAGTGAATTGTTTTTCTATTACAAAATTAAGACCAGAATTAACATTTATTGAGGACATATTATGTGTCAGACCCTGAACTAAGTGCATAAATAGTAACTGGAGTATCCTTTAACTGTTCTACTCCAAACACAGAAAGACAGGTGCTGCTGTTTCATTTTAAAGTGAAGAAACTGAGCCTTGGGAAGGCTAGGTAACTTATGAGGTTCTACAGCCAGTAAAGGCCAGAACTGGAATTCAAATCTACGTCTATTTGACTTCAAAGTTTCTTTTCATCAAGCCCCATCTGTGACCTTGATCTCATTAACACTAACCTTTAAGTAAATGAATTAACTGATTCAGGAGGAAGCATTCTGTCAGTTAGAAGCACTATAGATTCAGCTCAAAAATAAATGCTAGAGCCTTTTGTACCAAGCGCTTGTATCTTAGACTTCACACGCCTGTAAATTCAATCTCAGGAACCTTTAAAAGAGGTCACTAACGATCAAAGCAAATGAAGCTTTTTATAATTTCTCTTATTTTAAATATAGCATAAAATAGACAGCATGATTTTTTATTGCAAAAAAGAATCTCTAATGTTAACATTATAGAGCCAATTTCTTAGGCAGGGTTCCAGAACTAACTTTCATTCTAATGGATAACAGCTCTTAGGCTTCAATAAATAGTCCAAAGCAATTTTTTTTTCTTTCTAAATTTGTACTTATCCAGTCATTCAGAAAGTTAATCTTTAGCTGAGTGTTTATTAATTATGAAGTGCTGGCTTTCTGAGAAACTGTCAAATGTAAGTTTTAATGAAACCATACAGTCATTATTGTATGCTTTATTGAGTTTGTTTTAAAATGTAAGGAAATATTTAACCATTGAGAGTAATGCATATTGGAGTTATTTGAATAATTTAATTTCATGTTACTTATGAGTAGAATGCATTTATTGATTTTTATAATTTTTGGGATCATTATGGGGAAAGCATCTTCTATAAATCTTATGGGAATATAATATAATGTGATGAACAAATATGCCTAACATGCTATTAAGATAAATTCACTCATATTAACACTTAGGTTGGAAAAAAATATATATATGATCATTTTATTCATGCTTCCCTTACCTTAAAAAATTTTAGAACCTTAAAAAGTTGGTAAATAAACTTCACTGTCTACTATATGAAACCATATGAAGTTACTGAATCTACTTTGCCATTATGCTAAGTATGTAATAGACATTCAAATAACTATTGAGTTGGACTGCATTTCTAGTAAAAAATGGAATATATATCTACCATTAGTCATAATGAAATTTAATCATTAACAATTAGGAACTAATTATTTGGTAGAAATTTTAAATAATACATTCAACAATTTGTATTGATGATTTACTGTATACTAATCTTTAGCAAACCCCAACTGGCAGGAACTGTAATTGGAATCTTAAAATAAAAGGTCTCATTAAGATTTCTGTAGGGCATAAAATTCCTGTTGCCTTACAATTTTTAAGTAAGTACATAGTGTTTTATTTTTGTTCCTCAAAAACAAGATTGTTACCATCATAAATAGCTAGTTATTAATATTACTAATAGGAAGAAAGCAAAGGGGAGGCCAGACATTATAAACATGGTCATCTGGGAGATTCACCAAGAAGCTGCAACTTCATGCTCCACAGGGAACCACCAGTCCATTCCCTGAAAATCACTGGGGAAAGGGAATGGATGTATGTGCAATAAATTCAGGGTGACATAGGAAGATGTTTACTTGACTGTCAGTCTAACCTTGGGAAGCATGGATTGGCTGGACAGGTGCAAACAAGACAAACATATAAAATTCTAAAACTCCCAATTACAATATGCAAGGTAGTGTCTTTTTCTTGATATTTAGGCTCTTGTTTCTTACTTGCTCAGTATCTGCACTAACCTGCCATATAGTTCTAGAAGTGGCAAAGCCCATGGCCATGTGGACCCCACAGGCAATAGATTACAGCTGGTATCACAAGCTAACCTAGCCAGATGCTGAACTGGACTAGACTTTAATATGGAGTGAAAACTCTGGATAGTGGCCTTGATCTTAGCCCTCGTGAAGACAAAATGGGACGTTTTCCATGGCCAGATGAAGGAAGATGGAACTTTGGAGGGAAACTCCCTTAACGTTTCATCATCAATATAGCTTTCCATAATTTCTCATATTCCCATGACACTCCAAGAGGTCCACTTCCACCAGTAACAGGTGGGGACATCAAGGAACCTCACTGATAGCAAAACTACTAGCAAAATTGTAATCTATGCCGGAACCCATTTGGCTCAGTGGATAGAGCATTGGCCTGCGGATTGAAAGGTCCTGGGTTTGATTCCAGTCAAGGGCGCGTATCTTGGTTGCAGGCACATCCCCAGTGGGGGGGGGGTGCAAGAGGCAGCTGATTGATGACTCTCTCTCATCAATGTTTCTGTTTATCTCTCTCCCTTCTTCTCTGTAAAATATCAATAAAATATATGTTTTTAAAAAATTGTAATCTAGAAACAATTGTTATCACAGAAAGGATATATATTTTTCAGAGAGGAAGGGAGAGGAAAGGAGATAGAAATGTCAATGATGAGAGAGAATCCTTGATCAGCTTCCTTATGCACACCCTGCACTAAAGATTGAGCTCACACCTAGGTATGTGCCCTGACCAGGAATCAAACAATGATCTACTGATCGATGCTGAACCACTGAACAATACCTGCAGGGTCAGAAAGGCTATCTTAATAATGTTTAAACTCTTTAAGGAAATGAACTGTATAATGGTTATATTTGTATAACTAACACATATATCAATATTATTATAATTAAGAGTCAATATTCAAATATAAGTTAGTAACTTGGCACCTTTTACTGATGGAAAGATAAGCACCATAAAATATATCCCATGAAGTGATAGTTTTATGAACACAGAAAATGGATCAGAGCTCTTTATTTTGATAATAGGGGAATTACTATATAAATTACCCTTTATAGATATTTTATTTACTAGTTGACTCCCCAAAAGGTCCAAGTGGAGTCCTTTTGAGTTCCAGGTTCCAATTTCAACACTTATTGTACATCCTGCTCCTCTTCCTGGAAAGCCTCCCTTCTCTTTCTCACCCAGTCTGAAGGCCACACTCAGTTCCCATGTTCTCCATAAGGACCTTCTGCAAATACTTTACCATATTGAGTATTTCTTTGTCTGAATGCTTATATTCCTTATCTTTACACCTTATTTATTCCATTAATTTCCACTGTGGGTAAATCACTAATGTATACAATTTAAACCTTTTTCTTTTCATATTCTAAAATTGTCCCAATGAAGTATAAGAGATTTTGACTTCAGGTTAAATGATTTTTTTTTTTATCAGAGGCACTGAAATTTAATCCTTTTAACTGAAATAGCTGGAAGTTATTATTTTAAAATTTCAGAGTTTCTAAAAGTAATGCTTGTAAGAGTAAAGACACCCGCTGTTCTTTTTGTTGAATGTTTTTTTTTTTTCCTCCAGTATGACTTTAGCTCTTTTTATTTGGTCCCATTTAGCTCCCCCTCTATACTTCTTTTTATGAAAGTCATTGTAAGTGATGAAGAAGGATAACAAATGACCATATCAAGAGAAACTAAATGTCTCAAGAAAGAGAAAATAAAATAAATTATCAATAAAGTAAAATGGCAATCAATCTTAGTAAAAATTGCTAAAATTAAATACAGTGTCTTATGCCTAGCTAACTTATTAAGAATATATACTTTGAAATTAAATTTTTCTTTGCTTTCAGGACTATCTCAATCCCTATGACTTCTTTGGAGTCCTTCCTCATATTTGTGCTTATGCCCTTGTTTTCTTTAGTGGAAAATCTGTTACCCATACTTTAGAGGAAAATGTTTTTTAAATGTATGCCTCATGAATCCAAAATGATCCTAAAGACATTAATATGCAACTTGCTTTAGATTTTATATTTTCCAGTTATTTCCAGTTCTAACATTCAATAACCAGTTTTCAGTTATGTTCCCTCAAACTGTTGCTGTCTCACTTAATCTTTACCATTTTCTTTTAAGAGTAATCTATACTTTCTGTCCCTTTTCCTCACCAACTATTCCCTCTCCAGCTCATCTCAACCTGGCTTCAGACTTACCACTTCAGCGAAATGTCTCTGAAAAATGACATTAAAATCCTCCTAATAGCCCATTCCAGTGGACACTTCTTAGTCTTTTCCTTATCTTAATATTTCTCCAGCCTTTGTTCCTATTTGTATGTTCCTTAATATTCTGTGGTTTTTTGTTTTTTTTAGTTTTTTTTTGTTTTTTTAGATTGACATCATGTTCTTTGAGTTTACTCTCTACCTCCATAGGAAGCATAGCAACCTCCATCTTGTATAAAACATACACACACACACACACACACACACACACACACACACACACAAAACAAACAAACAAACAAAAAAAAAACACTGCTGTTTGAAACTCTCTGCTATTGTTAGATAGTCCCTAGTCCTGTAAATTCTGTCATTATAAGCTCTGTCACTTTAAGACAGTCTCTTATTTTATAAAATGACTTTGTTTTTAGTTCAAATAATAGAAAAAGATAAACTTAACTGTCTGACCTTCCGAGCTAGTCATCCAATGTATTAGACTAATGTAGACTAATACTGACAATAATTCCCATATTCTTATACCAAGTACTAATTCATTATGTATACTGTCTGTAACAATAACTCAAACAGAGCTCTTTGTAATATCTGCAAACAAAGAAGCCCAAAAAAGTATAAATATGGGAAACTACCTATATGTGTTGCTCAGAGGTTTGGGAGAGACACCTCCCTCTGGGCCATGCAATAAAAGACTCCTAATTAACTGGCTTATTAAGACGTCTTGTATCTCATTCACTTACTTACAATACAACGCATGGGGTGCCTCTTTCTCTATTTATCTTTTAAGTGTTTATGTTGCACTTTCCACATTGATACTTGTGTTTCCTTTTGATCTCTATTGTCTGCTCAAATCCCCTTGTATTTAAGTTACTTCTTGCAACGCATTTAGCACAGTGCTTGGTACATAATATTAAGTTTTCAGTAAATGGACGCTCTGAGATATGTTGATCTATACATTTTCGGACTATTACTGCTATTACTATTTTGATAACACACATGTGTGCACACACATACACATGCACACACTTGCCTCTCCAGTTGCATGTGTTTTTCCAGATTTCCTCCAAAACAGGGCCTACTTTCTTTGGCAACCAATAATCTTCTTATGTATTTTCTCTCTATTTCCCAACCACCTCTACCCTACAGTCCCCTGAATAAATCTCATCTTTATTACTTGCCCTTTTTATTCCTATACATATGAATAAGACATTAGAAAGGAACAAATATTTCTTGAATGTGTACTACAATATGATAATCTATACTAATAAAAGCCTACTAGATAGCATCTCTCTCTCACATCATCATAAGATGGCCATGCCCATGTCTTCACAAGATCAGGGAGGTCAGTTGGGGTGAGATCAGACCAGCAGGGGAGGGCAGTTGAGGGTGAGATCAGGCCAGCAGGCAAGGGTATTTGGGGGCAATCGGGCCAGCAGGGGAAGGCAGTTGGGACAATAAGGCTGACGAGGGAGCAGTTAGGCACCAATCAGGCCAGCAGGGAAGCGGTTAGAGGGTAATCAGGCTGGCAGGCGGAAATGGTTAGGAGCAATCAGGCAGGCAGGCTGGTAGGCAGGCAAGCAGTTAGAAGCCAGCAGTCCTAGATTGTGAGAGGGATGTCCAACTGTAGGATCGGGCCTAAACCAGCAGTCAGAGATCTCCTGAGGGGTCCCAGATTGGAGAAGATTCAGGCTGGGCTGAAGGATACCCTCCCCAATGCACAAATTTTGTGTACCAGGCCTCTAGTATCTATATAAGCACATCTATCTCATTTAATACTCACAATCATCTTATGGAATTGTTATCAATAACCCAATTTTGAAAATAAGGACAATAAAGTTCCAAATTATTCAGCCTGTAAAGTTATGAAACTTTGTATTCAGATATTTAATTAGAGCTATGTCAGATTTTTTAAAAAGTCATTAAAAATATTCAGCTAATGTTTTACATGAAAAACTCTATAACTACAAGATAGAGCATCCTCACCTAACATTTGTAATGGGTATCAAGGAATATATACTAAATATATATACTAAAATTAGAGCATAATGTCAAAAGAAGTACTTATTAAATCTAAAAATGCTACCATCTAAATTATTTCCAAGTAATATAAACCTTTGATACAAATGGATAAGCAATTATTGGTATCTTTAATTGGCACAGCTTTTGATAGTCATTTAGAAACTTGAAAATTATTTTCACATCTTGATTAAGGGCATGGCCCAAACTGAAACTTTATTCTAAAGTTTATCTTCAAGTCTATGGAACTCCAAAGAACCATTTTACTCCGTGCTATTTTTCTTCTTGTGTTATTATTTGAGGCCAACTAGCAATTCCTTGCCTTACCATCTCAAATAGTCTCGTAGAGGATATAGCTCTTGGTTAATATTACTTTTCAAGAATTTTCAAAAATGACCACACAGGCAACATTACCAGTAAGCATGATCCTGACTATGTAATTGTTCCCAGTTGACTGAAGAAAAAAAAAGAAAAAAAAAAGGAAGTTAAAACTTATTCTAAGTAGAAGTTGCATATTACAGATCTCAAAGAGTCTTATATACTATAAAAATTTAGCATTCTTTCTAAAATTTTAGTTTATAGGAACTCACAGAGAGATTTTAAGTAGGAGTAAAGTATGTTCTGATTTGCATATTGAAAATATCCACTAGTAATAACATAGCAAATGGGTTGTGGAGGGAGCAAGACTGGAAGCAGGCTAATCATGTAACAGGTTCTGCAGTAAATTAAGAAAAGCAAGATAAAGGTAAAATGAGCTGAGATAGTGGTAGTGGCCTGGAGATCAGAGAGAATGGATTTTAGAGTTATTAAGATGGTAGAATCATGTGACTCAGCATATGGGAGAGCTGATGATGGAGGGTAGATGAGAAGTTATCAACAGATGATGACCGTAGAAGAGGAAGCCTATAAAGGGAGATGAGTGTGAAGATAAAACTTTCTCTCCTTTATACATTTAGGAAGTAAGAACATCATCTAAAGTTTCTGTTTCTCAAATTAATTACTTGCAAGAGCAAGCTTCTTCCAATTCCCTTTGGCCATTCATCCTGTTCTTATCAGACACCACAAGCTGTTTCAATTTTGGGCCACTCCCTTAATCAAGATGTAAAATAATTTTCAAGTTTCTAAATGACTATCAAAAGCTGTGCCAATTAAAGATACCAATAATTGCTTATCCATTTGTATCAAAGGTTTATATTACTTGGAAAGAATTTCAGATGGTAGCATTTTTAGATTTAATAAGTACTTCTTTTAACATTATGCTCTAATTTCAGTAGAATTTTCCATTTTTAAATGTATATGTATTCACTTCTTGATACACATTACAAATGTTAAGTGAGAACACTCTGCCTTGTAGTTACAGAGTTTTTCACTTATAACATTAGTTGAATATTTTTGTAATGACTTTTTTTTAAAAAAATCTGACATAGCTCTAATTAAATATTTGAATACAAAAACCTATTGGAAAATAGTTTCTTCAGGCTGTCACAGAAATTTGGTTCTCATCTGTGATCTTTTTCATATTATTTCAGGTTAAAATTAAATTTGGCCTAAAAATTACTCAGAAAAATATTCCACAAGATAATATTATCAAAGAAATTAAAGGGAAGTTTCACATTCTTAAGGCTGCTTCCCCCTGCCCCCTCCACCCACCGGGCAGGGTTTGACAAGGGTAGAGTCGGCCAGGTCTGGATCTTTCCCAATAGGGGTAGGGCCAGCTGGGTTTGGGTCTCTCATGATTTTGAGGCACCTCGAGTGAGCAGGGACTTGACTCTGGGTCCTGAGGCATGCCTCAGACTAACAGGAGAAAGATTTTCATACACATTTTGCTAATTTTCTTTCATCTCTGACACTTCCATTATAGAGAAAAAGAAAATAGCAATATTAAAATAGTTCCTCTAATTAATCCCCCTTTAATGTGCATGAATGTTGTGCACCAGGCCACTCATATACATATAATAAAAGAAATATATTTATCAATTTTTAGGAAATAATGAGAACATAAGTAGAAGCCAATGGATAAAGAATAGTGATGAGAAGGCTGGAAATACATGTGGTATTATTTTATAGAGATAATAATTGAAGATAGGAGATAGCATTACTTCTGGAAGGTAAGAGAAGTTACTTGTGGGATATTTATTGCTAGAAAGTGGTAAACAAAGGAGCCAACAAGGAAAGAGAAGAGTCATCTACAAAGAAAAATGAGAACTAAGAAATGCCTGTTAAGGAAGGCCACGGAAGACATATTTTTTTAAGAGAAGACGGCCGAAATTTTATAAGCCTTCCAGCTAATCATCATCTTGAAGAGCTATTTTCTTCTTTATATATCCGTCCCCCCCTCCCAGCATTTCCTTATGCGAGGGTCTTATTTTTAAATCCCTGGCTGAGAAAACAGGCTTCAAATGTTCACCATGTTATGAAAACATCGTGTTCTATGCATTTGAAAAGTCACATTTTTTCTTATGAGGTTTATTTATATAGTTTTCCAGAGCCCTAACATTTTTCACTTTATTGTGATTGTAGAGGTTGGAAAATTGGAGTACAAGTTAGGCTCCCTCTCACTGATATTCTTCCCCAAACTGGATATCATCATCAAGGAGAAGAACAATTATCACCTGACAAACAGCTTTCTCAGGACTTCAGTTCACCAACTCAAGTCACCTGTTAACTACTTCCCACTGCTGAACTACTTCCATTTTCCCAAAGAAACCCTTCTGCCAAAGCATTTTGAAAACAAGTGAGTTGCCTCCACATGAAAAATCAACTTCTAAATAATACTTTGAAGGTGAGTTGTAGTCAACTTATAGAACATAAGAAAAAACACATATAGATTTTTGTCTCTCAGATGAGACTAATAATAATCCTCCTAAAAACTATATCAATGATCAATTAATTTTTAGCAGCTGGAATTTAAAAACAAAAAATATATCAGCAGTTAAGTCTCAGGTCAAGGGTTAGTTCTGTTACAAGCACATTTATGAAATATATAGTATCCCCTTTTTTTGAGCTTCCTCATTAAATAAGCCAGAAAACTTACTATTTGGTAAACTGCAAAATACTACCTTAATTTATTTTTTAATATAAAAATATGAGTAATCAACTGTATCCCACAGGCTCTTTATTTAAAAATGTAATTGAAAATGTTGGCCTGCAAGAACTTAACATAAGTAACATAATACATTAGTAAATCCACAGTTGTAAAAATGTTTTAACTGATTATAAAACACTATGCATTTGGCAGTTTCTAGAGAAGGCATTTATTAAAATGAAGAACACACATTATCTAATCAGAGACCTATTATCAGGACAGAAAACAGTGGACATAATGGTGGTAAATGCACTAACCATCCCATTGGTTGTGATAAACAAAGATATATTTATGGTGGCTAAAAGTAGAAGTCTGCAATAAAAATAAAAAGAAGTACAGCATCAATTTTGCCCAAGCAGTTTTGGCTTCAAAAAACAAAGAGCCAAGGAACAATTTTGGATGGGACTCAAGTTCTGAATCCCATCATCTGGCTAGCAAGTGGTATAACCTGAATACAAAAAAATCTCTGGCAAGCAGATTCCAGAACCCACATGCCTAACCACTAAGCATACTATACTGTTATAGCCCAAAATCATTGCTCTAAGATCCATGCTTTCAATCATTTCAAGCAGTTTGCGTTGTATTTTGTTTTCAGACTTATTGAATGAACTCAGTGGATGCTTTCCCCCTGTCCTTGAGATTACTCTGGCCCTACTCAATGACACTTTATAAGAGACCTTATGCCAGGGGATCCAGCTAAGATACCCTGACATTCCTGACTTAATGATACTGCAAGACAATAAATGTTTACTGTTTTAAGCCACAGTGTCCTAGGGTAAATTTTTGTTATGCAGCAATAGTTAGCTAATATACTATTGTACCTCTCAATTCACTACTAATGTAGAACTGATATCTGCATTAAAATAGTTAACTACTTCCCTCTTGTGATATTAAAAGAGGACAACATCAGCAAGTATTTTTGAGTACCTACGCATTCTAAGCACTGTGCTATGTTCTGGGGGTCAAAAGCATTAATTGCTAAAAGGCATTGAAACATGAAGTGGAATAAACAAAACAAAATAACTATGATATAAGGTAAATATGGATTTAATGGAGATACCATAAGGGCTAACGAAATAAAGAAGGTATAAATTATAAATTCTGTTTGGAGAAGATTCAGAAAACTATAAGGGGGATATAAACTTGGTATTTGAAGTAGGAAGAAAGGAAAGATCAATCAGTTCATTCATCCCTCAAATATATTTGATCATCCAACAGTACCTAGCATAGAATATATATTGATACTTGCCAAGTTCTACCACTGTTTTTGTTGTTAATCCTCACCCGAGGATATTTTTCCATTGACTTTTAAAGAAAGTGGAAGCGGGGGGAGAGACAGAGAGAGAAACATGAATGTGAGAGAGACATATCTATTGCTTGCCTCCTGAATGCCCCTGATCAAGGCCAGGGATTGAGTTTACAACCAAGGTATGTGCCCCTAACTGCTGAGCAAAACCAGCTAGGGCAGTTCTACCTCTTTTTAAAAACTACTTTGTCTAATGAAATCTTTTTAGACCTCTAGGCTCATTGAACTAATTATCAAGACAAGTGGTTTAATATCCTTTAGAGTAGGGGTGTCGAACTCAATCAGAGAAGGGGCCAAAATCTAAAATCCAGCCTAAATCGCGGGCCGAATGGTTTACTGAACAGTCATAAACTGTCATTGTGATGGAAACGCAGCGGAGTGCAGTGATGACAGCGCGGTGTGGGCCACATTGCAAGGGCTGGTGGGACAGATTTGGCCCGCGGGCCTTGTGTTTGACACATGTGCTTTAGAGTCACATTGAGGCTTATAAAAAGAATGTATTACAGATATCCTCCCTAGAATGACTGAATCAAATCTCTAGAAACTACAAATGTGTATTTTTAAAAAATTCCTTGTCAACTTCCTCTTGCATCCACTATGGAGTAACAGGGACAAGTCTGGAAAAGCCAAGGATCAAGACTTAATATATGTAAGTGGCTTAGTAATAGTACTAAATGTAATTCTTACTACCATTGCTACTATCATTATTATTTCTTTGACCATTATGCACCTGGTCAGGGTGCATTTAGCTGATTAACACATAGTTAGGTCCTTGAATTATAAGCCAAATTTCAGAGAGATTCTCCCGGATTATTCATGAATATGGATTATTTATTTAATAAGTCTTAATTTCTACTATATGTCAGGCAGGCTCTCTGCTAGAAACAGGATAATTTAGAGAAAAGAGCAACAATAAAGTCTGTGTTTTATTGAGCTTATAACTTAGCTCAGGATGTAGACAACAAAGTAAATAAATGATAAACTGTGTTATACAGTGATCAATACCAGAGAAATACAAAGGGAGGAAGAGATTAGAGAGTTCCAGATATTAGATGTTTTAATTTAATTGAGATGATCTGGAACGACCTTATTGAGAAAACTACATTTGAACCAGGACTTCTAGAAAGGTAGGGAACTAAGATATTCAGTTATTAAGGAAGAACTGTCTAAATAGAAGAGTAGTCTTAAGGCCCTGAGGCAGGAGCATGGCTGGTATGTTTGGGGAACTTAAGGTTAAAGGGTGAATAAGAAGAGTGAAAAGTACATTTGGAGAGGAAGTAAGTACTTTTTCTCTCTGAAGGATAGAGGAAGCCTTTGAAGCAGAGGAGTGGCATGGTCTGATACTTATTTTAAAAGACTCACACAGGCTGTCCTGTCAGAATAGGCTGAGGGAAAAGGGCAGAAGAATGGAGACCAAATTACTCTCTTTTAGACATAGCACCATGTTGGCCTTCATAGCTTTTATCACAGTGGCAATTTTAGGTTTGCTTGTATGGGAATTTTTTTGCCTATCTTTACCACCAGATCATAAGCTCCACTAGGCTAGGAATTGTATATAATATTACTCACCATTAAACTACAATTGTTGAACACAGATCTTGGAAACCCATTAATTCCTCATTTGCAGAATGTTGAATGAAAGAAAACATGAATGTATATTGTTATATTATTATTTTTGAAAACAAATTGCAAGCTCCTAGATGGCATTCAAAGCTATATTTTATATTTTCAATGTCTACCATAGCTAGCCTATGTTCTTTTGTATATGTGCTCAATAAACATTTATTAACTTAATTTGCTCTTCCCTAGTCACTTTTTTACATCTTCTATACTCTAAATTTCCCTGAAGAAAAAATATGTAGAAACTACTAGACAGTCAAGATAAGCTTCAAAAAGTCTAAACCTAAAGAGGGTACATGATCTCTTAAAGTTTACATATTGCCAGAAACTATGAAACACACAAGGGAGAACCAATGATGAATTTTCTGTTCCTTATCTTTTGGGAAATAAGACTTGATAATAGAAGTTTATTTATAATCATAGCTGCAAAATTGCCTCAGGAAAACAATAATAATGGGGCAAGCAATCTTGTTTTCTTTTGGACTTAATTTTTTTTAAAGCTAAAACTCAGTCATATTTATCAAATATACATTGACAGAGCCAAAGCTATAGAACTTACCAAATAAAGTCTCAGTCCAGTTTATTAATAGTGTAATATAAAATTGTACCTCCTGCACACCCCCAACTGGGGATGTGCCCACAACCAAGGTACAGACCCTTGACCAGAAACAATAATACATTTTTCAGCTTGGAAATACTTAACACATTTTAAATACCTAAAGATACGTTATTTATTTACATCATATTTTTAAAATAACTTTTAAATGTTTGCTAGTCTGAAAATGTATGTTTTTAAACATTAGGCTTAGGAAAGTATTTAATTAAACTAGAACAATAATGGAATCTTCAATGTCTCCGATTACTTTTTCTTCTCTAAAGTTACCTTTATTTGTAAAATTGCCAATATGAGCCCTCTTTCACTAGGAGCCACATTCCCATTACTAAATCAAAACAAAACCCAATTTATTTCCATGAATAATTTGTATGTAAATAATGGAGCAGATGCAGTATTAATATAGTATAAAGATTCCAATGAATTGTATCTCCTTTTCAGAAATATCCTTTAATATTCTTGTGTTTTGATCACAATTAGTGGAGGTTTAGTAAAAGGAAACTTGTGATTGTGAATAAGCAAAGAGGTAGAGACTTAAAACACAAATTTCAAATTGCTTTCTCTTCCTCTGCTCTATTTCTCAAGTACAAACTATGAATGACCCAAATATTAGATAATTTTCTTAAGAGCCAGTGAAATATAACATTCAGCTTAAGTCTCTGTAGTATCATCATTATTATTTAACTAAAGACATACCTCCATTATAATTAAATTAAGAAAAACAGACAATTATATAAATATATATAAATTTTCTATTCTCAATCTTTCACTTAATTTTTATTTCAATTATTTCTTGCTAAGAACATTTTCAACAATATTTAAGAAATTATATAGTAAGTAGAATCAACATCACAGTGTGCAGCATATATATTCACACAGTACCCCATATTAAGAATAGCCCCATGTTTGTTTTAATGCTCTACTATTACTTTCTTGAAATTATCCCTGTTTTTTCTGTTGTTGTTTTGTTTTGTTTTTCATTAAGGAGCTCCATTTTTTCCCCATTGAGATCTGCAAATTATGTAGCCAGTTCAAGTACAAAGTAAATTGAGCAGACCAATAATAAAAAAGTTCTGAACAAAGAAGAAAGTAATGGGTGGAACTATAATCGATTAGGTTTGAAAACAGGAGTGGAAGCAAATGATATAGCAACAAATAGGATAGAAACATATGACAAAAAAAGTGACTATTGCAAAATTTTAACAAAATTTTCTGTTACTTAGTTAAATATAATATTTTCAGTGCCAAAGAAAATGAGGTCCTAATCAGAATCAATAAAGAAAACATTTATTTTGAACAGTTTTGAAAACAATTTTATTGCTTTTTAAATTCCTTTGAAATATACCCTTAATATTCTAGCTTTTCACCAAAGACAAATGAAAAATAAAAGATAACAGGAAGTATAATTTTCAAGAGATTTATCTTATCCATGAGGAATCTTAGGAGTAATTTTTTGAAAACAAAAAAGCCAAATTTAAAAGTGGAAATAAACATAAGCAATGGACTTTTTCCTGTTAACTTCACTGAGGCAATCATTCCAAAGGTGCTCAGTGGTTTAACATCAAACTATGAACCAGAAGGTCACAGTTTGATTCCCAGTCAGGACACATGCCCAGGTGGCAGGCTCCCTCCCCTTACACCCACAATCTTTTGGGTCAGATAGCCTGGTTTAGAATTTGATACTTAAAAGTTAGTCTCTTTGTTCCTCCATTTCTTCATTAATATACTTTATACAATGATTAAATGAAACTCAATTTTTAAGTATATTTTATTGATTTTTTTTAAGAGAAGAAGGGAGAGGGATAGAGAGTTAGAAACATCAATGAAAGAGAAATATTGATCAGCTGCCTCCTGCACACCACCTACTGGGGATGTGCCCGCAACCAAGATACATTCCCTTGACCAGAATCAAACCTAGGAACTTTCAGTCCACAGCCTGATGCTCTATCCACTGATCCAAATTGTTAGGGAGAGACTCAATTTCTTTATCAATACATTTATGTGAGGATTAAATGAGATAGTATGATAATAAGCAAAAGAGCTGACTAAAGAAAATCCTTCATAAATGTTCATTTCCTCAGCTTTCGGGTTAGAACACTACCCTATAAAAAGAGAGAGAGAAAAGACTCCTACAAGGAGAAAGCAAGTACAGAGATGACAAGGGTTCCAAATCATGCCTGTTCCCATGTCTGATAGCAAGGCAAGTCTAGTGTGGAGGGGGCAATCCTAAGATCTGAATCCATTGGGGAAGCCCAGTAGTTGAAGTCTTGAGTGCACTACTTTTTGAGTCCAGTAGGCAGATGACTATCCTCTGAGAAATCAGTTAAGCTTATGAAGCTCTAGAAGCCAGGACTCCGAGTTGAGAGGGAAGTTTGACAAGATGAAGATAGGAATGGAAGTGTTTAAACAGAAAGCCAGTCCTGGGAATTGCTGTGAGGAAATTGTGCCTCCAGATAACTCCAAATTGAGAGTTCCATTCATTCATTTGTAAGTGTCTAATGGTGCAATATTCAACTGCAGAGTGCAAGAATTTTTAAAACATGTTATACCTGACTATTTAGTCAGGAACACTGACCTTTATTCCCTTAGACTGTCAAATAAAAAAATGAAAACAGCCAATACAAAAATAACCATCGAGTGTGAATGAGTCAAAATGATACTTCTTTTTTTTTTCTTTTTTTTTTTTGTCAGATTGGCAAGAAACGTAATATATATTTTGGTGTGCTGCAGAATATTATTAATTAATTTATGTGTGCCATAAGATGGGAAAGGGTGAAAATCATGTCAAGCATAGGAAATAAAGAAAGATTCCTGGTCCTGTGTTTAATGAGTTTATTTTCCAGAGTGAAAGACAAGTTAATATATAATCCTATATAATAAAAGCCTAATATGCTAAGTGTCCAGTTGTCCAGTCAACTGTTCAACCAATCAAAGTGTAATATGGTAATGTATGCTAGGGCCACTCAACAGCTTGCTTTGATGTGCACTGACCACCAGGAAGCAGATGCTCCAATGTGTAGGTTGGCTTGCTGCTGGTGTCCAGCCGATCAGGTCTGAGCAACACAGGCTCTGGAGCCCTCCCGCAGTCCCTGGCCAACCTCCTGCATCCCTCCTGGGCCCCGATCATGCAGCAGTGGGGTCCCTTGGTCTGGCCTGCACCCCCTAACAATCCGGGACCCTTCAGAGGATGTTGGAGAGCCAATTTCAGCCTGATCCTGCAGGCTGGGTTGAGGGATCCCACTGTTGCACAAATTTGTGCATCGAGCCTCTAGTATCAGCATATTAAAAGAGGTATGCTAGAGATAAACCTGGCATTGTGGGGCAAGGATGAGGTACTAGATGGGTGATGGGGGTGAGGGGACAATTTCCCCAAAGAGAAATGCTTGGATTAAATTGTGCTTGGAAGATTGCATAGAAGCTATCCAAAATAAAGGTGAAAGATGTTCCAAACATACAAATACTAGAGGAATACCAGGCTCTAGGGTCCAGGACACTGAAATATTCTCAATTGCATAGTAAGGGATCAGGTAAAATGTGGATGAAGCTGTTGAATACTGTCTTTTTGGGTTTGGATTGGTCCTAAAAAAACAAACCCTGAGTCTTCTCAGAAGAGCTTAGCAGGCCCAATGAGATGAACTAGGAAGGCAGAGGCAACGGAAGCAACAAAAGTAAAAAAAAAAAAAAAAAAAAAAAAAAAAAAAAAAAAAAAAAAAAAAAAAAAAAAAAAAAAAAAAAAAAGCTACCAAAATGGGAGATAATATTTACAAACTATTGGGATATATATCTGATAGGGGGCTTATATCTAAAATACATAAGGAACTAACACAACTCAATAGCAAAAAGAATAAATTAATTCAAAATAGGCAAGGAGTGTGAATAGACATTTTTCCAAAAAGGCTCACAAATGACAACAGATATATGAAAGATATTCAACATCACTAATAACATGGAAACACAAATCAAAATCACAGTGCTATAGTACCTCATGCCTCACAGTATGGCTATGATCAAAAGTCAAAAGACAGGTGATAGTAATCGTGTGAAGAAAAGATAACCCTTGTACATTGTTTGTGGAAATGTGAATTGGTACAACAATTATGGCAAACAGTCTAGATGTTCCTTAAAAAATTAAAAGTAAAACTACTATATGATCCAGCAATCTCACTTCAGGGTATATCCAAAGGAAATAAAGTCAATATTTCAAATTGTTACTGGTGCTCCCACCTGCACTGCACAATTATTCACAGTAGCCAAAATATGGAAACAAACCTGATACCCACTGACAGATGACTGGATAAAGAAAGGTAGAGAAATACATATTTTAATATCATATTTATATTATTGCATAGTATAATATGTATAATATGTATAATATATTAATTATAAATAATTCATAATGAATATCATATTGTATTATAATATGATGTATTATTACATATCTATGTAGATAAAACCCTAAGCAACCGAACAACTGAACAACCAGGGGGCAGATGCTTAACACAGGAGATGCCTACTGGTGGTCAGTGTGCCCCCACAGTGGGAGCACTGCTCAGCTGACTGACCTATCCATGTGACCCACCAACTGAGCAGCAGCCACTCACTCCCTCTGTAGTGCTGAAGATCCACATTCTGGGGAAAGGGCCAGGTACTGACAGACCTGTACCATTGGCATGATCCCAACATTGCCAATGGCCTCTTGGAAGTTGGCGTTGGGCATATGGCTGTCTCCCCTCCCTAGACACTCCACAGGGAAGAAACAATATAAAAGTGGCCTCCAGGTGGCTCCCAACAACCAGTGTGAACATCAGCAGGACAGATCCAGATCCCGGGCCAGCAAGGGCATCCCACTGCCTGCCCAGTGGGCTGATAACATCCCAATCACAACTGACTGGGCAGAGCCCGCTGCAGGCCCAGTGGGGTCAGGATGAGTGGGAGCAGCAAGTGGCATTGGACTGTGGGTTTCCACCTGATCCCCGGAGGCCACCCCAAGGGACTCCTCCCATGCATGAATCCATGCACCAGGTGTCTAATAAGAATATAATAGAATGTTATATAGAATGGAATATAGCATTCAGCCTTAAGAAAATACCAAAATCCTGCCATTTGCAACAACTTGGAATAAATCTGGAAGACATATGTTAAGTGATATAAGGCAGTCACAGAAGTTCAAGTACTATATGATTCCTTTTCTTTGATGTATCTAAAGTAGTCAATTTTTTAAAAAAGTATATTTTATTGATTTTACACAGAGAGGAATTGAGAGGGATAGAGAGTTAGAAACGTTGATGAGAGAGAAACATCGACCAGCTGCCTCCTGCACACCCCCGAAGATGTGCCCGCAACCAAGGTACGTGCCCTTGACCGGAATCGAGCCCAGGACCTTTCAGTCGGCAGGCTGACGCTCTATCCACTGAGCCAAACCAGTTTCGGCTAAAGTAGTCAAATTTTTATAAGCACAGAATAGTATAGTGGTTTCCAGGGGCTATTGAGTAGGATGAATGGAGAGTTGTTCAATGGGTATAAAGTTTCAGTTATGCTAAATAAGGTCTACAAAAGTGTTATACATTATAGCGCCTATAGATAACAATATGATAGTGTGCACCTCAAAATTTATTAAGAGGATCAATCTGATGTTAAGTGTTCTTAACACAAAAAAGCAAAGTAAATGTGCATGAATTTTATAGTCATATTTTTAACAATACTCCTGTATACATTTCCATAGAAATTCATAATCACACTTGCAAATTTATGCTAAATAAAGAAAACAGAATGCTCATATATCAATAGTAGTCATGGTATAATCCTCTTTAGTCACATTCATTCCTCATAAAACATACAAAATAAATCCTGTTATTATCTTTATGTTAGAAAAAAAATTAAGGTTACAGCTAAAGCAATATTATCTTTATCTTAAAAAAAAATTAAGGTTACAGCTAAGGCTAACAAGGTATAAATAGCAAAACTGATATTTAAATCTAAATTTGCCTCCAGAGCAATCCTATACTTTTAATTAATAGATATACTGACACATGACTGGTGTCTATTAAAAAATGAGATAGGATTTATGAATAAACATGCTCAATTTTGTTTCAATATCTTAATGGAAGAATGTTCTTTATTGGAGTTAGGGCACCAAAGCTTTGGCTTTCAGATTTTATATCTCTATGTTCTTCTCCAGGCACTCTCCTGACTTTCACTTTTCCGTACAGAAATCATCTACCAAATATGTGCTTCAATTTTTAGCACATAGTGGTTCATAACTTCAGGTCTAATACTAAAGTGTTAATCCTGTAATTCCACTCAAGGAATTTCTATCAGGAACAGTAACTAATATTGGCTGGAGGTCAGGTATAAGTTGTGTTTAAAGAAAACAGACAGCTGAGATTCTGATATATCTATTTAAATGTACTGTGAAATACATGACTTTGTAAATGTGCTAGGTTTTTTGTTATCATTATTTACTTTATTTTAATTATTGTAATAAAATTTTGGGGGGGATGACATTGGTTCACAAACCATACAGGTTTCAAGTGTACAACTCAACAGAACAGCAACAGCACACTCATCACCCAAAGCAAAGTCTTTTTTTGTCACAATGTATTCCCCCTTTTGCCCACCTCCCCCTCTCCCACAGCTTTTTCCCTCTGACTATCACCACACTGTTGTCTATGTCTATGTGTTATATACATACTAGAGGCCCAGTGCATGAAATTTGTGCATGGGGTCAGGGGGGTGGTGTCCCTCAGCCCAACCTGAACCCTCTCCAATCTGGGATCCCTTGATGGATGTTCAACTGCTTGTTTAGACACAATCCTAGTCTAAATGGGCAGTGTTACATCCCTCTCACAATCCAGGACTGCTGTCTCCAAACTACTCACCTGCCTGTCTTCCTGATTGCCCCTAACCGCTTTTGCCTGCCAGCCTGATCACCCCCTAACCACTCCCGTGCCAGCCTGATTGATGTCTAACTGCTCCCTGCCAGCCTGTTTGCCCCCAACTTCCCTCCTCTGCAGGCCTGGTCACCCCTAACTGCCCTCCCCTGCAGGGCCGATCACCTTCAACTGCCCTTCCTTGAAGCACTGGTCCTCTCAACTGCCCTCCCTTGCAAGCCTGGCCCCTCCCAATGCCCTCTCCTGCTGGCCATTCTGTGGTGGCCATCTTGTGTCCACATGGGGGCAGGATCTTTGACCACATGGGGGCAGCTATTGTGTGTTGGAGTGATGGTCAACCTGCATATTACTCTTTTATTAGATAGAATAGAGGCCTGGTGCATGGGTGAGGACTAGCTGGTTTGCCCTGAAGGGTGTCCCGGATCAGGGTGAGGATTCTTTTGGGGTGTGGGGCAGCCTGAGTGAGGAGCCTGTGGTGGTTTGCAGGCAACCCAAGCAGAGGCCCTGGTATCTGGAATTTATTTACCTTTTACAATTGAAACTTTGCAGCCTGGAGCAGAGCCAAGCCTCCTGCTAGCTCCATGGCTGGCAGCCATTTCTATTTAGATTTGTTTACTTTCTATAATTAAAACTTTGTAGCCTTGAGTGGAGCCTAGGCTGGCAAGAGCAGGTGAAAAACTTGGTTTCCTCTGTTGCCTGGGAAACCCAAGCCTCCTTCCTCTCTCTGTGGCTGTAACCATCTTGGTTGGGTTTATTTGCATACTTGCTCTGATTGGCTGGTGGGCGCAGCTGGTGGGCATGGCTTGTGGGTGTAGCTGAGTGATGGTTAATTTGTATATTACTATTTTATTAGGTAGGATGCTTTATTTTGCTTAACCCCTTCATCTTCTTTCATCTAGACCCCCAACCCCTAACCCTCTGATAACTGTCAGTCTGTTCCATGTATCAATGCCTCTTTTTCTATTGGTATTTTATTCATCAGTTCATTTTATTCATTAGATTCCACATAATAAGTGAACTCATAAGGTATTTATGTTTCTCTATCTAGCTTATTTCACTTAGCATAATAATCTCTAGGTCCACACATGCTGTCGCAAAAGGTAAGATTTAATTTATCACACAAAAACAAGTCTTGTGATTCACAACTTGGATTTGATTCATCTTCTCAGAAATGTTTCTCTTTGTTACTATGTCCCTAGATGTCCAATGGGTTGATTACATTTCTGCTTTCTGAAAATTATGACAGATCCCATTTAATCCTGCCTACAAAATGGGTGAGGCAAAGAAGATAGTTCTATAGCCAAAAAAATGAATTTTAAATGGAAACAAATATATATAACTCTAAGTTACAAAATTAGCTATGAAGTTTGGAAAACATTTTTAAATGTGAAGGAAAACAATAAAGTAATCAATTTAGTATTTAGAAAATAACTGAAATATTGAAAACACCCAATAAAACATGTCTTTATAGATAGGTGGCTTTATTACTTCCCAATATTTTAGCCAATGATATACTGCTACTATGAAAATCTAAAGTATCGGGTCTAATAATAATTAATGCCGTTTTTTAACATTCGTTTAAAATCTTGCTTGGCGTTGACTTGTAATGACATAACCTTCAAACAAGTGGTATCTACAGAACGTGTGAAGTGCAATTAACAAGTTTTGCTTGAAAAAGTTTGTGTTTGGTTTGGTTTTTGTTGCAAAACTAGGGCTAAGAAGATGGCGGATGAAGAGCATATTCGGCACTGCATGCTTTACGAGTTCCAATTAGGAAGAAAAGCAAGTGAGGCTGCAAAAAACATCTGTAGTGCTCTTGGTCAAGATGCAGTTAGCGCCAGAAAATGCCAGCGTTGGTTTGAGAAATTTCGCGAGGGAAATTTTTCGTTAGATGACAAGAGTGGTCGAGGCCGTGTGTCCAATTTTGATCAAGAAGCTCTTCAAGCTCTTTTAGTGCAAAATCCTCAAATTACCCAACAAGAGCTTGCGACAACTTTAAATTGTTCACAAAAAACAATTTCCAATCAATTGCGTGCACTTGGCAAAGTCCAAAAGTTTGGAAAATGGGTTCCTCATGAGTTGACCGACAACAACTGTAATCAAAGAGTCACAATTTGCAGTTCGCTCCTCTCTCGTCAAAACCGTTTGCCGATTTTAGAGCAAACTGTTACCGGAGATGAAGAATGGGTGCTGTATGTTAATTTGAAAAGGCGGCCTCAATGGTTGGACAAAAATGAGGCTCCGCAGCCCATGCCAAAACCTGACTTGCATGCGAAAAAGTGATGTTGTGTGTTTGGTGGAATTTTAAAGGAATTCTTCATTATGAACTTTTACCCTCTAACCAAACCATTACAAGTGCAGTGTATAGTGCCCACTTGGAAAGGTTAGCCCAAGCTTTAAGAGAAAAAGAGCCCGCGCTGATTAATCGGAAGGGCGTAATTCTTCACCACGATAACGCACGACCGTGTACTGCAAGAATCACTGCTGAAAAACTGCGCCAGTTGGAATGGGAAGTTCTCCCTCAACCTGCATATTCTCCTGATATTGTCCCTTCCGATTACCATTTATTTCGTTCTTTGCAAAACTTTCTTCTTGGAAAAAAATTTAATAATGAAGAATGCCTCAAAAATGCATTGACCGAATTTTTTGCATCAAAATCACAAGAATTTTACAACAGAGGGATTAAAATGCTTCCTGAGTGTTGGGCACAAGTAGTAGAAAACAACGGCAACTATATTGTTGATTAAATTTTGTTGTATTGTTTAAATAAATTTGATTTAATAAAGTATTAGAAAACGACATTAATTATTACTAGACCTAATATCAAAAAAAATATTGTATTTCAAGATTGTTAAAGTACACTTATTTAATACATCTTTGCAAAATATTTGGCTCACATAAAATACCAAGATGGACAGATTACAAACTAATGCATTGATAAGTTATATAAATAAAAAATAAATATCAATGTTCTATCATAAAGGTGCAAAATACAGGAACCATAAGCATCCAAACACATGAGGTTACCACCTATCAGTATACATCAAGATAAAGGCGGCTACATTTATGGTGGCAAATAATTTAACATGTTTCACAAAATCAATGATTCAAGAGAGTCTTCTTTTGTTTCTTCCTTCTCTGATGAACAGGACCCCACTCTGTCTCTTTCCACCTCTGATATAATTCAGAAAGAATATCAAGTCTTAATTTAAAATGTGTGATATACTACACAGTTTCAGACCATATATCTCTACAAAACTGTCAAGCTTCCTTTCACCACTTTTCCAATATTCTAAAAACAAGTTTATATTAAACACAGATCAACAATAAATCTATCAATTGGTGTCTTATTTATGACAGTGTTAGAAGAAATACTGATGTTCTTTTATAAGCCAAAATGGATACTTCCTGATTCCTTCAGCATTAAAATGAAAACAACTAAAATATTTTATCATCTGTGATATGTCTACTATTTAGGTGATTTTAGGTATTATTCTAGGTATTATTCCCTCACATGTCTCCCACATAAGTGAAAGGAAGAATGTCCTATATAGTACATGGGAGAAGAGCCTTAGTTTTTATGGCCCCCGCTTGTTAAGTATAAAATTATGATTTGATTTAAAGATTTAAATGGTAAGAAAGCTAGAGTAGATGATTTAGCTAAATTCCTAGGAACTGATCTAGTCCAGATTTATGATACTTCTAAAATTTTAGATGATTTAATTTGCAAAGTTGAATGCTCAGAAATTTTAACATAACATATAGCATTATAAAAATTCTGATAATTTGTAGTTATGCATTTATATTTAAGTGCAACCTACACACACAACAATTTGTTACTTTAAAATGCTTACCTCCAAATTGTACAAACAACCAAAAGCCTTCACAAATCATTACAACCATTCATTACTATTTGCACTACCTGACCATATTGTGGTATTTGAGTTTTTGTGACACCAATATCAGATTATCTGCTACATGCCTCCATTTTCTACTTTTAAACAGGTGTGTCTATCATGATTGTCTATGTCTATTTTGCCAATGTATGATGGGTGAGTGGGAGGCAGGGCACTTGTCTCTAGTTCATAGGCAATCAGACCGAGATAAATCATAGTAGAGAAACTAAATTCAAGGGCTTCCATCCACACTTAGACCTGATTTATTTGATGAGATCCTGGAATCTCAGCATAAAGTAGTTATGGGATGTTGCTTTGAAGGGATGTTGGAAGGAATGAGTGTATTTTGAGTATGAGAGTAAGGTATATTTAAAAACATAGTTTTATCAAAAGACATCACAAAAATTGACTATCTGCTTTTAAAATTTATAATGGAATTTAATAAAAGACCAAAATAGCAAAAGAAAATCTTAAGAACAAGAAAAGCACATTTATACTTGATACCAAAACTCATTATAAAACTTCAGCAATGAAGACAGAGTAGTTTTGACATGCAACAAATAGAATACAAGGACAGAATAAAGAATCCAGAAATAGACCATTACACATACAGACAATTGTTGACATAAAACATGATAAAAAAAATGGAAGTACAAAATATGTTGATGGATTTAACTATAAACATATAAGAAATAACATACAGTGCAAAGAGATTAATCTTTAGGGTGAAATAATGAACATCTGGTCCTGGCCAGGTAGCTTAGTTGGCCAGGGCACACATAAGAAGCAACCAATGAAAGCATAAATAATTGGAACAACAAATAATGTTTTTCTTTCTCCCTTCATTTCTCTCTCTGAAATCAATCAATCAATAAAATTTTTTAAAAATAATATCTGAGTAAGATAAAATAACCAACTATGTGCTATTTATAAGAGATACTGCTAACACATAATATTTATAAAGGCTCAAAAAATATTCCTTTATTAACTTTCTGTCAAGAATATGTTTGTATATTTTCAGAAAACAACTCCAAGATCATGTGGATTCCTGCAACAGAGAGGAATTGACAGGACTAACTACTCCAGCCATGAAGACAGAAGAGAAACAGTCCAGAGATGGAAGATGCTGATGACGCCTTGCCATACCAGCAGTCAGCAGCTGTGCGTCACTGCAGATTGCCCAGGGCCAAACCAGAGAGGGTCGGATCTGCAATACCACCATCTGTCCACCATCCAGAACTGAAATATCAGTGCTGACATGTACACATCAGGAATTGTTTGACATTGAAATTAGGACTCAAAAGGACTGTTGGCCCAGAAAGAAACTCACTACAGACTGATTCATTTGCCTCTCAGCATAACCATTATGGCTTGTCTCAGTTTTGGTTCTTATAAGTGTATTTCTTGTAGCACATGATCTCACTCATCTAGGGGAAATGATGAACAACATAGACTGCTGAACAAGAACAGACCTGAGTCAAGGAAGCATAGATCAGACTGTCGGACCTCAGAGGGAAGATAGGAGAGGGTTGGGATAAGAGGGAGAGATCAACCAAAGGACTTGTGTGCATGTATATGAGCCTAACCAGTGGTCATGGACAACAGGGGAGAGAGTGCATGCATGGGGAGGGATTAGGGATGGGAATGGGGGATGAAGACAAATATGTGATACCTTAATCAATAAAGATATTTTTTAAAAAGGAAGTAAATCAAAATTTAAAAAAATAAAAATTTATAGATTAAAAATATTATAAAAGTATTTAGTGTGGTCCCATTTAAAAAAAAAAAATATATATATATATATATATATATATATATATATATATATATATATCTGAAAGGAAATGTCACAGTGGTCATCTTTAGGTAGCAATGAGTGAGGAGAGGTATGTAGCTATTAACTCTGTAGCCATTTGTGAAAACTTAAATTTTTAAGGAAATATAACTATTCTAGTAATAAGAAAGAATTAAATATAGTAATAAGCCTAAATAAAATTATATGTGTTTAACAAAGTCCTTGTGAGCCGTTTCCCATGGCAACATATAGTATTGTAAAATCATCATGTTTAATGACTTCATGGTATCCCATTGTACCCATGCACCATTTTGATTTAAATAATATTTATGGCTGGACATTTAGATGTTTACATGGGCAGCTCTGCAATTCAATCTCTTATTATTTAAAAGAAATAAATTCCTAGAAGTAGATTTTCTAGGTCATATGCAAAATTTTAAGGCCGAAATGCAGAAATATTTCATCATAATTTTTACAGAAGACCTCAAATGCAAATGTAATATTCATGTATTGGTTCTGGGTTTTGTTTAATTACAAAATTAAATGTTGTATAAGTTCGGAGAGATTTAAAATGTTTAATTAACTAAATTAGACAAAACCTAAAAAATTCTGAGCTTCCAGTGAGGGCTCAGACTTGATCTCTTGCAGAAAGAAAAGGAATGTAGAATGGCACAATATCTTAAGCAAAGAATGTACCCCATTTAACTCCATACGTGATGTATTATCATATGTGAGAGGGGCTCAAAGAGTGCTTGCTTAATTGAACTTAATTAGGTTTGCCTGATTCATAGGAGATTTCTTCTTTCCTAGAGATGGCCAGAAAAGTTAGGAGCAACTATCTTATGGAAACAATAAGACATCAAGCTAAAAAGTTCAAAGGCTTTTACTACAAAATATTATAATTACAGAGCTTGTTGACTGGATTTTCAAAATTTTGTGTTATCACATTTGCTCATGAGATTGTCAGCATCTAAACCAAATGACCATCCTTTATTGAAACAACACATTTTCAATCCTTCTAAGTATAATCAGTATGAAGTTGTATATTCAATTTGGCAACCTATTGTGACAAAATATGTAAAATCAATTAGAAAGGGAATAGACATATAGTATTTCTCTAAGTATGAGGCTAATGGAAGGGGGGGATGCAGGTAGAAGTAATCTGAAGATTCTTATTTATCTTGACAGTTCATAAATGGGTCACAAACCATCAATGTTGAGACGGAGTGATAGCACAGGTCTCTGAGTCAGTAACTGATTTTATGCCAGAGAGAAAATTCTCATGTTAGATTAAAGACAACATTATTGATCAGAATGATTAGGACAGTGCAGCAAAGTCATAGATAGAGGCATATGAGTCTAAAAGACTAATGATGCTCTCTTTTGTGCATGTTGGACTTCTTATTTGCGGAGTGGAATACATTTAAACCCTGTAACTCTTTTGTTAAGGGTTAAACTTCATTATTGGATTATATCCAAATTCCTCTTTTATATAGGTCAAAACAGATACTGAATAGGCAGAAAGAAAAATTTCAAGACAAAACTTGATTATTATTTTATAGATTTTATAAGAATAATTTGTATGAAGCTATTCATGAAAATGACTTGTGATTTTGTAAGCTACTTTTCTAATAATTGGTATTATTATAAACTCTTCTTTGGCTTTTATTGAGAGGAGAAATAATTTTCTTCATTGTGTATAATTTCTATTCAAGAGTTATTGTTGTCTGAAACAACTCTTGAATAATCATTAATCTATTCACTCAGCAAACATTTATTAAAAACCTACTGTATGAAAAAGCATAATACTAAAAAGAATGCATAAAAATCACATAGAACCATGTTTATAAAACAAGCAGAGTTGATGCCATGAAAAATGTATAGATAAAGGGCTCTGGTTGTTGAGAACTTGAAACACTTCAGGCTAGTGGGATCCAGCTGTTTCATGAAGGTGTCCTTTCAGCTGAAGTTTGAGGATGTATGGGGGAGGCAAACTATAAGGAAATTACAATGTGATAAAAAAATGTATATTGAAAGGGACATAAACTTTGGGAACAGTTCATTTAATCTAGATCATTGATTGAAAGATGAAGAGCATGAGAACCCATGGTTGAAAAAATAGGTGAGCTAGATCATTATGACTTAATCCCCTGCTGGGTATATTGTAGAGTCAGCAAGTTTCTTGGTCAGAAGGGTGACTTTACCATGCTTCAGAGAAGCTGATAAATATTTAGGAATGTTTAGAATGAAGTGAACTATAACAGATTGGGAGACAGTTCTTATAAGTCGGAATACTACTGCCTTAAGTCCAGGAGAGTAAGGGCAATATGAATGTAAAGAAAACTGAAGCAACATATTGGCAGCCAACCGGAATATCCTTGACAGTTCTAGAGAAAAGATATGCAGGCATTGTGCTTTGTCTTAATTTGAAAATTTCCTCAAGTCTCCTGATTAGCTCAATGCATATATCTTCAGGAAAGAATTATGAGAATGATTCTACAAGTCCTGGTAGGACCTTCCCAGGTGTGGAGATCTGCAGTAATTAGGAGACAGCTCAGCACATAGCCAAGGGAGTTGGTTAGAAGCCTGCTTCAGGGCACAGAACAAAGTAAGAGGGCAGCAAGGTTAAAGATGCTTCAAGGGGTTACACTTGAATTGCTTCTAAGAGTGACTCTAGTAGGCTTTGTGTGCCTTCCTTACTGGTTCCATGCTTTATAATTGTTAAATTGATCTGATATTCAGTTGTGCAAGAATGAGTGATGAGAGGCAGAGGTGCTAAGTGCCTTTGAAGGACACCCCATAAGAGAGATGCTGTGAGAAAGGGATGCTGCTGAGAGCCAGTCATGGGGGCTCTAGCCTCTCACTCCTACCACCCCAACCTCAGCAAGTTTTTAAAGGTTCTTTGGAGATCCACCAAAGGGAGCCATCAAGGAGAATAACTCACACAAAGTTCAGAGAAGATAAAATACTTAAAAGCCTCTACTCCCTAAATACCAGCCCAGAATGAAACATCCCTGAAAAAAAGTAAGTAGTGTTCACTGTGTACTTTACTACTATATTAGAAGGTCAGGTATAAAATGTTGATCTTTTGACGTATTTCTAATTGAGGGGGGGAAAAGAGTAATAATTTTCTGCCCTCCTGAGACATAGGGAGCTTGGAGGCTCTAAAACTCTGCGGATATGGCTTGAGCAAGCAACAGACACTTTGATTCAAAACAAAGCCTTCAAACTCCTGGCAGAGAGAATAGCGTTAAAATATATAGCTGTCTCTTTTTGCTACAAACATCTAACATAACTTTTCTGCCTAGATGATGGATTATATAACATGATTAATATATAAATAATATATGATAAATATATATATTCTTATCATCTCTTTTTTAATGTATAGAGAACTTAGAATGCTGGAATCAAATTCAGGGCATAGAAGAGTTGGCATAAAGAGGAAAATTCACATACAACACAGAATGGTTACAAAGAAATTTCTCATCAAGTTGATTTGATTAGCAATAATCTTTGATTCTAATTTCCCAGGTAATGTTTATTTCATCATTTTCCAGGATAACAAGCTGATGAACCTCGCATTTACATTTTTATTAGCCTATAAAGCTTTTCCTGCTTGTGCTCTTTTACCTCACCCTGAGAGCAATACTTAATGTTTAAGAATAGTTAATAGATTCTCTAGCAAAGACTCAAGTGCCAAACATAAAAGCGACACTCAAGCTAGTGTCGTCTTACACCACTCTTATAATTGATACATGTGTAAAGCATTGCTCTGAGGTCATAAAATTACTGATTATAATGCATGATCTCTGATCTTCTCTCAATCTCCAGACCAAAAGGCTGGACAGTAATGTCCTTGCCTTAATGAACAGTATTCTGTAAGACAGGACACATTCTGTAATTAGGGCATAGAGTTTCCAGTTTCAAATTCCGAGAGAACCACTTTTGAATGCCACAGATGTTGTATTCTTAAATTAGGTATTGGTTATTTAAGACTATGTGTGCATTAAAGGTTTTGTTTTGGACTTAACCTTTTGACATAAAGGTATATCAATGTGTAATATCATGGGTCTGCAAATGACTATTCATAACAAGTTTAAAACAAGTTAATGCCAGTGACTAGTGTTAGGATACCTATCAATCATTAATGGCATTCACTGAAGTGACATTAACAAAATTTACAATGATGTCCATTGGTTGGTATAGTTTGCCCTTGCTATACGTTTTGCACCTGAATTATGGCAGCCCACAATGGTCATATAGGATTTGTTTCACTGTATGCAAAATTTGGGGAGACTTATCAGATATAAGGTTAACAGTGCAGCGCATATTGTGAAATGACATAGAGTTACACTCCTGAATCTGAGAGAGAAAGAGGGGGAGGGAAGAAAGAAAGAAAGAAAATTAGGGTGGTCCCTAATAAAATATGACTGATGTCCTTATAAGAAGAGGAGATTAAGACACTGAGGAATACCAGGCATGTATGTGCTCAGATGCAACCATGTGAACACATAGCAAGAAGGCAGTCATCTGCAAGATCAGGAAAGAACTTCAGAAGAAATCAACCTGCCTACCCCTTTATATAAGACTTTTAGCTTCCAAACTGTGAGAAAATAAACAATTTAAGCCATTCAGTTGATGGTGTTTTGTTCTGAAAGTCCTAGTAAACCAATATAATGATCCAAAAGAGTAAATCATAGACCAACCTCGCTTGTGAATATTAGCAAAGCAAGTTCAATAGCAGTCTAGGAGAATAATGTGCCATGACCTATTGTGTCATTGTGGGAGTACAAGATGATTCAACTGCAGAATGACAATTGTGCTGGAAGTATCAGCCAAGGCAATTAGGAAAGGGAGAAATAAGATGTTTAATTATTGGAAAAGAAGTAAAAATTATTACTGCACTTAAAAGAAATTTAAATATAAAACAGAAATATCCAAAAGACTCACCTAAAAATCTATAGAAATAATAAATCCATAGTTCAATGGTTATAAAATTAAAAAAAAATAATAACCAATACATTTTCTATAAACAAACTATTCGATATAAAAGTTAGAAAATACAATGTCATTTATGTTAGCAATAAAAAGATAAAATATTGCCGAAACCGGTTTGGCTCAATTGATAGAGCGTCGGCTTGGGGACTGAAAGGTCCCGGGTTCGATTCCGGTCAAGGGCATGTACCTTGGTTGCGGGCATATCCCCAGTAGGGGGTGTGCAAGAGGCAGCTGATCGATGTCTATCTCTCATCGATGTTTCTAACTCTCTATCTCTCTCCCTTCCTCTCTGTACAAAATCAATAAAATATATTTTTTAAAAAAAAGATAAAATACTTAGGTTAGAAGGGCAGCACATCACTGTGAGTAAGAGTTGGCTCTGACACTTGACAGCGTGTGAACACCTGCTCTACAAATTATTAGTTGTCACCTTGCACAAGTTACTTAACTGCTCTGTGCCTCTGATTTCTCATATGGAAAATGCAGATAAAATTCCAAGTGAGGATTAAGTCAATTGATATGTTTGGTACTCCATTATCATTTCAAAGCTATTAAATATAACTGGTGTGTGTGTGTGTGTGTGTGTTTTACTATTCTGATTCCAAATGAAGTTCACAAGGGACTTTTGCTTATTCATAGGATTGGAAACAGATATGATACATTTTAATTGTAAAACTCATAAGTAAGTTACCCCTGAGAGAGAGAGAAACCACATTTTATAATTCCAAGCATCTGCTTGTTTGTGCCTTTGGGGGAAAACCTAAAGCCATCATAAAAGAAATAAGTTAGAAGCTTCTTGGTAAAGAAAATTCTCTCCTAAAACATTTACATTATATAGTTAATAATGAACTGGAACAACATCAATTGCATTTTCTTGAAATCAGAAATAAATTATATAATAACTGGGAAGCATTTCTAAAGCAGTGCTTGGATAAGTGTTTACAATCTGAAAATGGGATAAGGCAGGATAGAATAAATTCAACTATTAAAATAATACTTTGACCTCCACAAAGTATATATGAAACTATGCCTTTCTGTGAAAAATAAAATACTCCACAACACCTATGCATATATATTGCATTATTTCTGACATGCTTTCCTATTTGCTAATTGATTTGTCTTCTGATAACTGCAAAAACTATATCACAAAACACTCAACTATAACAACTTTTTAAAGAGTTATTTGACTATGTATAAAGTGTTTACACTTAAGGTGTGTGTATATATGTGTATATGTGTGTAGGTGTGTTTGTGATATGTTCACCAACATGCATTGTAGCTACATGTGCCATATTAAGTTATTCTTGAATTAATTAATATTGCTGTTGTATATGTAGCAATGTCTGGCTTTAGATAGTATTATAGAGATTTTATGTTTTGTTTTCTGAATATTTTTGTGTCCTACAGATGTAAGCTCTGTTTTAGCAATACATACAAGATCACAGGGAGGAACTGTTCTTTTATTTACAAGAATACACATTTGAAGTCAGATAACCATGATTGAATCCTATCCATCTCATGTATCTATTGTCTGAATGGCCTTGTGGAAGTCATTTAACTTCTCTAATTCTCAGTTTCTTTACTGAGAAACTGAGTCTAATGGTAGTTGTCCCACAAGATAACCAAATCACAAGTGCATGTGAATAATAAAACACTATCAAATGTCAACTAATATTTTTATTTTTATAGTTTTTAAAATATATTTTTGTTGATTTCAGAGAGGAAAGGAGAGGGATAGGAAGATAGAAACATCAACGATGAGAGAGAATCATTGATTGGCTGCCTCCTGCACACCCTGTACTAGGAATCGAGCCTGCAACCCAGGCATATGCCCTTGGCTTAAATCAAACTTGGGGCCCTTCAGTCTGCAGGCCAAAGCTCTATCCTGAGCCAAACCAGCTAGGGTTAGCTAATATTTTTAATCTTCATGATTGAGAGAGCACATAATGCACATGCCCCCTGAATTCAAAGGGGAGAAGAGGGTTTAACATATGTTTATGGCTTGCAAACAGGATGTTGGTCTTTGCATAAAGCAGCAAATGCATATGTATTGATGATGGATAAATCAGTCAGTGAGAAGTATTGAGAGCCAGTGCAACCAATATTTGCTTGCTTTCAAAGCACAGTAAATCTAAATCTGCGTCTCCAATTGCAATTGCAGTCAGCATGTCTAGGAAACTGCAGCACCTTCTCGTCTATTATTGAAGGAGACAGCTGCCTAGTCAATGTAAATTTTATTGTAAAATTGTTTAATAGAATTCACGGATATGGGAGGACAAACACACTTGAGACACTAATAGAGGGTCTGAATTTGATATGTGCAGACAAAGAAGCCTATCAGACTTGGCATCAGCTATTGCTTCACAGAGAAAGGTAGGCAATAAAAGAAAGTGCCTACTAATGAAAAGAAACTCCCACTGTTCCACTGTCACCATCCCTCCTAAATAAAGTAAAAAATAGGAGTGGAAAAAGCATCTAAATTTTTGGTACAGTAATTCAGTAATTAAATATTACATTATATATATATATATATATATATATATATATATATATATATATATATACTCAGCTCTCTGTACCATTTGATACACAGGATCCTTTATCTATTAAAATTCTCTATACACTGAATTATTGTGATACTGCAATATCCTTGTTTTCCTCATACCACTCTTACCCATCCTGCTTTGTTTCCTCAATGCCTGTTCACTAATTCTTCAGGTATCTGTGGTTATTCTCTTAGTCTCGATCCTTGGTCATTTATTAGACCCAATTTATACCTTTCATTATTGTTATGGTTCCAGATATAACCTCAATAGTCTCAATTCTTCACTGAATGCCAGTTGTATATTTCTAAATTATTAATGAACATTTAATTTGTAAATTTACATGTCTGGAACTAAATTGATTATTGCTCTAAATTGAATCCTTTACCCAATTCCTTTTCTCTGTCTACTTAAACATTATATTGTCACTCTGGTATCTATACTAAAAAATGTGGTCAATGAAATCTTCTTCAGCATATTATTTATTAAGTCTCTAATAATTCTCTTGCTCAAAATGTTTCAATGGTTCCCTGATTTCTAGTGGAAATATCCTATTGATTATAAGTGTCTTTAAAGAGTGGGAGCTTCTGTGTTCTATTAACCTACCACACCAACTAGTCTTGTGTATTATACATTATAAGCCATAATAATTTCTTATTGAATTATACTCCTTAGACTTCCATTCTCAGTTTCCTTAGTCTGGTCCATTTATAGCATCCAAATTTACCTACAGGGACTCTGCATAATATGTTTCATGCTATTGTTCTATTCACTTTCACCTAAATATGCTCAGATCATTCTTCCTTACCATTTTTTGAACATAATTCATCTTTTTCCCTTTGTTCAGTTCTCACCACTCTTCAAAGCTCAGCCCAATTTCAAATCCCTCTCATAAGTCCTTTCCTAAATCTTTTAGTTCACATTGATAGCTTCTAGTTTTGTGTTCTTTGACATTCATTTTTCTAATTATTCCTAATTATCAAATTGACTCTGGTCTTTGACTCTTTCCTCCTCCTTTATTATGACTATACTAGAGGACCAGTGAATGAATTTGTGCACAGTTGGGGTCCAGCCAGCCCAGCCCCAATCAGGGCAGATTGGTGGCAGTTCTATTGGGAGGAGAAGATGGTGGGAGGCTGGCTGGCCAGCCCACCCTGATCAGAACCCAATCAGGGTCAGGCCAGCGGGGAGAAGGGCTGCAGGCAATTGGCCAGTGGACCCCAACCCTGATTGAAATGGGGGACTGAACAGGGGTCAATGGTTGGGGGACAGGCCATGGGAGATTGGCCAGCAAGCCCCAATCCCAATTGGTGTGGAGAGGCCAATAGGGGGTGGAAATAGCTGGGCTGAGGGGCCCCAGGCCAATCTGGGAGGTGAGGGTAATTGGGGGTGGGGCCAGCTGTGGGTGGTGGGCTGACCAGCCTTGCCCCCAAATGGGTTGAGGGGGCTTATTAGGAGCCAGCAGCCTGAAGGAGGGGCCAGGAGTGGTTGGCCAGCCAGTCCTGCCCCTGATCGTGGGGGGAGGGGGAGGGGTGGTGGCAATTGAGGGCAAAGCTGGCTAAGGGAAGGAGCCACAGGCCAATCGAGGTGGTGGGAGTGCATTGGGAGATGGGGCCAGCAGAGGGCAAAAGGCCTCAGGGGGGTTGGCTATCTGCCTCACCCTCAACATGGGTGGGAAAGGCCAATAAGGGGAGGGGCTGGCTAGGGGGAAGGGCCATGGGGAAGTTGGCCAGCCAGCCCCACTCCCCAATCAGGTCAGTTTGCTGGCCACAGTGGGCATCATGGCAGTCGGTTATTCTGGTCATTACAGCATTCCGGTTGCTGGCTTTTTATATATATAGATTGTTATTTTACTTTTAAAGTGCTTATGTAATTTTTCCTGGGTATTCATTTTGTGTGTCCAACTACATTATGCAGTGCTTAGGGGGAAATATGATGTCATATTTTCTTGTATCATTCCCATATTCTAGCACTATGCTATGAAAAAAGTAGGGGCTCAAAAATATCTTGTTAAATCAATGAATAACTATGAGGGCAACTAAAACATATTGAAAGTGAGTATTTATTACAATTAATTGTTTTGAAATAAGTCAAAGAAAAAATTCTGAATTATTTAATATGAGGTTTTTGAATATCATTATTCTTTATTATCTGGTCTATAACTTATTTAGTCCATTAGACAAGAAGAGAATGAAATCTGATAAATGTACAGCTATTTTATGTACCATCAATGAGTGACATTAAAAGTCATTAAATGTTACAACAGCTCATAAAGGAAGATAGAGAACCCATGAAGAATTGCAAAACAAGAGTAGAGAACTATTGGGGATTATATTAGTAGAATTTTCCCTAAGGCTTGTAGAATCAATCCTTCCGAACTATGATTGCAAAGCAAGAAAACAGCTATTTGAGTAGAAGATGAAAAAACACAGCTCTTAACCACCTTGCTTTTGATCCTGTTTTAGATCTAGCACTTGCATATCTAATTAATTTAGCACTGGGCAAAAAGGATTTTGCTTTACAAAAAAATTTCAGTCATTTTCCTGGCATTCAGAGCTTGAAGGTGTTTCATTAGCACTCAAGGTCTACATCAAAAATTATTCCACTCAGGCTTCTTGATATTTACCTTTCATTTACTTTATCACTGGCCTCAATTAGTTTATTTTTTCATAAAAGATTATATTTAAGTGACTCTATATGGATTTCCCCTCTCTTAATTAACACAAATTCACTGATACTTACACTGAATGTCACTAAAAAGATTTATTTTGTGGGAAATAAGATGACATAGTAAGGAGTGAAAATGTCAACATGAAGAAAACTACTTTGCTATTAATATGCTAATACTTACTGAAAGTAAGAGCCTTTCAGTGTGACACCTGACCTCATCTCCATCACTCCATCTCCAGCTCATACTATAGTTTATCTCACTCATGTCCCTCAAACACACCTAGCACTTTCCTATCTCAGGGTTTTTGTATGTGCTATTATATATATCATACATAGCATCATTATCTATCTATCTATCTATCTATCTATCTATCTATCTATCTATCTATTTATATATAAGGCTAATATGCAAAATCTCCTCAGGTGTTCGACTGGGAGACTGGGAGTTCTATCATTCGTTTTGATGTGCACTGACAACCAGGGGGAGGCATAGCACAAAGGAAGGCCCCAGCCAGCAGCTGGAAGGCCCCAATCAGCCCTGATTGCTGGCCAGGCCTAAGGACCCTACTTGTGCATGAATTTCATATACCAGGCCTCTAGTCTAGCTTATAAAATGGTGCCTACTTCTTCATCACTGTTTTCATTTTACATCATTTTATTATTTCCTAGTAATCACTATTAAATTGAATAATTTACTTTCTTTATAGTCTGTCTCATTCCCAATAATTAAACTCTAAGATAACAAATATTTACATGACTTTCTTGCTATGTCACTTCAACAACTAGATCAGTATCTAGTGCACAATGAGTAATATTTCATTGAGTCCTTATTCTGTATGAAACAATCAGCAAAGGGCTTTATATGGATTATCTAATTTAATCATTACAATAGGTTGTTTACTATTTCTATTTTATAAATGAAGAAAACATAGATAGATGTCTTGATGTACTGGTACAATAACTTGTTTGAGGTAAACATAGTAAGTGATGGAACTGAACTGTTTGACTCCTAAACCGAGGCTCTTACTTATTTCTGTAAAGTCTCTGTATATCAAGCCATTCTTATATTAATTGATGTTTTATTCCACTGTTACAAAGTAGATCAAATTGACTATCAAAAGAACAGTTATAGCTTAATTTGATCTAAAAAATAAATGAGTCGGTTTAATATCTAAAAAATAGACAACTTCCAGGAAGCTGGCATTTGAAAAGAGTTATGAACAAGAATACAAAGAGGCAGGTTTATGTTAACCGGTAATTAATAAGGTGTAACTTACCTCCAGGTGACCAGCTATTGTAGCAATATGCAGGGCAGTGAGACCGCCATATCCAACCTGCTGTATGTCAGCTCCACTGTGTAGCAGGGAAGTGATCAATTCTACACTATCCTGCAAGGAAACACATCCTCAATGTTACCTTTAGACTAATAGCAGGTCTGATGCCGTGTAACAGGATGTATTGGTTCTATGACTGTCAGAAAGTTTAGGTACCCGAAGAAAATCTAAGTGATTTCTGTCATAGCAAGGAGCAGCTCTCAGATGGTTAAAATGTAGGAACAAATGACAGGCCATTCCATTACAATCCTATACCACCTGACCATGAAAAACAGAAAGGACATTTACCTATAGTGAGGCTCTTGCAAATTTAATTCCAACTTACATGTAGGTCACTCCAATAAATGTCCTTTCTCTAGTGACTGCAGTATTGAACTGACTGCTGTGGACTATTTCATGGTAGTTTAGTAATTGCTTCTTCTCTAATGTGTATGTGTCTTGTGCTCTATATATAATTAATCAATAGCATCTTTCTTAACCTGACTCATTATAATAGTGAAAATATTGGGAGTATCATTGGTGCTTGTGAGAATAAATTATTCAAATGACAAAGTAATTTTTACATTATTTATACTATTATTTGCACTGTGTTTCTATCTCAAAGATACTCAGTGGTGAGACTGTCAAGTTGGCACAGGATTGGACACTGCATTTATGCATATACATATAATTTCAAACACTGCTAGTTAAGAAAACTCTTCCATTATAAAACAAACTGTAGGGTTCCAGTCAAGATGGTGACATAGGTAAATGCGGTACTGGAATCCTCCCACAACCACATCAAAATTACAACTAACCTACCAAAAAACCTTCATTCAGAACAGCCTGAATCTAGCTTAACAGAAGTCCTACAATTGAGAATATAAAGAAGAAGCTACATTAAAGCTTGCAGGAGGGCCGGGACAGGTTTGGCTCAGTGGATAGAGCATTGGCCTGCAGACTGAAAGGTCCCAGGTTCGATTCTGGGCAAGGGCATGTACCTTGGTTGCGGGCACATCCCCAGTGGGGGGTGTGCAAGAGGCAGCTGATTGATGATTCTCTCTCATCGATGTTTCTAACTGTCTATCCCTCTCTCTTCCTCTCTGTGAAAAATCAATAAAATATATATTTTTAAAAAACTTGCAGGAGGATGGAGATGCTGAATGGACTGGTCCCACACCACATCTGATGGATTAAAAAATCTGGAGGGACATCTCAGCTGCAGAGGTCCTTCCTGAGGAGCAAGGGGTTCCAGCCCCACACCAGCCCACCCAGCTGATGGTTCCAGTGGCAGGAAGAGAAGAACCTATTACTTTTATCTGTAATAAACAGTAGGAATTATGGCTGAGTAGAAGGGCAGCTGGACTCCTAGGCATTCCTCTCAAAAGGCCCACACAGGAACTTACTCAGACTCAGTCCCTCTGATTTCCAATGCTAGAGGCACCAGGAGCAGGTGGGGAGGAGCTGAGTTGCCTGGCATTGGGCAATAGAAGGAAGGGCAGCTTTCTCTCAGACAGAGTGCTGGCAGAGACCATTTTTTCTTTGTTGAACCCTCCCCCTGCAGAGCCTGCAGGTGAGTGCCATATCCAAGTCTCCATCAAACTGACTGACACTGTTTGCCCAGGCCTGATATTCCACTAAAACTTTCACCATATCCACAATGAGGCTCTTTTAATTTCTTATCATTTGTGTGTTAGCACTTTTAATTTCCTTCAAGAACTTTTCCTTTCCATTCACAACTTGGCTAACTGCTGGCACGAGAGGCCTAACTTTTGCCCTATCTTAACTTTCAACATGCACCCTTCACTGAATTTAATCATATCCATTTTTTATTAAAAGTGAAAAACGTGGAATGCTTGCTTCACTTAGAAGCCATTTGAGAGTTATGACTTGGCCTAATTTCAATATTGTTTTTAATACAGGGAATAGGAAGACATGAGGAGAGGGAGAAAGTAGTGAGCAGCTAGTTGGTAGTCAGTCAGAACACACACAACCTTTAGCGATTAAGTTCACTGTCTTACGCAGATAGGCACAGTTCATTCCCCAAAGCAATGGCCATAATAATTTCAAAGATCACTGATTACAAATCATCATAACAAATATAATAAAAATGAAAAAGTTTGAAATATTTTATAATTACCAAAATGTGACACAGAGTCAGGAAGTGAGCAAACCCTATTGGGAAAATGGTGCCCATAAACGTGTTAGATGAAGGGTTGTCACAAACCTCCAATTTGTAAAAACAAAACAAAACAAAAACAAAAAAGCACAGAATATGCAAAGCAATATAAAGCAAAGCACAGTGAAATGAGGTTTGCCAATTTCCAAATCTTCCACTCTGCACATCTACTCTACCAAGAAAATTAAATACAGATTTTATCTTCTTTTATTATTGCATAAGCTCCTTCTGCTCAGTCTATAGACATTTATTTTCTCTATTAAAAAACAAAAATATATGTATATTTTTTTTAACTGAAGCCAAGGTAATTTTATCTCTATCCTTTCCTTTGTTTTCTGGGAAAAGTTTCCAAATCTTCACTACTGACAACACTGATCTCATTTCTTTAGTAATCCCTAGCTACATAGACCCAAATCTTGCATAAATTCCAATTGAATTCACCATACTCCTTACTCATTGCACTTTGCTTTTTCTCAGACTACTCCCTTCTCTTGCCCTCTATAATCAAGAGAAATAACCATTCCTGTTTCTCCCACTTGCAACAAGACCTCATCACTGTTATGAACCCACCTCCTCAGTTTTCAGAGATAACTTTTGGATTACCAATTGAAATGTCAATAATCTCCCTCAATTCTGTAGTTAGATCATCTTCTTAAAATCCCTCTTTATTTTGGTTTCATAAAGCCATATATTCCTGAGTTCCTTCTCTTTACCTCTTCATTGTCACTGTCTCCAAAAAGTTAGTGATTTAGGAAGTTAGTCCTTTCTCATTCTATATTCCATCTTTGGTAATTCTTACAAAAATTTGATAACTTCATCTATATAATAATAGAGGAATATGCAAATTATCCAGAATGCTGTAACATCATGACCAAACAGGAAGGATCTGAGGCTGCATGGTGCCTGGCCGGGGCGAGGGACCTCAGGCTGTACCACCTGCCCTACGAGGCTTGACAGGGGACCACAGGCCATGTCCCCTGCCCTGGAGCTGGGCTGGGGAACCTCAGGTTGCATCCCCCGCCTGGCAGGGCTTAGTAGGGGACCTAAGACTGAGCCCCCCACCCGGTGCCAGACCAAGAGACCTGAGGCTGTGCCCCCCTCTCAGAAGGGCTTGACAGGGTGGGACCAGCTGGGTCTGTGTCTCATCCAATGTGGTGGGGCCTTCTGGGTCTAGGTCACCTGCATTTTCAAAGCACATGCAGGTGGTGGGCAGGGACTTGACTCCAGGTCTCACAACACACCCTAGACTTTGACAGGAGGTAGATTTTCAAATACATTTTACTAATTTTCTTTCATCTCTGACACTTCTATTATAGAGAAAGGGCAGATAGCAATATTAAAATATTTCCTTTAATTCATTCCCATTTAATGTGCATGAATTTTGTGCACTGGGCCACTAGGCTTTAATAAGTTCAAATCTCATGTATCCTGCCTACCAATGGCATCTCAAATTAGAAATTCAAAACTGTTCTTTGTGAATCCCATTCATAACTTTCTCAGGGTGATCTGTCATCTCTTTGCATTTCTTATTTATATTTATAGCACTTTCTTATTGATCCTGAGCCCCTTCAACTTAATCAATTTTAGTTATTGCTGGTTTTAACTCAATAATACTTATCACATTTCTTCTCCTTATTTCTATTATCATCCTCCATTTTATATAGTCCTCTAACTAGTCTCCTTGAGTAAGCCTTTTCTCATTATAGTCCTTCCTCTACATGGCTACCAAATAAGTTTTCTTACACACAGCTTTGATTTCATCATTTTCCTTTTCAATAAACTTTTTAGATCCTCAACAAATATTTATGGAGACCATGTGGTGTGTGAAACATTGCTCTGAGTAGTGGAAACACTGCAGTGAGTACAACAGTTAAATCTTTACTTTCATGGAGCTTATATTTTTACTGTGTTTAAGTGATGTACCAAGGGCTATGAGATAAAACAGGAAGAGATAAAAATAGGCTACTTTAATTTGAGTAGTCAGGAAAAGCTTCACTTAAGAGGTGATCTTTGAGATGAATATTAAATACCAAAAGGAAGAAATCCACACTACAATTTCAGTGATGGCCGTTCAAGGAAGGGAATAGTGTAAAAATCCTATAATGGAGATAAGCTTAGTGCATTTGAAAGCCAGTGTTCAGTAGAATATTAAAAGGCGGGAGGGGAGAAGAGTAATGTTCAAGATTAAATCAAAGACATTTATAATTTCTCGGCCTTTTGGCTAAGATCAAATATAAATCAAAGACATCTGCTCTTATAGGGTCTCACTGGCCATGGTATTAGGTGTTCAGATTTTTTCCAACTGCAATAGATAGCTGGGGAATGACATGATATTGAGTTAGAGAAGACTAAAAAATAGTTTTTTAGGTAGATATAAATGTGGGTTGTTTTTAATAAGTTTGAGATAATTATGATGCAGGCTTAAGTTTGTACATACTAGAATAAGTCTCCCTAGTTAGCAAACTGGGGAGAGTTATAGAACCCCTTTACACTAATATCTTTGGTTATAAGAAAGAGAACAACAACTGTTTCAACCTAATGAAATACACATATAAAGTTGTGTATCCACAACTGATGTGACAATACAGATAAAGCACTTAAAAGATACCTGCCAAACAATGTTCAGTGAAACTCATTACCATCGGACATAGAAGTCTGGGACTTGAAAAGTTCCAAGTTAGTGATTTGACTCCACCATTTAGCTCTTCTCTCTCCTTTCTTTTTATGCCCCCTGCCCCTCCATTATTTCATTTCCTTTACTTTGTTATCCACTGAAATCACTGAATGAATAAAACAGAGGAAAACTCTGAAACAGTACTGGAAATTAGAAAATGTTGACTAGTTCTCCTTCCTCCAGAAAAAAAATTCATAGGAGTTAACTCTAACCTCAGTAAATAACCTTTAATTCTGAATGGTGAGGGCTAAATACATGAGCAGTCTCTGAGATAAATGGGAGAGACATTACCTTAAGACATTTTTTTTACTGCAGATGAGCAGGCATTTAAATGCAGGGAAGTGAAGAAGGTCTTTTTAAGCAAGAATTGTATGTGGGAGGTTTTAAATAAAGGAAAATGTGATAAGTTTGAGCAAATGAAAGTATTAAAAACACACAAGATAAATGACAAATTAGAGAAATAGTCACATTACATAAAACATACAAATGGTTTGTATATTTAATGTATGAAGAACTCTAATAAATCAGTAGAAAGATAGATACTCTTTTATTCAACAAATATTTATTAATGAATGTATACCATATGGTAAGCACTGTGCTAAATTAAATTAAAATAAATTATATGTAAATCATGAAGCTTATGACATATTTATCTATCAGACAGATTCTAGTAAACACATATTCATCTTTTATTTTACTATCTTTGTATTTTCTCCTTATTTAGCCAAAATATGAAGAATTAAAATTCCTTTAGCATGGTCAAATGGTGAGGTCAAGAATTAGAAGTACTAAATTATGCTTTCATATCTTGGTTGGATTTCTCAGGTTGACCTCTGATTGATCTAAACAATATTTTACTAAATACTATAAAAATAAAACTTTTGTCTTACCAAGCCATGCTAAAGAGAATATAACAAAATAATCATTGCTACTTACAAATTGCTTATTAAGATGTAAAATGCTTTATCCACATCACATTTTTCAAACTACAAAACTTACCCATAAAATAATTATTACAGTTGACTCTTGAACAACATGGTTTGAACTGCATGAGTTCACTTAATGTGGATTTTATTTTTCTTCAACAAATGCTGTTGGCCCTTCAGATTCACAGAGTTCCACATCCTCAGATTAACTGAGAAAGCAGTATTTTTTGTATTCCAAACCATGGTTTCACAAGAGAGACCCCCAATCAAAAATGCTGTTTTCAATCTGTACTTGCTCGCATTTGTGGATGAAATGAGCCAACTGCAGTAAAGTTTTTGGTGTGTCAAAGTAATATGCAAACTTTCAACTGTCTTGCTACCCCTAACCTCATGTTATATAAAGTCCAACTTATTATGTCTATGTTATAGCTATTGATAGTTTGGATCAAAGAATTTAAATTACTTGTTGAAACCTAAATATTTTGTAAGTTTTGGAGCTAGATACAAAGTCAGGTCTGTTTGACTTCAAAGTCCATTCTTCATTTTTTTACTTTCCACAGTGCTTTAGCGGATTTTTCCACATAAATCTCTTGAACTCCCAAGTACCTTTAAGAACTTACAAGAACTCAACTGGCATAGCATAGCACAGCATAAAATATTTTTCTTTAATGTACACTGAAATTGAAATTGAAGTTGGATTTAAACTTAGGTCTTTTGACTTGGAATCTTATGCTTTTCTCAGTATGACATGTTAGCCTCAACTCCCAATGACTCCTCTGCTCCCAATACATTGCCTTTCATGTAAAAGCCCTCTTTGTTCACCTTAAAAGTTTGATCTAATACCTGCTGTATAGAACTATGAGAAGGGTCAAATGGCATTATTTATGTGAAAATGTTGTAAACTCAAGACCCTTATGAGTATAGGTTTATATATTTACTAGAGGCCAGGTGCACAAAATTCATGCATGAGGGGCAGAGAGTTGGTCCCCCTCAGCCCAGCCTGCATCCTCTCCAATTAGGGACCCCTTGGAGGATATCTGACTATGGGTCTAGACTGGCAGTTGGACATCCCTCTTATAATTCTGACCGATGGCTCCTAACTTCTCACCTGCCTGCCTGCCTGGTTGCCCCGAACTACCTCCCCTTGCCAGCCTGATCACCCCTCACTGCCTCTATGTGCCAGCCTGATCGCCCCTAACTGCTCTCTCCCCTGCCAACCTGGTTGGTCCTAACTGCCCCCTACTGCTGACCTGATCACCCTCAACTACTCCCATCCCCAATTGGCCTGGTCACCTCACCCAGCCTGCTTGTTCAGTTGATTGGTTATCCCCTGGGCTGGCCCTGGGTGGCTGGGGTGGGGGAGGGGGTGGCTGAGGGGACTGGGCATGGCTATGGGCACTGCCATCTTTGATGGTGTGGCAGTCAATTAGCATATACCCTCCTTATTGGCTGTGGGCACTGCCATTTTTGTAAGGACATGATGGTCAGTTAGCATATTCCCTCTTTATTAGCTAGGATAGTAAATGCATTACCCTCAAGATTGACCTAACTCTATTAAAATATTCATCTTATATCTCAGTCCCCAAAGATCTTTAATCATGAAATAATTCAATTTTTAATCTATAATATCTCAGAGTTGAGCTATAGTTTTCTGTAATATTATAACCACCTCTAATAATCTGATGTTCCCTGAAGTGTCACATTAAGCTCCATGGCAGAGTTGAACTTAGTTTGGAAAGAAGTTTGAGTTTCCACACGTAAAAATAGAGATATACAAAGAAATGTTTTAATAATGTGCTTTTTTAAGTCGTTTTCTTCATTGACTCAATTTACCCACTACAGTTATTGTCAAAGCCTGTTTGTGTTTGTAAGAGTAAAAGTAAGAAAAGCAGTTTTGTAGTCAAGAGAATATTAAGATCTCTTCTAGGACAAGGGAGCATGCAGAGCTTCAGTATGGAATGTATTTAGTCCCAGGCATTGAATTTTAATGGATTAGACCTGCCTCATGTGTCACAGACATTTCTAATGAAAGGATCCATTAATCAGTACAAAAATAACTGTCCATGAAGTTCACACCTACATATTCCTCTTCTTGAAATAATTCTGCATTTATCTTCACAAAATATATCAATTATTAAAGGTTTTAGTGTGATGGAGATACTTGACTTTGCTTAAAAGTTTGAAGAAGTGCTGACATTTTTTCCAGGCTAAAGCCTCTAAATTTGCTTTTGACCTATTTCTTCTTATCACCACCACTGAACCTTCACTTTCTACTTTCCAGTTTCCCGTAGTCACTTCCTTCTGGTAGGATGCTTCCAAGTGGCCTTCGAATATACTTGTCCTCTCATTCAATAATACAGTGATGATTTAACACGGAGGGGTCAAATCAGAATCTCAGGGAGTTTGGCAGAATGCAAACACCTGCTGCTTGAAAAGCAAATTGAATACTATAATATTTTTTATTTGTTTTCCCTTCTTGCTTCTTTATTTTAACATTTTATTAATTTTATTTATCCAAAGAAGTGAAACCAAAAAGACTGAAAAACACTGCTGTAACACATTTTCTGTGACCCTGACATTCCTAGAGATAATGACTAATCCAATGGGGTGGTGAGGGCCTGGGAGGCTGGGTGGGGAGGACAGGAGCAGGCTGGAAGAGGTTAATTGGGGGGGAAGGGGGGGCAAAGGAGGACATTTGTAATACTTTCAAAATAATAAAGATTTTAAAGAAAGATAATGACCAATCTTTTGCCTTTTGGAAGACAAATCAATACTCATAGCCACAATTTCACTAACTCAATTTATTGTTAATCCATTTTATGCTTTCTTCTTTTTAACTATACTTTTAGAATGATAAGCATTTAGATTTAATCTCTGACTTCAGTAGTGTTCATAATTCTATGAGAGATAACAAACTGGGAAACAGATGTATACTGCCCTGCATAGTATTTTATGACTAAAATTTTGAATTAATAGCCAACATTTAAATGACTTAATATAATTTCTGATTCTCTGAAATTTTGGGAAACACTGGGTTTATATACCTACATGGCAATGATTAACTGGACCTGAATACTGACTGCTTTCTTTACATGAGGTATAAATTACATAACTTGCATAGTCTCCACCACTTCCTGCATCTCAAAAATATTGAGTCCAAGTGTTAATTTCTACTTAAATTTGACATATTATCTAATATGTGCATTCATTTATGTTACCTGCATCATTCCTGAAGGTATAAATGATTGTGACCCCTAACCTAGAAAAAGATTTAGGTAATAAAGTCTAGACTCATTCACAGTATTCTAAAGCAAGAACAGGTTCAAAGAGAATACAATGGAGGAGCACCTAACCAAGACTTGGGTCAGGGAAGGTTCCTCAGGAAACAGTGATGTCTAATATAAGAACTGAAGGATAAGTTAACATCTGTAGTTATCCTCATATTAACTGTTTATTGAGACCATGTTAATTGAGATAGATATTATGAAATATGTAGTTATTAAAAAGAAATGGGACCATAAAGAAATCCATTTTAATGATGCTCTAATTTGTGGATATAAATGTTCTCTAGTTCCTTAAAGTGAGGATTAAGTATTAAATGTGTTTACTTATTTATTTAAATATATTCTTATTAATTTTAGAGAGGGAAGGAGAGGGAGAGATAGAAACATCAATTATGAGAGATAATCAGTAATCAGGTGCCTCCAGCATGCCCCCTACTGCGGACTGAGCCCACAACTCGGGCATATGCCCTAGATAAGAATCAAACCTGGGACCTTCAGTCCGCAGGCCAATGCTATATCCACTGAACCAAACCAGCTAGGGGTATTAAATGGTATTTTAAAGTTGCAATCAACTGGAAGATTTAGTTAAGTATGCAAAAAGTGAGATTCCTTTTTTATTCTTCAGAATTTTGTTTTTTTCCTTGAGAACTTTCTTATTATTATCTTAACAAATTCCCACTTGGGGGAAATGCAATCTTTAATCAAGAAATTATCTGTTCAAATAGAAAGACAACTTGAATTTAAAAAATGTCAATTTGCTTTATCTTCTAAATTAGTCTTTCTTGATTGGTAATCCCTCCTCCCTCTCCTCCACCAGGAGCAATGTCTGGAGATACTTTTGGTGTTAACAGGTCGTCAAATGGGAGAAATGGCTACTGGCTTTTAGACAAGAGATGCCAGGAATGAATGCTAATAAGCATCTTACAATCTTAGGACAGTCCTCCACAACAAAAAATTATCCAATCCAAAATGCCAGTCATGTCAAGACAGATAAATCTTGATCTAAAGATGGAGGATTCAGAAACTATGAAACATGTACTTTGGGTCCTAGATTTTTAGAATAGTTGAAATAAAAATCTCAACTTTGCAATCAAATACAGGTACTAAGAAAGAATATATATATCAGGAAAACAGATACAACAATTTCCAGGCTATGAATCACTATGAATAAAATACAGTTTTCTGATAGACATGGTTAAGTAGGCTCTAGGTCTATGAGTCAGATAGACATAAGTTTGAATTTAAAATTTCCCCCTTCTGCTCAGCCAGCATTACTCAATGGCTCATTGTTGATCTATGAACCAGGAGGTCATTGTTCCATTCCATGTTGGGGTACATACTTGAGTTGGGGGAATGGTCCCAGTTTGGGGCATACAGGAGATAACTGGTCAATGATTTTCTCTCATCATTGATGTTTCTATCACTCTCTCCCTTCCCTCTGAAATCAATAAAAACATATTTAAATTTCCCCCTTCCATGTCTTTTACTTTTGTGATAACATAGAAAATGACTTCTGAAAAATGGGAATATCTTGCTAACTATCTGTAGGGTGGAATCAATAATCATTTAGCATTTGCTTTTATCATATGAAATGTTAAAAAAGAGTTGGCTAATCAAAATGCTACTGTTCATTCACTAAATAATTTTATTAAGTAGTTTGTGTATTAAAGTAGAAGTATGTGTGAGGCCAAATGAGATGTTCTAATATGCTTTTGATTATTAACAGTCTTACTTAAGATCCTTGAAATTACAAATCTCATTTTTCCCTACAAAGTCTTGTGTTTCGTTATAAGAGTACTGTACAATTCAGATACCATCTAAAGAAATGGGCTCTAGCCCGCCCAGTGTGGCTCAGTAGTTGAGCATTGACCTATGAACCAGGAGGTCATGGTTGGATTTCAGGTCGGGGCACATGCCTGGGTTACAGGCTCAATCCCCAGTAGGGGGCATGCAGGAGGCAGCTGATCAATGACTCTCTTTCTTCATCAATGTTTCTCTCTCTCTCTCCCTCTCCCTTCCTTTCTGAAATCAATAAAAAGTATATTTAAAAAATAATAATAATAAATAAATAAGTATGCCCCAAAGTAGGTTGCAAATATGACAGAAATCATGCAAAAACAGTTTATTAGGGTACAAAAAAAATATAAATTTGACTTAACTTTATGTAAAAAGGTAATAAAATTTTGTTAATATTCAACATGAATATTTGTATTGGTAGTCTCAGTTCATATGTCAGTTCATATGTAATAAATAAATATTTAGAATTCCAAATGAAAGAGACTCTCACTCTTTTTTCAGCATTTAGTACAAGAGGATGCATTATGTGAGCCAAAATAAGAGGGTTTGTAAATATTACCATCTACTTTTAATTGAGTTGACCCTTAAAATGGCAGATTATTATTATTTTTAATCTATGCCTGTCTATTTATTTATTTTAAATCCTTACTGGAGGACATGCTTACAAAGAAGAAGGAGGAGAGAGGAAACAGAGAGAAAGAAACATTGATCAGTTGCCTTCCATATTTGCCCTGACTGGAAATTGAACTGGCAACTTTTTGGTGCACAGATGCTCAACCAACTCAGCCACTCCAGCTGGGCAAATATAGACTATTCTTAAAATAATCCTATGAAGTAATCACATTCCAAATATATATTATGAATGTATGAAGAATAGGAAAATGCCTACCAAAAACAAAACAAACAAAAACTCAAAACCCATTAAAGGAAGATGACATGATAGAGATTTCTTGCAACATATAATGCCTAACATGAAATATCAATTAATAATTTTGTAAAGAAACAACAAATGTATTGTAGTATATACTTAAGATAAAAATTATTTAATAAAAACAAACACTGAGGCAATCCAAATGTTAAAAAAAAAAAAAAAGAAAAAAGAAATTAAAGCAGCCATTAATGCTAGGTTCAAAAATTTAAAGTAAAATCTGAAAAAATAAAGAAAAATATGTGTAATCATAGCAGAGAAATTACAATGATATTTTAACACAAAGTAAAAACACTAGAACTGGAAAATATAACATCTGAAATGAATAATTTTTAGTAGTTAGCATCCAGTGAAAAGTTGCATAAAAATTGTTTCTGGAAGCATGTCCTCCAGTAAGGATTTAAAATAAATAAATAAATAGACAGAAGATGGCCACCACAAGATGGCATGCAGTGGAGAACAGTTGGTGGAACCCAGGCCTGCGTGGAAGGGCAGTTAGGGGCAACCAGACTGGCAGGGGAGGGCAGTTAGAAGTGACCAGGCAGGCAGGGGAGGACAGTTAGGGGCAATCAGGTTGTCTGGGGAGCAGTTAAGCATTGATCAGGCTGGCAGAAGAGTGGTTAAGGGGTGATCAGGCTGGCAGGCAGGCAAGTAGTTGGGAACCAGCAGTTCTGGATTGTGAGAGGGATGTCCAACTGCCTGGTAGGATCAGGCCTAAAGGGATGGTCAGACATTCCTTAAGGGGTCCCAGATTGAAGAGGGTGCAGGCTGGGCAAAGGGACACATCCCACCCCCCATGCAAGAATTTTGTGTACCAAGCCTCTAGTATTCTCATAAAGATTGTAGCTCTAACTCATTCAGAACCCATTTGTGTGGTTGTATCAGGGTAAATCTTAGGAAAATTAAGTAATATGAAAAAAAATCTTCCAGACAGATTCAGAATTCATTCATGGTTTCACATATTGCCGCGACTATGCATCAGCATCTTCCTAGTCATCAGAGCTCTCCTACTTTTACCTCTTGTCATTTAGCAGGAAAACCAGCATCAGACACTTTTCCCTACACCCTGAACTCTTGCTCCATTCGAGTTTTTCAGAATTACTAGTAAGTATTAAAAACTATTTAGCACTTACCTGATGCTTTCTCCCAGAAAGAATCAGAAAAATTGACTAGGCATTGACAAGGATGAAAATGGATGATCATAAGAGCATTTGCATTCTAACTCACAGGAGTAGGTGAATGTGAATCATGGGGGATTATGGCTCTTTCCCTACAGTGGTAAACTCTCTAAAGGCTGGGAAGGGGTAGAATGCAAAGTGATCTTGACATAAGCAAACAATTACCCCTACCCCCACCTGCACATACAAAACTGATATAAAATTATATCATAGAGCACTGAAATTGACAAAGAACAAAATATGCAATATAATAAGGAGTATATGAAAGTATGTATGACCCACTGTACTTGATTTTAATCATTATTCTAGCATCTACTAGAAAATCAAACTTTAACCTTTTCTATAAAATAAAACCTATATGCAACTCACTAGATTATTTTAATGGTTAAAGAAATAATGTATATAAACCTATTGTGATATTTAGCTCATAATAAATGCAGAGCAAGTAGAATCTTATTATAATTAAAGATTGAATAAATTATATAAATATATATATATTATATTTTATTGATTTTTTTGCAGAGAGGAAGAGAGAAGGATAGAGAGTTAGAAACATCGATGAGAGATAATCATTGATCAGCTGTCTCTTGCACACCCACCACTGGGGATATGCCCGCAACCAAGGTACATGCCCTTGACCGGAATCAAACCCGGGACCTTTCAGTCCGCAGACCGATGCTCTATCCATTGAGCCAAACCAGTTTCGGCATAAGTTATATATATTTAACTTACATAAGTATGTATTTATAAAAATCCGAAAGATCTATCTCAACACTGAGTACCCCAATTTTTCAAATCAATTTTTCCATTTACTTTCTGATCAGATACTGCAATTAGGTTGGAACATGGGACTGATATAAAAAAATAAATAACTGGAGCAAAAGTAGAGAATTTTAAAAAAGGAAACTAAAGGGAACCCCGGAGAGATTTTTTTTTTTTTTTTTTATGAAGGCAAACATTCAGAAAAAAGAATGCAACTTCAATGTGCTTCTTTCATGAATTTTTCATTTTTAAATATATATTATTGATTTTTTTTACAGAGAGGAAGAGAGAGGGATAGAGAATTAGAAACATAGATAAGAAGCATCGATCAGCTGCCTCTTGTACACACCCTACTGGGGATGTGCCCATAACCAAGGTACATGCCCTTGACCGGAATCGAACCTGGGACCCTTCAGTCTGCAGGCCAACGCTCTATCCATTGAGCCAAACCGGTTTCTGCTTTCATGAATTTTTCAAATGCAACCTCATCCCCATCTGCACAGAGACAACTTTGTCTCCTGGTAAGGAGCTCTGGTGAGGGAACCAGACTGCCAGGTCTTTGTTCCTGGTTCACCACTGCCTAGCCATGTAACCTTGGAGAGGGTAATATTCATTCAAGGAGTTCTTGTGAGAATTAAATGAGTTAATTATAGAAAGCATTAAAAAGAGTATATGTCTGGTATTTAGATGAAACCTACTCAATAAAGAGCAAGAAATCAATCCAGTATTGTAATATTCTGGTCATTGTTAATGTTTTCCGTTATTACTATAATAATTTGGGAAAGAAAAAAAAAAGGAGACTAAAGATAAACACACTCTTGGTTCTCATACAATATTTATTGGAACAAAAATGCTGTACCTTGTAAACTGCCAAATGCAAGGCTGTAAATCCATTTCTTGTCAGTCGAGATGGGCGGAGCCCTTTTAACATAAGGGTTCTAATGTGAGACTTATTGCCTTAAAGAGAAAAGTTTTAAAAAGATTAAACTGTTGGGGGGAATAGACTAAGTGATTTTAAAATCACTCTGAGTTAATGATAAATGTCACACTGATGTATGACAGTGTCAGATTGTTATTCTGCAGCCTTACTTAGTAGTGAACATTTCTATAACACATAAAACTTTGTACTAATGCATTTGTGTTACATTTTTTTATGTAGTGCTCCCATCATCAAATGGTTTTAAAACATAAAAATCATCTTAATAAACTATTAGGGGAAAAGCTTAGATAAAAATCTAGTTATACAGGAATCTTCAGAACATTATTAGCAGTCGAGCTTATTTGGATCAGAGCAGTCTAATCAATCGATTTGACAGAAATGGTTAAGAGATCTGATGAAAGTCAATATTTATACATCAGTATTCTATTTAAAAAGCGTAGTTCAGTGAATGCTAGTTTGAATTAACAAAAATGAATATTAATTATTAATTCATTAATTAAGTAAATTTATTGAGTCCCTACTATATGCCAGTTACCATCGTAGGTGTTAGTGATACATGCATTAGTGAACAAAACAAAATATAAGCCAAATTAACTCAATCTTCCCTTTGATCAGTCTTAATTTTGAGATTTTATCCTTGGCATTTATTACCTTCCACATATCTTACTGCAGATTGTGAAGCAATTGCTTGATAATTTTTTGAGTACTTCTGAATTTAACCTAATCCCTCACTAGCATGCCCAATTCTGCAAAATGCTCTTTGGATTTCCAAGCAAACTAGCTGAGTGACTTGGTTCAGGGTAGAAGCACAATGAAACAAACTCAGAGCTAAATCAATTGGAATATCTGCCTGGTATTTACTGCTTCAACTGAAGGTTTTCAGAGTTGCAGGGGCAAAACAAAAGATAAATTGAGTATAAATAGAATTATTTTAGAGATGGTTAAGCAGCTCAAATCACTGACCATATACTAGTATATTTACAACTAGTTTATAAAGTATTGAGCTTCAAGCACTCACCTCCACAAATGCAACATAAATGAAGCAGAGACAGTCCATTTTCTGTGCGATAATTTAAATTAACTTTATTGAAGGCATCATCAGAGCTGAAAAAAAATATTTTACAAATGATAAATTTCATCTTTTAGTTTATTATTTTTCATTTGAAAAATTATAGAAGGGAACCATCCTATCTAATAAAGGACTATGCTAATTGACTGTCACACCCTCACAAAGATGGTGGTGCCCATAGCCAGTATAAAGGGAATATGCTAATTGACTGCCACACCCTCAAAGATGACAGCACCCAAAGCCACAAGATGATGGCACCCAGTCCCTTCAGCCCCACTGGGGCAGCAGGCATGTGGCACAGCTGGGCCGAACCCCAGGCAGGTCTAGACACTCTGCACACTGGCCTCCAGAGTTCCCCTGTTCCCTCAGCCCTCCAGACATCCAGGGTTGGTCCAAAGCACAGACAAGCCTCAGATGGCACTGCCCAGCCACCCAGAGCAGTCTAAGGCTCAGGTAACCAGGGCCAGCAGAAGCTTGCATTACCGGCAGTGGCAGCAACAGAGGTTTGATGGGTATTGCCTTCCCCTGATTGCTAGGTCACCTCTCACCCCTGAGGGTTCCCTGATTGTGAGAAGGGAATAGGTGGAGCTGAGGGAACCCCCCTCCAGTGCATGCATTAGGCCTCTAGTGTTACTATAAATTCAGAACTATATCTTTTCTAGGATTCTTTTGTACCTAGAAAATGTATTTTTAATATATCTCTCTATAAAGAACTGTAAAATCAAGATAAAGTAATATTGAAAGTTTGAGAGACCATATTAAAGATTCATGCACACAGTCTGTTCTGTGCAAAATTTGAATGGTTCAGGGCATCTTGATGAATTAAAATTTATGTATATATAGAAAGTATAGACATTTGAAAATAAAATATTTCCTTCACACTCAACATTTCACACCATAGTTATGGAAAATTTCAAGAAACCCACTCCAAAAAGAAAAGAAAAAGGTCAGCATCTGATAAGAGACTGGGAAAATAATACACTCCCAATGTATTACAAATTCTGCCTGAAGCAAAGTTGCCTTGTACTCTGACTGGGTCAAGTTTCACAGATAAAGAAGGACTAAACTATGATAGTGTACAGGCTCAGATGAAAGGATTAGTGTTAGTGATTTAATTAAGGAAAGCCTTGCCTTGTTTGAACAAAGACTATTGCCCCACAATGGCCTCAGAGAGCTATAGGTGGCCTTTGGAAAAAAATATAAATACAAAGCTAAAATTATTGACCTCCTGAGGTCCTTGGTACTCCCAGGATGGTTTTCAGTAGAAATGATGGGATCATATCCTTGGCCTCCCAGGTCAATTTCAAGGTGCCTCCTGCCTATTTAAATCTCTTAAAGCTTCAGTGAAATAGCATAGTCTTTGTTGAGTGAGCCTTCCATTCCATTTGTAAAGTACTTACACTTAAAAGATAACTGTAAATACAGAATGTTATTAAGAACTTCAAAATCCATTGGAATTTTTAAATAGAAAAAGAAAAGGTATTATTCTCCAGGGTGCTGCTAAAAAGAGTCTCTAAATCTGGGTACATTGGAGAATCTCAGTGAAACGCTTTATAAGCAATGGCAAGTCCGGTGGTTGTTTTCATAGATGTGGGGATATTCCAGAACGTTTCCACCCTCCAAACTTTCTGCGTTTCCACGTTCAACTTTCCAGCAGCACAGTCCATAGACACGCTGTTGACAAATATACCTCATACCTCGACTTGCTTTAGATTGCCATTTATAGAAATAAAATGAACTTCAATGAGTCATTTTTACTAACGTTGGCAATATAATATAGCAAGGAACTCAGGATTTCATGAAATATAGTTTAACTGAACTCACTTCTGTCTGTACTTTCCCCAAGCTCAATGAACATTGTGGGGTAAAAAATGACTTCTGATGAAAATACCACTAGTTTAAATGTCTATCTAAAATGAGCCTAATTATGAATAATAAAGCTATTTTATATGTGCTGTACCTTTACAAAATAATGTGTGCAGTACACATTATAAATTGTGTGGCCTTTTCCTGAGCCTGACCTTTAAACTCTCAAAGTCAACTGCATTAGAGATGTCTTGGAGAAATTAAACTAATAGGTAGTAACAGATCAAAGTGCTCTCAGCAACCCATGCTTGGAAATGCATCCACAAAGGCCTTTTTTGTGAATGTGATTTCAAATAGTAAAGGATTTCTGAAAAGCTGAACTCTGCTTTTAAAGCTAAGAGGATTGATTTTTTCCTCTTAAAGTTTGTAGGACATCAGTGTCCTTAAATAAAAAGGGGAAATAACCTATGACCAGTAGTTGATGAGGCTGATTGACAATGATTGAGGCTGAAGCTTCAAGAGATTTATTTAAATAGGCAGGAGGCACCTTGAAATTGACCTGTGAGGCCAAGGATATCATCCCTACTGAAAACCATCCTGGGGATACTAAGGACCTCACAAGGTCAATAATTTTAGCTTTACTTTTGTTTTTCAAAGGCTCTCCAGGGCTCTTCTGGGACCAGACTTTGTTCAAACAAGGCAAAGCTTTCCTTAATTAAATCACAGTTTCCTAACAGAAGTCCAGAGACATCATAAAATAGGGAAATTGCCGGGTGTCCAAAAAATTTATACAGTGTTTATTAACATACAGTTAATTTTCAAAATATAAAAGAATTTACAGAAATGAATAATTTTTTTTTGTCAATGTCTGTTTTCAAACTGATGACCCATTCTGGTCCAGGCACTGCTGATAACATGAAGCAATGGAATCACAAACATCAAGAATCATTTTGTTTGGTATTTGTGTATCCTCAATTCGTCTACTGCTGCTGATTCTGTAAATGTTAGCTTTTATGTATCCCCTTAAAAAAGTCTAGTGGCATTTTGAATATTTTTCCAGGTCCCTTATATAAGATTATTTGTTCTTTTGTGACTGTCTTATTTCATCTAGCATACTGTTCTCAAGATTCATAGGTTTATCCATTTTGTTATGTGTCAGAATTTCTTTCCTTTTTAAGGCAGAAAAATATTTCATTATATATCACATTTTTTATATATCACATTTTTTATCCATTCATCCACTGATGAACATTTGAGTTGCCTATATCTTTTTGCTATTGTAAATAATGCTGTTATGAACATGGTATATAAAAATCTCATTTATTTATGGTTTATCATAAAGTCCTTATCTGGTTTAGATATTGAGTTATAATAGCCTAATAAAATTAAGTAAGAACAACCAAAAAGTCTAATGGCACTTTAGGTTAAATTTTCTTGGTTCAGCCAAGACCAGTTTGGCTCAGTGGATAGAGCGTCAGCTTGCGGACTGAAGGGTTCCCCTGGGTTTGATTCCGGTCAAGGGCATGTACCTTGGTTGTGGGCACATCCCCAGTAGGCGGTGTGCAAGAGGCAGCTGATCAATGATTCTCTCTCATCGATGTTTCTAACTCTATATCCCTATCTCTTCCTCTCTGTAAAAAATCAATAAAATATATTTTAAAAAATTTCTTGGTTCAAAGCTTAGTCTGGCTTCACCAATTATTTCAAATCAGTTAAACCTGAAAGAGAGTGAAAATTAAATGCGTTATCAGCTGTTAAAGTGTGCATACAGTTTTGGGGACATTCTATATTTTCAACAATGGAGATATTAAAAGAACAATAAATCCAAATGAAGGAAAAATAGGTTGTACTTAAAATCATTTTATCATTCAATCCATTATCTAAACTTTGCCAATGCATTGGATCAGTCTGGCATAATACCTACTGAATACCAACTGTGTGCCCCACCTTGATTATTTATAGTCCCTTCAGATTGTTTTCAACAGTCTACTTGATATAAACTACTTAGTAATTCCTGGACAATTTTTAGTGCATCTGTCTTGGGAACATACAAGTTAGAGAGAATCCTGGAACTGACCTGAGCATTATTTCTGATCTCCACTGCTCCTATCAGCTTTGCAAAGAAAGTAAACACTAAATAAACTGAAAATACATGATACTAAAGTCCACTGCTTTATTTAAAAAATAAATAAATAAATAAAAAAGAATAACACCAAGTGAATGCCTGCTGTTTACATAAATAAAATTGAAAGCAGAAATTATATTTGAGTTTTTATTCAACAATCACTTATTGGCTCCTTATCTCACTGAATCTTTTTTAAAAATTTATTGATTGGTTTACAGAGAAGGGGAAGGAGGGAGAGAGATTAGGAAAGGAGAGAGAGAGAGAAACATCAATTTATTTGTCTTATTTATGCAATCATTAGTCACTTCTTGTATGTGCCCTGACCAGGGGGTCAAAACCAAAATCTTGGTATACTGTGTGTGCACACTAACCAACTACAATAAAATACCTTGCCAGGGCAGCTCACTGAATCTTAAACTAGACTTGGCCATTCTTAAGTGATTCAGTATAATACAGTTCTAAAGAGCTCCTTGCTCAAAACTGAACTGCTTTGTTCTGCTGTTGAATTCTATCATCCTTGAATTCATGCAACTTCTATTAATGCCAACAAAATGAACCAACAGAGAATAAACTCTCACAATATCTGGTAGTCAAATGCAATTTTAATAGCACAATTTTTATCTTAACTTTAATAACTGTAACATAATTTTTAAAAAGAGTTACTTTGAAACTATGTTTGAATCCTAATTTTCACTTCCCATTAACTTCTAGCTGAATGTTTCTGTTTTGATACATGCAATTAAAATGTTCAAGATTTTAAAGCAATCATTCCTAGGAGAGATATTTAATTTTACTTTATTTTGCCTCTTCAAAGCAACTGTGTATGTCAACTTTACTGCCAACTGAGCATCACTTATGTATTCTAATATCCTCCACTCAATTTATTTTTTAATTTCCCCTTACATTTTTCATCACCTACCATGCCATACTATAACTTAACATATCCTAATGAGTTCACAGTGCTTGCTGGGGCATAAATGAAGTTCCTAATTAAAATGAAGTCACTATTATGAATACACTTCTAAGTCTCTCCTTAATCATTAAAAAATTGTAGTTCTATATCCAAAGGTTACTTTCTTTCTTGTAGCATAATGAACTCTTTTCTTCGTCTTTACCTTTTTTCCAGGAAAGTAGGCAGTCCTGTGATCCAATTAAACTTATTTCTCATGAACTCATCCTTTCAACACAATATCTGACATGACCACCAGTGGAAACTTTCAAAAATATAACATTTCAACATTTGGCCAAAAAATAATACATTACTGTCCAAAATATTCAGAGAGGTAGGCTCATTTTTAAAATTAACTCATTGTCTGAAATTTAAGGAAAGACCAAGGGGGTAGATGTAGGTAAGAATTTGTTATGGATCATCTAGTTCCCAAATTGGTAATTTAGGTTTCAAATGGCTGGCTGTAAGTTCCTGTGTAGTTCTCTGTAGATAATGCTGTTTTCCCCAAAATACAACAGAAATAGAAAACAATCATCAATAAGATCTTTTCCCAAGATATATCCTTAAAAATATATCTTGTTTGTCTGATATCTTCCAGATCAAATATGCAAACTAACAATATGAAATTTATTCATTCATTTATTCATTTATACATACAATAAACAATTATTAAGATATGGTGGAATACAGAGCAAGAATAGCTAAGGATGATAACATTGGGACAACAATAATTCTTACCTCAGGATCTTGAGGTTTATGTGGTTAAGACCTCAAAAGGCTTTTGTAAATATTAGCTGTTATAATAATTATTTTAACTGAAGCATTAATATTAATTATTTTATCTCTTTTTATTGTTTTGCTTTGCATTTAAGAAGGGGAAAGGGAAAAAGAAAGAAAACATGGAGGTAATGTGGGCTAGAAAAGAAAAATAGAGGAAAGATAAAAGAGGGAAAGTTAGAGAAACACAGAGAGAGAAAGAGACAGAGATGGTGAGTGGGAGATAGAGAGCAAGAGATGGAGATCAAGCTGCTTCATAAGGTTTTTACACAATATTCCTTTAAAATTTCATTCATAACTGATTTATTGATAGCAGAGAGGAAATGAGAGGGAGAGAAATAGTAGCATCAGTGATGAGAGAGAATCACTGATTGGCCACCTTCTGCACACCCCCTGCTGGGGATCAAGCCTGCAGCCCAGGTATGTGCCCTGACTGGGAATTGAACTGTGACTTCCTGGTACACAGATCCATGCTAAATCACTGAGCAACGCTGCCTGGGCCATAACTAATTTTAACTAGGCAAAGAAGAAAATAAGTAGGAAGGTAGGCAGTCTTGGGGCAATGTGAGTTAACTTTTTTTGATTTGAGGTCTTTCTGTTGGTGCTGCTGTTTTTTGTTTGTTTGTTTTGAGTTTAATCCACTCTGCTGCTGATGGGCAAATTAGCACAATGTATTAACCAAACAAGCCAAATAATACTGTTACTCTATATAGCTTACTTTACAAAAGATGACATTCTCCCCTCAATATTCTATTAGCAACTTGATAGGGACATTTTACTCTTCTTAGATAAGCTCCATCTGCAATACTTATTCACTTTATAATAGCTAAACTTCATAATTGGTTATAGTTCTGAAAAAGTAGATGTCTTATTTGGAGGATAAGTATCGTGATCTGTAGGTGCCTAGAAGAACTTTTCAGGGAGAAAATAAGAAGTAAGGTACATCTCAGAAAGCGTCTTAATTTTTATGTTTTAAAACTTTCTCTAAATGTTTGCAACATTTAGAACAGCATTTTCTGACTAGTTTTGTTTATTTATTAAACCTAATCAATTCAAAGTGATACATTGTCATTATTGGCCAAAATATAGCTACTCAATGTCAATATTTATTAAAATGAGAAAAAAATAGTGTTCTTTTTCTTTCTTTTTAATTATTATTGTCAAAAGTTTTACAGAGGTATCCTTTTACCTCAATTGACCACTTCTCTCCCTCTCCTGCCCCCAATACCACTGTGGGCAAGCCCCCAGAGCCCTAGTGTCTGTATCCATTGGTTATGCTAATATGCAAGAATGCCTACAAGTCCTTTGATCTCTCCCCTTTCCCTTCACCCTGCCCATTTTTTATTGGATCATTTACCTTCCTTTTGTCAAATTGTATGAGTATCTGTAAATTTTGGAGATTAAACCCTTATCTGAAATATCATTGGCAAATATGTTCTCCCATGTAGTGGGCTTTCTTGTTGTTTTGTTGATGGTTTCTTTTGCTGTGAAGAAGATTTTGATTTTGATTTTATGTAGCAGGATAGAAAATAACACCCAAAAATCTATGACCTTTTTATATACCAATAATGTACTCACAGAAAGAGAAATGAAAAAAAAATCCCATTTACCATTGCACCAAAAAAAAAAAAATAAATAAATAAATAAATAAATAAATAAATAAGATACCTATGATAAACTTAACTAAGGAGTTAAAAAGACCTATTCTCGGAAAACTATAGGACATTGAAAAAAGAGATAGAAGAAGACGTAAACAAACGGCAGAACATAACCATGTTCATGGATTCATAAGAATCAACATTGTTAAAATGTCCATACTACCCAAAGCAATCTATAGATTCAATGCAATCCCCAGTTAAATACCAACAGTATATCTCAAATATCTGGAATAAACTCTCCAAAAATTTATCTGGAATAAAAATTAAAAAAAAAAAAAGACCCTGAATAGCCACAGCAATCATGAGAAAGAAGAACAAAGTTGGAGGGATCACAATACCAGATATCAAGCTATATTACCAAGCCACAGTTATCAAAACTGCCTGGTACTGGTATAAGAACAGACATATAGAACAATGGAACCAAATAGAGAACCCAGAAATCCACTCAAGCCATTATGTTCAATTAATATTTGGCAAAGGAGGCAAGAGCATACAATGGAGTCAAGACAGTCTCTTCAATAAATGATGCTGGGAAATTTAGTCAAATACATGCAAAACAATGAAACTAGATCATCAAATTACACCATATACAAAATTAAACCCAAAATGGCTAAAGAACTTAAAGATGGGAAACCATAAAAATCCTATAAGACATAGCTATATCTTTACAGACACAGCTCCTAGGGCAATGGAAACTAAGAAGAAAATAAACAAATAGGGTTTGTTTGATTATATAGACAAGCATGGCTTTGGAAAATTATAACTTCTTTGGGGTACAGTGATAGAGATCCAAATTTTATGATATAGATTAATCAGAAAAAAAAGATTTACAGTGAAATTAGCAAAATGGTGTTCTAAAATTGCTAAAGACTTAAAAGCATGTTGAAACAAAATAATTTAATATAATTTAAAATAATTTAATATAATTTAAAATAATTTAATAAAATTGGGAACCTTTTAAAAATTGCATGTGGCGCTCCACCACCTAAGTATTTTTCAAAGATCCTAGAATAGTAAATGTATCATCAGATAGTGGAAGTGGGGGCATAAATATATTCTATATTCTACTCCCACACCTAGGGATAATTTTGATACATAGGATATAGCAAAATTGTGGAGAAGCATGGGAAAAATGAAAGGTTTTCAAAGATAATTCTGATCTATACCTCTTTGTAATGCCCAGGTTGAAAACCAAGATAATGAAAATTGTGAATTAAGTAGAGTTGCATGCAATCCCAGCACAACCATACCAATTGTTCAACCTATTTAAATCCAGCTTTATTTGATTAGACTCATTTCTTTAGGAATAATATGTAAATTTCAATATCTACTTCAGAGTGTTGTTAATATAAACAATGATGAATAATTCTTAACATTTTTTAGTATTTACCATGTGCCAGTAACTGTGTTAAAGCACTTTATATATGCAGGAGTTGGCAAAAGCAGGTTCATAGTTCTAAATATGCAAAACAGTTTATCCTTGTATTATAATTTATTAATTACAGTGTTGTTTATTATTATTAATCTACTTTTGCCCATCCCTGTCTGCATTTAGAATTATATAAGCTAATACATATTAAAATAGCATGTAGCATGCCTAGCATACAGTAGACACTAAATTTTTAGTTTGTTTTCCTTTCAATTGCTATACAGATAGGTATAATAAATCAATAAAAAATACAAATGAAGTTAAACAAGATAAAGAGGCTGTCTTTAGTGAACACATATATTAGTAGTTAGACCTGTAAATGGATAACAACACCATGAACTAAGTGCCATTATATTGAGTAATGCTAAGATCAAAGAGAACATAGAAGACGAAATAATCAGACAATGGTCCTCTACTGTACACTTCTGTCTTCCTTCTTTTGTCTTCTATTTTTCCTCATCTCTTCCCACCACCTAACCATTAACTCAACAAATGTCAAAAGTTATAAGTGAATGCAACTTTATGGTGGAAGATGAAGGAACATTCCATTTCCATTCCTTTTCTTACTCATACCAAGTTCTCATTCCAAAGGAACCATAAATTGGCATAAACAAGATAATGTTTTAGGTCTTTCTGTCTTTTTAAAGTTTAATGCTGTATTGTTCTGTACTATATTATGAGTGAAAGTTATAACCAAGAGACTGTGTATTTAAGCTAACAGGAAGAAGCCTTGGTGCTCTATGGTGAGAAAGGTCTCTTAATGAACAAAATGAAGATCTACCATCAATGCTATAGCACATGTGTCAAACACAAGGCCCGCGGGCCAAATCCGTCCCGCCAGGCCTTGCAATGTGGCTCGCACCGCGCTGTCATCACTGCACTCCGCTGTGTTTCCATCACAATGACAGTTTATGACTGTTCAGTAAACCATTCGGCCCGCGATTTAGGCTGGGTTTTAGATTTTGGCCCCTTCTCTGATTGAGTTCGACACCCCTAAAAGGAACTTGTCAGCAAATGAAAACAAAACAACAAAATCCAAAATAAAACCCCAGAAGAACCTTTTTACTTCAATGATGCTCCACTTGTTACTCTAGTGTTAAAAAAACAAAAAAAAACAAAAAAAAAACCCAACTTTTTTGGGGGAGAAGCGGGGGGACATCTTTTACAGTTTTTCTGCTATCTTATTTTAGAGAAAGCCTGTTGTCAGGCAGCATAACACAACTGCTCATCACAGGAATACTCCTCATATTGTATAAGACATGAATAAAGATGAGAAAGAGAAATATTTTAACACATATTTGACATCTAAAATGTCCTACTCATTTAAATGTGATTTTGTACAATATTATAGTTTATCTTCCCAAATACCCTTAAGATTTTTGTATGTGAGCCAGTGAGTGAGACAATTTCTATTCTCAGTACTCCATTCTTTTCTTTCCTTGTCATCCATTATTTTATTCTAGAGGAAAGAAAATTCTGTGAAATTTGCCCTACGCATGATTGATTTTCTTTCCTGGCCTTGATGAGATCAGACAAAACAGGGTACTCCTTTTTTTTTTTTTTTTTTTTTTTTCCTGTTTGTTTGTTTGCTTGCTCCATTAATTCTCTGGAGATCGTACTAGTTGCCAGCTTTCTGTTCTCATGTTCTGCATTCCTTCATTGATAGCTCCTCAGGCAGAGTTCTCAGCGTGACTCGGATATCTTTCTACAAGTCTAGTTTTCAAACTTTAGCAGAAGTATCCTTTTTACAAAAGTATTACCTGGGGAGCTTGTTAAAAATTCAGGTTTCTGGAAGTCATCCTCAGAGGTTCTGATTCATTTGCGTTGAGGTGGAATCATGGAATCTAAAATTTTCGCAAGCACTGCTGGCTACTCTACGTAGGAGGTGCTTAGCTCTTGGAGAAACATGATTCTGAGCTCTAGTAATCCTTTCCTTGGCTTCATTATTACCACTTCTGGCTAATTGGATGTGTCTGTAGCTTCCTTACTGGCTTTAGCACTAGGTTACCAGTCTTCCTTTCTACAAAATGTCCTACCATTATTTTCAGGGAATTTGACATCCAGTTTGATGAGCCTTTTAACAGAGTGTCTAAAAACTCATTAAATCTCTTCTGACCACAATTTTTAAAATTTGTATTTGGAATTTTGCATAATCTTGAAGTGCTCTAACATTTTACATTTTCTCTTTTGAAAACACCCTCTTCAGATAAAATTATTTTATTCTAACTTTCTCACCTTCTAACTTTCAATAAACCATTTGCTACTCCCATTTGATAATAAAGTCTTCAGTCTTTCAAACTGCCCTATTTGTCCAATCAATCATTGTAATAAAAACCTTCAATTACTCAATGCCTACTGTGTATTAGGCCCTGTACTCGGCATTTAATTGACATCATTTTGCAGATAGCCTGTGAGGTTATTAACCTCACTTTAAAATATAAATAAGGCTCAGGAGATTCAGTAAAATATCTAAGGATATATAGTTTGTAAATAGAAGAAGCTAGATTTAAAATTGTTTGTATGACTGCAAAACCCTTAACCTGACCAACAAAGCTTTCTTACTCAACTTACATAAAATTGTCATGATGTTAGTTTTTCTTGGTTCACATTTATTCTTGCCTATATATCTTTGCTGGAATGCTTTTTATCTGGAATGTTTTTTAAAATCAATGAATCAATCAAGACCCCATATCTTTATTTTATATTTATTTTTCTTCTACTTGGCACTTGTCATAGACAGTCTTCTATGAATTATTTGTATACTAGAGGCCCAGTGCACAGATTCATGCACCAGTTGGGTCCCTCAGCCTGGCCTGTGCTCTCTCATAATCTGGGACCCCTCAAGGATGTCAGACTGCCAATTTTGGCCTGATCCCCTGCAGGCTGGCTGGCAGTCAGAGATCCCCCCAAGGGATGTAGAAGTGCCTGAAGCAACAGGCGGCTGGGGAAGAGCCTGAGCCAGGCACCATGCCACTCCTGCTCATCCTGGCCCCACTGCATCTGCCACTGCAGCTGATCACTACTGCTGTCACAGAAGCAGGAGAGGCTCCTGCCATCACAACTGCACTCGCCAGTGGTGAGTCCGGTGTCTGGCTCCCATCAGTCAGCTGGGCGGTGCTCCCGCTGTGGGAGCATACTGACCACCAGAAGCCAGCTCCTACATTGAGCATCTGTCCCCTGGTGGTCAGTGCGTGTCATAGCAACCTGTCAAATGGTTGACTGGTTGAAGGGTCCAACCGGTCACTTAGGGTGAGATATATATTTATGTATATATATGAATGTTTTCTCTCAACCAAATTTTGAAGTCCAATAATGAGAAGCAGGTATTATAGTAAGAAAAGTTTTCTCTAACTTTAGGCTCAGTGAAATAAACCAGTCAAAGACAAGTACCATATGATCTCACTCATATGTGGAATTTAATAATAATTTTTAAAAAAAAAAACTGAACTGCCAAGCAAAATAGAGACAGATGCATAGATAGAGAGCAGACAGATAGTTGTGGGGAGTGGGAGTGGCCATGCCATGCAGGGTGGGTAGATTGAGCAAAACAGAAAAAAAAAATAAGAGTGGGCTAATGGACATGGACATGTGGTGATTGGTGGTGGTGGAGAATGATGAGTGGAGGGCATAGATGGGCTAAAAGGTGATGAAAAAATTAAATTAAAAATTAAAAAAGAAATTCATATTAAAAACACACACACACACAAACAAGAAAAGCTCTCTCTATGGAGTCACGACAAACTTGCTACAGATCACAGTACTGGCACATGATCTGAACAAACATGACATCTCTGTTATTTAGTTTATTATCCACCAGAAATATTATCTTCCATGCATGATCATGGTGAGGATAAATAATGTCTTATATTTGACTAGTGGCCCAGTGGACGAAATTCATGCACATTAAAAGGGGATTAATTTGAAGAAATAATTTAATAAATATTGCTATTTGCCCTTTCTCTATAATTGAAATGTCAAAGATGAAAAAAAAATTAGTAAAATGTATATGAAAACCTTTCTTCTGTCAGAGTCTGGGTGCACCACAGGACTAGAGTCAAGTCTCCGCCTTCCCACATGCACCTCAAAATCACGTGAGACCCAGACCCAGCCGGCCCCTATCCTCATTGGGTTAGATCCAGACCTGGTCAGCCCCACCCTTGTCAAGCCCTGCTGGGCAGAGGACATCCCCTGGCCCGACACTAGGACTGGGGGTATGGCCTGAGGTTCCTCAGCCAGACCAGGGTGGGGGGTATGCCTTGAGGTCCCCTATCAAGCTCCGCCAGGTGTGGAACATGGCCTGAGATCCCCTGTCAAGCCCCATTGGAGGAAGAGTATGGCCTGAGGTCCCCCTATCAAGCCTCACCAGGGGAGAGGGGGGGAGTGCACAGCCTCAGGTCCCCCTGCCCAACATCAAGAGGGGTGCAGCTTAGGTCCCCCATCAAGCCCCGCTGGGTTGAGGGCATAGCATGAGGTCCCCTGTCAAGCCCCACTGGTGAGGGGTGCAGTCTGAGGTGCCCTGTCAAACCCAGTCAGGCAGGGGGGCACAGCCTCAGGTCTCCTGGCCCAGTGCTGGAGCAGGGGGCGCAGCCTGAGGGTCCCCCATCAAACCCCACTGGGCAGTGGTTGTGATCTGAGGTCCCCCGCCTAGTTATGGGGTTGGGGGTTGGGGGTACACCTTGAGGTCCCCTGTCAAACCCCACTGGGCAGGGAGCATGGCCTGAGGTCCCCTATCAAGCCCTGGTGGATGAGGGATGCAGCTTGAGGTCTCCTGTCAAGCACTACAGGGTGGGGGAGGGCAAACCTCAGGTCCCTGCTTATTGCTCATTAAAGCTCCTTATGGGAACTTGGGTTCAGCTGTGGGTGCAACCATCTTTGTGAGGGAGTAATGGTCAATTTGCATATTCCCTCTTTATTAGATAGGATGTGTCTGGAATAGCACCTTAAATATAGCTGGCATAATACATTTTCTACTATAATTTCCCTGCTGCTGATTCTTGCCTCTCACCTCCAGTACTAATCAGCAAAAAGGCAGTCACTTTTATTTCATGTAGTGACAATGCAGGAAAAGGCAGCTATAGTGGGAGCGTTCAAAATACCTGCGTGTTGATGCGATGTGAGAGAAAAATTTACATCTCAAGCCCACTGCTTAATCCTTAAAAGGATGTTGTTGTTTCTTTAAATCAGGTTTAAGCTGAAACCAGTTTGGCTCAATGGATAGAGCGTCGGCTTGGAAACTGAAAGGTCCCGGGTTCGATTCTGGTCAAGGGCACGTACCTTGGTTATGCGCATGTCCCCAGTAGGGGGTGTGCAAGAGGCAGCTGATCGATGACTCTCTCATCAATGTTTCTAACTCTCTATCTCTCTCCCTTCCCCTCTGTACAAAATCAATAATATATATATATATATATATATATATATATATATATATATATATTTATTTATTTATTTTTAAATCAGGTTTGATATATTTGTATAATATTAAATATTTCCTTAACTAAAATAAATAAGGTTTTGACTTTATAAAATTGGGGAAAATCTCTTCAATCGAATCACATTTCATTTAGGTATATTTATCTTAGTGAATAAAAGCTAGAGGGCTTATGATTAAGTTCTATATTCATATTTCTTATCCAACAAAACAAATATGTATGTATAAAGCTATTATACTAAAGTACCAGTCACATCTTTACAGGAAATTTAAAATTTTCCCCATATCTGAGCATGGAATAATACTTGTAAAAGTCAACTCAACCCAGGGTATCTCATCACGTGTGTCAATGCTGAGTTAATAATTTTGTGCCAAATAAATAACAGAAGAATATATTTCCCAAACCATAAATTGAACACTTATGAAGGCCTTATGGACCCGTAACAAATTTCATATATACTATATTATAACTAGATAATTTTTTTTGCCAGCTATGTGAGTTTAGTATGTTTACTATATCTGAAATTTTAAAATATAATGTCATTTTGTCATTGCTTTATACTTGTTTTCCAAGTAATATGAAGTTCTTTGTCATGAGGGTACTATATGACTAACACAGCTACAAATGAACATGGCTAACTGGCCTGCATGGAACTGTGCCTCAGTCAGGCAGCTAATTTAAACTAATGCCCTCCCCACCCCTAATGTATCTAGTTTATCAAGGCCAGATTCAATTTCTCCATAAGGATGCTTGTATATACTAGTATAAGGGTCTGACCCCCTTTTCTGAACGTTTTATGTGTTCCAAGGTCGTGGCACTATGCCAGATCATTTTTCTATTATTACCTTAGAATAAAACCCACTGAAAGCCTGAAGCCAATATAACTCATTGTTATATGATTTTTCAGGGGCAGAATAATACTCGGTTCCATTAAGAGACATCCTTTCAATGTCAAGAGACCAGAGGGTTTGTTAAAATTAGACTTAGTCTAGTCGTGCAAACAAAACAATGTGGCCAATATTCTGCCATCATTGGGAAAAGATGTCTTGTTTGTTGGCATGACTTACAAGAAAGAGCTAATTCCAGAGAAGACTGTTTGCATCAGCAACAGTATTCAAAGGCTAGCCTACATTAGGTTCCTCCCCTTTTAAACTAAAGTAATGGGAGTGTAGAAGCCATATTTTAAGGATATAATCTGTTTATATGGTCAAGAAAGGATAACTTTACATTCTAAGACTGAGAACATGACTGGATAGGATTTTGTTTTTAAGAATATAGAGATATATTTTAAACAAGAAGTCACTTATACAAAGAAATAATAACCTTACCCAAATATGTGCCTTAATTCTGTAAATTCTTTTTCTTTGATCTGTAGGTCATCTTTTAATCTTTCTGTTATAATAACATAAGATTCACTGACCTTTTTTTTCCATTCATCTAGAAAAAAAAGGATAAACTTATAGTTTAAATAGTCTTGCAAAATGTAAACACAGATCATAATAAAGAAGTAATTAAAACTTTTTTATTCTTAATTCTATATATTTAATTTAAATTACTGACTGTGAGCTTGAAATGCAGATGTTTATATTTAAAAGGCAATCATATTGAATTGAAGTGATTAAGAACCCATTTGATATTAGATAATACATTTACATAAAATATATATTTGACTTATTTCATTGGATTTAATCGCTTTTTAATTATAGCAATCTCCAGTTTCTAGAAAAGAGTTTTTTTGGTTCTAAATACTAGGTAGTTAAGACATAATTCTAAGAGCCCTATATTCAGCAGTATTACAATTTTTTTCCCTACAATATTATACTTAGGAACTAATAATACATTTTTGTAATAAATTTGTTTTTCTCTATTTCAAAAAATTAATTTGAATTTAGATATTCATAACACTTTTGTATAATATATCATTTTATCACCTGTATAAAAATTAACAAATATTCTAAGGAAATGTTAATTATCTACAGCTATTAATGAACCATAATACATTTAAAGATATAAAATATTTACCAGTGCAAGTTTGGGTTGGTCTAGATTTATAATTTCCCATTTGTTAGATGTTTCTTCTTCTCCCCAGTGCAGTTCCTCACATTACAAGATTCCAAGTTCAAGTGCTGTAACAGTCCAGTAGAAAAATACTTTGATAGTCTGGCTAAAAATAAGCAGACTACCAAATGGAATGTCACCCAATAGTGACAAAGAACAAAATAGTGTGTACTTTCAAGGGTAAAATCATAAAGGAAATTAATCAGCCTGTTTAAAAGTGCTGTATCAAAAATAAATAGCAAATGTTTCAATAAGATTATTTACCTCCATCAATTGATTACCTACCCATGTATACTTTAAAAACATATTTTTAAATCTTTATTGCTGAAAATATTACACATGTCCCCTTTGTTCTCCCATTAACCCGTTATAGCCTGCTCCGGCTCCCAGTCCCAGACCTCCACCACTCTACTGTCTGTGTCCATGGGTTATGCAAATGCAATCAAGTTCTTTGGTTGATCTCTTCCTACCCACCCACCCATCCACCTCCACCTTTTCTCTGAGATATATACTTTTATGGGGATTCGGTTCTTTAATAGGCATATTGTGGAAGAAAAGAGCCACATGCTAACCTGACAACCTCAGGGAAGGCCTGAGTGGCAGTCTTGCAAACCCAGATACCTAAGATAACCACAAAAGATAGTTTGAAAATTAAATATCTAACAGGTTATAGTAGGTAGTCATGTCCCAGATATTTTCCCAGACAAAGATCAACTTTGATCTTTTTACTTAGCCCATTTGCCTTTTCTGCCTCTAAGATAACATATCTGTGAGATGTCTGGGTAACTTGTAACTTCCCTTTTTCTGGAGCCCCTGGGGCACAACCAAATGTGGTGAGCACCAGGACAGATGCCTCAAATTCCTTCGTGATCATTTTAATTGTTCCTGCACTCACTTGAGTACAGGTCCATCATTTTACTTTTTGTCTAATCCCAGGAGTTTCCCACCGCTTTGCTTTCTCCCACCTTAGTTCATCACCAATGAATTTTATGTAACCCACCTATGTCCCTCCTTTGATTTCAGTGTATAAATAGAGAAATGTAACCTGCCATTTTTCGGAGCATTATCTCAATCCCTTGAGGTTCTGCTTCCTGGCATATGTCGACAGTAAGGCTCAAAAAAACTCACAAAAAAATTCTTTACAGGTTTCAATGTGTTTTTTTGTTTTTGTTTTTGTTTTTCCGTTAACAATATTTAGAAAGTGATTCAGTTATAAATGAGGACCACAAAGAACTATAAAAACTACCTCAGAGTTTCTTTCAGAATCATTTTCTCCTGAGCCAAACTCATGGCAGTTGGAGAAGAGTGACTGTAATAGAATTTACCTCTACATATAAATAATGAAAACCCATATATTATGTCATGTTACTAATAGAAATGATTGCAAGTTTTTCCTATATTAAAGCTACAAAATTATGTTTGTAAGAAGAAATTTTCAACATAGACCATGATTTATTTATAATAATTATTCTTCATGCTGACCTTAAGAATCATAGATAAGAATCTAAGACACTGAGTTTTACAAATAATATTTCACAAAATAATGACAAGAACAATAAGAAGAGTACAGATTGTGGATGAAAAGGAGCCACGTGGTAACCTGACTACCTCAAGGAGGGCCTGCCCTGAGTGGCAGCCTTGAAAACTCTGGAGACTTAAAGTGACCACAAGGATGGTCTGAAATTAAAAACCTTTCATTAAAAGGCAGTTTATGGTGGGTAGTTCTATCCTAGGCCAGGATCTTCCCCGAGAAAAGATCAACTTTACTAAGTCTATTGTCTTTTTGCATCTAAGATAACATACCTGAGGAAATGTCAGGGTGACTTGTAACTTCCCTTTTTTTGGACCCCTCAGGGCACAACCAAAGGAGCCTGCTGGAGCAGAGGGACTGAGACCTAGAACTCCTTCATTGATATCATGCTAATTATTGACTGTTAATCCTATACCCACCTAAGTAAAATAAGTATGTGTCTATCATTTTACTTTTTATCCAATTCCAGAGGTCCCCCCTCTTTGCTTTCTACTTCCCTAATCTATCACCAGTGGATTTTGTATATCCCTCTTATATCTACTCCTTTGATTGTAATGTATAAAACAAGGTAAAAAACTGCCATTCTCCACAGAATTGTCCCAATACATTGAGATTCTGCTTTCCAACAACTGTTGACAGTTTGGTTTAAATAAAACTCACAAAAATTGTTTACAGGTTTGAATTTTTTTTACATTAACAAGATAATAAGACTGAATGCCTGTTGTATAGCAGATACTCATACAATTCTATCCGGTATATATTATTTCCATACTATGGTTGAGAAAATCTATTATAGATTTGCTAGTAGGTGGTAGTGTCTGGAATCATTTCTGATCTTTATGATTCTAAAGTCCAAGCTAGATATTATTAGTGATACACATTCTATAATTTCTCTTTCATTCACTTTCCACTAACTTCATGAGGGCATTTATCTTCGTATAAGTCTATCGACATAAATGAACTCAGGGTACAATGAGATAGAATGGAAAACTCTGAAAAAAAGATATCTGATTTTTAACTACATACTTATTTTATATAATTTATAAAATTATATAAATTTATATTATACCTATAAAGTATACATTTTAATGTTGAGATTCCCCTCCAGAGACTATAGTTTGAATATCACAGGTGTAGATTTTGTAGTTATGATAGTTGAACTAGAGGCCCAGTACACAAAACTCATGCACTGGTAGGGTCACAAGCAGCTGGTGGTGGCCAGCCAAGTACTCCCTCCCTTCCCCTGGTTGCCTGCCACTGGTCAGGGCCTCCCTCCCTTCCCCTGGCCAGCCCCACCCCCTGATTGAACTCCCCGAAGAGTTCAATGGGACAATTTACATACTATAATACATTTTATTTATATAAGATGTTCAAACAACTGTTTCTTTTTTAAATCAAATACTTCGATAAATTTGTTTTTGCACAACTTTTTCTCAGAATAAATAAGTGAAGTTCCCAAGGTAGGGCTTCCATACTGATCAGATATAAGTGGAGAAATAAGTATCTGACTTCACGGACATCTCTGTCCTCCCTTTGATATAACTCTCCTTATCTTTCCTCATCAGTATATGCCATGGTTATTGATGTCTGTTATGCTTCGGGGGCCTCTATTTACTTGGTCCACGCATTCAATTTTCTTTGTTCGAAGGACAGACATCTTAATTGCACCAGCTTTCTTTCAGGTCAGAAAGTCTTTGCTTTCCCCAAGTATGCTGCCTTCAGGTTCACTGAATTCAGCACCTGGCTTCTTCAGTGCTTCCTTGTTCTGAAGATCTTACTAAATATATGGTATTCTTTGCAAAGTTTGCAATTACCCAGGGCTATGTCTTGGAAAGTAATTTATAAATACTCTTTTTTCTCAAATGTCCTTATAAATAACTTATGTCTCACACCGATAATAGTGCATTAGGCCTAGGAGGGGGGTGGTTTGGAGGGCATCAAAGGGGGGATAACGGAGGATATATGTAATATTTTGAACAATAAAGATAAAACTTAAAAATTAAATTAAAATCCGTGGTTTTCATAACATAAATCCAGAGGGACAGGGATGAGAGGCAAGGCTGTAGGCCTTCTGAACAACACTTACATTTGTGTGTTTTTCCTGATTTCCTTTCTTATATTCTCTCTCCGCCATCTCATACATTCTACCCATGTACTGTGTGCATGTGTGTGCTACTCTTATTGATGAAGAAAAGTTAGTTCATAACATTTTGCATTGTCTTTTCCAATTTCCTCTTTTGGATATAACATAAGAGTTGATCCACAAAATTTTAAGATTTTTCCTTTTTACTTTAAAAAATCTTTTTATTTTCCCTAAAAGGTTAGCTCTTACAAATAAAAGCTTTAATTTTCAAAGTTACTTATTTCTGCTAAGAGTTTGAAAATCCAATCCGCATCTCAATTGAATTTTCCCATATCCAGAGGCAATATATTTTATTCAAAAAATGGGAGACTAGCAGGAAATGATAATATTAATAACTAAAATATTAAACATTATTGAACTATGTAACACTTTCCTAGTTCTAAAAGCACAACATGTATAAGCCCATTTTAAGAATATGGATTAATCCTCCTGAGTGTCATTAGTGAGATGAACCAAGAGCTGAAATGAGTCAATGATACAGAATAACACTCCTGCTTTTCTTTATAAAGAATGCTGAAAATAATCCACATGGAAGCAGGAAATATTTTTCCCACTACTGAGTCCATTTCTGTAAAAATTACTTTTCTTTACCTTAGTTGGCCACATGCTGTAAATGAAAATCTACTCAGACTTCCAGATGTATGAAAGACATGTTAAATTATCTTACATAATAAAGAGCTAATATGCAAATAGTCATCATCTCTCATAACCATTCACTGCCCTGGGAGAAAGACCTAAGGCCAGGCCAGTGGACTTGAGACCATGCACCCCACCCGGTGGAGCTTGATGGGGGATCTGAGGCCATTCCCCTTGCCTGGCAGGACTTGACAGGGAACCTGAGGTTGCACCCCCTGCCCAGTGCTGGGCCAGGGGACCGGAGGCTGCACCCCCTGACCCTGTGGGGCTTGACAGGGGTGGGGCTGTCCAGGTCTGGGTTTTTCACAATTTTAAGGCACTTGTGGTGGATGGGGACTTGACTCTGGGTTCCATGGCACGTCCCAGACTCTAAAAGGAGGGATATTTTCATATACATTTTATTAATTTTCTTTCATCTCTGACACTTCTATTATAGAGAAAGGGTAAAGAGCAATATTAAAATATTTCCTCCAATTAATTCCCTTTTTAATGTGCAAAAATTTTGTGCAGCAAACCACTAGTCTATATAATAAAAGCCTAACCGATCATTATAGTGGAAGGACCAGAATAACAAGTTTCTATGATGCACACTGACTACCAGGGGGCAGATGCTCAATGCAGGAGCTACCACCTGATGGTCAGTGTGCTCCCACAGGGGGAGCACCACTCAACCAGAAGCCAGGTTCATGGTGTTATGCCCAGACTTCGTGATTCCCAAGGACCAGCATAGAGCCGAGTCTGATGCAATTGCAGAAAGCCTGAATTCCATGCTAGCATGGGCTCTGTCCCACTCACTACGACTGCATGATGAAAGAGAGACCAAACTTTTATAGGGGTGGTGATGTCACTGCTTTGGCTGACCTTGATTGGTTGGGTGAGGACTAGGGTCCAGTTACACAAAATGGAGGTTAGCTCCACCCTGCCCCATAGTACAAAATGGAATCAGGAGTTGGCCTCACCCCAGCCTACCCTCCCAATAGCTGGCAAGCTCAACAGTGGTAGCAGGAGCCTCTCCAGCAATGCTAAGGAGCAGTGAGCCAAGCAGTAAGGAGCAGCAAGCAGGTGGGTGGTAAGGAGCCAGGGCTCCCGTACTGTGAGAGGGCGCAGGCTGGGCTAAGAGAACACCCCCTTCAGTGCAGGAATTTCATGCACCAAGCCTCTAGTATATTATTAAAACACACACACACACACACACACACACACACACACACACAAAATAAATAAATAAATAAATAACAGAAAAAAATCTAATTACAAAAGTGTTCATCTTCTCAAACTTTATTGAAAATATTAATATAATCCACCTAATGATACTTTGTAAATAAACATAAACCTGAACTCTATTCTCAGAAGTTCTGGACCCAGGAATTTTAATTTTAATAGGCGCTCCTAGTGATTCTGATGTAGATGATATTTGGGGCATACTTTGCGAGGCACTCTTTTAAGGTTGATTAAAGTGAGATGCCTACTTGAATTCCATTTAAGAGAAAAGAGAACTGGAGTAATGAGAAAAAATAATTGTTTCAGATTTTCAGAGTTCTATCCTGGGTTATCACGGGGGCAGTAGATGATTTGACTGGGCATGTACAGTCTCATATTTTAAGTGATTTATAAAAACATGAAGGTAACCAACATGCCCTTTTAGGGAAGGATAAATAAACAAATTGTGTTATTTCCATACAGTAGAATATTGTTCAGAAGTAAATAAAACAAGCTAACAAACCAAGAAAACTCATGAAAGAACCTTAAATGAAGAATGTTAGATAAGACTACATATTACATAATACCAACTACATAGCGTTTTGGAAAATGCAAAACTATAGACCCAGTAAAAAGATCAGTAGTTGCCAGGAGGGGAGAAAGAAGGGATGAAGAGTTGGAACACTGGAAATCTTTAAGCTAGTGAAATTATTCTGTAAGAACTGTAATGGAAGATACATGACATTATGCATTTGGAAAACCTCACAGAACTGTAAAACACGAAGACTTTAGTCAATAATAATGTATCAATATTGGTTCACCAAACCAATAAAAGATGTTCCTATTAGGTAAAATTGTGACAGGGGAGTGAAGAGAGAGAAGGAAGCAGTATATGGCTACTATATGTACTTTATGCTCAATTTTTCTATAAATATAAAACTGTTTTAACAGAAAAGCCTGGAATGTTTTAAAATTAAGGAAAAATTTAAAACAATAAATAAATATGATTTAAAAATTAGTAATTCCTTAATAGGACAATTTGAGTGTTTCAAGGGATTGAACATAAGAAAAAGCCTTCTCTAAGGAGGCTAACTCATAGTAAGCATTTTTGTTCTTTCATACTTGCTCGGTATTTTTCTTTTTCATTCAGAATGCCAGGATAGATTTAGTAAATAAGTTATTTCTTCAACTATTCATTTTTGATCAACCTTCATGTTCCATTGAATTGCCTAAATCTAACATTAATGCCTCCATCTTTTCAACTGATTTATCAGACTACTTTAGCATATACATAGACATGTGCTAATACTCTTTCAATCAGCCTATTTACATTCTTTCTGAATTCCTTTATTTTGGGTTCATATGATTTATTTATCCCAGTCTACACTTGTGCATCTGCTATTTATATTTTATACTACATTCTTCATAAATATTTAAAAGGATGCTTTCAAGATGAAAAAAGATAAAAATTGACCTTGATATTTCTTCTACTTTTATGATTCCAACAGAGGAATTATAAAGACATATATCCCATGAATCTGACTGATGTACTTGGAACAATTCTTATCACATTTAGAAGCCTGAGACATTTACACTTAAAACTTAGATCATTCTTCCATTGTAAATGAGTTCTTATTAATATGTTTCTGAATTTTAGAGAAGTTTGAATGTTTGATGGGTTGCATTTGGTTGACAAGCAATTAAGATAATCATTGCTTTAAACATGATTAATAGCTAACCAGAATTACTAATTGTTATACATCCTTCTCTTTAAAACATTAAATTACTTATATTAAAACCAAGTTTCATAAAAGAAAAACTGATCATTGGCCAAGATGTCTACTACTATTCAATTTTTAAAATTCTTTGATTTCTTTTTAAACAATATATTTGCGCATTTTAATCAGCATAATTTGCAAGATTCTTACTTGTCAAAAAATTTTCCTTTCTTTTTTTACTGAAATACCTAAATGTATAGTATGATGAATGAAACTATAAATCACCATTATAAATCTCAACACGTTAAGGCAATATTAATCTTAAAAAATGCATAGGACTTGAGAATATAGGTATAATAATCAAAGTAAGTATGAAAAACCAATATCACAGTAATTTAAAATAGGTATTCTCAGTATCTCTGTGAGAGTATATTAAGTTAAATAAGAAATAAAACAATCTTGCTATTTTTATTTCCAATATACACTAGAATTACAAATGCAAAAATCTTAATGTTTGCTATGCCTTCCTTTGCTTCTGGGTATGAAGTGAACTTTATTAAATAACTTAAATTAAACAGAGATGAGTCATATCTCTGTCAATGGCTAAGACTTTCTTTTTCTAAAATAATAGGATTTCTTTCAATTGTCAGTTCAGCTCTTCATTGGCTTGATTAATTTATTTAGTCAATAAGCATGTATTGTATATATCAAGCATTCCAAAAATCTTATGTGGCCCAGGAATAGACAAGTAAACAGGCAATTGCAATAAAGCATTTGTCCTATAATAGCAATATAGATTATTGATAGTGAGATGGTGCATCTAATAAAGCCTAGATTCCAATGACAAAGAAATTATTTGAGGCATTAAAACCTTCAGAATAATCTAAATTTCATGACTTGAGCCACTTCCAATCCTCCATCCTTCCTTCTTCCCTCTAAAAGTCAGTTGCCTTGCTAAGGAAATAACATTGTGTTGTAATTATAGTCCAGTTAATAACTAATTGTTGCCTTTGGGAAAATAACATTTCAATGTCTGAAATGTGTCACTTATATAAAACAAAAGCAAACAAACAAATAAAAAAGGTGGAGGAAAGAAAAATAGTTCTACTTACTTTAAGTTAGTCTTATTTTTACTTACCAATTACCCACTTGTAGCTGTTCCTCAAAGTGAAAAGAAAACTGATTTGATGTAAGTAGGACAAATTATTTAAAGGTTCAAAAGTAGGCCTATATAATATGTGGTTGTTATGAGCCTGCTGAGTAATTCCATGCTAGTAGTTCTTTGCTTAGTTCCTCTAAGCAGAAACAATCTCAGCAGGTAATCTGTCGAAGCATAGCTACCATTATTTTTATTACATCTCCTCCTATATCACAGTGGAACAATGGTGATAATGGTTATCATGCCACACACTTTTATATCCCCCTCCTGCCATCCTGCATCATATCAGTGTCAGAAATGGCACCAGCCTTTGAAAAGTGGTCAAAGGTTCATAATCTTCCTTCTGTTCATGTGGTTCAGCTAAGTATCCCACCCATCAAAACAACATTGACTCAATTGTATAGTTTTCTATCCATTTCATACTTCAGTTGTGGGAATAGCCTGGCTTTCTTCGTAGCTGAAGTTTCACAGTACATAAAATCTTGAATAATCTGAATAGAAATTAAAGGAAGTGCTATGATTTCAAGAGCAGCAAGAAAAATAAAACAAACTGATAACACACCAGTCCTGGTCTAAGTTAAGCCTATATGAATGCAACACCTACTTTTATGAAAGCACCTATTACAAAGATAGAATTAGTGTCTTTGTCTCTCCTGATAGGCTGTGATCAATTTAAGAGCAGAAATTGTCTTATTTATATTTGCATTCCCAAAAGCCTAGCATAGTACTTGGCAGATGTATGTGTAAACTTAATTGTTTTGGATTGAATTGAATTGCACTAAACTAAAACAAACTGAATTGAATTGAACCAATTGAATTGAATAGAATCAATCCCTTTGGAAAGGAAAATATTGCTAAGGTCTTAAAAAGAGGTAAAGTGAATATAGATGAAGTCATTGCCAATTCTGCAGATGAAACATGGGAACATTTTGAAATTCCATGGAAGAATAATTTAAAGAATTTTTAATCTATTTTCCTCATCTTTGATTTAAAAATTTATCTTTATCATAAAAGTTTTTTGCATTACTTACCTTTATTAGCATTAGTCATTTATAAAAAGCACTAGAGGCCCAGTGCATGAAATTTGTACATGGAGTGGAGGGTGTCCCTCAGCCTGATCACCCCTTAACTGTTCTTCTGTCAGCCTGATTGATGCCTAACTGTTCTCCTGCCATCCTGATGGTCCCCACCTGCCCTCCTCTGCCATCCTTATCGCCCACAACTGCCCTCCCCTGTCAAGACCTGCCTCCTTTGCACAAGGTGGCAGAGACGCCTAGACTGGCCTACACCATGCGACATGGAGCTGTGGGACCCTGAGGCCTCACTGTGCAGAGTGGCTGCCAAGCCCCATTTCCACTGTGTGTGTGGCCATCTTGTGATGGCCATCTTGTGACAGCAGTCTTATGGCATGATGACCACCTAGGCTATTACTAGTGTAGATGTGATGCTCTAGCAATAATTTACAAATCAGACTTTCAGGGAGCTTTTAAAAAAATACAATTACTAGGACTCATTCATGATCAACTAAATCAGAATCTGCTAGATTAGAACTTTGAATAAGGAAAAAGCAAAATAAAATTTCAAAAGTGATTTGGATATAGCTCTTCCATAAATGAAAGGCAGGATCCTAGCCAGCAAAGAATTTATAACTTAATATGATATTGGAAAATACAACTTACCCAATAAAGTAGCTTTTGATGAATCAAAAATGTTGTGTAAAAACCACGTACTATGTAAGTTAAGAAGAGTAAAGTGTTTCATTGGGCTGGCTACAGGGGGATTTTTTAATATACCAGGCTTGAAATAGGTCTTATTACTTCTGGAGTTTTTAAAATCTTAAAGGGAATAGAAATAACTATTTAATCTCAAGCATATGATAAACTGAGAGCTTGGACACAATTTTAAATCATTATATCACTTCAGAGGATTCAGACAAATTATGATGATGATGTTCATTAAAAACCCTATCATTGCTCTACACAGTAAAACAAATTGAACAAAACTGATGGGACCAAAGTAATTTAAACTCCATCTTGAATTTTTTTCTTGAGACTGATAATTGATGAGATTAAGTTAAGCAAAGTCATAAATGCTAAGTGACTGAAAAATTACATTAAGTGGATGCAATGGAAGAAATATGAATAGGAAAGGGAGTAAGAGTTTCACAAGAAAAAAAGAAAGTCGAATCAAGATAGCTTAGTAAAGCTGAAAAACAAACAAAAAACATACATATTGGAGGAGAGAAGCACCTGGGAAGTAACAAAAGCCAGTTTTCTATCAGTGAAAGGAATATGCAAATTACATATGAATTCATGGTACAGTATGACAAAAACATACTGAGGGAAGTTAGTGGTTTAAACTAAGGCATTATTTCATAAATAGAATCTTAAAAATGTTGCTTTGAGGTTTCAAAGGTAGTGTTTAGCCGAGCCATCTTGGCTCCATGGTTGAGCGTCAAACTATGAACCAGGAGGTCATGATTCAATATCCGGTCATGAAATATACCTGGGTTGTAGGCTCAATCTCCAGTGAGGTGTGTTGTGTAGGAATGTGATTCGTTCTCATCACTGATATTTCTATGTCTTTCTCTCTCTCCCTTTCTCTCTGAAATCAATATATATAATAAAAGGGTAACATGCAAATCGACTGAACAGCCAAACAGCGGAATGACACAACAGCAGAATGACCATCTGGACAACCATCCAGACAACCATCAGGACCATGCTATGTCACTCACTGATGCCAGGCCAGCCAAGGTGGGTGCAATGCAATTGATCAAGGGCTTGGATGTCACCCTATAATCACTGCTCAGAGGGAGGCCTAGGCCCCTGGCTGGCAGGGAAATCAATCATGGGGCTCCATGATCGCCCCAAAGAGGGAGGCTGAGGCAACCAACCTGTAGGCTGCGATGGGTAGGCAGGGCCTCCCTCTGCAAGGGAAGCCCAGTTCCCAAGGGCTGACAGCCAGAGGGAAGCCAAGGTCCTGGGATCTGGAGGGAAGCCAGGGGAAAGGCCTACTCTTGAATGAATTTTAGGCATCATGCCTCTAGTCCATATATATATATAAAAGCCTAAGCAACCATTGGACCATTCAAACATTCAACCAGTAGCTTTGGCACCCACTGACCACCAGGAGGCAGATGCTCCCGAGCACCTCTCAGTCCCTCCCCAGTGGCCCATAGGCTCCCATCACAGCAAGGCTGGCAGCTGGCAGGCAGGAAGTACAGTGGGTGGGTAAGCACAGCCAGGTGAGGCACATATGGGTGGGAAGGGCTGCAAGTGTAGTGGGTGGGTGCCTGTGAGCATGGTGGGGCAGTGGGCAGGTGGGCAGGGCATGTGCGGGTGTGTCATGAGGAGGTGGGTGTGGTGAGGCAGGCATGGCAAGGCACACGCCTATGGGCGAGACCATGTGATTTCATGCTGGGTCTATAGTATCCTATCTAATAAAAGAGTAATATGCAAATTAACCATCACTCCACTACACCCACATGCCACACCCACCATCCAATCAGGAGTGATTATGCAAATTAATCCAACCAAGATGGCTGTGGTGATGAAGAAAGCAGGAGGTTTCCCCAGCAATAGAGGAAGCCACATATCCTGGCCAGCCCAGGCCTCTGCTTAAGGCTACAAAGTTTCAATTACAGAAGTTACATAAATCCCAACAGACATGGCAGCAGCCACAGAGTGATCAGAAGGCCTGGCTCTACTCCAGGATACAAAGTTTCAATTGTAGAGGAAAACAATCCCAGACCAGGGCCTCCACTTGGTTGCTGGGGGAGGGGGTGGTGGTGGCATGGCCAGCCTGCAAATTGCCACAGGCCCCTCACCGAGGCTGCCTCACGCCCAAGGAAACCTCCACCCTGATCCAGGACACCCTTTAGGGCAAACCAGCCGGCCCCCACCCCTGCACCAGGCCTCTATCTTATCTAATAAAAGAGTAATATGCAGATTGATCATCACTCCAACACATAAGATGGCTGCCTCCATGTGGTCAAAGATGGCTTCCCCTATATGGACACAAGATGGCCACTATAAGATGACCAGCAGGGGAGGGCAGTTGGGAGGGACCAGGCCTGCAAGGGAGGGAAGTTGGGGGTGATCAAGCCTGAAGGGGAGAGCAGTTAGGAGTGGCCAGGCCAGGAGAGGAGAGAAGTTGGGGGCAAACAGGCTGGCAGGGAGCAGTTAGACATCAATCAGGCTGGTAGGGGATTGGTTAGGGGGTGATCAGGCTAGTAAGCAGAGGCAGTTAGGGGCAATCAGGAAGGCAGGTAGGTGAGTAGTTTGGAGCCAGCAGTCCTGGATTGTGAGAGGGATGAACGACTGCCTGTTTAGACCTGATCCCAGGTAGTCGGACATCTCTCAAAGGATCCCAGATTGGAGAGGGTGTAGGCTGAGCTGAGGGACGCGCCCCTCTTATGCATGAATTTTGTGCACCAGGCATCTAGTATATAGATAACATTCTATGAAATCAGAAAAGAGCCCTTCGGTACCAATCTCATTGAACACATGTGCTCCTCCTGTGGCCCTCCCTGGACCTGGGTCTTGGGGGCGGGCCTTCACAGGTTACCTTTCAGGTGCTGAGAGGGGTTGGGAGATCCAGCCGGTCCCCTGCTCATGGGTGCCAGCAGAATCTGCTCCTATGGGACCATTTTGTTCCATGTCTCTGCCTAAGCCACTGCCAGCTGCCAGGGGCCTCCAGAAAACCTTGGCCTGTGATCCTTTTCTCTAGCCTCAAAGCCAGCAATGCATTTTGAGTCCCTCCCATGGCATCCCTGACCCCACCTCCTGCCCATTTCCCACTTTCAAGAACACCTGGTTACTGAGGGCCAGGACCTTAGGGTGGGGCCACGACTTCTGCACATTCAGTACAGGGTCTGGGATTTGGTGCTCAATAAATGTCCAATCACTGATTTAAAAACAAATAAACACCTGGTTAACTTCACTACCTGCCTAGCCCAGAACAGTTGCCAGGTTACCTCTGTAACCTGTCTAACCATTGTGACCTGTCTTAGTTCTGTGACCTGTTGCCACATGATACCCCACAAGGCTGGGCTGGGGCCACTGCAGGGTGGCTCCCCTGCAGGCTCAGGAAGAGCTCCCCAAGATCTTGTCATATTTAAACTCAGACTTGGCTGTTGAGACAGAGCTGGCCACATGGAGAAAGGGGAAGCCACCACCAAAGGGGCAGCCAGTGCCCCTGGGTCAGGGAGAACCAGGCTGGCTGGGTGCAGGAGAGGACGGGTGAGTAAAGGGCCCTTGTGTGGGGAATGACATGATTAGGTTTATATTTTTTAAAGGTCACTGTGATTTTTGGCATTTAAAATTATATTTGAGGGGGTAGAATCCATACAGATGAAGAGGGTGAGATGTGCTTCAGGTACAGAGAGTGGGAACATGGCCTGGAGACAGGAGAGATGAAGACTGGAGACCTGAGCACACACCTCTCAGAGGCCGGTGAGTGAGGGACAGGGCAAGGAAACAGAAGACCCTCCATTGAGGGTATAGGACAGGGGGGAGGGACCCTCCATGGAGGGTACAGGGCAGGGGGGAGGGACACTCCATGGAGGGGGCAAAGCAGGGAGGAAAGGAGAGGAGGGAGGGATGACATGGGACACTGCCCCCTCTAAGAAGGGTACCCTTTCCCCCCAAGAAGGTTTCCCTGTTCCCCCAGCCCTGTCCCTTCCCATGGTCCCTTGTTCTTCCTGCCTTCCAATGGAGGGCCCATTATCTCCCTTGTTCTGACCACTCTATGGTTGGTTCCTTTTCTCCTCAGCCTTGCCCCCTCCATGGAGGGTCTTCTGTTTCCCTCTCAGGTCCCCTCACTGACAAGCATCTGACGGTCATGTGCTCTGGTCTTTCCGGTGTTCATCGCTCCTGCCTCCAGGCCACGTGCTCACTCTCTGTACCTGAAGCACATTCTCACCCTCTTCAACTATCTAAATCCTACCTGTGCTCTCAAGGCACATCTCAAATGTCATTTCAAATGTCAAATCATAAAGTGATCTCCACAGGGGATGGGGTGGGGGAAAGTAGGAGATGGCAAAGGGGGGACAGATTGTGATGGAAGGAGACTTGACTTGGGGTGGTGAACACACAATATAATCCTACCTAATAAAGGAGTAATATGCAATTAACAACCTCTGCAACACCCACCAGCCACCCCCACCAGCCAATCAGAGAGAGTATACAAATTAACCCTAACCAAGATGGATGCAGCCACGGAGAACAGGAGGGAGGCTTGGGTTTCCCTGGCAATGGAGGAAGCCAAGCTTTCCACACACTCCAGGTGGGCCCAGGTCTCCACTCAAGGGTACAAAGTTTCAATTATAGAAGGTAAATAAATTCCAACAGAAATGGCAGCAGCCACGGAGCTGAAAGAGCAGGAGGCTAGGGTGATGGAGGAAGCCAAGCTTCTGCCACTTTGGCTGGCTCAGGCCTTTATTCCAGGCTACAAAGTTTCAATTGTAGAAGATAAATAAATTCCAGATACAAGGGCCTCTGCTTGGGTCACCGGGGAGCGTGGCTAGCCTGCAAACCACCACAGGCCCATCTCCGAGGCCAACCCACACCCTAAGGAAATTCCCACCCTGATCCGGGACACTCTTCAGTGCAAACCATCTGGTCCCACCCAGGCACCAAGCCTATTATCCTATCTAATAAAAGAGTAATATGCAGATTGACCGTCACTCCAACACACAAGATGGCCACCCCCATGTGGTCAAAGATCCTGCCCCCATATGGACACAAGATGGCCACCACAAGATGGCCAGCAGGGGAGGGCAGTTGGGAGGAACCAGGCCTGCAAGGGAGGGAAGTTGAGAGGGACCAGGTCTCCAGGGGAGGGCAGTTAGGAATGACCCGGCCAGCAGAGGAGGGAAGTTGGGGGCAAACAGGCTGGCAGGGAGCAGTTAGACATCAATCAGGCTGGCCTGGGAGTGGTTAGGGAGTGATCAGGCTGGCAGGCAGAAGTGGTTAGGGGCAATCAGAAAGGATGGTAGGCGAGCAGTTGGGAGCCAGCAGTCCTGGATTGTGAGAGGGATGACCGACTTTCCATTTTAGGCCCGATTCCCAATGGAATTGGGCCTAAAAGGGGCAGTCGGACATCCTTGGAGGGGTCCCAGATTAGAGAGTGTGCAGGCTGGGCTGAGGGACACTCCCCCCATGCATGAATTTCTTGCACCAGGGCTCTAGTATACAGATAATGCATTACATAAATGTATACCTGAAACCTATCTAATTTTATTAACTAATGTCAGCCCAATAAATTCAATTAAAAATAGGTAGGGGCCTTTATTAAAAAAATAAATATTTTATTGATTTTTTACAGAGAGAGGAAGGGGAAGAGATAGAGAGTTAGAAACATGGATGAGAAAGAATTATCCATCAGCTGCCTTCTGCACACCCCATCCTGGGGATGTGCCCGCAACCAAGGTATATGTCCTTGACCGGAATCGAACCCAGGACACTTCAATTCACAGGCCGATGCTCTACCCACTGAACCAAACCGGTTTTGGAAAAAGGTGGGGGCCTTTGAGGGTGATTGGATCATGAAGGGTGGAGCTCTCATGAATAGGATTAATACCCTTTTAAAAGAAACCCCATACTAGACTATTCCAGGGGATCACTTTGCAAGTTCTATATATGTCTATGCTATAAACTTGAAATATTGAATGCCAACTCTAATTGGGAAAAAATTAATTATTAAAAATGAAATTTAAAAATAATAAACATAAAATGAAAAATCAGAAAATAATCTTTAAGAAATATAAATCAGATAATGTCTAAAAGTTTGAAAGGCTCCAGCAGTAGTCAGCTGTGCAGACAGAATCATGTCTGTGACGGTGTTACACTGCTGGGAGAGGAATGCCCTGTCTTCTTCCTCCAGTCGCCTCGGTCAGTGTTCCGACCACAGCTGGCACTGGGGCAAGGCAGAAGTGTGCTTCCTTGAGAGCAAGATAAGGATCACTTTGGCAGATAGTTCTGGTGTGGGAGCAGACACAGAGAAAACATATTTTTAAGCCTTAATGGTTCTAATAGCATTTTCAATCCTCCCAAAGGACAAGTGACTTTTACCTGATCTTCCCTGCACTCCTGCCAGCCTGGCCCACCCAATCTTGAGGACAGAGGGCTGGCGCAGTGTTGGCCAGGAAGCTAGGGAACATGCATCTGGGTGGACATCTGAACAGAACTGCAGTTTCCTTAGGAAGGAAATGGAGGGAAGCATCTGCTAGTATCAGCCACACATGCAGAGACTATACTTTTCATGACACAGTAATAGGATCACAGCCGCATGACCCTGCCATGTTTTCCTTCCCCAACCACATTCCAGTGGACCCAAGAATTGCCCACCATGACAAGCAGCTTTCTGGCCTCGGAGAACTCACTGACACTCTACAAAGCCCTTAAGCTCACACGGCTGATCTCAGACTATGGATCCCAGTCATCTTAGCTCCTGGGAAGCAACCTGTAGTGACTTTTAAATTCCACTCTTACAGTGGAATTACTTGAGTACTCACTAAGAACCTGCCTCATGAAATCTGAGTACCTGCAGATTCTCTTTCAGTGAATGAGCATAACAGGCAGCCAGCAGGTGGAGGCAGATCTTGGGGTGCCTTGGGAGCTTTGTTGAACGACCCCTAGGCCCAGTGCTAAGAAAAGCCAGCCTTGGTTTGGACCTTCTTGTGCTCATTCAGGCCTGGCAGAGGTAGCCACACACTGTAAATCGCTTTGTAGCTCCAAAGAGGTTGCCCAGGGCCAGTCACAGGAAGCATCTGACATTGGCTGGCACCAGAGTCCCTCCCAGGAGGCCCCAGTGGCCAGATTCAGATGACATCAGAACAGGATCCAGTTAGTTTTACAAGTAGCATATCCCACATGATGTTATTAACCAATAGATTCAATTTAAATCACAGGAAGAATATTGTGATAGAAGCTATAATGTGAATGGACCTTGACGACACGTTAGTGCAAAAGCCAGTGAAAAGAAGACAACTACTGTGAGATTCCACTCACATGAGGTCCTTAGCCCCATCGAAGTCAGAGATGGAAGGAAAGTGAAGGTACCAGTGGTGGTGGGGGTGGAGGAAATGGGTGTGGAATGCAGAGTTGTTGTTTACTGGGGACAGAGTTTTGGTTGGAGAAGATGGGAAAAGTGATGGAGATGATTGTGGTGTGGGCCACACAATCGCACTGTGCATTGACAAAATAATGAAAATGGAAAATTTTACTGTGATAAAATGATCCAGAAAAGAGAAAGGAAAAGAAGGCCAGATCTTAAAATAGAACCATGATCGGACATGCTCAGGCCACCTGAATCCCCGCTCCCAGCAGGCCTCTGGACACACAGTGATGAGAAGAGCCTAGGGTGTGAAGTCCGTTGAGAAACCCTGGGCAAGCCTTGGTTCCCTCCTTGGTACCCCACAGGCCAGTTAAGAGAAGCAGGTAAGCTGTATGGGGGTCACCACATTGTGCAGAGAGGCACACATCTCTGAGGGGAATGCATTTTGTGCAGCCACTGTGGAAAGCAGTAAGGAGTTACCTCAAAAATTAAAAATGGAACTTCCTTATGTCTCAGCAATTCCACTTCTGGGAATCTATCCCAAAGAATCAGCAATATTGATTGGAAAGCTTATATGCACTGCTATGTTCATTGCAGTGTTGTTTACAATACCAAGATCTGGAAGCAGCCCATGTGCCCATCAGTAGCTGAGTGGCTAAATATGCATTGGTATATTGACACCATGGAATACTGCTTGGCTGTGAAAAGGAAGGGAAGCTTACTATTAATATTTGTGACAACGTGGAGAGCCTTATGGTAAGTGAAATAAGCTAGTCAGAGAAAGACTAATGCCATATGATTTCACTTGTATGTGGAATCTAATTAGCAAAATAGATTAACATAGAAAATAGAAACAGACTCATAGAAAGAGAACAGACTAACAGCTATCAGAGGGGAAAGTGGCTGTGGGTCTGGGTGAAAAAGAAAAGGTGTAGGGAGAAGGTGGAATGCAGATTGTTTACTGGGGACAGAATTTCGGTTGGAAAAGATGGGAAAAGTGATGGAGATGATGGTAGTGTGGGCTGCACAACACTATCAATGTCCTTAATGCCACTACACTGTGCACTGAAAAACAATGGAAACAGTAAATTTCACTGTGATACAACGATCCAAAAAAAGAGAAAGGAAATGAAGACCAGGTCTTCAAACGAAACCGAGGTCGGACTTGCTCAGGCCACCTGAATCCGCGCTCCCAGAAGGCATTTGGACACACAGTGATGAGAAGAGCCTGGGGTGTGAGGTCCATTGAGAACCCCTGGGTAAGCCTTGGTTCCCCTGACTACCCCACCAGCCTATTAAGAAAAGCAGATCAGCTGCTTGGAGGACAACATCTTGTGCAGAGAGGTGCACCTCTATGGAGAATGCATTTTGTGCAGCCACTGTGGAAAGCAATGGAGTTACATCAAAAATTAGAAATGGTACATCCAGGTAAATCAGAGATTGCACTTCTGGAGATATATCCCCAAAAAATCAGAGACTTGATTGGAAAGAATATATGCACTGCTATGTTTATTGCAGTGTTATTTGCAATACCAAGATCTGGAAGCAGCCCATGTGCCCATCAGTAGGTGAGTGGGTAAAAAAGCTTTGGTACATTGACCCCATGGAATACTACTTGGCTGTGAAAAAGAAGAAAATCTTACTATTTGTAACAGCATGGATGAACCTGGTGAGCCTTATGGTAAGTGAAATAATGAGGATGGACCTTGACATGTTTACTGCAAAAGCCAATCAAAAGACAACAACTACTGTGTGATTCCACTCACATGAGGTCCCTAGCGCCATTGGAGTCAGAGATGGAAGGTAAGATGAAGGTACCAGTGGTGATGGGGCTGGGGGGGGGGGGGGAAGGAAGGAGGTAGGAGAGTGAGCTGCAGAGTTGTATTTTATTTATTATTATTATTTTTAAAATATTTTGTTGATTTTTTACAGAGAGGAAGAGAGGGATAGAGAGTTAGAAACATCAATGAGAGAATCATCATCAGCTGCCTCTTGCACTCCCCCTACTAGGGATGTGCCGGCAACCAAGATACATGCCCTGGACCAAAATCAAATCTGGGAACTTTAAGTCCACAGCCAGCTCTCTATCCACTTAGCCAAACCGGTTTTGGCGAGAGTTGTTTTTTAATGGGGCCAACGTTTTCATTGGAGGAGATGGGAAACTTGATGGAGATGATGGTGGTGTGGTTCGCACAACAGTATGAATGTGCTTAACGCACGTGCACTGTTGATTGAGAAACAGTGAGAATGGAATATTTCACTGAGACTGAACTCTCCAAACAAAGAGAAAGGAAATGAAGGCCAGATCTTAAGACAGAACCATGGTGGGCCGTGCTCAGGCCACCTGGATTCCCACTCCTGGAGGCCCTGGACACACAGTGATGAGAAGAGCCTGGGGTGTGAGGTCCCTTGCAGAAGCATGGGCAAGCCTTGGTTCACCCTGGCTACCCCACAGGCCCATTAAGATAAGCATGGAAGCTGTGTGGGGGTCACCATCATGTACAGAGAGGCACACATCTCTATGGGGAATGCATTTTGTGCAGCCCCCCTGGAAAGTATTAAAGGGTTACCTCAAAAATTAAAATTGGAACTTCCACATGGCACAGCAATTCCACTTCCGGGAATGTATCCCAAGGAATCAGCAAGATTAATTAGAAAGAATATATGCACTGCTATGTTCATTGCAGTGTTGTTTACAATACCAAGGTCTGGAGGCAGCCCATGTGCCCATCCGTATATGAGCGGATAAAAATGCTTTGCTACATTGAGATCATGGAATACTGCTTGGCTGGGAAGAGAAAAGGAATCTTACTATTTCTCACAGTGTGGATGGACATGCAGAGCCTTATGGTAAGTGAAATAATGTGGATGGACCTTGACATGTTTACTGCAAAAGCCAGTCAGAAGACGACAACTACTGTGTGATTCACTCCCATGAGGTCCTTAGTGCCATCTGAGTCAGAGATGGAAGGTAAGATGAAGGTACTGTATTTTCTGGCGTATAAGACGACTTTTGAAATGAAAAAAAGTCAACCGAAAATCGGGGGCAAAAGACCAAAATTGCACAAAAATTACCTGCAGATCTTGACGGCAAAGTAAGTCTTTTCTGTGAAGTGGGGGGTAGTCTTATAAGGCAAATATAGGCCTAAACCTATGTTTTAACTGTAAAATTAGGGGGTTGTCTTATACGCGGGAAACTACGGTACCAGTGCTGATGGTGGTGGTGTTGGTGGGCGGGGATAGGTGTAGGAGGGTGAGGTGCAAGATTGTTATTTATTTATTTATCATTATTGTTATTATTTTTTAAATATTATATTGAGTTTTTACAGAGAGGAAGAGAGAGGGATAGAGAGTTAGAAACATCGATGAGAGAATCATCATCAGCTGCCTCTTGCACTCCCCCTACTAGGGATGTGCCGGCAACCAAGATACATGCCCTGGACCGGAATCAAATCTGGGAACTTTAAGTCCACAGCCAGCTCTCTATCCACTTAGCCAAACCGGTTTTGGCGAGAGTTGTTTTTTAATGGGGCCAACGTTTTCATTGGAGGAGATGGGAAACTTGATGGAGATGATGGTGGTGTGGTTCGCACAACAGTATGAATGTGCTTAACGCACGTGCACTGTTGATTGAGAAACAGTGAGCATGGAATATTTCACTGTGAAAAAACTCTCCAAACAAAGAGAAAGGAAATGAAGGCCAGATCTTAAGACAGAACCATGGTGGGCCGTGCTCAGGCCACCTGGATTCCCACTCCTGGAGGCCTCTGGACACACAGTGATGAGAAGAGCCTGGGGTGTGAGGTCCCTTGCAGAACCATGGGCAAGCCTTGGTTCACCCTGGCTACCCCACAGGCCCATTAAGATAAGCATGGAAGCTGTGTGGGGGTCACCATCATGTACAGAGAGGCACACATCTCTATGGGGAATGCATTTTGTGCAGCCACTGTGGAAAGTATTAAAGAGTTACCTCAAAAATTACAAATGGTACTTCCATATGGCACAGCAATTCCACTTCTGGGAATGTATCCCAAGGAATCAGCAACATTGCTTCGAAAGAATATTTGCACTGCTTGTTCATTGAAGCGTTGTTTACAATCCCAAGATTTGGAAGCAGCCCATGTGCCCATCAATAGGTGAGTGGATAAAAATGCTTTGGAACATTGACCCCCATGGAATACTACTTGGCTGTGAAAAGGAAGGGAATCTTTCTATTTGTGACAACGAGGATGGACCTGGAGAGCGGAATCTAATGAACAAAATAAATTAACAAAGAAAATAGAAACAGACTCATAGAAAGGAAACAGACTGACGTTTGTCAGGTGAGAAAGGGGCTGTGGGGCTGGGTGACAAAGGTGAAGGGATTAATAAGCAAAAAAAAACAACAACTTATAGACAAAGACATCACTATAGTGATCACCAGAGGGAAAGGGGGTAGGGGAGGTCGAAGAGGGTAAAGAGGGTCAAATGGTCATGGAAGGAGACTTGACTGGGGTATTGGGCACACAATACAACATGCAGATGATGTGTTATAGAATGGTACACCTGAAATATACATGACTTTATTAACCAATGTCAACCCAATAGACTGAATTAAAAACACAGGAAGAATATTGTGACAGAATCTATAACTTGGATGGACCTTGATGACATGTTCAGTGCAAAAGCCAGTCTAAAGAAGACAACTACTGTGTGATTCTACTCGCATCAGGTCCCTAACGCCATCAAAGTCAGAGATGGAAGGAAAGATAAAGGTACCTGTGGGGGTGCTGGTGGGGGTGGGGTGAGGGTGGGCATGCAGAGTTGTTGTTTATTGGACAGAGTTTTGGTTGGAGAAGATGGGAAAAGTCATGGAGATGATGGTGGTGTGGGCCACATAACAGCATGAATGTGCTTAATGCCACTGCACTGAGCACTGAAAAACAGTGAAAATGGTAAATTTCACTATGATAAAATGATCCAAAAAAGAGAAAGGAAAAGGCCAGACTTTAAAACAAAACCATGGAGGGATGTGCTTAGGCCACCTGAATCCCCGCTCCCAGGAGGCCTCTGGACACACAGTGATGAGAAGAGCCAGGTGTGTGAGGTCCATTGAGAAATTCTGGGCAAGCCTTGGTTCTCTCCTGTCTACCCCACAGGCCTGTTAAGAGAAGCTGGGCAGCTGCGTGGGGGTTGCCATCGTGTGCAGGTGCAGAGAGGCACACAGCAGGCCAGCCCCCGGGACACTCACACCTGAGTGAGCCCAGCAGCCCACCTGAATCACAGCCGCCTGCAGCTGGGTTGGAACCCCCATGGCAACCGCACCTGCCCACCGAGACGCCCTTAGAAGAGAGAGCTGAGAAGTACCAACGGGGCTTAAAATGGGGGGCTTTTTAATGTTTATATTAATAAATATTTTAACTGCAAATAATTGATTCCCTATGATAATTGTGCCACCACAGAAAATTGTAGAATTTACTCTCTAAAGTACTGACTCACAGGGCTTCTTCGATGATGTCCACTATGGGACATGTGCTAGAAGCGGATGGTATTGTGGTTCAAGACTGTCCATGTCTCTCTGTGACTTGAACTTCATCTGAATAGGAGACCAAAGGTCTACATTTGAGGCCTTGAGATTATAATAAAAGAACTCCCTTCCCAGGGTACAGACACATACATGCACATTCATATACACCAATTCACAATCATTCATACACATTAACATTCACACAGCCGCACACACATGCACACACATCCCTTCATATATGCTTATATACATATTCACACATTTAGTCACACAATTCATACATTCACACATATATTCATACACACCTACAACTAACCATACAAGTTGACATTCACATGCCCCTACATACTCACTGTAACACATGCTTAAACACACAGTAACATTTAGTCACACACAGTGATATCCATATTTATACATATCTTCGTACATGCTTTCTCACACACACACACACACACACACACACACACACACACACACACACCTGGGCAGGAATAAGAGAGAGAAGTGGGGAACTCTCTGCCTCCTCCAGGAGCTCAGAATAACTGAGAATTTGCAGGGGGAAGAGTAGGACTTTCTGGCAGGTTCCACTGCAGGTAGCACTTAGAGAGCATGGCACATTTAACCAGCTCAGGGAAGCCTCAGCTCCCTGAGGTTTGCCCGCCTTTGCTCCCCCTCTGCCAGATCCCTACTCTATGCGTTAGGTCACTGTGAGTGAAACCATGACTGGGCTATGGGAATAGGACCAGCCAGACAAAGTGACCTCAAATTAAAAGAAAAATAATCTCCACTCTCACAGATGTGTTTTGAAAGTCAGCCTACCCTTCACTACGTACAGGTTTCACTCAGGAACAGTTTAGCCTTATTAAAAATGTCACTAGTTGGATACCTGAAATCTATAATTAATTTGCCAGTAATGTAATTTTTTAAAAATACAGAAGTCTTAGAGTTGATTTTTAAATGAACCCTAAAGCATTGTAGACTTTCTACTTTTAAAAAGTAGTCTTTCAGGAAATAAATTAATAGAGTTATTCTAGTGTATAAAACTGGATAAACTATGAAATCGGATCCAAACACAAGATCTAATATCTAATTTAAGAAACAGTCTAAGAAACCTTAAAAAAAAAAAAGGCACAATAGAATGTAAGAATTGTGGTTTTGACTTTGAAGAGAAAATTAACTCTAGTTGCTCCATTAGAGATTCCAATTTTGTTTGTCACATCTTAGATGGATATTAGCTGAACACAGCGTGGTAATCATTTCACAATATATGCAAATTCAACCATCATGCTGTCTGCCTTAAACTTATACAGAGGTGTATGTCAATTATTCCTGAATAAAACTTGAAAAAAATAAAGCGCCTTGAGAAATGGGAAAAGTGATTTTATAGGTAGAAAAATGCATACACCATAACTAAAAAGAAATAAATCAGGATACACACATCATGAATGGTATCATCAAGATGACAGAAATAAAAATGTAAGTATGCAATTGCGCGTGCACTTGCGTGTGTGTGTGTGTGTGTGTGTGTGTGTTGTACATTGCAGGTCTCACTAGCCTATGCATACAAAGAGGTCACCTCACAGTCCAGATTACAGTGGCTTTACAGCCTTACAACCCTCTCACCAAGCACATACCAGCCTGTGCTCAGCACCAAATCCAAGGAGGCCACTTCCCTCATTCGTCCTCCTCATCAGGGCTCTTTCCTCTGACCCTGCTGTGAATGTATTATACTTCATCAGGACTCTCTGGAAGCTGAATTACTTGGCCTCAGGAATACATTCTATTAAAAAGAGATGCTCTTCATTATAAAATTTTGCTTGGCTTTGTAAGAATATGTTTTTATTGATTTTAGAGAGGAAAGGAGAGGGATAGAGAGAGAAAAACATTGATCAGAGAAACATCATCAATTGGCTGCCTCCTTCATGCCCCCTCCTGGGGATCGAGCCCACAACCCAGGCATGTGCTCCGACAAGGACTAGTGACCTCATGGTTCATGAGTTGACACTCAATCACTGAGCAACTTTTGCTTGGCTTTCATTCTTGAATGCTAACATTGAGCTAAGGAAGCCGACAAGAAAACAATGTAGCTAGTTGTAAAGACCTTTTCTAGGCCGTCCACCCAAGTTATCTTATCATTTCTTAGTTATCCTCACCCTTCCTTTTTCACATGGAACTTCATGATGGCATTCTGCTCAGTCATTTCAAAGCCTGGGGTGCAATTTTGCTCTCGTGGACTCTACAAAGATAAGGAGTCTTAAATCTGATCCAGACCCAGTATCTGAGTAGGCTACTGTTACCGGCTGACAGATGCTGCTAACATGGCCTGCCTGCATCTCTGAATACTGCAGCTTGTAGCTGTGCTCCATCTGCCACCTCTCTGGACTTCTCTGAGGCCCCTGCTTATCTGGCCTCCCACCAGTTGCCTAATAATACTCTACTTGCTGGAACCCATGTTCCACCTGCCTCCCATCAGCAGAAGCTGAGGCTGAAGCTCCAACACCAATCCCACCACAGCAGACAAGTCTAGTTCCAGGTCCAAAGAATCTCCCAGCCTGCTGGTAATGGACAGTGAGCTGAGGTTTTTTTCCTGGGGTGGTGTCGAGATGCCCAAGAATGAGCTCTGTAGACCAGAAGATGTAATAAGCAAAAGTGTAGAAAATGGATTACAAGCAGGTTCAGACTCACCTCATGGAAAGGGGGCCCAACAATGGGTTGCCTGGTGAAGCCTTGTAGTCCAAGCTGATATATTTGCTCTAAGCCTGCTTTTATATCTATTCGTGTCGTCACCTGATTGATTCTCTTAATTGTTCTTGCTCAGCATTGAACCTGAACTCTCCCTGTTTCTATGTGTTCTTTCTCTATTTCTATGCTGAACTTCCTTTGTTTCTATGTGTCAGTACACCTTATTGTTGTGGGCCCTCTCTTGTTTTCCTATGCCTCCCACTTAGAGTCCAGAAACTCTTTATTATTTCTGTGTGGTTGGTTCCTGTGGTGAGGCTGCTCAAACTGCCTTGTCTGTCCCTGCCTATGGTCCACCTGCCTTTGTTTTCCACTGGAGCCCTGCCCTGTATGCTTACGTCAAGCTAACCTTTCTCACTACGATGCCCACCACAGTAACCCTACCATATCTGGGTGTAACACTTCAATGATTCTGTGGCATACATACATTTGGGATATTCCATTTTTTATTGTTTAGCTGTTCCAGTTTCTTCAAATTAAGTTATTTGGAAAAAGTAAACAGCTGAAATTTGAGTGTTTTTTTTTTTTTTTTTTTTGCAGATTAAGGACTGATAAGAGAAGAATATTGGACTGATTTAATATTGTCTTTTGATCTGCTTCACACTGGAGAATGGAGGTGATGCTAGATTGTGAAAAGTAATAAAGCCAATTACTTGTCTGTTCCTCAGTGTGACCTAGTGCCATTATTGTGCGACTAGCAAGTCTGAAATCTGTAGGGCAAATCTGAAATCTGATGCTGCAGTCTTAAGGAAAAACATTTTCTTCTATTGGAAATCTCAGTTTTTGCTCTTAAGACTTGGGTCAGCAGCTTGAAAGGTGCCAGGGACAGAATTGTCTGGCTTCAGGAAGAGAACTGGAAGGGCAGCTTTCCTCTGAAAAAAGTGCCAACAGAGGCATTACTCCTTTGCCCAACCCTCCTCACACAGAGCCAGGAGGTGGGTGCCATATATGAGTCTCCATCCCATGTTTTTTTTTTTGTTTGTTTGTTTCTTTTAATATATTTTATTGATTTTACACAGAGAGGAATTGAGAGAGACAGAGAATTAGAAACGTCGCTGAGAGAGAAACCAGCTGCCTCTTGCACACCCCCCACTGGGGATGTGCCCGCAACCAAGGTACATGCCCTTGACTGGAATCGAACCCGGGACCCTTCAGTCTGCAGACCGACACTCTATCCACTGAGCCAAACCGGCCCCGGCTCCATCCCATGTTTTTATTTTTTACTTTATTTTTAAATATTTTTATTGATTTCAGAAAGGAAGGGAGCAGGGGAGGGAGGGGGATAGAAACATCAATGATGAGAGACAATCATTAATTGGCTGCCTCCTGCATGCCCCAGCCTGGGGACCAAGCCTGAAAGCTGGACACATGCCCTGACCAGGAATTGAACCATGACCTGCTAGTTCATAGGTCAACACTCAACCACTGAGGCACACTTTTCAGGCTCCATGTTTTTATTTTTAATAAATAACATAAAATTAACCAGCCTAACCATTTTCAAAGATTTTCACTTCTATTTTTTCCATTGATCCTTAGAGAGAATGGAAGGGAGGTATCTCACATTGATTGGTTCCCTCCTACCCCCCACCCCCAACTGGGGAATGAGGGCTAAAACCTGATTGAACTGAATTATAGAGAGAAGCGAAGAAAAGGTATTGGAGATGGAAGTATAGACATTATATGCTATTCAGTAATACTCAGATACTTGGGAGACATTTTGAATATTCATGGGGTTTAGAATGGAGATTTAGCTAAGGAGGCATGTACAGTATATAAAAGGAAAGCAAAATTCCAGCTGACATCTGATTAGATATATTAAATTAAAGAAAGATAAACAAACAAACAAAAAAAAACAACAACGTGTGTGGTAAAGAAACTGCAGACTATCACCAAGCAAAACTTCACAGAAAAAGAAGTGTACCACTTTAGAAAGTAGTATGAATCATCTTCCTAAAAGGCAGTCTTCAGGGGGGCAAAATAAGATAGAGATCAAATAAGTGACGCTGTGTTGAGATGGCCACAATATTCCTTTTCCCTCAATACAACTTAATGCCAATCTGTTAAAATATCTTTCCTTTGCAGTTTCTCTGCAAATGTTCTCTCACACACAACTATAAGAATTAGATGATAGTTTATTATTATTGCACAAAAAAAGATGTTATATAGTGGTGAATGGTAATTTGAATAGGGTTGAGAGAAGTGGGCAGATTTTGGTTATGTTTCAATGTGTAGATTGCACTGACTTGAAGAACTGGATGAAAAGGATGAGGGGAAAGAATGTGAGATATCATGAATGACTTCTATTTTCTGTTCTTGCTCTGAATAATTTGGTGGGTGATTGGGATATTTACCCAGATGAAAAGATCATTAGAATTGATGAGAACTATCTCAAGAGAGATGTTTGATTTCTTTCTCTGAGAGAGAGGTATGAAGCAGGTAGGTACATGTACAAAGCTACAATTCATTGATGAATATATTATGATGACTAGTAAAGAACCTTCAAAACCACTGTAAATAAAAGATAAAAGAGACTGAATCCTGATGATATAATATGGCTAAAAGAAGTTTTGCTTTTCTTTTTATTTATTTTTACCTTTTGGGAAATTACAGCATGTTTGTAATCTAGAGATATGGAGAAAGATGGATTGCAGATACCAGAAGCATAGATAATTTTGTAAACTGCTCATTCTCTAGAGAACTTAAGGCAGATATTTCTTTTGTATTTAAACATCTGCAGTTGTAAAAAAGTAAAAAAAAAGATTTCTCTAAAACTCCATGCTTTCTATTTCTCTTTTCATAGGCTAGATTTTACCCACAGCTTTTGAGAGGATAATAGTTAATTAGAAACTCTATCAACTTTAAGCAATTATGATGAGTTATGATCTTTCTTACTAAATTTCATTAAAAATTGATCCCAGTGATATATAAGTAGTGGATTTTATAAGTTAATTTATGACCTTATCAGTGTGCCTATACATTTAAAATCTGCACTTGGATCACTTGTTATAATCATAACTATTTCTTTGTGTATTAAAAGTTTTCTGGTTCTAGATTTCATTAAAAATGTTTAAAACATCTCTGAAGAACAGCATATTGGTGAATATAATTTATTTTCTCAAACCCCAAGGCTAAAAATTATAGGAAAGAAACCAATCATGTAAAACTTCATTTAGTAGTGCAACATTTCTCAACCTGCAAATGAAAAGAATACTTATTATACTTGATTTCCAGAGCTGTGTTTTAAAACACTTTTTTTTTTTTTGCCTCAAGATGTAAATGCTTTTAATTCCTTTCTGAGCAGTGGGATGCTCTCTTGAAATGAAAACTAGCTTGAACCATCTGATTGTTCTGCAGAGAGAAAAGAATGGTTAATAGTGAAGAAAAGACATTAAAAAAAATCCATTTACATTACTTGGCCACAGAGTTGGTTGTAGCAAAGATTTTAAGAGCCGTTAAATGGGGCTGGAGATTGAACATGCTGATCTGTATAACACACCATAGAACAGTGCCCGAAGAATACAGACAGAGTTTAGATGGTTTCTGTGATGCACTGAAGCACAATTGAGGGAATATAATTCTGGTGCAGAGAGCTGGGAAATGACAGTAGATGGACTGCACCAGACTGCAGCAACCAGAGATAAACTGCTCTGTTTAAAAGGTTGAATTTTATACTTTGGAAGGCTCCTAGGCTCCTTTACCCAGAGGCTTCGATAGACTATTTGCTCAAACCAGCCCAGAAGGAAACGTTAAGTCTGTTAGTTTCAATCAGTTACTTGCATGTGCAATAATGCCCTTGGGATGAACATCTTTAGACACGAATGTCAATAATCAAACAGCCTTACAGGTGGATGATAACTGTAACTAATTCACAGGTATCCTCTACCTTCACCTCTTGCAAATATCAATGCAGTAGGCAATTAACAGCTTCTTATTCTTTTATTCCAATTTTAAACTTTATTTATTGATGTTAGAGCAAGAAGTGAGGGGAGAGAAAGAAATATTCATTGTTTTTCCACTTATTTATGCATTTATTGGTTGATTCTTGTATGTTCCCTGACCAGGAAGAGAACCCTCAACCTTGGTGTTTCAGAATGATATTCTAACCAACTGAGCTGCCCAGTCAGGGCTTTATTCCAGTTTTTATTCTGACACCAAATTATGTTCTACTGGATTATAGCAAAACTGGCAAGTTTGAATATGTGGCAATTTGGTTGTGGCTTATGATACTAGATGTCAAGGACAGATACTGGTCCTTTCCCATCAGAGACTGCTGAAATTTGTCCCTTATACTATATTATAAAATCTAAATAGAAATTTCTGTGAATATAAAAAACAGAAGCATGAAGAACATTAGTATGTTATATGGAGCTTAGAACATTGGTATTAAAAGGAATGAGAATGTGCATAAACCTTTGACAAAGTTCAATGGAATTAATATTAATAATACACTTCTACCAAGTATAAACAATAAAAATTGTTTTTCATTTAGAGACATAAGTCATTAAATTCCAGCATGAAGCACTGGGCTCAGTTATTCAGGGGAGCTATAAAATAGCTGTCTTAAAAATGTAACATTTTAGCCAAAACTGGTTTGGCTCAGTGGATAGAGCACAGCCTGAGGACTGAAGGGTCTCAGGTTCGATTCTGGTCAAGGGCATGTACCTTGGTTGCGGGCACATCCCCAGTAGAGGGTGTGCAACAGGCAGCTGATCAATGATTCTCTCTCGTCGATGTTTCTAACTCTCTATCTCTCTCTCTTCCTCTCTGTAAAAAATCATTAAAATATATATTTTTTAAAATGTAACATTTTAGCACTATTAAATTATACAGACCATATCTTGTCCTGTATAGGAGGAGTAATAGCACTTAAAGAGTTGTCAAAAGCCACTTCAGGCACAAAGATTTTTCTTTTCTTCTCAAACACAAGCTATTTTTAACATCATAAAAAATAAAACAAAATACTAAAAAGTTATGCCTAGTTGCCAATTAATTTAGGAAACCAACTATTAATGAAAGTAGATCTGGAGGGGCTCGAGGATCAAAATGGTTTACATCACAAATGGACAAGCATTGGGCAGCAGGAGCCAGTTCCCATGGAGATTATCTTTGATAACAGATTTCTTCTGGGGAATAGCTGAGTTCGTGGCTTTGATTTTCAAAACTCTGCTTCAGCAAGATGTGAAAAAGGGAAGAGGCTCGGAAACTCATCTGATTCCAGATATGATGATGGAAGAGGGCCCCCCGGAAACCCTCCCAGAAGAATGGGTCGAATTAACCATCTGCGTGGCCCCCGTCCTCCTCCAATGGCTGGTGGATGAGGAAGGTGAATGTCTGCTCTGAGAAGCAGACACCTGGACACGCACATTCATAGCGGAAGGAAACCATCAAGCAGTGGAGGGCTGACCAGGCTGGACAAGTAAATGAATGTGTATGTCTAAATTACTCTGTGTCCTCACAGACGAATGAACTCGTGTTGGGAATTCCCTCACAGGGATCTGGCATGACTGACATGCAATTCTATAAATGCACATGTTTGTCTCATCTTTTTGTATAGTTTATTGAAAGTATTAATATAGTTTAATAACTAAAAATAAAAAAATAAAAATTGTTTTTCAAACACTATAGAAATTTGCTTTGTCTAAACAAAATTTTAGAGGTACAAAATATTAAACTAAGCAACTAATAGTTGCTTCAATTATTTCACGTGCACTAAGTGGATTTTAAAATGTATTTTGCATGTGAATTTATAAAGGTCTTTCCTTTAATAACTTAGTTCTTTTTAAATTTATTTTTTTAAATCTCTATTGTTAAGAGTATTACAAATGTCTCCTTCACACCCTCCCCCCCCCCTCCTTGCTTCCCTCTACTCAGTTTCTACCCCACACCAGGCCTTCAACACCCTATTGTCTGTGTCCCTGCCCCTAGGTAATGCATATATGCAGATAAGATTTTTGGTTAATCTCTTCCCACCACCCCTCCTCCCTACCCTCTGAGATTTGTGAATCTGTTCCATGTTTCCATGCCTTTGGTTCTATTTTATTCATTAGTTTATTTTGTTCATTATATTTCTTGTCCCAGAGTCTCCTTATACTATCTTTATATTTTTTATTATTTTTACTTTTAGCTCTTCTGATTGTGTGTTTTTTGCTTCCTCATATTCTTGTAATACTGTACTGTTGAGTCCCTATAAATTATTAATTCAGTTAGTGTATGCTTAATTTCTGACTGGTCCTTTTTCATGTCTTTGAAATTCTCATTACTATCTTAAAAGTTTCACTAAGTCCCATGAAGCTCTCATTAGGTTCCTTGAAGTTCATTAGAATCATTGAGTGGCATTACAACCATTGTTTTGAACTCTGTGTCCAGCAGTTTGCTTCTATTTCTTTCATTTGTGACCTGTCTCCTTGTCTCATTTTGGTTGTTCCTCTGTGTTTGTTTCTAGGTATTAGGAAAAGTAGCTATGTCTCCTGGAATTGGTAGTGGCCTTGTGTAGTAGGTACCCTGTAGGACCAAGTGGCTCAGCCTCCCAAATCATGTGAGCAGGGCACTCTAGGTGCACTCGTGTGGGCTGTGTGCACAGTCTTGTTGTACAATAGTTGAGCCTTGACTGCTGTTGGCATCACAGGAAGATACTGACCTCCAGGCTAATTGGCTGTGAGGAACAACTGCAACTACAGTGGAAGAGATGCTGTGCAGGAGATGCATCTACAGAGCAGAACTTGCTTCAGTGGGGCTTTGGTGCTGACTTTGTCCTTGAGCATATCACTCATGGGTGTGGTCAAGTTGTAATCTGGTGTGATCTGAAGCTGGTCACTGGGTTCACTGGCGCAGTGTCTCTCAGGAGGTGCAATCAGCCACTGCCTAGGGCCACCTGCCAGGAGCTACAGAAGGATCTGCAGATGGCTGCTACTTGTATTGAGCTTGGATGTGCTCAGGCAAAGCCAAGCAGGCTGGTGCTAGTGCCAGGTCTTGGGCCTGTTATTAATAGGTATGGGCATGCTGATGCCTATTTAAGAGATCTTAGTAAAGTCTGAAGCCTGATTGAGGATAGGCTATTCATATGGAAAAGCAGATGCAAACAGATTAGATGGGGCTGCAAATAGAATGGAGTAAGGTCTCAGGGAATCATCAGAATGGAGCAAACAGTGTGAACCAGGCTGATGGAAACCCAAATATGGCTGCCAGTCATCTCTGCGATGAGGGATGCTCCAGTACAGGAACGATGACCCCCGCAAGCACTCCTGCCTGGAAGAAGCTGCCCCTGAGTTCCTAATAATCCAGTTCCTCCCCATATCTCCCAAGATTCTCCAAAGCTGTTGCCTAGTGCAGGAACCCAGAGAAAGTGAATCCAAGTTCATGTGCTGGCCCTTTGAGGAACTGCCTGGGTCTCCAGTAGCCTCCAGTCACTCTGCTATAATCCCTGCTGGCTTTTGCAACCCAAAATTATAGGGACTTTTTTGCAACCCAAAATTATAGGGACAGCTCTGGAACCCTATCCCCGGAGTCTAGTGTAGAGGCCTCTGCAATGGAGATATCCCTCCCAATTAAAAAAAATTCCACATGTGGATGTCAGACCAGCTGGTTCCACTCTTCTGGCCCCCCCTTGCCCCTTCTACCAGTCTCAATTAACTTTCTTCTTCTCTACTTGGAGGACTTCTAGTTAGCCAGCTTTCAGGTGGTTCCTAATATGGTTGTTCTGTGTTTTAGTTGTAATTTTGATGTGGTTGTGGGAGGCAAGAGAACCATGTTTACTTATGCTGCCATCTTGATTCTCTATTCCTTAGTTCTTAACATAGATGGAAACTGTTTCATTAACTAAATAACAACCAAAATAACATCTACAAATCTTTCAGATAACTTTGAACAAATTTATTTTTTTGGTTTTTCTTTCCTTCTTAATTCTGTTAGACTATGGGTCTCCGAGTTGCTCAAATCCAGAGGACATGGTGTATGCAAATGGCATCCCTGGTATTGCATAGTACATCAGTTACCAGCTGTATGCAATAGCCATACATACATTTTGCAGCAGGCGAAGTTTGGATTTCGGCTCTATGCTCAATTTTGTTAGCTTTACCTAACATAGGAAATATTGCTTAGCCTCAGGAGATGAATAGGTCACCATAGGTTCTTGAAATTCTGCATTAATACCTAAAAATTGGTGATTCTGAACATGTCATTTAGATTTTTGAGTTTTTATTTCAATCTAGTATATACATTGATACACATTCATGATATCCTTTTTGCTTAATTTGGTAAATAAATGCTTAAGTTAGAAGACTAATACGAAAGATTGATTTTCCTTTCATGCCCCTTTTGGTCACTATTAATTAACTCATCAATAAGTTTATACAATATATTTAATTGCACATTTTAGCTATCCTTCACAAAACTAGAAAGTGTATGATTTAAGGGCTGTATAACAAATCTAAAAAAACGCCCAATTTCTTACTTATATGTGCTCAAGATTATCACCTCACTGAATTAGGAATACTGTTGGTGATATAATAGATGGACTACATACAAGTAACGTATCTCAAGGCAAGAGGCACTGACAATTTCTTGGGAAATAACATTTTAAAGCAGTTGGAATCCAGACATTGTGCAAAATTATGCCTAAAATGGTGACCATCAATTTGTAAGAAACCACCCACTGACTGAGTAGAAGCCACATTCTTCTAGATATATAACTAAATTGAGTTAAAAATAAAACTTAATTTTGTCAAATAGCATCAAAAACTTGCAAAACAGGTATCTGGAATCTACTGCTTGAAGGAAAACCCAGACAGTAATGTAATGGAGGCACTTAGGAAATACATTTGACAATTTAGAGGATGGTACTATGTAGGTGGAAATGTGCGGACATCAATAAGTATTCAATTGAAGAGTGCTTTAGAAAAAGAAAATGTCTCTGAATATGAAGTTTTAGAAAATAATGACTATATTTCAATACTGTATTTTAATCCTTTATATGTATATGTAAGTAGGTAAAATAATAAAAATCTGTAAGTGCATTTAAAAGCGATCACCAATAAATATAAAAATGTCCAGCAACAAAGAAAGCATTGAGTAACATTTTATTGGTAGTGTTTTCTCTTTTTTGTGGAACATAAAATAATGGTGATTCTTAATAATTGATGGCCTTTTATATTGTACAAAATTATAGATTTAGTTTATACTGTGAAATACAATATTGAACATTTAATAAATGATAACATAAAATCCTCTGAAAACTGAGCAAGTGAATCAGTAAATGCTACACAATAGCTACTATATATCTTTATTTTGTCCTTGGAAAGAATCTTTAAAAAAGAAAAAAAAAAAAAAAAGACATAAATATCATAATTGAGAATTACAGATAAGTCACTTCTGGTTTACCAAATAATTATTTTCATTTTGTCATTGGCTACATTAATAAAAGTGAAACAGACCAGTTCTTATCTCAATTTACTCATGTTATCGATACAATACAAAACTCTTATTAAGTATTTTCTGTAATTCTTATTAGACTTTGGTATGAGCACATTTCACTTATGTACTTATATCAAACCTAGAGGCTCTGTGCAGGAAATCTGTACCCAGGTAAGGTCCCTAAGGCTGGCCAGTGATCAGGGCCAATCAGGGCCCTCTGGCTGCCAGTCACGGCTTCCCTTCATTCTTCACTGCCCCCTGGTGGTCAGTGCACAAAATAGCAAGTGATTGAACTCCAGGTCAAAGTCCCAAGGGGACACTTTGCATATCAGGCTTTTAAATATATATAGAGATAGATAGGTACACATAACTTGGTATACCAGCCAGTTTTTAGTTCTTGAAGCTGTTTATCATTTGTGCATTTTTTTACTCTTTCTCTTCTTTTGGCTCCTTTCTGCTATCTATCTTTTGGATATTACTTCTTAACATCATTACCAATGCATGGGCAGAAAATAAGAAATGAAAAGTAAAATTAGTCCATCTGGTAATTTAACAGTTCTATTAAAGAGATTAGTATGAGGATGAAAGTAATGTTCAAAATAAACATATTATTATCAGTGAATCCCAATTATTCCTACCATCTTCCCCACACAGATATTTGACTTTTGTGGGTGTGTATGCTTTCCTATGGATGAAAATTTAGGGAACATTTTTAAGATATACAAACACATTTTCAAGTTTACATGGGTAAAATAATACATATACCCTTTTTTGTTTCCTTTTGGTATCAATAAATGATATTTTTAGCATCAATTTCAGAGTTGTTCATTACTTATCAATTAAGATTATCACAATATTTTAAGCATTAATTTAATCTGAATTTGCCAGTTATAAGTCTGCCCCTGCAAATGCTATTTTGACAATATTCCTGCAGTGCTCTGATGATCATATAGTATACTATAATATTTTTATTAAGCAGTAGAATGACTTCATCTGAGATAGAACTGCCAATAAGCATTAAGAAATTTTTTTGGAACTGAAGCCCAAAAGAAAAGGGAAAACCTAAGGGTATGTTTAGAAAATTACCTTTAAAACTAGTACATTATTATGAGAACAAACTAATTCTCCATAAATCCATCTTAATTTATAAAAATATTAAAATAGTAATAAACATCTAAAAATCCCTTTCCTGAACTTACAGCCTTGAAATATTCTTTCTTCAAAAAATGGTTTATCATGCCGGGACCGGTTTGGCTCAGTGGATAGAGCGTCAGCCTGCGGACTGAAAGGTCCCAGGTTCGATTTCGGGCAAGGGCATGTACCTTGGTTGCGGGCACATCCCCAGTAGGGGGTGTGCAAGAGGCAGCTGATCGATGATTCTCTCTCCTGGATGTTTCTAACTCTCTATCCCTCTCTCTTCCTCTCTGTGAAAAATCAATAAAATATATAAAAAAAATGGTTTATCAAAAATGGTATTTTTGTGTTATTGATATTATGCTGCAGCAATTATGTTAATACAAGATAATTTTCATTAAATAAAACAAAGAAAAACATCTACAAAAAACTTGTATATTTGCAATCTAGCTCAAGAAAGGCAAAGTATGCAATATTTAAGATGTCTCCAAATCAGAGTTTTCTATTCAAAGTAATTTCTAGAAAAATTTTCTCCCTATAGGTTATCATGTCTTGTACATCTTTGTAGGCAAGCATTTCTTCAATGGACAACAGTTTATAGTCATGCAGGCTGAATGCTGACTTGCTTTGCACAGCATTTAACATCTTTATGGATGTTGTAACTGAATCATTCAAAGAAGTACAGACTGGGAAAATACGAGCATTCCACAAACTCAAACATGTCTTGTTTCCAGAGAAGAGCTCCTCTGTAACTTTCAGATTCCAAATATCTAAGCATGACAGGAAACAGACACCAAAGAATTGAAGTGACTTTATATCTGACAATGTTTTAACATTCCTTTTCAAGTTGTCTTGCACTCCAAATGCCATAGTTGAATACTTTAAGTGTCCATTCATCTTCAAGCTTAAGGAACACACAAAAGAATAAGCAGGCAGGACAGCTGTTGTTATGATAGAAGAACCACTAATAATGCAGTTTTCCCCAACTGAAACATCAGGCCCCAATCTGGAGTACTCCACAACTGAGCCAGGTGACACAGCACATCTTGAATCCAATATACTTTGAATGATACAGGATGTGGTACCAAAGCATTCTGGTATTGCTGGTGAGATGCTAAAAGCTATGGACTGTAAGCCAAGCTCTGACTTCAAACTGCTAGCTGAAGTAAAGTGACACAAATATTCTTCAGTTGTGCCAATGTGATAAAATTTGGAGTTATTAAGAACAACAACATTTAGTGGTGTCCCTTTAAGAAGGTGAAATATTCTCTGCCTCATGTCTACCAACTCTGACTCTTCTTTAGTGACATTTGATGTGTTTCTGGTATACTCCATGGTTGCTCCAGGTCCCAAAGCCTGCAGAAAGTCTCCATAGGCATCTATTTCACAGTTCAGTGTGCCTATTTTTTCATAAAAAGCAAGTAACTTTTTTGCTGATTTATGATCCATGTAAAATAGGCTGTCTGTGTAGACATATTCAGATTCAAATTTAAAAGAGGCAGTGTCACTCCCAGATAAGTCCTGCTGAGAAAAATTTCCAGATCTACACACAGCATTACACTGACACATGCTTTCTACGCTGGGCTTATGAAGGAAACGATGGCAACACCGATATTCGAGGTCTCTGTATTCTAAACAATTGGAAGGTTCTAAGACAAATACTCCATGTGTGGTACCTACAGTCAAGCTAGAAGGATGAGCTAACGCAGTAAAGCCAGGCTTGTCAAATCTGATAAACTCAGATTCTCCGATACTATAAAGTTCAATATCATCTGCACAGGTAACCAGAATCCCAGGATTCATATGTGAGGGGAAGTCAATGTACATGGCTAGTTTTAATTCTAACATCTGATAAATAGGGTTACCAAAAGGTAAAGCAGTGAAAATTTTCCCCAGGGCACTTGCATTTGGAAGGCGTTGACTGTAGCCACCTATAAAATTAAATAAAATTATTCTTATAAAATGTTTATATGAATGTTTCCAATAATGTAAAAACCCAGGGGCACTGGGAGTAACTCAAAATGTATCTAAAAATATTCAATATATATAATGTATTACTGTAACTCAAGAAAGAATAATAAACTCCAGAATACAAAATCAAAGAAAAATTCTCCCCTATTCTTTGGAAATACTGTAGTTTTAAAGATTCTAGATTAGAAAATAATTCCCATATACTTTAGAGCTCTGATTGGCAAACTGCGGCTCACGACTTTGGCCTCTTTAGCCCCTTGAGTGTGGCTCTTCCACAAAATACCACAGCCTGGGTGAGTCTATTTTGAAGAAGGGGCATTAGAAGAAGTTTAAGTTAAAAAAATTTGGCTCTCAAAAGAAATTTCAATCGTCGTACTGTTGATATTTGGCTCTGTTGACTAATGAGTTTGCTGACCACAACTTTAGAGAATGTGAACTGTTTTAAACCCACTGTATAGCTAATAAAATGGACTACAGGCTAAACCACGACCGCACATCTACATTTTTAAACAATTTCACCATTTAAATAATACCTATAATAATAATCCACTTTACAGGGGTAAAAGCAAGCCACACACACAACAAAATAATAACATACAAATTCCAACACTATCTACTAAATTGTACTTTCCAAATGCAGTGTCTTTCCTGAAATTATTACATAGACTTAAAGGAAGCAAAGGTACATTTATGTAAAAGCACTTTAAAACTTATACTTCTTTTTAATTTAAATAGGCTTTCCCACCAAGATTAGCCTAATGACTTCTTAATTGCTTGAAGTGTGTTCTTGTAAGTAAGTTAAATAGCTTACATCATTTTTATGTTTAGTAAGTACAGTGAGAGGCAGTATTACAATAGTAGAGAGAGTAGAGTCAGACAAAATTGGGTTCAGACTCAGGCTTACTACAGGTTAAGTTTTTTATCTTTGGACATACTCCAAATAAGCAAATGTAGAATAATACTTGCCTTGTCATGTTTTATGAGATCAATTATACATGTAAAACACTTCGCATGTAGTACACTGTTCTAAAGATTAGCCAATATCAAAGCTTAGCATTGTAAGAATTAGATATTTTTAACAACATATTTTCTGATATCGAATTTAACTTTTACTAAATAATAGTTGTTCTGGAGTAAAACTATACATTTGAAAAATTTTTTGATGGCTTAGAAAAACTAATTGTTTTATTTGAGTAATACTTAAAAGTTTTGCTACATGTTCTTGACATCTTTTTTTTTTTTTAATTGATTTCAGAGAGGAAGGAAAAAGAAGAAAGAATCATTAATCATCTGCTTCCTGCACACCCCCTACTGGGGTTTGAGCCCACAACCCAGGCATGTGTCCTGACCAGGAATCAAATAGTAACTTCCTGGTTCATAGGTGGCTGCTCAACCACTAAGCCATGCCAGCTGGGCTAAATTTGAAAATGTTTTACAGCCAGCCATAAAATCATAACTTGCATCCTTTATTTGAAATCATCATTACAGCCCTTGCTGGTTTGGTCAGTGGATAAAGCATCAGCCTAAGGGACTGAAGGGTCTCAGGTTTGATTTCGGCCAAGGACACATGACCAGATTGCAGGCTCGATCCCCAGAAGGGGGTGTGCAAGAGGCAGCTGATCTATGGTTCTTTCTCATCATTGATGTTTCTATCTCTCCATCTTCCTTTTTCTCTAAAATCAATAAAGAAATATATATATATTTTAATATATATATTTTAAAATCACTTTTCTGTATAACAATCATAAGAAATAGAAAGTGTGTTGGAAGCCACAGTGCCAGACCATGACAAAGTTTTCATCAGACCTAATTCATAGAGAAAAATAATAGAGGTTTTTATAAAATAAATATTTTCATACAACAAAACATCCAATTAAAACAAACACCTACCCTCTTTTCTGAGATTAATTCTTTCCTACTTTTCTGCTTTACAATGAATCTTTTATATGTAATTTTCCCTCAGGTATTTTCTCATCAACTTCATGTTTTGTCACCACCTTTTTATTCTTGTAAATCCTTCAAGAATTGTAGACTTTGTCTACCAATAATCAAATAAAAATGCAAGATATGCCGAAACCAGTTTGGCTCAGTGGTAGAGCGTCGGTCTGTGGACTGAAAGGTCCCAGGTTTGATTCCAGTCAAGGGCAGATTCCGGTCAAGGGCATGTACATTGGTTGCGGGCACATCCCTGGTAGGGGGTGTGCAAGAGGCAGCTGGTCAATGTTTCTCTCTCATCAACGTTTCTAGCTCTCTATCCCTCTCTCCTCCTCTCTGTAAAAAATCAATTATATATATATATTTTAAATGCAAGATATAAGGTTTCTGCCAATAGTATGGGGATCACAGTGCTAAACCAGCTTCTTCCCTATGGCAAGAATCCCTTCTAAAGACTTATTGAAAAATATTCATATTTTGATGAGCCGTCTCTGGAAAATAATTTTGTACATACATATTAAACATAATGCCCATAAATAGTCAATGTATGTGATCCACACTTTTAAAGATAAATATTGTGGAAAACATAATATTACTTACAAACTAGAAATATATATTAAAAAAAAAAGCATAAAATATTTATTTTCAAAGCAGACTAACTTCAAAGACAAAAAAACAAAAAGGAAAGTTCTAAGACAGTGGTTCTCAACATGGGGCACAATTTGATTTTTAAGGAGGGCAATTTGAGAATGAGTTATTAACAGTGAATTTTTTGCATTTCTTATGGTTCTAAGGGCCTCCTTTTATATAAACATATAGTGAAATATTTATGCATTTCAGTTCTCTATTATATTTGCTATTTTTTTCATATTATTATTATTTTTTAAACAATTTCTTAGTGATTTCTTCTTCAGTACTTTAACTGTCCTTTCGTTCTTTTATTTTTCTCTTTCATGGATGCCATGTTGTTTGGAAGCCTGTTTAGACCAAGTTAATGGCCTTTTAGGCTTCCTCCACTTGAATAGGAGTTCATTTTTTGAATAGTAAGAATTCTATGTCACAGGGTGGTATGGGGGTGGAGGTGGGGGGGGAGGAGGAGGGTAATAGAATTTTAGAGATGCTTAGGTGGGGCATGGCCAAAAAAAGGTTAGGAACCACTGTTCTAAGATATCAAAGGTAAAATCAGTAAATCAGTAAAGTATAATTTTACCAGAGTGAATTAATAGGATGGTAAAAGAATTCCATTTATCTCCATATAGCTTTTCCAAGTATCGAAGAGCACAAAATGTTGATCCTCCATTACCTTAAAAATAAAATTAAAAATGTACATTTTATTTCATATAAATTTACTAAAATCTTGTATGGTAAATTTAGGTATTAGAACTTTTAGGTATTAGAACGGCTTGTTGGCTACAATTAACTAGGTAGAGAACAAAAATATTGGCAAAAAAATCAATTTAAATACACCTTTTACAGCAATTAAATAAATAATTAGCAATGAAAACCAGAGATCAGCCCCAGTAATAAATGATGAGCTAATCTTCTCCTAAAAATATTAATACACAATAAAGATATTATAAAATAGGTAATCCACAACACAGAAAACTATAAACACACACACACACACACACACACACACACACACACACATACTGTAAGTATTATATATATAATTCACTTGGAATGACAAATTGCAAAAAACATTTAAATAATTCTCCCTTATGACAATCAAATATGTAAGTTAAACTTGCTTTTTAAAAAGTTTTTTTTAAATATATTTTATTGATTTTTTACAGAGAGGAAGGGTGAGAGCTAGAGAGCTGGAAACATCAATGAGAGAGAAACATCGACCAGAGAGAAACATCGACCAGCTGCCTCTTGCACACCCCCTACCTGGGATGTGCCCGCAACAAATGTGCATGCCCTTGACCGGAATCGAACCTGGGACCTTTCAGTCCGCAGACCCACGCTCTACCACTGAGCCAAACCAGCTTTGGCTAAAAAGTTTTTTTAGAATTTGGTTTCCTTACTAGTTACCTTGGGCAAGTTACTTAACTTTCTGTGCCTCTAAATCTCATCTATACAATGAGAATCCTATAGTACTGACTGCTAGCTGTGAGGATTAAAACGCAGCTAATTAGAACAATACCTATGTCAGATATAGATACCCTATCTCTGGTATCAAGGGGCTTCAGTTTTAGCATTACATGAAAAACTGCCCCCACAAAAATAGCATGCAATGAAAGGATAAATGGCAAACTTTATGGAAATTAGATTTTTAAAGTAAATACCTCTGATACATAAGCCATTAGACCAGTGGTTCTCAACCTTTTTAATGCTGCAACCTTTTAATACAGTTTCTCATGTTGTGGTGATCCCCAACCATAAAATTATTTTTGTTGCTACTTCATAACTGTAATTTTGCTACTGTTATGTAAATATCTGTGTTTTCCAATGGTTTTAGGCGACCCTGTTAGCGGTTCTCAACCTGTGGGTTTGACTATTGTAGAGCCTAAGACCAACAGTAGAAAAATTACAGATATAAAGTAGCAAAGAAAATAATTTTATGGTTGGGAGTCACCACAACATGAGGAAACTGTATTAAAGGGTCGAGGCATTAGAAAGGCTGAGAACCACTGCATTAGGCTATGCTCTTTTGCATTCTGCAATTGTGAACTCAAGAAGTCAAGTAGTATATATTTTTCCTGTTTTGATCTCCTTACATAAATTTCCGAAGAAAATTTTGCAGGGATCTTAGGAACCCAACTGATAAGATCCAATAGACTATTTACCATCTGTATAAATTTTAAAATTAATACAATTGTCTTTTCAATAATATAACATTTGGGAAGTTTTCATGGTAAGTCACAATGTATAAGAAAGTTGCTAAGCTTTGCCCAGCAGGCATGGCTCAGTAGTTGAGTGTAAATCTACGCCCGTCATTTCTGGTTAAGGCACATGCCCAGAGTTGCAGGCTCCATCCCCAGTAGGGGAGAAGCAGGAGGCAGCCAATCAATGATTCTCTCTCATAATTGTTGTATCTCTCTCTCCCTCTTCCTTCCTCCCTGAAATTGATTTAAAAAAAAAATGAACACACCCCCTCCCACCCCCCCACACACACGAAAGTTGCTATGACTTTTATCATTTTTTAAAAACTAGTGAATTCATATAAAAACTCTAAAGTTAGTAAGGACTATGGTGGAAAGATATGTAGTTTATAAATTGCATGACACAGGAAAACTTTTCTTCAATGATTATTTTACCTAGACTCTATGATATAAATCTGACCATAAAAGCTTACCAATTTTGGCTCCAGCGGGATCAACAAAAACATGATATTGAACTCCCAGGGGTAACTCCTTTTTTTTCAGCTTTTCTGACAGCTGTTGCTTATAAGCAAGTTCTTGTTTTTCATCAGCTGCTGTTATTGCAACAATGTCCCAGAACTCGCCAGCGGCCACGGGTTTGCCTATGTGAACAAACAACAAGGAAATGATAAATATTATCAGAATTCTGTAACAGGTTTACTTATTTGGAAAGAGGGGAAAACAAAGAGGTAATATCATCATCTCCATAAATGCATCTTTTGCTTTTGAAGATTAAGCAAGTAGTAGTGTGATTCAAATAATTCTGAGGATTGTTCATAAATTGTTTTTTCTCTTTTAGATTACTTTCTTCTTTTATGATCTACAGACCCATTTACTTAGATATTCTATTAAGAGTATTACTGATTTTCTAAAGATTATCTCAATTCTTAAATAACGAGACAAAGGAACAAATAAATGAATCAATTTTCATATTATTAGGACTCGTGTTCCTTGGCTAAGAAAGATTCAACCCAAATATCCATTACTACAATGTGGCTGTTTACAAATGTGGGTACTTTATTTTGTACTACCTTAAAAAGAGCCATGCAATTTTACAAGGGCTAATGGAGTATGACATACAATTTTGGATAATAGGAAAGTTCCCAACTCCCAGATGAACTCTTTAAAAGACAGACTGAACTTTTGGTAGACAGCTGGAAGCTTCTTTTTATTAAAAAATAAAATAAAATAAAAATTGTTCTTATTAGTTAACAAACAGGACTTATCACCTAGAATGTAATAGTTCTGAACGTTTTATCATTCTAGTATTATTTCCTGTATTTTTAAAGCAGTAACTTCATTAAAAAAAAGGAATTTTATTACAGTTGTACAAGGAATGACAAGTGACATAAGCCTTTAAAGAAAAAAAACAAAACCACAAACATTTTGATTCACCCTCACTCGTTTTAATAATCCATAATCCCTCCGTGTGTGTGTGTGTGTGTGTGTGTGTATATACACACACACACATTATATAATCTCAGTAAGCGTTCACATCACGGAACAAATTGGTGAAGTGGGTAGGGAGGTGGGAGAAGGCTAAAAATCACATTTGTAAAGGTCAAAACGCTATGTTTTAGCTATTTCAGATTTATGTAAGTAATTTGTGTTTATGAACTAACCAAATGCATAACTTGAATTTATAGCTTCACTAGCTCTATCTGTATCTACCTATCTACCTAGACACTAGAAGTTAAAGAAAGTGACAAGCATAACGTACAGAGAGGACAGTGAAAGAAAAGAATAAAGCATTCAAGGTGTTATTAGCTATGCGCGGGCCAGCGTCCTGGGCCCACAGGTGCGAGAGAACCATCCCGGAAGTGACCGTCCAGCAAGTTTCACAGCACGTCCAGGACCCCCCTTTCTTTCTATTGCCCGGGAGGGCCGGGCTTCCTCCTCCGATACCTCTCAGCTCCGAAAACCTCCGCAACTTTCGCTCGGTGGCTTCTCGCAGAGATATGCCGGGAGGGTCGCTGGCACCGGCCATAGCCCCACCTCGGCCGCCGCCAGTTTTCACCTTCCAGGTAGCCGGCCGCTCTACACAGTGCGCGTGCGCCCAGGACGGTCACTATCTCCGGGTCCTCCTCCGTCTGACCCCGCCCCTTCCGTGCGTCACTCACGTAGCCACGCCCCCGGAGGTCTGGGGCTGGGCTCAGGGGAAACGATGATGGGCTAATCCCGGAACCTGGCCCCGTTTCCTTAGCGACAGTCTCCGGAGCTGATGGCCCCCTAGCGATTTCTCAGTCTGGGGCGGGTCTGGCCAGGAGTTCCCAAACTTATACAATAAAAAGGGCCTCGCAGGCCGGTTGACCCGGTGAGTGGGACAGGTTGGGCGGCCAGATTGCTGCCACCGACCCGCTGAGGAGAAGAGGAAAGGACACCCTAAGCTTCCAGCTGTGTCTCTGGAGGCGATGGTGTTTTCTGACTCCTGGTTTGTTTCCTTCGGGAGCAGTTCCCCAGAACCTCTGGATAGTTAATTCCCCCCTCTGGGCTTCATAGGAAGCCTTCGGCCCCAACCTGTGTTCCCTTCAGGTGTGTGGCTTCCTTGCCTTCCCGAGGCCCAGGATCCACCCTCTCCGTGTAGAGTTCATAGTTTTTTAGAAGTTGTTACGTCACTTATTCTGCCACCAGGCCCCGACCATGGGTGCTGTTTTGGTTCATGCTCAGCCATCCTTTTTTATATAGGCAGATTGATCAAGAACTTTCAGTAGCATTCCTGGGAATAAATCAACCTTATTAGATGTGTTTTTGGTGGGCTCACGTTGTAAGGATTTCTCTGGCAAAGCACTGGGTCTATAAATGAGTTTTGTACGTTAATTTCTTCATCTTTACGCATCAGGGAGCTATGAATCCGAGAGAATGGTGACTTAGTCAAGGTCTCACAGTTAGTGAGAGGCTTGAGCAAGGTGTTTCAATGCTGAATTCAGACATCATTCCGCCACACCATGCAGTTTGATTTACTGCAGAGGCCTGTCTTCACTGACGTCTTTATCAGGACCACAGGCATCCAAGGCCGTTCAAGCTCTTGCCGCGAACTTGTTTTTTCTTCTAAAGACTTGACCCTGTTAATTAATTCTGTTCTTATAAAGAAAATGTTTGACTAAAAAGGGAGATTACGCCCTTATACTTTTATCGCTATGAATAGTTTTTGTTTGTTTGTTTGTTATCAAAAACAATATGTTCTTATTAGGAACATTTAGACGATATTTGGGTGAGGTGAGAATAAGCAATAGGGAAAAAGTAGCACAAGAGGAGGTCAGAGGGCGACAGAAGCCCAAAGAATGATTTGTTTTTTTACCGAATGAAAAAGGCATTGCAGAGTTTTGATGTGACTTGCCTTATATTTAAATATAATGTGAAAATAAGCTATTGGAGTGTGGAGTTAAGGATAGAAAGTAGACTTGTTTTTGTTTTTTGTTTGTTTTGGCTACTGCAATAATACAGGTAAGACTTGGTGAATCTTGGTCAGAATGATAACAGTGGGGATGATGAGAAATTGTTTAGCTATATTTTAAAGGCAAATCATTATGATTTGCTAATGGAATAGCTGAAGATTGCAAGAGAGAGAGAAGTCAAGGATGCCTGAATGAAAGAATGGCCATCAATTGAGGTGGGAATGCCTATGTATGGAGAATGTTTTAGGGTGGTAGGGAGAGTCCAGAATTTAGTTTTGGACATAAAGAGTAAACAAATGTAAATGGATGTATTACAAATGAAACTATTGTGTATGTGTGAATGTGTGTGTGTGTGTGTGTGTAGTATGTTTGTGCATTATACATAGGATATGGACTTCATGAAAAAGGTCTGGGTTAGATATATAATTTTGGGAGTTGTCAGCATATAGATGGAATTTTAAACGGTGGCATTAGATGAGATCTCAAGAGAAGAGAGATTAATAGAGACTGTATGTTCAGGAACTGTACGTAATAGAGGTAAACAATGAAAAATTAAGCAAAAAAGAAAATTTCAGATAGTGATAAGAACTGTGAGGTAACTAAAAGGGGGTGACATAATGAAGTCTGTCACAGAGTATTAAATGCAACATTTCTTAGATCTTGGAAGGATAGCCGTAAAATGAATTTTAATTTTTCTTGGCATACTGTATTTTCCAGTGTATAAGACGACCCCCCTAATTTTACAGTTAAAACACAGGTTTAGGCCTATATTCGCTGTATAAGACTACCGCCCACTTCTGAGGCAACACCAGTTCTTTTTTTAATAGATCGCCTCTCTGACTCTGGCCAATCTGAGCAGGCTTTTTTTCGTTTCAAAAGTCGTCTTATACTCCAGAAAATATGGTAATTACATTAAATAAAATGTGCTGGAAATAATTATACACATTGTCAGGTATGGTTTTGAATTTTCCTCTCTTCTGTTTTTCTCAATTTTTTTTATTTAATAGTTTTTAAATTAAATATAAAAAATATTGTGTACTACATTAGTGGGATTAAATTTCCTCAGCAGTTCATTGTAGAGTGTGAAAAAGTCTAGGGATTTTTATTTCAGTTTATATTTATTATAATCAAACAGTGTGATATGATTGTTTAAACAGCCATAAGCTACAACAACTAGATAAAATAAGTCAGTACAGCTTAGTAAATCCATTATTCTGTACCGTAAAACATAATGGAAATTATGCATTTAATTTTATATTCTACATTTTAATTGGGACATTGGACAAAATAAACTATAGTAAGTTGAAAAATGATATTTTGGGGAGGCATTTGGACTTTTTTCTATGGGAGGAATACCATAAAAAAAAAGAGTGAACAAATTGTTGAAGTATACTCTATATACCATTAACTTCCTTCACCAATTATAACTGAACAATGTAATGTGTGTGTGTGTGTGTGTGTGTGTGTGTGTGTGTAAATTAACTGAGTTGTGCAACAGTCACCACAATCTAGGTTAAGGACATTTTGGTCATTGCAGTAAGATTTTTTGTGCCCATTTACAGTTAATGGAAGTTATGTTGTTTTTATTACTCATTGCATAACTATTTGTTTGGAAGTTGTAGAGAAGCACATTAAGACATTTTTTTTCTTCACATTAACATTTTACTTTTACTTTTTTTAAAGAAGAAACTTAAGCCAGATGAAGAGGGTCCAGGATTACCGAGCATGGAGCACATGTCATGGCTTGTTCAGTTCATGCTGGTTGATGTGTGTTGGTCATCCAAAGGTTTTCTTATGAGTATATGAACTAAAATAACTTAAATTTTTAAAAAATAATAGTGCATTAAAATTGGATTTCTTGTAACAGTTGTACTACACTAATGCAGTATGTTAAAAGGGGAGAAACTGTATAGTGGGGCATGAGGGAATATAAATGTTTTGGCTCAGAGCCCAGAGATTCTGATAATGTAGATATTATATGGAGCCCAGGGAATCTGCCTCTTTGTTGATTTTTTAGGTGATTGATATTTAGAATTGGAGGATTATGGTTTTAGGCCTTGGCTAAGATATAAAAAGCAGTCAGTCTTTTAGAGTTGCAAGGGTTTGTCTGGATTTTCACATTTACTCTCATTTGAATTATGCTGATCCAGTTTAACTCCATATAGTAGAAATAGATGCTTTCAGTGAATAAGGGAGTTACTCTCAACCAAACACTTTCATATGGACCACTTCAGCCTATATATTCTCTTTTAAGCTATCACTGTGCCTACCTTTTATAAAAGCTGAAATTACCCATAATAAGAGAAATTTCATATATGTGAGAAATACTTTATAAAATTGCACAAAAAGCTCTGATCCAACCCAAATGGTGTGGTGTGGTTCAATGCTTGAGCGTCAACCCATCCACCGAGAGGTCGCTGGTTCAATTCCTGGTTAGAGCATATGCTCCATATTGGTTTGATCCCCAGTAGGGGACATGCAGGAGGTAGCCTATGGTTATTTCTCTCTCATTGATGTTTTATCTCTCTCTCCCTAAAAATAAGTCAATAAAAACATATTTTTTAAAGAAACCTCTAATCCAGAAGTTTTAGATAAACTTAGACTTGAAACTATTAGAATTATAGATCTTAATTGACTAATATAATTAAACATAAATACAGAGTGGGGCAAAAGTGGGTTTACAGTTGTGAGAACATGAAGTCCAGAGTTTGTTGTGTTATTATTTATTATTTATTGCCTTTTTCATATGAACAATTGTAGCCTACTTTTGCTCCACCCTGTATAATGTAATTGCTAATTATCTCTTTAGAAAATAAATATAACAGTTGAAAGTCTGCATTGCACCTTACGTTCATTTTTTAGCCCTTCCCACAAAAAAATACCACTTTCCTGAACTAGGAGTTCATAATTCAAATAATTTATTTATTTAAAATACCTTTTAGCAAAAACTATTCTACAATGTCTGCTAAGATATAGTTTCCGTTGTTTGTTTTAGTTGTCTTCCCAATAGTTGATGTTTTCATATCAACTATTTTACTGAATTTCATTTTCTCTTAAGTATTTTAGGAATAAGAAAGTTTCTCTTCCTCTCACTGGTTAATTTATTGATGAGGGAAAAAGTTTTGAGTTGTAGTTATATAAATGTTAGACATTTAAGATGCTTTAAGATAGATTTTATGGAAATCAGATTTTTTTTTTTACAAAAATTAACTTAGTTTCTATCCATTTTTATTATCATTATTAGTAAATGTCTTTTTATTTTCATACTAGAGGCACGACGCATGAAATTTGTGCAAGAGCCTTGGCCCCGACCCCCACCTGCTGCGGCAAGGGGCCTCTGCCACCTTAGCCTCAGCCCTTGCCCGCTGGGCTGTGGCTTTGTCTGGAAGGAAGGACATCTGGAAGGATGTCCAGTCTAATTAGCATATTATTCTTTTATTATTATAAATGGATTTTTTGAAAGTGAAAAAACATTTTTAAAAGAGTTTATCTTTTTTTCTAGATGTTTCATGCAACTTTCTCAAAAGAGCTAATCAGTCATGAAGAATGGAGTCACTATCATGAAAACATAATAGAAGATCAGAAAGATTTTGTTTTTGTGAAGTTCACTGGTCTTCATTTAAAATCTATAGAAGGTTTGAAATATTGTATCTCTCTTACAGTATGCATCTTCTCAAACAATTTTATTACCAATATTAGTCCTCTTCAATATTGTATAAAATTAGTCAAACTTGATCTCCATGGAAATCAGGTAAGCAATAGCCATTGCAGTTATTTTCAGATACATGAAATTATATTTAAAAAGCATTATTGACCCACACCATGTTTCCCAGATAGTCTTTTATATAAGACATAAATAAAAATATGAAATGTAGAAATGTAAAAACTTAAATATAAGCAAAAATTTTAATTTAAAAGCATATAAAATAAACTGATTTAGTTTGCTTCTTAAAAACATAGTCTGGATTGGGAATACTTCTTGACCCTTAGTTATTTTTTTAAATGACATTTAACTGATGTGTAACATTATATTAATTTCAGGGGTATAAAATAGTGATTCAAAATTTGTGCATATTGTGAAATGATCACTATTATACTCTATTTAATGTTCATCATCTCATGGTTACAAATCATATTTGCAAATATTTTCTTCCATTTGGTTGATTGCCATTTCATTTCAGTGATAGCATCCTTTGTAATGCAGAAGTTTTTAATTTTTATTTAGTCTCATTTGTTTATTTTTGCTTTTGTTGCCTTTGTCTTGGTTTCAGATTTTAAAAAAAGTATCACTAACATGACTAAGACTGACATTAAAGAGCTCATAGTCTATGTTTTCTGCTATGATTTTTATGGTTCGAGGGTCTACCTTCAAATCTTTAATCCATTTTCAGTTGGTTTTTGTATATGGTATAAAATGGCAGTCCAGTTTTATTATTTGCCATGTGTCTATCCACTTTTTCCAACATTATTTATGGAAGAACTGTCCTTTCCTGACCATTGTATTTTCTTTGCTATTTTTGTTGCAAATCAGTTGACTCTATATGTGTGCATTTATTTGTGAGCTCTTTATTCTAGGCCATTGAACTGTGTGCCTGTTTTTATACTAGTAACATATTGTTTCCGTACTAACCCTTTATTATGTAGTTTGAAATCAGGGAACCTATTGCCTCCCCCTTGTTCTTCTTCTCTATTCAGGCTCCATTCAGATTTTAGGATTGCTAGTTTTATTTCTGTGAACAATGCCACTGAAATTTTTGAAAGGGATTACATGACATCTGTATAATACTTTGGGTATTCTTAATAATATTCTCCCAGTCCTTGGACATAAAATATATTTTTACTTATGTGTGTCTTCTTCAATTCTATTTAATAAAGAGTAATATGCAAATTAACCATCACTCAACTACACCCACAAGCCATGCCCATCAGCCAATCAGGAGTGACTATACAAATTAACCCAACCAAGATGGCTACATCCAGGGAGAGAGCAGGAGGGAGGCTTGGATTTCCTCAGTGATGGAGGAAGCCAAGCTTTCCGCACACCCTAGCCAGTTCAGGCCTCCACTTAAGGCTACAAAGTTTCAATTATAGAACATAAATAAATCCCAACAAAAATGGCTGCTGCCACGGAGCAAGCAGAAGGCTTGGCTCTACTACATGCTACAAGTTTTCAACTGTAGAAGATAAATAAATCCCAGATACCAAGGCCTTCGTTTGGGTCACCAGGGGGCATGGCTGGCCTGTAAACCATCACAGGCCCCTCACCCAGGCTGCTCCATGCCCCAAGGGAACCCCCACCCTGATGTGGGACACCCTTCAGGGAAAACCAGCTGTCCCCCATCCATGCACCAGGCTTCTATCCTATCTAATAAAGAGTAATGTGCAGATTGATCATCACTCCAACACACAAGATAGCTGTCTCCATATGGTCAAAGATGGATACCCTCATGTGGACACAAGATGGCCACCACAAGATGGCCAGCAGGGGAGGATAGTTGGGAGGGGCCAGGCCTGCAAAGGAGAGCAGTTTGGGGTGACCAGGCTGGCAGAGGAAGGAAATTGGGGCAAACAGGCTGGCAGGGGAGCAGTTAGACATCAATTAGGCTGGCAGGGGAGTGGTTAGGGTTAATCAGGCTGGCAGGCAGAAGCAGTTAGGGGCAATCAGGAAGGCAGGCAGGTGACCAGTTGAGAGCCAGCAGTCCTGGATTTTGAGAGGGATGTTTGCCCCTTTAGGCCCAGTCCTACCAGGATCGCAGGATCAGGCTTAAACAGGTAGTCGGACATCCCTCAAAGGGTCCCAGATTGGAGAGGGTGCAGACTGGGCCAAGGGACACCCCTCCCCCCCGTGCATGAATTTTGTGCACTGGGCCTCTGATATGTTTATAATGTCTTGAAATTTTCAGTGTACATAGGTATTTGACCTTCTTGGTTAAAATATTCCTAGGTGCAATTACAAATGGAACTTTCTGAATTCCTCTTTCAGATAGTTTGTTATTAGTGTATGAAAATACAAAAAACAAAGATTTTTTTCAGAATTTTTTTATTTTTATTGAATTTATTGGGGTGACACTGTTTAATAAAATTATACAGGTTTCAGGTGCACAGTTCTACCAGACTTCATATGTATACTGTTTTGTGTGTTCACCACTGCAAATCAAGTCCTTTTTCATCACCATTTACCTCCCCTATATACTCCTCCATCTTTTCCCCTCTTCCAAGTAATCACACTATTGTCCCTCTCTATGAGTTTCTTCTTCTTTTTTTCTCAATCCCTTTATCCCCTAGCCCCAAACATATCTCAACATGCTATCTACCTGTGAGTTTGTCAGTATCATCAGTGGACGTAGAAGTTGTCAAAAGCTTTTTTCTGCCTCTATTGAAAGGATAATATAATTTTTATCTTTAATTAGTGTAATGTTATCACATGTTTGATTTTACTTTTCAATTCTTTTTGTAAAGAAAGTATTTTTAGAGAGGTTTAAAGTGTCAGCCTATTACAAAGGCATTTTTACTGGATGAGGTATGTATGCTTCTTAATTCAATTATATTAATAAAGATAGTTACTTAAGACATCCAGCATATTATGTTTTTAAACTAGTCATCATTTGGATAATTAGAAGTTCTGTTTTTATTTACTAATGATAAAGTTTCAATTTGGGAAAATAATTGAATTTTAGAATATGATTAATATATTTCATTTTCCAAGCAATTGATATAAATTTTATATACATGTTTAAAGCACTATTATTAATAATATTTCAGGTAAAGAGTCTACCAGATGTCAATTTTTGGAGTAGATTAAAACAATTAAAACTTCTCTATCTTCATGACAACGGGTTTGCAAAGTTAAAGAATGTATGCATGTTATCTGCCTGTCCAAGCCTCATTGCCCTCACTATGTTTGATTGCCCCGTAAGCCTTAAAAAAGGATATAGAAATGTCCTTGTCAACAGTATATGGTCTCTCAAAGCATTGGATCATCATGTAATTTCTGATGAAGAAACATTTCAGAACTTTCATCTTCCTGAAAGATTTAAAACATATAACCATCGGCTTTTCTTTAATTTCTGCTCTGCTTTGAAAAAGGTAAATGGTTTCTTTATGGTTTATCTTAAATTTATAAAAATGAAATTTTAGCTTCTAAGCTCCATATCTAAATTATAAAAAACTAATATTTTGCAACATTTATATAAAATATCATATACTAGTGACACATTAGTAATGTGTTATATGTGACTTTATTAAAAAGCTTGTCTGTTTACTGCATAAAAATTGTTGAGCAGAAAGTTCTAAATTGTAGAGAAACAAATATAATGTCTCCATTATATTTTAATAGCTTTTAGTATATATAGCTTACATACTGTAAAATTCCCTTATTTTACATATGTGATTCAATGATTTTAGTAAATTAACAGTGCTATATAACCATCTCCAAAATTCAATGTTGGAAAATTTTTACCATTCCAAAATTTTCTTACCCATTTGCAGGTAATCCCTACTTCAACCCCCAGCCCTAGGTAACACTGATCTGTTTCCTTTTCTAAACATTTAATGTAAAGGGAGTAAAACGTGGGGTGTGAGGTGCAGATTTCTTCTCGTGAGCCCTTGTCAACAAAGTTTGAAGAATAAACTTGTGGACTAAAGACTCCTTTAATAAAAATGTAGAAGTTTATTGGAAGCATATACAAACTCCACCTGAGAGCAGGGCCCCACAATGGGGAAAGTCTGCTCTCTCATTCTCTAATAGGAAAAATAGAAATCCAAAAATCATAATCTAATATCTGTCCCGTGTTCCTTTGACTCTGATTTATATATCCTGTAGTTCTTTACCTTCCTTGATTTAGGACCCCCTTGCTTTCCTCATTGCTCACTCTGCTACATAGTATCAGTTTCAAAGTTCAAAGCCCACTTGGTGCCCCTATCTTCTTCTCCACTTTATCTTGCAACTTTCCTCTATCCTCTATAATAGGGGTGTCGAACTCAATCAGAGAAGGGACCAAAATCTAAAATCCAGCCTAAATCGCGGGCCGAATGGTTTACTGAACAGTCATAAACTGTCATTGTGATGGAAATGCAGCGGAGTGCAGTGATGACAGCGCAGTGCGAGCCACATTGCAAGGCCTGGCGGGACGGATTTGGCCCGCGGGCCTTGTGTTTGACACATGTGCTCTATAAGATAAGCCTCTTGGCATGTCCAAGCCCTCATCTATGCATTCCTCTCCCATGTACCTTCTCTTATCTCCTAAGACTCGCTGTCCTAGCTCTAAAATACCTTTCAGAATCATATTATAAGTAGTTGTTTACATCTGCCATCTTTCACCTATTGATGGGTTTGAGGCTCATTAATGTAACACGAATCAGTAGTTTGTGCCTTTTTAAAAAATATATATATTTTATTGATTTTTTACAGAGAGGAAGGAAGAGAGATAGAGAACTAGAAACGTCAATGAGAGAGTAACATCGACCAGCTGCCTCTTGCACACCCCCTACCGGGGATGTGCCCACAACCAAGATACATGCCCTTGACCGGAATCAAACCCGGGACCCTTCAGTTCGCAGACCAATGCTCTACCACTGAGCCAAACCGGTTTTGGCTGTGCCTTTTGATTGCTGAGTAATATTTTATTACTAGAGGCCTGGTGCATGAAAATTTATGCACTGGAGTGGGGGTCCCTCAGTCCAGCCTGTACCCTCTCATAGTCTGGGAGCCCTCAAAGGTGGGAGGCAACTTGGCAATCAGGGAAGGTGACACCCCCATCACACCTCTGCTACTGTCACTGCTGACAGTGCAAGCCTCAGCTGGTCCTCATTATTTGAGCCTCGGGTGGCCCTGGGCAGTTGGGCAGCCACTATTTGAGGCTTGCCTGCACCTTGAGCCAGCCCTGGGTGGCTGGGAGCTGAGAGGACTGGGGAACTCCTGAGGCAGGTACGCAGAGCAGCTGGGCCTGCCTAAGAGTGGGCCCGGCCTTGCCGTGCCTGCTGCCCCAGGGAGCTGAGGGGACTGGGTGCCACCATCTTTGAGGGTGTGGCAGTCAATTAGCATATTCCCTCCTAACTGGCTGTGGTCACCACCATCTTAAAAAATGAAGAATGTTTAAATGGCCAAGAAAAATTCTCAGTGATACAAAACAATTTGAAAGACTTTTTGATGGTGAGAAGGTGGCATCTTTGGAATTTCAATAACTTGCAGGGATGGATTTGAAATTATAATGCCAAGTATAGAACCTTTTTTGAGAAAAATTTGGGACAAAGGAAAGATAATGTTAACTATAGGAAATAGGATTAATATATCTTTTTATGTGAGATGATGCTAACTTCAACATATTTTTACACTGAAGGAAACAAATTTTAATTTATAAAAGATTGAAAATGTCAGAAATAGAGGCAATCCTATATAAAAAATGAGTAATATGCAAATTGACCACACCTCTGCTACATCCACAAGCCACACCTACCAGCCAATTAGGCCTGAGTATGCAAATTAACTCAAACAAGATGGCTGTGGCCAAGGAGCAAATGGGAGGCTTGGGTTTCCCTGGTAATGGACGAAGCCAAGCTTCCTGCACACCCTGGCCAGCCCTAGATTCCCCTCAAGGTTACAAAGTTTCAATTATAGAAAGTAAATAAATCCTAACAAAAATGGCTGCAGCCAGAGAGCAAGCAAAGGCTTGGGTTTCCCTGGCAATGGAGGAAGCCAAGCTTCCTGCACACCATGGTCAACCCAGGACTCCTCTCAAGGATAAAAGTTTTAATTATAGAAGATAAATAAGTCCTACCCTGTTTCCCCGAAAATAAGACAGTGTCTTATATTAATTTTTTCTCCCAAAGTTGCGCTAGGTCTTATTTTCGAGGATGTCTTATTTTCGGGGAAACATGGTAGATACCAGGGCTTCCACTTGGGTCACCGGCAGGTGTGGCTGGCCTGCAAACCACCACATGCCCCTCGCCCAGGCCACCCCAAACCCCAAGGGAACCCCACCTTGATACAGGACACCCTTCAGGAAAAACCAGCTGGCCCCCACCCATACACCAGGCTTCTATCCCATCTAATAAAATATTAATAGGCAAATTGACTATCACTTCAACACAGAAGATAGCTGCCTCCATGTGGTCAAAGATGGATGCCCTCATGTGGACACAAGATAGCATTTGGGGAGGGATCAGGCCAGTAGGAGAGGGCAGTTGTGGGCAATCAGGCCAGCAGGGCAGGGCAGTTGGGGTGGACCAGGCCTGCAAGGGTGGGCAGTTGGTGGCAATCAAGCCTGCAGGGGAGGGCAGTTAGGGGTGACAAGGCTGGCAAAGAAGGGAAGTTGGGGGCGACTGGGCCTACAGGGAAGGGCGGTTGGGAGGGACCCAGGCCTGCAGGGAATAGCAGTTGTGGGGGACCAGGCCTGCAGCGAAGGGCAGTTAGGGACATTCAGGCTGACAGGGAACAGTTAGGCATCAATCAGGCTGGCACGGAAGTGTTTAGGGGGTGATCAGGCTTGCAGGCAGAATTGGTTAGGGGCAATCAGGAAGGCAGGCAGGTGAGTGTTTGGGAGCCAGCAGTCCTGGATTGTGACAGGGACATCAGGTCCCTTGAGGGATCCCAGATTATAGAGGGTGCAGGCTGAGCTGAGTCCCCTTCTCCTCCCCCCTACTCCCCAAATTTCATGCGGTAGGCCTCTAGTGATTGAATAAAAATGTTGTGTTCAAAGTATGATTAAAAGACATAAAAAAGGAGTAAGCCTTAAAGCAATATTGGTATATTTCTATACCTATAAATTCTAGCAGAATTTTTGTGAATCTAGAAAGTTAATGAAATTTATTTGAGTTTTCAGTTTTTCTAAGCATTTCTATTCATTATTTTTGCTTATAAGCAATACTGGGGACCCAATGCACGAATTTGTGCACCTTGAAAGGAACTGTGGGCTATAAGGTAACTGTGGGCACAGAAGCGGGTCTTGACCCATCCTTTGCACCTCCACCCGGCCCCTCCTTCTGTGGTCCCTGGGCCCTGTCTGACAGAAGCCCCACTCCCTCTGCCACTGCTCCCACCTGATTATGGTGCAGAGTTATTGGGGCCGGCACCAGCAGTGGGTGTGAGCAGGACTAGTGTGGTCAGTAGGTGTGAGCAGGTTGCCTGCTCCAATCATGCCACAGGAACAGGGGGAGGTGGAGAAGCCCTCAGGGGCAATCAGGGCCAGCAACTGTTGCTCACACCCGATAACAGCACCAAGTGCTGGCAGCGGGTGTGAGCAGCAGGTGTGAGTGCCAGGCTGGACCACAGCATGCGGGAGCAAAGAATTTTGAGTAACTACCAGAGGCTTGCCCCAGTGAATAGCACTCCGCCTTGGTCTGGTGCCCTGCTCACCTGCTCCACCATCCTGCCATGGCCGACTCCATGATGGTGAGCACACGTCATAGCAACCAGTTGTTCAGGTGTTCTGTTGTTCAGTCTATTTGTATATTAGCCTTTTATTATATAGAATTCTGCTTATAAGGTTATTTTCTGAATATTTTAGTATTTTTATTTAGTTTATAGCAATATAAACTAACATTTGAGAATGAACAAATTATAATCTATGAAGGTAATAATTTATTTATTTTTGCACTTGCTATTAACTATAAGAATACAATGAAAACTGAAAATAATTATGAACCTTATAATAGTTCATGCAATACTTTCAATAAGTATTGTTCTTTTATCTGGAGGGCACTGATGCAGAAATTAAAGAAACAAATTCTAAAAGAAACAAATTAGTGTGATTAAAACTTGTGCCTTATAACAATAAAAAATCCAGAAGGTCTTTTGTCCATTTCAAGTTTATTTTGATGCATAGTGTAAGTTTCTGATCTAGTTTCAGTATTTGCATGTAGCTATCCAGTTTTTCCAATACCATTTATTAAAGAGACTCCATTCTATGGAGTATGATCTTGCCTTGTTTGTCAAATATTAATTGAAGCTTGGGTCAGTTTCTGGGGTCTCTGTACTGTTACATTGATCTATATACCTGTTCTTGTGACAGTACCAGTGGTTTTGTAGTATAACTTGTTATCTGGTATTGTGATCCCTCCAACTTTGTTCTTCTTTCTCAAAATTGCTGTGGCTATTTGGGGTCTTTTTTGGTCTCATATAAATTTTTTGGAGTTCTAGATCTGAGAAATATGCATTTAGCATTTTATTTTATTTATTTATTTTTAATTTAATTTAATTTTTTATTAAATTATTATCTGTGTACATATTTTAACATTGTCCCCCCCCTCCCATACATACCCTACCTCCCTAGAGTTTTGTGTCCATTGGTTGTACTTATATGCATGTATACAAGTCCTTCAGTTGATCTCTTATCTCCCCCAGATCTCCCTACCTGCGTTTGGCATTTTAATAGGGATTGAATTAAATCTATAGATTGCTTTGGGTAATAAAGACATTTTAATGATATTAATTCTACCAATCCATGAACACAGTATTTTCTTCCATTTGTTTATATCTTTATCCTTTTTTCATCATCCTGTAGTTTTCCAAGTATAGGACTTTCACCTCCTTGGTTAAGTTTATTCTGAGGTATCTTAATTTTTTTGGTTGTAATGGTAAATGTGCTTTTTTATTATAAGTGCAACATTTATTAAAATACATTTCATTTTCAAAAAGTAATTTCTACAAATTTATGGATACATTTTTTTTAGGGACATCCTGTAAATATATGTCTTGAGGACTCTGAATTACTTCCAGGAGGAAGATATACATAGCTATGGATCTGATCCCTTCCTTGCCCTTTCATAAATACATGACCTTAAGGAAGTTGAAATTAGTTAACTTCTCAGAACATTCTGTTAATAAGGAAGAAAGGAAGACAGATTTTTCAAAAGCAGTTAATAAGTTACTGTTAGACAGTAAAAAATACATTTAAAATGCAGTGCAACATTGATATTCCAAGGGGAAGTTTTTAGTTTAAACATTTAGCATCCATTTGTTTATCATTCCAATGAAAATGTGAAGAGAAAACTGCTTATGTATCAAATATAAATAACAAATACCTTCGTTTTTAGTTGTGGGGATTTCAAGACTGTCTTGGTTTCACAGTCCTATAATCTACATTGCATCACAAATACATTCTTTAAAAAGTATGCTTGACTAAATAGAGTGATATAGATTAGTGTTTGTAAAGCTTAAAATGCTTTCGCTTTCCAAAAAATAAAGATAGCCCAGCAGAGACTGTCTGACTAAGACAATATAACCTGAGAAATTATACAGTGGTGAAGTGAGTTTTCTGTTTTTCTTTTTTATATTTTAAAATTGAAGCTTAATAAGCCAGTAACCCATATGAAATATAAAAAACATAAGATAAAATGTTAAAAGTAAAATTTATTTATAAAAATTTATTATATAGTTACATTTATGAATGTTATTGTATTATAAATAAATGTAAATATATTATAAATAGGTGTGAAAACAAAAAGCAACATATTTATTAGGATGATAAAGTCAATAACCAAAATAAATCATAAAAATGAAAGTAAAATGCTAAGTAAATATTAAGTTGTATAAAGCAAAGGATTTTAACATTAGTCTTAATGTAGAATTGAGCACACATATCATCAAATGGCATTAATAGAATCTCTTTCAAGTGATATAGAAATAACTGCTACAAAAATTTATTTTTGTTTGAGCATTACTGTACAATATGGTATTATACAAAAACATATAACAAATATATTTGGAAATATGAGACTAAATGGATAGAAAATATTACAGTAGTGGAGAACATAAAGTCTTTATCTCGATTAATCATTTTATTAAGAAGGATACATACAGGATTCCACTACTGAGAAGATAGAATATATATTCCTCTTAAAGCATACAACTCAATTTCCTGGAAAAATATATAATATAGTTATTACTTATTTATATAATAAGTATGTATTATTTTATAATGCATTATATATAAAACAAACCTAAAATTTCTATGAATGAAAAAGAGCAGAGACTGTCTGGTTAAGACAAAATAACCTGAGAAATTATACAGTAGTGTTGTGAGTTCCTTGTCTTTCTTTCTTTTCTTTTTTATATCTTAAAATTGAAGCTTAAGAAACAGTAACCCAGAAAAGCCAAAATGTGCAAATCAATAAACAAAATACCCAATAATACAGACAGAAGCCGGCTCGCACTGTCCAAATGATCAAGAAAGTTTCAGTTTAGTAAGACAGATAACTTTTAGATAATAACCACTCTACTATAGTCAAAACCATAGCAGAAATTGTGGTTGCAACTTTACCCATGCCAGCAAAGATTGAGTGGGAAGTCTAGACTGGCATGGATGAAAGTGCAACCACAGGAGATAAGGATTTTCACCATTGCCTAGATATAATAACACCATTGCCTGGATATAATAAGGCCACCCCCATAGCAGAGTCATTGAAGAGTACATACAAGTTGAAACTTCCATCCTCACGCAGAAGAAATGAGGAGCCCTCTCACCAATTGGGTATTAATAGAGGTTGAGTGTTGAGAAACCTGAACTTATCCCTACACCTTGAAGTCACAAAATAATTACACATTTCCCCTGATGGAGCAATCCCAAAGAAAGCTAAAACAGAAGATTAAAATACAATTGAAATTTTTACAACATAATAAAATCTAGGTTTTAATAAAAAATTGATTTACATGAAAAGAATTTGGAGGATTTTAGACTAAATAAAAACAGACAATTAATAGATGCTAACACTGAGAAGATAAAATGGTTAAAGATTATAAAGCACCAATGATTTAAAAAAAAGCTTCAATGAGCAACTATAAACATGCTTGAAACATGTACAAATAGAAGACCTTAGCAGAGTAATATCAGATATAAAGAATAAACAGAGATTTGAGATCTCAGAAAGGCAATAACCAACCAACCAAACAAAAACACTTAGTGAATGAATTTAACATTATATTGAAAGGGAAAGGTGAAAGAATGAGAGAAAGGAAAAACAGAATAGTAGAAATTGCCCAATATGAGCAAGAAAATAGACTGAAAAATAATAGATATTCCATTTATATGGAAACAAATATCCCTTGTAAATGGAAACAAATAAAAGCAATGATAGCTTATACATTTATCAGATGATATAGACTTTAAGGCAAAAACTTTAATAAGAAACAAACAAGGTCACTATATAATTTGTGTGTGTGTGTGTGTGTGTGTGTGTGTGTATACACCCAACATAGAGCATCAAAATATATAAATCAAATATTAACAGACTTTAAGGGAGAAGTATACAGCATAAGTAATTTTAGAGGAATTCCATACCCCACTTTTAACAATGGATTAATATATCTCATATCGTTGTTTCTCCCCCCCCCCCTTTCTAAAATCAAGTAAAAATAAATATAAAATTGATAGGGAATCTGGGTAATTAAATAGAATATGAATAGAATATGTGTTTTTTTGTTGTTGTTGTTTAAATATGTTTTTATTAGAGGCCTGGTGCATGAAATTTGTGCATGGAGTTGGGGGAGGGTGGCTGGTTCCTGTGGGATGGGGCCTAAACTAGCAGTCAGATATCCCTCTCACAATCTGAGACTGCTGGCTCCTAACCGCTCACCTGTCTGTCTGCCTGATCGCCCCTAACCACAACTACCTCTGCTTGCTGGCCTGATCACACCCTAACTGGTCTTCTGCCTGCCTGGCCGCTCTGTAACTGCCACCCCCTGTTGGCCTGGCCATCCCCTAACTGTCCCCCTGCCAGCTGGATTGTCCCCTAACTGCCCCCTGTTATCCTGATCGCTCCCTAACTGCCCCCCCTGCTGGCCTGGTTGCCCCCATTGCTGGCCTGCTTGCTTAGTCTCCGGAAGATGTTCAGTCAACCCAGTTTAATTAGCCTGTTACCCTTTTATTAGTGTAGATTGATGTTTTAGAGATAGAGAAAGGAAGAGGGAGAGAGAGATAGGGACATCAATGGTGAGAGAGAATCATGATTGGCTGCTTCCTATACACCCCTACTGAGGATTAAGTCCACAACCCCAGAATGTTCCCTAACCAGTACTCAAACCAGTGATCTCTTGGTTTATGGGTCAATGCTCAATCACTTAGCCACACTGGTAAGGCAGAACTACTCTTCCTATTAGAACACAAAGTACTCTCTTTCATATGAGTTATATTACAAAAGTCCTTCATATGTTTTTGAAATACGTCATGTTTTATACCAGGGTTAACAATAGCCCCATTTTCATTTCAGGGTTATAATAGCAAGTGGTAGACCATAGATATTTTATTATTCTACCATCTATTTTGTTGAATGTTGATAGTTCTTTGTTAAACTTTTACTATAGTAATTAAATTCTTTTTATTAAATTGAAGATATTAGTACTAATTATCCTTAGAGTTAATTTTTTTCATAATTTTACATTATGTATTTTGGATAAATTGTTTTATAAATTGCTTTAGATTGTTTTTTGAGTGTCAAATACATGAAGGTATATTGGTTCTTTGTAAACTCTAAAAGTATCCTTTAAGTAATATTATTATGAAACTGCTACAGATTACAGATAATATTATTTGGATGCTAGAAATGTTTTAGCCCTATTCTAGTGCTTTACAGATATTCCCTCACACCAACACATGAGGTGGACTATTGTTATCTCTACAGATGATGAATTGGGAGCAGGTAAATTACTTACCCTAAATCACATTACTAGCAAGTTGTAGAACTGAAATTTAAATCCAGGCCATATTCCTCTAGTAAGGAAATGTATTACTTACCCTTTAGAAAGAGGATGTTTCCATTTATTCTCAGATTTCAAATGGTTGATGGCATTTGTACAAATTTACTGCAGCTTTATTGTCATTTTACAAAATAATTGTCTCAGGACATCAGAAAGCTGAGTGTAAAGGTTACTTATTCTCTGGCAGGGACACTAACTCTGCCCACAGATGAAGAGTATCCTATATAATAAAAGGCTAATATACAAAGCGACCAAACGGTGGAACAACTCATCACTGTGATGCGCACTGACCACCAGGGGGCAGATGCTCAACACCGGAGCTTGTCTCCTGGTGGTCAGTGTGCTCCCACAGGGGTAGTGCCGCTCAGCCAGAACCCTGAGCTGGGCTCACAGCTGGTGAGTGCAGCAGAGATGGTGGGAACCTCATCTGCCTCTACAGCAGCACTAAGGATGTCCTACTGCCAGCTTAGGCCTTCTCCCCTCAGAGAGCAGGGCTAATCCATCAGTAGGACATCCCCTGAGGGCTCCCAGACTGTGAGAGGGTGCAGGCCAGGCTGAGGTACTCCCCCGACCCCCAGTTCATGAATTTCATGCACCAGACCTCTAGTTCTGTTTATAAAGAGAAGGAGTTATTCATGTCTTGGTGAGAATCTAGACTGTGTTATAACTGCAGTGTGAACTGTAATGGTTCTCTGCTGGTGAGAATGCAGCATCTGACTAGGATCACTTAAGACTAGTAGTCACCTAACTTCCCTACTATATTCTTCTTATTCACTTCGTTCTTATGCTCTCAAATTCCCTGCCCCCAAGCTACTGTAGGGGAGGGAAAAAAAATTCCCCTCTACTGTTCTGAGTTCTTGGCTGAGACTTCTGTAATAAAAGATAGATTAACAAGAGAAAAACAAACAGAAGTTTGTTACTGTCTACCTCATGAATACATCAGAGATCCTCAGGGTAAAATGAGTAACTCCTGAAGTGGCTTAGAATTAATACTTAAAGAATGGGGAGACAGAATGTAGGCTCCTTAGGAGAGTAAAGATTTTTAGGAAAGATGAATGGCCCGTAGAACAGATGGAAGTTTGGGACAAAATACATCTGGGTGTGGTGGTCTCTCTTAAACTTTCCTGGTAATCTTCTCATTTTGTTCCCCTCAATAAGAAACCATCTTTCCTGGCTGATGAAACTATTTACAAGAGGATTTATTATGAATGCATTTTGGAAGATCTTCCTTTAGGCATATAAGGGAAGTTCAGAGAAATCCCCTCCAAGTTTTTGCTGTTTTTCAAGTGTCACCCACTCAAAATAATGAATATGCCAAAGGAGCATATTTTGGGTTGTCATATCTTGATTTACTACAATCATGTTATGGGGAGCCATAAAGTAGCACTAATCTGCAAGATTTTGTTGTTATTCTAGCAGTACATAGATGATTGAAGGTATAGGCAGAAAAGGTGTGTGCTCATAACATGATGGGTTTGGTAATTTTCAAACAATACAAATTTTAGTTTTTTAAAGCAGAATTCTTACATTTATAACATAACAAAATTATCTTTATTACTAACCAGTAAAATGATCAATAAGATATAGGGAGTCTGTATTTCCAAATGTAAACAATTTGCAGATGAGAGATCTTAGAGATAATTTCTTTAAAGGAAAGAGAGAATATATCTTTCCCCAGGGGGATGCTGTGTTCCAATAAAAGTGTCCTACATCGTAGTGAAGCTGCAACAAAATTTTGAACTACTGTATATTATTTTATGAATCCAACATGATAGTTTTCTGGATGGGGATCCACAGAATAGTTTTAGAATTTCACTGAATACCTATTCATGGAACTACTTTTTAGAGGCTGATATACTTTGGTCAAACTTGATACCTATGCTATCAGATTGGGAGAAGGATCCAGAAAATAGAGGAAGTTATCATCATGGATCTTGCGTTTTGTTAGAGAATTGCAGTTATTCAGTGCTACTAATTCTTGATTCACTGATCTAATAAAATATATGTGAAAATGTATATTATTCAACTGCTGTGCCTTTAAGATACCTGTGAATTGTTAGTAGTTTCTACCAAGAGAGTACTGAGTTTAAGTGTTGTTTGGAAATAATTTTATGAAATATAATTATTAAACATATTTTCTTTATATAGGGATCAACATATGAGGATGAAATTGATAACATCCAATTTGTTATTTCAAAAATAAATGTAATCAGGGCTCACAACTCACCAATTTTGATTATTCAAAAATGGATACGTGGTTTCCTAATTAGAAAACATTTAAGGTATGTTTTATTTTCTCTGCTATTTGAATATTAAACTAAGATGTGAAGAAAATCAATGATAAAAATGCATTTTTCCAATAATACTCATTTTTGCACTCCTATTAAAATGGTACTTTATTGATTACTTGAATTAGTTTTAAGGAACACAACACAGACTCTATAGTAATATCTTATAATATTTGGCAAAATAAAAATTTGATACTTTTCCTTTTTTAAAAGAATTGACTATGTATATAAGTGATAAAGTTTTTATTTATTAATAATTGAGCAATTCTGACAGTGTTTCTCTTAAATTAAAAAATAGCAATCTAAAATATATTGAATTCCCTTATGTAATGGGATGAACTAGAAATATAAACCATGTTCTATATAATGAGGTACAATAGAAATATAAACCATGAAACATATATGAGGATTTCATATTTTGTTTGAATGTGAAGATAATTTTGGTGAAACATCTGCTACCATATCAATCTACATTGTCTTTTGGTTAATTGTATTTTTCTTTCTCTTTGTTCCTTGCATTTTTTTCCACTAGCTGACATTTGCAAATAGAGAAACACCTTTCTTGGCAGAATCTCTGAACACTGAACTTGGGGAGACAAGCTAGGGTACTCTGTCATCAAGTTATATATATATATATTAGTCATGCCAAATATCACCAATATGATGAAGTAAATGAATATTTTTGTATAGCTTATTTTCAGATGCTAAATGATAGAATACAGAAGATAGAAATGAAATTTCCCCCTGAAATATAGGTAGGATTAAAATAGATCCAGAATTGGGCAATGATAGTCTCTGAGAAATGCAGATTAGGAAGTTTCATTGAGATGATATTCAGCATTGTGTGGTAGGCAGAGAGAATGGTCTCCTGCATTAGCATGCATGGCTAAATCATAGATAACAGTAGCCCTGTTAGAGAGAGAAAAGTGTGAGGATCAAGTAGCCAAACTGACCATAATACAGTGCCTGCAACTTCTGAAGAAGAGGTTCCATACACTTTTCAAACTAAGGAAGGTCAAAGTGTGAGAGAAATTGGAATCACAGTAGAAACAAGTAAAATTATATGGAATAAAAGATGTGGAAGAGGAACAGGCAGTTGCTGACAGGTGCATATTTATTTAAAATATTTTTTTTTCTGTATCATCTTGCTTTAAATTTAGTGTGAGTTTTATATGAAATAAATATCTAATTAAAGGTACTTACCTTTAGCTTATGCCCCTACAATTGAGTTTTTTGCTTTTAGAATCAAGATTTCCTATATATGCATGTAATATGAGATTAAAAACCTGGTGCATAGAAATGGTATCTCAAAATTCAGCATGCATGAATAGAATTTGAATAAGATTTATGGGGAGAGAGGTCTGTAATCTATATATATAAAAGGCTAATATGCTAAGTGTCTGACCATCAAACTAGTCACTATGACGCACTGACTAACAGGGACAGACACTCAACACAGGAGCTGCCATGACATGCACTGGCATTGTGGACCTAGTACCTACACTTGGCTTCCCCTAAGTAGGACACAGGCCCCACCGCCATCCCAGAGTGACAGCTTACCAAATCTCAGCTGATGTTGCCAAGTCCCTGTAGTGCAAAATGCGATCTACAGCCCAGCCCAGCCAGAAACGTCACTGTGGGAATGGGTAATGACGTCAATTAGCAACATTTGGCTTCTCACCCTAGTAACGACTAGCCTCATTGTAGTATCTTCAGCCCAGGAACACGATTTGCTTTATAGCCAGGTGTAAACATTTCACACTTTATCCAAATGTCTGTGAAGCCTTTTCCCATGCCTCATCTCATTTGATCCTCACATAAGTCCTGGAGTAGATAGAAAGGAGACTCAGTGGAATCCTATTTTCTTTTCATTAGATTTAGAAAGCTTAGAAACTTGACCCTACTGAAAAGAAGTAAGAAATGGTGGACCTTGAAAATGACTTTAGATTTTCTCACTGCACAGAATATAGTCAAAGACTGCTGCAGTTAAATATTTTCCCTTTGTTCTAACTGCATTATCTACAATAATAATCTGCTTCGTGTTGATATTTACCACTGTGAGAGAAGTTAGGGTGCTTCATTGGGCTTGAAAAAGTTTAGTTACATCAGAAAGCAGGTCTAATGAAGCAAGTTTATTCTATATCTATAAAAGGCTAAGTTGACATGTGTGATGCATATAAAGTTCTTGCTGGCACCAATTGCACACACATGTTTTGATCTGTCATTGTGGATCCTGAATTTGGTTGACTCTTCTATTATAGAGAAAGAACAAACAGTGATATTAAAATATTTCGTCTGATTAATTTGCTTTCAACATGCATGAATCTGTGCACTGGGCCACTAGTAAAAATATATCAGAGTGGTTCAAGACAGACAAATTTGAATTATTTCTCACTTTAAAATGCTGTTCCATTGGGCATATTAGTTAACTACTCAGAGTATGAGTTCCTGATATGTTAAATGGTAGAGAGCAGGGGCTAATAGCAGTTTGCTTGTGGGAAGTGAGATGCACATAACACCTGACAAATAGGGATATTTCATTCTTATTAGCTATTATTTTTATATTAATGTTATATACTTATATTTATGTTTATTATCTCATATGATATTATAAAGATAATAGTAGTAAGATCTCTTCAGTCTTAAAATATTTTATTTTATTGTTGATAATATTACAGATGTTCTCTAGTTTCTGCCCCCCTTTACCTCCCTCTTCCCAATCCCTACCCTACCCCAAGCCTTGTTATGCTCTCTGCATTATTAGAATCCATGGAAAATGTTTCTTTGTATTTCTTTCTCTTTTCCAATTATATTTTCCATAACATGCACTGAGTAATTGCACTGATCAACTTAGAAATTCTTCAATTACTCCCAATTTTCTAGGGGCAAATGACTAGGATATTTGCCCATGCAATGGTCATCACATACTTTTATTATCACAAGCACTTACCATACTGTGTTGCAGATGTCTGTATAATTACATCTCCAGATGTACTGCACACTCCATATCTCTAGCATATACCATAATGCTTGATACATGGTAGGTGCTCAAACATATTTGCTTAATAGATGATACATAAATAATTGGAGAGATTGTGGAAGCTAGAACCAGAAAAGCATTTTTGGATTCATCTTTGGGAAAGCAAAACCAGAAAGAGCTTGGAAAAATACAAAGCTACCCTGAAAGGTGCCTGTGATTCCTAAAGGTCCAATCAATCAGTGTTCTCATCTATCTATTTCTAGCTATGAGAAATGTCTCTCATGCCCCAGTGTTTTGCACCTTGCTTGAAATTTGTTCACTTAAACTGCTTGACATTTTATATACAGCTTTTAAATTTTATATACTGCCTAACTTTAGAAAATTATTATGATTACTGTTATCATTTTTAAAGTCAAAGTATTTTGATATGGGGGTCTGAGGAAGGTACACTTTTACTTTTAGAATGAAGTGTTCTGCTAGATTGGCAGCTTTCTAAACGTAAGTAAGGGCAGCTATTGAGATAATAGGGGGGATTATTGTTTGGGTCAATGTGATATAAAAAATACAAAAGAATGGAAAAACTTAGGAAAAAAATATTGAATGTGTGGTATATGCCAAGTACCATATTAGATACTTTCGTACATTTTACATTATTTAATACCTTAGAACTTTTAAGTTTGTCTATATTTTCTGTTTTGTTGATGAAATATTAAGAATTTAACTTGGTTGAGAATTTAGGTTATTTGTCCAATGTGAGACAGCTATTTATTTATGTTTAGGACATTTGTAGTCACACATAAAGAGATGAAACTGTGTATGTTAAAAATGCAAATGTCAGGTTTGCCATATCCCAAATTGTATTCTCTCTTTTCCACAGCCCTGGAATCAGTTATTTTCCAAAGATCCCTAGGGAATGGAATTTGGAAACCAAAATCGTGGAACTAGATGTGTTCCTTGCTTATGGGGTGTCATGGTTCATAGGTCATTTCACTAGACTGAGTAGAAAATGGATTATTATTTTCTTCATTGTGAATTCATACTGATACCTCCAATGCTAATCCAACACCAAGGGTTCCTCTCTGCTTACCCTTATTTCCAAATTATATTTCCCTTCTTCTACCATGTAAATTCTGATTGCCAACATTGCAAATAATTTTACTTATTATCTTAACAAGTTAAGCGTCAAGTCTGTTTTGTCTTCCTTTCCAGAAAGTATAGTGTCAGTCACTGGTGATTGACATGGTAATTAACATGTTAATCCTAATGATTAAAGTAGTTTTACAATCATTATACATCAACTACTATCAACCAGAAACACCCCAGTGGAATTATTATTTTCTATATATAATAGTATCTTATATAATAAAAGCCCAGTGACCATAATGGTATAACGACCAGAACAACCACTCAACCAGTCACTGTGAGGTGCATTGACCACCTCTCAGACCCTCCCTCTGGCCTACAGGCTCTCACTGCTGGATAGTGAACAGGGAACCCGGGTGGGTGACGGTGGGGCAGAACTGGGGACTGGCAAGCAGGCAGAATGGCCTCTTGCCCCCGTCCCAGCCCACAGGCCCCAATCACTGCTGGATAGTGAACAGGGAACCACAGGGAACCAATATGGGTAGTGGCGGATTAGGACTGGGGACTGGCAAGCAGGCAGAAGGCAGACCTCTTGGTCCCTCCCCCCAGCCCATGGGCTCCAATCAATCACCACATGGCAAACAGAGTGGGTTGCGGGTGTTGGGCAGTACTGGGGACTGGCAAGAGGGTGGAAGAGGGCCCAGTCACAGGCTAGGCCTAGGGACCCTACCAGCACATGCTTTTGTGTATGCTGGGCCTCTAGTATAATATAACATTTTATATAATGGTACAGTAGCTTTGTATATTACTTTACAAAAATAATATGTCTTTACTGTTACTAAATTATTTTTACTGCAATATACTTTTTTCATGTTTAAAATTTTAAATATAATTAGCTCACTCAATCCTCATGTGAGATATATATAATTATTTCATAGGTACTATAAGAGACAGACTGGGGATTAATAAAAAAAGAAAAAAAGGTAGATGAAAAGAAGAGAAAGTACTACATTTACTTATTTAACACAAATATAATATGAGGAAAACTAAGGCATTTATTTTAGTAGTTGAATATCTCCCCAAACTCTTTATCCCATCTAATAAAAGAGTAATATGCAAATTAACTACCATCTCACTACACCCACAAGCCACACCCGGAGTGAGTATACAAATTAACCCAACCAAGATGGCTGTGGCCATGAAGTGAGCAGGAGGCTGAGGTTTCCTTGGTAATGGAGGAAGCCAAGCTTTCAGCACACCCTGGCCAGTCTAGGCCTCCACTCAAGGCCACAAAGTTTCAATTATAGAAGATAAATAAATCCCAACAAAAATAGCTGCAGCCATGGAGCAAGCAGGAGGCTTGGCTCTACTCAAACTACAAAGTTTCAATTATAGAAGATAAATAAATCCCAGATACCAGGGCCTCCGCTTGGTTCGCTGGGGGGCTTGGCTGGCCTGCAAACCACCACAGGCTGCAAGGGAACTCCCACCCTGATCCAGGACACCCTTCAGGACAAACCAGCTAGCCCTCACCCATGCACCAGGCCTCTATCCTATCTAATAAAAGAGTAATATGCAGATTGATCATCACCCCAACATATAAGATGGCTTCCCACATGTGGTCAAAAATGGCTGCCCCCATGTGGATCCAAGATGTCAGCCACAAGATGACCAGCAGGGGAGGGCCGTTGAGAGGGACCAGGCCTTCAAGGGAGGACAGTTGTGGGCAATCAGGTGAGCAGGGGAGGGTAGTTGGGAGGGACCAGGCCTGCAAGGGAGGGCAGTTGGGGGTGACCAGGACTGTAGGGGAGGGCAGTTAGGGGCAAACAGGCTGGTAGGGGAGCAGTTAGGCATCAATCAGGCTGGCAGGGGAATGTTTAGGGGCTGATCAGGCTGGCATGCAGAAGCAGTTAGGAGCAATCAGGAATGCAGGTTGGCGAGCAGTTGGGAGCCAGCAGTCCTGGATTGTGAGAGGGATGTTTGACTGCCTATTTAGGGCAGTTGGAACATCCCTGGATAATCCCCAGATTGGGGAGGGTGCAGGTAGGGCTGAGGGACACACACACACACCCTTACAGGAATTTTGTGCACCGTGCCTCTAGTATTTATATAGTAGGCCTAGTAGGTAGCATCAGTGTCAGATAGAGAGATTATAATATGCTTGCTGTAGTTTTCTGGTTGCATGTTGATTAATAGCTCATTAGTTAAAATTCCTTTCATAAAATAATTAAAGCAAGTACTTTTCTTATCTTTCCTGCATAATAATTTGGAAAATTATAGGTTATGTTGCATCTAGAGTTCTTATCTGCAAACAATAGAAGCTAAATCTAAATGACTGAGGGAATAATGTAATTTGTTGGAAGTTTATTCTGGAAGCACACAGAATATTCAGGAAGCCACAATAATTGGACTTGAGAAATAAGTAGCAATGAGAGGCAATGCAGAACCATTACTCCACAGAGAAAGAGTTTGCCTAGGGAGCATCCATTTACTAACTTATGACACCTGCCATTCTGCTGCAATTGTCCTTGGGCTTTTGGGTAATTTCTAAAAAAAAAAAAAAAAAAAAAAAAAGTATAAATTCAGGGAGAAAGCATTAAATAGGCTGATGCCAAGTTATATGACAATGTCTTAGGGCACATGTGTCAAACACAAGGCGGCAGGCCAAATCCGTCCCGCCAGGCCTCGCAATGTGGCCCGCACCGCGCTGTCATCACTGCACTCCGCTGCGTTTCCATCACAATGACAGTTTATGACTGTTCAGTAAACCATTCGGCCCGCGATTTAGGCTGGATTTTAGATTTTGGCCCCTTCTCTGATTGAGTTCGACACCCCTATCTTAGGGAAATGAAAAAGGAAGTATCTGTTCCCTTAAGTCAGCCATATATTTGAGATAACAATATATTAATACAGGCAGCCAGAATGGCAGGGTCTTCAGGTACTATGCAGCTTCACTAAATGCACTTTAAATTCATTTTGGTTTGCATAGCCATCTATCTATCAATATATATAAAAGCCCAAGTGACCTAATGACCAGTCGCTGTGATGCACACTGTCCACCAGGGGGCAGACGCTCAATGCAGAAACTGCCCCCTGGTGGTCACTGTGTTCTTCCAGCTGGAGTGCCACTCAGCTGATCTACAGGCACCAGATGCAGGGATCATGGCTGGCCGCTGCAGCCCAGAGACCACAGCAGAGGGCAGCTAGCCTACCAAGCAGCAGCAGTGGCAGTCACAGCAGAGCCAGGATGAGCAGGAGTGGCATGCAGGAGCAGCAGGTGGCTTTGAATTGCCGATAGCCCGATCCCCACAGGCTATACTGAGGGACCCCTCTGGTGCACAAATCTATGCACCAGGCCATTTGTATAATTATAATAGGCAAGACTAAGATGTTTTCTAGGACCTCTAGAATATTTTTGTAAGTTTTCAAATTTCTTATTTTAAATTTAATTCACAATTAAGTTTGTATATGTATAAATCTATATTCAAATATGTATATATGCACTTGTTTTCTATTCTTCTCCAAATGTCTATAAGGAAGCATGGGAGAAAAAAATGTTTGTGTGTGTGTGTGTGTGTGTGTGTGTGCGCGCGCGCATTCACATATGAATGTTTCAGAATATGGTATAGATCAAGGATGCTTGTGGGCACAATCCAACATGGCTTGTTACAAAAGAAGAATGCTTTTTTATATTTTTTAAGAATTATAAATATATAGAAGAGTGTGCAACACAACCAAATATATCCTGCAAGAATCTAAAATATTTACTCTCTGGCTCTTTATGGAAAAAGTTTTAGATCCTGACATAGAAGACTATGCAAAATACAAGGATAAAATTTCTATTTTAATTGAATTTTGATGTGATGGATAATTTTGTTGCTGGTTTTGTTACGTATGTTACTAGTTTTTTAGTAGAATTTAAACTTTGCTTGGAGCTGTGCTCAAGAAAGCAAGAAAAACTTTTCCTCCTAATTTTTAGGTTGCTAGAAAAATGTCAATTTTCTTGAACTATAAAATTTATATGAAGGATAAAAGTGGATAATTATAAAATAAAACTACAGCAATTTGTTGTAGGTAACTTATGATATAATAACTAACTTTGAAATCTATATTGTTAATTGCCCCATAATTATTTGATATATGAATATCCTGGAATCATGACAAATGTTTGCAACTAAGTCTCCCTGTGAAAGAAAAAGATGTTGATTATAATCTAGGGAATTAGACTGTAGGTTGCAACTGAGCTACCAGTTGGTTCATCAAACTTAAGGGCAACTTACTAGGAGGAAAGAGAACAAACAAGATTTATGACCTGGAGATTATTGTGCTAAGCAAAATAAGTCAGTAAGAGAAAGACAAGTATCATATGATCTTACTCATATGTGGAACCTGAAGAAAAAAAATAAACTTATGAACAAAATAGTTCCAGATACATAGAAACATGGAACAGACTGATGAATCTCAGAGGGAAGGTGGGGGTGGGAAGTTGGGTGAGGAGTGATTAATCAAAGAACTTATATACATATATGAATAAACCATGGACACAGACAATAAAATAGTATAGTGAAGGCCTGGGCAGGGTGGGGAGGCTAGAAGATGTCAAAGAGAAACAAAAGGTACATCTGTATTATTTTCAACAATAATGATACATACATACATACATACATACATACATACATACATCAATAAAAGATTTACTAACTTGAAGGTCCCCTGAAAGGGTAAAGAATATATAGGTCATAGTTGATTCTAAGACAAAATCTTTGAACATTAACATCTATGAATGCATTCTTTTTTATATATATACTATTAAACCTCTACTAGTTTTTAAATGGGTATGAATTATCAAATAATACTCAACATAGGAATGTCAAAATGTATTTGATGCAGGATATTACTAGCCTCATTTCAAATTATTCACATAAAAGATTTTCTTTATTAGAATTTTATAATGTACCCAATGTGATTTTATAATATAAAAGCATTAGAGGCAACTTTTCAGTAATACATCTTTTATTTGGATGGTAATTGACTGTTACATGCAGTGTACATTTTGAGTCCTTATTTTGGAATTATGAAAAGGATATTATAATATCTATTATTTTTATAGTAAATTATGTAATTTTGAATGCTGATCTTGTTCAATAGTGACTACATTATTTATATATAATAAAGATTAAGTTAATTCCTACCTAAGAAATTAAGTATATCAAAATAGAAGTAGCACACATTTCTTTCAAAGTAAATCTATTTTAAACTTTTTAAAAAATATATATTTTATTGTTTTTTTACAGACAGGAAGAGAGAGGGATAGAGAGTTAGAAACATCGATGAGAGAGAATCATTGATCAGTTGCCTCTTGCACACCCCGTACTGGGGATGTGCCCACAACCAAGGTACATGCCCTAGACCGGAATCGAACCTGGGACCTTTCAGACTGCAGGCCGATGCTCTATCACTGAGCCAAACCGGTTTAGGCTAAAGTAAATCTATTTTAAATGATATATTTAGATAAACATTCCTATGAAAATATTTGAGTAAGGTGAATTTGTCAGATATAAATAATTTAAAATAAGATCTATCTTTGCATATGGTTTGGGTCGTTAATCATAATCTGTAAAGACAAGGTACAGCTTCAAGCCAGTGTTATCTAAAATTTGCAGCTTTAAAATTAAGTTTAATACTCTTTTGGAACACAGATGTGCTTTCCTCTACTATTTGCTAAACAAAAATATAATCTTTGTTGAAATATTATTAAATGACTGAAAATATTTTATGATTGTGTAAGCAATTTAATAATTTAACAAATAAAATAAATTGTATCTGGTCTTATAATACCTTTCTGAGTTTAATAATGCCTCTACTTAACTTGTCAGAATTAGACTGAATCATTTATTTTTTTTAAGTTTACACAGAATAATTTTAATTTTACTAACACTTTACGGAATGCTTTGATTTTTTTGAAACTCAGAATTTAAAAAAAAAAAGACATGCCTTAGTCTTTTTAGAAACTAGTTTTTCATTTTTGAAGCAGAATATTTCGTATGATTGTTTTCGTTCAAAATGAGTGAGCTTCTTCATAGATACACAAACAAGCTTTAGTGCCATCTTCTTGTCTTCATTAGATTCATTAGCAAACTAATGGCATACAGAGGTGAATAGACTCATTCTAACCTTGTGTGGTTCTTCCTGCACTTGGGGCAGGAGCAGCACAAACATCCATAAACAGAATTCAGGAAATGTAATAATAGTCTTGTTTCTTGGGGACCATGCCCTGGTGATTTAAGCTCTCATGGCAGGATCACTCCTTCTGCCTTCTCTTTCAGATGAGGACAGTTCTGACTCTCTTCAGCCTTTGTTACCATTCCAGAAAAAAGTCTCCTTGAAATATATAGTTCAAAACAAATCACATGCAACACATGGCACTTGCATTTAAGCTACTCTAACAGCCACCTTTGTGTTTGTGACCTATGAATTTTGACTGCCTACTTCAGAGGACAGTTTATTAAACAAAATCAGAAAGTCTCATTATAATGAATCATTTTCTTGGAGTAGACTGGATGTAGATGTAATTAACGTTACTTATGAAATGTCAGAGAGTACTTTTAGGAGATCATGCCTGAACTGGAGCTTTAATAATTGGATCTGATTATCATATTTAATAGAATAACTAAGAACTAGTCATTTTTCTCTTGTTCTTTTCAAAATTTCTTTTTGGATTTTAATAGTTTTTACTATGAGAGGTCTGGATATGGATCTTTGCACTTATACTTTTTATAATTTGTTGAGCCCTTAGATTTATAGACTAATGTTTTCTTTAGATTTCAGTCAGTTTTAGACATTAGTTCTAAAATATTTATTTTCTTCTCTCTTATTTTATCTGTTACTTTCATTATTCCTATGTTGGTGGACTTAATGATACTTCACATTTCCTTGTGGGTCTAATAAGTTGTCTTCAATATTTTTCTCTCTGTCAGCATACTTTTTATCAACCTTTTCAAAATTTCTGATTTCTTTCTACCAATTAAAATCTGCTGTTGAATTATTACTCAAACATTTTTAGTTATTATACTTTTTAATTGCAGAATTTTCATTTGGCTCTTATTTAGTAATTTCTGTGTCTGGATAATCTGTATTTGAGAAGACATAATTATTATACCTCTCTTTACTTATTTAAGGTTTATTTCCTTTAATTATATTTATAATAGCTACTTTGAAGCCTTTATCTGTTTTGTCTGTCATCTGTGCCCTTTCAAAAGCAGTTCCAAAGGCCTGCTCTTTTTATCTGCCTAGTTTACACTTTTTCTTTGCCTGTCATCTTTTTTTGTTGAAAACTGGACATTTTAGATAGCATATTGTAACAACTCTGGATACTGATCTCTTCACCCAGGACTCGTTTTTTGCTTGTTAATTTATTTAATGACTAGGTGGACTATTTTAGTGAAGTCTATTTCCCCCCACACTGAGCAGCCTGTGATACAGCTTCTTAGCGTGCACACCCTTGGCCAGGCGCAGCCACCCGTGGGGTGATAGTAGCTGTAGCAGTGCTCTCTTTGACTATCTTTTTTTCTGATTTCTCTGTTAAGCTCTTTGAAACCTTTGACATCACAACTGTTATGAGCCTCCACTAATTGCCAGCTGATTTCTCTATGGTTTTCAAAAATATTTTGAGAAATTTCTCTATATCTGATCCTTTAAAAAAGTAAATTGAAAAATATCTTAGAAAATCTAATGTAGGCAAGAGTAGCTTAGAGATCTTGGGCTCTCCTCCTCTTCTCAGCCCTTACTTGTAGGGTAGAAGCTCTCACCAAGTTCAAAAGGTAGAGAATAGTAGAGCGCTGATCACCAGTGCTCTCAGCATGTAGAGAACAAGTATAATTATATTATACACTAGAGGCCCAGTGCATGGAAATTCATGTAGTGGAGTGGGGGTCCCTCAGCCAGGCCTGCCCCCTCTCACACTCTAGAAGCCCTCAGGGGTGGAAGGCAAACTGGCCATCAGAAAAGGCAATGCCCCCATCACACCTCTGCTGTTGTCACTGCCAGTATTGCAAGCCTTGGCCGGCCCTGGTTACCTGAGCTTCGGGCTGGCCCTGGGTGCCTGGGCAGCCATTATCTGAGGCTTGCCTGTGCCTCAGACTGGTCCTAGGCAGCTGGGGGAGCTGAGGGAATTAGGGGACTCAGTTCCTGGTGCCCAGTCCCCAGTGGAGCTGAGAGGACTGGGCGCCACCATCTTGTGGCTATGGGCACCACCATCTTTGAGGGTGTGGCAGTCAATTAGCATAATCCTTCCTCATTGGCTGTGAGTCCTTCCAGCTTTGTGAGGATTTGATGGTCAATTAGCATATTTCCTCTTTATTAGGATAGTTAAGAGAACTGTAAACTATCTTGAAGTTGACCAAAGAGAAGCAGGAGAAAAGACAGCTAAGAAGAACTCTTTTAGGATCAGAGAAAACATTTTTGCAAAAGGCTGGAAGTTTATAACATTAAAAATCTTCACTACTTATTATGATATTAGTTTGCTTAATCAATTTATCAGGTAATATTTACATAAACCATAAGATTAAAGTTAGCCTCACTTATTTCTTTCAACTTTTTAAAGTGGGACTTATAGAAAATTTAAAATTATTTTGTGGCTTACATTATATTCTGTAGAATACTACTACTCTACAGTAATTCTCCTAAATGGAAATGAAAATAACTTCTTCATTGGAAAAAATAAAGATAAGTTACTTTATATTTTTCTGGATTATAAAGAGCTAATATGCTAATTAGACCAGATGGCAGAACAAACTTTCAGAACGACCTTCCAGAGGACTTTCTGGAAAGACCAGTGGTGGGGGATGGGGCTGCAAGGCATTAGGGGCTGTGAGGGCCTAGGCAGACGCAGCTGAGAGGGCGTACTCTTGTATGAATTTCATGTATTGGGCCTCTAGTTAGATCATAAAATGCAGAGTAGGATATAATTGTTTATGGATTCAAATCACTACAGATTTCTCATCACTCATTTATCTCATAATAAATGTTGGTGGAAAATCTTAGTTCCTAAATAGTTTAATGTATTATTAAAATAAACATTACATTAAATTTACCACCATGTTTTCTAAGATGTATTTTCATTCTCTTTATTTTGGTTAAAATATTAAATGATTACTTTCCCCCTTTATTATTCAGCCTTGTGTCTTTGTATAGAAAACGTAAAGAAAAATTTATTAGAGAATGTAAAAAAAAATGGGCTGACAAACACAAAAGCTATGAAGATAAGATTTTTAAGGATCTTATTAAGCCTGAAACAATTAAAACAAGAAAGCCTGCACGAAGGAAACATGTAAGTTGAATGAATTTATTACTTTTCTTTTAAATATTTTTATTGAAGATAGTATAATTTTTGTAACATTTTAAGAAAAATATATTGTATCATATTGTTAATATTCTTCTTGTGATTTTCTTGATAAGAGAAAAGTCATATAATAATGTAGTACAAAAGTAATTTTGTGATATATTAATTATACTTATCACAACCATTTTATAATGTATGCTTTGTGTATGTATTTCTCTTGTGAATTATAAGTAGATGTTAATAGTAGTATAAAATTACTTCTTAGTAGTTTTAAATATAAATATTTAGTTTATTAAAGGCTTATAATTCTGCATAATATTAATTCACTATTTGATTCTAAATTATGTACTGCTTTGAGGACACAATGGAAATAGAAACATATTTATTGAATGCTTGCTGTGTAGCAGGCACTGTGCTAGATATATTTCCTGTGATATGTAATTTATTTTCCACAGTACTGTAAGATTGGTATTTTTTTATCTCATTTTTATAAACAGGAAAACTAAGTCTAAGAGGAGTTTGTTAATTTACCAAAGCTACACAATTAAATAACATTCCTGGGACTTATCTTCAGATCTCCTGACACCAAAGTTTATGCTTTTGGTTTTGAATTGGACATTAGGTAATAGTAGAAATGAAGACAATATTGTAGTATAATTAACAAAAATGAACTTTTCATAATTTGTAAAGCAACTGTGTGATAAACTTGTTTAGATGTGGACTTTTCCTAAGTGGCCTGAGCTACAAATATTTTTATTATACTAACATTATTGGGAGGGTCTATCAAAAGGTCCAGGCTGTCATTAGTCTGATTTAATGTAATTGAGGACATGTGTTCTAAATAAAGCAGAGAGATATCCTCAAGCCCTTAAATCTCACAAGTTATTCATTTAATAAAAACATAGTTTTAAAAGGCGAAACCATCCTACTCAAAACTTTTCCCTCATGAGCACTCAGTGCTAACTACATTAATTTGACCCAGATGATAGTATGCTTTATTAAACTATAAAGTTCATGTGAAGTGTCTTTTGGCCCTCTATGTAGAATATAAACTTACTTATTTTAGGCATGACACTTGCTTTTTATATGCTTTAAACAGAAGAGTCTTTCACTGAATATTATAACCAATTTGGATATTGATGATAACCAATTTAGAAAGACTCATATACAAAGATGTGTGTATATATACATACACACATATCCATATATTACATATATCCATATACATAAATGTAGGTTATTTTATGGCAAGTGACTATTATGGGCATCAACAGGAGTAAAATATTCATATTATAAAGATTACTAGAGGCTTGGTGCATAAAAATTTATGCACTGGAGGTGGATCCTTCAATCTGGCTTGCCTCCTCTCACAGGGGCAGAAGGTGATTGGTGATCAGGGGAAGGCGACACCTATTCACACTTCTGCTGCTACCACTGCTGGCAGCACAATCCTCGGCCAGCCCTGGTTAGCTGAGCCTCAGGCAGCCCTGGACAGCTGGGCAGCTGCCATTCAAGGCTTGCCTGCACCTCAGGCCAGCCCTTGGTGGCTGGAGGGCTTGCGGGAATGGGGGACTCTGGAGGCAGGTCACAGAATGGCCTTGCCGGGTGCCTGCTGCCCTGGCAGGACTGAGGGGACTGGGCTCAGCCATCTTGTGGCTGTGGATACCACCTTCTTTGAGGGTGTGGCAGTCAATCAGCATATTCCCTCTTTACTGGCTGGGCTAGGAGCATCTTTGATGGCGGGACAATTCGCATATTTCCTCCTTATTGGCTGTGGTTGGTGCCATCTTTGGACAGCTTGAGGGTTAATTAGCATATTTCATCTTTATTAGATAGGATATTATATAATATCTATGCAGTTATATAGAATATATCATTATATATTGGGATTTAGAAGTGTTTTGAATGTTATGAATATTTTGGTAAAATATATTAATTATTTTGAGAAATTTCTAAAGTTCATTGGTGTTATTGATGCTAATATTATTATTGTCATTTTTATTAACAACTATTTATTTATATTTTATAAATATTTATAAAATATAAATAAATGCTTTTTCATTGTTTATATCTATCATTAATAGAACATTATAGAAGTTATCTTCAGCTTAATTTCTTAAAGTAATTGAAATGAATTTTAATTATAATATTTATCTCCAAATACTTTGTATAAAATTGTTGATTCATCTTCTGCTAGTTTTATTAGTACTCCCCTCTTCAGCTCACTTATTCTTTATCTGTTTTTATTGCTCATATATCCAGTCTTTATTAAAAACTATACTGAGATAATTGATACCCTACAATGCTTAAGAGAGAACCTAGGATCCAAGAACTTTGAGTTAGGGAGTAGGTAAAAGGGAGGAGATGAGAAAAGATTGCCATTTAATATTAGGAGCTCATTTTACAAAAAGATGACATTATCAAAGTAATGAAAAAGGATTAGTCAAGAACAGAATTCAAGTTTTAGTATTTAGTAAAAGTGTTCAATGGTTAAATCTGCTTCTATTTTGGGATGAAGGGTTTTGTATAAAGGGTTTATAACTTCTTATATTCATGGAAAGAGCCAGAGGAGTGAGCTCAAGTTTCATTCACTCAATAAATGTGCATCAAAGCCAGAGTTCATAGAAACACCAGAGTTTATGATGCAAGAATAAACTTTAAATGAGATACAGAACCAAAAAGAAGGATCTAAGAGGAAGGACTCTGAAAAACTTGTTCAGAATGGAAAAAAATTAAGGATCTGAAAATAATCACTAGAAATATTATTTTCATATATGACTTACAGTTATTGGTCAAATGATGGTTGCACCTCTTATAGAATAGTCTGACATAAATATAGAATTATGGTGGTAATATGACCACCATAATTCTATGTTTTAAGGAAACTTGTGTATTATTGTAATGGCTTTCAGGGAAATATAGAAGCTAAATCTATCGATAGATTATTATTGATTTTGCTGACATCCAAGATTATTTGAAATCTGCTTTGGCATAATTAACACTTTTCCTCAAAGGATACCAAGGAGAAGATATGTACAAGGAATAATAGCAAACAAAGCAGTTACTAACTGGGACTTTGACCTAAAATTTCATTCTAATTTTTTAGTAGACTGGGCTAGACTTTTAGATATTCTTTTTTATTTGTTCTTTGTTAGCTTGGATAGTCTCTTTTTACTTATTTCCTAAGTTGCAACCATGAATTTTAGAAGGGATATTGTATGAGAAAAAGTCACACCCATTGGAGCCAAAAGGAAAGAAGTTCAGAAGGGTGGGGAAGGAAGCAATTTTCCATATATTTATCTCTGAGGCAGCTTAGTGGTTCTCTTTCCACCCACCCACACTCTCTTATCTGACACTTAAGCTGGTTTAATCATATTTTGTTAGAAAGGAACAGAAAGAATGAAAGAGATTAGAAGGAGTGTTGATCAGGAACCACTACACCCTTTGTCTTGATACTTCTGGAGAGAGTGCGTATGTTCTCCCTAGTCATCAGCAAAATAGGAAAGGGATCAACAGAGCAATCCAGTCCAATTTCTGTGGAAGGGATCTCTTACTTGGCACCACTTCTTAAACAGCGAGTGTTTACATCTTATATTCCTTTATGGCATTGCATAGTTCCTGGAAATACCAGATATAATCTAATATGGCAGTTGCCTATACTAAGGTAAGACTTTCTTTAGAATTGTTGATTTGGTTTAATTCTAGCATATTTTATTGATTTTTTTCCTTCCAAAGATTCATTTTTCTCAGTACTAAAATTTTGCCATGTTTTTATAAAACAAAATAAGATTTTCTCAAATATAATTCTCCTGTGAATCCTTTCCATTAATTATTACTAAATATATTTTACTGAAGGTTTATAGATTTATTTTTTAAACCTGATGAACTTTTGGTATTTCACTATAATATACAGTGATTTTTTAATAAAGGCTCAAAAATATAACCTAACTTTTTTTTGTATATACCAACCAGCTATTCATTCATGTTTTTTTTAAATTTTTTTTCTTTATTGATTAAGGTATTACATATGTGTACTTATTTCCCCATTGCCCCTCCTCCCCATGCATGTCTTCACCCCTCTGTTGTCTGTGTCCATTGGTTATGCTTATATGCATGCATACAAGACCTTTGGTTGATCTCTCCTCCTTACCCCCACACTCCACTATCTTCCCTCTGAGGTTTGACTGTCAAATCCATGCTTTTCTGTCTCTGAATCTGTTTTTGTTAATCAGTTTATGTTGTTCATTGTATTCCACAAATGAGTGAGATCATGTAACATTTATTTTTCTATGACTGGCTTATTTCACTTAGCACAATGCTTTCCAGTTCTAGCCATGCTGTTGCAAATAGTAAGAATTCCTTCCTTTTTTATTCCATTGTGTAAACTTACCACAGTTTTTTAATCCACTTATCTGCTCATGGGCACTTATGCTGTTTCCAAATCTTAGCTATGGTAAAATGTACTGCTATGAACATGGGGGCGCATATATCCTTTCTGCTGGGTATTTCTAGTTTCTTTAATTATAATGCTTATGCATGGCAAATACATGAGAGCATTGTCAAGATTTTTATAGTGCTATTTAAGTGTTAGAATGTTAGGTAATTATTCCTTTTTTTCTGATAAAAAAACTATCAGAAATCATATTTACTTACATAAAAAAAACAAAAAAAAATTTTTCATTGCGGATAAAAAGATTATACCTGCATTATTTAGAATATAAATATGGAAATATTACTTTCAGGAACCTCTATTTTGTATTAAAGTTCACATAATTAATTCTCTTTTTTATAGTTAACTAGAGGCCTGATGCACAAAATTCTTGCAAGGGGGTTGGCTCCCGCTGCACTGCTTCATCCAGTAGGTCATCTAGAAGGATGTCTGGTCTAATTAGCATATTACACTTTTATTGTTATAGATAAACATTATTTTTTAGAGCCCTTTCAGGTTCATAGCAAAATTAGTGGAAAGTACAGAGTTCTCAAGTATTCCCTGTCCCCACACATGCACAACATTTCCTGCAGTGGTGCATTTTCTATACTTTATGATCCATCATTATCTCCCAAAGTCCATAGTTTACATTAGGGTTTACTCCTGACTTGTACAGTCTATGAGTTGTGACAAATATATAATGACATGTATCTACCATTAGAGAGTATCATATAGAATAGGTTTATTGCCTTAAAAATCCTCTGTTGCTCTTCATATCCATCCCTCCCTCCCCCTATCTCTTAGCAAACAACAATTCTTTTACTGTTTCCACAGATTTTCCTTTTCCAGAATGTCATATAGTTGGAATCATATAGTTTGTATCCTTCTCAGATTGACATCTTTCACTTAGTAATATGTATCTAAATTTCCTCCATGCCCTTTTATGGCTTAATAGCTCATATTTTTAGCACTAAATTGTATTTCATTGCTACTGTTACAGGCATCTGTCACTTAGTAATATGTATCTAAATTTCCTCCATGCCCTCAGGGGGCTGTTCTGTCTGGTAACACCACCAGAGAGGTGTTACCAGACAGAACAGCCCCCTGAGTCAGTGGGAGAGGGCTGTCCCCAACCTCTATCCTTGTCTTCTCATATAAATGCATTTATATGAGACCCTTACTGCCTTGTGAAAAGCCAGTTTATCAAAGCAATTAAACATACACCTTTATTGAAAAAGCAAAAGCAAAGCAAGCAAACTTATATATCTGGCTCAGGAAGCATGGACAGGTTCTTGGCTAATCTGAAGAGCAAGTTGGGTGGAGGTCAGTAGACTTCAAAATTCCTCTGCTGACTATTTTGGTACAGATTAATCCTCAAGGTTCTTTTTTACTTTGCTGTGGCTTTCCCAGAATTCATGAAAAGCACCTGGCATCCTCGGCACTCCTGGATTCTCTGCTTAAGGAGTAAAACGACATTTTTTTTCCCTTCCCCCCCTCCCCCCCCTGCCTTCCTGCATTCTCTCATTAGGGAAGTTTTTTAACCATTTGCTCTCTGTCCTTGACTAAGGAAGATAATAGGTTTGTTAATTACAAACTGGCTGTAAATTGCCCACACTGTTTGGCCTTGTTTTAACTTTTCTGTCTCAGTTTCCCTATTCCTCCTGCCCTGTAATCCTATAACATTCTGCTCCTGCAAGGTAAACATCCTTGCAGTTTGGAGTTTGGCCTTTCTCAGCCCTGCAGTTATGTCTGTACTTTCTTCTTCTTCTCCCCTCCCCCGCACCCCCTTACCCAGTCTGCCTAACCCTGTCTAACTCCTCTTAGTACTACAGGTTATTTATTCATCTACCTATTGTAGGATATCTTGGTTACTTCCAAGTTTTGGCAATTATGAACAAAGAAAGACAAGGGAACATGAATGCTGAATTAGATGGTAAGAGCATGTTTGTTTGTTTAAATGCCAAAATGTCTTCTAAAGTTGCTGTACCGCCAAAACCAGTTTGGCTCAGTGGATAGAACGTAGGCCTGTGGACTGAAAGGTCCCAGGTTTGATTCCGGTCAAAGGCATGTACCTTGGTTGTGAACACATCCCCGGTAAGGGGTGTACAGGAGGCAGCTGGTCTATGATGTTTCTAGCTCTATATCCCTCTCCCTTCCTCTCTGTAAAAAATCAATAAACTATATTAAAAAAATAATAATAAAGTTGCTGTATAGTTTTGCATTCCCCCAGCAATGGATGAAAGTTTCTATTCCTCCATATCCCCGCTGACATTTGCTGTTGTTAGTGTTGTGGATTTTGGTGAGTCTAATAGGTGTGCAATAGTATCTTATTGATGCTTTAATTTGCAATTCCCCAATGGCTTATTTTTATATGTGTATCTTCTTTGGTGAAGTTTAGTTTTCTTTTTATTATAGAAAAATGAGATGATGTATCACATTGTGAATGTGAGTAGCAGTGGAAAGAGAAAGATTCTCCTTCCTCAGGGCCCCTGCGTTGCACAGGGCACGTGTGCATTTACATCACAGTCTATGTGTAAGTCATTCCCTGGAGTTGTGCAGAGCATAGCTTGCATAGGAGGACCAGGTGGCCCTTATTTTCTAAATCCAAGTACCTAATCATATTTGAAGGGTTTTTTGGTACCTACTTTAAGTTCAGGTAAATATGGAGGAAGAGGAAAGTATAATCAGCTCCATTTGCAAACCACAAAATATTGAATCTACTTTTGCCCTCTTTAACAGTATATGATACTAAGGTTGATTGAGAACGCTGATCTTATATCACACTCAGGAGATGTAGAATGAGTCAGTCACCTCATTTTATTGTGAAGTGTTAAAAAAGAAAATTATGGGTAAACATTTAAAATTTTTAAAATTGTATTGTTTTGTGAAGTAAGAGTTCTTCCTTATACTGGAAACAGACCTTTCTTATCAATGAGTTTCTGGGATTTTGTTTTAACTTATAATTCTAAACAAGAAGCTTTGTAACAGTGTGCTTATATCTTCTCTAAAAATTGCTGTTTGTTGTTCTCTGACAGTCATTTTGGGGACCCATTCCCAATGCAGCTCATTTCAGATGGGTATAGTTTTAAAAATGTAGACCATTCTTAGCACTGTTAAAAACTCTAAGGCCTTAATAATTAAAGTCAAGCAAGTTCTATGCTGAAAGGGAACTTTCAGGAGAAGGGAAAGTACTAGGAAACATTCACTGGGTAGGGACTGATTATATAAAGTGTGGAATTGAGAGGAGTCTCCAAATTCAGATTAGACTGTTTTCTGCCACTAATGGGGTTCATGAAAGAAATTGGAGTTGTCCTGAATACTATGCCTTTTGGGAAGTAGTGGCTTTTAATGTGGGGTAGAAGTATGAGATACTTATCAGAAGTGTTTATAAGGGCAGATACTAGGGCTACCAGAAGCTAAGAATAATTTAATTTATGTTTAATTCATCCTTTTTAAAGTGATCCTTAGAAGCAATAATGATGGCTTAGAACTACAGCTGTTGCTTAATGACCTCAGCAATGCAAGAAGGGCTAAACTTAGCCAGTTAATAACGTTTTACAGGTATTTATTATGTGCTTTTTAGGTTTCAGGCCATATGCTCCTCACTGACAGGAAAAATAAAATAGAGTCTTTTCCCCTCAATAAAATATTTTACTGAGGCTAAACGGAGAAGACTTGGAGCTAGATGAATAAAACTAGGACTGAAGCAAACAAGGATGGTATTAGTTACCATTTATAGATGCTCAGATGCAAGGGATGCAGTTAGCTGCCAACTCCAACTGTTAGTTTTTTTTTAGGGTCCACCTCTGGTGTCAAGTTGAGGTCACACTATTCTCTAGGCACCTCCAGCAATTCCTGAGTAAGGCAGAGCAAGGACCTGGCCATTTCTGCTCCGTGTGGGACTTGCAGATAGACAGACTTTGCTCCAGGGTTTGTGGTTGGTTTGCTCTCATTCCTCCATTTTCCTATAACCTGTGTACTTCCCAGTAAACCTTTTGTGCACTTAACTATGTTTGGATATCTTCTTTATGGAAAAAACAACCTGTGACACCATTTATTCTGCTTAGCTCCATAGATATGGTTAGGATGGATTTGAAACCAAGCAATTGTACAATTAGTTTTGAAAGCAGAAGGGAGATGTAGATTAATACATAATCTTAGATACAAAACTGTGGGGTTGTCAAGGTCAAATGAGAGATCACTAGAAAAAGAACAGTGAGTAGGGGATTTACATAATAGCAAAATACATTGGAAAAGATAAAGGGTTAGGAAGTGTAATTTGCTCATAATAATACTCCACAAATACTTTGTTCATTGAGGTGAATAAAGGAAAATTAAATTACTTAAAACTCAGATATAAAAATTAGGAGTTACAAGGGGGATATAAATTTTGCTATATGTTAATTATATTGCTATCTTTTTAACATCTTTCTATATGATATTCTTCTTGAGTCTACTCAATCAAACACAATATCTTTTTTTTTTGGTTAATCCTTGCCCAAGGATATTTTTTCATTTTCTTTTTGGAGAAAGTGGGAGAGAGGGAGGGAAGCAGCAGGAGGAAGGAGAGAAAGAGATAGAGACATGTGAGAGAGACACATTGATTGACTGCCTCCCACATGCTCCCAACCTGAGCACTGTTTTATATCACTGATAGATCATGTGTTATTGTGTAAATTTCATGGCCTTTATAATCACAAAATTAGCTTTACCTGTATACTTTTAGGCAATAGATATATATTCACACATGTTTATACATATACTCTAATTTCAGTGCTCTTTTTACTTCAGTATACTATGAGCAAATCAAGAGTGAGTGGAATCTTTTATTCTTTAGGAATTTCTGGTTTAGATGAGGTAATATAATAATTATCAATATATCTATATATTTAAACACCATGTGTGTGGTCAAACATACAAATAATTGAATGTCAAAAAATAAAATATCGAAAGTAAAATTTAAAACACATACACACACATACACACACACAAAAAAACACACACACACACAAACAAACAAACAAACAACAACAAAACAACTTCTTGACCAAAGCTATGAAGGTGAGAATTAGTTTGGTACATGTATGAATGGAAAATACATCATCCTAACTATACTAAGAGATTTGTGAGAGGAATTATGGAAACTGAAGTTGGATAGGGCTGTTAATGAACATACTAATTTTTGCTTGAGGGATTAAGATTATTATTTGACTAGAGGCCCAGTGCACATGAAATCGTGCTCAAGTAGCTTGCTTCCCCTTGCCTCACCTGGCCAATCCGTCCTCTGTGGCTCATAGCCCTCTGCTGCTAGTAGCTCACACCTTGCCTGCCTGCCATGAGAGCCACTGCTCATTTGGTCATGACAGTGTTATGGCATCATGGCCACAGACCTTTTATTAGTATAGATATGAAAATGTATGCATTTAATATAGTGAATTTATGCATATTACATTATTTAAAATTAAGATACATTTTTTATTCAAAGTTTTGTAAAGGATGGTGGAGAACCAGATGTTAGGATGATTATTTAATTGTTTTATTTATAATATAAAGGAGAGAGTAAAGGGTGGAATCTTATACCATTAGCCTAAAGTTTTCTAGGTAGTGAAATTTTATGGACAGATGATAAGAGAATGTAGGAAGGTTTCCAGAGTCTAGATGAATGATAATAATAGAGGCTATAGATTTCAGTAATTTATGGGCCTCTTAAAATTTTGTTTCAGTTTACCTTTTCAATGTTTTTTTTTTTTAAATATATTTTATTGATTTTTTACAGAGAGAAAGGGAGAGAGATAGAGAGCTAGAAACGTCAATGAGAGAGAAACATCGACCAGCTGCCTCTTGCACACCCCCCACCGGGGATGTGCCCGCAACCAACGTACATGCCCTTGACCGGAATCGAACCTGGAACCTTTCAGTCCGCAGACCAACGCTCTACCCCTGAGCCAAACCGGTTTTGGCTCAATATTTTTTTTCTTATTATTTTATAAATAATACACTTCAGCTTGTTTAATATTTTTATATTTCTCTTCAATTACTTCATTTATTATTATCTGTTTGCCCCATGTTTTTCTTATGTAAATAAAGTATTATATACCTTTTTACATCTGCCCTGTTTATTCAAGAAGCTTTCCATTGAGCTAAACCTTCTGATAACATTACCGTTTTTTTTAAAATATCACTCAAATTGGAACTTTAACATATATTTTATCTTGGAATTCATAGGAAATGGTATATTAATTGAAGCAAAATTGATTAGACAAGAAAGAATTTGGAAATTAAGTGGTTAGGAAGATGTCCAGTTAAAACTGGGAAACATTGCAAAAACACAACAGAGTGATGAATGATCAAGAATGACATCAAAATACCAGGATTTCCCTGCCCAGGTGGCCTAGGTGGTTGGAACATCATCCTATACATCAAAAAAGGTTGCAGGTTCGATCCACAGTTGAGGCACATGTGGAAGGCAAGCTATTAATTCTTCTCTCTCACATCAGTGTTTCTCTCCCTCTGTCTCTCCTCTTTCTTTTCTCTCTCTAAAATCAATAAATGATGACATATCCTTGGGTGAGGATTAAAAAAAACTGATTACCAGGATTAAGTGTTAGGCTATGAGCAAAGGAAATTAACAGGGAGCTCTTCGGGTAAGTACTGATCTGGAAAGGTTTATTGTCTCCAACTTTAGGCCTCAGAATTGGAAGGAGAGTAGAGTTTTTATGTCGGAGATTTAGTAGCTCCAGAGGAAGGAAAATATAATTTCAGAAATAGAGCATTGTATATTACAAATAGCTCTTCCTGCATATTGTGAGAGATTCCAGTAGTATGATTAAGCTTGGTAAAAATAACTATATTTGATCTTGGTTACTATGAATCAGTCAGCTATTATTTGAGAGCATTGAATCTTTTTCATAGATAGGGATAATAAGATTAAAAAAAAAGCCCCCTGCTATGGGTCCTCCCTCCAATGCTCCTGCATTCAGCACATTACCTTCTTTCAACAATTATGCCATCAGACAATATCCATCTCAAAGTAAGCACTAAAATTTGTTCATTCTCCTAATGCCCAACCCCAAATATCCTTCCTGGAATCCGATCTTTACTTCCTTTTGTTTATAAATGAGATTATTTCAGCATTATACCTCATTATCTATTTTCCTCTCTGCTTCAATTTTCAGCATTAACTAAAAGGATAAAGTTGCTGATGAAACTCAGAACAAAGACTTGTTTTCTTTTAATATTCAGTGAAATTAATTTCTCTAATTAATTAGAATATTGCTGCTAATAGTTTTCTGGTATCTGTTTCTATTTAAATTTATTTATGTCCTATTTCCTTTGAAGGTGGCTATTTTATGTGAATGATTTTTACTATAGGAATGGATACTGCTTTACAGCAGGTTGTATTTTATTTGTTTTTGACACCTTTTACCCAGCACAGTGATATGCACATAAGAGCACTCAACAAAATATTGATTTAAAATAATATTTATCACATTTACAATAAATATAGTTCAAACTCTAAGGTTATTTTGTATTTTTACTCATAACTCATGAAGTTATTTTCTGAAAATATTAATCTACTGTGATTCTATGAAAAGATAGCTAACACAATTCTTATTGAGATTTTTATATGTGGGAAGAGAAGAATCTAAAGACCATAGGTTAAAAATAACATGCAAGTAAAAAATAAAGCATAGAGTGTAACAGGATCTTAAAACATTATGACTATGTAAATAAAATGGATTTTCTTGCCAGTATTGTATTACTAGAACTCAGAACATCCTCAAAAATAGAAAAGGTAAAGAGGTTACTAGAGAAAGTAAAGGGGTTAATAGATACTGTGGCCATTATAATAAAATTTATTATCTCAGAAATTCTAGAGGCTAATGATATAAACAGACTAATAATGAATTATGTGGGTCAATTAATCATAAATAATTACTGGGTTATTTAAGAAAATAAAAATGTTGTGCTGCATAGCCTTAATTTTTCATAGCATGTTTCTTTAGCTACTATTAGTGGTAGGATACTTATAAATGGTAATTGTTCTTACACACTATGCCAAGTAATTTCCCCCATAAATTTTAGAAATTCTGATGTAATCTTGAAAATACTAGTTCAGAGACACCATTAAAGTTTTATACAAGATACACACTTTTTAAAATTGGTGCAAAGTCTTTATGTTAGAAATAGTGTATATTCTCAACTTCTAAATATTTATAGGAAATGCGTATTCTCATTTTGCAAGGAAGATCTTAGTGGAGAATAGAGGTAGAATAAAATATGTAAAACCCATACCTTTCCTTTTTAGTTTCAACTTTTGAGTTCAGTGAAATGTGAAAAACCTATCATACGTGTTTTTAGTATTTCTTCCTATCATATAGAGATCCATGATCATTAGAATTCATGAGCACCTAAATGCAAATCTGGAACTTACTGTCCTCAAGGCAAAATGTAATGCTTGCTGACTATCATTAACTAATGGTACACCTCAAGAGTTTGACTGTATTTTTTCCATCTTTAAACTTTATTACTGTATTTTTATTCAGGGTAAAAAAAATGATGGGTCCATTTTCACTGAAGTGGGCTGGATTTATGTATGTATTCACCTCTCATCAGTGTCAAAAGGAATTGTGCCCATCATTCCCTGGACAACAGGATGAAAGCCTGTACTCAGATTGGACACTAGGGATATCAGCTGTACACACAAGATCAGTGTAAAGGTGACAAGAGAAATACACTTAGTTCATCCAAGCCAGCGTATTTTAACAATTTGAAACTTGTATAACAATGTTCATGAAATTATTAACTTGCTCATACAAGAGAGCTAATGTCACCATTTTTAAATCCAGTGAAATGTATCATCTAAAATGTGCTTTGCAAAGACTGCAAATGCAAAACCCTTTAAGCTCTCTTTTTTCCTCCCTAATAACAAAGATAACAAAAACAATAAAATGACATTCTTTACCACTTACTTAGAATGAGTTTTTATTTGTTCCAGGTAAAAGAGAGTGGTTATGGCTATTTCAGTGTATTTCAATATTGGCCTAAGCTTTGAATGACAAAGTTTGTGTTTTAGAAATTGATAGGACTGAATTTTCTCAAAACAAATTTAGGTACTGTGTCTTAGAAAATATTAAATATGAAATAACATTGCTGTTTTTAGAGATATTCCAAATAGGCATGGATTTTTGCTGACAGTATTCTCCTAGGAAGCTCAGAGAGACTCATAGTAAATTGCAGGCATGCCCTTATATGTAAGTCTTTGTTTAATAAAATATAAGCATTCAGACAATTCCTCTTTTAATAGTTTAAGAACCTAATATAAGGCTGTTTGTATCTTTGGAAGTCCTGGTAAACTACTGTTTTGAGTCATTTTATCCAGCCATAGGAATATTGGACTTCATGTGAATAATAAGCATGTGTATTATGGCTGAAATATTTCCGATAAAGACAGTAGAACTGAGGTTGTTAAAGAAACTGTGCTAATACACTGTGAAGTCACACAAATTGAGATTTGCACTGAATCATTTGTGAGCTGGCTAACAGGGTCAGTGCTAGTACTTTACTAAACCTAACCTACATAATAAAGAGGTAACATGCAAATTGACCATCACACCATCGTACAGATGGCCACCCCATGTGATCACAAGATGTCCAGCAGGGGAGGGCAGTTAGGGGTGACCAGGCCAGAAGAGGAGGGTTGTTGAAGGGGGACCAGCAGGGAAGGGCAGTTGGGGGCTACCAGGCCTGTAGGGAAGAGCAGTTAGGGGCTACTGGGCCAGCAGGGGATGGGAGTTAGGGGTAACCAGGCTGGCAAGGGAGGGCAATTGGGGGTGATCAGGCCAGCAGGGAAGGGTAGTTGGAGGTGATCAGGCCAGCAGGGGAGGGCAAGTTGGGGGCAATCAGACCTGCAGAGGAGCAGTTAGGCATCAATCAGACTGGCAGGGGAGTGGTTTGGGGGTGATCAGGCTGGCAGGCAGAAGCAATTAGGGGCAATCAGGCAGGCAGGCAAGCGGTTGGGAGCCAGCAATCATGGATTGTGAAAGGGATATTTGACTGCCTGTTTAAATGGGCAATTGGATATTCCTTAAGGGATCCCAGATTGGAGAGGGTGCAGGCTAGGCTGAGGGACACCCCTCCCCCTGCCATTGCACACATTTTGTGCACCAGGTCTCTAGTAAATATTTCCTGAGTATGTGTATGTATACTATATATATATATGTATATATTGGGATAGTATATGTATCACATCATCTATTATATAACTCACCCATTAAATAATCCACCTTTTGCTCTAGCATTAGGTGAGGGGAGAATAATTATATGAATTTGAAATAGTAATTTTAATCCTTATTATTGCAACAAAAGCTTATATAAAGCAGCACTTACATATATTCTGAAGTTCAAAAATGAGTATATTATTCGGAGTTGCAGGAGGCTATAACTTCAATTTTAGAAAACATTGAGTCAATTTGATAATTTGCCAACGTATGTTTACTAAGGATATTTAAGTTAATTATGATGTTTTACTTTAAAAATATAATGATGTATATGGCTTCTATGTTAACTTATTAAAATTTTTTCCTTATGGTAAATATAGCCCCTCCTCAGATTCTAAACCCAAATTTAAAATGTATAAAGTCTCTAAAATGCTGGGAATGTTTAAGGTGTTTAGGATATAGAAGATCAACCTAAACATTAGTAATCTGTTGGCTGTCCCTATCTGTTGCTCTTTTCTTCTCTGTGCATAAAAACCAGACAGTGTTCAAATATGCCTAGAAATATAGACTCTTGGGGTATATATTTTACTCTTAACAAAAATGTATGCTTTTTCCTTTAAAAATCACTGTTTAATTGCCCATCATTAAATTTTACGCCATCATGTGAACTTGTGTCTTTTGGGGATTACTTGAGCAGCATTGAAAACTATTATTTTAACTAATTGAGTTAATAGATGTGGTTTAATAAAAATACATAATTTTATCATGAGTGTGTGTAGCATTCAGCCTGTGCTTTTTACTGTGTTTTTCTCAGTTTCAATGTCTTTCTCTTGCTTCTCATCTTTTTCACATCCACATAGAGGATGTCATTAAATTATGAAATATTTTTGAGAAGTATAGAATTTAAATATTCACAAAATAATAACTTTGTGCCAATGCCTAACCTAGTCATGGATATACTAATTAGCACTCAATGCATATTTGTTGAATAAACTAATAAACTTTCAAACTAATCAATATTTTTATTGCTGCCATTTGTGAGTTGGTACTTCCAACAGAGGTTGAAGAATTCAAAGTGGTGCAGGAATATTGAGATAAGTAAACATACTCCCAGTACTCTTACAGTATAATTTCTTCTAGGAGTGAGAAATGTTCTTAACTATGATATAAGGTAGAATACACTAGCCCTTTGACAGTTCTGAACAAAATAATATTTATTATGTAGTGTTCATTATATTATTTTTAAAGAGTGATCTTTAGGTAATCCAATACAGAATGATCCTCAATTATCACCATATAATTTGTTAACTGGTATACAAGGTAATACATGTATTAGGAAAGAGTATTATGAGTAGAATGGCACTGTCATAAAAGTAATAATTAATGAACAACATTTTTGGAGAGATTTTCAAAGAAACAAACCTGTACCCTCTGAAACTTCCTCATGCCTTTACTTTATCTAGCTAGTATCAGTTATTATTATTCTTGAGCTAGCATTGTATTCTCTAAATTTAAAATTATAACCTACATAAATAGGGTATTGAGATAGAGAATTGTAGGAGGAAGCCTATGTTTTACAAGATTGTCACAGAATGTTTTTCTGAGGAGGTAATATTTAAAGTTAAGATCTGAACAGTAAGAAGTTAGCCATGCAAAGTATAGGAAGGAGTGGTCTAGGCAGAGAGAAAAGCTTGCACAAGGAATTGAGGCATGCAATATCTTGTTTAATTTGAGTTGGGTTCAAGGATTGAATGAAATCCAGTGTGGTAGGAGTATAATATACAAAGTCTAGTAGCAATGAGATGAGTTTGGCTGTGTGGTCAAGGACCATATTTTGCTGTTGTTTTGTTTTGTTTTCTAGCTTATGGTAAAGACTGAGCACCTTAGGCAGTCTAGCAGAGTATTTAAAGCTAAGGAGAAGAAGAAAAAAAAAGCTGAAGAGAAGCATAATCAGATGTACTTTTAATAAATGTATTGTACTTTAGTAAATGTATTGTGAAAGCCAAGATGAAGACTGAGACCTATAGGAGGCTATTTATGGTTGGAGGCAGTTCTTATAGTTTAGACTAGAAGTGAAATGAAAATAGAAGTGAACAGACTTGAAATACATTTAGAAGGTAGCATGGCAAAGATTTTTGATGAATTATATTGTTAGGAGGGACAGACAAAGAGATTACTAAAATAGAGGAAAATGTCTAGAAGTAAGAAAATACAAGAATGATCACATAAGTTGAAGAGTTAAGAATGGGTAAATTTGAGGTTGAAAAGTATTTGCAATTGGTTGTTACAGATTTGGTTGCAAAACAGTTGTCTACATTTTTTGTCCTACTTTGTTTAATAGAAAGATTTGAACCCAGATGAAAATAGAAGCAACATTATTAAAAGTTATATTTTGATAGTGTTGACATTGTGTATTATATTAAAATTATTCTTGGCAACTGTAAGAAAATATAACTATAAAAAGAATACAGGAGCTCAAAAGTACCTACTTATTTGTTTTTCTATCAAAAAATATATTTTGTCATGTAAATGTAAGAATTGATTAGCAAAAAAATTTTTAGTGAAAAATAAAAATTGAGATTTATTCTAAGACCAGTTTATATTTGTCATGAACATTCAAAAATTCTTGCACAGTGAGTCATCACATTGAAACAAATCATTTTCAATAAATAAATTAGAGAACATAACATATAAAATTTAAAATATAGAAATTCAAAGATATTTATTTAAATATGTATCTATTGTATGATATAGGGATTTGGGCAGAAAATTGTAAATACAGGGGACCAAGACACATATTCAAGTGTCTCTGTTAAATTATAGAATAAAGATATTTGCACAAGTGGACAAGTCAAGGTGGATATGATAATGAGTTACCTATTTTAAAATTCTGCCAGCTATCACATATTAGAGAGTTTATGTGAATTTTCTCCCAATGGATGAAGGTGGAGCTAGTCATCAAAATTAGAAGTAAGTATAGTAGGTTTAGAGGAAAGTTATGACTTCAATTTTCTTGAGTGTAAAATGTCTCTGATATTTTCTAGGTAAAAGAGCATAGCTCATGATCGTTATGAATATGACATAAATTAATATTTACATAGAGCTTTAAAACAGTGACAAATGATAAGCACTATACAAGTATTCCAGACACAAATAAACAGAAGCAAACATCTCCCAAAGGAGATTTATTTGAAGATAGATATTTAGTCTTCAGAATTAAGACCAGTGGTTCTAGTCAAGGAAAGCATAATAGGATGGTTTTTCAAAATACAAATGTATATCCCCTCCCAAGATTCTTTTTTTTTTTTAATGTGGCAGTCTGTTATTGATTTCCTACCAATGTCCGTCTTTATCCTTTTTATATATATATATATGAGATACTCAATTTAACGTCAGGCAGCAAATTACGTAGCAAAAGGCTGTATTTTTTGTACTCTCCTTTGTAGTTATGGGTGACCAATGAGAAATAAACTAAAGTTATCTGAAAGGATGTGGATGGAAAGTTTCTTAAGACACATGGCCTGTATTTTATCATTTCACCCTTTCTCCAAATTGCTGACTGAGATACACATATTGTGTTTGGAGCTTAACTAGCTATTTTACTCCAGAGTCAACATTGGGTGTAGAAGCCAGTTAGATGCAGTAAGGTAGAGATGACAAATTTTTAAAGAGCCTGAGTTCTTGACCTCATGGATCCTCTGAATCACTCCTGGATGGACTATGAAGAGAAAAGGGATAACTACAATAGTATTAGTTATTAAAACATTTCCAACCACTTTACAGATAGTGCCCAGTTTATATCTGAAAGTGGCCCATTATCTGGGAAGCTCCTTTCAATATCTTATTCCTTCCACACATGTCTGACTTGTGATGATTCGTGTCCAATTTCTCTCTCTTTCTTTTTACTACCTTTTAGTGTTCTGTGAAGCAATTTTTCATCTCCTTTCTTACTCTGAATTTTCCTTTAGGCTTTCTGGGCAGCACTAAACACTCAATACTTTTCGGTTTATTTCTTTATTTCTCCTCCCCCTTAGTTCCTTTAATTATACCATCTTCCTGAAATGCCCCCTTTTATTCAATATCTCTTAGAGCATTGTCATTAACTCTTAATAGAAAAGTAATTAATCCAAATAGCACACAATGGCATTCTTTTCACCTTTCCTAACTCTTGCTTGTCTCACAGATTTTGTTGTTTTAAAATGAAAATCAATGATGATGTTTAACAGAAAAGTCTTTCATAACTCTAAAATATATATGAGATTATCATTGGTGTCATTGCTTTTATTTTGTTTCCACAGCATATACTTTCTTCTGTTGATTTAATAAGTTCTAATAAACAGAGAAAACATATTTCCTCTCTTTTATCTGAATTAAAGACAAAAGATATTGGCAAAAAATCAAGACATCTCATTCAAAAAGGTTAGTTATATGGATTTTTAAATTATATTTGAAGAATAGATTTTGATGAAGAGCAATTAAATTTTTTAGAAATTGGACATATTAATTAAGACTCCATGAGATTTAAGTTGAGCACTCTAGATAAAATATTCATATCTCATTTAACATTTTACAAAAAAAAATGTATTCCTAATACACATGCTTACACTCCTCCTATATTATCCCAATAGAATTATATTATCACTATTTGGGGGTTAACTAATATTTAATATTTTAATTTTATGACTATATAAATATTATAGCTGAGCCATACAATATATTAGGGTTAATTTTGCTTCCTTATAGAGTTTATTTAACTTGCTTGAAAATCTTATACCACTGCTGTTTCCAAGTGCATTACATATTTCTTCAAGTTATTTCTACTTTAGCCTTTCATTTTGCTGAATTCTTCAAAACTGCTTACTGACTAAAGCAATGTTAAAGGCTATCATTTCTTCAACTGTGATCTCAGAGAATGTATTTGTCTCTATGCTATGTGGGGACCCTGTCTATAACTTGTGAATACGGATAAGTATTATATTGTCTTATATTATCAAATTATGCAAAACAGTTTATCGCTTTTGTTTTAAAACATTATCCAAATACCAGTTTTACTAATTATTTGCTTTTAATAAATTTATATGTTTATCTTCTTTAATTTAAATTACACCTATAACTCTTTCTACTTTTTATCTTATATTGCCTTATCAAATATTTTTTTTCTTTATGAAAATGATATATCACTGCAGTTCTAGTTTTTAAAGAGACATGATACTTCATGAATGCTTTTTCTATTTTATAATAACCAATGTCAATAAATAAATTCAATTAAAAATTGTTTTTTAAAAGAAATTAAGCCTTAGCCGGTTTGGCTCAGTGGATAGAGCATCAGCTTGCAGACTGAAGGGTCCCAGGTTCGATTCTGGTCAAGGGCATGCACCTTGGTTGCAGCCTCCTCACTGGCCAGGGCTCTGGTCAAGACGTGTGCAGGAGGCAACCAATTTATCTCTCACACCAATATTTCTCTCTGTCTTTCCCTCTCTCTAAAAATCAATGGGAAAATATCCTAGTGTGAGGATTATAAAAAAATAATAAATAAAATAAAAAAGAAATTAAGCCCAGCCAGTGTTGCTCAGTGGTTGAGCATCAACCAATGAATCAGAAGGTCACAGTTCCATTCCCTGTCAGGGCACATGCCCAGGTTGCCCAAATAGGGGGTGTGCAGGAGGCAGCCAATGGATGATTCTCTCTCATCCTCCCTCTTTCTTCCTCTCTGTGAAATCAATAAAAATATATTTTAAAAGATAAATGAAATATATAAATACCTTGATTTTTACTAAAAGGATATGGCATACTAGACAGACATTGTAACCCTTAAAGTGTGTATTATGTTAGTGTTTTTTAATCTTTTTATAGTAAGTATAGCTGAAAAATGAGCCCATTTCTGTAGCTATATCAGAAAAGCATTTATATTTAAAATATAGTTATGAGGAAGTAAATTCAAATCCTTTGCAAAAAGTATTTGCTGCTATGAAACACATTTCTGAGAACAAAACTGCTATTTTCTTATTCAAAATGTAAAGTCAAATGGTTTGTTATTTGAGAGCCTTTATGTCAAAATGCCTGGTCAGACTTATATAATCTTTCATTTGCCCTCATTACATACTTTGTCTTGCTCTAAATCCACCTAGGAGACTGATATGAAGACTTGAGAGAAGATTTTATATTTACATTTTCTTCCTCCAACATTTGTTTTTCAAATTCACTCAGTTTATCATATCTTGCTGATTTCACTCCACTTGTGCTTTAGGCAATTTTAACAGTTTTTTTCCTTTCTTCTAAATTGTTTGCTGGAATAACTGAATTTTAGCCCAGAATATAAAATAGTATCAACTAAATCACTTCACATAAACAAATAGAGCAGACACATGCATATAAAACTAGAAATCTTTGTTGCTACATTTAAAATTAAAAGCAAAAAAATACTTTTGTATCAGTATAATAGCTCAAATCAGTTTAAAAATGTTTTTAATATTCTTCTTACCGAGAATAAAGAGGGTTAAGATTATATTAAAATAAAAGTAAATATAATTTGATGGACAAAAAGTAGACTTTTGAATTTCATACATTTGGACTTAATTTTGATTCTAAGTAACAATGTCATACATTGCATTACCTGCTTCCCATGTAGTTATGTAGGAATTATGTTACTATTTATGTCCATCTGACTTTGAGCAAAAGTGAAACATCACTTGAGCGTGAAAGCAATTAAGATCACCCTTCTCTCCCCTGCAATGTAGATCCTGGAGGCCATGTGTTCCATTAACATATCCTCAAGGTCCCACTGACACACATTGGATCTTAGATGACAGATAGATGAATCCTTACTGTGCTAAGCTATTGAAATTTCAGGGTTTATATGAGATAGACGTTAGGATTAATTATGCTATAAATACAGAATTTGGTTCCATAACAAAAACCTTAAATAAGGTCTCATCTTAGTGACCACATGGGAAAACTGATGTCAGAGATTGGGAAAATGGCAATCTAAGTTTTGTAGTAGCAAATTAAGAGAGTATTAATTGCACTGCACTCTGTTTGGTAAGTTACCCTAAAGAAAAAAGAGCTCACCAAACTGAAGATGGTTTTCAAGGCAAAATAAAAGAGAATGGAGAGTTCTGAAATATAGTTCCTTGCATCTTTGGAAAGCTATCTGCTTTGATAACCCTGAATAATAAAACATGAAGTTTAATAACACTTTTGGACAAAGACCCAAACCTCTTAGTTGAAAATAATAACTCAGGATAGAGTGTAAGTAGATGGGATTCCCACCTGTTGTCCCAGATAGCTTTATAGTAGCTTCCATTAAATTGCTAGAGTGAGAGAGATTGGAAGAAAGTAAGGGGGAAAATAGCAGTTCTAAGCACTGCATATGACTCCAAAGAATTTTTTTTTTAATTGAGATAATATTGGCTTATAAACTTTCATGTTTCAGGTGTGCAACATTATAATTAGATGTCTGTATATACCACATTGTACTCACCACCAAAGGCTTAGTTTCTATATGCCACTATACAATTGACGCCCTTCACCTATTTTGTCTGCCTCCATGAGTTTAATTTTGGTTTTGTTTATTTTGTTTTTGTTTCATGCTCCACATAGAATGAGATTATATGGTATTTTGACTGTTTCACTTAGCATAATACCCTCGTGATCCATTCATATTGTTACAAATGGCAAAATTTCACTTTTTTATGACTTAATAGTATTTGTGTTGTGTGTATTTCACATGTTCTTTATCCTTTCATTTGTGGACACATAAGTTGTTTCCATATCTTGGCTATTGTGAATAATACTGCAATGAATATAAAAATAATCCAAGTAAAGATTGTAGGAAAAAGTATATCAAGCAAAGGCAACAACAAAAGCCATAATTGGGAATAAGCTTCAGGTTTGAGGCTCAAAATGAAGTCTTATGAACTAGTATATAGTGAGTAAAGAATGGTAAGATTAGATAAACAGGAAGAGCCTTCTAAGCCAAAGTAACCTAAGTATCAAAACAGGTTTACCTGTGGTACTAATCTCCATATCCTATATAATAATAAAAGGCTAATATGCAAATAGACTGAACAGTGGAACAACCGAACAATCTCTATGATGTGCGCTAACCACCAGAGGTGTGTGCAGAACATGGCAGGCATTGGCCCACAGCAGGATGATGGAGCAGGTGAGCGGGGGTGTCAGAGTAAGGCAAGGCACCAGGGGCTGTCATTGGGGCAAGCCTCTGGTGGTTACTGAAAATGCTTTGCTCCCCCATGCTGCAATCCTGCCTAGCACTCACACCTGCTGCTGGCACTGGTCCTGATCACTGGACGCCATCAGCGAGTGTGAACAGCGCTTCTGGCCCTGATCACCCTGAGGGCTTCTCCACCTCTCCTGGTTCCTGAGGGGTGATCAGGGTGGCAGCTGCTGTTTGAAACTGCTGACTGCACTGACCTTGCTCACACCCTCTGCTGACACTGGCCCCAATTGCTCCGCACCATCAGCAGGTGCGAGCAGGGCTGGTGCCATCAGTGCTTGAGAGCAGTGGCAGTGTGAGCGGGGCTGCTAGTGGACAGGGGACCAGGGGCCACAGTGGAGGGCCTGGGTGGGGGTGCAGAAGAGGGTCTGAGAATCGTCCCTGGGCCTACCACAGCCTCGTGGCCCACAGTTCCTTTCAAAGTGCACAGATTCGTGCACTGGGCCCCTTGTTTATCTATAAATATAACCCTTTTCAGCCATATTCATAAAAGAAAAAAATATATTCATAACCCCATAAGTCAATATATTTCAAACAAATGATAGGTGGCCAAAGCCTAAGTCATATTGTAAATTCATCAAAATCAAAATCAGATTGAGAAGAGGACTTCTAGAATAGTAGAGGGGGCAGCCTGACACATATTTTCCCCAGCAAAATCACCATTTAGCTTGTAAAAATTATAAAAATAAATTATTTAAAATTCCTAGAAATGAGCCTAAGGACAAATAACAAAAAGAGAAACACTTTATTCAAGAAAATATATTAAATTTTGGTAAGAAGAGTGAAAATCTGTGACATTTGAGCCATTACCTGCTCCTTTGTCCTCATCATACTTGTTCCAAGTTGAAGAAACAAAAGCTCTATCAAGAACACTCTACTTTAAACCTATCATGCCAAAAAGACAGGTTCTCTTTTCTCTTGTGCCCAGTATAAGACTACAGTTTTACCATGGAGGGTTAGGTTGCTGGCATTTTTCATTTCACCCAGCCTGTGTTGCAGAAGGCACAGACAGAAGCCTGAGGATCCCTATACCCCCTCCCAGCCTCTACCTCAGGCATGGTAGGGTGAGAATATGGGGCTAGATTACCCTCACTCCAGCTGCTCTTAAAGTAGAGCTTCCATACTGGGAAGGGCAAGCAAATAAGACCTGTGGCTACCACTCCGCTTTCCCTGTGCCTGCTCATAGAGCAGGATTGTCACCCAGGTGTAGACCCCCTCTTCTCACCCCTATTCCTGGGCAATGGAGTGGAACACTCCTCCATCCCTGTTCCTGTGCAAAAGAGTGGACCCCTTCCTCTCCCCCCACCACCCCCTGCTCCTGTGCAGTAGAGCAGAATTTCTTCCCAGGATTAGAGACAGACACTAAGGATGAAGAGTTCTGCAGCTCTGACTGAAGTGTTAGAGTTTATCTGAAACAGAAGGAAGATTCTATGCCTAAAGGCATTGTTGAAAAAAAGTGAAGGTTTTGGTGGAGAACAGTTAAGAGGGTGCTCATAGTTTCCTAGTATTGGTAGCAATAAGTGAAATGACGGAACTACCAGAAGTTTAACAGAGATACCAGGGGGAGCAACAGCAAACAGCCCTCCAGGGATCATAGTCAACCTTAAGGATCCAGAAGTTTGTGCCTATTTGCTAGGTTTTACCCACTTGGGAGCAATTAGAAGAGGAAATGGGACAGATTTAAAGGTATTTTCCATCCACACAGATGTTTTAACATAAGTCACAAGCTTCACTGGCACAAAGGGTCTAAGGAAAACCTCTGACCAAACGCTGGCTGAACAACAAGCTATTTTGACCCAAGGTCAACTCCTAACAAGCCCGGTTTAAGAATAAAATCACACACATTTCTGGTAGTCTAGAAGATTGCATGCTCTCAAACATTGTTCTACCAGTTTCAGGCTTAACATAAGGCAAAAACATAAAATCTGAACTGTGATGGCAACCTCTAAACACACACACACACACACACACACACACACACACACACACACACCCCAAAAGTAAAATGTAAAAACCTTCACTGGCTGAAGGGAATAAAACACATTTAAAAAATATATATATATTATTGATTTTTAACAGAGAGGAAGGGAGAGAGATAGAGAGCTAGAAACGTCGATGAGAGAGAAACATCGGCCAGCTGCCTCTTGCACACCCCCTACTGGGGATGTGCCCGCAACCAATGTACATGCCCTTGACAGGAATCAAACCTGGGACCCTTCAGTCCGCAGACCGACGCTCTACCACTGAGCCAAACTGGCTTTGGCTAAAACACACATTTTGACCAATAAATGTGCCTATGTTTAATGGAGGGCAGGGGTTTTGAACTTGGCTGAAAGATTTAAAAAGGGGACATCTATCTAAAGATTTGTCAATTTTGTTGATCTTTTGCAAAAACCAACTTACATTTCCTCATGTACTTATATTTGCTTTATCATTTTTCTCCTGTTTGTATTGGGTTTAGTTTATAATTTTTTACTACTTTCTTAAGGGTTGGAAGGTTATACTAAGATCTTCCTTCATTTTGAACATAGGGTTTTATAGATATAAATTTCCTTCTGAGCACTGCAGTACTTAAATTTCATAATTTCTTTTGGTTTTCATTCATCTTATTTTATACACATGTATGTATGAGAACCCCATATCCCCATTCAGGACTACACTATTTAATTCCTACATATTTGTGAGTTTCAAAAAAATTTATATTTTTGCTTTTGAATTTAATTACTTTATGGTTAAAGGTCATGCTTTTTATGATGTAATCATTCTCAATTTATTAAAAATTATTTCATAACCTACTATATGACCTATCCTGGGAAATGTGGGTACTTGAGAAGAGTATGTATTCTGCTGTTGTGAATGGACTGTTAAATTTGATTATTTCATAATGTGGTGGCCTTCTATGTCCTTGTAGATCATTTGCTAAATCTTTTTTTTTTCTAGTGCTGAATAATATTTTATTGAATATATGTACCCAGTTTATTTTTCCATTCATCTACTGAGGAACATATTAGTTACTTTCATGTTTTGACCATTATGAATAAAGCAGCTGTAAACATCCATGTGTAGGTTTTTATGTGGGCATACTTTTTAGTTCATTGGGTTAAATACTGAGGAGCATTGTGGGGAGGAAGAAAGTAACCTTTATACTTCCAGGTTCCTTCTCCTGATTTTTGTTTTTGTTTTATTTTATTTTTATTTTATCCTGGTTTAATAATTAAATCAACATGAGGCAGATGAATGAGAAAATAACCAAGTTTAATTAGACATGTATGTATGGGAACCCTACATACATGAGGGGTTCAGAAGGTAAAATGAAGTATGTATGACATCCTGAGCTAAGGAATGTGGTAAGAGGACTGGAGCTTCAAAGTGGTGGAGGATAATCTTCAATCAATAGGAAAAACAGGTGTTCAGTAATGAGGTGTTTGTTCTGCCCTATAGATAGGTCATGAAAAGTTATTTCTGGAAATAACTCTTATTAAGGGCCAGGTCTCTAATTTAAAATTTTCTAGGTAGTTGAGGGTTCTGTGGCAGAAGTTATCTGGAGCCTGCAGGATCTTACTTGCTTTTAGCTCAAAATAAAGAATATACCAACATTCTATATCTTGAAGAGGCTGTTCTGAAACCCTTTGGTACTATTATGTTTAGCTTTATAAGAAAGCACCGAACTGTCTTCCCTTGTAGCTGTAACATTGTGTACTTACACCAGCAATGAATGAGTTCCTGCTGTTCCACACCCTCCCCAGCAGTTGCTACTCTCGGTGTTTTAGATTTTTCTCTATTCTGATAGCTGTGTAGAGTTACGTCTTTGTTACTTTAATTTGAAATTCCTTATTGACATAGCTTTTGAGCATCTTTTCATATGTTTATCTACCATCCATATATAATCTCCTGTGGGGTGTCTGTTTTTGCCTATTTTATTAAATAGACTAGTGGCCCAGTGTACAACATTCATGCACGGGGGTGGTGGGAGATATCCCTCAGCTCAGCTTGCACTCTCTCCAATCTGGAACCCATAGAGGGATGTCCCACTGCCCATTTAGGCCCGATCCCACTGGACATTCCTCTCACAATCCAGGACTGCTGCTCCCAACTGCTCACCTTCCTGCCTTCTTGATTGCCCCTAACTGCTTCTGCCTGCCAGCCTAATCACCACCTAACCACTCCCATGACAGCCTGATTGATGTCTAACTGCTCCTTTGCCAGCCCGTTTTGCCCCCAACTTCCCTCCTCTGCTGTCCTGGTTCCCCCTAACTGCCCTCCCCTGCTTGCCTGATCACCCACAACTGCCCTCTCTTGCAGGCCTGGTCCCTCCCAACTGCCCTCCTCTGCTGACCATCTTGTGGTGGCCATCTTGTGTCCACATGGGGGCAGAATCTTTGACCACATGGGGGCATCCATATTGTGTGTTGAACTTCTGGTCAATCTTCATATTCTTTTATTAGATAGGATAGAGGCCTGGTGTATGGGTAGGGGCCAGCTGGTTTTGCCTGAAGAGTGTCTCAAATCAGGGTGGGGGTTCCCCTGGGGCATGGGGTGGCCTGGGTGAGGGGCCTGTGGTGGTTTGAAGGCTGGCCATGCCCCTCTGTGACTCAAATGGAAGCCCTGGTATCTGAAATTTATTTATTTATCTTCTAAATTGAAACTTTGTAGCCTGGAGCAAAGCCAAGCCTCCTGCTTGCTCCATGGTGGCAGTCATTTCTGTTGTAATTTATTTACCTGCTATAATTGAAACTTTGTATGCTTGAGTGGAGGCCTGGGCTAGCCAGAGTGTGTGGAAAGCTTGGCTTCCTCCATTGCCAGGGAAACCCAAGCCTCCCTCCTGCTCTCTGTGGCCACAGCCATCTTGTTTGGGGTTAATTTGTATACTCTCTCTGATTGGCTGGTGGCTGTGTCTTGTGAGCGTGGTTAGTGGGTGTGGTGGAGTAATGGTTAATTTGCATAGGTTTGTTTGCTTTTCTTTTTTAAAAAATATATTTTATTGATTTTACACAGAGAGGAATTGAGAGGGACAGAGAGTTAGAAACGTCGATGAGAGAGAAGCATCGACCAGCTGCCTCTTGCACACCCCCCACTGGGGATGTGCCCGCAACCAAGATACATGCCCTTTACTGGAATCAAACCCTGGACCTTTCAGTCCACAGACTGACGCTCTATCCACTGAGCCAAACCAGTCCCGGCTATTTGCCAGGGCTCTGAGGATCCAAGCTCCCAGCCCCTCCTTTTTGCCTTTTATTTTTTCAGCGCCTCTTTAAGCAGAGGCCAGCGCCAGCTTGGAAGCAGGTATCTGGGATTTATTTATCTTCTATAATTAAAACTTTGTAGCCTTCAGCAGAGGCCAGGGCTGGCCAGGGCAGGCAGGAAACTTGGGCTCCTCCATCTCCAGGGGCAACCCAAGCCTCCTGCTCACTTCAGCTTTGTGACCGCCAACATCTTGTTTGGGTTAATTTGCATACTCATTCCTCATTGGCTGGTGGGCGTGGCTTGTGCGCATAGCAGGGGTACTGTCAATTTTCATGTTTCTCTTTTACTGGATAGGATGATAATAAAAGTATAATATGCTAATTAGACCAGAAAGCTGAACAACCTTCTGGACATCCTTCTGGACGGCTTTCAGATCTTCCAGGGCTGTGAGGGCTAAGGCAAGCTGCTGTGGCTACGAGGTCAAGCCCCTTGCATGAATTTCATGCATTAAGCCTCTAGTATTAAATATATCTCAATAAAGATCTTGAAAAAAATCATATGTAAAGTATGTTGGATGTCCAAAAATGGGGATATTTATTTGAGATGTTGTCACCAACAGCAACCATATCCTTGCAATTAAAACAATTAGTTGTAAGAAACCTCATTTTTTAATGTTCAAATAATAATATTTTAAGTATCTTACATATTAATATACATCTTATAAGTATGTTTATTGCTTTCATGTTTGCCATGTTTTTTTCTTTTTTGGTTTTGTTTTATTGTTTGGTGTTTTTTTTTTGTGTGTGTGTTTTTAAGTATAAGATTTTGTGGTTAGCATGGAATTCATTACACTTTTTTCCCTTATAGACTGTAGAGAAGTAGACTTCTGTACAGCATTTTCACACAATATATCTAATTTTCAAAAATGTATAATGATATTAAGAGGGAAAATTTCTAAACATCTCTAACTTTCTACTCTACTGCAATCAGTCCCCATATAATTCTGTTACATGTGACATATACAGTTTTTATAAACTTTGTGTATTATGATGATCTTGGATTGGTACATCTTAGGCTATTTATACCACACTAGGGGCCCAGTGCATGAATTCGTGAACCTTGAAAGGAACTGTGGGCCTGGAGGCTGTGGTAGGCACAGGGGTGGATCTTGGTGCATCCTCCATGCCTCTGCCCAGCCCCTCTGCTGTGGCTCCCTGGTCCCCTGTCTGCCAACAGCTCTGCTCCCTCTGTCACCTCTCCCACATGCTGATGGCACCATCCCTGCACACACCCAATATAGGTGTGAAGCCACTGGGACCAGCGCTAGCTGTGGGTGTGAGCAGCAGCTGCTGCCTCGATCTCCCCTCAGGAGCAGGGGGAGGTGTGTGTGTGTGTGTGTGTGTGTGTGTGTGTGTGTGTGTGTGTGGAAAAGTCCTGAGGGGTGATTAAGGCTGGCAGCCGCTGCTCACATCTGCTGATGGTGCAGAGAAATCGGGGCCAGCATAGGTGCTAGCAGTGGGTGCCAGTGGTGCCTCAGGCTCCAGAAGCGGGTGCAAGTGGAGCTGGTGCCAGCAGCAGGTGCAAGATCCCAGCAGGATTGGGGCACATGGGAGCAAATAATTTTTTTTTAAATATATTTTTTATTGATTTTTTACAGAGAGGAAGGGAGAGAGAGAGAGGCTAGAAACGTTGATGAGAGAGAAACATCGGCCAGCTGCCCCTTGCACACCCCCCACTGGGGAGGTGCCCGCAACCAAGGTACATGCCCTTGACCAGAATCGAACCCGGGACCTTTCAGTCTGCAGACCGACGCACTACCACTGAGCCAAACCGGTTTTGGGGGGAGCAAAGAATTTTTAGTAACCACCAGATGACAGCCACTGGCGCCCCACCTTGGTCTGGTGCTCCTGCTCACCTGCTCCACCATCCCACCACAGCCGATTCCTGCCATGTTCCACACACGCCCCCTGGTGGTCAGCACATGTTATAGTGACAGTTTGTTTGGTTGTTCTGTAGTTCAGTCTATTTGCATATTAGCCTTTTATTATATAGGATTGTGTGTGTGTGTGTGTGTGTGTGTGTGTGTGTGTGTGTAAGTAATGGGTGGAGTTAAACCTCAGACCCTTTTGTATTGTTACTAAGAAAACCTCAAAGGAAGAAAATAGCCATTGTGTCACGATAATTTCAATGATATTTATGTGCCTAACAAATCAGGAAAAACTCTATGCATGGCAGAAGTTGATGTCACATTGTTTTGTTTATATTTTCCTCTTTCCCTCCTATTTGTCTTTGCTTCACCTGAACTCAAAGCTGCCTCAAAGCCTGTTTACTACACAAAGCCATCTGCTTGTGCTAAGATGTCAGGCAGTTTTGCTGAAGAGAGCAACTGCTTCAGACCCATTTGTGAACATTCAGATCATTCCTGCGCTGATTTTAAATAGTCTTAGATCATTTGTTTCTTCACAGATGGCTTATAAATCTGTAATACGTTTAGAAGAACCAAATAAGTTCTGTTGACCAGAAATGGGTCTGGCTTCTGTGTTCCTGTGAGTTCTGAAAGTTTCATTTGACAGTTAAAACTATCTGTTGAGGCAGATGAAAATAAACTGATTACAATGTGGTCCAGTGTTTTGCTCTTAAATAGGGAATTTTATATGCTGTAAAAATATAAGGAGAATTTTTTAGCAAACATTTATTTTTCATAGGGTAAACTATATTGAAAAAATAGTTAACCTGCATTGAATTGTGCAGTTCATGGAATTAATGAATGTACCTCAAAAGTAATCTGGTATAATTAAGAAAAAATATACAAAGGTGTTATTTTCCTCAATTTTTCCCATATTATTATTAGTAATCATGTAAGTGGGAAGTAATATTTTTAAAGATAAAGAATTTAAATATGACATATTAATGAAATGGTAGCTTGTATCTGAATATGAAAACTATGAACTTCATAAATAGTGATACATATAATATTTAACCTAGTTCATTAAGTTTTACTTCCCCCCTATGTTTCCTATCTCAACAAATGGCATCACCATTTGTTGAGACAAAATGCTAGGAGCATTCACTCTTGATTGTGGGTTGTTGTTTTTGTGTTTTCGTTTGTTTGTTTATTTGTTTTGGTCTCCTCTGTGATTTAATTTATCAGTAGCCCTATTGGCTTTGCCTTTTAAAAAATCCCAAATCTTCCATCCTCTATCTTGAAATCTCATAATAAAATCCCAACTTTTTCAGTTGCCTACAATACTCCAGATAATCTATCTTACCTCTCATTACATCTCAAAACCACCTGTATGTATCTTATTCACTGGTTTCCAACAAAAAATTGCTTTCTCTTTGTATCCATAATAGGCCAAATGTGCTCCTACCTAGTGTCCTTACAGTAACTTCTCATTTCTCTTGGTACATTCTTTCTCCCAAATTTTCCCATTGCTTATTCCTTCTTGTGTTTCATATTTGAGATTCAGTTGAGTTCCTTATTAAAAATCTTTCTTGTATACCAGTAAAATTACTAGACTCACTGTCATATTACCCTATTTATTCTCATCAGAACCCTCATTCCTGCATGATATTTTTTTGTTTAGGAGTTTGTTATCTGCTTTCTGTCACTAGAAATTTCATGAGATCTGAGATCATGCCTATCAGAGTGCCTCATCTTCTGTTTCTATAAAAGTACCTTACACATAGCAAATGCTCAGTGTTACATATACATTTTTCACATATATTATATTTATCTGATTACTGTGTTTAGCAAAATAAACATTTTTCTACTAAAGAGAGATGGCTAATATCCACAGAAACAACATAATTCTCAAACAATTAAAAATTAAACTAAAAATTTAGAGGAAAAATTAAGAAATGGAAGGAGTTTGAATCAGAAATTTTATATTGTAATTACTGAATTTCAGTTGAATTTCCAAGCTACTAAAACATAAATGGATAGATGGAAAGATGGGTACATAGAAGAATTAATAGATAGATAAATCAAAATGACTCTAGGAAGCTAGAAGCTATAAAATTTCTCATTGACACCATATGTAATTTTAAGTAGCTGCCATTGGGGAAAATTGGTGTCTATTACATTACTAAAACACTGGAATTGAGATTTGAGGTCTAAGATTCAATAAATGCTCACAGAGTCTTAGACATACTAGGTATATTATCCAAAGAGAAATTAAAATAGAAGAATTATTAACATATCAGGATGAATTACAATTGAAATAAGATGGAGATTAATAATTTAGGAATGAGAAAACCAGAAAAATGAACTCTAATATGATTACAAGTAGCAATTAAAAATTCTAAATATCTACTTTAGACATCTCACATAAATGGAATTGTGCAGTATTTGCCTTTCTGTGATTTAATTATTGTGCTTAGCATAATGTCCTGAAGGCTCATGCAATTTGTTGCATATTGCAGAATTCCTTCTTTTTAAAAGCTAAATATATTTCCTTGTATATATATATATATATATATATATATATATATATATATATATATATATATCACAGTTTCTTTAGTCATTCTGGGTTAGACATTTTAAGGCACTAAGACAGAGACCTATCAAAATGTTATTTTATTAATATGTCCCTTTATTATTTACCAAATTCAATGGAATTGCATCATTTTGGGTTTAAGTATATTCTTTTCAGCCTTCTATTTAAGAAACAGAAAAAATAAAACAAAAAGCTTCTGAGAATTATTTGGTTTCTGTGGGTATTGGCATCTCTCTTTAATAGAAAAATGTTTTCTTTGCTAAACACAGCAATCAGCTAAATAAAATATACGTGAAATATATACATTTAACACTGAGCATTTGCTATGTGTAAGGTACTTTTATAGAAACACAAAATGAGGAACTCTGATAGGCATAATCCCAGTCCAGTTTTCCCAGAGCCATTTTTCAAAGAGACTGCATTGTATGCTCTTGCTTCCTTTGTCAAATATTAATTGACCATATAATTGTGGGTTTATTTCTGGCCTCTCAGCCAGTACAAGGGTGTTTTGATTACAATGGCCTTGTAGTATAGTTTCACATATGATACTGTGATGCATCTTACACTGTTGTTCTTTCTCAAGATTGATAAGGCTATTCAGGGATCTTCTTTGGTTCTATATAAGTTTTTGGAATATTTGTTCTAGATCTGTGAAATATACCATTGGTATTTTAATAGGAATTGCATTGAATCTATAGATTGCTTTGTGTAGTTGGACATTGTTAGTGATGTTAATTCTTCCAACTTATGAATAGAGTATATGCTTCTACTTATTTTGTATCTTCCTCAACTTCTTTCTTTAATGTCCCTGTAGTTTTCTGAGTACAGTTTTTTTTCCTCCTTGGTTAAATTTATTCCTAGGTACCTCTTTTTTGTTTTGTTTTGTTATTGTAATAATAAATGGGATTTTTAGTTTCTCTTTTTGATGATTCATTATTGATGTGTAAAAATGCCACCAATTTCTGAATATTAATTTCATATTCTTCTACTTTGCAAAATTAATTTATTAGATCTAGTAGTTTTTTATGGCAACTTTAGGGTTTTCTAACATGTCATGTGTGAATAATGACAGTTTTACTTCCTCCTTTCCATTTTGGAAGCCTTTTATTTTGTCTTCTTGTCTGACCACTCTGGCTAGGATTTCCAGTTAAATAAGAGTGGTGAAAGCAGACATCCCTGTCTTGTTCCTTGACCTTAAGAGAAACACTTTTTTAGTTTTTTGTCTTGTTCCTTGACCTTAAGAGAAACACTTTTAGTTTTTGGATGAAGATTTTTTATATGTGGCCTTTGTTAAGTGAGGTATGGTCCTTCTAGTCCCACTTTGCTGAGAGTTTTTTTTTTAATCATAAATGGGTGCTGAATTTTATCATATACTTTTTTTGCATCTATTGATATGATCATGTGATTTTTCATTTTTATTTATGTGATTATCACATTATTGATTCGTAAATATTGCACCAACCTTGCATCCCTAGAATAAATCCCAGTTAACCATAGTGTATGATCTTTTTAATATATTATTGATTTGGTTTGCTAATATTTTATTGAGGATTTTAACATCAATGTTCATCAGGGATATTGGCCTACATACAGTGGTTGGCAAACTCATTAGTCAACAGAGCCAAATATGAACAATATACAATGATTGAAATTTCTTTTGAGAGCCAAAATTTTTTAATTTAAACTTTTTCTAATGCCACTTCTTCAAAATAGATTCATCCAGGATGTAGTATTTTGTGGGAGAGCCACATTCAAGGGGCCAAAGAGCCACATATGGCTCACGAGCCACAGTTTGCTGACCACGGGATAACTTACTTTCTTTGTAGTGTCTTTATCTGGTTTTGGAGTTAGGATAATGCTGGCCTCATAAAAATCTTGGAAGTCTATGCTTCTCTTGAATTTTTTGGAAATAGTTTAAGGAAGATAGGTGTTAGTTTTTCTTTGAATGTTTGGTAAAATTTGACTGTGAAACTATTTGGTTCAGGACATTTGTTTGCTGGGAATTTTTTGTTTACTGCTTATATTTCATTAGTTCTTATTAATCTACTAGAGGCCTGATGCATGAAATTCATGCAAGAGGTTTGGCCTTCCCAGCTGTGGCAGCTTGCCTTAGCCCTAGCAGTCCTGGCTTTGTCTGGAAGGTCATCCGGAAGGACATCCAGAAAGAAGGTCATTCAGCTGTAAGGTCTGATTAGCATATTATGCATTTATTATTATAGATTCATGTGTTATGTTTATTCCTGAGTCAGTTTTGGAAGATTGTGTTTCTAGGAATTTGTTCACCTCACCCAGGTTGTCCAAGTATGTTCATGATATTTTCTTATAATCCTTTGTATTTCTGTGGATTCAGTTGTTACTTCTCCTATTTCATTTCTTATTTTATTTATTTGAATCCTCTCTCTTTTTTTCTTGATGAGTCTGGTTGAGATTCATCAATTTTGTTTATTTTTTTCAGAGAACCAGCTCTCAGTTTTATTGGTATTTTGTATTACTTTATTAGTTTTTACATCATATTTTCACACTGATCTTTATTGTTCCCTTCCTTCTATTATACTTACTCTGGACTTTGTTTCTTGTTCTCTTTCAAGTTCTTTTAGGTGTAGGGTTAGATTTTTCATTTAAAAATTTTCTTCATAGGACTGTAATCCTATGAACTTCCCTCTTTTATTATTATTATTTTTTATAAAGAGCAAGAAGAAGGGAGATAGATGGGAGGCAGGTGTGGGAAGGGAAGAAAAGAGGAAAAGAGAGAGAAACATTGATTTCTTTTTCCATTTATTTATGCATTCCTTAGTTACTTCCTGATGTGCCCTGAATGGGGATTGAACCCCACAATCTTGGCATCTGGGGACAATACTAACTAACTGATCTCTCTGGTCAGGGCTAACAAGAACTCTTGATGCATAGGAAAGGTGAAACAAAAAGTCTATAGGAAAAATAAGCAGATAAAAGATGCCAGAGAGGAGAAAGGGAAAAAGAATAAGTTAATGTGATGAGGAAAGAAGTACATAACAGTTATTTCCAATTGTTAATTCCTCTGCTATACCTCAGTCTTATAGTGGGTCTCTGGACTTTTTTATAAAATATAGCCTTTGAAATAAAGTAATATATTTAAAAGTATAACCTATACTTTAAAAATTATAGTTTTGAGTGTAAATATCCATATCCAATTAATATTTGTTTTTAAAATTGGATACCAAAAAATAGAGGATACAAATATATATATTATATATGCTAGCTTTGTAGAGGATACAAAAATATATAAATCATATTCTCTATTCTCCAAAAGCTAAAAATTTGCCCTAAGAGTTGAAATAGGCTCCTGTAGTAGCACAAGCTAATTTTCTATAAATGAATTAGTTGACTTGATCTCACTGCTATAAGACAGTATATCTAAATTGTCCAGTCATAGAACAAATCTACACCAGTCAAGCCTTTGGATGACCGCAACTCTGGTTGGTATCTCGACTGTAACATCATTGGGAAACTCTGAGTCACAACCACCCTCCAAATTTATACTTTTATTTTTAACCCCAAGAAATTGTGAAATAATAAATATTTATTTTCTTATTTCAGAGCCTTTGTGTTTTGTTAAGTAGCAATATGAAACTAATATACCAGTTTTTAATAATAATCATTTATAATCTTCATAGTATTCAGTGACAAATCTGAATAACTGTTACAAATATAATACAATTTTATAGTAATTCAGACATTTTAAATAACTGAAATACTCTATGCAATATTTATTTCATTTCTTTTATTGACAAATGTAACATTGAGTAGGTGAAAATGTGCATTTCTGTGTGTGTGTGTGTGTGTGTGTGTGTGTGAGTGTGTGTTTATGTGAAAATGTGAATGGACTATAAATTTAATTGAATTTTTATATCATTCTATATTTCAATGTAATGAAACTCTAATTTACAGAAGAGCAGCCACACTGCTGCTAGGCAGAATGTTATTAAAAATGTATATCAACCCCAAAATCGATTGAAGTTTCTGATATATTTATAGTCTGAATTGAGGGAGCCCTACCCAAGATTGGCTATACCATAGGTTATGTGACATGTTTTGTGTGTTTATTAATTGAATTTATTGGGGTAACTAGTTAATATAATTATGTAGGTTTTAGGTGTACAATTCTAAAATATATATCATCTGTATATTGTAGTGTCTGTTCTCCACCTCAACTCGAGTGTCCTTCCATCACCATTCATCTGTTACTTTCTTCTACTGCCCCATCCCCTTTTCCCTCTGTTGTCTATATCTATGAGTTTTGTTTTCTGTGTATGTTTTTCCTTAATCTCTTCACTTTAAAACACCTATTTCTCAAATCTCTTTTAGTAGTAAACAGTACCACATACATACAATAACTCATGGTTAAGTGATAGACTACCTCCTGAGCCCCTCTCTACTGCCATGGTTGTAGAATAGTATGTCAGACCCACTTGATCCTCAAAGACTCCAGATGAAATTTATGGCAAAAGGAAGCCCAGAGGTTGTAGCAACTCCATCCCCATCAGGGTAGCCAATGTCTCTGGGCACTCCCATTATTCAACAGCACACGAGTGTGTACTGCATATCAGGTGGGGACATGTACTCAGAACTTCAGAAGACAAGGTACTCCTTTTGTATTTGTCTGTTCAGGCTTCCATATTCAAATAACACAGATTGAGTAGCTTAAACAACAGATTTATTTTCTCACAGTTCTGGAGACTGGGAATCTGAGATCGGAGTGCCAGCATGAATGATTTCTATTGAGGCCTCTCTTTCTGGCTTGTAGATGATAACATTTTGATGTGTGCTCACATGGTCCTTTTTTTTATTTTTATTTTTTTAGTATGTGTGCATGGAAAGACTGAGTAAGTGAACTCTCTTATGTTTCTTTTCTTTGTATAAGGAAACTAATTCTCTTAGATCAGGACCAATTTCTTTTTCTATTTTTTTGTTTGTTGGTTTCTTTATTTTTACATTCTCAGTATTTTTGTTCCTCTGTTTCTTTTTCCTTGTCTTTAGAACTGTTCAAACTTTTTTTTTATAGACCACTTTATTTTATTTTATTTTATAGTCCATTTTAATGTATTTGTTGGATTTTTAGGTGACTCTATTTGAGTTATCTCTAGTTTCTCTAGGAATTATAATATAAATCTTCTTACTATTGTAACACTAAAATAAAATACAGGAAGAAAAGAGCTTAAGTGGCCTATATGGTTATATGGTTTCTGTATTTTATGTGAAGTGATACCTTCAGTGATATAATTTTTATTCACATGACATGTTTCAGATTTATATGTGGCTTTGCAACGTTGTGTTACAATTCCCTGGATTCTTTTATGAATGTTGATATTTCTGTTTTAACAGGCTATTAAAATTTACTTACTTTTGTTCATTCAATTATATATATATATGTAATATATATATATATCTCCAGCAAAATGTTAGCCAGATGTTAGGATCTAATCCAGCAAATTGACTACTTCTTTAAGTTTTAATTTCTTTATCTGAAAATGGAGATAACAGTTATTTATACTTACCTCATAAGTTTATTGAAAGAACAAGATGAGCTCCTAAAACTCCTGGAATTTTTTTTAAGTGATAAGAGCAGAACAACAAAGATGTCTTTTTTTGCTAGATTAATTTTGGACTATGCCTAAGAATGGGGCTAGTTGCCAAGAGATTGAAGATATGATTAGAGGATTGGAACTTTAGTCTCACCCCTGACCCCTGAGGAGGAGAGAGGGGCTAGAGATTGCGTTTAGTTTGCCAATATTCATTGATTTAGTCAATTATGACTATGTAATGAAACCTGCACAAAAACCCAAAGAGCTCAGAGAGTTTCAAAGTTGGTGAACATGTGAAGATTTCAGGAAGAATAGTATACTTATAGAGAGCATGGAAGCTCCACACTCTTTCTTCATACCATGCCCTATGTGCCTTTTCTATGTGATGTTCCATATATATATATATACATATATATATATATATATATATACATATATATATATATATATAGTAAAATGTTTGAATTTTCTGAGCCACTCTAACAAATTAAGTGAACCCAAGGAGGGGGTCAGTAGAACTGCCAATCTATAGTTGATTGATCATCATAACCTGGACTTGCAATTGATACCTAAAGCAGGGATGCACAGTCTTGTAGGACTGAATCCTTTAACCTGTAGTGTCTGACCATATCTCCAAGTAGCTAGTGTCAGAATTGAGTTGAATTGTAATATACCCAGCTGGTTTCAGTGCACTGCATGGTTGTGTGGGAAAACCCTCCCACCCCTACACAAATTGGATTTGGTGACCAGAACCTTTAGTAATTTATTTCAATTGTATTTTCTGTACCTGATCTTTTACTGTTAGTCAGTTTTTCTATGCCAAAATTCACATATAAAATCAAATTACACTGAACAGTGCTGTTTCTATATAATAATTTCCCCAGCCCATACCCTATTTACTATAGACCTGAGACTCTGGCTTTGTTTCTCTGTGTCTCTAGTAATTTGCTTTGGGTCCAAACTCTTTTTAATGTGCTTTTATTGATTTTAGAGAGAGAGATAGAAGGGAGAGGGGGAGAGAGATAAAAACATCAATGATCATCAATTGGCTGCCTCCTGCACACCCTCTATTAGGGATCGAGCCCGCAACTCAAGCATGTGCCTTGATCAGGAATCAAACCAGTGACCTCTTGGTTCATGAGTCAATGCTCAACCACTGAGCCACACCAGCCTGGCTTGGGCCCAAACTCTTAACACTTATTTATGGATACTTTAGCCTTATATCCTTTTTTACTTGATAAGACTTGGTTCTCTAACTCTGAACACTGCTTCCTTTTTTAATGTTGACATTCCTGTGGCCTCTATTGAAAAATCTTACCTATTCTCTTTTTTCCCCACTTCCTGCCCAGACCTGCCATTCTTTATGGAGACCTTAACTTTCATAAAACCTCCACCATCAGATATGATATATAAAGACTTTAGAAGAATCTTCTATTAGAAAAGATAAAATACTTAAAGTACAATTAGCAGGATGTAATTTTAATAAAGTCAAACATGAAAACATCTGTTTCTGTGGTTAATCAATATAACTTTTTAACCAGTATTTGCCACTAAATTCATCAGTAGGCTTGTCAGAAAATATTACATCAGTTAGGATTTCTATGATACAAATAGACTCAGAATTTTTTTTATTGATTTGCCATTTATTTCTGATTTCCATAAAGTGTGAATCAGTGAGTAGTTTTTCAAGCAAAGATTCAGGGAGATAGGGTCCTCATACCTTGTGTAACTACCATCTTCGAGGTGTGTGGTGGATCAGGATCATAAAGGAGGAGGAGGCACGTCTGTTTCTAAATACCAGAAATGATATATATTACTCCTGCCACAATCTATTGGAAAGCACTTAGTCTCATAGTCACAATAATAGCAAAGGAAGCTGAGTTATTTGTTTCCTTTGTGTGTCCCATGAAGGGAAATCAACATTGTTGGCAGCTATTAGTCTCCACCAGAGTTAAGAAAAACAAGATAAAACAGATACAGAGTTCTTTGCAAATGGAGATAGCTATATGTAAATATAATATGTATGATTAAGTATAAGATACTGCTATTGAGTCAGTGCAAGTTAAATAATTGAAAAAGATAATATAGGAATCCTTGCATTTCTGTGTTAAAATATTTGACAGTGATTTTCTTTTTAAAATCACTATTGATTCACAAATTGAAAAGGAACATTAGTTTAGAAAAATACTTCTTAATATAAATAAATAATAGGTTCTTGTGAATTTTATTAATGTATCTTTCAAGACAATTGAGACAGAAAATAAACTGTGGTTAACACTTATATCATGCATTGTATTTGTCTGCTTTCTGATGTAGGTCGGGAGTCTGAAGATGAAATTGAGGATGAAGAATTACATGCCAGTTTTAGAATATCAGTATTCAAACTACCCATACATTCTTCAGATTCATTGAAGTATGCAGTATTGAAAAAAAAAGAACTAGCTTCTTTTCCTACATATACACAGCCATTTTCTACTACTCATCAAAAACCAGTAATTACACAACCACACCTGTTATTGGAGAAGAATGCAAGAGAGTTTTTTATGATACACAGAACCGGTATAAAGCTCAAAACACTTTATGATATTGATGAATATCACTTAGAACAAAAGAATCAGGAAAGCCAGAAGAAAAGAGGAATAGCTTTAGCCATGGCAAAAACTGCCCAAGAAAAAGTTAGCTTAAATGTTCAAGGAATGTTACAGAAAAAAAAAAGGGCTGTTCAAAAACAAATGGCAGAAGGTAACATGGCAATTCGGGATGGTTTGTACCAATTTTGGCAGGTCAGATCCAAATACCTTGACAAAGTTAGACAGAGGAGAGCTTTGTTTCTAGAAGAAAAACACAAAAAAACTACAGACCGTTTATTAATTCAAAACTTAAATAATGAGCTCGTTATTTGGGACAAAAATATAAATAAAATGAAGCAATTGAAGAAGAAAAATGATCTCTTAAAAGAGAAACATCTGATAGTTCAGCAAAAACGAGAAACAGGAAAACTTCAAAAGGATTTATGTAAATACATTAAGGAATATAGGTAGGTACAGTTTTGATATAAGTGTTTAAGTCAATTTCATGTGAATATTGCATACTAAATGTTGAGATCTAATAAACAGTACTTTACAACATGACATATTTTACTTTGGAAAACAGAAACAACCAAAAATTACAAATATATTGTAATATATTACCAAAGATGAGGCAATAAAACAACTCTATCTTCAGATTTTGTGTTATATCAAAATACAAATCAGTATTAGAAGGATGAAATCAACTTACTTTATCACAGCAAATTGAATGTCTGGCCATCACTAATTTGTAGAGAATACAGAGTTAAGAGCTTAATGTATCTTAACTGAATTATCTTCTCTTATAAATTCTTGCAACGATATTATCTTCCAAAGCACACAAGAATAAGGCAATATAGTGTTCTCCCGAAAGGTTCTATTGAGTTTTATTTATAAACATTTTCAAATAAAGCTGGAGTATCAACATGAAGAAAAGAGTTGTGACTTAAAAAAAAAGGTGTCTGTCTAAAGACTTCAGTTTTCAATTCTTGTTCATTTTCTTTCTGGTTCAGATACTTGACCTAAAAGCATTCTGATAAATCTCAATAACCTGTGAGGTCATAACTGAGACAGTACCTCCCTGTTTTTGCTGTTGAGTGAGGGAGTATGAAAGAAGAAAGGTGAACTATAAATCTCTAGTTTAGAAAATTTATAAAATACCCAGAGGGACACTTAATAAATTAAAAAGAGACTTTTAAAATTAAAAACACTTACATATCAGGTATAAGCTGGTCATAAGTTTTCCAAAATATTCTTGTCCATACTTTGAAAACCTGCTGACATCGCTCAAGGCAGAATAGTAGGGTGTCCACTATGAAGTTGAGTATCAACTAGCAGGAAGCTGTGGCACAGAAGGCAATTATCCAATTGTATAATCTCCGCTTGTTTTTATTTTGGTAATCAATTGACCTCCTCCACTACCCTCATCATTAACTGTGGTCTTATCTTGATTTATAAAATTTTCCTTGATTATGTTATTACAGTTCACTTCCAAATTCATAAGAACAACTCTCTCAATTGTTTAACCTGTACCCCACAAACCTTTAAACTCATTTCCAAAGATATAACAAAACTCTCATCATTTGGAACTGCTTTACTTCTTAAATTTGAAACTCTGGCATACTTATTTATGTCTAAGATTGTTTATTTTTTTTTTAACTTTTCCTTTACTTTCACCACATATATTCTTCAAAGATAGGCTTTTCATATTTTTATTAAGTTTGCATGTAAGTATTTTATAGGATTTTTATGGTATTGTGAAATGGAATTAATTTCATAATTTTATTTTCCAATTATTTGATCCTGGCATATTATTAATTATAATTAGTCATTGTGTTTCTCTTCAGTTCTTTTTAAATAGTTGGGTTTTTTAAAAACATTTTTTGCACAGTTTATAATTATTATCTGTAGAACGACTATTTCAGTACATTTTTTAGACTTAATTACAGGTGCAACGTCCCTTTGCCATGACTTTTACTTTGCTATATAATCAGACAAGACTATTATCCAGAGCTCCAGACACAATAGTTGTTGCTGATTTTCAATGTATGGTTGTTAAAGTCTAGGAATTCCTCTAAAGATTTCCAATGTATTGTCATTTACTCCTTACTAAATCCATTGAGATGAATTGTCCCTTCTTAAGGATGAAGACAATGGTGCAGACAGAGCTTAGAATAACTTCTCAAAAATCACACAAACAATAAGTTGTAGATCTGGGATTCTAACCCAAGCAGAATGGCTTCACTTCCTTGACTCTTAACCATAAGCCATTGTTTCTCTCTATTCAACTCTCTTCTCATCGCCATATGGATAGCCAGGCTTTTTAAACCCAATTTTACAAAAACAGAACCCTAATCTTTTTCCTTATCTAAATAGTTCTTCCTATATTTTCTGTCCTGATGAATGCCACTGTTCTCTACCCCGTAGAAGGAATGATTAAATTTTAGGCACTCCTCTAAGGATTTTAAATGTGTTAATTCATTTGGTCCTTTACCAAATTCTGAGTTGGATTATTTCCCTCCCCTCCCCCCATTTGAAGATGAAGAAAATGAGGTAGAGGAAATGCAAAGAACTTGGTAATTAATTTTTAAATTTTTTTAGACTTAGGCTTCTTTTTTATTTCCCAAGTCTAGATTTTGAGTTGCCTTAAACATATATAAAGAACATGATGATCTATATATAAGTCTGTTTTTCTGGGTTATCTGCTCTACTGTTCCTACTAGAACTGTCTGACCCTTACAAATAGAGTGCTGCCACTTCTCAGGGATGCCAAGCTGTGCTACCCTCTGTGCTTTTATTTTAGCACAGAAGTCTGTCTTGTCTTCCCTCTGCCTGTTTTCACCATGTTTCACTCAGTCTCCTTGCATAGTGCTTTCATTATGGTACTGCAGCATTTTATTTATATACTTAAGGCCCGTTGCACGAAGATTCCCCTTGCTGCCAGCACTGGTATACCTCTGGCACCAGGGACCCAGGCCTTCGTTCTGACCGCTGCCTTCCATCTTCACTCCAGCCAGAGTCTTCAGTCTTCATTGTGGCCAGAGCCTTCAGTCTTTGCTCCGATCAAAATGCTGCTCCTGTAGCTTCCTCTGCCCCTCACCCTTCCTCTCATAGCAGGTGTCCCACCCCACTTGACTGCTCCACGCCTGCATGTGTGCTGTCCAGAGGCCCAGAACAGCTGAGGGGCAGGGCTGTCGCCATCTTTATTGGGTTAATTTGCATACTCAATTCTGATTGGCTGGTGGGTATTGCAATGTGATGGTCAATTTGCATATTTATCTTTTATTAGTATAGATTTAAATACTTTTATTTCTCTTTACTTTTTATACATTTCTCATAGTCATATCATGTTATATGTATCTTTATATTTATAGAATCTAGGGAATATGACAAAGATTATAATACATAACTCTTGAATAAATGAGGAGGAGTGAATGAGTTAACCTAAGGTCCATGACATTTCCAGGTTTGACAGTATAACCTTCTTCATCTTTCTCTAATTGAGAGTCTGTATTGGTCTGCTAGGGCTACTATAAAAACATATTGTACAGACTGTGTGGTTTAAACGTAAGTTTATTTTTTCATAATTTTAGAGGCCAGATGTCCAAGATCAAGGTGTTGACAGGTTTGGGTATTCCTCAGGCCTCTCTTCTTGGCTTGTAGGTGGCTGCGTCTCACTGTGTCCTCACATGGCCTTTGTTCTGTGTGTGCACATCCTTGTTGTATCTTAATCTTCTCATATTGGATTAGGGCTCACCCATATGATCTCATTTAAATTTAATTACCTCTTAAAGAACTTATTCTACAAATACAGCTGCATTCTAAGGTATTGGGAGTTAGGACTTCAACATATGTATTTGGAGGGGACATAGTTCAGCCAATAACAGTCCTACACCAAGGGAATACTATTCTGATGTAAAAAAAAAAAGGAGCTCTTATCTTTTGTGAAAGCATGGATGGACCTTGAAAGCATTATGCTAAGTGAAATAAGTCAGTCAGAGAAACAAGTACCATATGATTTTACTTATATGTGGAATCTAATGAACAAAATGAACTAACAAATAAAATAGAATCAGAATCATAGAGATCAGGCTGACAGCTATCAGAGTGAAGAGTATTTCAGGGGTGGATGAAATAAGTGAAGGAATTAAGCAAAAAGAAAATGAAAAAACAAACAAACAAACAAAAACTGGACTCCTAGAAGTTTGGATTTAATGAGGCTAAAGTAAAAGTTCTGCAAATCATCTCATAATCTGGTTTAGATGCCTCTAGGAATCTAAGCCATGGTTTGTATAGATTCTGTTATAAACAATAGAACTATTAAAATAATAGCCTAAAATGAATATTAGTGAATGTTACAATAAAATTATATGCAATAAGTGAAGTTTGGTCATTTCCCCCCTATTTGTATATGTCTATTTTAATATATCTAATTATCATTAACTATCAAACTAAATATTGTGATTTTAGTAATTTAAAATATCTCCATTATCTTTCCTTTTCTCCTTAGGGCTCAAGAAAGGTATAAAAGACACTCTGAAGAAAAATTTGTTTATGATATGATTGTCTTTCAGAAAGCTTGTGAAAGATTACAAGAAGCTAGAGCAAGAATTGAAAGTATGAAAAAAAAGTATTAAAATTCCCAGTGGAATGACAAAATGAACCAATACCAGAGCATATCCAATAGTCATTTTGAATTATAGCTATTATTTTCAATTAAAGGACTTTAAAATAATACTATGAAAGAAGAAATACAAGACGGATTTGTATATAAATCTTCTTAAAATATAAAGAGTAATTAAAATGTTTATCTTATTGATCATAATTTAACTTGATCATAACTTAAGTTGACTTGACACCTCAAATGTGTCTTATATATCCAGATGTTTAAGGAACAATTAAAACTGATTTTTTTATAGCAGGAAATACTGCAAAAGGTGTCACTTATATTGTTTCATATCCTAGTATAACAAAACTATTTTCAGTTTCTCTGAAAATATTACCCTGGTTATTTCCATTCTAACTGCTGACTTTTAATAAGACACTGTGTACTTTGATTAGTTTCATTACCCTGCTTTCATATATTTAATTATATTTTCTGTTCATTTTATAAAAACAATATCTGAATTTAAATAAAGTTCTCACCACTGTATCAGTGACTCATGTTTTTTATGAAAATTCAGGAAATTAAAAGTATAAAAGAGAAAAACATTGCTATTAACTTTCACAGATATTATATGATTTTGTATATGTATTTTTAGATATTTTCCTTTGCACATATGGGATGAAAACATAATGGGAGAGGACACATATAATTATACTAGAGGCCCAGTGCATAAAATTTGTGCACTGGGAGGCAGGGGGCTCCCCTTAGCTCAGCCCGTGCCCTCTCCCAGTCTAGGAGCCCTCAGGGGATGTCTGCCTGTCAGCTTAGTCCCACTTCCCATTGAGCGGGCCTACGCTGGCAGTCAGACATCCCTTTCACAGTCCAGAACCCCTTTCCTCACTGCCTGCATGCTCCCTGCTCCTTACTGCTCGGCTCCCTGCTTTTTAGCATTGCCTTGGAGGCAGGAGAGACTCTTGCCACTGCCACTGCGCTTGCCAGCCATGAGCCCAGCTTCTGACTGAATGGTGTTCCCCCTGTGGGAGCGTAATGACTACCAGGGGGCCACTCCTGCTTTGAATGTCTTCCCCCTGGTGGTCAGTGCACATTATAGTGATTGGATGTCTGGTCATCCTGCTGTAATAGGCACTTAGTCTTTTATTATATAGACTAGAGGCCTGGTGCACGAAATTTGTGCACGGGAGTAGAGGGGTGTCCCTCAGCCATGCCTACACAATCTCCAATCTAGGACCCCTTGAGGGATGTTCGAATGCCCGTTGGGATCAGGCCTAAACAGGCAGTCTGACATCCTTCTCACAATCCAGGACTGCTGGGTCCTACCTGCCTTTCTGATTGCCCCTAACCACTTCTGCCTGTCAGCCTGATCACCCCTTAACCACTCCCATGCCAGCCTAATTGATGTCTAACTGCTCCCCTGCCAGCCTGTTTGCCCCCAACTTTCCTCCTTTGCTGGCCTGGTCACCCCTAACTGCCCTCCCCTGCAGGGTTGATTGCCTTCAACTGCCCTCCCTTGCAGGCCTGGTCTCTCTCAACTGCCCTCCCTTGAAGACCTGGTCCCTCTTAACTGCCCTCCCTTGCAGGCCTGGTGCCTCCCAACTGCCCTCCCCTCTGGCCATCTTGTGGTGGCCATCTTGTGTCCATATAGGGGCAAGATCTTTGACCACATAGGGGCAGCCATATTATGTGTTGGAGTGATGGTCAATTTGTATATTACTCCCTTATTCGATAATATAGAGGCCTGGTGCATGGGTGGGGGCCAGCTGGTTTGCTCTGAAGGTTGTCCCGGATCAGGATGGGGGTTTCTTTTGGGTGTGAGGCAGCCTGAGCGAGGGGCCTGTGGTGGTTTGCAGTCCAGTCACACCCCTTCCCTCCTCCTCCCCCTCCAACGACCCAAGCAGAGGCCCTGGTATCTGGAATTTATTTACCTTCTACAATTGAAACTTTGTAGCCTGGAGCAGAGCCAAACCTTGCTCCATGGCTGCAGCCATTTCTGTTTGGATTTGTTTACCTTATATAATTAAAACTTTGTAGCCTGGAGTGGAGGCCTACGCTGGTAAGGGCAAGCAGAAAGCTTGGCTTCCTCCATTGCCTCGGAAACCCAAGCTCCCTCCTGCTCTCTGTGGCTGTAGCCATCTTGGTTGGGTTTATTTGCATACTCGCTCTGATTGGCTGGTGGGAGTGGCTTGTGAGTATAGCAGTGGTATGGTCAATTTGCATATTACTTTTTTATTATGTAGGACTACTGGCCCAGTGAATGAAATTCATGCATGGGGTGAAGGTGTCCCTTACCCTAGCCTACACCTTCTCCAATCTGGGACCCCTTGGTGGACATCTCTCTCACAATCTGGAACTGCTGACTCCTAACCACTCACCTGCCTGCCTGCCTTATTGTTCCTAACCACTCTTCCTGCTGTCCTGCTCACCCCAACTGCCCCTCCCCCTTGCCAGGCTGATTGCCCCCAACTGCCCCCCACTGCTGGCCTGCTCACCCCCAACTGCCTTTCCCTGCCAGCCTGCTTGTCCCCAATTGCCTGTTCTTGCTGGCCTGATCACTCCCAGCTGCCCTCCCATCCTGGCCTGATTGCCCCTAACCACCTCTGCCTTGGCTCTGCTACCATGGCTTTGTCTGGAAGGACATCCAGAACGTCTCATGGTCTAATTAACATATTACCCTTTTTTTAGTGTATTACCCTTCTGATAGTATAGATAGCGGCCTGGTGCACAGGTGGGGGCTGGCTGGTCTGGCCTGAAGGGAGACCTGGATTAGGTTGGGGGTCCCCACTGGGGTGTGTGGCCAGATTGGGTAAGGTGCTGGGGCTGTTTTCAGACTGGCCACACCCCCTTTAGAGTGGGGGTTCTTGCTGGGGGGTGTGGCTAGCCTGGGCGAGGGGCTGATGTCTGTTTATAGGTTGGCCATATCCCATCGGGTGAGGGTCTCTGCAGTGGTGGAGTGGGCTTTGGCAAGGGGCAGATGACCATTTGCAGGCTAGCCATGCCCCCTTTGGGGTGAGGGTCCGTGCTGGGGATGGGGTAGGCCTGGGCAAGGGACTGAAGGCCCTTTGGGGGTGGTTTGCTCTCTGGCCAACCCCCCAGCTTTTTCCTGAAGGACTTCCGGAAAGTCTCCAGAAGATCTCCTGGTCTGATTACTCCTTTATTGTATACCAGTGTTTCCCAAACTTTTGACATATGTGTACGCCTTCTATAATTTTCGTAACGCTGAGTACCCCTCGTACTCATGAGAAGGTAGAATTAGGGGCAGCTAAGCACGGTGCAGTGCATATCCCCACCAAACTCTGGTGCAATGCACACACCCCCACCAAACTCTTCCCGTACCCCTGGGAGTACGTGTACCACACTTTGGGAAACACTGGTATAGACAACTGTGATAATAAAGTATACAGAAATGGTATATACTAGTTTTAAGTCTATTTCACACATACTCATGGTATAAAATTTGGAAAAATAAAGGATATTATTAGAAAGATGTAAAAATACCTTACAAAATTGTCACTTTTCAATAGTATTTTCATTTATTCAGAAAGATAAATGTCTCACTACTATTATGACGTTGCTCACTTAATAAAATGTAGCTAATGCCATTCAAAATTTCTTATTAATACTCACCAATTATACATGGACGTTTTTAAAATTCTCTAATTATATTAGTCTTTGGTAAATTTTCAAAAAATAAATAACCAGTTAATGAGTTGTGCTTTTATGCTGGCCTGCTAAAAAATATTGGTAGTACTTTTTTTTAATTTTGGTAAAATGGTAACCATTTATTTAAGTTCATGCCACCAGCTTCCACATTCCTGTTAATTTGAAGATAACTAATGAACCATTTTGTTATTTCTGATTATTCTTAAAAAGAACAAAGGGAGATTCTGTGAGGTGGTAAAAAGTGTGACAAATGTAGGTTCCCATAACAAATTAGATAATTTCTCTGTTTTCCCAATTTTCTGTTTGGAATTTGGAAATAATACATATCTTTTTGGAATTTAATGAAACTAATAATTCATATCATGTAATGTTATTACAAAATTTAAGTAAGGAAAACATAAAGTAATACAATGCCTTCCAAAGAATAAGCACTTAATAAAGGTACATATGTAGAAGTAGAGACAGAAGTCTTCTCTATGAAATTATCAGAGGATTTATCAACTCTCTATGTAGCTTTATGGGACACCATGAAGGAATACTAGAACTTTTAGTCTGATAGATCTGAATTAATTAATTCATTCATTCATTCAATATATTTATTGACTGTTTGTTGCCCTTCATCTCTCATTTGCTCCCATTCCATATGGAATTTTTATAGTCTTTACACACAGCAGGTAATCAATAATTTCCTTCTTGATTATTTCCATCTAACTATGAGCCTATATATCCAAATAATAAAATGAGAATATGTAAATTGACCCTAATAGTGGAATGACTGGGAATGAATGGTTACTATGACATGCACTGGTTACCAGGGGCAGACACAACTCTGGAGCTGCCCCCTGGTGGTCAGTGTGCTTCTACAAGGAGATCGCTGCTGTTGATGGCTGTGCTAAGGACATCTGAAGCCAGCAGGTGAACATCCTCTGAGGAGTCCTGGACTTCAAGATGTCACAGACTGGACTGAGGGATCCCTCCCTGCCTAGTGCACATATTTTCACGCACCAGGCCTCATAAATAAATATATATGTGTGATCTTTTATTGATTTCAGAGAGAAAAGGAAAGAGAAAGATCAATGATGAGAGAGATAATCATTTATTGGATACATACTAATGCCACCCAGTAGGGATAGAGCCCATAACTTAGGCATGTACCCTTACTGGGAATTGAACCATGACCTCCTGGTTCATAGGTCAATGCTCAGTCATTTGAGCCATGCCTGCTGCACAACTATGAGTTTCTTGAAGCCAAAGACTATTTTACTCATCTCTGTGCTTCTGTTACTTTGTATATTACACAGTGCTTTTTAAATTTTTTATTATTATTATTATTTTTTAGCTCTGTTTTCTTATTTATGTGCTGTTACAGGTCAATCTCATGATCTTCAGTGCCACTTACTAATTCTATTTTGAAGAATCAAAAGTAAGTATCTCTAGATTATATCTTTAATTTTAGTATGTTTCCTGTATTTCCAAAGGCACGGTAGATATTCACTGATGTTTTCCTCAGGTGTAATTTAGTTAAGTCTTCCCTTGGGGGAACTGCCTTAAAATACCTTTCTTAAAGCTTACATAAAAAAAAAAATAACATAAAAACTGCTTATATATTTTATTATAAATGTGTATTTCTAAATACTTGAATCGTTATTCCCTTTGTGTTGCAGTTTTCTATCTGTCCCATTTATCACATTTATTGAATTCTTATATGCTAAATATTTATCTTAGGCAATTCAAGCTTTATTTAAATGCACAAATATCCTGTCATATTTTTTACATGTCAATCCTATAAACTCAACATGCATTCCCTCCTATGACACTCCAGTGAAAACACCTTTAGTAAAATCACTAATAATCTCCTATCGGTTAAATCAAATTTTGTCTTTGAATATGGAAGCACTGGCTACTATTTTTCCCCCTCTTTGACATATCTTCTTCCACCATATCTTTCATGACACTGCATGCTGCTCTTCTTCATATCCTTTCTTACCCTCTGATCTTCTGTGGAGCTCCTATTGCTTTTTCCTGAAATGTTGGAGTTATTCATACTTCCATGTGTATTTATTTGATTCATATGTTTTCTGGCTGACAGTACACAGGACCACAGTTTATGACACCACCAATATTCTAACCATCCTAACAGTGCCTCTTGAGCTCCAAATATATTTCTAACCATCACTGCACATGTTTACTTGGGTGTCCCCGATAGCACCCAAGTCAACATGCTGAAAAATAAAATCACTGCTTTTCCTTTCATAACCTACTAGAAGCCCGATGCATGAAATTCATGCATGGGACGGGGGCCCTCAGGTAGGCCTGCACCCTCTCCAATCCAAAATCCCTCTCACAATCCAGAACTGCTGGCTCCTAACCGTTCATGTGTCTGCCTTCCTGATCGCTCCTATCCACTCTGCCTGCCTGCCTAATGCCCCTAACTGTTCTCTCCTGCCAGCCTGATCACCCCTAACCATCTCTGCCTGCCTGCCTGATGCCCCTAATTGCTCCCCTGTTAGCCTGATCACTCTCCCATTGATGGCCTGATTGTCCCTAACTGCTCTCCTGCTGCCAATCTGATCACCCCCTAACCACCTCTGCCTCAGGGCCCTGCTCCCAGGGCTTCGTCCAGGAGGACATCCAGACTAATTAGCATATTACCCTTTTATTAGTACAGATTGTGGGTCATCCCTAACATCCCTGTTTTCTTCACAACTTATATAATCAGATCTTGGCCATTTTTTATCTCTGCATTTGCAACTCTTCTCTGAATCTCCAATAGCAATATTTAGTTTAGTTTTTACTATTTCTTTTCTCAAATCTGTCTTGCATATCCATCTAAAAGACAAATTTACTCTTTGGTAATGACCCCTTTGCTATAGGATAAAGTCAAAACCATTTTACTTAGCAGGAAAAAAAAAACCTTCTTCATTATCTTGCCAGCCCTGCCTTTCTAGCTCTCTCCTGCCAGCAGAACTCACAATTCCAATATTCCAGCTGTTGAACTATTTATAATTCTCAAGTTCTTTTGCTTGGAGTACCCATACAAATTCCTTGTTTACTTGGAGAATTGCTGATTGTTCCAGAATCAAGGGGCGTGCTCTGTAAGAGTTTTTTCCAACTGTTGCATGATAACACTTGTTTCATGGCATTATGACAAATTGATTACATACTGCTCCACTCATGTGACTGTAGATTCTCTATATATTATTTGTTTTTGTATTATCAGTGTTAAAAATAAAAAGAATATTTTTAAATGTTCTCTATTTAATTTTTGGATGTTACGGGAACAAATGATTGCCCCTTAAGATATGTGTTTTTATTACATTTCTGTGACCTTTGTAGGGACAGCAGATTGATGAATATATTATATAGACTGATAAAATTAGATACAGGCATTCAGTAGCACAAAAATATTAAGGAAAAAAAACACACTCTTTTCTGCCTTATATTTTGAATTAACTATCTCAACTGTTCTGAGAAATCAACTTTTAGGTTAAAAGGCCCCTTTATAGTAATTTCAAAAACCTCCTACTCTTCCTTCTCTCACATATATAAAGGGAAACAAACAAACTTGAGAGATGATGTTTTTTAAAGAATCTTGCTTCTTCACAAAATGTGGTTCTTTAGATAAAGAAGAAGAGTGATTATGAGAGTTTAAATAAAGAATGCAGCACTTCATCACAGATTTGGAAAGAGTCCCTAACACTACCTGCATGCATAATTGTTAACTGCACTTTTCCTGGCCTCGCCTTGCCCCTCCTGCTGGCATTCTGCTGCTAGAATGAAGATTTCAGTCAGGCTCCCTGTAAAAATGTCAGCCACAATCATGCCACAACCCTAAGATGTACAAAATACAGTGCTTTGAAAAAGAGAAAAACCACCTGCTAATCCTGCAGACATCAGTTTTCTTCTATTTAAAGGGCCGAAGAATGCTAACTCCAGAAAATCCATCAGCACACGTTTTTAATTATTCAGCTAATTTGCTTCAGAATACAACACGTGGCCTCTGAGATGAGTTGGATCTCAACAATATGGCTGATTTGTGTTTCAGAAATCTGTAGACAATGACCTTGTACATCTTACTTTGTCATGTGGTAAAGGTGTCTATTCTATTCATCTTACTATATGGGGGAAAAACTCATAACACATCATGAAATGTACATACTGGGTGTGTCCATTGTCTGTGGGGATATGAATGTGTTTCCATGGATGTATAAATACACAGGTAACAGCGTGTATGTGAAAATGAAAGCTACTGGAAATTACTGAAGCTATGAAAAGCAGTGGTTCAAGACATTCAGCCAAAGGAAGCATCTCTTGGGTTCAATTGCCTAAATAGGGAAAATACACATGATAATTTCCCAAGCCCGGGAGAGAGGTTTACTTTTAGAGAGTGAGCTAAATAACTAAAGAAAACAAAAAGATAATGCTGAGTGGCAGGTAGGAGGTTTATGGATGGACACTTACCCACTGGCCATACTGGCTGGGCTGGGCAGTCTCTTTAACTAATCATCACAAAGAAACTACATTTCTGATTTTTATATATGCTTGGAAACTTAAGGTCTATGTCATATCCTATATAATAAAGAGGTAATATGCAAATTCACCCTCATGCCCTCACATCACAAGATGGCCACCCCCACATTGTCACAAGATGGCCGTCCCATGTTGTCAGAAGATGACCACCCCCATGTGATCACAAGATGGCCACCACATTGTCACAAGATGCTGGCAGGGGAGGGCAGTTGGGGGCAACCAGGCCTTCAGGGGAAGGCAGTTGGGAGAAATCAGGCCTGCAGGGGAAGGCAGTTGGGAGCAATCAGACCTACAGGGGAAGGCAGTTGGGGATGATTGGGCCTTCAGGGTAGGGCAGTTGGGAGGGACCAGGCCTGCAGAGGAGGACAGTTGGGGGCAACCAGGCTGGCAGGGAAGCAATTAGGTGTCAATCATACTGGCAGGGTGTGGTTAGGTGTCAATCAGGCAGTCAGACAGAGTGGCAAGGGGCAATCAGACAGCCAGGCAGGCAATTAGTTAGAAACTAGCAGTCCCAGATTGTGAGAGGGATGTCCAACTGCTGGTTGTGGAATTGGGCCTAAACCAGCAGTTGGATATCCCCTGGGGGGGGTCCCAGATTGGAGAGGGTGCAGGTTGGGCTGAGGGATACCTCCTCCTGTGTACAAATTTCGTGCACTGGGCTTCTAGTATTCTATCTAATAAAAGGGTGATATGCAAATTAATCATCACTCTGTTATACCCACAAGCTACACCCACCAGCCAATCAGGAAAAAGTATGCAAATTAACCCAACCAAGATGGCTGCAGCCACAGAGAGAACAGGAGGCTTGGGTTTCTCCTACAATGGAGGAAGCTAAGCTTTCCATACATCCTGAGCAGCCAGGCCTCCATTCAAGGATACAAAGTTTCAATTATAGAAGATAAATAAGTCCCAACAAAAATGGCAGCAGCCACATAGCTGGAGAGAGCAGGAGGCTTGAGCTGCCCCCCCTGCGATGGAGAAAGCCAAGCTTCCGCAGCCCTGGTCTGCCTTGGCCTCTGCTCAAGGCTACAAAGTTTCAATTGTAAAAGGTAAATAAATTCCAGATACCAGGACCTCTGCTTGGGTTGTTGGGGGTGGCATGGCCAGTCTGCAAACTACCACAGGCTCCACATCCAGGCCGCCCCATGCCTCAAGGGAACCCCCACCCTGATCCGGGACACCCTTCAGGGCAAACCAGCTGGCCCCCACCCATGCACCAGGTCTCTATCCTATCTAATAAAAGAGTTATATGCAAATTGACCATCACTCCAACACACAAGATGGCTGCTCCTATGTGATCAAAGATTGCTGCCCCCATATGAACACAAGATGGCTGCCACAAGATGGCCAACAGGGGAGGGCAGTTGGGAGGTACCAGGCCTGTAGGGGAGGGTAGTTAGGGGTGACAAGGCCTGGAGGGGAGGAAAGTTAGGGGTGGCCAGGCCTATAGAGAGGGAAGTTGGGGGCAAACAGGTTAGTGGGGGAGCAGTTAGGAATCAATCAGGCTGGCAGGGGAGTGTTTAGGGGGTGATGAGGCTGGCAGGCAGAAGTGGTTAGGGACAATCAGGAAGTCAGGCAGGAGCATGTGAGAGCCAGCAGTCCTGGATTGTGAGAGGGATGTGCAACTGTCCATTTAGGCCCGATCTAAAAGGGCAGCCTGACATCCCTTAAGGGGTCCCAGATTCCAGATACCAGGGCCTCCGCTTGGGTTACCATGGGATATGGCCAGCCTGCAAACTACCACAGGCCCCTCACCCAGGCCACCCATGCCTCAAGGCAACCCCCACCCTGATCCGGGACACCCTTCAGAGCAAACCAGCTGGTCCCCATCCATGCACTAGGCCTCTATCCTATCTAATAAAAGAGTTATATGCAATTGACTGGCAGAGAACGGAAGTTGGGGTGACCAGGCCTTCAGGGAAGGGCAGTTGGGGAGGACCAATTTGGGCAGAGGGACACACACACACCCCTGTGCACCAAATGTCATGCACTGGGCCTCTAGTATGTTTAATAATTATAATAGTGATTGGCATATATTGAACCCTTATAAATGTTTACTGAATGAGTGAGGGAAGGTCTTAATGAATAAATATAGACCATTCACAACAATTCTAATTCCTGTATGAAGCAAAAAGCAAGCTAAATTATACAGCAAGAAACCTTAACACTATATCTTATCTCTGTTGTTTAAATTATGTGTATCGTTTTTAGAACTGTCCCGATTGCTGCTTTTACTAAATGAAAATATTGACATTTTAAGAACTGTATGTTTTGTCAAGTATTCCAAGCTTAGCAAAAATTTGATTTCAGACTTTTTACTTGGATCAATATTTTTTAAACAAACAAACAAAAAATTGACCTTGAGAAATTAAATTTAGAGAAAAGTAAAGTTAAGCCCAGGGAGAATTTTACTGTCAACTACAGATCCACATGACACTTGCCTCAGAAGCAGCTGATAAGGAACTTTGAGCAAATAGGAGTTTTATTTAGTGAGGGGAATCTAATTCTAATGAATAAGTTTCCATAATTCCCTTATTAATAATATTTATTTTTGGATTATACATACATTTATTCACTTCTTATGATTGCTATTTAAACATATTTTCTCATTCCTTATTTTTTCTTTGTAATATTACCAATATTTTTTTTTTGTCACACAATTTTACATTGCCACCATTTACAATTAATTTATTTCTATCAGAATATATTTTGTATGCTGAGTTGTACAACCTGAGTGCATCACAGTAATGTTTTTAAAAAAATATATTTTATTGATTTTTAACAGAGGGGAAGAGAGAGATAGAAAGCTAGAAACGTCAATGAGAGAGAAACATCGGCCAGCTGCCTCTTGCACACCCCCCACTGGGGATGCGCCCGCAACCAATGCACATGCCCCTGACTGGAATTGAACCTGGGACCCCCCCAGTCCACAGACCGACGCTTTTCCACTGAGCCAAACCGGCCTCGGCTCACAGTAATGTTTGAGGAACATTTTATTTTACCTCCCACTGGCTGAAGTCTGGTTCTGTCTGAAAATATGATATGTGTGTGTTTTCCCCTCCAATTCACTCTTGCTTTCTAAAGTATTGCAAGATCCAGCAGAGTTCACCCAATTTTACTTTTCCCTACCTCCTATAAATAACAGGCAATATCCCTGTTCTGAAGTACTGACTTTTCTTTGAAAAGACTAGCTTATACCCTTATTTCATGGTGTCTGAGTCCATCACCAATGAAGAGCCTTGGGGAGCCATTTCCACTAATGGACTCTGTACTCTGACCCTTGTGGTCACAAAGAGTTAATGCCCTCTGCTACCAAGGTGCAATATAGACACCAGGGAGAAGACCATACTATGTGTTTTTAAGATGGACTTATTTACAAATCATTAGCAACTTTATCTCCCAGAAGTTTTCCCATTTTTTTTTCTTTCCCCCCTCAGAAACTTTAAACTTATATAAATATGCAACCATTACTCTTTGGAAAGGGCATTTCAACAGATTTGATTTTCTTATATATTTTTGCCTTTCGAACAACTTGATGAGTTGCTTCATTAATCTCTTGGTCTCCCTGCCTCTTCTCCATCTGGCATCACTAGCAGACGGAGACAGAACTGCTCAGATGTAAAGGAACAGACTTCAACTACAAATATATCACAAAGATAGCAACCAAAGATACTATGTGATTATTGGACAGTAAAAATTACATAAAGCCCATCTATTATTTAGTGTGTTTGTTATTAAAATTGGGCTTTCACATTTTGTCATTGTAGTGTATAAGCTGTACATATAACTGTTTCCATAAACTGTGACCTAATAATTGTAGTACATAATATGGTACTTAAACTATGATCTTGTGATTATGGTTCATATATTTATTTTTTTTAATGTTTGTTGAATACTTATTATGTGCCATTAAAGTAGCTTTGAATAAAATAGAGGGGAAAATAAGACTATCTTTGTTCTCAAATATATATATATATATATATATATATATATATATATATATATATATATATATAATATATATACAATTTCTTGCCCAGGGCAAGAAATTCGTGCAAGGGAGGGGGGTTCCTCAGCCCGGCCTGCACACTCTCCAATGTGGGACCCCTCAAGGGATGTCTGATGCCAGTTTGGTCCTAAACTGGCAGTTGGACATCCCTTTTGCAATCCGAACTGCTGGCTTCTAACTGCTCCCCTGCCTGCCTGCCTGCCTGCCTGATCGCCCCTAACTGCTGTCCCCTGCCAACTTGATTGTCCCTAATCACCTCTGCCCTCACCACCTTGGCTTTGTCCAGAAGGATGTCTGGAAGATGTGCAGTCTATTATATTACCCTTTTATTAGTATAGAGTATATATTGTATTGTATGTATTCTAGGATACTAAGTATTTATAGAACATACAAAAATACTTATTTCAGAAGATTTTCAGAAATGTCCTATGATTCTTGTCTTCTAATCTTCACACATAAAACCTTTATGAAGTCTTCAAAGGAAAATGTTATCCAATTTTACTCAGTTTGTATTATAGTCAACCCATAACAATGGATTAATTCTTTTGTCACATAAATCTTTACTGAGTTCCTACTATATGCAATATATTTGCTTGACCTGTGATCAATGGGGATAAACCCTGTAGGCAGAGTTGTCCTGAGGATTAAGTGAAATAATGTGTGTGAAGCTCTCTAGGGCTTGGTACTTTTAGGCATTTGGTGAAATGTAACTACCAAGTTATCGTTAGATGATTGGCTCTTTTTCTGGCCCTTTTCTTTTTTTCTTTTTTTTTAATTTTTCTCACCATTCTTATCAATGGAATCCCCAAGAACAATACGTATTTGTAATGTATTTTCTAGTCTCTCTTATGCTTCTAGAAGTTTGTTATATGAACTTCCATTACACCTTCATGAAGAACAGGAGCAAAGTAACCATCTCCTTAGAACTTTCCACAGGAACTAATGCAATGGTTGGCAAACTCATTAGTCAGTAGAGCCAAATATCAACAGTACAACGATTGAAATTTCTTTGGAGAGCCGAAAACCGACTTCTGCGCATGGGCCATGAAGTTTCGATCACACTGTATGTGCACGCCTGCATGTGGTATTTTGTGAAAGAGCCAGACTCAAGGGGCCAAAGAGCTGCATATGGCTCATGAGCCACGGTTTGCCGACCACTGACCTAATGCATTCTGATACCTATGCACACAATTGACAATGAGTGTTGTTAACAGCAGGAATTGCATCCATTTCGGTGTCATACCACCTGTAAGCTTCCCCAAAACTGGAAATAAGCAAAGAAAAGGGGGATGGGGAGGAAAGCATTTCTGGATTTGAAATAAAAAACAATTAAAAAAAACTAAAACAGGTAAATAAAGTGAAGTAAATTGTATCAATTCAAGTGTAGAAAAGGCGGCACTTGAATAGACATAAAAATAACCTGCATTGTTTACTTTTAACCTTAGCTAAACTGATAGTCTGGGAATCATCACAAGAAATTTTCAGGTGACCTTGCCCTACTTGAAATTGTAAAAGTAATTTTCAAACTGTCACAGTAGTACATTTTTCATGTAGTTAAAAAAAAAAAACACCTCAACAGTCTTATTGTTAAAAGTAAGACTTAGATAATGATCTATTTTATGATCAATTATTTTCTCTCCATTGTGTGCAAAACTTGATGACTCAGAGGGGTCTCATTTGTCTTGAGCGTTTGGCATAATTGGCCAAATATCCTCAGAGGCTTCAGTCCAGAGTTCCACGTGATTTCCAAATGAAAAAGTGTAGCCATATTTAAAATGGCAACCAAGAACACAGTGATATAGAGGTTAGAAAATTTCCCCCCTCAATTTCAGTGATGTGGAAAAAGTTTCCCATGAATAAAGAACTGGTTTATTTGAACATTGTGCAAAAATAAAGAAAGGAGAAAGGATGTGATTCTGTACCTATCCATATGATAGCAACTAAAAATCAGATTAGTCACTAGTACACTCTACTGCATTGTCCAGATAATATCTTTTCCTTCATTAGGTGAGTAAATATGGACAGATAGCATGCTTTTGTTTTTGTTCATTTCTGGTATCTTAAGTTGAAGTCAACTAACTTTAACCCTGTCATATCATCCTTGCACCCACAGACTGGAAGCTCTTGCTGATTTAACTTGCCGATTTTGGGACCAACAACGGATAGAACAAAGGAAACTAGGAAAGCAACACAGATGAGATACAACATTAGGATATCAATAAATGTTCATTGAATGAGATGAATGGAACATAAACTTCTTAATCTGACTTTTAAATGACTTTTTAAAAAAATATATTTTATTGATTTTTTACAGAGAGGAAGGGAGAGAGATAGAGAGCTAGAAACATCGATGAGAGAGAAACATCGACCAGCTGTCTCTTGCACACCCCCTACTGGGGATGTGCCCACAACCAACGTACATGCCCTTGATTGGAATCAAACCTGGGACCCTTCAGTCTGCAGATGGACACTTTACCATTGAGCCAAACCGGTTTCGGCTTAATCTGACTTTTAATATTTAGCCACTTTAATAGTCCTTTTCAAATTAAAGAAAAACAACAGAAAACTTTTATGGGACCTGCTCAGTGTAGCAGGTGATTGAGGCCAGTACAGCAGGCGTGCTTCTCCTTAGCTATTAGAAATGTGATGGGAACAACTGCAGACCCTTTTCCTCCCTTTAGCTCTCAACTTTGCAACTCAGAGTTGAATTAAAAGTGAGATATCATTAAAGCTTTGAAGATTAACTGTCATTAACAGTGAGAGAATAAAAGCATGGTAGAGAAGATTGTGGGTTCAAATCCTGAGTTCACTTCTTGCTGAGGGTAGCCTCCAGCACTTTACAAAAACCTCTGTGATTTGCCTTTCTAGAGCATGGAAATGTGCCTGAAGAACTTATATATAGTCCTTGTCATTCAAGAACTATATATATAGAATATAGTTCTTGAATGACAAGAAGTGAGCAAACGTCCTCATTTGTAAGCATCCCTCAGATTTATTAGGAGACTTAAGTGAGACTGTAATAATTAAATCTTGTACTTGGGATCTGCCATAGAGTAAGCACTTAATAAATGGGAGTTGTTGTAGACATGGTGAGGGTGCTGATCATCACCATCTACCCAGGAGGGTACTCATATTTCTTCTTAAAAGAAAGAAGCAAGCAATATTGTTCATTGGCAATTACCAATAGTGCTCTACATGGATACTCAGTACCAGTTAGCCCATTCATTGAAGTACCATCATTATAGGTAAATAGATGCCTGGTGTACAAAATTCGTGCACTCGGGGGGTCCCCCAGTCCACCTGCACCCTCTTGTAGTTCGGAGCCCTTAGCAGATGTCCAACTGATGGCTTAGGCTCCCAGTTGGACGTCCTTAGCACTGCCATGGAGGCGGGAGAGCTGTGCATACCAGCCATGAGCCTGGCTCAAGCTTCTGACTGAGCAGCCTTCCCCCTGTGGGAGTGCACTGACCACTAGGTGGCAGCTCCTGCATTGAGCGTCTGACCCCTAGTGATCAATGTGCATCATAGTGAACCATTCTTCCCCCTTTCGGTCGATTTGCATATTAGCCTTTTATTATATAAGATACTGTTGGATTTATGGAGTTCATAATTTCTATTGATTTAAAGACACAAATAAAGCCTGCAAATGTTAAATATAAGCCCATGTTTTAAGGGTGATATTAATCCAGCCTATTGAATAAGAAGACATAAAATGAAATATTTTAAAACCAGAAGAACTTGAATGTCATGTCCCCAAATTACAGCCCTGTGATATCCTAGAAAGCCCAGCTTTAAAGGCTCCTTGAGATCATTGTTCTCCTGTCATTATAGGAACTGGTTTTCAAAGATGTGTTGAGAGGATTGTCTCAGGCAGGCCATTATTGTGTGTAGATCACAAGCTGTTTATTTAGCCCCACCTTCCTTTTTTTTTAATGAGATGAAATTTGAGACACAGAGATGGGGTTGTTGTTTTTTAAATGATTTTATTTATTTATTTATTTATTTATCTATCTATTTATTTATTTATTTTAGAGAGAAAGGAAGGAATAGGGAGAGAGAGAAAGATCTATTAGCTGCCTAACACTCATCCCCTGCCCTGGGGTTGAGCTTGCAACCCAGACATGTGCCTTGATGGGGAATCGAACTGGCAACCTCTTGGTGCATGGGAAGACACTCAACCACTGAGCCACAGTGGCCTTTGTTGTCCTTTCCTGGTCCCAGAAAGCCCTTTGGAGGTATGCCTTATATCATTATTATTCAGTAATGTAATTGCTGTATATCTTAAATTTCCTTTAATTAATTAAGAAAATGAAGCAGGCCCTAACTGGTTTGGCTCAGTGGGTAGAGCATCAGCCTGCAGACTGAAAGGTCCCAGGTTCCATTCCTATCAAGGGCATGTACCTTGGTTGTGGGCACATCCCCGGTGGGGGAGGGGGTTCAGCAGGCAGCTGGTTAGCTGGTTGAGGTTTCTCTCTCATCAATATTTCTGACTTTCTGTCCCTCTTCCTTCCTCTCTATAAAAAATTTGTGAGTGACAACATTCCTTTATTTCATGACCACATTTTATTATGAAAAGGTGTAGTACTGTGCACATACAAAAGTATTCACACTGTGCCTTACACACAGCTCAATAAGGGTTCCTTAAATTGATTTACCCCCTCCCCTCATGACTTCTAAATTTTACTTTTTCAGAAGATACTTCTCTCTCAGACACAGACAGGTCTTTGTGTTTTCATAGCATCTTTTGTTTCCTCATATACTTGTCACTAATTAATTAATTAGTCATCATCATTTTTATAATATCTGTATTCCTAATAGAATCATGAAGGCAGTTACTATGCCTGTATTACTGACCACCATATCAATGCCAAGTATAGTATCTCTAGGCCCTGAGAGGATCTTTATAAAAGAGTGAGAAATGCTTAACCAGTTACTGCCTCCTTTCACAGTTACAGGAACTAAACTTTTATTCCAATGCCCAGTAAGTCCTATTTCGTTATTCTTTGTTTATATCTCGTGATATGTTAGACTTTTGTATAATTATTACTTACACCCAGCAGATCAAACCTTGGCCTGCATTTTATTTACTGAAATAAGCCTCTTTTTTAAAGAGTTAATCATGCAGTTAACACATTTTCCAGAATCTTTGTTTCTGTTTCTTTTCTCTCACTATTCACCTTTAGGTAATTTTCCTGATTATTAATACTTCACCTTGAAGTCAAGTTGCTTTGTGAAATTTGTTAGGAGGGATTTAGGCAAGGGAGTGATTTGTAGATTTAGTTATCTTTGCTATTTCCTACATTCCGCTATCTTAGATAATAAAAAAATAACTATGCATCTGGTAGAATGATTCCAAGTAAATCTCCTGAGTTTTCCTAATGGCAAAATCAGATTAAATTTAAAAGCTGGTAAATGTAACCATAAGAAATATTTGATTCATTTAGTTAGATCAATACTTTTCAGACTGTTAATGTCACATCTCTAAATTGGAAACCCACAATCTAAGAGAGTTTATTTTTTGAGGAATAAATATTCAACCTTAGTAGTATATAAAGTGGAGATATAAGATAATAAGTTACTCAGAAATCTATTGAAATTTTCATGTAGTTTATTTATAGAATAAAAAAATGTTATAATAATTACTTATCTTGTTCCCATCCTCCATTCCACTTAAAATAGAACAGAATTCCTTTCTCTCTATTTACTGAGAAGGGTCTAAAGGAGAAATGTATCCCCTTAAAAAGCTGAGTTGCTCCAAATGGGAGTTTTTTTTTTTTTTAATCTTTGGTATCTTTCTACATGATCAAACAATTGGCTCTGTCCCATAGCAATCATGTTGTAATTAGTCAATAATGACAGTAAGCAAGGGTCTCACTCTTTCTCCTGTATTTCACTCCTCCAACAAAGTGATTATCAGCATTAGTTTAATGCCGTGCTGTCACCAGATTAATGGCCTCACTTTGAAACCGTATCAGCCCCTGGACTGGACATGTTTTTGATAGGCGTCCTGGCATGTAGGTACAAGAAAGAACTTATTAGCTTGTAACAATGTTATATTTCTCAGATGCATTCAAAATGCCTACTTATATTGCAATGATACATCAAATTATCATACTTGTTCTTCTTTCTTTATTAGAAATGTGCTATGGTTGTTTTGTTTTGTTTTCCTATGCAAGGTGATAAAGTGTTTTGGAGAGCTAAGCAGTTTTGTGATTCCAGTTTGGCAAGGTGGGGGAATACAATCCTTAAAGTATAGTACTTTTCTCTCCATTTTAATTTTGTTTTTCACACTTCTTTCCAGTGGCTGGAGGATTTTTGTGTATATGAATTAAACTCTATTTGCAAAAACAAAAGAGTTCTAGTGTATAAAAAATATTTCACACACACACACACACACACACACACACACACACACAAACACTAGTAGCCCAGTGCACAAAATTTGTGCACATTAAAAGGGGATTAGGGAAAATAATTTAATATTGCTATTTGAGCCTTATAATATGATAGAAGTGTCAGAGAGGAAAGAAAATTAGCAAAATGTATATGAAAACCTTCCTCCTGTCAGAGTCTGGGGCATACTACAGGGTCAAGAGTCAAGTCCCTGCCCACCCACATGTGCCTCAAAATTGTGTGAGACCCAGACCTGGCCCGCCCCTGTCCCCATTGGGCTAGATCCAGACCTAGCCAGTCCCACCCTTGTCAAGCCCTCCTGGGCAGGGAATGTAGCCTCAGGTCCCCTGGCTCCATGCCAGAACAGGGGGCATGGCCTGAGGTCCTCCAGCCCAGACCAGGGCCGGGGGCATGCCTTGAGGTCTCTTGTCAAGCCACACCAAGTGGGGGACACAGCCTGAGGTTCCCTGTCAAGCATCTCCAGGTGAGGGTGGCGCAGCTTCAGGTTCCCTGGTCTGACAGTCGGAGGGGGGCACAGCCTTAGGTCCCCTCTCCAGCCCCATCAGCAAGGGGGTACAGCTTCAGGTACCCGGTCAAGCCCCTCTAGGCGGGAGGGAGTTGGAGGAGAGCATGGGGCTGAGGAAGGGGGGGTGGGCCACAGCCTGAGGTCATCTGTCAAGACCTGTTGGGTAGGGGAGGGTGTAGTAGCCTCAGGTCCCTGCTGATTGCTCATTAAGGTTCCTTATGGGAACTTGGCTTCAGCCATCTTTGTGACAGAGTGATGGTCAATTAGCAATTAGCAATTCCCTCTTTATTAGATAGGATATATCTATCTATCTATATAACTATCTATATATCTATTTCTTTATATCTATATCTATATCTATCTATCTATCTATCCATCTATATGAAGACGCTGTGTTTTTCACACATTTCTTGTGTGTCACACATTTCTATGTTCTGAAGCAAAGCACAGACACATTGCTTAAGCTGGGGAGGGTTACCCTCTGAGAGAGACATCTGTTTTAGTTATACATTTGGTTCCCAAGCCTTTGGAGTCTGGCCACTTTATAATGAAGTGCTTTGGGGACATCAGCAATTAACTCTATCTGGACAGAGTCCAACATGAGTTTATTTAACAAAAAATGTTACTTCTTTCTATCTAATAACATTAGAACAATATTCCAGTGTATTAAGATTAGTGAAGTTTATTCTCTGAAAATGAGTTTGGGGGATAGTGCCATATAGAGACACTAGGATAGAACTTCTAGATGTTTTAGATTCCTTGATATTAGAAATATTTGCTAGGAATTATATAAGCAATTGCTGGAATAACTCCTAGCTGAGAATGAATGGGAGATTTATTTGTGGATATGAATGGTTTCATCTCAATCCTGCCACAAAAAGGTAGCACAAAGGAAATCCTAGGAAGAAGGATTTGGTATTTGACAATTAAAATAAAAGTTGAACTGATACCAAAAGCAAAGGGCAACAAACGCAAAAATAAGCAAGTGGGTCTTCATCAAACTAAAATGTTTCTGCTGAATAAAAGAAATCATTAACAAAAATGCAAAGGAAACCTACCAATGGGAGAAAATATTTGCAAATTATATATTTGATGAGGGGTTAATATGTATGTTATATAAAACACAACTCAATAACAAACAATCTGATTAAAAAATTAGCAGAGGTTCTAAATAGACATTTCACCAAAGAAGACAAAGAAGGCATAGATGGCCAACTGGTACATGATAAGGTGCTCAATATTACCAATCATCAGAAAAATGCAAACCAAGGCCACAATAAGCTATTGCCTCACACCTGTTAGAATAATTATCATCAAAAAGACAGAAAAAAACAAGTGTTAGGAAGGATGTGGAGAAAAGGGCATTCTTGTGTACTTTTGGTTGGAAATGTAAATCGGTGCAGCCATTATTTAAAACAGAATGCCAATTTCTCAAAAATTAAAAGTAGAATTACTATAAGATCCAGCAATGGTACTTCTCGGTATTTATCCAAAGAAAATGAAAATACAAATTTCAAAAGATATGTGTACTCCCCTGTTTTTATTGCAGCATTATTTATGGTAGGCAAGATATGGAAGCAACCTATGTTCACTGATGGATGAATAAAAAAGATGTGATATAAAAAAAGATATCCTATATAATAACAGCCAGGAGTTCAACCACTCACTATGATGTGTGCTGACCACCAGGGCATGATGTGGAATATGGTGGGCAGCAGCAACACAGCGCTGGCAGTGGGCAGCAGTGGAGGCGTGGCCAACCAAATTGTCCCTGATGAGAGCAGGACTGAGACAGGATAGTGGAGCAGATGAGCAGGCAGCACCTGGCCAAGGTGGATGCAAGTGGACCTGTGGGTTTGTGAGGCTGGGAGCACAAGCTGGGACTGCAAGGATGGGGGCACAAGCTGGATCCCGATTTCCACAGGTCATCCTGAGAGACCCTACCTGTGCATGAATTCATGCACCAGGCCTCTACTATATTACACACACACACACACTCACACGATAAAATATTTTTCAGCCTTAAAAAAAAAATGTTCCCATTTGTAACAACACAGATGGACCTTAAAGACATATGCTAAGTGAAATAAGTCAGAACAAGAAAGAAAATTACTATAAGATGTCACTTATATGTAGAATCTAAAACAAACAAAAAGGAACCAAGGAGAACAGATTGATGGTTGCCAGAGGCAAGGGTAAGAAGTGGGGGATGGGAGAGATTTGTTGAGGGGATAAAAAGATACAAACTTCCAGATGTAAAAGAAAGGAGTTATCCTATATAATAAAAGAGTAATATGCAAATTGACCATTACTCCAAGACACAAGATAGCTGCCCACATGTGGTCAAAGATGGCTGCTCCCATGTGCACACAAGATGGCCACCACAAGATGGCCTGCAGGAAAGGGTAGTTGTGGGCAGTTAGGGGTGACCAGGCCAGCATGGGAGGGAAGTTGGTGGGGACCAGGCCTGCAGGGGAGCATTGATAGAGGGACCAAGACAGCATGGAGGGCAGTTGAGGGGGGGGACTCAGGCCTGCAGGGAAGTAGGGGGAGGCCTGTAGGAGAGTGCACTTAGGGGTGACCAGGCCAGCAGGGGAGGGAAGTTAGGGGCAATAGGGCTGGCCAGGGAGCAATTAGGCATTGATCAGGCTGTCAGGGGAGTGGTTAGGGGTTGATCAGGCTAGAAGGCAGAAGTGGTTAGGAGCAATCAGGAAGGCAGGCAGGTGAGTGGTTGGGAGCCAGCAGTCCTGGATTATGAGAGGGATGTCCAACTGCCTGTGGGATCAGGCCTAAACAGGTGGTTGCACATCCCTCAAAGGGTCTCAGATTGGAGAGTGTCTGGGCTGAGGGACAACCTCCCCCACCCTTCCATGCACAATTTTTGTGCATCAGGCCTCTAGTGAGGATAGAATATACTTCATGGTGATTTTCGTTAGTAATACTGTATTGCATATTTGAAAGTTGATCAGAGATTGGATCTTAAATGTTCTCATTACAAGAAAAAAATTGTGTGCAGTGGTGGATGTTAACTATATTATTGTGGTGATCATTTCTTAATATATACAAGTATTAAATTTTTATGTGGTATACCTGAAACTAATATAATATTATTTGTCAATTGTACCCAGTAAAAAAGAAAGAAGTTGAAGATCATTGTAGTATTGAGATTAAGAGGCAGAACATTGGAGACTAGTGTTATAGATTTGATTATGTATTCCTCTACTGCTACAAAAAGATATTGAAATCCTAACTTCTAGTACCTATAAAACTCACACCCACATCTTTCCCCTTCTCCTCCCCCCCCCAGGAGTTCTCTTTGCCTTTATTTCTTCTAAGCTCCAAAGGCGCTTCCTTGGCCTCTGTAACTTGTTTCCTGAGTCCATGCAGGTGAACTGGCTCCTTTGTTCTGCAGCTCACTTCTACCTCTGTGACTTTCTAAATAGACTTTCGCTTGCATTTAAATCTTGGATATAAATTCTTTCGAGGTCTAGCACCGAGGTCTAGCATCTGGTGCCTTTTTGCATTAACAGCTGTAATATTATAAAAAGAAGAAAAGAGGCAATGCAGATAGGGAATGCCATGTGATTATTAACTTTCTGCCACAAAATGAGGTACTTACTACTGAAACAAGATTTTTTGGGGGTGAAAAAGACAGGTTTTAGGAAATTTTAGAAATTAAGAGAACCATGGAAAAAGTCTAGGGCCACAGAGAAGCAGAAAGCACATGTCCATAGAATGAGGGAGCTGGGAACAGCAAAGTCTGTATTTACAAAATAAAGGGAAGGAAGCCCCTCGTCCAGAAGGAGAAGAAGAAACCCTAAAGGGAATAGGAAAACAATAAGGATGGAATGGGGGGGGGGGGGCAAACCTCACATGTCACATGTGTCTTTCAACCTTTGAGCCCAGGAGTTACTATAGTAACCAGTCTAAGGGAATAGTGACAAATCAGAGGGGATATCAAGGCACTAGGATCTGCAGCCTTTATAAGCTGTAGAGATGGGGAACCCAGTGACACTCTCCCCACTCCCCACATGGGAGTCTGTACTTGTTTTTTAATAAGTATCCACTTATACTACCTTTTGTCCATGGATTCATTCTTCAACTCCACCAGACAAAGAATCAGGGACATCCTGCCCAGGGGAACACCACGTGTTCCAGTCCAAAAATCTTGTTTCACTACCAGAAACCAGGAGAAAGACTCACAGCAGACCATCCCCTAGTATCTCTAGAAGGGTTCGTAGCCCTGATGACACCTTCATCTTGGATTTCTGGCCTCTATAACTGTGAGACAAAACACTTTTGTTATCCAAGCCTCCTCATTGATGCTACTTCCTTCTGGTAGCCTGTACATACACAACTACTATAACTAGAAAGAGGATGACTTCAGCTGGACACAGAAGGGGGTTTGATAGATGATGGAACAGTGCAGGAGAGGAAAGCTACACTGGCCTTCCATAGGCAACTACTTCCCAGGAACAGGATCATTCTGTCAACTGGAATTATAAAAGTTTTACCCTTTTGCATTTGACTTCTTACCTTCAGAATTATTTCATAAGATTCATTCATTTTATCATTGCATTATTAACTTTTTCTTTCTTGTTGCTATGAAATATCCATTTTGGCTCTATGGGCATTGGGTCATTTCCAGTTTTTGCTATTATAGGTCAACTTGCTGTGCACATTCTTGCACATGTCTTTTGTTAAACATTTCCATTGGGGGGAATATATATATATATATATATATATATATATATATATATATATATAGTCTCCAGAAGCAAAAAGTTTTATATTGCCAGATATTTTCCTAGCGTAATTGAGCCCATTTATATTTCCACCAGCACTACAAGAGAGTTTCAGTTGTGTCAAGAATGAAAACTCTAGTCTTTTTAATTTTTCCCATTCTAGTAGTTGTGTAAAGGTATCTCACTGGGGTTTTTAATTTGCACATATCTGAAGACAATCTCAATAACTTTCAAAGAAAATGGTATTATATATGAGTTACGGAAAGCTGAGACTGTGTCCTTTATTCTGTAGAAAGTTCACTGTTACCTGTGCTCATTTCTCAAGGAAGAGACATCTGGTACACTAAATGAAGTTGCTTGAGGCAATAACTCTCCCTTTTAATACATGTAATTACAGGAGGTGTGGAAATCTAGGAAGCTATTAAAGTTTGGCTCTGATGGCCTGTCAACTTGATACTGGAGATTCATCATCAGTGTATGTATGTATGTATGTATGTATGTATGTATGTGTGTGTACATGTGCATGTGATTTACTATCTAAGTTGACTTTACTCTAAACTTCAACTCCTTAGTTTGTTTGTATCTCTCCCTTGACTGTTTACCCCTTGATCTTCTTGGGAGGCTGCTGGCATAACTGTCTCAGTAATTAATCTTATGGCAAGTCTCATCAATGATGCTGAACAGAATAATGAATCTCAATATGCACAAATGTGTAATATTAACATATAGCTTGAGGGTATTGTTCTTTAATTGTCTTTCTTTAACAGAAGTATAATTTGTTTCAAGACTGCTTCAATTGATCTTCAAGTGATTCAAAAAATGTTTAATTGCAAGATGAAATCCATTTGAAGATTGAAAAATGAAAAATGATTTTGGGTCCATGAATAATATATTGAGAACGTCCCTTTAGAAAAATAGGTCTTTTGACGTGTGTGTGTGTGTGTGTGTGTGTGTGTGTGTGTGTGTGTTAACCTATACAATACTTTGTATCAGTGCTTTTCAAACCTCAATGTGTGTGCATATCACCTTGTCAAAATGCAGAGTCTGTGAAAATGAGTCTGGGGAGAAGGCTAAGAGTCTGCATTCCCAATAAGTTTCCAGATGACACTGGACTGTTGTCCTGCACACCACACTTTTTGCTTCAGAGCTCTATATTACACTGAGCTGTGCTTTCCTATTTAACTTATGCAAGGATTAGGCTGTTCAGATATTTAACCCTGATTATTTAAAAATATTTTAATAACTAGAAAATGTTTCTGATAAATTTTGAGATAAAAGAGAATTTAAGCATGGCGATGATGCATATAGAACACACACATTTGTTTTTAGGTTTGTAATGTATGTGAGAAGACTATCTTTTCAACAAAGATGCTCACATATTTGTGTAGAACAAAGCAGTTGTTTTAACTTGATTTTGCACCACTTACCAGTAGATGGCAGTACATATTCAATCTTACTGAAAGAGTTTTTGTTATAAAAAGAATAGCCCCTAACTTTTAAGCAGTCTTTCTATAAGAGCTCCCCAAACCCCACAACTGGATTCAGAGCCCTTATTTGCAAATACCTTTATTTTTATATCAGTTCTAAATGTTTTCTCTTATCCAACTTCAATGATAATATGCTCATGTTAGAGAATCAGAAAACCATACCCTATAAAGTAAGATAGGATAGGAGTCTAGTAGACAGAGATTTAGTTCACATTTGTGTATTAATTTGGGTGTATAGGGGAAAGTGTTTCTTTTTTAAAATAGCTATAAAGTAAAAAATAAATAAATCTGGAAGTTGGTAGAAAGAGATATGTTGAAAAAGATTATTTCAAGGGGAATTATAAAATGGGGGAAGAGATTATTGTAATGAACCATAGATCTCCAAGTATTCCAAGAATAGACAGAAAGGATATTCACTTATTGAAATATTGGGAAGTGTAAATAAGGCTAAAAAGAACAGAATGTGGGGGAGTGGAGGGAAGGTGGGATTAAAGTGTGTGTTTATCTGAGGCTGCCTAGTCTCAGGAGGGACTGACTGTTGAGGAGAAGTTTTATGCTGCCTCAGGATAAGGGTGGGTCAATTAAGGGGCCTGGAGGAAGGTGAGAGTCTTACCCAAACTTTGATTAATAAGCAGTCTGTTCTGATGAATTGGTGGTGACTAGCAATTCAGCTAATCATGAATAAGGCACAGTGGAAATTTTGCCTGGCCTCATTGTAAGTAAACCAGGGGACCATCCAGGAGCCTTACTTAACTCACATAGGAAAGGTTGGTTCTTTGGAGTAAGGCACTGCCTGGAACACAAAAAGATGTTTGTTTGATTTTAAACATTGTTTTCTAGGATCACTGGATTCTGGTAAAGGTCAATGTTTTCATACGTAAAAAGTCTTGATGAAGAATTGAAAAAAATAAGAACAAACATACACACAAAAAAACAGAAAAAGGATTCATTTTGGTAATAATTTATTTTATAAATATTTTTTCCTTATTTTTTTATTAAACTATTATCTGTGTACATATCTTACCATTGTCCCCCCCCCTCCCATACATACCCTTCCTCCCCAAAGTTTTGTGTCCATTGGTTGTACTTATATGCATGTATACAAGTCCTTCCATTGATCTCTTATCTCCCCCTGTTTTATAAATATTTACTGAGAATTCAAGCAATGGACAATATGGACTCTTTTCCTTAAAGAGCCATGTGTTATAATAAAAAATGTGCCCTGGGGATCTTGCTACATATCTGCTGGGACAGACCTTCAGTCCGGAACTACTGATGAACAGAATACCCAACACAGTTTCACTGTAAAAGAGAGGGCTAAGGGGTTGCCTGGCTCAAGGAACCAAGCAGCTTCAATTGCCTGCCTCGTTAGCCTTTTATTGTAGCAGCAGTTGAGATAAAGCTTATCTTTTAGATACAATCACTAGAGTAAGGATTGGGAGGATACATGTGTCTGTAATTTCCTTTGAGCAAGGACACCCAAAGATTAAGCATACGAATTCCAGTAAACACCCAGGGTGTCTGCTCACACACAGGCTTGTTTGGAAAGGTCAAGGAATAATTAGGGGCACCACCTTTTTGACACTCCCCTAAGTTGGAATTCTGATAAACCAGGCAGGCAGCCTTCCTCTCTCACACTTCCCTTTTCTCAGAATGTCCTCCTTACAAACTTTCCAACCAAGTCTCCTGTGCTCCCCAACACATATCCAGTGCATGAACATGCTTTAACTATCTACGTTAGGGGTGTCGAACTCAATCAGAGAAGGGGCCAAAATCTAAAATCCAGCCTAAATCGAGGGCCAAATGGTTTACTGAACAGTCATAAACTGTCATTGTGATGGAAACGCAGCGGAGTGCAGTGATGACAGCGCGGTGCGGGCCACATTGCAAGGCCTGGCGGGACGGATTTGGCCCACGGGCCTTGTGTTTGACACATGTGATCTACGAAATTAAAAAAAAAAAAGATTTTGTTTTTTCCTACATTATCTAGGTTCATAAGTCACAATAGGTGCTTACAAATGTTTGTTAGATAAAGACATGGATTGTGCATTAAACAGGCCATTACATGTTTACATATTTGGTCTGGACTAAATAAGAGTTTACCTAAGAGTTAATTTTCCCAAAATGTTTCATTTTTGCTTATGTATGAAATCCTCTCAGATATTTACTATAAAGTCTAAATGTTATTAAGTTGTAAGTCTAATTATTCTCTATCTAGAGGTCCTGTGATGGCTTACACTTTTTTTCAATTAAAAACCCAAGGTTTATGGACATAAACTGAAAGAATGAAGAAATATTTCAAGTCCTGTCCCTAAGATCAATATATATTGTAAAAAAGAACCTTCCCTTCCACATTTACTTAGGAAGGGGCTGTGGTTATCAGTGGAGAGTGTAAGTGTTGGAATCACAATTTATAACTAGACATTTTATATATATCTTTATATCTATATATATTTTTTCATATAATAAACACCATCAACAACTTTTTAGGGTCACTGAGTTCTGGTAGTTTTATAACAAAAATTTTACAGATGTAAGACTTTTCCAAATTCACATAACTGTGAAAACACAAAGAGGGCAGAGATGGTTTTGAGCAAATACATTTAGTCAAAATTCATTATGGAATAATTGCTCTGCTCCAGGAATAGGGCCACGGGATGGGAAGTGCAAAGCTAAATAAAATGTGGTCCCTGCCCTTGACTATTTGCCACCTAAAGGAGCCAAGTGATATAAAGATCATGACAGCATTCTGTCTGATCACAAGGGGAAGAATAGGGAGGTGTGGAAAATTCTTCAAAGAGAGGAGCTGGCTGTCAAGAAAGGCAGTGTGGCAGAAAGGACTAGATATTTTCTAAACATGTACACCCCTATTTCCACAGAATGAAGTTGGTTCTGGGAGGGTGTCTCCAGTCAGGGTCTGCATCTTTCAGTCCCTCTTGTATCCAGATGAGGCCATATGTTCCCACCAGTCAGAACTGTCCTCAGTAGAAGGTGAGCAGAAGAGATGTGTGCTGCCTCTGGATTGGGCTTCTCTACTCTTCTTCCTGCCTTTTCTGCCTTAAAGAAGAGGACATTGAGGCCCCAGTGGATGATGGATCCACTATATGGAAGAAACCTGGGTCCCTGCGACACAGTGTGGAAAAAAGATACCTACCATATAAGAATATTTTTATGTGGATAAAAAAAAATAATGTGATATTTTTTTCCCCATTGATTCTTAGAAAGAGTGAAAGAGATGGAGGAGGGGGCGGAGGAAGAGAAAGAGGAAAACATTGCATGATTGTGCCCTGACCAGAGCCAGGGATCAAACTGCAACTTAGGTACATGCCCTTGACCAGGAATTGGACCTGCAATTCTTTGGTCCATGACTGACATTCTAACCATGGAGCAAATGTCCAGCGCATAAAATTATATTTTAAGCCATTTAAACTTTGAAGAGTAGTTTATAGCAGTTACTATTATTCTAATTACTATAGCAGCTACTGCTAAGTTAAGTTATAACAAGTTTATTTACATGTGTCAAATAATTTGAAATTGGCAGGAACTGTATACATCTCTTCCAGTTTTCAGTTTATATAGCTAGACATAAGCACGGAGGACTGAGGGACACACAGCTAATTAGAATCCTGGGCTTTCCTACTGCAATGTCCTTTTGTTTTGTTTTTAATACCGTGACTTTTCATTTAACATTTATGAAAATCACTCAATCTAACTTTTAAAATTACTATAAGCCTATTTCTCTATAGTGAATGATCTGAGAACAAGTTGTTTAGATTTTCCTATAGTCAATCATCCTCTCTGTGGTGAAAATAGGTATTTTTCATTCAAATATCTAGGATTTAAGCTAGGATATTTATTTTATCTTATCTGAATCAGTTAAAATATACCCCACATCTGTTATATCTTTTCTGATGTGAGGAGATCCCAGTACTCCTTGGTAGAAAGGATATTAGCCTGGAAATAAAAATTACACTCAATTTAAATACCGGTAGTATACTTAGCAGACATTTCTATAATCATCCTGACTAACTTTCATTTTTTTCAAAGAATGGTTGTTACCTACATCTCCCCAGTTCTCTCCTTTGAGGAACATGGTAGAATTGTACCTCAGGATCACTTTCCTAGTATTTATGAGTGGGAAATGCAACTAGTTTTGTTCAATCATTTGTGAGTAGAAAATACATTCCAGCTGTTACTTTCAGGCTACAGATAATATTGTTTGAGAAGATTCTTTCTCTGGCACAGAGATAAGCAATGTTCAAGACTAGGGCTGCTCCATCAGCCTTTGTCTTTGAATGAAGGTGTCAATTTCCTCACAACTTATGGTGAACCTGTAGCAAAAGCAAGGAATAAACTTTTGTTGTTTTAGACCTTTGGGATTTTTGAGGTCATTGTTGCAATACCAACTAGCCTGTCATGACTGAAATAATGGCACTTCTGATTTATCAGTGTGACCTTGAAAAATTAATGAAATCTCTTGGATTTAAAACCTTTTACTATTGGGAAATGAACTGATAGTTGGAGACTAAATTAGATAATAGTTGTGGAAAGTACCAGAGTAGGAGTCAGAAAGTCTGAGTTTTGCTATCTCCTCTGCCACTAACTTGTAATACTTTGGGAATTTATTTTTTTTCTCTCTCACTTATTCACAAAACATTTCCTAAGCACTTATGATGATTACGTACTAAAAGACAAATACATATGGAACATAGTTCTTTTCCTCACAAGAGCTCACAGCTACATGGATAGACAGATGTAAATAAATACAGAAATGTGTTAACAGCTAAGTTGGATGTAAGTGCAGGTTATCCAGATTTCTGGCTTCAATGAGTTCTGATACCTTTAACTAAAAAATCACAGGGGAAATAAAATTTCACTTAATTGGAGCTTAACTTCCTCTAATTGGAGCTTAACTTACTTTTTTTTTTTCTTTTTTAAATATGGAAGATAAACTAGGAAGTCTTTAAATTGTCAAATAGTTCCAGGGTTAACGATTTGGTGATCCTAAAACATTTAGTGAAAGAAAATAAACTACTATGAAATAAGATATTATTGGTAGAAATGTTGGCTGCCAAAAAATGCAGTATTATAACTAGGGCCCAGTTAGTGCTGAATAAAGGAAGATGATTATTTGCAGGCTTTTGCTTGACCTTTTCTTTTAAAACACAGTCCAGTGTCTTCATGCCCATTGTTTGTTTTCAGAGAGCACAATACACTTTACGTTTCTGCCTCACTTATGAAAGGCTATAATCTCAGTCAATTTATCTTCTTTTATTGTCTTTCCTCATATTTAAAAAAATAATAATTAAGTTCACACTGATCCTGATTTTCTTTCCATCTACTTTTTGTTAACTTTGAATTCTAATATAGAAATAAATTATGTAGTTATATAGTTTAATACCTGAGAGAATATTTTTTTTGCGAGGTGAGGATTATACTGTTAATCACACAGTTAATTGGTTTAAAAGTGCTTTCAAATATCAAGGTGAAACCCAATATGAAACTATTCAGTACTATACAAGGCAGTTTCCCAGCCAACATCTGCATTTCTTATTAACTCGGGTATTATACTCTTCAAGTTGCCTGAGACTGTTTTCTGTGCACTTACATGTTTTCTGAGGATTAGCTTTAAAAAATATATTATTAATGACTAAAAATCATCAGTGACATTTCAGGGATGCCCAGAGCTGTAAAAGCAATTGGAGTCAAGACAAAAGTTATCAGCCAGAATAAAAAGGGCTAAGAGATCACAGATATTGGCTGAATTCTCTCCTTAGAGAGGGCTTCGTCAGAACAATACCTGCACTGCTGCCAAGATTAATGAAATTGCTAAATTGGGAACATGACAAAAGCTTTGAATGCTGTTTAATGAAGAAGATGGAGAAAAATATAGCCATCGGGTAGAGACAAATGCTGTTTCTAGATTGGCATTGTGAGTAACATTTTATTTTATGAATGCATACTTTTCGATACTAACTTTTTTCTATAAATTATTTAGTTACCCTTCATATTGATATTGTATGTGAAGTGTACACACCTGGATTTATTTATTTATTTATTTATTTATTTATTTATTTATTGTTGAACTGATTTGGGTGAAACTATATAGGTTTCAGGTGCACACTTTTATAATACATCATCTGTATGTTGATTTGTGTGTTCACCACCCAAGGTCTTTTCCTTTCATCACCATTTATGCCCCCTTCGCTTTCTTCTGCCTGTCTCTATCTGCCTTTCCTTTCATTAATCATTAATCACCACACTGTTGTCTGTGTCCATTATGAGTTTGTAGTGTTTTTTGTTTGTTTGTTTGTTTTTGCTTAATCTTTTTACATATTCTTCATCCAGTATCCCAAACCTCCTTCCCATCTGACAACTGTCAGTCTGTTCTCTGTATCTATGAGTATGTTTCTATTTTTTTCTTTATTTTGTTCATTAAATTACACATATAAGTAAAATCATTCTCTGATTGGCTTTTTTTACTTAGCATAATACTCTCTAGATCCATCGATGCTGTTGCAAAAGGTAAGATTTCCTTCTTTTTTATGCTCAAGTAATATTCCATTGTGTAAAAATAACAGTGTTTTTATTCACTCATTTACTGATGGACACTTGGGCTGCTTCCAAATGTTGGCTATTGTAAATAATGCTGCAATGAACATAGGGCTGCATATATTTTTTCAAATTAGTGTTTTGGGTTTCTTCAGGTATATTCCCAGCACTGAAATCACGGGGTCATAAGGAAGTTCCATTTTCAATTTTCTGAGGAACCTTTACTGTTTTTCACAGTGACTGTACCAACCAGCATTTCCACAAGCAGTGCACGAGGATTTCCTTTGCTCTACATCCTTGCCAGCACTTGTTTGTTGATTTATTGATGGTAGCCATTCTGACAGGTGTGAGGTGATACCTCATTGTGGCTTTAATTGTATTCCTCTGATGATCAATGACCTTGAGAATCTTTTCATATGTTAATTGGTAACCTGTATGTCCTCTTTGGTGAAGTGTCTATGCAGGTCCATTGCTCATTTTTTAATTGGATTGTTTGTTTTTTGATATTGAGTTGTGTAAGTTCTTTATAAATTTTGGATATTAACTCCTTATCAGATGTATAATTGGCAAATATGTTCTCCCATCCAGTGGGTTCTCTTTTTGTTTTCTTGATGGTTTCCTTTACTATGTAAAACCTTTTTAATTTGATGTAGCCCCATTTGTTTATTTTTTTCTTTTGTTTCCCTTGTTCTAAGAGTATATCAGAAAAAATATTTCTATAATAAATGTCTAAGATTTTAGTGCCCATCATTAGAGGAATGGATAAAAAAGCTATAGTACATTTTCTAGGATTTTTTATGGCTTTGAGTCTTACATTTGTCTTTAACTCATTTTGAGCTTATTCTTATATATGGTATAAGACAGGGGTCTAGTTTCATTTTTTAAAAATGTATTTGTTTATTTTTTCCAACACCATTTATTGAATAGACTGTCTTTTCCATGTTGCATTTTTATACCTTATTTTTCAAATATTAATTGACTATAAAGTGTAGGTTCATTTCTGGGTTCTCTGCTCTGTTTTGTTGATCTACATGACTGTGTTTATGCCAGTGCCATGCTGTTTTGATTACTATGGCCTTGCAGTATAGTTTGATATCAGATAGTATTATTCCTCCAAACTTTGTTCTTCTTTATCAAGATTATGTGGCTATTTGAGGTCTTTTGTGTTTCCATATAAATTTTTGGGATATTTGTTTTAATTCTGAAAATACACCATTTGGTATCTTAATAGGAATTGCAGTGGATATATAGCTTGCTTTGTGTAGTATGAATACTTTAATAATGTTAATTATTCCTATCCATGAGCACAGAATATGCTTCTACTATTTGTGTCTTCTTCAACTTTTTTCTTTAGTGTTTTACATTTTTTCAGATACAGGTCTTTTATATCCTTGGTTAAATTTATTCTTAAGTTGTTTTTTATGCAATTGTAAATGGGATTGTTTTATTAGTTTCCCTTTCTGATATTTAATTGTTGATGTATAAAAATGCCACTGATTTCTGAATATTGATTCTGTCTCCTGTTACTCTACTGAATTCATTTATAAATTCCAGTAATTTTTTTTTTGTGTGTGTGTGTGTGTGGAACATTTAGGGTACTCTATGTCATCTGCAAATAATGATAGTTTTAGTTATTCCTTTCTAATTTGGATTCCTTTTACTTTTTTTTCTTATCTGATGCTATGGCTGATAGTAGTGTTGATCATAAATAGGTGCTGGAATTTATCAAATGCATTTTCTGCATTTTTATCCTTCATTTTGTTTATGTGATGTATTTATTGTTCTGTGAATATTGTACCAACTTTGCATCCCCAGAATAAATCATGGTGTATGATGTTTTTAATATATTGCTAGACCTGGTTTGAGAATTTTGTTGAGAATTTTAACATTTATGTTCATCATGGATATTGGTCTATAATTTTCTTTCTTTGTAGAATCTTTATCTGGTTTTGAAATTAATATAATTCTGGCCTTTTCTTTTCTGTTGAGTTTTTTGGAATAGTTTGAGAAGGGTATGTGTTAGTTCTTCTGTGAATGCTTAGTAAAATTTGCCTGTGAAGCCATCCCGTCCAGGACTTTCAATTGTTGGAAGATTTTGGATTACTGTTTCATTTAATTGTAATTGGTGATGTATGTGAAAGAGAACATAACTTGCTCTTTCTTTACTATATACATTTTACTTTGTGCTAGAATTTTCTAACATTTCTCAGGAATTTGTATAAATAATGAAACTCACTTTTTACTCTCATATTTTCTATTAAAAGGAGAGTTGATGTGTTACAAAATAAGGCTCACCAAACTAAGTCCCTTACCATCTTTACTTCTGACCCTGAACATGACTTTTCAAACTCCAGACAGATCAGCCATCTCTTCCCAATCTGAACTCTTATAGGAATTTGGAGGACACAGAAGAGGATAATGGACTAGAGACCAGGGCATATTGGACCTACCAAGTGGAAAGGAACTGACATAATAAACTTTATGATTAGTGGCAATGTTTAGAACTAAACACAAATGTGGATAAAGAGTGAAAATATGGGAATAAAAAATGCTGGACTGGGAGTCAAGTATCCTGCATTTTAATATTGATTCTATAATATCATTAACAAGCAAATCTTCCATAACAAAGAAACCACAAATACAGTAGCTGAAACAAGATAGAATTATTTTTTTCTTTTTACTTAATAGATCATAGATTAATAGTTTAGATATAACAATGTGGCTTTGCCCTTTTCAAGATATGGCTTCCTAGATTGCTCACATTATTATTAACATTTTCATTTTGTTTAAAGGGAGAAGGAAAAAGAACAGGGCAAAAGACTTTGCCTTTAAAATAATGTGAAGTTATACTCATTATTTCCATTTATATCTCATTGGCTAAAACCTAGTAATAAAGTACACATCTCCCATGTTGTACACTTCCAAGGGCCCCCATTTGCATTGTGTTTTGTGTGCAAGATGCCTACTGGTCATCATGCACACAAAACACAATGCAAATGGGGGCCCTTGGAAGTGTACCCTGGCAGGTGGCTTCTACAAGATGCATGTTATAGGCAGAATTTGCAACCTATGACCTGTACCCTTAATGCTACTCCAATAGATATGTTCATAATAGGCCAATAGAGATGTAATTATTGTTACTCATATACTAACCTATATTACCTAGTTGGGCCTAATATAACCCCAAGAGCCCTTAAAAACACAAATCTTTCTCTGCAGAGGAGAAGCCAGATATTTGAAGTATGGAGAAAAATTCAATGTGCCATTGTTGACTTGAAGAAGAGGGGCTGCATATTAAAGAAATAGAGACTTCAATTTTAAAAATCACAAGGAGCTCAATTCTGCCAACCATCTAACTGAGATTATAAACTGATTCTTTCTGAGAGTCTCCAAGTAAAACTCTGGCCTAGCCACCATCTTGATTTAGGCTTTGTGTGGTTTGGAGTAAATAATTCAGCTGATTCCACCTGGACTTCTTGTCTATTGAACTGTGAGCTAATAATGGGTGTTATTTTAAGCTGATAAATTTTGATAACTTACTATGGCAGCAATAGAAAGCTAATTTAGGAAACTTTGAAATATAGTCTTTAGCTATAAAGTCAAATGCTTCCCTACTAAAAGGAAGGAGAGAATGTGTATTGAGGATAACCAGTGGACTCTGCAGCCTACCTATTAGCAAAATTTTAGCTTCAGGTTATTTATCTGTGGAGGTTTGACCTAATCAGAGGCTCTCTGTTTGTTTTGTTTGTGTGTGTGTGTGTGTGTGTGTGTGTGTGTGTGTGTGTTTACTGTAATGTGATATTATGGCTGCACTAAAGACATAGCAAAGCATATTTTTATATGCAGATTGTCCTGCATAGACTATCTGAGCAGTCATCTCACCTTCTGTTTGTTTGCCCATCAAGAAACCTGCTTACTCTAAGCAGCTTAATTCTCCTCCTTGCTTTGCATCAAATCTTTACCAATCTACTTAAGTTAAAAGGAAAAGATAGCAACATTAATGTCAATAATAACAATGAAAAAAAAAACAATAGGATACCTTTCATCAATTGAGTGAGTTGGCATAATTTTATGGACTTAACTATGCTCCATTTTCAAGGATGAAATTAGAATTGAGACTAATATTTTAAATATAGAGGTGATTCCAATTAGCATAGCCTTCAGGGCTGATGGTTAACTCCTGTGGCCAGATTACTAGATACAGTAGTGAAAGAGGGAGGCAAAGCCAGAGACAGGGAAGGAGGGGCCGGGGCCCCGGGGGGTGGGGCTTGGTGAGGAAAGTCATGAGAGGAAGAGAAAAAGAAGTTGCTTTAGCCTTTCAGCCAATTATTTTTTTCACAAATAGAGGGGGAAAGCAAAAATGTTTGCATACATACAGAAAAGAAGAATAAGAAGAATAGAACTCCAACATCCAAGAGGAACAATGGAATTTGGATTGAGGTAATTTCTTTGATTATTCCCCTTAAGCTTAGTCTACTATCATCTTCATCACTATGAAAGACACACACATACACACACACACACATACACACACACACACATTTAATTGAGTAGCAGAGTATAGTAAATTTCTCATTAGATCTGATCCAAATTAGTATTTACCTCCAAGGCATAGAAGTCATTGCTTATTTTCAGATTCAGGTGAGTCTTCTCTTAAAAGGTGCAACATGAAGCATAATGGATTTCCAGCATACGGTAAAAACTGATTAAGCAATTGTGTCTAAGGTTACAACCTTCTTCACCACTAGCTTTCGATTTTGCTTTTGTTTCATTTAAGATCTTGTAAGACCTTAATTTCCTCCAATAAAAGTTTATTTAAGAAATAAAACTCATTAAACTCTGAAAGGACTCATAAAAATTCAGGTCTGCTTCCCTTCTAAAATGCTAACCAAATTTCAAGTAATGCAGTCAAGTAAAAGTAAGCTTTTTAAAATTTCTCAAATATCTTTCTAGACAGGGTTAGGGTTGGAGTTTAGTTCATTCGTTTGATTTTATCCCCAAGCACCTGGTGAGTCAGAAATCTTCTTAAGAGAATATTGCCCTCCATAGTTTTAGCTCATCATTTAATAACTATGGAGTCTCAGACTTAGGGAAGTTAAAGTTTTTGTTATTTTAATGCCTTTCCATAAAAATATCGCATGAGACTTAGTTATAAGCTAGTAGATTTTAAGAAAACCATTCTTCAAATTTTTATTACAATTAGGGTATGCCTATCTGTTTTAAAACCACTGAAGAGGCCTGCTTTGAGTTGAATGGTATGCCCCCCCAAAGATGGCAAAATCTAACTCCTGTGGATGAAACCTCATTGAGAAATATAGTCTTTGCCAATGACCAAGTCAATGTGATGTCTGGGATGAGCTCTATCCAATATGACTGTGTCTTTATACACAGCAGGAATTTGGACCCAGAGACAGACCCACGTACAGGAAAGATAATATAAAGACACAGGGAGAACATCACTGTAAACCAAGGCAGGACTGAGGCTACCAGCAGCGCAGAGAGGGACATAGAACAGATTCACCTGCACAGACCTGCTGACACCTGCATTTTGGATTTTTAGCTTCCAGAACTTGAGGCAATAAATGTTTATTGTTTAAGCTACCCAGTTTCTGGCACTTTTATGGTATCCCTGGGAAACTGCTATAAGGCAAAAGGTTAACTCTTTCTTGGAAATAAATCTATGCTAAATGATAGGAAATCCAACTTACCTCCATGGCCACTTTCTTTTGTTCAATAAAAATAGACATAAAAATAGAAAGAATAGCTTCTTGAACTAGAAATGTGCTAAAAATGCTTAAAATAAAATATCAATTTTTCCTAAGTTAATTTAAAATATACCACAGGTTTTGTCTTTCTGGAACTATAAAAATAGATTCTAAAAAGTTTATGTGGGGAAAAAAATGAAGCAAATGAAGCAAGTAAAAACAGGCAGGGACATGCTGATTAAAAAGACATGTAACAACCACAAAATTAAAGGCTTAAAGAAGCAGAATTTATTATCTCACATTTTTGTTTTTTTTATTCCTTACCCAAGAATACATTTATTGATTTTAGAGAGAATTAGAGAGAGAGAGAGAGAGAGAGAGAGATCAGTTGCTTCCCATACATTTTCCAACCAGGGATTGAACTCACAGCCTAGGTATGTGCCTTAATCAGGAATTGAACCCACAACCTTTTGGTGTATGGAACAATGCTCCCACTAATTGATCTACATGGTCAGGGCACTCTTACAGTTTTTGTAAGTTATAAATACAGCCATGGCTTAACTGGGTTCTCTATTCAGAATGTAACAAGTTGAAACCAAGGAGTTGACTGAAATTTATCATCAGCTTGGAGTCCTCTATCATGTTCCTTCAGGTTATTCACAGAATTAAGTTTCTTGAGGTTTGGTACTGTCTCCATTTTCTTGCTGGCTGTGGGCTAGGGGTTGTTCTCAGCAACTAAGAGTTGCCCACCCTTCTTGTCATATGTCTCCTTCCATCTTCCAAACAAGCTGTGGAAAATTTTTTCTTGCTTTGAACCTCTTTCTTTAGGAAGTGTCCAGTCCCTTTTAAAGGTTTGCCTGATCAGATCAGGCCCACCTTGGCTAATCTCTTAAGGTACTTTTTTAAAACGCCAGGGGACGCGGGACAAATTGTTAAAAATCAGGACTGTCCCGCCAAAAGCGGGACATCTGGTCACCTTATCTAAGGTCAACTGTGTAACATAACGTAGCTTAATCATGGGAGTGAAATTCATCATAAACACAAGTCCTTCCCACAGTCAGGGCTGGGGGATTATACAAGGTCATGGGTCATTGGTGGTTATCTTAGAATTCTGTCTACCACAATGCATAAAGCTATCAATCGCAGTATAGTATAGGACAACAGAAATACAGCCATACAATGGGATACTATGCAGGTACAACAAAACAAAATGGTGTTTTGATATAGAAAGATATACATTATTAAATTAGATTTTAAAATGTCAGAAGCAAAACAGTGTAGGGCTGTTTCTCTTTATGTAAGAACTGGAGAAAATAGGGATTTAAGATTATTTATTTATATTTATATACATCTACATAAAGAAACACTGAAAAAATATTCAATAAAACAGTGAACTATTGAGCATAATGGGGTAGTGGGCAATATGTGGATGGAGACAGAGTGGGAGTAAGAGTTTTCAATGAATAATTTTTATCCTATTTTAATTGTTGAACAATTCAAATGTATGATCAATTAAAACTAGAATTTAAAATTAAATAAAGCAAACATTTATTTACACCTGCTATGTGTAGGCCCTTGCTGGATAAGGAGTAAAACAATGATTAAAACACAACTCCTATTCTAAAATAGCAGACAGTGCAATGGCATTCACAATTCAAATCCAAAATTGAGTATAATTCAAGTAAGAAAAATATCATAACAGAAAGACAAGCAAAGTTTTTGTGGGTTTTAAAGGAGAGTCCATGAATAACCTAAATTTTTAATGGAATATATACTTCTGCCTGATAGGAAGGGTAGTTTACACCACTGTTTGTTGATCCATATAACTCAGACTTTCACATTTAAAGAACTATAAGAAAAAAAACAACTAGAAGAAGCATTACATCTGACAAATCTCATTAGGGATCATTGGCTCATTGAATTCCACTTTTTGATGAGGAGGCAATACACAGTTTCTATGACTTAGAAAATAACATCTTCTAATGCAATAGTGTATTTTCATGGAAGTCAGATAATTGCATGAGTTTTTTTTTTAATTTTTGTCAAAATTTCTACAGAAAAAAAGAATGTTGGCAAAATTTAAACAGGATATCAGATAGACCATCCAAACTCTCTTTTTATACTTTAAACTATCATTATGATAACCTAGCTTTCTTCTGTAGTTATTTTGAGAAATAGCAAAAGAAGTCCACTGGATTTTCATATGGCTTGCTTCCACTTTTCTCTCAAATCTCTACTGAAATTTCAGCTCTACAATAAAGATCTTTCTAAAATAGTCATACCTACTACCCCTACTACTCAAATTAAGCTGCCTTTTCCCCTTTCTAACTTGTCTATTACATCTATAGATATATGCTTATTTTTTATTTTGTTAATATTTATTTATTTTTTGCTTTTCTAAAATTTAATTTATTAAATTTTATTTATTGAGATGACATTAATTATTAAAATTACATAGGTTTCAGAGTAAAATGCTATGATACATCATCTGTCTATTGCAATTGTGTGCTAACCACCCGAAGTGAGATCTTTTATCCCCATACCTTGGACCTGCTTTACCCTTTGGCAGCCTCAACCTTTCTTCCCTCTGGTAGCCACTATACTGTTGTCTGTGTTACGACAACATAGATGAATCTTGGGAATATCATGCTAAGCAAAATACATTAGACAGAAAAGTTAAGAACCATGTCATTTCACTTATACATGGGACAGAAAACTGAAAGAAACACATAAACAAGCAAGAAAAAAGAAACAACTCAAAGACACGTGCTTACTATTTTGCGTCTGTTTCCGCCATCACAGTGTACTCTCCATAAGCAGAATATGTACTTTGTTCTGTTTGGAGTTGTGTGCAGCACAAATGAAACGGCATTTGGCGTGGTGGCACTCAAAAATATACATATTGGATAAATAAATAACTGATTTGTTGAAAAATAAACTCTGCTCAGTACCCTCAAATGAGCTATATTAATTCTCATGTTCCCTTCCCTTAAGGAAGTCTCTGGTAAATGTTAAAAGAGAACAAAAGCTCAGTGTAACCTCTGATTAGCTTTTGTTTTCTTTTAACATTTACAAAAGTTGCCTCTTTCTGGAAGTGGCATGAGGACAGTTAGAAAGCTACTGTCTCACAAGTATCTGAGAGGGATAAGATGTGATGTTACTTTCTTTGCAGCGAGGTACAATTAAAGATAAATATTTGGTCTTTGTCTTCAGTTCCTGACACAAAGATCCTGAAACTCTTGCCATGATTCCTATTCTAATGAAGTGACCCTTGGTGGGCCCATAGGTAGCTTCAAGGTGGGGTCTGGTACCCAGAAAAACCAACCACATGATTAGAGAGTTTGCCCTACCTCCCCACTTCTGAGGATCAGAAAGTGGCTGGAGATTAAGTGCAATCATCAATTGACAATTATTTAATTAACCATAGCCACATAGTGAAACCTCTATTATTATTTTTTAAATCTTAATTGTTGAGAGTATTACAGATTTCCCTCCTTCTCCATCCCTCCCTCCTCCCATTATCTTCTCTCTCTTGTTCCCACCCTGCATAGGCCTTCACCACCCCATGGTCTGTGTCCATAGGTAATGCATATATGCATGTGAACACTTTGGTTTACATCTCTCCCTGCCCCCTTCCCTCCTTCAGCTTTCCAAGTTATTGTGCACATCACCATGCTAGGAAAGATGGTGTGCTCAGAGTGGGAGCTCTGTACTGTTTTCCCCAAAACATCCAGTGGATGTTGGAGAATTAGAGAATTGTTTGGTGTTGGGCAAAAATACACTATTTGGTCTAAGAAAAGCCACATGTGCAGACAACCTCAGTTTCTGGGAGTGGTTTCTTTCAGAGTTGCTCCTCAATTGCCTGTGAAAGTACCTCTTTCCCATCATATCCTTGGGGCATGTGTTTGGGTGAATTTTGAATGATTTTTGAAGCTTCAGCTGTAATTTGAAGGTAATATAGAAAGTCCTGATATCCATCCCTAAATGAACGAATTCATATTTAAATTTCTTATTGTATGTATTTGTTTGACTTGAACTTATGAGGACTTTGTGATGGATTTTTACTTAAGACAATGTTAAAATACATTTGAGGACCAACTATCTTCTGATTGATATCTGAAATATCAGCTCTTAGATTCTCTAATGATTATCTTTGGAATTTTTGGAACTGGCCAAGAATTATAATTAACTCACAATAAAAGGCACTATATATTCTCTAGTTTTCAAAAATAATCACAAAATGAAAATGTTGATAAGGAACAGATACAATAAAATTTGGGATTACCTAGTAATTTAACTGAACATTAAATTGAGTTCTTATCATATAAAGTAACTTCATATTATGTTACTTAATTATTTTTTGTCTTAATATTAAGAAACATGCCCTACTTCATAAGAATTGAAAAATAGCTGAATGATTTTTTTTAACCTGTTTCCTTTTAAGACCTGGAAGAAAATTGTGATTTGAATAGCATTTTTACAAAAGGGAAGAGGAAAATAATAGTAACATCATAAAAGAATGCTTAATATAATCCAGGCACTTATACAGGGCATTTTACATATGTGGTCAATTTTGATATTCATAGAAAGTCTGTGAGGTAGGGTTATTATTGCAGTGTATAGGTAAGTTACTTCACTTTGGAGAGGTTCACAAAAATTTTGCAGTGTTCCTAGGATGACTCTTGTCAGAACTGGCATTCAGGACCAGGTGTCCTTTTCTCTGCATTTGTGCTGTGTACCAGTGATTGTCAAATACTGATCAGTTGCACTGTGCTGATCCATGAACAAATTTTCATCCAGCAATGATAAATCAAGAAAATAAGAACAACATCAGGAGTTTTCCAGAAAACCAATTTAATTTAATGTGTAGAGCTGCCTTTTATTCAAGGTTGTGTCCTTCATCTACTTTGGTCTTTATTTTTGAGTATGAAATGATGATGATAATAAATGGAGCTTTTTGTTTATTTTTTAAGTGCCTTTACTTGGAAAGAGTAAAGACAGATCCTTGTGTAAGTCTCTAATATAAAAAAAATAGTCTGTAGAATCCAAATGTCTGGAAATTAAAGCTCTACAGCCTCCCTTTTTAATGGAACATTTTTATATCTTTTATTGACCCTCCAAAAATGATACTCTCTTACAAACATCTTTAATGTTCCTACTTAGCCAGCAAAAAAAAACACACCAAAAAACAAACAAAAAAACACACACCAAAAAACAAACAAACAAAAAATAGCACTGATTAAATCATCTGTCTGCTTGATGCCTGCTCCAGAAGAGCTGAAATAAGAAAAAAAAAGAAATAACAAGCATTTCACTTTGTTTTTTTTTAACTAATTTTCTTTTGACTTACAAAACATTGTACATGATTAATATATATAACTTGTTTGGAGATAAGTATACATCTATAAAAGTCATCACCAAAGTATGCCATAATCCTATCCATCTTCTCCAAAAATTTTGCTCATCCTTTTGCTTTTGCTGCTGCTATTGCTGATTTCGTGATAGAAACATTGGACATCTGATTTACCCTTCCAGCATATTTTAAAGTATGTAATACAGTGTTTTTCATTCTAGGCACAATGCTATATCATAGGTCTCTAAGAGTTACTTTACATAACTAAAATTTTGCAACCCTTGGGTAATACCTCCTGTTCCCTCCTCTCCACTTCTGCCATTAGCAACCATTCCATTCTCTGTTTCTATGACTTTGGCTATTGTAGGTTAACCATATAAGTGGTATTATGTATTATTTGTTCTTCTGTTCTGGCTTACTTAACTTAGCTTAATGCCCCAAGGTTCATCCATATTGTCATAAATGGCAGGATTTCTTCTTATTTATGAATTTATGACTGAATAATATTTCATTATATTATATTATATTATATTATATTATATTATATTATATTATATTTTATATTATATTATATTATATCATATCATATCATATTATATATTATATTATATATTATATTATAAATCAGTATATTAGTATTCCAATATATAAAAAGCCAGGGACCATCATAACCTAAATGACCAGATGGATGACCAAACAAGCTGTGTGGGACAACCAGGCCAGCAGGGGGGGTTAGTGAGGGACAACCAAATGACTGAACAGCAGGCTGTGTGGGACAACCAGGCTGGCAGGGAGGAGGGGGGGGGGGGCAATTGGGAGTGACCAGGCTGGCAAGGGGGGCAATTAGGGGTGATCAGGCAGGCAGGCAGGTGATCAGTTAGGAGCCAGTGGTCCCTGAGCCAACAGTCAGACATCCCCCAAGGGGTTCCAGATTGGAGAGGGTGCAGGCTTTGTTGAGGGGACCCCCTGCATGTGCATAGATTTGTGTGTGTGTATGTGTGTGTGTGTGTGTGTGTGTGTGTGTGTGTGACATTTTCTTTATCACTTCATTTGTAGATGGACATTTAGGTTGCTCTTATGTCTTGATTATTGTGAGTAATGCAATGACTGTGGGGGTGCAGATCTGATTTCAATTTCATAGAATTACTGGATTATAGGGTAGTTCTACTTTAACTTTTTTGAAGGTCCACACTGTTTATATAATGGGTGTACCAATTTACAGCCACCAATAGTGCTTAAAGTTTCCCTTTCTCTATTCTCTTAGCAACATTTATCTTCTTTATTTTTTTTTTATAAAAGCCATCCTAACATGTGTGAAGTTATATATCATTGTGGTTTTGATTTGCATTTTTCTGGTGATTAGTGATATTGAATAGCTTTTTATATATCTGTTGACTATTTGTATTCCTTCTTTGAGGAAGTGTCTATTCAGCTCCTTTGCTTATTAGTTGAGTTATTTGGTGGTGGTGTTTTTTTTTTTTTGTTTGTTTTTTTTTGTTTTGTTTTGTTTTTTTTTTTGTTTTTTTACTATTTTTGGAAGAGTTACTTCTACATTTTGGAACATTTTAGTTTGACATAATCTCAGTTGTCTATTCTTGCCTTTATTCCCTGTGTCTTTAGTATTACATGGAAGAAATCACTGCAATTTTACTGAATTTTTTAGTTCTAACAGTTTTAGTGGAGTGTAGGGTTTTCAACTTAAAGATAATATTCTCTGCAGATATAATGTTACTTCTTCCTATTTAAATTATTTTTTTTCCTTTTCTTGCCTAATTGCTTTGGGTAGGACTTCCAATATTACACTAAGTAGGAGTAGCAAGAGTGGGCATGATTATTTTGTTCCAGACATTAGAGGAAACACTTTCACTTTTTCACATTGAGTGTAATGTTAGCTGTGAGCTTTTCATATATGACCTGATAGCATTAACATATGCTATTTATATACCTAATGTCTTAAGAATTTTTATCATGAAAGAGTGTTTATTCTTTTCAAATATTTTTTCTCCATCTATTGCAATGAGCATGTAATTTTTTATCCTTCATTCTGTTAATGTGGTATAGAAAAACACTGATTGAATTATGTTATGTTGAATCTTTCTTCCTTCAGTGATAAATCCCAGTTGGTCATGATAGGTGATCCTGTTAACATGCTGTTGAATTTGGTTTGCTAGTGTTGATTTTTTTTTGGATCTATGTTAATCAGGTTTATTAGCCTGTAGTTTTATTTTTATGTGGTATCTTTGTCTTGCTTTGGTATCAGAGTAATGCTGGCCTCATAAGCTGAATTTGGAAGTATTTCCTCTTCTGGTTTTTGGGAGAGTTTGAAAAGGATTGGTACTGTTCTTTAAATGTTTGGTAGAATTCACCTGTGATGTCATCTGACCCTGTTTTTTGGGGTGAGGAGGGTGAGGGTTGATTATTGATTCAACTCCTTGTTTTTTATTATTTTGTCTAGGCTTTCTATTTCTTCCTGATACAATCTTGGTAGATTGTATATTTCTAACTAGGTTTTCCAATTTACTGAAATACAGTTGTTCTTAATACTAGCAGTCCTTTATGATCTTTTTGTTTTTTATTTCTGTGGCATTGGTTTTAAACATTTCACATTAAATTCATGTTCACAAAAATCAAATAGACTCACAATATTTCTTGGCATCCAAATTCATCCCCCCCCCCTTTTTTTAAATCTATCTAGGATACCATTTTTACCTCTTTCTTCCTTTCATCTCTTTGTAAAACATACCACACCCTCCCTACATTCTCGGTCATGACAAAAAGAATAGAAACAATCAGGAGATAACTCTTATTCTCAGTACCAGTCTTACCAACTTATCTACTTCATACTCCTTCCTTCCCATTGACTAAAATGGATGAAATGTTCCTGCTTCAATCACAGGCTATTCCTTCCACAGGTGCTCTGATAGCTGTCAGCTTTTCAAGAGTTTTAATCTTTAAATTCATTTCTTTCTCCTTTATTGTCAATATTCTCTTTACCTGGAGCATTACTATGGGCATTCAGGTATACCTGAATATCTACATCTTAAACAAAACTCCTTTGAACTTATGTCCCACTTCAATTATATTCTCATTTTTGTTGCTCATTTTTATAGCAAAATTTCTTGAGTTATCCATTTATATACTCTGTATTTCCTCTACTTTCATTCTTCCTTTAACCCATGAAAATCAGACTTCCATGTCTACAACTCTGCTAAAACTGTTCATCATATGGTCCCTAATGACCAATATTTAGCCAAAGGTAGTCCACTTTTCTGACTTCGTCTTACTAGATATAAACAATATTTGACATAGTAGGTGACTCCTTCCTTCTTGAAACATTTCCTTTTTCTGTCTTCTATGATATTAAATGTTGTTGGGTTTCATTTTTCCTAATTACTTACTTATGCTTCTCTTTCCAGTGCCTTTGAACAACTATAAAAAAATTGGTGAGCTATACATAGCTATACATCTCATTTGTGGGAACCTCTCTTTGTCTCTTGTCCTTTTTTTTTTTAAGTATCTACTTTTTTGTTAGGTAATTTAACCTAGTTTAATGACTTTATACTCAATCTCTTTTCTGGTGAATCCTAAGTTTATTATTTTTACCTCAATCTTTTTTTCTAAACCCAGGCTCATTGGCCAAACCTCTGTGATTTCTCCATTTATATTCATAATAAGTATCTCAATTAGTAAGTGTTCAAAACAGGGGGCTTAATTTTTCATTCCAATTTATTTATTCCCCAGTCTTTTCCACATGAGTGAATGTCAATACCATTTAGTGACTCAACCTACATACACAGGATTCAATCTTTGTTCCTTTCTCTTCCTCACCTCTGATGAACATCTTTACATTCTATATATTCATAATAAAAAATTTCCTAAAATTGTCCAATGTTTTCTTTCCCCAATGCTACCATTTAGTCAAATGTTGACTATTGAAATGGCTCTTAATTTATCTCCATTACATTTCCTCCTTCCAATTGTGTCTCTGCTAAACCAGACTCTATATAGTATGGTAGATACTTGGAATCATATTCTACCTCTCATCTCCTTAAACATACCCAATGACATACAATTACCCTTAAAATAAAATTTATATTGTTAGCTTACACAGTTTTACAATCCCTGCTAATATCTCTGACTTTATGCTCCCCTCTTCTATTCTACCAGGACCATGGTCCAGCTATTTTATTTGCTTGGAATGTTTTTCCTAGATTTTGAAATGGTTGTCTACTCATTACCACTGAGTCTTGCTTTAAATAACTCCTCCTCAGAAAAAAAATGTTATTTGATTACTCAATTTAAAATAACTCTGTCACATCACACCCTTTTATTTTCATTATAGAAAACTTGCCACCCTTCATTTTTCCTGTATATTTTCTATGTGTCCAGAGGAATATATAAGCTTCACATGAAGATGGATCATATCTGATTGTCCTTTGCTAGATTCTCAGTGTTTAGAAAAAGACTTGGAAGAAAGAATAAATGAATGACTAGGTAAATAATTATCCTTTATGTGTATTCTAGAAAAAAGATTGAGAATAGCTCGAAATAGATAGAAGAATAGTTTGAATTGATTAAAATAAAAATTAAATTCTTTAAAATTATTGCATAAAAAACTTGCTAAGAAACTTGCTTTAAAGAACAGAAGACAATGAGTTGAAATTATCTTTTGGTTACTTTTATTTAGAAAAATGCTTCTAATGAGCTTGAGTAATTCTTTTAAATAAGATTAATATTTCTTCTGCATTCATTTTTTTGTTCTCTTCTTTGGTTATTAAAATTTGTTTTTTTATCCTTGAAATTCATGAGGTAAATTTCACCCTAGTTCATGACTGAATAATTATACACTTTTAATTAGTTGAGTCTGAAATAATGAAAATCATGTAGTGAAGCTAAAATTTAAAAATACTTAGAATATAAAAGCTGTGCCCTGAGTATCTTAGCTTATGTTTAGCATGATTTTTTATTTTAAATGTATTAAACGTGGAATAGAAAAATTATTTTTAAAAGGTGAATGAATATCAATTAATTTTGAAAGACAAAAAGTCTTTAAGATGAGGTCATAGATATGTAGCAATATGTTTTGATTCCAGCTGTGCATTCTTAAAGTTTATAATCTGTATTTTCTGATCTTTTGAAAAGACTTATTAAAATCCTCTCAGAGTGTCTTTCTTTATGATTTTCTTTCACAAATACATATTGATCATGAATTAGGTGCCAGGCACTATACAATGATGAGCTGCACAAAGTTCTTAAGTTGTTTTTTTTTAACATGTGCTTTAATTGGGATGGGAGGATAAGTAATAGGCAATAACTAATGTGATAAAAAATATAAAAGACTTAAATAAAGGTGCTATGTCAAAGGGCTTCTAATCCTAGGAAAGAAGAAATCATAGACATCATTCCAGAAGAAATGACACAAATTTTGAGATTTTCACGCTGCTGAATAAGTGTTTATCAGGTAATATAAAAATGGAAGAATATTTTTGACAGATGATTCAGTTTTAAAGCTTAGAAGTCTGATAGCACATAGAGCAGTTGGGAAACTGAAGGGAGGGGCCACAGTTTAGAATATTAGAGGGGTGCTGGCAATTAAATGAGTCTGCAGGTCTGAGCAGAGGTCAAAACATTAACACCATAGGGGTGTCGAACTCAATCAGAGAAGGGGCCAAAATCTAAAATCCAGCCTAAATCGCGGGCCCAATGGTTTACTGAACAGTCATAAACTGTCATTGTGATGGGAATGCAGCGGAGTGCAGTGATGACAGCGCGGTGCGGGCCACATTGGAAGGCCTGGCGGGACGGATTTGGCCCGCAGGCCTTGTGTTTGACACATGTGCCTTAACATGTATGTTAGGGCTGCATATAGGCTGAGTGAAGTGGGGACTAAGGTTCCAATCCTGTGCCTTCCGGCTGTGATTTTTCTTTTTGCTACTTACTAAAAAACTCACTCATTTTTATCCATAATGTCAGTACTACAGTAAAGCTTTGTTGAAATGTTAGTGATCAATTTAAAAAGTGTTGTTCCCTGGCCAGTTTGGCTCAATGAGCATCAGCCTGCAGACCAAAGGGTTCTGGGTTTGATTCCAGTCAAGAGCACATATCTCAATTGCAGGCTTCCCTCCGGCCCACGCCCTGGCCAGGGCTTGTGCAGGAGGCAACAAATCCATGTGTTTCTCTCACACTGGTGTTTCTTTCTGTCTTTTTCTCTATCTTCCACTCTTCCTAAAATAAAATAAAATAAAATAGAAAACAATGGAAATATATCTTTGGTTGAGGATTAACTTAAAAAAAGTTGTATACAAATATTAAGTATTTGATTATAACTTACTTGCCAATAGATGAAAAATAAAAACTTCACTTTTAGTATAGGCCTTCCAATTGGACTTCCATGCATTCCTGCAGAAACCATTCCCATTATATAGCTTCTATAATTTTTAGTGTTAAAGTCTTTAAAATGAGTGAGAAACTAGACACTTGTGAAGCAATTTGTGCAATATTTCTCTCTTTTTACTTTCTAGTATTTTACAGTGTGTGAACAAATATATAATCCAATAGTTATTCTTTTTATTGACCCATCTTTATTTGGTTCCCAAAATATTCTACTTAATGTTTACAGAAAACAACTTTCTTTAAGAGCTCCTGTCTTTTTGAATTCAAATTATTCAAATAATGTAATTTCAAGACAATACAACTGACAAAAGAGTCAATACAGCTGCTTCTTGGTAGCATAAAACTTGAGCTCTTTATGGAGAAATGAAGACTTTCAGTCCTCTCTAGTATTAAAGAGTAGCCTAGTGGCTACAAGTGTTCAGTGTGATGAAACTTGCTTAGTGTGTTTTATTGAAAGGATGGAGCATGTTGATTGATCTAGGGGGCGGGGGAGCTGTAAGTGAAAGATGTTTAGATTGTTCTTTGTAATAGCATCCACCTTATAAAGTTTATGAAAAAGTTTAATGAGATTGCTTGAAAACAACTAACAGAGTGCCAGGAGCATAGTAAATGTTTAAAACATTATATTATTTATACTTCATATTTATTATAATTTATCACTTAATAGAAGGAAATCAAATAACTTTCTTGGAGTATTTAGTTCTAAGTTAATGTAAGCCCATACGATGACTCTGTGGGAACTGGGAAAATTACTTAGATCAGGCAATGTCCTTCAGGCCCGTGGCCTTTGTGTGAATTAGGAAAACTTGTTACTTCTTCCAGAAGTATGTCATGGCAGCTGGCCTGTGGGCTGGATGTCAGTCCCCTCTTGTCCTCTTAGCTAGATGTCTTTGTGCTGTTAACAATAGCCAAATCCCACACTGCGGGTCTGGATCACAGCTCCAGTCTTGCTGAAATAAAGTTGTCCGTGTTTCAGTGCCTCTGGAGGTTTGTGGACTGATCTGCCAAGGTCAGAGTTATCTGGCCTCTCTGAGTTCCAGAAAGTGAAATCCTTGCTCCTTTTAGACTCTAAACAACGAGTTTTCAGATTTCCTTCAGTATATCCACTGGAAGTTCACATTGGTGAGGGGAGCTCTTTTATATTTCTGTCTGGGATGGAAAAGATGGAGATTGAGTGTTGATAAGAGAAGACTCTCAGCGAACAAAACCATATATCCATAATTCATGATGTTTCTCCTTCAAACAGGGTGGCAGAAGAAAAGAAAAATATGGACTTAAATATCAGTTACCCATTTTTCTCTTCCTTAGATAGAGAATTGAATAGCTTCCTGCTGGACTGTCTACTGCATGAGCTTAAATGAAAACTAAGGCAGGCTTTGCTTTTGTTTGGCCCCTCAACTGTTGCAGGTTTTGCGAGGTAAAGGTGTTTTATTTCACATAGTTTAAACTTGGGGATTCAGCCATCTTCTTTCCTGGATTTCCTTCTAGTATTCAATTCAGGCTTACAAAATATCAAGTGGGATATTTTTGTAACTTTGAAATAAAATACATATGAATTGATAGGATCGTTGAATTCTTATTGTACTTGAGCCTAAATGATTTTTTTCCTCAAGTACTTTGTTTTAAAATAGATTTTCTTCAATGCAAGACATACATTTCTAACTTGAGTTCTTTTTTTTTTTTAATATATTGTGACTCATAATGGGGTTCTATTTCCTGGGTTTGTTTATGACCAGGACATATGCAAGACAGGCAGTTGTTTACTCTGCTGAACTTTCAAGGACCTGGAAGGCCCAGTAACAGGCTCTATAAACCCTGGCAAATGAATGAGGTAGATGTTGAGCTCAAAGGGGCTGCTGTGCCTTATGGACTATGGGAAGACTTTTGATTATATGAGAGAAGTCTGTAAGTGAAGGTGAGCATAACATAAGCACAGGATTACTAAAATAACTGAATCTGTTGGTAAAAAAATAGAAGTCTATTTTAGGTGGGTTTGAAATAAAACGTTTGTTATTTCAATTTTTTAAATTTATTTATTTATTTTTTATTGATTTTTTACAGAGAGGAGGAGAGAGGGATAGAGAGCTAGAAAACGTCGATGAGAGAGAAACATCGACCAGCTGCCTCTTGCACACTCCCTACTGGGAATGTGCCCGCAGCCAATGTACCTGCCCTTGACCGGAATCGAACCTGGGACCTTTCAGTCTGCAGACCGATGCTCTACCACTGAGCCAAACCTGTTTCGGCTGTTATTTCAATTTTTAAGTGCTAAAAAAAATAAATATTCTTTGTGCCATTTTTCAGTTCTTACCTTTATCTCATTACTAATTTTATCTTTTTTAAAAATTTCTCATGTTTCCAATTATAGTCTTTCACAAAATATTTTCTAATCTCCTTATCTAGAAGTAATACTATCTTGATTTCTGAATGCTCTACTGGTACTTTCCAGCCTCACTAGATTAATTTTTGAATATAACTAAGCTTTCCTGCAAAGTTGTAAGATTCTTGAAAGCAGGACAAGTGCCTCACAATGACATTACCTTTAGGGACTACTTCATAAAACATGGAGTATGAATGGATGGATGGATGGACGGTTATCTCTGTTGTGGAGCATGATCATAGCGTTTAAATGGCAGCTCCAGGGTATTATGAACATAAAAACGCTCCAGGGCAAGTATCTGACAGAAAATTTTAGAAAACCTTGAAAATGTCATAAAAAAGCAATGAGAAATAGAACATAAGGTTTGCGTTTTAACAAAACATGATGACAACTGAAACCCCTTAAGCACCATGTCAGTGTGAAATGACAAGTTGGGATGAGAACCAGTTCTTTATGAAGATGTTTAAGGTATTCTATCCCCTGGCAGGAGGTAAAACTATTTGGTAGACTGGTCAGCTGCAGGAAAGAATAAAGCAGCAGGCACATAGGAATCAATTTTACTTGCAGGGCACTAAAATGAAGGGTTTGCCCTACATTTAAGAATGTATATGTCATTAAAAATGGGTAGGAGACAAAGTACCTATATTAGTTAGATTATTTATGGTCAGGAATATCTCATGTTTTATCATATGATTAAAATATTGTGGTTCAGTCATTTATGTGTCCGTCATAATTACTCGTCAGATAACTTTTATAGGAGATAAAGGAATCCCTGCCAGCCTCATGTTAGTAACTCAACTGTCTTGTACAGGAGACTAACTAATGGTGGAAAGGTCTGAGTTTCATTTTAATGAAGGCTACTTAGTTTCCAGAGCAGAAATAAATCAAATTAGTATAAAAAAGAAGGAGGGAATGCTTTTTATCTGGACACAGGCATGTCCGGTGGAACACAATGGCAGAAAGGGCCCTTGAGACTGCAGTAAGATGGAAACAAGGATTAGCAGGCTCCAAGGTTGCCACTGTCCTGATCTTCCTTTTTGTGGAATTCTTGGTTTCTCATTTTGGCATTTCCTTTCAAGTCTGTCAGATTTTTGTTCTTTCTGCTTCTCTGGGCATATAGAGGAAGATCATTTACTTTCAGCTGCCAAATTTAGCCCCCCCCCCCCCCCCCCCACTAACCAGCATAACTACCATCTATATATCATAAAAACAAACTCCTGGGAGAGCTAATATTAATGGTTTAACTTCAATCAAATATAGTCAGGGGCCAAAGCCGGTTTAGCTCAGTGGATAGAGCGTCAGCCTCTGGACTGAAAGGTTCCAGGTTCGATTCCGGTCAAGGGCATGTACTCATGTACTCTCTCTCTCTCTCTTCCTCTCCGTAAAAATCATATATATATAGTCAGGGAATGCCAGGTACTGCAAATTTGGCTGCCAACGTTAATCCCTTTGGAGAGAAGTGGGGCTTTTAATGAAGGGGACAGGTTTTGTGTTCAAGAGAAACTTGAACAAATACATTCCTACCAGCCTTAGATGAGGGCACCATCAAAGAGGAAAACAATTCTTAAGGGAATATGGGCCAGAAAGTTAGCTCTCACTGTCAACTATTCCTGAATGCATACTTGCTTATGAGTAATATATAATGCTTCTTGACTGCCTATACACAAATAGCTAAGAAATTTGATAGAATATTTCCTGCCTTGCAACATCTACCAGTCTCACCAGCCTTCTTTCACTGAGGTGAAAACTTCAAAGAAAAGTGATCAGAGATGCAGACACAGTCACATGCAGGGAGAATGCCATTTGATGTCGGAGGCAGCAGTTTACATGCGAAAGCTGCAAACCAAGGAATGACAAGGATTGGATTCAAATCATCAGAAGCTAGAAAGATGCAAGGAAGGATACTCCCCTACAAGTTTTGGAGGGACCATGGCCCTGTCAACACCTTGTTTGTGGACTTCTTAGCGTTCGGATCTGTGAAGTAGTCAATTTATACTGTTCTAAGCCACCCTGTTTGTGATACAGTGGTGCCTCACACAACGAACTTAATTCGTTCCAGGAGCAAGTTTGTTATGCGAAAAGTTTGTTATGTGAAACGCGTTTTCCCATAACAATACATGTTAAAAAAAATAATTCGTTCTGTAGCATAAAATATGCTAAGATGACATGAAAAAAGATAAATTTTTTGTTATTATTTTTATTTAGATACATCTAAAAACATAATTTTTTTAAAAAAACACACACACTTTTTTTAATTTTAAGACAGACTAAGTAGAGTCTACCGAATCTTGCACATCTTCATCCATTTTCTGTTTTTTGCCTATGGTTTCATGAAAAACCTGTCCAAAGTCGTTTGTTTTTCTCTTTTCTCCAACATCTGCCGGAAATAATGGACAAGAGTATCGGAGTAAAGATCGTTGATCCTGTTTGCTTCAGCTGAATCCGGATAGTGGGCATTGGTAAACTCCTGAACTGCTTTCCATTTGACCAGGATGTTCTTGATGTCAGCAGTTGGGATTGGTTGATTGTTTGATTGTTGCTCCTCATTATCAGATGACGCTTCCCTTTGAGCATTGTCCTGTTGCTGGACCAGAAGTGCTTGGAGCTCTTCAGTTGTCAGCTCTTCTTCGTGTTCCTCAATAAGCTCCTCTACATCCTCTTCCTCTACCTCTAATTCCAACCTTTGGGCCACTGTGATGATGTCCTTCACCACTTCTGTGTCATCAACTACTGCTTCTTCCTGGGTCCACAAAGGCACAAGCATCTTCCAAGCAGAAATGAGGGTCCTTTATGACACTTCTTCCCAGGCCTTCTGTATAAGTCGTATTGCCATAAGGACATCAAATTTCTCCTTCCAAAACTTTCAGACAGTCATATTGTCTCCACCAAACTCGCATTCTTCAAACACCTTATTAAAGAGGGCTCTAGTGTAGAGTTTTTTAAAGTTCGCAATAACTTGCTGATCCATTGGCTGAAGAATGGATGTGGTGTTTGGTGGCAAATACTGCACCTTGATAAAAGGATAATTTTCCTGCAATATTTCCTCTAGGTCTTTTGGGTGAGAAGGGGCATTGTCAAGTATCAGAAGGGCTTTGAGCGGCAGTTCTTTTTCCAGCAAGAATTTCTTCACGGCAGGAGCAAAGGTTTCCAGAATCCATTCGTTGAAGATAACTTGGGTCACCCAGGCTTTTTGATTGGACTTCCAATGGACGGGCAGTTTGGACTTAATAACGTTATTTTTCTTGAAAATTCTTGGATTTTCAGAGTGATAAACCAATAGAGGTTTGATCTTGAGGTCTCCGCTGGCATTAGACGAAAACATAAGGGTAAGTCTGCCCTTCATGGCTTTGTGTCCTGGCAATTTCTTCTCCTCTTTTGTAATGAAGGTTCTGCTCGGCATTCTTTTCCAGAAAAGACCTGTTTCATCGGCATTGAACACTTGTTGTGGGCAGTATCCTTCATCCTTAGTACATTTTTGAAAGTTAATAGAGAACTTTTCTGCTTCTTTCTTGTCAGCACTGCCAGCCTCACCATGCATAGTAACGCTGTGGATTCCACACCTTTTCTTAAATCTAAAAAACCACCCCCTGCTGGCTTTGAATTCTTCTTCATTATCTTGATTGCTGCTACTTCCAGGGATGTTTTTCTTTAGATCGTCATAAATTGTCTTGGCTTTGTGACAGATAATATCTTGGGTTGTTACGTCACCTTTCATCTGCCTGTCCTTAATCCAAATCGCTAATAGCCTCTCCATTTCCTCGTGGATTGAAGACCTATGTTTTTCATGAAATAGTTTTGATACTCCTTTGGCTACTTTGGCTGATTTGATTGCATCCTTATTTGTCAAAATGGTGAAAATGGTGGTCTTGCTGAGGCCAAACTCTTTGACGAGGTCACACTGTTTTACCCCACATTCACTCCTTCTAATTATTTCCTGTTTCATTTCAACAGAAATCACCTTCCTGCTTTTTTTAGAAGCCATGATATAAAAAAAATATTGAGTTTAACTTAAAAGGACGACTGCCGTGATACGTGCGTGATTTAATTCGTAATGAAGAACGATTGCCGCGATACGTGCTTAAGTTAAGCGCAGTGACTAACGACTGCCTGCAGTGCCTGCAGTGCCTGCGCGGAAGGATGCAATACATCGGCAGCGACCGTGGAAGCTCGGGCGAAGCAGTCGTGGAAGCTCGGGCAAAGCGGTCGTGGAAGCTCGAGTGACTTCGTTGTGTGAAACGAAGTTCGTTGTATGAATCATGAAATGAAGTTCGTTGTGTGCAGCGTTCGCTGTGTGAGGAGTTCTTTATGCGAGGCACCACTGTACTTTGTTTTGGAAGCCCTCGGACACTAACACAATATATCACAGAAAAGACTATAATCTCAGAGTCATTGCCGGTACTGTGTAATCATTTGTTAGATGTATAACTTGAAGGATGGTTTTGGACATGCTACTTCTCATAGCAGGATAAAAATAATTTAGAACATGAGTGGCAACGATGGAGAAAGAGATGAAAAAATAAGATGGAAAATTTAAGGGAGTGAAATAAACCAGCAAGATGGTAGTAAGAGGCTGAGGCAATTAAGGACAAGGTGTGGGGAGAAAGCTGATGGAGATTTTAGTATGGGGATGTCTTATAAAATGGATATTCATTATTTGTAGATTTTGTATTTGCAAATGTGCCTCTTGCTAAAATTTATTTATAATTCCAATATCCATCCTCATGGCAATTTTGCAAGCCATTCCCAGAAATGCCAGAATAGCAAAAATTAAAACCATTGGACAAGCTTCTTTTCAGCTGAGGTCAATGAACAATGCCACCTTGTCTCAGCTCTCATACTGTGAACAGATGCTTTGGGGGTTTTTACAAGTATTTAGTGACATATTCTTTGCATTTTTGTTGTTAATTTTGTTATTTTTTAAGTGGGCCCCAGGCATAGTCCTAAAAATCCTTCTGGTGTCCCTAAGTAGAAAAAGGCTGTGATATGCCTCACAGGGAAAATACATGTGCTGGATAAGCTTCATTCAGGCAGAAAGTATAGTGCTATTGGCTGTGTGTTGAGTGTTAACGAAAGAATATATATTAAAGAAAGTTCCTTTCAAAAGAAACACACATAAAACAAAGATAAGCATTAAATGGTTGTTATAAATGTAACCAGAGATCGACAGGACCCTAACCCTGTTCTCTCCCAGTAGCAATAAATCAATATTTGCTAATTTAGTGCTTAATTTGTTATAACTGCTGCACATGAGGAGAATCAACCATATATGATTGAAAGGTGTTTGCTCTTGGTGTGGTCATGCAACCTCTTCTTCATGATACACAAAACTTCAGTAAAAATTCTGCAGATTTATATCTATGTTTTATTTTGTGCTGATAAATGGAAGAGGAGGGTGGGGGCAAGGCAAAATCCTAGGTTTGGGCAGGTATCAGAGCTCAGATAAAGAAATAGACTCACAAAAGAATTCAGGAAATTAAGGGCAGCAGGGATTCTAAGCTGGAGGTTAACCAGGTGAAACTCCCAGATGTTGAAAAGTATCTTGACAAGCATATGGTCTTCTACAAGATGTTCAATGGGGATTTGAGCAAGTTATCATTAAATGTTAAGTGTCTGGTATTTGTAATAACACAGATCTGTCTTATTCCCTATGGCTTGGCTCTTAAACACTGTGAAACTGGTTCAAGCTTTAATACAGATTCACTTTGAAAACTTAGCACAGGCATTATTTACACCAAAGAAACAACTTTCAAATGTGAATTATCATTGGGGTTATAGCCATCTCACCACTATCATGACATGTGCCTCACTATAAAATACTTTTTTTTTTGTATAAGTCCAATTCTTTATTTTAACCATGAGTAATTTTGGCAAGAACCATGACCTTCATCTTTTTATCTCTACCACATAGTTCACTGGTGGACATAAAAAACAAACAAACAAACAAAAACCTCAAATAAATAAAACCTTATTTTTTTAAATTTTTGCATCAAGTACTTATACTTATTGCTGTCATTGGAATTAGTGTAGCATTTAAGAGTTCAGATTCTAGAGTCAAAAAGTCCTAAATTACATGACCTTAGGCAGATTATTTAAGTCTCAAGATCTTAGTGTCATCATCTGTAAAATATGGACAACCTTAGTATTGTGTATATTAAATCAAACTCCTACATGATGCTCCTAACACAGTGTCCGGCACATAATGTATTACTCAATAACTAATGACAATAGAAGTAATGCAATGTATACTAATGTATAGGGAGAGGGGATTAGTTGGGGTTACAATAAATTATGCTACCTGCAGAGTAGAGGATGGCATTGAATCTAGCACAATAGAGCAGGTGTTATAGAAACTATAAATTCATATATATATATATATATATATATATATATATATATATATAACCTAAAGTATCCTTGGGACCCCCTTTTGTGACTGCCTTCAGTAACTATTCCTTTGTTCCCAGAAACAACCCCATCACCTTGATTCCTACCACTACATCATTGCTATACAGGCTTCCACAAAGGCTTTAATATAAATGAGACCCCTGTAAATCACATACAAAGTGGGAATAAGGAGAAGGACTGAAGCAACAATTCTATTAAAAAGTCATGGCTAGTTTAGGATTCCTATAGTTGGAAGGTTTGACCACAATGAGCTTCCGTCCAACTGATACTTACAAAAATTCATTCATCTATATGAGAAAAATTTTTTAAGTGTCCATTTTGTGTCAGTCACTGTTGTAGACACTTAAAATAGTTTATTAAATAAGATGACACAGTTCTTGCACTCATGGAGCTTACATGCCAATGAATAGTCTGACAATAAACTTATACTAGTAAGCAAGATAAATAAGAGTGATGGATAGGAGTGGGCATGGTGATGACCATAGAAGACCTGGGGAAATGAGTTCTGAACTTGAACCTGAAAGATGAGAAGAAGTTAGTCTTAAGGACACCTGCACACCAAAGCAATCCAGGCAGAGGGATTAACAAGAGCAAATATCTACCTTGGAGGAGAAATAACTTGGTGACTTGGTATAATCCAGGGCAAAGTGAAGATCACTGTGATTAGAGTGTAGTAAAAAAGGGGACAGCATAGGAGTTTACTTCAAAGAAATAGACATAAACTAGGATATTATAGGCCCTGAAAATGAGTTTTTGTTTACTCTAATTGAAATAGGAAGCCATGGAAAGAAAGTGAATAGATAGTACTTAATATAAAACTCCGTTTGTTTTGTTTTGTGAAGAAAGGCTCTAGAGGAGGTCACTGAGAGGACATGACTTATGGTAGATCAGAAAGCTGGATCCCTGGTTTCTTATCTACTCCCCAGCCCTTGAAATGTATGCTCTGTCTACCATTCCTACAGCCAGAGTCATTTCAAGGATTCAGTCTTGAGAGAGCAATGTGTTAAAACCATCTGGATGATATGTGCCACTGACCCCAGTTAAAGCCTCTATATAAACTTAAAGATTTTGATGGGTGAGTGCAGAGATCTGCTGAAATTTTGGCTGTCCCAAACAGGCTTGGTTCCCTTGCTTATTAAGCCTTCCACCCAGCAAATTTGGAGTGGTCTGCCTTTTTTGTCACTCTCTTCTTGCATTCTGTGTTTGAGAGCCAGTTTGGGAGCCAACAAATGGACTGAGTGGATAGGAGTGGTGAGCAAACAGGGAAAGGGAGAAATAATTGGGAGTTATTGAAGATGTCTAGGAGACTGATGATAGTGACTTGGACTAGAGTTATAGCAGTGGAGATGGTAGACGCTAGTTGGACGCACAATATAGTTTAAAGATAAAGCTAATAGAAATTGCTGATGTATTAGATCAGGAATTGAGAGAAATTATGGCAATAATAAAATGTATGGTTATAAAAAAGACATTTTTATAGTTGTTGTCAGAGTGAGAATGCAGAAATCTAACTCCTACTGGCCTTGTGTCTGGGGAAATCTCTTGGAATCAGCCCTAAATGCCTAAAGTTAAGGACCCAGGCTCTAAATGAAGGGAATGCAATGTAAGTCACTTTGGAAATTATTTCTCAGATTTTGTGCTCCAAAAAATATTTTTTATTTTTTCTGATTACCTTAGAGAACATAAGCTAGGGGAGTGGGCAGGATTCTATTTGGTTCTAAGCAATTTAGCAAAGCTGCATAATGTTGGGTGTTACTCATTTGTATATGGGACATGTAACTCTATAGGGGCAGCCCACAAAAATCTGTGCTGAACGTGTTATAAATGTGATTAACAGCCTTATTCAAACTATCTTGATTAGTCTGATTCCTCCTGCAAATTAACCTCCTTACTGGGTTTACTCAGTTATCTATGTTATCAATACAGGGTGGGGTGCTTTCTTCAGCCACAATAGTGTTTCAAAGCCCACGACAGTGCTAATGCACTTCATATTGAGCTCTCCCAGGCGGTGAAAGGTCCCATAACTCTTTCAATCATGAGAAATAGCATCTCTTCCTCTCTCTCTCTCTCTCTCTCTCTCTCTCTCTCTCTCTCTCTCTCTCAAATTGCCCAAACATCTTCCCTTGTAAATTAAGCTGATAAAAGTTTCTCAGGGGGCTTCTTTTGCATGGTGTTTTTCTTTTCTTTTCAACTTAAAAAAAAACCCACCCTCTTTGTTTCATTTATTTTTCCACCTTCTCCTTTTTTCTTTCCCTAATGTATGCTCTCTTCCAATATGCTAGTTGGTCCCCAGCTGTGAGGTACATACATAAGTTGATAATGCATCTTGGTAGTCTCTTTTACTTTCCCAAGGAGTAAATCAAAATAGTGGAAATCCATGCACATTGTACATCTCTCAGGCTCTGTGACATGCTATTGAAACTGTTCAGCTTCATTTAAAACCATGAGAGGTTAACTTGAATGTAGGCAGATAGGGCAGGGGACCAGGGGTAAGCAAAGGCAGGTGGAACATAGGCAGGGGCAGACACGGCCGTTTGAGCAGCCTCACCACAGGAACCAACCAAGCAGAAATTATAAAATGTTTCTGGACTCAAAGCAGGAGGCATGGGAAAACAGGAAGGGCCTGTAGTCACAAGGTGAAGGAACACATAGAGCAAGTTCAGCATAGGGACAGAGAAAGAACACATAGAAACAGGTAAGTTCAGATTGGTTGCTGGGCAAGAACAACTGAGGGAATCAATCAGGTGATGACTCAGATAGCTATAGAAGCAGTCTTGTATCAAATATATATCCTTGGACTATAAGGCTTGAGGGGGCAGCCCATTATTGGGCACCCCTCTCCCCATGAGGGGAATCTGAACCTGCTTGTAATACCTTTTCCACACTTTTACTTAAATCTTCTGGCCCGTGGAGCTCATTCTTTGGTGTCTGGAGACACTACCCCAGGAAAACACCTCAGTTCACCGTTCCGATCACCAACCACATCTAGTCAACTGAGATTTTTCTGGTTTCTGAGACAAAATGAGCAAGCAGGCTTAGTGGGGTGGGGGAAGAGGGAGTCATATTCAAGAAATTAGTTCTAAAAGGTAACTCACGGATGATCAGACACTCAGTGTCTTCAGGAGGGAGCACCACATATGTGCTCTTCACCAGGCACTCTCAGTCCTCCATGATGCATTTTCCCCAAGCATGTAACATGCTCCTCAGGATATGTTCCAAAAGAAATAATTTCATGTTCAATGCCTTGGGAAATGCTGGGTTAAATAAGTTTCTTTAGCCCTAACCGGTTTGGCTCAGTGGATAGAGCATCGGCCTGCAGACTCAAGGGTCCCAGGTTCTGGTCAAGGGCATGTACCTTGGTTGCAGGCACATCCCCAGTAGAGAGTGTGCAGGAGGCAGCTGATTGATGTTTTTCTCTCTCATTGATGTTTCTAACTCTCTCTACCTGTCCCTTCCTCCCTGTAAAAAAAATCAATTAAATATATTGAAAAAAATAAGTTTAGTCTACCTATCAAAATTCTTAATAGCTAAAGCACTTCTTTAACTTCCAAGTTTTTAGAACTCTCAGATTATAAGAAAGATGACCACAAAACCTCTTTAAGAAATATCTCCTGGGGGAAGTGCTCTGCTCCCTACTGTTCTGCAATTATTGAATCACCTATGCCTTTTTGGGAGATCTAACTTTGAAGCCACTCAAAAGAGCAATAGTGAGGACAATTGAAGCAACTGAGCCAACTGATTGCTATCTTCCCTGTGGGTAGGCACCATGAGTTTAAAAGAAAAGAGTCTTGCCCTAGAGATACATTATTTTACTTAAGACAATTTTGGAAAGTAATTTAACAAAAGGGGTTCCAGAAATGGAAAAAAAAATTTGACTTTGAGTGAAAACAAGGTTTATGGAGAGTTGGTAATTGCCCAAACTTTCAACTCTAACAATAGCTCCCTTTGATTTTGGTGCTGTTATTTTCTTATAGTAGGGAAATGGCTTAATTTCTTAGCCTCTCTGTATCCCTAATAAATTTACTGTGAAGTTAGTGAGAATTGTTTTCTTTTTATGCCAGGTTGAGAATTAAACTAGCATTGCAAAACATTGTCCAAAAGCACAAATTCAACATTTATGAAGTTTATGTACCCTAAAGGTCCTGGCTTCTTCTGGCCACTGTTTATTGTGCTATGCTACAACATTTCTTGTCCTGAGGGCTAGCTGCTGATAAAGTACAGGAACAGGGCCAAATGTGTACTATAGCCATGCAAAAGAAGTGCATTGAACTAACAATATTATTGAATTTTCAAAAAGAATGCTTCTAGAAAAAAAAAAAAACCTAGACAGTGGGAAATATAATAATAAAGGATAAAACTGTAATGCAATTGACTTTATAATGATTGCTTGCTCTTTAGAGCAATATCATAACCTATGACTCAGAGGTTCTGTTGGATCTAGGAAGATATCCTGACTTCCTCTTATTGATATACTTTCTCATCAAGGAACACTTAATGCTCCTGTAGACAATTGTGAGCTTTATTTGATTCTAGATGCCTGATGCACAAAGATTTGTGCAAGAATAAGCCTTTCTTCCTCTAGCTGCCAGCACCGTCTGTCTTTGCTCTGGCAGGAGTCACCTTTCTGCCCTCCCACTCTGCTCAGAGGCCCAGAAGGGCTGGGGTAGTGCCCTCAGCACCTAAATATGCAAATTAACTGACCATCTTATTGAGTTAATTTGCATATACACTCCTGATTGGCTGGTGGGCATTGTGAAGGTACAGTCAATTAGCATGTTACTCTTTTATTAGGTAGATTGGACCAGTCATTGTAAGGTTGTCTTGAGACAGTTGCATTTACTGCTATAATGCCCAGTCCAAAGATATGCAACAGACTGACAGAGGTCAGAGGGGAGGGGAATTGGGAGACTGGATGAAAAATATTGAAGAGATTAGCCAAAGAACATCTATACATAGCCCCTGGACACAGACACCAGTTTGGTGATGGCCAGAGGTTGGGTGGGGGGACTTGGTGGAGGTGGGTAAAGTGGGGAGGGAGGCATGGAGAACATCTGTAATAGTGCCAAGAATAAAAATTAAAAAAAATTCTATTTTTGTTTGCTTTATATATACCAGACATATTTTTCTTGAAACAAGAAGAGTTCTTTCTTGTTCAATAAATGTTATAGAAAGTTGTCCAATTAAAATTTTTAACCTTAAACCAGTTCAATACAAGCAAATGATGAGCACAATTTTTATGACATTTCAATTTCACTCAAGACAGTCAGGAACACACCATATGTTCCTTCTAACCTCTCCTTTTTCTCATTTAAACTGGTGACTTATGATTGTCTTAGTGTTGTGTTTTTGACCCTGAACCTGTCCTTTGGATTTATTGACTGATTCTGGTTTTCTGCCTTGGCCTCCATGATCTGTGTTCCCTTTATTTCAGACTCCTTACTATGATTCTTCCCATCTGGCCATCTCCTATAGGAGCAATTAATCCAGAATCCAAACTCTGGTTTTGTTCTGCTTTATCAGTGCAGTAAATGGACCTACCCTAGTTCTCCACAGGTAGGGTCTAGGGGAATATTTCAGCTATGAGTAAAGGATTAGGCACTAAATAATATGATTTGTACTTTGATATCACTTTTTCAATTTCTTCCAAAATACTCCAACCAGTTTAAATCATGGATCAATATGTTTACATTTATTAGTTTCTTTTTTTTTTTTAACACAACAAAGTAATTGGACTTAAAATGTGGGGCAGTGAAATATCCAAGAACAGAGATTTTATTAAATTTTATTTTAATTGTACAAGCCAAATGTACACAATTTATTTTATATATCAGGGAAAGTGATAGTTAATTCTATTTCCTTTATATAGTTTTCAAAGTATGAACACCTATTCATCTTTTAAGAATGTTTTTGTATTCCTTTCTGTAACCATTCCATCTCTAGTCTCACTGAAGCTAGAGAATTCTTCCACCTCATCACCTCTGATACTCTCTGAACATGCTTATTTACTTGTCTGCTACTCATCCCACTTCAGGTGATGTGGTCTTGAAGCTATGGCCATCTCTGATGTTTTCCTATATCTGGAGGGTCTGATATATAAAAAAAAGATACTAAGTAAGTTTTGAATAATAAAATTTTGAAGGCATTGAAGACCAGTGAGAAAAATATTTTAAGATTAAATTTACCTTTTACTACATAATCAATCACACCCTAGTTGACCTCAACTCAGCTTACCACTATGAAATTTTTTATTTTATTATTGTTCTTTTATTCCTCTCTGTTCTATAACTATGCTCCTTGTGTCCTGATAAAATTTGAATCTATATCAAATCTCTTTATTGTCTAAATTTACTCTATAAAGAAAAAGTCAAGTTTTAGATTATATACTTGGTATTTTTAGAAAAGCCTAGCATTTTGAGACTTATCATGAAGAAGATAGTTCTGTAGCTTAGAACTGAGATTAATGGCAGTTGAAGTATTGGCTTTGAAACTTTGAAGACCTTTTAAAACATTTTATACAGAAGTCTCATTTCTAGCAAGTTATAAGGAATATAACTCTTGTATACAAATGAATACACTTAAGAACATGTCCCAAAGCTGTAAATATTAGTTCATATGATAAATTACATGTTTGTTAGGATAAAACCACTGGTGCAAAAAGAATTTACAAGAATAATTAGAGTCTTATAGTTTTCACAAGTACAGTTTGGGGAAGAAATTATTTCTTATCAGTCTATTTAAAAATCTGAATTTTTGTTAATATAAAATGGTTCTACCCTAATAAAGTATCTTATATGACTCTAAGCTTGACTTTGATAATGAATGTGGTTTTAATTCGGGGCCAAGTATTTAATTGCCAAGAGACTCTCCATATATCTCTCTTGTCTTTTATAATGACTAGTCATATTCCAAATAGTTGTTATGTTTGCCTGTCTCATAGTGAGGACAATGTGTACATGTAATGCTGGGTGATGTTTGTTATCACAGCATAGCCTGTCCTGATTGATATTGCAAGAATATGACAGAAGTAATTATTTTTAGTGAAAATGAGGAGTTCTCTTTTTGAATAAGTTAAGTCCTTATGTGTGGAGGTCCAGTCAAATCATAATTCTTTAATAAAAATGACAATGATTGTAAATGTAATGGGATTTGTCCATTTTTAATTTTAGAGACTTGGACTACTTAGGTTTATTAGGAAGGATCTGGAATTGCTTGTCCATGTAAATGTAAGAAGAGAAGACTCTCAGAAACTATTTGATATTGATAATGAGCATCTCCATTTTTTACATTTCAGCTTTATTGTATGATTTTAGCATGCACATCAATTGAAATCATATGTGTAGAGACATACTGCCTATTCAGAAATTTTCCAAGAAATCCTTCAATGCTTTTAAGCAATAGGGTTTTTGAAATTGTTTTCAAGTGCAGTTATTTAATGTTCTATTTACATGTAATTTTTGGTTCCAATTTATTTGTTTATATGATGACAGAGCATGAAGGGAGAGTTTTATTGAGCTCAATGGCAATTTGGTCAAAACAATATATAATTTGGATGCACTGTCTCTGAACATTTTCTAGGAAGTGGAGAGGGGCCAACATTTCCAGAACTGTGCAAACATAAAGTTTGATCAAAAGGATCTAATGTGGGAAGACTAGACTCTAGAATTCAAATATCTGGACCAAAATATTGGTGTTTTGGTGGAAAGATAGCAAGTGCACACAATAAAGTATTTGGGAGCCTCTAATTTCACCCTGATGCTCTGAATTTCCCACCTCATTTCCCCCATTGCATTCAAGCTCTCAGTATTTCTTCTCTTCACCTTTCCAGTGCATTATACCTTCACATTTCTATTCTTGTGCTTATGCTTTTATTATTCCTAGAAAGGTTATTTCCTCTGTTCTTTCTGCACTTTTTAAATTTCAAATTCTGTTAAAAATTTTTCCTCCTCCATGCTTGTGCTAATGTCTCAGAGAATTTACTTGCAACGTCCTAGTTCCACAGTGTTTCTTTCATTTAGTTTTTATGCTTCTTTGAATACAGGAAGTCCACCTAATCACCTTTGGATTATCTGTTCTTTGTAAGAGCCATCATAATGTTCTAAAAATACCTACAGGTGTTCAATAAATGTTTATTGAATTTAACAATATTTAAAAGCCCCTTTTCTGTAAAAAATAAATATCTTACCTAAAGGACCAGGAGCTTAGCAACTCTTGCATATTCTTTATCCTAAATATCATTCACTAGTTTATGTGAGGGGATAGAAGCAGAAAATTATGGTTTCTATATCTGCATAATATTTTACACTTTTAAACATGCCATCATTTATATAATCACTTCTGAGACTCAAAGCACTTCTGAAGGTGGGAAGACCAAATGTCTTTACTCTTAGGTGTGGTATGAGAAAACTGAGAACAATGGATTTCTGGTGCTATTGCCACTGGTCAGCAGCCACATCAGAACTTACATTCCGGTCTCCTAAATGGTTCAATACTGTCCTTTGCCCCTTCCTTTATCACATACCACCCAATTACAAGAATTCCTTGTAGCCCCAGCACATTCCCAGTCAAGGAAAGGACTCACTATGCCACAGAGATTTACTGGACAGAGTGAATTGCCTTGTAGCTGATCTGTGATTCCAGAGTGAAGTTCTTCTTACTAGTGTCTGGAACATGTTTCCTTTAAAAAGTATAGATGTGTTGCTTGCCAATGCACAGGGATGCCATGTCTATGGTTTAACTTGATTGACATCTCACTTCAGTGAAATTATTTTATCTCAAAGTCACTTGAATCATTCCATAAAAGATAACTTGTTTGACTGAGGCATCTGGTCCAAGTGAATGAAGAATTTGTTGAAGAACCTGTATGGCTAACAGAAGACTTAATAAATTCAAATGTGAATTTTTAAAAAATATATTTTATTGATTTTTGTACAGAGAGGAAGGGAGAGAGATCGAGAGTTAGAAACATCGATGAGAGTCATCGATAAGCTGTCTCTTGCACACCCCCTACTGGGGATATGCCCACAACCAAGGTACATGCCCTTGACCAGAATTGAACCTGGGACCTTTCAGTCCCCAAGCCGACACTCTATCCATTGAGCCAAACCAGTTTCGGCTCAAATGTGAATTTTTTTGAAGAGAAAGTAGAAATAGGTTGAAAGCAAAACTTTAGTTAACAAATTACTAAGCTCCTGGGATATCCTGAGAAGTAGTACACATTGCTAAAAAAAAAATCTACATTCTCTTTATGCTTATAAAACTACATAAGAAGATATTTAACTCTAAAACATTAAAATTATTTTCAGCATAATTTGTAAACTAGTATAATGCATTTACTCTATTATCTATATTAAACAAATGTAGATTAGAAAGAATAATAAGAAGATTCCACCCACTCCATCAGCATTTTTGTTAATTATGTATTTATAGCAGTATTACTGAATTTTTAATCAAAGCTAGCTAGTCCAGAATAATTTATTTTAATTTCTTTGGTGAAGATTTCCATTTTGCTTCTCTAAAACAATGCACAATCATCCAAAATTTGTTCTACCCCTCAAATTATATCTTAGGCAAGGCCATCCCTACCAATTGGTCAGGAAGGGGTGGGATAGAAGGAGTGATAGATATATTGTATAAATTATATTCTTGTTCATAAAAGGATAACAGCTTTGGTGTGGGGTAAATTATGTCTGAGTCAGTGTATTTATGTGTGGATTATCTTCAAAGTAAAATTAATCTGTTGAACATCTTGAACATCTAAAGAAGCAATAAAAGTTGAGGAGGGATTCGACACAGGATTACACCACAAATTTCAGAAATGAACAAACAATCAGATGGGGAATAAACTATTCACTATTGAAAAAGAAAGCATCAGCACTATGTCCAAGAATTATTTGAAAATATCTTTAACTTGCAAAGTCCACAATGATTTATAATGCCCTTAGATAAACATTGCTTATTAGATGATTATCAGAACTGAATAGCATATTACAGTAATATATTTTTCCACCTGTCTGGAAATTCAAGTTTTTAAAGGTTGACTAATAATACACATCTAGTGAATCCAAACCCAGAATATAGATTTTATGGTTTCCTATCAAAGATCTTTGCATGATATTATACACTTTTTCATGGGTACCCATTATTTAATGTGTACTGGGACACCAAGAAAATCATTGTTTACATGACTGAATAATTTGTAATCTAATTAGGTTGCCAGGAAAAAAAAAAAAAAGGATCACACACGTTTATAGAATCCTTGACACATAGGAGACAATCAAGAGGTATGACTGAATGAAAGAGCTAAATGACCAAATAACAAAAGGCAATAAATATTATAATCATTAAGGCAAGGCTAGCTGAAAATCTTGAATGATAGGAGTGAGAAAGCAGCAAATAAACAATTTGGGTGTCTATGAAGAGGAGGGAAGGTGGCTCCTCTAAGAATACTCTGCCACTTTACCAATGCACAGGGACCTCCTTTTAATCCAGAGAATGACTAGTAGAATAGCTTGGTTGTTGCAGAAACTTTGCAAGAGAGAAATAAGAGTAGAAAAGGAGCAGAGATGGATAAGAGTTAGATTGAAAAATTAGTATGAGACTATATATGAAGGACATTTAAGTTTAAATTTGATGCTATAGAAAATACATAACTTTGAAAGTGTTTTTAAGTTTGTCTAATTTTCAGTAAAGTCCAAGTAAAATAGATTTTAATCCAAACAGTTTGAGATTAAGATAAAAAAACAAACATGGATCTGTTTTTGAAAATCAAATTTATTATAGTATAATTTATGTCTGACAAAGGGTGTCTTTTTAGAATGAACAATTTGATGAGTTTTGACTTATCTACAAACTTGTTAAACTATCACACCAGTAAAGATATAGATATAGTTTCTATCACACTACTGTGTCCACAAAATAAATTATTGGTTCTATTTGACTCCATCACTATTTAATTATTTTATCCTCCATTTGTCACTAATTTTTCTAGACTTTTACGAAACTATACTATCCTTGACTATCTCAGCATTGTTCTATGGGAAACATTAGACAATGAAAGCATAAACTTTTTGAAAATTGTGAAATGTAATAAAAATGTAAGGATTTATATATGCAGTTACAGGAAGACTAATAGGACATTGAAATGTAGGATGAACTCAAAGAACAAGTGGAAGTACAAAAAATATCAGAAAACATATTGTATTATTACAGGTGTGATATGATTTGTGCAGATACTAAGATTGGGGGCATAGATTCTTGATGTGAAGGTCCAGAGTAGGACCATACTTACTCATGGACTCCAGGCTTTCTCATTGGTACTTCCATTTCAGCCTCATATGGTATTATATTACAGAACATGTCCTTAGCAAAATTACAGGTTATTTAAGGTCAGGATTCATTGAGCCTGCTCAAAGTTAGACAACAATGTTTAATTCATGAACACAGTCTACAGACTGTACACACCAACTTCAATGCATCACCCTACTCTGAAAGGATTTTTCTAAAATATAACCCGATTCCTTTGTTTCCTAAATTAAATGTTTTAAGGTTCCACCTGGCATTTAGATTAACCCAAAATTCCTTAGTACGATGGGTAGGATTATTGAAAATTTGATGCTTGCTTATTTCTTCAGACTCCTCTCCCATCATGCTCTACCTTGTCTATCATCATTCTCATTCTTCCTCCATCATGTGTTGCAAACTTTAATAATATACAATACCATTTCTCAATGAGCTTAAACCCAGGATGTTTCTCAGACATTTTAGTATATACTATCAGACTGATCAGAGATTCATGAGCTTTAGAAGTGGAAAAATATGACTTTGACTCCTTTCCTATCATTAACTAACTGTGAGTCCTGATAATGAATCTCAATAAGCTGAAGTTTCCATATTTATACTAATAAAAGCCAATGTGGTCATCACACCCTCATGCTCTGATGCCTTCATGCCATAACAATACATCACCAGGAGACTGCGTGCGCAGGAGGCTGCATGCTCAGCAGGCATGTGCAGGTGGGTGGGAACTTGACTCTGCATGCATAGCATGGAGACAAGATCCTGGCTCTGGTCTACCTCTTTGGGTGGGCAGGGCCCACCTCTTTGGGGAGATTGAGCACAGGGCTCCTGCACTGTGAGAAGGCACAGGCCAGGCTGGGGACCCTCCCCCCACCCCTGAGTGCATAAATTTTGTGCACCAGGCCTCTAGGTTATAAAATAAAAATGGGATAATAGTACTAATCTTCTAGGTTTCTAGTAAAGATTAAGTGAAGTATCAGAATATCTAAGAGCAAGGAATCTGGACCAAGGCAGTCTGGTCTTATTCTAGCTCTGCTAAACATGTGCTATAAAATTTTGTGAAAGTTACTTAACTTGTTGTGCCTCAGTTTCTTCATAGACAGGGATAAAATATACCTCACAGAATTTTTGTTGAGATTGATTAATTAAATAGATAAAACACTAAGAAGAATGCCCAGCACATAGCATTTAATTGGTGATATATGTAATCTACCATTATCACTATTATAATTTATTAAAATAAAAATATTGAGATGCAAATTATCAAAACCTTTTCCCCCTTCTCTACTCCTCTACCTTCAAAGGAATATGTCTTCTGCATATTGTCTTTGCCTTCTGCAACTCACAGTAATCAGAGCTCCTTCATGCTGTGAAGAATCTGGCTAATGGACTGATTCACCTCAGAAAAGCAGAGTGAGAAATGAAACCTCACTTCCTAGGGCTCAGATTGTTTTCTCAGCAAGAAGGATCTTTCACAGGGACTGTGGAATCATAGGGACAGTGCTCTTAGAGACTCTGGGTCAGCAGGCAGGGAAGGGCAGGAGTCCAGGTAATTACCTTCATCCTGAACAGCTTGTGTCTAGAATGACACAGGGAGATGGGAAATGGAGGGAGGACAATATGGTAGTGAGACAGCAGCAGAGAGAGAATGAGGAGATTTTTAGTAGCTTCCTAGATTGGGAAACTTTGTAGAACAAGAGAACCATCTAAAAGAATGCATTAAAAGTTCCCTCTGTAATGTGCTATGTAAAACTCTCATGCCTCTTTTTTAAAGAAACTTTCAGGAAAGACTTGTATCATTCTAAAAACATATGAAGTTAGATTATTGCTTCTTAGAATGGGATGTGGTATAGAATGTGGATCATGTTGAATTACTATTATTGATAGACATACTAAATTATGTGCAGTTCCCTGCACATAATTTGATGTTTTCTTTATATCTTTGTGCATTTTATCTCTTCAGCCTACAATATTTTATCTCATACTAGAGGCCTGATGCACAAATTTCATGCCAGAATAGGCCTTCCTTTCTCCAGCTGCCAGCACCAGCTTCTCTCTGGCCCCCAGGACATAGGCTTCCCTTGCAACCCAGCTTCATCCAGAAGGTCGTCCAGAAGAACATCCAATCTAATTAGCTTATTATGCTTTTATTATTATAGATATTTATACATTTTCAATATTCTTTCAGACCTATCTAAAGCAACTTTTTCTCCTTGGAATTGATATGTTTCTCCTTTCCCCCTCAACACTTTTTATATACCAGTATTTCTCTCTTGTTCAGAATTTCTCTAATTCATTGCAGCCATAATATCAGCCTTGCTCAACTACATGCAATGTTTGTGTGTGTTACAGGAAGAACAGCCTATAAACAGTTGAACCTTTGAACAATTTGTGCTTTTTTCTGCTTGATAACAAGACTCTAACAGGCTGTTTATCCTGTGTGAACAGTTATTTTTCCCTCTGAGAATGTTGGATCCATAAGATCTGATTTCTGGGAACATTGTACCAATCTTTGTTTTCTAGGGCTCCCTTTCAGGACCCATGGCAACCTCTGACTTGCAAAACATGTATAGGAGTAACTGAATTCTACAATATTGTTTTGTGGGCTATTTGGGGGTAAAGGATAATAAAGCCAATGACAATAGAGACTCTGTCAGCTATGTCAGGTCAAATAGCCAAAGAAGCCTAGGTCTTAGAAGTAACAAGTTAGTCTTGACTTTCTAGTAACATAATTTTAGATAACTAAATTGCTTTTTGATTACTTATTGGCTAGCCAAGCAGTTATCTGCTCCTTGACCAGACATGGATGTAGAGTAGAGTAACAATGTATTCTTGTTTGCTTGGAACATTCTGGTTTACGCTTGTTGAACAGGAGTGTATTCTGAATAAGCACCTTTTTCAACTTTTAATGTGAAATGATTTGTACAATACACTATATGGTCACCCTATGGAATACCAGTGATAAAGAATATCAATCACTCTTCCAAATAGGGCAGAATGATTGTCTAGTTGAACTAATGAGTACATGGTGTCTCTTCTATTGTCTTGGTCTTGGCTCTCTTGGCTTCTGGATTAGTAGAGAACCAGAGGTGTTATTCACATCCTTTCTTTTTCTAGTCATTAGCTCAGTTATCTTCAAACATCTTCTAAGCATGATCAGTGAATGGCATCACAGGCCTAATGGACAAAAATTATATCAGTGGCTGAGAGACTGAGGTCTTACACCTGAGTGTACGCCAAGAATTAAGGGTAATTTTGTATAAGATTAATTCTCCTTAATCTGGTCCACCAATAGAAAAAGATGATCTTTGGTAAAACCAATAGGTAAAGTAATCAATCCTCCCTTAGTTTGGAAGTGGCTGAGTAGAGCTATAAGCCACTGACATGATACACAGTTTTTCTGTTGCCCAATGGGGAATTGTCTAAAATCCTTTAGTAATGTTAGGGGAAGGGCTGGTATTTAAGCATCAATTAATAATCTCATAGCAAGGTTGGAAAGTCAAGATTCTGTCCTGTCATATACTGCTGCAGTGCCTGATCATGACAAAAGAGGAATTGTTTTATTCCCAATTAGGAAGCTTAAGAGTCCCAAGGTCAAAAGGCCAGGTTCCCTTTACCATGATCTGATGCCTGGACTGTTATATTTATGCCCTTCAATAATAAATTTGACATACATCACTTTAGATGACCTTTTTATTTTAATTGCCACAAAAAGGTCAAGTCTGTCATCCTCCATCTTCTTCTAGATCCCAATCTCCAAAAGACTCTACATTCCCACTTTTGACAAAAATTTTCTCCAACTTCTGAAATCATCATGTATTTGTCCTCTGCAACTCATACTGATGAGAAGAATCTATTTTGTCTTCACCCTTTTGCTCTATCAGGAATCTGTCTCTCACCTAAGAATACTACTTTCCTGGAAGCCATATCAAGTGGTGGCTGTTTTCTTTTCCACTCTTTGTACTGCTCAGACTGGAGGAGGGCTCTCCTTTTTGTCCTAGCTGCTTTCAGTGTTTTCTCATACCCAATACCTCAATCTTGGAGTCTCATGCCATAAAACTATGCCAACGAAAAGTTTCTTGTGATCATAATCTAATCCTCTTTCATGAAGACATTATCTACAGACTCATAGATATTTTCCTTAACACTATTATCATAATTTGGGTGCTATTATTATCCATGTTGATTATCCTTTAAGACTTTGGACTTTCATTTCTTTGAACTTTCCTCCATTATTAGTAATTATCTTAATTTCTATCTACATTAGCTACTCACTTCTATTGGCAGAAACTAGACATGACCTCAATTTCAAGCATTCAATTCTCTCTTCATCATCTTTTATCCATTCAACTAATTCTTTCTAGTATCCCCAACTCCAGGAATGAATAATTTTATTTCATGAGGGCATAGATTCATTGATTTTTGTCATCTTTTCTCTGCTTCTTATCTCATCATGTCTTGACTACCCTCTGCTTTGAATTTAAATACCATGAACAATTACTATAATCATTCTCTTATATACACTCTCAGATCTCTTGCTCCTTTCCTGCTTAATCATATTTACCTATCACAATTATAACCTTCCTTAATTGCAAATTGCTATCTTATAACTGAATGTTACTCCTTCTCCCCAAAACACACATACACACACACAATATATATATATATATATATATATATATATATATATATATATGTAACCATAACCATATATATGTAACCATATATGTATATATATGTAACCTATATATATAAATATATATATATATATAAATATATAAATATATATATATATATATATATATATATATATATATATGTGTGTGTGTGTGTGTGTGTGTGTGTGTGTGTGTGTGTGTAACCATAACCATGCTGAGTGGTTCCATTTTAAATTCAAGTTCACTCATCTAAAGAAGATTCTTAATGCTAACAATTACATGGGATTTTTTTTAGTGCATTCACCCTTAGCTCTCTTATATTGTTATTTAATATAATTTCCTCTCTTTTCAAACCATTAGAAAACACTTCTTCATTCTTAATCTCAGTTTAAGACCTTGATTCCTATTTCATTGAGAAAATTTAATCAATCAGAAGAAATTTCAATAAACTCCTACCAACGCCTCTAACCATCCATCTGTAATAACCTTCTATTACTATAGTTGAAGTGCTTTCCTCTGAAAAAGGGCCAACCTTTCTATCTAGATGATAGATTTCCTCTCATCTTTGTTAGTCTAATATAATATATTACTGCAGCATTGTCTCTTTCTCCTGATTATTCATATCTCCTCACCTTTCCACATCCCTCAACTTTACCAGGTATTTCTTATATAAACAAAGTCTATTATTTCTCCAAACTTTCTAAGCCATTTTAAATTCCAGATTCTTTCTTTCTCTTTATAGCAAAATGAGTTATGCATATTCATGCTCTTCCTTTATTTCTCAGCCATTATCACTTGAAACCACTTCAATTAGGATTTTATTTTTGTCTTTCCACTGAAACTACTCTTGTCAAGGTCATCAATGACATTCACATTGCTAATTCCAGGGGTTAGTTGTTAGTCCTCATCCAATTTAAATCATTAGCAGTATTTGTAACAACTGATTACTCTGTCTTTCATTAAGCAATTTATTCAGGTGGCTTTTAGGATCACTTATACCACTAGTTTTCCCTCTACTTCATTGGTTATTTCTTCTTGGTCTTCTTTGCTGTAGACTTTTCATCTTGGTGTTCTTTGCTGTAGACCTGCTGTTGAATTTACATTACAATTGGTCCTTGAATCTTGTTTTGTTCATACTGTGTATTCTGTTATATCATGGCTCTAAGTGCCAATTATAGGCTGATGATATGTTTATTGGCATGATAATTATAGGATAGTATAAACTCTTGCTTCAATTCATTATATTCAGAGCAGCTACAGAAATCTTACTGAACTGTATGATTGCGTTATCTTTCTACTCAAAACACTCCATTTGGCTTCCTATTTCTCTCAGGGTAAATGTCCTTACAAATGCCTTTGCTTACTCATTACTTCTCTAATTTTCATCTCCTACTCTTCTATCCCACCTTCATTCATCTTGGTATTTGTTGTTCCTCTGCCTAGAAATTTCTTCCACCAGGTACCCATACAGTTCCTCATTTACCCTCTATAACTATTTACTTAAATATTATATCTACTAGGCAACTTCCCCAACACTTCTTATTCTTCTTCCTATGTAACACATTACATATTTTACAAATTTTTATTTATTGTAACAATTTCCTTCTACTAGGACATAAGGATTAGACAGGAAAGGGTACTTGTTTTCTCACAGATGTTTATTCCAAGCGCCTCTATAAATGTTTGATGATCAAATGAACAAATTAATAGGACATGTATACCCCCTCAAAATGATGCCTAAGTAAGATTACTCTTGAGGCTGCTTTTATTTTTGTTTTGATTCAAGGTAGACTGGAGAATTACAGCTCTTCTACAATAAGATAAATTTGTCTTAGGTTTAAAGAATAGCTTCTGATCCTTCAGGATGGTAGAAATCATACAATTGTTAAAGTATTAACATTAATAAATAATGTTAGTTGCTTTATCTGGGGAGTTCAGAGTGAAGGAATTCAAGAAAAAAGGGGGGATTAAAAAAAAAGAAGAAGAAATAAGTCTTCGTGTAAGTCAATAAGATAAAAAAAATTATATCTGGAAGTATGAATGGCTATAGCATACATTTGGGGGAAGTTCCAAGGACTATTTTTATCACATTTTCAAGACTGTCCTAAAAAACTTTGGCATGTAGTGTAATTTTGATTTGTATGTTTATGATCTATGTTTACATAAAGTATATTTTTATATGTAAAAATATTTTTTAACCACACAAATTTATATTTTAATTAAAATTAATATAATTAATGTTAATTTTAATGCTTCATTATAATATATATATTGAAAATATATATTATAATGAAAATAGAAAATACAGTAAATATTTGCTTCGTTTAGAAGTAGAAGTGATAGTAAAAGGCCAAATATCTAGTTTCTGAGTAGTAATTTCTAATAGAATATATACTATCTAGACTGGTCCAAATGACTGATCAAAAAATGAATACATTTTATAAAACAAAATATTAGTTTATTCAATATTGTCAAAGCTACTATTAAATTTGAACAGAAAATAAAAAGCTGACAATAGTTTGTCACTGATAGAAGAAAGAAAGTCAAAGCACAATTAGACATGACAATAAAATTAATATAGTCCAAAACCACCCAACATTTATCTAAAAATTAAATGGGGTTGATTGGACCCAAGATGTTGAAGGACAGATTAAATGTAAAACCTCTTAACAGGATAGTGTGCACCACACAAACCTTATGCCAATGAGTTATTATATATATAGGATATTATTGTTGTTTAAGGATATTTCTTGTAGCTGCCACCTAATAGTACTGTTAGTGAATTTGTATTTTATTATTATTGTATTAGAGGTCGTGTACACAATTTGTGCCTGGGGGTGTGTGTCCCTCACCAGGTAGAATCGGGTTTAAAAGGGCAGTCAGATATCCTTCTCATAATCCAGGACTGCTGGCTCCTAACTGCTTGCCTGCCTGCCTGTCTGCCTTCCTGATTGCCCCTAACCACTTCTGCCTGCCAGCCTGATTAGCCTCTAACAACTCCCCTGCCAGCCTGATTGATGTCTAACTGCTCCCCTGCCAGCCTTTTCACCCCTAACTGCCCTCTTGGTCACCCCCAACTGCTCTCCCTGGCAGGCTTGGGTCCCCTCCAACTGCCCTTCCCTGCAGGCTCAGTCACCCCCAACTTCCCTCCTCTACCAGCCTGGTCACCCTTCACTGGATAACCCTGCAGGCTTGATTGCCCCCAACTTCCCTCCCTTGCAGTCCTGGTCCCTCCCAACTACTCTCCCCTGCTGGCCTGATAGCCCACAACTGCCCTTTTTTGCAGACCTGGTCCCTTCCAACTGCCCTCGCTGCTGGCCATCTTGTGGTGGCCATCTTGTGTCCACTTGGGGGCAGCCATCTTTGACCACATGGGTGTAGTCATCTTGTGTGTTGGGGTGATGGTCAATTTGCATATTATTCTTTTATTAGATAGGATTAAGTGAGTATTAGCTATTCTTCACCCTTCCCTGACACTCTTTAAGGTAAGAGAAGGAATTCTTGTGCTTGGTAAGAGGTCAGCCTTCTGTTCTTAAAGGGAGAGATATGCAAGGATAACTGCTAATGCCTAGACCTTCACTTATTTGGGACTCAAGTCATTGGGATACACTGGATCACATGAATTCTTTTCTCTCTCTTACTTTTAGCAGCCCTCTTCATTTAAATAGCCTAACCAAATTTTCCCAAAATTCTGCCATCTATTTAGATACCATCTGTGGCCTTCCTCTTCCCTGTTTTTGGACTGGAGTTTTCCCCCTTGTCTATGCTCACACAGCAACCTGCTTGTTCCTCATCACTTTTTACACTTATTAATAGTATGTTGTTTTTTGCTTGTATCTCACCAAACTATGAACTCATGAATTTTTTGAAGCACCAACTTTTCAATTTTATATTCCTAGAGAGAAGTATAGTATCCAGACCATTGTTAAGTGAATATTTATCTTCCTCTTACTGTGTGTCTGGAACTGGGTTAAGTATAATATCTTACACATATTTTTTCATTTGATTCTCACAAGAAATTTGGGGAGATATTACTATTATCATGTCCACTGTAAAGATAAAAAAAATAAAGTTTGAGTGGTTTGTCCAACATCATGCACATAGACAGTGACAAAACAAACACTAAATTTCAAGTTTTTCAGAAATTCTTAAAATAATCTCAACCACATTCTATATTGAAGTGATTATTGAATGAATTCTTCAACTGTGAGGGCCAAGAGAGTTGGCATTCAGAGACTATAGATCTCATTTTCATGTATCTTTAAACCTAAGCTTATTACTTTTCCAACAGTTTTGGAAAGTTGTGCATTTAACGGGGAATAATGGGAAAGTTCCTACTCTATAAACTGGGGCCAGGAGTTGGGCAAAGGGGGCTCCTAGTGAAGTTACCTAATCAGAAGTATTCAAAAGAAAAATCTTTTTTTTCCGTTTTGGAATAAAGTTATTGGTTTTAAAGCAAGAAGGAACACAAAATTATATTTGCAAGAGTTTGGACTTCAGCTCCCAAACTCTACTTTCTTGATGGATAAAAAAAGAATGAAAGATCAAGTTATGCCTCATGTTTTCAAGTTTTATGTTTAATAAAAATCAAATAAATTCTGCCAAATGGGTGAGTGGGAGTCAGATGTATAATTAAACTTCCTTCTGGAATGCATGCCTCTCAGAGATCAAATGGCTAGCATCAAATTGGTCTTTCCAAATGTGATCTATTGCCTCATGGAAAGCTGTCAATAGTTTTCACTGTGGAAATGTTACAGAATATACTTTTTAAAGTAAATGCTCTATCTCATTTCAGAATCTAAGCACAGACACGGAGAAAGAGAAATGTGAATAATATATTGTACAGGTAGTGTCTCTGGCTTTATGCAGATTGCATGTTGGGTTTCTTTTAGACTTCATGTCATATATGAGTTATTCCTAAGGTTTCCCCTTTTAAACCTCTGTCAATACTGATTTTCAATAAATGGGTGGGTTCAGCCATGTGATGAATGACATTTTATATAAAAACACTGGGTATTTGAGTTTGCCCTTTCATAACATCTGGAGAGAGAAAAAAAGGGTTGCTGGTATGAGTATAGGAGATATTCATAGCCAGAATAGAGGAGGTGAAGATTCAGTATTCAGTATTACCTTTAAATACCATTCATTATAGACAGCTCACACTGTTAGGAAGAAGTAAATAGCATTTTAATTACAGGGAAGAAAATGTTTATACAAACACTCCCTTCAGTACTGTAGCCCAAAACAAATTCTCTTTTATAGATTATATCTATAGTAATGATTCCAATTCATTAGATATAATTAATAGCTATATTCAAAATCAATCTATAAAAACAGCATTTTAAATGCCATACATGCTTTTTGGCATTTTTTATTTATAATTTTTTTAAAAGGAAGTGGTATAACAAACAGTTTTTTTGTTTTTGTTTTTTGTTGTTCTATAAAAGTGTCAAATTGCAATTGATCGTTTCCAATGTCCTTAATGAGCAAAAGCAGTTCCATGGGCACTACAAGGGAAGAAATAGTTCTATTGTTTGTAATAATATTTGAATTTCCACTTTTTCTTCATACATAGATACTTTTTATCCTGAATCTGATTACTGATCTTTGTCATGCAATCTTTTTCTAGGTGAAATTAACTGTAATCTTGTCCCCTTGGTAAATACAGCCTGCCTCTATGGTTAGTACGATTTTAAAGACAAGATGATCCAATCCCTTTCTGCTGAAGCGAACAACTCTTACATTTATTGTTTCTTGGAAGTCATAATGAACTCAGTTCCTATGTTTGTTGGAAACAATCTTTCCTCTCTTTCAGTGCATGGTGCTACCCTCCACTAGTGTTCTCAGTGTACTACTGTAACAAGGACTTGTCCTCCTTTTGAATTTTCCACTGGGAGAAGGGTTATGTCTCCTGCTTCATGACCAATGCAGGATTGCTGCATGCTGAGCACATTTTCTATAGTTCTCTCCCTTGACGTCAATAGTGGTCTTAGGGCAGAACTTAAAGCTCATTTTGGGCATGGATGTCTTAGTGTCTTCAGGTTGTTGGGTTTGTGTAAGGGAAAAGTTGTTTTCTCTACTAAGCAAAGGTCATTAGTGGTATCATGAAGGAGTTCCTGTGGCTCTGTTCCCTGAATCTTGCCCCTGGATTAAAGAAGATACAGAGTGTAGCTTCACAGTTGGAATGTGGGGTTGGGGATTCATGTACTTCATGCCTGTCATTAACATGCTTAGGCCAGACAATGAACTTGCTCAATAGACTAAATATTCAGAGTTTCTTATGAAATAAAATATCTATGGTTTAAAAACAATTTTTGTGATTATATTTTATAGTAATAATCTTCCCATATTTTCTTCAGTAATACTAATATTTATATGGAAGTAGTTTAGGATAGTGTTAAATAAGTTGTTGCAACAATGGTTTTAGCCATGAATAATTTTGGAGGTGCAGATCATCTTTTGTAACCAACAGGCCAGATATTTGGTTCACATCTAATAACGAGAACAATGACGACAACAATATAAAAGCAACAGCAATGATTAGTTAGGGATTCAATACAAGTATTAACTACAGATAAACAATCTTATCCAGTAGATTTTGAAACACTGGGATGTTTGGCACAATGTTTGGAGTTCTGACATAGTTGCAAAAAAGTTAATTCCTTTTGACTTTTGCTAGTTAGTATTAAACTTATGAGGCATGAAATCATCTAATTCTCGATAATAGGTTTTCTGTAGAGTTCCCAGTAGAAAACATTTATGCTCGAAACATATGTGCCTAGATCTCACAAACCACAGGAACATTTATTTACAAAAATGGATACAGTCTTCCCTGTTTAGTGCTTAGGAGCAAATAATTTTTTAGGAAGACAGGGGAAAATGGGCCATAAATTTGCCCATATCTTTTGTGAAGGCTCAACAAATCAACTGAGTTAAAGCCTAGGATATATTACATTTGCATTTTTATTTATCCAAACTTTTAGCAATTGCTACTTTCCCCTCATCTTCATTTTATTCCAGTTTTCTGCATTACTTTTTTTTTTTCTATTGAAGAAGTATGTTTTATTTTTATCATCAAGGGGAAAGGTACAGGATGCCTAATAAGATCAAACTGAGATGAAAAATTATCCCATCTCATAGTATGAAAAGACCAATTTTAACATATCAAGTCTCATGAAAGGCGGACACTGAACTGTCAGTAACTTTTTTTCAGTCTTATTTTCGTCTGATGTTTCAGAGTATAGCCTGACCCTTATGAAAAGATTCTAGCTTGAAATCTTGAAATTGTTAGACTCAAAGGAGAGTATATCACTGCATTTTAGCACACCTCATGATCTTTTTATAACGTGCTGACCACTTATAGAAAATAGTTGGTTACCATTTTTTTCTTTTCCTTCCAGTTTTCAAAAACACATCATTTTTAACTTCTTTCCAGAAGATTATCCTGCTTTCATGAATTGCTAAGAGCTTGCCATTTCCACTCTAAGCATCTACCTTAGTATGAATTTATATTTAGTAATGTTTATTTATTGTCTCAAATTTTAGAGGTAGTACATTTTCTGCAGAAAATTTAGAACATATAATAAAATACAAAGATTAAAATAAAAAGCATTTACAGTCTGCAAATTCAAGATGACCATAATGTTTGTACATACAACACACACACACACACACACACACACACAAAACAACCACTGTACCATGCACACATGTATGTACATAAAATAAGAACTATATTTTAAATGAACATTAGAGTTATTTATATTTTCCTTTAACATCTCCTGCAAAGTGGGGAATATTTGCTATAAATTTTTTCTGCACATTAGAATCACCTGAGGAGATATAAAAGTGATGTTTTTGTTGTTGTTTTTTTAATTCCTGTATTTCAGCTTTGAAACATTAATTGGTCTGGCTTCATATATAGGTATTTCTAAGAAAATCTCTGAGACATTTCTATTTCTCTACAAAATATATATATATATGTGTATATATATATATATATATATATATATATATATATATATATATATCAATGCCATTGGAAATTCTCATTTTCTCCAAATCCTAGCTAATAAAAAGGTAATATGCTAATTGACCCTTACACTGTAACAAAAAGATGGTGGCTTCCACAGCAAATAAGGAGGGAATATGCTAATTAACAGCCCCACTCTCAAAAATGGCAGCACCCACAGCCACAGGATGGTGGTGCCCAGTCCCCTCAGCCCTGCCAGGGTGGCAGGCACATGGCAAGGCTGGGCCTACCCCCAGGGGGGGGCCAGCCATTCTGTGCACCTTCCTCTGGAGTCCTCCAGTCCCCTCAGCCCTCCAGCCACCCAAGGCAGGCACAAGGTGCAGGAAAACCTCAGATGGCAGCTACCCAGATGCCCAGGGCTGCCCGAGGCTCAGGTAACTAGGGCCTGCTGAGGCTTGAACTGCCAATAGTGGAAGCAGCAGAGGTGTGCTAGAGGTGTCACCGTCCCCTGATTGCCGAGTTGCCTCCCACCCCTGAAGAACCCTGGATTGTGAGAGGGGACAGGCTGCACTGAGGAGCACCCTTTCCAGGGAATGCATTTTCATGCACTGAGCCTCTAGTCTTTATATACTTAGAAATAAACTCACAGTCTAAGCTCTTCTACTTGATATCTTACAGTTGATCATAATCTTCAGTTGTAGATTAAATTACATTATAGTTTTCAATTTTCACTTTGTTAATATTATAAATCCATGATTTCCTTTTCCAGATAATTTTACAAAAATGTTACTAAAGTAGGTGAAGTATATATCTCTGATCCTTTGATATGTGTCTTGTTTTGACCAATAGAATGTAGTGGATATTAGATGAGCAAGGGGTTTAAATATACTTTGCTTACAATGCTTTTTCTATAGGCTGTGAGAAGAATATGCCCATTGAGTGAAGGTATGGTCAGCAAACTGTATTATTTAGGTCACATGGATGACACCTGATATCAATCTATCTCTAGAGTCAAGCATGAAAAAGATCTATTCATGCTTACCCATAGAAAAAAATGCAAAAAACAAACAAATAAGCAAACATGTTTTAGATAACCACTAATTTTTTGTGTGTTCTGGTATGCAGAATTAGTTCAGAATGAAAAAAACTGGTTCACTTTTGATTTTTTTGTTTTGTTTCTATGATACTATATTCTGCTTCTTTTACACTTCTGAGAATTTCTTTTTAAGATACTTTGTTGGCTTCTCTTCTTATCACTTACATATAAATATTACATATATATATATATATATATATATATATATATATATATATATATATATTTGACTTTTTACAGAGAGGAAGGGAGAAGGATAGAGAGTTAGAAACATTGATGAGAGAGAAACATCCATCAGCTGCCTCCTGCACACCCCCTACTGGGGATGTGCCCTCAACCAAGATATATATCCTTGACTGGAATCAAACCTGGGACCCTTCAGTCCACAGGCCAATGCTCTATCCACTGAGCTAAACTACCTAGGGCCCTGGACATTTTTTTATCCCCATTATATAAACTATATTAATTGTGTCTTTATTAGTAGCTCCAGAACTTGAAGAAAAAGTTTGTAAATTTTATTTATTAAATACCATCATGCCTCAAGTTCTGTCATGTAGAAATTGAATGCATTACTTTCTTTCCTCAATATGCTACTTCCCATGCATTATCCATACTGATTAAAACTACCACCTACATTGTCAGTTCAAAAAAAAAAAAAAGAAGAAGAAGAGGAAAGAAAAACAAAAGGAAAGGAAAAAAGAGAAGAGAAAAGAAGAGAAGGCAAAGAAGATATGTCAATCTATGTTCTTGAATTACCATAGCCAATTGGTCACCTGGCAAACTTGAAATATATCCCTAAGACCCATTTTATGGGGAGTTTCTTGGCTACTTCTAATCTCCAGAAAATTTAGTTATTTTGAACTGTGTCTTATCACTTTACTGTAAAGCTTGCATTTATAATTTTTTCTCATGACTCATTTATGTCAGAACCTATGATGCATTTATGCCTCATTCTATAGTCACCAATACAGGACTGATATGTGGTTGGTATCAGTAAATACGTGTTGATTGAATTGTGTCAGAAGTTATCAGAGGCTGAATTAATAATATGGCCAAGGATAAATTACTTTATTTTTAGTTTCCATCTCTAGCTATTGGGAATGTGCTGCACTATTTATCTTTAGCAAAGAGGTGTTGCATGATTAACAAATAGTCATTTAAAACAGAAATTAAGTGTTAGAGAAATGATAATGAATTATATTAGATTATGGAACTTGGCTTATTGTGTTATTAGTATTCTGTCTGTCTATTGTAATCACACTGCCAAATGATGACCTAATTATATCCCATTTGCCAGATGGCTAATTGTGGCAAGCAAAGAAGATTTGTTGTTATTGGAAATATTGTCTTTTGATAGTAAAACATGTTCCAGATTTGTTAATTTATTTTTTAAAGTGATAATTTTTATTTGTAACTTGAAAAACCTATTTCTGTGTTTAAGTTATTATAAAAATATGGAGAGAAGATAATGATTTAAAAAAGCCTAAGCTGTAATAAAATAACAGTGCAATGCAATACTAATATATAAAAAGACAGGGGCTGTCATGACTTAAATGACTGAAACGATGACCAAATAAGAGGTTGCATAGAGTGGCCAGGCTGTTAGGGGGAGCATGAGGGAGGAACAAATGACTGAGCCCTGAGTTCCGGCTGGGGCCTGATGGCAGAAGGGAGCTCTGGGCCCTGGCTGGAGTGTGGCAGAACTCTGGGTCTCCCGTAATCAGGAATGTGGCCAGTCTTCAAACCCAGGACCCAGACTCCCTGTCACCATGGCCCCCACCTGAGTCTCAAAGCTCCCTCCAGAGCTGAAGTATTAATGAAGTTGATTAACATTATCAAAGCTGAAGTATTAACAGGATCTGCAGAAAAAGACGTTGTTCTGATTCTAAGAATTGACTTGTCCCCATCTGATACTGGTCTCCCATTTAAATTAATTTGAAGACAGTTTCCTGTGATGCCAGCATTTTGATGACTATTAATAAATCACAAGGACAAATGCTAGACAGAGTAGGAATATTCCTACTGGAACCCATTTTCACACATGGTCAATTTTATGTTGCTTCCTCTTGAGTTTGAAGAGTGTGATATTAAAGTTAAGTTGTAAAAACTTCATCAAAAGGGAAATTAGTCAAGCATTCTAAAAATGTTTTACTCTTAATGTGGTATACAGGGAGAATAAGTTTAATCAATTTATCAGTCATTGTTTGTATCAGTGTTGTTTTCACATCATCTTTTTGTTTTTATATCATGTCTTTGTTGTTATATAATGTTGTGATTGTTTATTAATAAATTTATATATTATTTTCATATACATTTTACTAATTTTCTTTCATCGCTGACACTTTTATTATAGAGAAAGAGAAAATAGCAATATTAAAATACCTCCTCTAATTAATTCCATCTTAATGTGCACAAATTTCATGCACCGGGCCACTAGTTTTAAATAATTTGTTTTTTCTTTACAATGTTGCACTAAATTTTGATTCAAAGAGTAGGATGATATAATATGACCCATCAGACATTTTCCAACATTGTCTTCTATTCTTTTGTTTCCAAACAAAGCCTCAGGCTCTGAGATGAAGGCAATGTATGTCCAAATCTCAATAAATGCTTCTATCAACCTTATGAAATTTGAATTCATATTCATATAATGTATAGTTCAGATACTATTTCATCATTCTTATGTGTGAAGTTTTATTGTATTCTTCAGAATCTATTCTTCAGCTCTTTGCCTTTATCAAAATGCAGGGCCCTCCTAAGAGTTTTAAAGGCCAAATAAGTTACTTTACCTCCCAGAGCCCATTCAGTTTGGTGTCATTCAAAACAAAAAAAATACAAAATCAAGTAAGTTTAAGACAGTCTAGACAGTTCTTCTATTTACTGTCATAACTATTCCATGCCTTTTATAAAATACTAGAGGTCCAGGGCACAAAATTCATGCATGGAGGGGTCCCCTCAGCCCAGCATGCACCCTCTCCAATCCAGGACCCCTCGGAGGATGTCCAACTGCTAGTTTAAACCAGATACCACAAGGATTAGGCCTAAACCGACAGTCGAACAACCCTCTCACAATTCGGGACCACTGGCTCCTTACTGCTCACCTGCCTGCCTGCCTGATTGCCCCTAACTGCCTTTTCTCTATGGCCTGATCACCTCTAACTCCCCCCCTGCCAGCCTGGTCACTCCCCTACTATCCCCCTCTGCAGATCTGGTTGCCCTTCACTGCCCTCCTGCTGGCCTGCTCACCCCCAAGTGCCCTCCAGCCAGCCTTGTCACCTCCAACTGCCCCCCTGTCAGCCTGGTCGCTCCCCTGTTGGCCTGGTCACCCCCAACAGTCCCCCCTCTGGCCTGGTTGCCCACAACTGTCCCTCTGCTGGCCTGTTTGCCCCATGAAGCTTGCTGTTCAGTTGTTTGGTCATCCCTCACTCACTTCCATGCTGGCCTATTCACCCTATGCAGTCCGCTGTTCAGTCATTTGGTTATCCCTCACTAATCCCCTTACTGGCCTTGTTGCCCACGCAGCCTGCTGTTCAGTCGTCCGTCCAGTTGTTTTGGTCATGAGGGCCCCTGGCTTTTTATATATTAGGATAAAATCTTTCCAAAAGTGATTTTTCGTGCTTTGTTTTGCTCATTCACTTTTATATCTGTTCTGTATATGGGGAAACTCAGTTGTAATCCAAAGGTTCAATGATTTGTCGTTATCTGTTTGCTTTGATCTAAAACAGCTGTTGATTGTAACTTTGTTACTCTTGGGTCAAATGTAAAAATAAAGCTGACCTTAGACTTTAAAATAGCTGACAAAGTTTATTTTAAAGGAAATGTTCATCTATCAACCTACTACTATAAGGGAAGTTAAGAACAAACAAACAAAACAACAACAACAACAAAAAACAACTTAAAGTTAACATATATTCACTGAATCCATATGGTGTGCAATGTACTGGGACTTACATAAATTTATTTTCTGAAAAATTAGGCTATACTTCAGGATGTTATTAATTTTTTGGTCTTAGGCAAATGTATGGGTAATCAAGTCACAGCTTACAAATACTAATGCCCTGTGATATTCATTTCTTATTCATATTACAGTTCAATAAATTTAAAAAGTAAAAAGTATTTACTCATTAAGGCCCAACATCGATCTCATTTGTCCCACGTCACAGTGTTTGCTACCAGTCACCTTAATTGTGAAATGAATTGCTCAGTCACATATCTAATAATGAGTAGAAGTGGCCTTCATAACCACTTCTCCATTGTTATCAATCAGTTATTTACATAGTCACAGGGGAAAACACATTATTATTCTCTGTGAGACAGAGTGAAAAACATCAAATTTAATTGCCTTACTAGGCACCGGAGTCATAATCTTTATACAACACTTAATGTTTTCATTACTTATCAATTCACTTATAATTATGCTACACTCACAAAAGTTAAGCATCTAGCAAGCAGTAGATCTTCACTCTTGTTTATGTGGAGATAAACAAATAGATGCAAAATGTGTTAGAGTGAATATGTTAACACAAATCATTATATAGAATGTCAGTTATTCCAGTTTATCTTTGTTAATATTGCTGAAACAGATTGTCAAATGTGCTTACCTTTTATGGATAAAGGCTTTTTATATCATTTTATTGACTTTAATTTTTTAATGGGTTTTCCTGAGACTTTTCTAGTGTTTGTTGTTGCTATCCAATAATTCCTTTTCTTCTAAAAAAATTCTTCTGAGGGACATGACTACAATAGAAAATATATTTATTTATTCTAAACAAACAAACAAAAACTGTAAACTTGGAATTATAGTGCAGACAATGCTTCTGAAGTATCTCTAATGAAGAGAGACTGGGGACCTGGGAATATAGCCTAAATGTTATGGCATTCATACAAATACTATTTTTTTTAAAGGATGCATAGTTGCATTCTATTCTAGCAGCTTTCAGACCCTTTTCTACACACTAATCCCCCACCCCTTTTTTAAAAAATATATTTTACTGATTTTTTACAGAGGAAGGAAGAGGGATAGAGAGCTAGAAACATCTATGAGAGAGAAACATCAACCAGCTGTATCTTGCACACCCCCTACTGGGGATGTGCCTGCAACCAATGTACATGCCCTTGACTGGAATCAAACCTAGGGCCTCTCAGTTCGCAGACTGATGCTCTATCCACTGAGCCAAACCAGTTTTGGCACTAATCCTCCTTTTCAAAAGAAAATTCAATCAAAAGTCAATAGGTAAAATATCTAAAATGCATGAGAATATGCGCCCCTTCCTCCAGAGAAGACTGTTACAGACTGCGACCGTTGAGGACCATCCTGATTCTACTCCACCTGTGTTTGTAATGTATAACAATTTTTCAAATTGCTTAGGGGGTTGCATAGCTTTATTTTTTAAATACCCAAATATTTCTGTATGTTGAGCCACATTTATTTTATGGCTTTGTTTACCCATGTGGTATAATTGATACAGCCACAGAAGAGTGCCTTGACTCAGAAGCACCATGGTTTTAGTGTAAGGATAAAGGACTTAAGAAGAGGATGCTAAAAAATAAATAAAGAAAAAATAAAAATTAAAAAATTAAAAAAGAAGAGGATGATAAGAGGCACAGCGGAAAAATCTTAAAGTCAGAACAGGAAGGCTTAAAGAAGGACATATCAAGATGGCTCTCAGATAAACACACTTACCAAACACTTTGGGATTCACATATATTAGTGAATAAAAAAACAAACCATGATACTTCTCTCATGAGGTTTTATAATCCATTAGGGAAAAGAAGAAACAATGGCTAGAAATGTTTTCAAATTAATGACAGACTCAAGTCAATTACTCAAAAAGCCCTATAAACTCCAAGAAAGAATAATAAAAATAAATCCTCACTTTGGTAAATTATAGTAAATCAGTTGAAATCAAGAAACAAAAATGATAACAACAAAAAGAAAAACTTTTAAAATAGCCAGAGGGGAAAAAAGACATACCTTTATATAGATGCAACAATTAAACTAAGAACTGATTTAGCAATTGGAACAATAGAAAGTAGAAAGCAAAGTATATCAATTATAAAGTTCTAAAGGATAATAGCTGCTGACCCAAACTTTTAAACCTAATAGAAATATCCTCCAAGAATAAAGATGAAGAAAAAATATTTACAGGCAAAATAAAACTGAGAAAATTTATTACTAGCAAACTCACATTAAGAAAAATAATAGAGATTTTGCTTTAGACAGGTAATCAGTCCCGATGTGTATTAGTCCACATGGGCTAGCATAATAAAATACCATAGACATGGTGACTTAACGCCCAGACATCTATTTCTCAGTTCTGCAGCCTAGGGAGTCTAAGGTCAGAGTGCTGGCCGATTTATTTTCTGGTGAGAATTTTCTTCTGGTTCTGGATGGCTTTCTTGCTGTGCTTAAATGTCCTTTCCTCAGTGTGTGCAGGTGTAGGAAGGACCAACTCTCTGGCATCTCTTTGGATAAGGATATAAATCTTGTCATGAGGACTCTACCATCATGACCTCATCTAAAGTGAATTACTGCCCTAGCTGGTTTGGCTCAGTAGATAGAGCATCAAGGCCTGTGGACTGAAGGGTCACAGGTTTAATTCTGGCTTAAGGGCACATGCCCAGGTTGTGGGCTTGGTCCCCAGTAGGGGTTGTGCAGGAGGCAGCCCATCAATGATTTTCTCTCATTATTGGTGTTTCTATCTCTCTCTCTCTTTCCCTTTCTCTCTGAAATCAATATATATATATATATATATATATATATATATATATATATATATATATATTAAAAGTGAATTACCTCAGAAAGGCCCCAACTCAATACCATCCCATTGGGTATTAGGACTTTAACATGATTTTTATTTATTTATTTATTTATTTTTGGTGGGTTGGGGAGGAGGTCAAACATTCAATCCATAATAAGATGGGAGACCAGAAATGAAGAGTTATAACAATTTTAAGTATCTAGTTATTGACCTTATAAAACAATCATAATAATGACCTGAGTGTTCCAAAATATATGTAGAATTAAAATACTTGCTATAAATGGCATAACAGCTAAGTAAGAAATAAGTAGAATTAAAGTATTCAAAGGCATTTGTATTGTCTGGAAAAGGTAAAATGACTATTAATATTAGCCCTATATAAATCAAAATAGTATGTTGTAGTCTCTAGAATAATAAGAGATTAGTAAAGGAATGTACAATTTTTAAGAAATGGAAGGAGGAAATGCAATAAGGTAATGCTAAATCAAGGAAAAAGACAAAAGAATTTAGAACATATAAAGCAAATAGAAAACACTTAGTAAGATGTTGATTTAAGCACAAATATGTAATTACACTAAATGTAAATTGTTAAAATCCATTTCAAATGCAAAGATTGACACACCAATCTTTTAAAAGCTGTTTCAGAAATCTCACCTAAAATACAAGATATCCAAATGAAAATTGGTGTATATACATTAATATCAAACCAAGTAGATATTAATGCAAGCAAAAGGCCTTACTAGAGAAGAAAGGGAAAACTAAATAATGATAAAAGTTCAAGTCACCTAAAATATCTATATTTTGATATATTCTTCAAGGTAGATTTAAAATGTATCATGCGGCTAAAACCGGTTTGGCTCAGTGGATAGAACATTGGCTTGTGGACTGAAGAGTCCCAGGTTTGATTCTGGTCAAGGGCATGTACCTTGGTTGTGGGCACATCCCCACTGTGGGGTGTGCAGGAGGCAGCTGATCAATGTTTCTCTCTCATCGATGTTTCTAACTCTCTATTCCTCTCTCCTCTCTGTAAAAATTCAATAAAATATAATTTTTTAAAAATAAATAAAATATATCATGTGAAGTTTCATGAAAACATAAGGAAAAACAGGTAAATCCACAATTGTAAGATATTTTAATACTCTTTTTTCATAATGAAGATAATAAGTAACGAGTATAAAGAAAATTTTCACCACACAATTAATAATTTTATCCTACCATATATAAGAACTGCAGAATACACATTATTTTCAAATGTACATGAAATAAAAATTAATCATTAAGTATGTACACATTTCAAAGAATCAAAATTATTCTAAATATATTCTCTGTTCAAAATTTAAATAAGCTAGAAGTCAATAAAATTAATACCACAAATATCCCTATAGTCAATGAGTAATACATTCTTAGCTGATTGATAAAATTAACAAACACCAAAACTTGTGAAATTACACTAAATAATTGAAACTGTTCAAATTAATGATCTAATAATAAATGTAAAAAATTTAGAAATAGAAAAGTGAATAATATTAAAACTATAAATAGAGAAAAAATAATAAATCTGAGCACAGACAGTAACAACTGAGAAGATAAACACAGAAGAGGACTCAACAAATTCCAGAGCTTTTTTCTAACAGACTAACAATACTAACAAACTAGTGAGGCTAATGAAGGAAAGAAAAAAATGTGCACACAAAATCTGAGGATTAAAGAGGGGAAAATTATTGTAAATTCTAATGCTGTTTGAAATGATCCTATCTAATAAAAAAGTAATATGCAAATTAACCATCACTCTGCTATATGCACAAGCCATGCCCACAAACCAAGCAGGGGAATATGCAAATAAATCCAACCAAGATGGCTATGGCCATAGAGAGCAGGAGGGAGGCTTGGGTTTCCTGGCAATGGAGGAAACAAGCCAAGTTTTCCTCCTGTCCTTGCCAACCCAGGCCTCCACTCAATGCTACAAAGTTTCAATGATAGAAGATACATAAATTCAAACAGAAATGACTGCCCCCCACAATGGAGGAAGCCAAGCTTTCCGCACACCCTGGCTGGCCCAGGACTCCACTTAAGTCTACAAAGTTTAAATTATAGAAGAGACATAAATCCCAACAGAAATGACTGCCACAATGGAGCAAGCAGGTTTGGCTCCAATCCAGGCTACAAAGTTTCAATTATAGAAGATAAATAAATCCCAGATACCAGGGCCTCTGCTTGGGTTGCCAGAGGGCATGGCCGGCCTGTAAATCACCACAGGCCCCTCGCCCAGGCCACCCCATGCTCCAAGAGAACCCCCACCCTGATCCAGGACACCCTTCAAGGCAAACCAGCTGGCCTCCGCCCATGCACCAGGCCTCTATCCTATCTAATAAAAGAGTAATATGAAGAGTGACCATCATTCCAACATACAATATGGCTGCCCATATGTGGACACAAGATGGCTGCCACAAGATGGCCAGCAGGAGAGGGCAGTTGGGAGGGATCAGGCCTGCAAAGGAGAGCAGTTGGGGGTGATTAAGCCTGCAGGAGAGGACAGTTAGGGGTAATCAAGTCAGCAGAGGAGAAGTTGGGGGCGATTAGGCCTGCAGGGAAGGGCAGTTGGGGGGACTCAGGCCAGCAGGGGAGGAAAGTTAGGGGCAAACAGGCTGGCAGGAAAAAATTAGGCATCAATCAGACTGGCAGGGGAGTGGTTAGGGGTTGATTAGGCTGGCAGGCAGAAGTGGTTAGGGGCAATCAGGAAGGCAGCCAGATGGGCAGATGGGAGCCAGCAGACCTGGATTGTGAGAAGGATTTCTAACTGCCAATTTAGGTAAGATTGGGCTTAAACAGGCAGTTGAACATCCCTCAAGGGACCCCCAGATTGGAGAGGGTACAGGCTGGGCTGAGGGACATTTCCCCCCCCCCCTCCTTGCATGAATTTCATGCACTGGGCCTCTAGTAAATAAATAATATGAAAGCTGTGACATTTAAAATTGTAGATAGAAGTGAAAAATTCCTGCAAAAAGATCATTTTGGCAATTGATATAGTAAGAAATAGAAAATTTAAGGTATTGAATTTATAATTAAAACATTAAAGAAAACTCAAGGATCAAGATTGTTTTACTAATAAATAAATCTAAATACTTTCAGAAACTAGAAATAGAGAAAAAGATTTCCAATTATTTTGTATGGTCAGATGACCAGAGAACTAAAACTTAACAATGACATACAACAAAAATAATTGCAAGACAATATTACTAAAAAACAAAGATTTGAAAAAATTCTACATAAATTAGTGGGAAAACAAATATGGTGTTATACAAACAGGATAGTATGCCATAGCCAAGTGAAGGACAGAAATGCAAATTGACTTAATATTTGAATATAAATCAAAGTAATATATAATAATTATAAAATAATGGATAAAATTAAATAATCAGCTATTTAGTTGAAGAAAAACATTTAATCAGGTTTAGTACTTTACTACAGTTCTCATACAAGATGTAAAAGGAAACTTTGTTAATTAGATAAAGAGTATTACTAAAGTCCTACAGTAAGTTCTTATTTTGAATTGTTTAAAACTTTGAGAGTGCAACTAAATGTAGATGCTCTTATTTTCTTATCTATGCAACATTATATTGAGTGCCCGAGCCATAGCAGTATGTCAGGAAATATACAAGTTAAGTATGAAAGGAAAATATAAATTTTTCTCTATCCACAGGCAGCATTATTGCATATGTAGGGAATTCAAAAATGCTCCCCATTTGGTCAATAGATTTAATGAAATTCCAATGAAGTGTTTTGTTTTTGTGGAAATTGAAAATCTGATTCAATATTGAAATGCAAAGAGCCAAAACATGTAAAGGCAATTTTGAGTAATAATAGCAAAACCAAAGAACTATATTACCAGCTATTACAATACAAAGAATAATTAGTATGTGATTCCATTTTTAGAATGCTCAAAAAATAGGCAACATTTATGCTTTGTGTTTAGGGATGTATGCTTAGATAGCGAAACTCTTCTCAGTTTCCATTATACATAGCAGCACTTCCCTTTGGAAGCACGGTGAGAGTCTACAGTAATTGGAAAGGGCACACATTTCTGCATGTAAAATCTTACCTCTTGACCTATGCTGTGGATACATGAGTGATCTATCTCTTTGTGCTAAGTCATTAAGCTGTCCATTTGTACTCTCTGTGCTTTTCTGTGTTGTTTTATACTTCCCAATAAAAACATTTACAAAAGATATACTCAGGCTGAAGCACTTATTAATGCACTCTGAGAGTGTGCTTTGGAAGAAATATGCTTTGAAATGAACAGCAGACTGTGACAGAATTGAGCAACTAGAGGAAGGAAAGCTTGAGCTGAGCTTTGAAGGTAGAGCACAAAATAAGCAAGCCATTGGAGAGTGGAGACAATGCAAAAAGCACCCCAGAGTGAGGAAGAGGCGGTGGAAAGGCCCAGTAGTGGGAGAGCATGGGAATTTAAAGAATTGAATAAAGCCTAGCATGCCTGGAAAGTGAAGAAGTGCAAGAGTTATGCAAGCTGAGGTTTGAGTGGTTGATGGGGCTATAGAGAAATTGACAGTTCAGGTGGCTGTTATCATATAAGCAATGTGTAGCTATTGGAAGGTTAGCATGGGTTTCTGGAGGTGATGACACAATCAGATTTGCATTTGGAAAAGTTAAATTTTCTTTCATAGCATCGCAAGCTTTAGTAAAGGAAATAATAGCAAACCTATAATAGCTAAATGCATTACTATCACTAAGAGTGAGAGAGGAAAAACTAGCATTACAAGCACATATTTCTTCTGCTTGCTTCACATTAGAACACAAAGGCTACATCAAGTAAACCTATTTCTTATAGGCACATGCAGAGTGGTCCTTATTTCCATAGTATGATTGTACAAAAATAGACAATTTTTTTTGGCTGTATGACATGCAACAGTTAAAAATGCATATGACCGTATGCATTATATAATACTTGTCTGACTTTTGCCTCTTTTCTCATTTCCTTCCTAACTCACTAACACCCATCTTCCCAATGCTTAGTACCCAAGGGTCTGCTTAATCATTGTCCTTTGTATTGCACACTGAACATCCCACCCACTCTTTTGCTAGTGAAATTTCATTTGAAAAATTGTTATCTGTTGCTCAGCAGTTGTCTGGAAATCAGACCTTTGGCGTTCTACTTTCAGTGGCAGAGTTCCCCTATTCAGTAGAACTGGGGTGGTTCATATCACTCTCCCCTGACTTAGTTTTTACTACTTTCAGAATTTACATTGTATGGTAACTCAGAAAATAAGTTAAAAATTGAGATTTATATTAAGCTATGGAACTGCTCCCTGATCATAATATTTGATTACTCTAAATCTGAGAAATCTGGGGCAGCAATCCATCCTGGTGCAGGTGGAGAAATGATGCAGAGCAAGTTCAACTGGGTCACCAGATGAATAAAAGTCAGCCAGAAAAGGTTTCATTAGAACTTGACTCCTAATTGCAGACTTTTCATCACAGCTTTGTCCTGATCATTTGCATCAAAAGGCCACTGTTTGTTGCTTCATGGTAAAAGGGATCAGAGGAAAGTTGTTAAATTAATCTACCACTGCAAATATATTCCTCAAGTGGGAACACAATCCTGCTGGTATGATATCCACACCTTACACTGTTGTTTGAACTGAACTTAGCTATTTGTTGGTAAAATGTAAGTTAAGGAATAAAGGACTGAACTATTTCTTGAACTTTAACACTTCTTTTAAGTTATTGTCTAATCATTATTCACTATAGGAACACATAAGACAAAGTTGAATAATTTATAAGTAATGCTTTGAGAGATGCATTGCTCAAAAGAGCACAACTATTTTTTCTCATTTCATGGAAAATATTTCTGAAGTATATTTCTTAAAGAAAAGAAAATATTAACAAGAAATATAGTGGGTTACTGAGTGCTTTTTTATTCTAAGTCACATGATATTTTTCTCCAGAGTTATTTAAAGGTTATTTTTACCACTTTGACACCTTTGTTCTAGTTTTCTTAACCATTCTTCTTCTAGGCAATAGTTTTTCTGGTCAAATTGAAAAATGTCCTCCTTATTTATACTTCTAGTACAGCTAGTTATATTGACTCGGATTTCCACCCTTTTCTTCTACAATATATTCAAGTTGTCATAAATGCATTTTTAGAAATACCTGGCTGCTTTGGTTGACTGCATACAATATGCCTGATCAAGGCAAAGACTCCCTTCCAGTAATAGTCATGGAGCTCAGCTCAGTCTCTCCTTTCCATCACTGCAGCTTGTCATGGGAACACTTGCCCATAAATGATCATTAGTGGTTACACAGGCCTTTATGATTTGCTGTGATCTGGGCACTTATTCCCATAGGACAGTGCAAAATTCACAGTGCTTTATGCAGAGTCTATATTTCAGTTATGGATGTCTTACTATTGCATATTACTATTACATATTACTTTTCTGTCTTCCTTTAGCAAAAGCACTCTTTAAAGCCAAATAATCCATGTGAGTTTGTTTAAATGCTATTAGTTTAGACTCCAATATAGTTATGTATTTTAATATAGAGTGTAACATCAAATTTTCAGCATACTTATGATGCTATAATACTACAATCTCATTTACTTTGTGGTATTATTTGTTTTGTAATGACACAAAGATGGTAGAGGGTGTCTTGTGGGTAACCCATTTCCATCCTGTGGATTTTGAGTGCCATTCACTTAAAAATGTAAATTCAATCACTCATTGAAAATGTGGTTTTATCTTTTGTTTAAACTCTGTTGGGTAGGAATATGGCTACATTGATAATTTTTTTTCCCCCTTTGGTTATAACTGACCTAAATTTCAAATACAAAAGTTTATATCAAGTGTGTAACTCTTCCACTTTCATTTTGTGCTTCTTGATTTAAATGATGACTATACAGTTTTATAAACTTACCTGAAGATCATAATAATTTATAAACATGAATGTACGGTGTGTTGGACTAAATTTCTCTAAATTTTCCCAAGTATATTTTTCTTTAAAATTAAGTCTTAAATTAGGGCTATTAGGTTCATAATTCAGTTAAAATAAGCAAGGATATAAAAAAAATAAAAAGTCATCATTCTTATCTTTGTAATAACTGTGATTTAAACAGTTTGTTTTCCTATAAAAGTAATACTGAATATTTTGAATATCCAAACTTCAGTTCAAATGTTGGTCCCCTGAGCTTCTGTTTCAGTGGGATAAACACAATCCTCAGTGATCATTTTGCTCATTTATTTAAAAATATATATGTTTATTGATTTTAGAGAGGATGTGAGAGGAAGAGTGAGACAGAAACATCAATGGTGAGAGAGAATCATTGATCTGCTGCCTCTGTATGCCATCTGCTTGGGAATTAAGCCCACAACCTAGGCGTGTGCTCTGACCAGGAATCAAGCAGTGACCTACTGGTTTATAGGTGGAAGCTCACACAGAGTCATGCCAGCAGAGCTTGTTCATTTATTAAAACCTCTTAAAAAAAAAAAAAGAAAAAGAAATAAACATTTGAATACTAAAAGCAAGAACAATGACTCCTTTTCCCAAGTAGCCACAGAGGTGAAAGAAATATGGTGCTTGAAGAAGAAATTATTTCAAGCGGCTGGTGACAAGGCATGCTCTTCCTTCCAAGATGAGTGTTAGCCAGGGGGGTAGATTTGTGCTCACATGCTCCAGTTCCAGTTCTTAGTGGAGTCTGTGACTGCCTCATGCGCTCAGCAGCACTTTCACTTTTTGCTTTCTTTAAATGGAAGGTTCATGGAAAAAAGACAGTATATATGGATGATTTATTATGGCCTAGAAAAGGTCACTTTGGGAATAAATTACTATTTTTTTTTTATTCCTGAGCATGCACCATTTAAGCTGTCTCAAGTAGTGCTCAGATAACCATTTAAGAATCTGATTTTGGCAGCCTTTTAAGGAGTGCTTATTTCAAAATGGAAATGCTGTAATTTCTATTTGCATATAAAGTTTTGGTATTCGAGAATTCTGATTTGTTTCTAGGTTTAAATTCTGTTTTTGTTCTTTCAGTTCCTTCTCTTGTCTAATTGGACTTGAACCTTTTACAAGCAAGGCATGTGCCTCTGCCAGCTCCGCTTGTTTTGTTTTATACTCACCAGGATCTTGTTCTGACAGAGACTCCTAGACAGTCATGGTCATTCATAGAGTTTTCCTGATAGGCAGGTTTCCATTCTCCTTGGAGAGGCGATTCTAATTTAAATAACTGATATTATTTCCTACTGTCCCCATTTGAGAAAATATCACTTATACGGATAACTTGCAGAGAGGTACAGCTCCCTCTCAATTCTCAGTTATCATTTTCACAGCTGGTATAATTGTACTGTCTCCTGCAAATTGGCTAGAATTGTTTCTTTTATTAACTATCCTTTTACCTTCTTATTGCAATGATATAATAACTACCACACAAATTAAATTTAGCATGGCACACCACGTTTAAATATTATTTTGACTAAACATTCAGCACTGTAGATTATACAAAGCATAAACGCAGAACTAGTAAGATGACAATTTTAAGGAAAAAATGTGAATGTTAAATCGTAATTCAATACTTTCTTTGCCTTTGTATTTTAAAGGATTAAAGTGTGAACTCAAAAATGTCAGAGAGAAGAGTTTTGTGATCTTGAAATAACATCTTCCAGAGTTGAGATTAGTTTTTGATGGGTTACAAATCACACATTCTAGGTCTTAAATGTGTATTGAGCCCTGTATATCAGGCAGTTGTTCAAATGGTTTGCCTTACTCCGCAGACTTAGACCTCAGCATCAGGGATAGTAAAAGGTCATCTCTCACTCCTATTAGACTCACCCAACTGTTACATTTTTGATTGTTGATAACAATTCGTCTTTCTTTGTACTGGCTGTTTGGTGCTTGCATAAGTCTGACCTAATAAGAGAAAAGGCTTCCAATGTGTCCCAGGTAATACGGCTTAAATTTGGTTTTAGGTGACTAGAAACACATTGAACACATTTCCCCCTCATCTCAAATAACAATTTGTGGCTATTGTGCTCTAATGCGTTGGAGAGCAGAACCCTTTATCCAGACCTAAACCACAGACAAGATGGTTCTGTGCCCCTGAAGTTAAATAAAAGTGGACTCTGTCAAAGTGAATCAGACTCACTTCTCAGCAATACAGCAGCCTGTGCTCCTTGCTAACTCTCCGAAGCTGCATGGGGCACCCATGCAGAAAAGCAAATTCCACTTTCAGCCAGGGGGCTTGTGAATGTAACACAGCCAAACTCTATGCTTGGAGATGAAATGAACCCGAGACAGTACTTGCTGTTGATGAGTTCTCTTGTTTGGAGGCCTTGCTTTTCCTGTGCTGGTAATCTTTGCAAAGCATGAAGCCAGGCATCCTTTGGATGCAAAAGATTTATGAAGGTTAATGCTTAAGAGGAGGGCTTATTCCACAGTGTGTTTTGTGTGAGGTCACCCACCATCCTTTGAATTCTATGTGTGTGTTAATTGCAGCAATTTGAATTATTTTATTTAAATTGCCAATGAAATTGTAGCAATTAGAACAGCATGACCTGTTTCTGTTTGCTTTTTCTCCCTGCTGCATATGCCATTTTGGACTCTACCAGGTTAACTTTATTAGTTCTGTAATTTGCTCCTCAACTTTTATATCTGCAGGTTTTGCAGAGGATTGGTGTCAGCAACATGGAACTTCTGTTCGGTTTGCATATAACTGAGATGATGCTACACAAGCCATAGTTATCTTCATAGACAGTTTTCTTTCAGTGATCATGTGTTAAAATTCCAATGTTTTATATTTTAAATGTTAATGCCTACCATGAGACAAGTGGTAAATCCATAGATTCCAAGTTTAAATCTTGGTCATAGATAGTTACTTTAAGTGCTGTGTAAAAGGTGCAGCATTTTTGGACTTTTCATTCTTGACAGAAAATATTACAGATAATTCTGACTATAGGGCTTCTTCCTAATAGATTTTCAAATAGAAGCTGATATGACAACATCCCTCCCTCACCTTTACAACATACATTAAGCCCATTTCCTAACCATATACTTAAGGGTAAACTTTCAGGTCCTATAGCTGTGTGTATCTGTTTGAGGGAAGAAGAGATTAAGAAAGACCTGTTTTGGTGTTTTGCTTTTTCTCTCTACTATTTCAAAGACTCTTTTTTTTTCTTCCTGAAATGTAAAAGCTAAGTTCTTTCTTTGGCATGATGAACAAAAATTGATGGCTAATAGAAGATCCCACACAAGCTTATCTCTAATAGCTTGCTCCTCATCTAGTGGTCAAATATAAATACCATTCTAATAATTTGCAAGAAGACAAAGAACACATGTTTAAACATACAAACCAAGGACATCCTTAAGAGATGAGTGGAGATTTATAATGCCACTTGCCTTGGTTCATCTAAGTACCCCTCATGACATCTTAAATCTTTCAAATACTTCCTCACAATTTTATTTTATTTATAACACTTTTTAGTAAAGCATACTCTTGGAAAATATGTTGCATTCTTAAGGTTAATAACATTTTAAGAATATTCAGAGCAGTTGATATTTAAACCTAATAGACCAAGAACTTTTTCTTAGACTGCGACCTTTCAAATACTACCCTAAACTGGAAATGTGATTAACTCACAAACATGCAACTATAATGCCAACTATTAGGCAAAGTCAGTCTCCTCGCCCTCACAAACATGTTGGTTCCATCTATTATAATCTGTTTAATTATGCAGGTTGTTGAGAAGCATTCAGCTATTCTAGATTTAGGAGATACATATTTAATTTTTATGACAGTTTTCCTAGAGTCAGAATTATTATCACCAAGATCTCTACCAAACTTTTTATAGCAACAGGGCAGGCACATCTCCCAGGACCCAAACTGTAAAATGTGTCACTGTCGCTAATCACAGTCTGACACTCAAAAGATTAATTTACTATGAAAATGAATCTCAGGAGGCTAGACAGACAAAGAGTGGTTCCTGGTTGCAAAATGGAATACCTCACTGTTCTAGGGATTGCAATGAACTTTTTTATGGTGCCTACAGCTACAGTATCTGAGGTTACATGGTACAATGCGGTAGCCTTGACCTAATTGATTATGGTTAGAGAAGGAGAGTCGCGTAGACCACACATGTAATTAATTCAAGGGACTCAGGAGAACTTCTTGTGAACGTAAAAGTTTAGAAGTAGTTTTTCTAAAAGAATAGTCTTTCTGGATGCAAGGCTTTGGGCTATAGAAGGAACGGCCTTTGTTGCTTGCTGGTGACTTTTGTTTACAGCTATGCTTTTGTGTTTTGTAACTAGGGAAAACCTCGTCACACGCCCGATCATGGAAAAGAAACAAAATGAACCCATGTGAAATACTCTTGCTGCTACAAATCTCCAAGTAATTAAGGAAGGTAATTAAGTATACTGTGGCTATTTTTTTTTATATGGTGCTCTTGCTAGATTTGGTCTAGTGTAAGCACAGGAGATAGGCAGAGATATTGCTGCCTTTTTTTTTTTTTTAACCCTAATAAAGGAAAACCGGTGGCTTCTATACTTCAGTTATGACTTCCTACTTAGTTTAAAGGAGCCATCACTATGAGATTCTCTTCTTCTGGATTTTCTCTCTTCTGAAAACTTTGCTTTCCTTTAAGTAATAAATTCTACTTTACCCTAGAAATGAGTAACTTTTCATAGTATGCATATCCTGACTACCAAATCTAAGAGATACTCCACTTTCTTACTTCTATACTGGTAAAGTTCATGACTTACTCTCTCCTATAAATTTTTAAAGGTTGTACAGTTCCTACCACACATTTCACCACTTGATTATACACTGTGAGTTTTAATCATTTATATGATGATGATACCTACCTAAAATAGCAACTGATCCAGAGGAGGCTCTCCAATGACCCACAGCCTCTGGATTCCTTCATGTGCACTTAATAATACTCAAACACCATTATTACTCATCTGGTTAAAACATAAAACCCAAAAATGTTAATAGAACAAATTATTATTAATAGTAGTAGTACAGGAACACCCAGAAATATAGTTGAAAAAATAAAAGATGCATAGAAACATGTGTCTTTTATAAAGTATTTATATAACAATACATATAAATATCTGATAACTACATGTCAGGAGATACATTTCATGGACTATTAAAAGAGGAAAGAGCAGAATGATGTCATTTTTCGCTTGGAAAAGGCTTCTGACAGCAGAGTTCTGGTTTCCCAGTTATGTAGAGGTACGATTTTCACTTGAAAAATCCGTCAACCAAAGGTAAATCCTTAAGTAATAGGTTTTGAAGGTAGGCAGAACTGGTTTTAAATCTGTCTTCAGTTGCTTACTATCTTTGTGACCTTGTAAACATTTATTTTTTCTTTCTTTGAGCCTCACTCTTTCTGTGTAAAGAGAAGAAAAGCAGGGTCCTTGGGTCACTAAGCAGGTTTAATGCGTACGTCTATGTGAAAATTCTTGCACAGTGTCTGGCACCTGATGGGGCTCAGTTAGCCTCCTTACTGACTAGAGAAATCTCAGGACGCTGAGAGAGGGGACATCATTTCATGTAGTTCATTGTTGAATATACTTTGAGGACATTTCACAATTTTGACATGAAGATATTTTAAATTTGCATTGTTATTGCTTGACTTCCGGGACCCATGTAGGCTTTAGAAGCTCAGACCATGTATGAAATTGTACAACTTTCAACTACACAGAAGACAGCAATTTTGGGTAGTGTTCTTTTAGAAATAAAAAGTGAAAAAGAGAGAAGTAATATGAATTACTTTATCATACCATACTTTAATTTTAAAATTACTCATATGAATTTAATATATTAAAGAGTCAATGTTTAATTGTTTTAAACATTGTATGCATTGCAATGAATAAATATTTTTTATATTTAGGCACAAGAGTGTTTATACTTCAGAACACAGGAAGATGGGAAAAGCAAATGTTCCCATCCCATGCAGAGAGAAAGGGACACAGAGACGACTTTGAACAAGCCGGCCTCGGTAAGTCTCCCCAGTCTGTCACACCAAGCCCATGTTCTCCGTAGTTATCTCTGGAGGTAGCTCCCTTTCTGGAATAGGGCCCCTATCTAAACTATTTTAGAGAGGTAAGAGGATGACCTCCCTTCTTAAGACTTTTGTTTCTTAGAAATAATCAGCCTACAATAATCCACATTTCAAAGAAGTATATTTTGGGGTGGCAAAATCTTGCTCCCTCACAGGATCATTTCTGAAATACGCTAGCCTCATAATAGACCCAGGAGAACTACAAGGAAGCTGTATATTGATGTAAAAAAAGAGGCTAAATAAAAAATATAATTGCTCTGTATTTACAGTAATATATTAATGTAAAGAAATACATTTTATTATTTAATTTACTTTTAAATTTTATCAATGGATGACAGCTGTTATAATTGAGGTCATTCTGATTGTTTGGCTATAGAAGAGGTTACAAATGGCACAATAAAAGGTGCTTCTACTATAATGTGGTGGGATTTGAGGAGAAAAAGACAAACACACAAACAAGTAAAATCTGGTAATGAAATTTCAGTAAATGGAGTTGAACAATTTGGTTTTTTTTAGTTTTGAATTTTGTATGTACTTTATTTTGCATGATTCATATTCTCTAAGTGAATGGATTAATAACTACTAAAAGTTATTTTTAGTTAACTTGTACCTTTTCCCCATTGGTTGACTTAGCTTTTAGTTTTCTATATAGAAAATCTAATAATCAAAAGACCTTTTTATACTTTTTAATACCTGTACCTAAATACATAAATGAATAAAGACAAGAAAAAGAGAAATTTAAAAACCTCATATTTCAGGAACCACTTACGGTATTTTTTGAATTCCCTAAGAATGTACATATTCCATCTGTGAAATTTTTCACCTTCAAATTTTGAAGTCAAGATAGTATCAAATATAGTATTGCTATTATATGGGTCTTTCAAAAACACCAAGTTCCTTAGTGAACACATCTAAATATTTTTTTCTAGTCTTTCATTTGAAAATGTCTATTGAATACTGGATTTGGAAATTAATGTATATTCATGCATTATAAATATAAAAAGCATATTAAGACAATCCTTGACTCTGAAGTGTTCACAACCCGGAAGGAGAAACAGTCATGAAAATAAACACATTAAAGAGGAATTTTGTAATATCAAGTGACCACAGCCCAATTCAGCTTAAGAATCAAAGCACATAGATGGGCTTAAGTAATGAATCACGCAGGTTTGTTTTCAGTCAGGACAGATGCTCATTTAGGTGGTCAGGAATCTCTCTCTCTCTCCAAATGTTGGCTCCAACTGCTTCCAATTGGTCTTGTTTATGTGACCCAAACAGATCCCTACTTCATAGAGACAAAAGGGCCATCAGAAGCTACAGATTTATCAAGACAAAGAGAACCCCTTAGCTCTGAGAAAACAGTATACATAGTCCACAGAGCTCTGAGAAAACAGTATCCCAGAAAACACTTCTCTGCCCGAAGTATGAAATGCTGTCAGTAGGCAGCCTGGGCCACATAGACATGCCTAGAGCCTCAGGGGTTAACACCCCAAAACACAGAGGCAAAGGAAGATTCTTCAGAGAGAAACCAGAGTTTCTCTTACAGGAGGGGATCCTGAGCACCAGGCAGAGCCGACAAAGATTGTAGTTTCAGATACTCAGTAACGACAACACAGATGGCAGGTCGCTCTATCTTTGTAACTAGGGAAATGGTCTTGATTTTCAGTCAGAAAGTGCGTGTCATGTCTTAGCTACAGATAAATGACAGCCCTGTATTTTTCCTGCCATGAACCCTGCTCTGACTCACACCCACTTGCCAAGCAAACTGATGTTGCAATTTCAAGCAGCCAAGCCCAGGGTTATCCTGCCGTCTGAAGACCCGCCAGTCTCCTGCAGGCAATTTGTAAAACAATCACAACACATGTTTGAATAGATATCCAGGGATTATTAAAAGTCACAGTCATAGCACTTTCCTTGCCATCAACCTGGCTAACGTATATTCATCTTTATAGAAGTGTCTTAAAAGGTATCTGCAACAAGATTCTGTTGTTAATCCTACTTTATGCAGGAAGAATAAACTATTTTTTCCCTGGGAGTCCGGGGAGTTTGTGTGGAGGAGGAAGGAGGTGCGTGTATTGAGGTCACCTGCTCTTTTGTTCTCATGGAGTCAAAAGGAAATATGGAGATGATGGTACTATGTGAAGGCAGAGACAGCAGTGAGTGGGGGAAGATATGAACACAATTCTGGAAGACATTTTGAAATATTGTGCTATTATTTTACAGCAGAATTCTCTATAGTTTTTGTTGGATGTGTGTTGCCATAAGATAGGGTTAATACATGAAAGGGAGTTGTTACAAATTTGTGTAATAATATAAAATTACTAGAGGCCCCCTGAATGAAATTTGTGCACAGGGGCAGGGGGGAAGGGAAGGGGTGTCCCTCAACCTGGCCTGCACCCTCTCCAATCTGGAACCCCTCAGGGGATGTCCAACTGTCGGTTTAGACCAGATCCCACAGGGCAGTCAGACATCCCCTCGAAATCCGGGACTGCTAGATCCTAACTGCTCACCTGCCTGCCTGTCTGATTGCCCCTAACCCCTCTGATCACCACCCCTAACTGCCTCTGCCTGCCTGCCTGATTGCCCTTAACTGCTCTTTCCTGCTAGCCTGATAGCCCCTAACCACTTTCCCCTGGCAGGCCTGATCACCCCTAACCATTTTCACCTGCCATCCTGATGGCCCCTAATTGCTCTCCCTAGCTGGCCTGATAACCCCTAACTACCTCTGCCTCGGACCCTGCTACCATGGCTTGGTCAGAAAGGACATCCAGAAGACATCTGGTCTGTCCAGTCTAATTAGCATATTACTCTTTTATTAGTATACATTTGATTGCTGACTTTTAAACTACTGGATATGGAGTCATTCTATAAACTGAGTGAAATAAAAAGCAAAACAAAACATGGCATTCAGGCATTTTATGCTACTAAGCCCATCTGGATTAATAGGTTTCTGGTTTGGTTTTTTTTGTTTGTTTGTTTGTTTTTATATTAGTAGTAGAATTGTTTTATTTTTAATCACTTTAAGCACCAAAGGGTTTCACTTTTTCTTTTTAAATAAAATATTCTCTAAGTCAGTTTTATAATACTTCCTACCTTCTTAAATAAATACTTGGAACATTTATAAAATATATGTCCTTTTTTCAAGATTACCTATATCTTGCTATAATTAATATAAAACCAGTCAAGGAACATATAGTTAAGTTCTAAGTCTTCTGAACTTCCTGAATTCTTATGACTGATGATTGTAGCCTTTTTTCTCCTTTACTGTAGGTGATCAGATGCCTGTATCATATAGCCTCTGTGTTTATGTAAAACTGGAGGCAAAATTAATGCATGGTGGGGGGGGGTCCCCTCAGCTCAGCCTGTACCCTTTCTAATCTGGGACTCCTTGGGGAATGTCCAACTGTCGGTTTAAGCCCTGCTCCCCCATCAGCCTGGTCACACCTCTCTGCCCCCCTCTGCTGATCTGATCACCCCCAACTGCCCCCACTGCGGGCCTAGTGACCCCACACACAGCCTGTTCGGTCACCTGTCCAGTTGCAATGTTTGCTTAGGCTTTTATATATATAGATAGCATTGCCTTTGAAGTACATAGTAAGTGCTGAAAAAACTTTAGTAATTGTGAATGTTATGGAAAATCAAACAGCTCTTTATTATTCCAATTTTCAACTTTAAACTGCTAAAGACTTAAAAATCTGATTAACAAGTTTGTCATAATTGCATATGAGTTAAAATTAATAGTCTCTGCATAGGATGCAGACAGTACTGAGTAAGGGTTTTACTCAGGGGTCTGGTGCATACGTTTTAAAAACTGGTTATGTTTGTGTGCTTTGTGACAATGTACAAAGGATTTTTCTGTGTATATTGTTCTATTTTGATATTCAGAATATCTGTGAATTAGCTATCACAGGAATATTATCAACTTTTTACAGAGGGAAAACTGAGGTGTAGTTAAATGAATTGCCCAAAGCAAGTCAAATATGCAGTCATTGGCAGAGCTGAAATGGAACGGAAACCTCTGTTTTATTCCACATCTGGTGTTACTTCCATTCCTAGTTGGCCTGGTCAGTATTCAGGAAATATAAAATTCAAATTTAAAGTATTTAAATTTTAATTAGCTCAACTTTTTAAAAATTCTAATACAGAAAGGCAAAATGACAATCAGCCAGCTAATTTGAGCCTAATTTCACTTAACTTTTGCCTTTAATCATATTCTGTTTCTTAAGACATTTATGGAAACCTCAGTGAAGGCAAGAGTGTATTTGCTTTGGTTATTGACATCTTTTAACTCACTCTGTGAAAATTCAAAGGAGAAACAGAGGCAGTACTCTCCCAAAAGAAACTATACCAGTACTTTAATTGACAACAAGGCTTCAACCCTGTGGAGTAATCTGGGACCTATTCCAACCTCTCTTTCCCTTTAGTTTCCAATTGTCTAGAACAAGACAGGATTCAACTTTGGAAAAGAGTAGATCAATAATCTAGTTAGCAATTAAGACTATCAGTCATTGTATTCAAACTAAGATAATTCCCTTGATACCTTTTTTATGTAGTGGTCACTGTGCAGGGATGCTCCATTCAAAATTTGGTTTAGGTATTAAGACCAACATACTCTATAGGGTATAAGAGGTTTATCACTTAAATAATGAGGCTTTCTGGGGCCAGTGGGAAAGGTGATCTTTGCAGGTCCAAAAATGGCTTCAGAGACCAGGGAGTGACAACTATCCTGGCCTTTGAGGGTGGATAGGGGGTGGGCCTGGGTTGATGGTTCTCACTCATGGAAGTTAAGTTACATGGTTTCAACCTCCCACCAAAGCCAAAAGAAGGAATCCCTGACTTGTCAGCATGCTCAGCTGCAGGGCAGAAGAGAGTGGTAGGGCTTGAAAGCTGTCAGTGATCAGGCTCTTTATTATATCTAACAAGTGTTTAAGCAAATGATTGAAAGGAGCATTTGCTCTAGTCATCAAGCTTTATTTGTCCAGCCAGTTTTTACATTAGGACTACTCCTTTAATGATGAGTGATTCAGGCTTCTGGAGCACTGGTGGTCTTCCAATAGTAATAATTGCTTCCCCCAATTTTTTAATGAATAAAAATAAAGCTAACCAACATCCAAAACCAATGGTTGGGCAAATACAAACCTACTTCCCAGGAAGGGCTCCTCCATCGCTTTTCTCTTTTGCATATCAGCTCTTCACAGTGGCTTTGGCTGCTCAGGCCTGAGGTTCAAAGGGGATGGGGTGGGTGGTGTGTAAAAATGGACTTTAAGAATTGAACCAGGCTGAGATTACACATCTAATATGAGATGAAACATTTCATTGAGGAAGCCTGTTCACTATACTATGTGCTATAATTTCTCTGCAAAAATTAAACAATAGTGGTAAATTAGTTATCTATGGGGAAGGTGTACCTCAGAGCAATCTGGCTGCTTCTGAATGACTATCAACAGGATTTGCTTCCTTTCATCCTATTCAGCTGAGCAGCACCGAGCTTGAAGTGCCCTCATGAAGTTCATTTAATCTTGGCAGAGGAGGTTTGCTAGTCTTAATTTCAATGCCCTTTTATGCTACTCATTGTCAAGAGGGACGCTTTGCAAAGAGCGAATCTGTAACAGAAATGGCTGCCATGACAGCCATACAGAGCCAGCATCCAAACCATTAGTGAATGATTTAATAGGCCAGCAAGCACATGAATAGAGTGGGTCTTTTGCCAGGTACCATCCTTCTAGGTGGGGAAATACTGCAGCAGAATCAGAGGACGGAGGTGGGGGGAAATGGCTCACCTCTTGATGTCAGAGGGATATTACCATTTCCTCAAAAGGCCCATCATCAGCATGCCTGACACAAGGCCATTTTTCTCTAAGAACCTGTCAGAGGCTCCAAGAAATGTTTAGAGGGATTATTTCTTTAGGCTCTAAACTTCCACAATAAGTTGTAGTAAGGCCTCCTCAATGAAATCTTTCCTATTAGATGTGCGATCTCAGCCTGGTTCAATTCTGAAAGTCTATCCTCTCCCCCATTTCCTCACCCTTTGAACCTCAGGCCTGTCTATTTATAATGATAATTGATTACAATTTTTATTGCACCAATGGGGTAATAGTTATAAAATGTGTCATATTATAGAAGTTTAAACCTGTTTTAGCTTTGCTTCTCTTTTGAAATTTTATTTTTTTTTTTTTTTTTTTTTTTTTTTTAAGAATGTATAGTCTTGGATTTCCTTTCCAGGTTAGGTCTTTAGGTCTTTGGAAATCTCTCTCTCTCTCTCTCTCTCTCTCTCTCTCTCTCTCTCTCTCTCGCTCTCGCTCTCGCTCTCGCTCTCGCTCTCTCTCTCTCCTTTCTCCATTTCACTCTAAAAAAAATCAGTAAATAAAATGGTGTGTCATTGGGTGAGATTTCGAAAGAAAGAAAAGAGAAAAAAAAAACATACATAACAGCATGAACCATATAGCATGTCAATATTACCACTCTCTGAATGTTTCTATGTGTGAGTGTACATACTGTATTATTTTCCCTTACTCAACCATTCAATTTATCTAACTCTTATATGATAGAAAATTAGATTTCTGGAAACATTACATTAAGTACCTGGCTAGACTATAAACTCCTTGAGAGCAAGAGTTCCTTCTGTTTTTTTCACCACCCCTCAGTGCGTGGCATACTATTAATACTCAGGTTAGCATAGTGCTTACTATGATAAATACTTGTTGAATGAATGAATAAATAAATAATGCTGCATAGCTGTTCTTCTTTAACCATTTACCAGAGTTGTCTGTGTTGCCTGCTATTCTTTTGCTTTTCAAACCATTTTTTTACATCTATGTTTTTGTACTTACAAATAAGCTTACTTTGTGTACTTATAAATAATGGATAATGTAGATGTGTTTGAGGAAGCCATGATGTGCCCTGATATTTCTGCAGGTGCTGACCTTATCTCTAGTTCTGCTCTTTTGTGTGACGTGCTTAAATCACAAAGCATCGATCACTATTCACGTCTGGTTTGGTAAATCATTAGGCAATGTCAACTTAATTTTTTTCTTCTTCTAGGAATGTCTATGCATCATTGTGCTTTCCCTTATCCTTCTTAATATGTCCTGGGACTAATAGTTGCAAGTTATTTTACACTGGAAAGCCAGACATCTGCCTTTTAAGCTAGAAGTATTATATTTAACTAAAAAGTTAATTAGCCCATTCTTTATTTAGCTTCGATTAACTTCTAGCTTGGAGATTCCATATCATTTGATATCCAATTTGCCTTAAACTCAGAGCACTGTGAGAACTTAGTTTCATTTTTCATGAACATGGAAGTCAGTGCCCATCCTACCCACTATGCTCACACTTTTTGGTCACTAAAGACCCATTTTCCCCTTTCTTCTAACTCAAAAAAAGAATCCAGAGCAGAGGTTGAACACTCAAAGCCCACAGGGCGAAGCATGTAATGTGCAAACAGGAATGGTGTCAGTTGTATGAAACTAAGGAGTAGTCAATGCTGTAGTAAAACTATATGCTCTGACTAAGGATTATCATTAAAAAAAAAAAAAAACTGTGCAAATAAAACAAAATCCATTTTTGAGCCAGGTTTGGCCTATGGGCTACCAGTTTTCATCCACTCTCAACACTCTTTGATGGTTTATTTACTCACTTCGTGGATCCTTAACTTGTGTTTGATTTGGGCATAGAGAAAGATAGATGACATGGACATTCTAGCTTCTTAGTTTTTTGTTTGTTTGGTTTTTTTGGGGGGGGAGGGGGTGAGGAGAGAGCCTAGAGTTTGGTTGTCTGTCTTCTTTCATCAATGGTAAAATTAGGTTATTAGTTCCACATACCTTTGATCTGCCAGAATTTGCCTATTTTACTCTCATATGCTGAATACCTGATTATTACTCTTAATTCATGGAAGACCTGACACCCAGTTCATATGTTTTTACCCACTCCAAAGTCCTGCAAACCTTGACAAACATGTTAAGAACACTCTGGTCTCTTAGGATCTTGACTTCCTTATCTTTAGGCATCATTTTATTCACTCATTCACATGACCACATATTGAGCCTTCTCATCATCTGGAAACATTATTCTTCTAAAATCCTAAATTCAAACATTCCATCTCTGACCCAATTCCTAATCTTTAAGTAGTCTAAATAGATTACTTATCCTCCTCCTAATGTAATTCTTCATTTTGGTCCATCTACCTATATCACTTTCTTATCTCACCCTATTTTATTTCAATTCTTATTTATGTTGGACTTAAAGTTAGCATTACCCTCAAGACTCTCTTACTAGTAGTATTATTTTCAACTGTGTTACCTGTTCTGCTGTTGAACTTGCGCAGGAAAAACATCTTTATTAATCTGATCATCTCCCCTTCACATCTGAGGTGCTTAACACAGCTGAAGAATTCACAGGATGGCACAATTTGGTTCAACATAAATTTATGTGTTCAGCATCCTCTGTGCATTTAATTTTTCCATGTTTTTGTAACTATCTCTGTTTTGTATTTTATATCTCTCAGGAGAGCTGATTTACTATTTTTTTCTTCTTTCATATAGCCTCACCTCTGTTTCTCTGCTGCTTTCTTTCCATAAGCAGTTGAGGATGCTTTTGTCATGACACAAATGAAGAAAACTCACACACCAAAATAAAACAAACAAAAACGCCTTCCATATTATAGCCTCTCTGGATGCTGTTGTTTCCTCTTTCATTTACAATTTTTTTTTTTTTTTTTTGTATATAGACTGTTGCACTTTTTCTGCTTCCTTGTCATTCATTCTTCTCCCAGAACTTTACTCTTACAGATGATAATTGCTGGTAAATATCAAACAGTTTCACTTTATAACTTCCTGAACCTTGTTAGCCATATTTGACACTGTTGATTTCTCTGTTCATGAATAGTATTTCTTGTGCTCTTTTGAGTTCAACTTAACCATTGTGGCTGCTGCTTCTAGGGTTCACTCTTTTCCCTGTATCTAACACTTTAATGCTAGCTCTAATGTTGTATTTTACAATCTCTTATTTCTCTACTTAGTCATTTCCATGATTTGTTTATCATCAGTAAAGGGGAAATTCCCAAATCTGTATTCAACCAATATTTTACACATTATATACCTTATGTGAGCTACACATCTGTATTTGAAGGTCTTTGAGACACTTAAAGACCCTAAACATGCCCCAAATTGAACTCTGTACTTCCCCTTAATTCTATTTTCATTCCACTCTTCTCTTCCCCTGTGAGTGGTACTATCCTCATCCAGTTGCCCAATCTAAAAATTTGGACATCCTGGTCTTTGCCTACCATTTGTTCACACAGAATGAATTATTAATCTTACCAATTTTGCTACTAAACATTCATCAATAAATGCATCCACAGTTTTATTTAAAAAGTATACAAAAAAGTTTATAATAATAGTGTATTATAGGAAAATTTAATTCGTATTCTATAGTTTACAGAGAAAAATGACATTTAGGTTGATAACTAAAGAGTGAATGAGAAATAGCCAGGTGTGGAAAGTGTGAGTGGCAATGAGATGAAGAGCACTCTAATGAAGGAAGAGTGTATAAACAGAACTTGGAGTAAAAAGGAAATTGAGGCACCGTTCAAAAACAGAGAACTGTGTATATAAAGTATCAGCAAAGAATGAAGAAAGATGAAGCTGATATGGAAAGCCAAGATTAATTCATGTAGAACTTTGTGTCTTACAATTAAAAATTTAACTTTTCTTTTAAGAGCAAAGAAAAGCTAGTGATAAATTCTAAGCAGGAGGGTATGTCTTGGTATTACTAAATTTAGTGTATATATACAATAGTATATATATATATACAGTGTTTGATTTCATAGTATATGTATGAAATTTTTATGCATGTAATTTTAATTTCTTTTACTTTATTCTTATCCTTTCCCTATATGTTCCATTCTGTTGCTCTAAGAGCTTCCCTATTTCACCAAAGAACAGACTATTGATGAAAGTAATGTTCTTAATAACTGAGTCAGTTCTTTCTTGGTAAGATCACTTTGATTTATGTTGTAAGACACATTTTTCTAAAATTTTTTATATCTCTATATTTTATATACATTTGATATATCTTTCCATAGGACCTTTATTTATTTATTTTTTTTATCCTTACCTGAGGATATTTTTCCATTGATTTTTAGAGAGAGTAGAAGAGAGAGGGAAAGACAGAGAAAAATATCAATGTGAAAGAAACACATTGATTGGTTGCCTCCTGCAGGAGCCCTTACCAGGCCCTGGGGCAGGAGGAGCCTATAAATTAAGTACATTTGATCCACTGACCAGAATCAAACCCAGGCCCTTCAGTCAGCAGGCCAAGGCTCTATCCACTGAGCCAAACTGGCTAGGGCAGAACCTTTTCAAAAAACCATTCTGTATGGTATGAATAGGTGACTATTTTAAGGCTTGTTCACCTCTGATTAAAATGTTATAAGAAAAATGCTGTTAGTGGTTTGGAAATTTTATGCTGATTTGACAAATAATTCATAGTGTTCTTTGATGTCACTCTTTTAGATGCAGTTGGGTGAAATATCAACCACAAATGGAGCTAGATTTATTTATCATTAATTTTGACATTTCCTCAGATGATTTCTGGGAACCATTGTAATCTGCTTAATTTGTTTCTATATAATGGGAAGCAGATAGCCTCAATTAATGTACTGATTAGTAATTTCTTTAATGAGTTTCAGTAGTTTCTCTCATAATTGCTGATACAATACCTGGAATCCTGGAAACTTGGATTTGAATATTATTAGACCATAAAACCTGAACCATTGCAGAATTGCTTTTACATGGCATATTTGTTGTTTACTGGTTACATCTCTCTTGTGTGCATGTGTAAGCAGGAAAGACATTTGAAACCACTATGTATTCATAGTCTTATGGAGTTTACAAATTTGTTGATGAGTTTGTGTAAGCCTCAGATAATAGGAACTAGCTGTGGCAACCCCTTGGTGTCTACAGTCTACAAAATCAGTTGCTCCTTTCTATAAGCAAGAAATAAAATACCTCATCCTTGGAAATGGGATTAACTCCTTCAGGAGGCAGTTCAAGCCCACTATTATGGTTTATGAAAAGACATTAGAAAGTTACTTTTGCCCTGAATAGGGAATGATAAACATGCACGGGTTATATATTACAAAGAAAATAGATAAACCCTCTTCTCTGGGTTAGTATCTTATCTTCTAAAGAAGATGGTTTAAGACCTGTGGGATTTCTTAAATAGCATAGGCACTTGGACAGTAATGGCCTTTTTGTTGTTTTTGTTGCTGTTGGAACAGGAATATATAAACTGTGGTCAATGCATCAGACTTTTTCCTATGAATGTTTACGGCCAATTTTTTTCTTCTGTTGCTATTAGGGGCACTTATTGTCACAGCTGCTGTGCGCCAGATCAAGCGAAGACCAGAGAATCCTGCAAATGTCTGCTAGAGAGCTCCTCTTTCACAGAAAGGTGCTTCCTTATTGCCACATTTTATGGTAATAAAGTTTCAGGACATTTATGGAAGTGTGTGTCATGAAGCAGATGGCTTGTTAGCCTGTTTTAGCAAGCTCATTCATATCCATACAATATTAAAACTTTTCCACGTTCATGCATTATAAAAGAACACTAGATTCTGTGTAGTCCAAAGAGTTCTTTAATTATTAAAATTAGATATGCCAAAGGACTCAAACCTGTGTGGAAATTAAAGAGGGGCTTTGAATCACGATAAGGATGCTGAACCTGATTCGTGCAAAATTACTTCTCTTCAGGAGGTACTGGATTTTACTAGTATTACAAGCACTCATAAAGCTTTATCTCTTATTACGTCCTGACATAAAGCCTTTGTGAAAGCGAAACTTGTAATACAAGGACTGTTCCCTTCCCTGAGAGCATGAGCCATACTCTCTTAACTCCATGCTTTTAAAAATGCCGTCCGTATGTCTGAAAAGCATTTCCTTCTCTTTCAGGCATCCGACTTTGAAAAACCTACCTAAATGTCAAGGCCCATCTCAAACAAAACTTCTTTTTAAAATGTTTCTATGATTTCTGCCATCCTGTGATTCTTTCCTTCCCTGAATCACACCATAGCCTTCTATGGTGTATTGCATCTTTTCCTCTATTATGTTTATGTATGCGCTTGTTCTGTGTCAAGCATTAGATAACCCTTTTAAGGCTGAATACCCTCTTTTCTTTATCTCTGTATAGTTCCACATTGCCTAATGGAGTGTTTTAAAAGTAGTAGGTGCTTAATGGATATATATATTGAATTTTTATTTTAAAGTTTCTTATGATAAGAATATCCTAAAATATTATTTTGATAGATGTCATTTCTCTTTAAGTTAAAATATTAAGGCCATATGATCTATAAAGCTTCTCATTTTTGCTTTGGCCCTCAAAAATGTCTGATCTGTGTTCTGCTCATTTATAATACCTTCTCTTAGCCTTTGCTTTGGATATAAATTTTCCCTTCCCTCCCCTTTATCACCTAGCCCTATCTTCTTACTGTTATTTCTGTGGTTATGGATTTAATTATAACTCATTCATTTATGAGACATTTATTGTCCTTAACATAGTAGGCATTAGGTTAGACACTAAAGATATAAAGACTAATATGATATAACTGACACACTTAAGAAGCTCACATCCTAATAAAAGTGTAGTTGAAGTACTTAGACAATTACAACAAAGTAAATAAAAGCAAAATTATAGCTTTCAGTTTTTTGTTTTTTTTTACTATTTCTTAGAAGTGGTAACAAAATTATATTTGCCTCTTGTCAAACTAATTGTTTTTGCTTGTTCTCTAGATTTCTATGAAATACTACAAATCTTATTTTCCTCCTTTTTAAATCATCTCCTTTTGAAGCAGACATGAATAATTATAGGCCTTGCTTCATCCAGAGAGAATGCCAAACACCAATAAACAAACAAACAAAAACATCACATGTCATTGAAAACCTATTAATGTATTTGGTATTGCAAATATATTCCTTTCTTTGGTGGAAAGAAAAAAAGTCACTTTAATTTATTTCCAAGTTCATCATAAATCAGATTGCCAGAAAATGTTGCTTTCATTTCAAACGCAAAGGAGAGGCAGAATGTTCACCCATGGAGCATCCTGATCTTGGCTTTTTCTTCCTTGAAGCTTATTTACAGTAGATTCACAAAATGAAGTTTACAGGTGAAGGGCATAGTAGGAAAATGCTCTCCCCACCCATAGTATCTTACAGAGTTTGTTTTCAAATTGAGACAGATTTAATCCATGTTTCCGACATAGTTTAACAAATAGTTTTCTTTCCCTGATGAGTGTTGTGGAAAGAACATTAACTACACAAATGGGGCCCCTCAGTTTAAATTCTACCTTTGAGTACTTAGCTCCACCAAATTGATGATGGCGTGGCACTGCTCTCAGCCTCCATTAGCTTATGCAAAATGAAAAGATTAGACTAATGTACACTAAGTTTCTTTCCATCTCCAAAATTTTCTATTGTTATAGGTTTGATTTCATTAATTAATTAAAATAACAATGATTGTATTTGTTTAGATAGTTTATTTTATGTTTGTTCCATCAATCCTGTTAAAATGAGTCCCAGCTTCATTAAGTTTGCTGCTTTAAAAAAAATGCTCTGTTTCTACAAACTTAGGACTATAAGAGAAAGACAACGACGTTTGATCTCTGCATCTCGGCTGACAGTAATTGGGCTGATTACTTTGAAAATTCACTGTTGGCCAATTAGCCATAGCCAGTGCATTTAAAATATGCATTCTGAATGACTAAATTTACGTAAAATTATGTACAAAAAGTCATATAATTATAATCAGATCCTCATTTGTTTGTAAAGGATGATTTGTTTTCAATTAAAAGCAAGCAAAGTGATGCGTAAATTTGTTATTCTCATGCTATTTCTAAAACCAGTACCTGACTACATATCAGTGATGTAGGTAGTTTAAAAGCAAACAAACAACAAAAGCAGTGATATACATGCCTGTATAGTACTTACCATGGGTCCCTCTCATTTTCATCACTATCAAATGCCCATGTCTACCTGTCAAAATTATAGCCAACTCCTAGATGATCTCTCTTAATTAGCAGTCATGAAAATTATCATGGCACATTTTTGATATTTTTTAAATGTCCTTCCGAAATGTGCCTGAGACAACTACATTGTTCTTTACTATAAAAATCAAAAGGTTCTGCAGTCCCATTCACTCCCTGACCTCTCTGAGTCAAACCAATTACTAGCCAATTTTCGATAATGAGCAATCATATAATCATAAGATTGGAAGAGACCTTGAGAGGGCATATGATTCACCCTCCCATTTCAATTTGGGCTGCACTGAAATCATCTTGGAAAGTAATTATCTACCCTTTTCTTTGACATTTTTAAAGCAAAGGGTCCACCGTCTCTGGGCTCCAGTTACTCACAGTAGCAACTTGCTTGATCAAGCAACTTTTATGGCTTTCTTCTTTAACCTGTCTCATTTCCTACTCCCCTGTTGATGTTTCCTGCGATCAGTTCCCATATTAACTACTTGTGTTCAAATCCTCATTTCAGGGTCCACTTTAAGGTAACTCAATTAAGACACTCTGATTACAGCCCTTAATGAAGACAGGAATCATCAATCAAATAAAGAAAACATTAAATTAATTACATTAATGTTAACCTAAACAATGTCCATATTTGTGTATTGTTATGGAAAATCAGGTGCCAAATCATCCTTCACATAAAATAGTTTTTTTTTATGTGGTTTCAAAGTCCTGAATGCTTATTTTTCAACTTTCATAATGATAATAGTGGTATCCAAATCAATAATTATATAACTATCATCCACAATGCAGCTGTTTCATTCGGGAGTAGCAGAAACCCAATCCTTATATCTGTGACGTTGAAAGCTTTTAAGGAACATTTTAGTATATCTTTCAAAAACAGAGTTGGAAGTCTCATCATTCACAGATGTAGATAAATAGGGGTTGGAAAAAATCATCTCAGCTAAATCTGTTAGAGCTATATTTTAATTGATGTGTACAAAGGTCTAAAAGTGAGGTTTCTAGCTTAGTTGATTAGAGTTAACATAAATCAAGTGCTGTTCATAACTCAAAATGTCACTAAGAAATGGAACACACACACAAAGGTTTATTATATAGCATAGCTAGGGGCTGCTCCTACTTAGCCTCTTGCCTCTCTCTACCGTGTATACCAAGGGTTATACAGAAACATGGTAAAGGCTAAATGGAGGTGTTTAAATGCATCATTACAATATTCTGTCATCAACTTCCTGACAACAAGAAGGTGAATCTTTGGGGTGGGCAGGTAACAATAATAAAACTCTATTTTTTCCCTTTACTCATTTTCCTTTTTATCATCTTATGGGAATAGTAAATCACAATAAGGTTTCATTTTTCCCCATCCTTTTCCTCCCCTTCTTTTTGAGTGCTAAGTGGTATCTGGGTATACCACTGGCCCGAGAGGTAGCCCTTAGTTCTGACAACCCAATTTTGGTTTGGGTAAGTACAAATTAATACCTTGAAGGCTACTATCCCTACTCCATTTCTAGGCAGAGCATCGGGAGGCTCATGGTCTGGCCTTCCCCTTCTTGTGCGTGTTGTCTTAAGCTTAGTGTATGATGCAACCTTCCTTTCAAACCCTTACTGTGAATTACAAATCAATTGGACTTAGCTTTTTGTGTTCTCCTCCAACAAAAAGGAAACTGGCTGTTTAATCAATGTGCCTGACTATGGTAGCTATTTTATCCACCTCTTGTCCACTCCATTGGTGAAGGCTGGGAAGGGGGTGAAGGGGGGGTGGGGGGACACGACTCTCATTTTGTGATTATGGGGCTGGCCAAACACACTTCTAATCCTAAAAATTTGAGATTGACAGAAATTCACTAAGTCATATATTCTCATAGCCTGTGGTTGGAGGACACTGAATGTAACACAGGAACACACAGGGTAGCACCTGGGAGCACAGTGAATAAGTAGGGGTTATGGGAGTAGCAAGAAAGCACGATGACCCATGACTCCTGTGGGAGGATGATATTGGTTTGTTTGAATATTTTCACGGTCTGTTAATAAAACAAAACTCATTAAGTTGAACACCAGGAGGAGTATAGCTGGTCTGGCTAGTAGGGGACCAGTGAGGTGGAAGTCTTTTCTCCTCTGTGAGATCACATGGCTGAGAGTAGGGAACTCACAGTTAGGTCTTTGGGGCTCTGTTAGATTCAAAGTTATCAAGGCAGTAGGTGAAATTTTTGGTCTTTTTATCTGGTAATCAGAAGCCAGTTAGGTATTATCCCTATTATTGAGGTTGCTTGTCTGGAGCTCTAAATAGGATTATCCTTGTTACCTGGAGTGTTTTCTATCTATTTCAAGTCACCCAATTTGAATAAATTTGGTTTGGCCTAGTTGTTTATTATTCTTATTACTTGGGTTCACTATATTTCTTATAACCTTGTAAATTAGATAACTTTTTTTTCAGGCACATTGAGTCGCCAAATCTAATTTTCTCCAACTTTATCACTACATGTTCCTGTCCTTCTGAAGCCCTGCTTACATATGACTTGTTTTGAAATCTCCTATGCCAATTGTATTAATGATCTTTAAGAATGCTTTTGAAATCAGAACCTTCACTAACTCTGCTTAAATTTTTAATAAAAATGAAAATGATAATGATGAAATATACTACCCTTGTTTCCCCAAAAATAAGACAGTGTCTTATATTAATTTTTTCTCCCAAAGTTGCGCTATGTCTTATTTTCAGGGGATGTTTTATCTTTCCATGCGCTAGGTCTTATTTTCGCAGGATGTCTTATTTTCGGGAAAACAGGGTATTACCTATTCATTATTATGTGCCAGTTGTTCTACTGAAATTCTTTAAGCACCTGTTGTCAATTAACTCTCACAAACCTGAATTCAGAAGCACGGAAAGTTAGGCTCAGTGATCTTAGGCAACTTTTTCATGTTCAGGCAGGTAGCTAATGGCAAAGTCTTGACTCTAAGGATTTGTTACACTTATTACAAAACTCATAAAAATGTAAGTGAAGTGATTAAGTATTTCAGAATTTCCAAGTGAGGGTTATGAGTTCATAAAGATTGGGGAGACCTTGGCACTTATTTAGAAACCCTGAGGCCTGACCACCACAGTGTGCCCAGCATCTCGGTCCTGCTTGTGTTGCCAGCAATTATCTCACCGGATAACACCTACAGCAAAAGGCAAAGGGCAGACAGAGATCCTTGGGGAGGCACATCTTAGCATGGAAAGGAAGCTTTTAATGCAAGAGTCACACCTTTGTGTGAGCAGGGCAGCCGGCCTTAAAATAAAGCTATTAGAGATTCACATTGTGGGGAATAATGCCATGGATTGGAGAGTAGAAGGTATGTATTGTACTTACAGGGGCAATGAAATCTTCCAGGACCTTTGGGAGACTATACCAATGATGTTTAGGGCTCAGTGATAGTATCTCCCTCCCCACTTGCTTTTGTGGCTAGTACAGTTCAATAAAGAGCAGTTTGATATTCCTAATATTTATAATTTATATTTCACCTTCCTGCTTCATATCAACTTCAAGAAATGAAAAAGAAGACAGACTGTTTTCCTGAAGGCTTTATAGCTTTGGTGTCGCCATCTGGGAGGGACTTTGGTACCCCGCAGGAACAAAGTAATGGAAATTCTCCATGCTCAGGGTTGATTTGAGTTTGCCTATCTGGTCAGTGCCAACTTATTCTGTGGGCAGCATGTGTGAATCCCAAGATATTTTAGTTCTGTTAATCTGATCAGTGCCAGTTCATTTCTGGCTTTCCTGTCCACCTGCTGACTCTCTGGTGTTGGCTTCCTGCTGCTCTGTCCATCTGTTAAGAATTTATTTACAAAATACACTAAAATGCAAACGGCACCAGAGTGGGACTTAGCATCCCCCTGCCCAGGAATAGCATCATGCCAGAGCAGTTTCCAATTGTTACTAAGCGTAAGTACAAGAAATTGGAAGATTCAAGGGACTCTTACTTTCACTTGAAATTCCTCAGGCAAAATGGCAATGGGAAGTACCTTTATTTCTATCCAGGGTAGGGAATGCTTACACTATATAGAGATGAAGAGTCTAGTTTCTGAGACATTTGTAGAAAGAGTATTAGATTGGTAAAAAGAAATCCATGATTATAATACAGGATCTGTCATGTGATGTTATCAGAGTTTCACTTTTGGAAAATCTTGTACTAGGCTATTTCTCATTTTCATGTTGAACCATGCATGCACATTTTAAACACATGGATGTAACATATGAAAGTAGGTATAAAGCAATGAGGGGTTATTCTGGCTTGAATAATGTCATACATTGAGGGAAGGATATTCTTATGGGATTTAGGTTGCTATGAGGTGGATGGGGTAAGAGCAAGCTCTTGATTGATGAGGTAGAAAGTCCTCCAAAGAAACAAAAACTAGAAGTAAAATAAGTCAAAATAATTTAAAACTACTTATAGAAAGATAGTTATGGAGGTGGAAAAAAATAACAGAAGGAGAAAGAATCTGTAGTGTTTCAATTTTTCTTTGTCTAAGGCTATGCGTGTATAAATGGAAGAGTTGGGATATTACTCATACTCAGCACGGGTTGATGATTGGATCAAAATGGTATGAAATAAGATTTAGAGGAAATTTTCACAGCTATAGTTCTGAGGTCAGTGAGAGAACCATGTTAGAAGGCTCTCAGCAAGGAAACTGGATTAAGAAAACTCCCCATCTCTTCAACCATCAAAAATAAGAGGGACAAAATTGGAGCTTAGTAATGTATGAAATGTTGATCTTCCATATGCCATACAATGACTTCATGCTCATTACATATTTGTGTTCAGCATTTTTACCAGTTGCCTGAGGTAAGATTTAGCAAGTAATTTGGCAAGATTGTGTCTTTCCCAAGAGAACTAAAAAAAAATGGCCGGGACCGGTTTAGCTCAATGGATAGAGCATCGGCTTGGGGACTGAGGGGACCTGGGTTCGATTCCGGTCAAGGGCATGTACCTTGGTTGCGGGCATATCCCCAGTAGGGGGTTTGCAAGAGGCAGCTGATCGATGACTCTCTCTCATCGATGTTTCTAGCTCTCTATCTCTCTCCCTTCCTCTCTGTACAAAATCAATAAAATATATTTAAAAAAAAAAAAAAAAAAAAAAAGAACTAAAAAAATGGTAAGGTTTTGAGCATCCCAATGAAGGTAGCATTTTATGAACTCTGACTTGAGCTTTCCTAGATAGGGGAAATTATAATAATGGTGCATTTTGAATTTTTATTTAGCAACTATTAAGCTCTGAGCCTTATTTTAATATATACATATAATATAATTTTTAAAAAGCTTTTAATTTTCAGAGTAGTTTTAGATTTACAAAGAAAAAACAACAACAATGCAGAAAGTCCAGTGTTCTCTTATGCTCCACCCCTGAATTTTCCTTATTATTAATATCTTGCATATAAGTGTGGTACACATGTCAGCATTTGGGGGAATGTAAGAGCTTGTCAGGAATTATGGTAGAAACAAAATCTGTAGCTTTGTACTGGTTGGATGTTTGGCTTTAATATTATATTTTCTATTTCCTTGTTTATTTGTTTTCTAGAAGCCTGATGCACGGAATTCATGCACAGGTAGGGTCCCTAGGCTTGGCCAGCAATCAGGGCTAATCTGCAGGGAAACCAGCAGGGTGATGGGGATGGGGGGGAGGGGTGCTCCTGGCACCCACCTTGGCTGGCCTGGAGCCTGTGGGTTAGGGGGAGCTCCTGCATTGAGCTTCTGCTCCCTGGTGATCAGTGAGTGTCATAGCAACTAGTCATTCCATCTTTTGGTCAATTTGCAAATAAGCTTTTATTATATAGGATTTGAAGAAGTCAAGGTTTGTAAGCTGCCTTTGCCTTTGAGAAGTTAGGATAACAGATGTTAAATCATCGCTCTGATGTGGGATTTTCAGAAAGATATTCTTGGATTCTCTCAAGTGAAAAATAAACATGACATAAGTATAGGACAATTAAGGTGTGTATGTATGTATATCTACATATCAGGGAATGTTAGGTTCCTTGTCTTTGTTGTCGTAAAAGGCAGTGGCTGCAGAGCCTATATATTTAAAATTCCTGTCTTAAGCTAAGCTGATTTACTAGACTTTATTTCTAAACCTTATACTTGCCTATCAGTCCCAGCCTCCCATTTTATTTGGAATCAACTCTGACTGAATCACATGTGAAGGATTTGTTCAGTGTGACCTGCGGAGACACATTATTAAAGTGCCCTGTTACAGACTATATTTTCTGTTGGTGCTACTAATGCCTTCCACCTGTATATTAAGCTTCACTTGGTTTGTGAGTGAACATTGATTATGGTAAGCTACCCATTCGGATCATCCACAACTCAACTAGTGGGATGTGAAACTTACAATACTTTGCTGCCTTTGATCTGAGATTTCTCCCAGCACCTGTGAGCACTGCAAATTGCAACCTGCCCTTTTGCACTCTTTGCACCTGCGAAAAGTCCACTTTGCCAAAGTCATTTAACCTCACACCTGTTTGCTTACTGATCAATTTTCCTAATGAGCACTTTATTTAAATTTAACCCACTCTGCCAGCTTTCTATTGCTCTTTACTGTCTTGTGTCTTTTCTTTATCAAGGCATCATCATTGTGATTCTAACTTAGTTCTGGAATGTGGTGCCTGTGTTCCACTGGTACTGAAGCCCCTTTCTCGCCCTCAGTTCACTTGCTGAGATTGGACACCCTGTATAGCTTTTTCTCACTGGAAGCTACCTGCTGTGATCTCTCCAGCTCTTGGCTGCTGTTTTGCTTTGAAAGGCCTGAGAACTTGACATCTGGCCAGGGCTGCGCATCTGTGTTAGTATTACCCGCTACTTGAACTTTCCCTGTCCCAGCCCACCTACTGTAATGAACCTTCTGAATTAGATCTTTCTCTTATGACTGCACCCAGTACCAAAGAGCCGGGAAAATCCCTTCTTCAAAATGGTCCCATTCTTTCTCAGATCCTGAAGTTCTTGTATAGCTCTTGCTTGAGCCCACATTCGATGCTTACACTACAGATTTATTCCCAGAAAACTCTGTTTCCCTATGTTTGCTCATACCTTGTATCCTGCCCTTCACTATTATTGGTCTCAACATATAACAGGATGAGTTGAGATTCTTTAAAAATCAGGTTTGAGTGGGGAGCCAATCGTCTATGACTCCTACAGGCCAGCTTTCCTCTCTCAGCACAGACTGCTACACATTGCTGGGCAGCCATGTATTCCTGCCAGAGTTCAACAAAACCATTTTTCAGAAATCCTTGTCAGTGAAGAGGTGAACTAGCACACAGATAGTAATGGACTTAAGGCAAAACTGTGGAGTTGTAAAGAAAAAGTGGTAAATGCAACTGTGGTTCTTTCCACTCCTCAATATATGCACCTATAGCTACAAACAAAAAGAGCCTCTAAGTGTGTTCCACTGACATATTATTAAACATTGTATTTGGAATCAGCTCTGACTGAATCACACGTGAAGGGTTTGTTCAGTGTGATCTGCGGAGACACATTATTAAAGTGCCCTGTTCCAAACTATAAAGTCAGATTCTCATTAACTGGGACAAATAATGTTAGTATCTAAGTTCAAGATAGGAAGGAAAATCCCCATCTCCTAGTGACAGATGTGAGTGTTGGTAGCATTGTCACATAACCCTGGGAATTCATTAAAAGTGTCAGGCTGTGTCACTGGGGCATTTTGCATTGACAGCCCCAGTGGAAAAAAGCTGTGATAATTGCTTTCATTCCTTGCTTACCTTTCACCTTAGCAAGGAAATACGATGGTAAATAAATAACCCTACGCTGACACATCACACGCTGTGTGCAGGAAACTGCTCTGTGAAATGTGCATCTCGATGACTGCAGGGCACTTTTCATAAGAGAACTACTAGAATGTATCCTGCTGATTTTAAGTGAATACTGACTTCCTTTCTTCTTCCTTTTATTTTTTTTATTTTTTGTTAATCCTCTCCTGAGAGTTTTTTTCCATTGATTTTTAGAGGAAGTGGAAGGGAGGGGGAGAGACAGAGAGAGAGACATCAATGTGAGAGACACATAGATTGGTTACCTCCAGCACATGCCCCCACCAGGGGATCAAACCCTTGGTGGGAATTAAACCCATGACGCTTCAGTCCACAGGTCAACACTCTATCCACTGAGCCAAACTGGCTAGGGTATCTTCCATACTTCTTAACTGTGTCCAGGTTATTCAGTAACTCTTAACTCTTTGAGAGTAAAGTAAACAATGGTAAAGAGTACAAAAACAAGTTAGAAAGGAGAGAGAGAGAGAGAGAGAGAGAGAGAGAGAGAGAGAGAGAGAGAGAGAGAAGAAGAAGAAGAAGAAGAAGAAGAAGAAGAAGAAGAAGAAGAAGAGAGAGAGAGGAGAGGAGGAGTCAAGGAGGAGAGGAGGGGATGAAGGGGGTTTCGGAGTCTTCTTTCGGGGAGGAGGTGGATAGCGGGAGTTTCCGAACTTTTTCCTTAAGGGTTTCCTTGCCGCCTCCCTCACGAATGAATGCCTGAATGAATGCCTGAATTGTGTTTTCCCCCTGAACTTCCTTCTTCCTATCTATAATCTTACTAATGGAAGGGAGGATGATACTATTTCTTATTAAATAAACACTCTCATTGTTAGCCGGCAAAGCACACACAAGAAATACAGAGAATGTGTGGAATAGATCTTTGTTTGGGAGTGTAGGTTCTTGATTCAGATTCCTCATGGAACTTGGGCTTCTGACCTGGATTTTCTATTCTATTTACTTTTTTATCTCAGCTCAGCACCATCTCTGTTACCCTAAAGTAGGGGTGTCGAACTCAATCAGAGAAGGGGCCAAAATCTAAAATCCAGCCTAAATCACGGGCCAAATGGTTTACTGAACAGTCATAAACTGTCATTGTGATGGAAACGCAGCGGAGTGCAGTGATGACAGCGTGGTGCGGGCCACATAGCAAGGCCTGGCGGGACGGATTTGGCCCGAGGGCCTTGTGTTTGACACATGTGCCCTAAAGCAACTCACTGTACTTGACCTCACCTCATCATAATTCCTCCGCTCTGCTCCTCTAGAGTGCTTCTCTTCTTTGCCTCAACCTCCAGCTCCAGTTCATTTTCATCTGCTGCCATTCTGTTTGGCCTTAAATTGAGGATAAAGATAAAATTGTTTGGAAGACTTTTAGATTGTGTGGATAAAACTAAGATGCCTCCTCTTTTTAGCCTTTTGCCTGTGTAATATTATGCTAAAAGTAATTTGGTTATTATACTGAAAGTGACAGGGTCTCTTCCTCTACCTTGAGTCTTACTGTCTACTTCCTCTTTATTAATCTTGGCTGTGTCATAAACAACATCTTAGTAAGAAGTAATGTGTTCATATCAGGTTTTAAAAAGGGCAGGGACAGAAAAAAATCTGTAGATTTTCTTGATTTTATAAGAAGCTCATTTAATGCTATTTTAAAAGATATCTATCTATATATCTATATCTATATCTATATCTATATCTATCTATATCTATATCTATCTATATCTATATATTGATTTCAGAGAGGAAGGGTGAAGTGGAGAGAGATAGAAGCATCAGTGATGAGAGAGTCATTGATCAGCTACCTTCTACACTCCGCCTACTGGGAATGGAACTCTCACTACCCAGGCATGTGTCCTGACCAGGAATCGAATTGTGACCTCCTGATTCATAGGTCCATGCTCACCCACTGAGCCACGCTAGCCAGGCATATTAATGCTATTTTTTAAAACTAAAGATAAATAAGAAAATGCTCTAAATGTTCAGAATTTTGTGCATATTTAATTAATGGTGACTACTAGTATTAGGCACTAAGCTGCTGAAGATCTGATAAATGGCTGGATGCACTTGACAAATGGACACTTCTTTGTCATTAGTTTCAAAAGTTATACTTGAAAAAGACACTTTCTTGGTAGGATTACAAGAAAGTGAGTTCTAGAATAAAATCATTTATTTTAAGTGACATTTTTATATCTCATACCTGATGTGATTTTAAAATCATGTTAACAGATACAGAACTGGATGTTGATTTTGGTCTCAGATCATAAATCATGCAATGAAATGGAAAATTAATAAAATGATTTTATTCAGGCCATAATAGGGATAATGTTCATAACTGAGGAATATCTCAAAAAAAAAAAAAAAAAAGGAAGGGGAACAGGTATTATAGAGGCAAATAATCAAGAAATCATGAGGAAAGGTAGATAAAGGTCTGATTAGAGTTATTAAAAAAATGGAAATAGTTCTTTTTAATATATATATATATATATATATGTATATATATATATATATAATGACAATTATTAAAGAAGAATGCCCATGTGCCTTCCCAGTCACTCTCCACACTACTGTATATTTTTTACCTCTTTCTATCATTTATTTACCTATCTAATCTCTACATTATTTTACTACAAACAACATGATATCTTTGATAACTTAAATGAAAATATAATAATTAGGCTTCCTTCAATGGCAAAGGAAAAAACTACTCTCATATTCATGACAAAACTTAGATCTTATACAAATTGATGTAGAATGATGTACAAAACAACCAGTGACCTCAGTTGATATATGAATATATTTTAAAATATTTCTACAATATAATTGACAACAGGTCATTCTATTTTTCTTAAACACATCCAAATACAAATCCCCAACTTAGTCATATAGATTGGGTTCAAATAAAAACGTTAAACTCAATATTGCATATGAATTTTCTACAAGTTATTGACCCCTCTGAGATTTAATTTCTTTATAAAGAGAGCATAAACTTTTTATTTAGGGATTATTAGGAAGATTAAATTAATTACAGAAAAAAGTAAATTTTAAATTTTCTCTACTTTGCAGATAACATATGTAAAAGCATGCAGTATATGAAGATGCCATAGAAGTTTGGGTCCTTTAAAGTATTTGAGTACAAGTAGTTTATTTATGAGTTCATATAGGAAATATTGCTAGAAAAAGGAAGAAATTCAGTTGTGTTATTAAGCAGGTCACTATTGTGGAGAACTAATGCTCAATACTGTTGGATAAATCTGGGAGACAATATAGAATGCTATTTAGTGCTCTCACTTTCAATTAGTAGAGGAAGTTGATGCCCATCTTTAATCCTAACCCTAACCCTAACTCTAACTCTAACCCTAACCCTTAATTCTGCCCTCAGCAACATTAATTCATGGTACTCCCAGTCTGCCCTGTGCATGGGTGAAGATAGAAAGTTGTTTGTAATGGCATGTTGTTAATGTGTGACCACAGCATTTACTACTAATGGTTAATAAAAGTAAAATGAATTCATATGTAAAAATATATATAATGGTAGATTGTCAAAGCCAAAAGCACAAAAAATTATTACACACACACACATACACGCACATTCTAATATATAAAAACCCTGGATCATAACTTCTAGTAAGGACAAATATACAAAAACCCTGGGTCATAACTTTCAGTAAGCCCCAACTGCTTCCAATGCAGGCGCAGTGCCCAAAACTGTCTGCTGAGGGAGCTGAGAATGAGGGCCAGACAGTGGCCTGAAGAGAGAAGGAGGTACTGATCCTTTGCCTCTGTGGCAACTTTTGATCAGAATTTGCCTCTCTCTTTCTCTCCCAGTCTGGCCAGCAACCATGCCTCCATTTCTCTCCAGGCTTCCACCTGGGCTGCTGATCAGCCTCACCTTTCTGATTAGGCCTTGTTGATAGGCCCAGAGACACTGACTGGCATAGAAACTGACCAAGTAGAACCAAATCTGGGTGAAGTGTGAGGAAACATTGGCTGCCTAGGAAGTGGAGCTTTTGACGCTGACTGGCATAGAATCTGACCAATCAAAACTAAATTGGCCATCAGGAGGAAAGTTGAAGGCAAGATCAGGCTAGCAATGGAGGGCAGTTTAGGGGCTATCAGGCAGGTAGGCAGGAAGAGGGGTTAGGGCCAATCAGGCAGGCAGGCAGATATGATCAGGCAGGCAGGTGAGCAGTGAGGAGCCAGTTGTCCTAACTGGTATTCAGACATCTCCTAAGGAGACCCCAATTAGAGAGGGTTCAGGCTGGGCTGAGAGAAACCCCACCCTCTTGGATGATTTTTGTGCAACCACTACAATTTCCTTTCAATGTGCATGAATCCGTGCACCAGGTCATTATTATGAAATATAAGCCTCTTTTATCTATGTTTGAGGGCCCTTATATTCAGATTGAGTGGACATACCACAAAGTAATCCATTTAGCTTTAGCTCTGTGTGTGTGTGTGTGTGTGTGTGTGTGTATGTATGTGTATATATATATATATATATATATATATATATATATATATATATCAGAAAAATGCATATGTGACATTCTTTGAAATGCAGTATGACATATTTTTACCACTTCATGTGATTAAATTAGGTGAAATGTTGCCACTTCCGTTTGGATGTCAGTGAAGTAATGGAAACAAAACATCAGTGTAACCTTCTTCCCACTTGAATTATACCATTTTTTTTCAAAATTATATACACTTTTAATAAGCACTATGCATCAATGTTTTTTTCTAAAAACAAATTGTTGTTCATTCCTGCAAAATAGCATTCATTACAATGATCTTATAAATAAGGTTCAATAGATTGCATTCTCATAGATATGAACACTCTCTCAACGAGAAGAGGTTTTCTCTACTAGTGTGTGTTTCTGATTATAGTTTCATTTAGATTAAGGTCAGATATTTGTTTATATTTGTTACTTGATTTTGTATTTTCTCTTCTGAAATGAGGTTGAGACTGGCCTCATATCTATCTTGAATATAGTAATAAAGACATAAGAGGAATTGCTGAAAATAATTTTTGCTTTATTAACAGGTTCATAGGTATTATAATAGAATACTAAAATTAAAATATTTTTGTCTCATTTTATTTGGCTGAGAACTTAAAAGATTTAGGATCAAACAATAGTGACAAGTATTTTTCCATTCTATGGTGAGGTGTAAGACTATCTTTTTATTTATTTTTTATTTTTTTAAATATATTTTATTGATTTTTTACAGAGAGGAAGAAAGAAGTATAGAGAGTTAGAAACATCGATGAGAGAGAAACATCGATCAGCTGCCTCTTGCACACCCCCTACTGGGTATGTGCCCATAACCAAGGTACATGCCCTTGATCGGAATCGAACCCAGGACCTTTAGTTCACAGGTTGATGCTCTATCCACTGAGCCAAACCAGTTTCAGCAGACTATCTTTTTAGAACTTGCATTAGGAGATAGTCAAAACCCCTAAGGTGTCACAGATTGTATTTGAATGAGAGTAGGGTTAAGAATATACCTTTGCTAGTGATACTTTACAAATCACATTCTGTGTGCCCTGCAATTATAGTATAAAATCTATTTTCTATAAGTTGAATATTATTATTATTTTCATTAGACAGATATGGAAACTAAGTGTTCAAAGGTTAAATAACAACAAATTTCCAAAATAATAATCATAAATATGATAGCAAATAGGTTCCTCTGCATAGAATACTAATGCCATTTTTATAATCTTGTACATTTTTTTCTTGCAGTGCATGTTAAAACAATTAAATGTTTTTAATAATGCTTAGTAACTGAATAATGCTACTGTAATCTAAGAGCTAAATCTAAAAGGATTACTTTGTGGTATGTCCATTGATCCTGAATATAAAGGCACTCAAACATAGATAAAAAGAGGCTTATATTTCATAATAGTGGCCCAGTGCACAAATTGATGAACATTGAAAGGAAATTAATTAGAAGGTGGCCGGTGGGATAGGACTGGGCAAGATAGGCTGGACATGCCCTGTAGCCAACTTCCCCTGGTCCTTCCCCAGCTGGCCACCTTGCTCTGCGGAGTGAGCCGGGTCCTTCTGACAGGTGGGGTCCCTAGGCCTGGCCTGCAGGAATCAGGTTGAAATCGGCTCTCCAACATTCCCTGAGGGGTCCCAGAGTGTGAGAGCTCCCTCCTCTCCAGTTCTGGGGGCATCACCTGAGAACTGCTGTTGCCAAGTCATGGCAGCTCCGCAGCTCCTGGGTTGACTGCTACCTGGTGGTCAGTGTGCATCATACCTATCCGCCAGTCAGTCAGATGGTCGCTTAGCCTTTTATATATATATATATCTGATAGATAATATTCATAGGACACATGTACTGCTAATAATACATTTGTGGAATTTATCACAGGGACACCCAAGCCAGTTAAGACACACTAAATGTAACTTTACAGTAATTCTAATTTGGGGTGGGTGGGTAGAGTATGCATCATCTGTGGACAATTTGATAACCTGTGATATGTGTAACCAATTGTTCTTATTTACATTAATTTGCATTGTGAAAAGCAATTTTACAGTTTCAGTCAGACTTAATAGGCAATTTGCAGCTGAGTGCCTAATGGCATAGTTACTTAAGCCTGCCCCAGGGGAGCTTTCTAGAATTGATAAGAGACTAAACCTTTTAAATGTTCAATTGAACATCTTAAAAAGTCAAAAAGGCGTTAGCTGTTAGACCCAGTTTGCATTTGCTTTATCATATTGAATGCTGCTGAAGACTACCTTGCTTTCAAATACTATTTCTCTCTGTAGGCAAGACATTCCATTTTACAAAATATTGTAACATACATGTGATGAGTTTTTCTTCAAGACAATAATTAAAACAGTAAAGAGGCCAGGTAGGTCTCAAGTGTAAGAAATATGCCTTTGGCTTATAAGACTTGAAATATTTTTTCCCCCCTTGAATAAAGTATATGCCTAAAACTACTTTCTTTCAGGCTTAAGGAAATAAACCTGTTGCAGAAATAATTTTTTATGTTCCCACATCATTCTCATTTACAAAGATTTTTTAATACACTATGCTATCTCATGTAGTCATTTTAAAGTCTTCTATTATGGTTTTGCTGCCTTCTTTGTTCTTATTGAGCCTAACAAATTTTCTGATACATAGGAGGCATTCAACAAATATTTATTGGAGTTTTGAATTACTGAGAGTTAGAGCAGGTATTACACCAGCATATTGTCTTGCAGAATAGAAAATTCAGTTACATATGGACGGTGTTTGCAAACCACTGTATTACATCAACTTAATTGGTGCTTTATGCCCAATGGGGAAGGTTATCTTCACTTGAAAAAATACATTCCACCTCCTATGAAGCAGACTTTGCCAAGACAAGGCAAACAACAAAGATCTTTGGGTTCAGATGTAAATGCCTCTTTCTGTGTTCAGCAAAATGATGAGGAGTTGGCAGATAAAGTTAGCATCATATATTTATATATAAATTCTCTCTCCAGAAATCTACACAGTGTTTTTAAAGAATTCTCAAAATGGACTAAGCAACATGTGTGTATGTGTATGCTCTACTCTGTACTGTTTAAAACAAAACAGTCCTGTAAGAGAGAATCACAGGCTTGAGTAGGATTCACTAGGAAAGGTATTGATGTGCTCCAGAAGGTACATGCTGTCTCATATGAAAAATACTCCTGTATGTTTCATACAGAATACAGGGAGTGCAAAATCCCTTTCTTGGCTTTGTCTACAAACTCAAAAAAAAACTGGGCTGCTTCAGACTCCTAGTAGCACAAACTACTTGGGGTGTTCAGACACTTTACTGAGTTCCTCTAGAAGTAACAACAATAAACCAACAACAAACAACAACAAAAATATTATTTTGTTTGACTGTTTAATTTGTCATGGATACCATAATTCTTCCAAATCTGTAAACTGAGTATGTGAAGTAGAAAGAATATGAGATTTATTTATTTTTTTGAACAATGGTTGGTTTAGAAGATATGGGTACTGTTAATGTAAAAAACAAACAAACAAACAAACAAAAGAAAAACATTGAAACCTGTAAAGATTGTTTGTGAGTTTATTTGAGCCAAACTGTCAACATATGCCGGGAAGCAGAACCTCAACGAATTGAGATAATGCTCCGGAGAATAGTGGATTACATCTGTATTTATACATTGCAATCAAAGGAGGGACATAGGTGGGTTACATGAGATTCATTGGTGATGGAGTAAGGAGGTGGGATAAAGCAAAGAAGTGGGAAACCTCTGGGATTGGATAAAAAATAAAACGATGGACACATACTTAGATGAGTGCAGGAACAATTAACATCACAATGAAGGAATTTCTGGTATTTGTCCTGGCGCCCACCACATTTGGTTGTGTCCCAGAGGCTCCAGAAAAAGGGAAGTTGCAAGTTACCCAGACATCTCACAGATATGTTATCTTAGAGGCAAAAGGCAAATGTGCTCAGGAAAGATCTAAGTTGATCTTTGTCAGGGAAGATACTGGCCTAGCATGTATAATAGCTGCCCACCATTACTGCATTTAGTTAAAGTTTAATTTCAGACCATCCTTTGTGGTTACTTTAGGTCTCTGAGTTTGCAAGACAGTCATCCAGGCCTCCCCTGAGCTTATCAGGTCAGCATGTGGCCCCTTTCGTCCACAGTAAGATTTCACATTCTGCCACTGTGAAAAAATTCACCTTGAGAAGGACACTCTCCTTGAGAAACCTGTATCTCATCTGCCAGGTGAGGATGCTAACGTCCATTCCATGAAGACACATGAGGATTAAGTGAGATTTATGCTATGGCCCTTGGTGAACAACAGAAAGCAAGACATACAACATTTTCTGGTACCTAGCACCTTGCCTGGTATAAAAATCAGTGCTTGTTAAGTGTTTGATGAATGAATAAATGAAAGGACACCGGAAGGAGGAGATTTCTTCACAAATACACACAGATTACTGTGGCCTCAGAAGGTGTGTGAGATATCAGTTTAGGGAGTTCAGCTGATAGAAACAGGAGTGGAATGAAAACTAGAAGAACAGGAGAGGTTGAGGAAATAGGATTCTTTCACAGTATCACGGAAAATGCATTTCAGGGATGCATTCATAGTGAAGATCCCCCTTTGCAGATCTCCCCTTTGTGGGTTCTTGTCTCATGAAGTTTGACAAATAAAATTTGAAGACTAAAATGACTTGTTAGTAAAAAGGTGGAAATTATTGGAAGCAAGTACAGACTCTCACGTAGGGAAGGGGTCTCAAGGGGGCAACCCATTAACCTCCTGTTATCTAAGGCTTATAAATGCTATAGTTGTCTCATGCTCTCTTCTAATTGGGCCCTTTCCCCATTGTATCACCCTGTGCGTTTTTTTAATTGGTCAGTCTTTTTACAGACGATCGGCTTCAAAATCCAAAACCCACATCATGACCCCTGTTTCTCTCCCTCTTATCTTGTAACATTTCTCTAACCTCTGTGAAGGTACGTTTCCTTTTTCCCCATACTCTGTGATTTTTCTTTATCCTCTGTGAATGTATGCCTTCTTCTCCCCTTATTCTGTGGCACTTTTCTATTCTCTGTGAATATATGCCTTCTAGTGGCTCCAAATTCTCATCTATGCATTCCTCCCCCATGGACCCTCTTTATTCCTAAAACTCCCTAAACCTACCTATTTTACCCCTAAAATTCCTTTCAATAGCAGGATTTGAGGTATAGTGGCAACATTTATTGGAGCAAAAATAAAGGAAGAGCTTAGGTGCTGACTCATCCATGGCCAGGTGGCTAGCTCCCCCTAGCTGTGGAAAAAGTCTGTCCTCTGGGGCCACAGTCCCACCACACTTATCCCCACCAAGCCCAGGAGGAGGGCCTGGCCCCAGAGCTGCCATAACACTAGCGGGGCATGCAGGGCTCCAGTAGTCCATGCTGTCTCTATTCCCATCCAACTGAGCTTTGGCTGCTTGTGGCTGCTGAAGAGAGAGCACTAATACCTCAGGCCTGTGCCAAGCTTTGATTATATTTCCTTGGGATTGGGATAAAGCAAGCTTTCTTTCAAACTATCCAATTCCTTTCTTAGTTCTTCCCCTGTCCAATCCCCTTTTCTTTCTTTTTTTAATTGATTTTTTTTTTCCTTCTCCCCTTTATGGTCTACCATCTTGGCTTCTACTGGGCATGTCTCAGCAGAGGAATTTCCCATCACTGTTTGTACGCCCTCAACTCCCCAATCTGTAGTAATGGGCGGCTGTTCCCTGGAATATCTGTGAAACTACTCCTTCCTAGTTAATCTGGCTTGATTAGATGTCTTACTCCACCCCTTCCTTTTTTATTTATTTATACCTAACTAGCTGCCTTCTATAACAAAATCACTTCAGGAATAGTACTGGAACTATGGATAGGATGGCAGTTTTCCTACTGAGATGAACTTCTATTAATAATCCATTGATACTTTTCTAGGCGTATTTCATATTTAGCTAAAAAAAAAACTCAGGAATCTTGATGCATATTTTAAATTGGGGCCTGTGAATTCATTAAAACACTTATGAATAAAGAGTTATATTTGCTTTCCAAATAGCAAAGGAGTAGGCAAAAATAGGTGTATAGTGGTAATGCAAATAAACAATACAATAATTAATAAATAATAAAACAAAAACAAAAAACTCTCTGTTTCATGTACTCATAACCCTTGCTTTTGACCACCCCTGTATTTATGGAAATATGTTTTTGTTGGTACATAGAAGCAGATATATGATCACTTAGAATGGGTCAGAGCCTAACTATGGAGGTGTGACAGAAACTTGGCCTTGAATCTGCCCTAGTGTCCCCTCTGGAACATCTAGTCCTCATGGGAGTATGGGATGTGCCCTGGGTGGGCCTGCACTTTAATTAACAGCATTATTCCTGGGGAGGGCATTCTTTTCTAAGTCCTAAATGTCCATAGCCCACCAGAGCATTTCTGTTTTCCTGTATTTCTTCTATGAATTTTTTAAATCCTTTGTTTCTGAATAAGATGTTTATTCTAGGTCTTCAGAGCATACCAGTGACACAATTGAAGTTTGGATAAAAGCTTTACTGGAGTTCCCTGTTTCACTCACTGGGCAGAGTTCCCTGGAGATATCACTGTAAGGAGACTTGGCTGTGCATCCAGCTTTGTCTTGTGACTGCCCTGATATAAGGCTCGTCATTCATAGAATATACTAGAAGAAAATGTATGGTTTGTGATGTTTTAATACATATCTGTTTTATTTTTTTCTTGAGGGCCAAGGAGTTTTAGAGAAAGAGAAGAATAGCTTAAAACAAATTCAATTAAATGTCCCCAAAACACATTTAAGGGAGTTCTCATATTTATTTATATAAATTATTTTTTAATTAGATGTTATAATAAAGCCAAAGAATTTTTGTGATTCTCTCCGTTATTATACAAATGTAATTCCCAGATTAGCAACATCAGCATTACCCCAGAAGATTGTTAGGTATTTAGAATTTTGAACCTCATTCCAGATCAGTTGAATCAGAAAATTCATTTTAATAAGATCCCTAGGGGATTTATAGGCACATTCCAGTTTGCCAACCTCTATGTGGACCAACTCCTTTGTTTTACAGGTAAGGAAACTGAGACCTAGAGAAGTTCAACCTCAGCCTGAAGGTCATGGCCAGTTAGTGCCAGAAGTAAACGTGGCTAGGGACCAGGTGTTCTTTCCTTTACAACCATTGGCAATCCAGTGGAGGTGCCCTTTACCCCCGTTGCATTACACAGGCCTGTGTCAGAAGCCACTGTATAGGGCAGTGCCTAAGATAACAAAGACAACTTAATTCTTTGATACAGGGAAGAAGGTTTTGCTATTCCAGTTAGCTGAGACATATGACTCTGGAGGAAATGAGCAGCAAATGCAAATAATGTGCAACCAAATGATGCAAGGCAAACAAGGATTGTAGGCAGGTAAAACCATGGACATGGACATGGAATCTAATACAGAGATCCCTTCATTGCATGAAGAAATAGAAAACTCTCAAAGAGGTTTGCAGTGGTCGGCCTGCCCGATATTTGTCTTTGCACTGCCATTCAGTGAGAGAAACAAGAGATTTCAGTCTGTGCCTGCATAGCTAACCCCTCTTCTCTGCTGAGTGATTAGAGAGCATTATGGGAACTGCTTACTTTAAATGCCTTAATGGGATGAAATCAGAGATATCACTTCACTTTTTAAAATGCTGACATCCATAGAGAAATGTAAATCTAATATTTTGACACATTGCAATTCAGAGCTACAATGGTTATCCACTGGTATTTGCATATGGCTATTTTATGTCCCGGGACCTTTTGAAGAGTTCAAAATATTTTCTAAGAATTAAAAATCTGAGGAAATGGAATTTGACAAATAGATGAGTTTGCCCCTATACTTCAGTGCATTTTATTTTAGAATGAGAGAATTTACTTACAAGTGGTTTTGCATTTACTATTCATTCATCATTTATTCTTCATTTATTTCATTTCATGTCACAGTTTTTCTCCAAATAATTGTATACAGTTTCCAGGGATAAATTTTTAAAAATATAATCAATCAAATAATTAAGCAATTAAGGTTAGAAAGGAAAATGAAGCTGGCAAAATAAAATAAAACAGGAATTGGGCAGTCCTCAAAATGTTTATTATAAAGTAATGTACATTGAATAAAACTGAGATATAAATATGTTTTCAGCCCTGTGTAACTGTGAAAACATATAATTTATGGCCAGTAAGAGGATTTATGTTGTCCATAGCAAAAAAGAAAAAAAATGATCTAAACTCAAAACAGCTTTCTCTAATCATGTGGCTAGAATGTGCACTGATTTTTTTCTACAAAGGAAGCATTTTGAGATCAAATGTTTTTTCTATGTCATACAAATCTCTGAATAGGTAGATTTCATATAACTAATCTTTATTTTTAAGTCACCATAACATAAAATTTAGGCATAAAATTGATGTACAGAATGAATTTTATATATGAGGGCAATATAATACTTTTTGAAGTACTACAATAGATTGACGTAGGTAGGACAGTCACTACAAAACTTAAAAAAAATTAATGCTCATTTGCAAGTTAGCTATGAAGAGCTACTGACACATGTCCATATAAGAAGAAAAGTTATGTAGAAGATGCATATGGTAAGGAGCAAATCAAGTATAAACCAACGCAATAATCCTAAGTGTAAACCTAAGCTTTGTGAACATACATTCTTCAGGGCACTTAGGTGACATGCTGCCATTAATTGGGTAGCTGGCTTTCACACACTGTCAATTAATCTTTAAAACCATTAAAACCTGGCATGGCAGTGGAGTAAAGCAATCGGTAATCTTTCAAGCTGGGAAACAAAGATTATTCTACTAATTAGTTTCTTCTCTTTGCTGAAAGCAATTGAAATCTATGTTGGCATGTAACTTTCAGCAATACTCCAAGGGACTTCTTTCAATTTTTTTTTACATTTCCCTCTCTCTTTTTACATTTCCTGATTCTTTGACCTCTTCTTTTTTATTTTATTTTTTATTGATTAAGGTATTACATATGTGTTCTTATCCCCTCATTCCCCCTTTTAGCCCGCCACTCATGCCCTCACTGCCCTGGTGTCTCTGTCCATTGCTTAGGCTTATATGCATGCATACAAGTCCTTTGACTGATTTCTTCCCCTAACCCCGACCCTCCACTACCTTCCCTCTGAGGTTTGAGCATCTGATAGATGCTTCTCTGTCCCTGGATCTGTTTTTGTTCATCAGTTTATGTTGTTCATTATAATCCACAAATGAGTGGGATCATGTGATATTTATCTTTCTCTGACTGATTTATTTTTCTTAGCATAGTGCTCTCAAGCTCTATCCATACTGTTGCAAATCGTAGGAGATCCTTCCTTTTTATAGCGGCGTATTATTTCACTAGAGGCCCAGTGCACAAGGGTAGGGGGATGTCCCTCAGCCCAGCCTGCACCCTCTCCAATCCGAGACCTCTTGAGGGATGTCTGACTGCCTGTTAGGCCCCATCCCAGGACTGCTGGCTCCCATCTGCTTGCCTGCCTGCCTTCCTGATTGCCCCTAACCATTTCTGCCTGCCAGCCTGATCAACCCCTAACCACTCCCAAGCCAGCCTGATTGATGTCTAATTGCTCCCCTGCCAACCTGTTTGCCCCCAGCTTTCATCCTCTGCTGGCCTGATCACCCCTAAGTGCCCTCCCTGAAGGCTTGATCACCTCCAATTGCCCTTCGTTGCGGCCAGGTCCCTCTCAATTGCCCTCTCGTGCAGGCCTGGTGCATACTAACTGCCCTCCTCTGCTGGCCATCTTGTGGTGGTCATCTTGTATCCACATGGGGGCAGGATCTTTGACCACATAGGGGCAGCCATCTTGTGTGTTGGAGTAATGGTCAATCAGCATATTACTCTTTTATTAGATAGGATAGAGGCATGGTGCACAGGTGGGGGCCAGCTGGTTTGCCATGAAGGGTCTACCAGATCAGGGTGGGGGTTCCTTTGGGGCATGGGGCAACCTAAGTGAGGAGCCTGTGGTGGTTTGCAGGCTGGCCACGCCTCCTGGCAACCCAAGTGGAGGCCCTGGTATCTGGAATTTATTTACCTTCTACAATTGAATCTTTGTAGCCTGGAGCAAAGCCAAGCCTCCTGCTGGCTTCGTGGCCAACAGCCATTTCTTTTGGGGCTTGTGTATCTTCTATAATTGAAACTTGGTAGCCTTGAGTAGAGGCTTAGGCCTGCAAGGGCAGGCAGAAAACTTGGCTACTTCTGTTGCCTGGGAAACCTAAGCCTCCCTCCTTCTCTCTGTGTCTGTGGCCATCTTGGTTGGGTTTATTTGCATACTTGTTCTGATTGACTGGTGGGCGTGGCTGGTGAGTGTAGCGGGTGTAGCGGAGTGATGGTTATTTTGCATATTACTCTTTTTTTAGGTAGGATTGTGTAGATGTACCAAAATTTTTTAATCCACTCATCAGCTGATGGACACTGAGGCTGTTTCCAACTCTTAGCTAATGTACATAGTGCTGCTATGAACATAGGGGTGCATATATTCTTTCTGATTGGTGTTTATAGTTTCTTGGGTTATATTCCTAGAAGTGGGATTATGGGTCAAATGGGAGTTCCATTTTTAGTTTTTGAGGAAACTCTATACTGCTCTCCACAGTGGCTGCACTAGTCTGCATTCCCACCAGCAGTACATCAGGGTTCCCTTTTCTCCACACCCTTGCCAGCACTTGTCATTTGTTGATTTGTTGATGATAGCCATTGTTATAGTTGTGAGATGATACCACATTTTCATTTTGATTTGCATCTCTCAGATTATTAGTGACTTGGAGCATGTTTTCATATGTCTCTAGGCCTTCCTTAAGTCCTCTTTTGAAAAGTATTTATTTAGGTTCATTGCCCTTTTTTTATTATTGGATTTTTTTATCTTCTTTTTGTTAAGTTCTATGAGTTCCCTATAAATGCTGGAGATTAAACTCTTATCGGAGATAACATTGTCAAATATGTTCTTCCATGCAGTGGGATTTTTGTTGTTTTACTGATGGTTTCATTTGCTGTGCAGAAGCTTTTTATTTCAATGTAGTCCCATTTGTTTATTTTCTCTTTTGTTTCCATTGCCCTAGGAGCTGTATCACCGAAGGTATTGCTTCAGCATGTGTCTGAGATTTGGTTGCCTGTGGATTCCTCTAAGATTTTTATGGTTTCCCATCTTATGTTTAAGTCCTTTCTCCATTTTGAGTTTATTTTTGTGTATGGTATAAGTTGGCGATCTAGTTTTTATTTATTTATTTATTATTATTATTATTATTATTATTATTATTGCATATATCTGTCCAATTTTCCCAATACCATTTATTGAAGAGACTATCTTGACTCCATTGTATGCTCTTGCCTCCTTTGTCAAATATTAATTGAGCATAGTGGTTTGGGGTGATTTCTGGGTTCTCTATTCTATTCCACTGGTCTATATGTCTGTTCTTGTGCCAGTGTCTGGCAGTTTTGAGAATATTGCTTTGTAATACAGTTTGATATCTGGTATTAGGATCCCACCATCTTTGTTCTTCTTTCTCAGAATTGCTGAAGCTATTCTGAGCCTTTTTGTAATACCAGATGAATTTTTGGAGAGTTCTTTCTAGGTCTGTGAAATATGCCATAGGTATTTTAATGGGAAGTGCATTGAATCTATAGATTGCTTTGGGTAGTATGAACATTTTACTGATGTTGATTCTACCAATCCATGAACATGGTATGTTTCTCCATCTGTTTATGTCTTCCTTTTCCCCTTTTTTCAGTATCCTGTAGTTTTCTGAGTACAAGTCTTTTGCCATCTTAGTTAAGTTTATTCCTAGCTATATAAATTTTTTGGTATGATGGTAAATGGAATTGTTTTTTTAATCTCTTTCTTTAAGTTCACTATTAGTGTATAAAAAAGCCACATATTTCTGGGCATTAATTTTGTATCCTGCTATATTGATGAATTCATTTATTAATTCTAATAACTTTTTTATGAAGACTTTAAAGTTTTCTATGTACAGTATCATGTCATCTACAAATAATGACAATTTTTCTTCTTTTCCAATTTGGATGGATTCTATTTCTTCTTCTTATCTGATCACTATGGATAACACTTCCAGTACTATATCAAACAGGAGTGGTGAAAGTGGGCATCTCTGTCTTGTTCCTGTTCTTAGAGGAAATGGTTTTAGTTTTTGCCCATTGAGTATGATGTTGCCTGTAGGTTTGCCATATAAGGCTTTTCTTATGTTGAGGTATGATCCCTCTATTCCCACTTGGCTGAGCATTTTTATCAGAAAAGAGTGTTGGATTTTGTCAAATGCCTTTCCTGCATTAATTTGATATGGTTATGTGATTTTTGTCTCTCAATTTGTTTATGTGATGTATCACGTTTATTGATTTGCAGATATTGTACCAGCCTGTCATCCTTGGAATAAATCCCACTTGATCATGGTATATGATCTTTCTAATGTAATGCTAGATCCAGTTTGCTAGAATTTTGTTGAGGGTTTTAGCACCTATGTTCATAAGGATATTGACCTGTAATTCTCTTTCTTTTTTTCTTTTTTTAAAATATATTTTTATTGAGTTTTTACAGAAAGGAAGGGAGGATAGAGAGCTAGAAACATCGATGAGAGAGAAACATCGACCAGCTGCCTCCTGCACACCCCCCACTGGGGATGTGCCCGCAACCAATGTACATGCCCTTGACCTGAATCAGTTCGCAGGCTGACACTCTATCCACTGAGCCAAACCGGTCTTGGCTGTAATTCTCTTTCTTGTAGTGTCTTTATCAACTCTAGAGAGTCATTTAAGATTGCTGTTTCTTTGTTTATTTTTTGTTTAGAGGATTTATCTAGCGGTGTCAGTGGGTATTAAAGTCCCCTACTATGATTGTATTGCTGTCAATCTTTCCCTTGATATCTTCCAGGAGTTGTTTTATGTATTTGAGTGTTTCTGTGCATATTTGTTTACCAGAATTATATCCTCTTGTTGAATTGATCCCTTTTATATTCTGAAGTGGCCCTCCTTATCTCTTGTTATGGCCTTTACTTTGAGGTCTATGTTGTCAGATATAAGTATTGAAACCCCAGCTTTTTCTTCATTTCCATTTCATGAAAAAAATGTTTCCATCCCTTCACTATCAGTCTGTATGAATCCTTTGTTCTGAGGTGGGTTTCTGGCAGAAGGGAAATATATGGGTCATGTTTTATTATCCATTCATCTATCCTATGTCTTTTGATTGTGGCATTTAATCCATTTATGTTTAATGTTATTATTGATAAGTATTTGTTTGTCACAACTTTTATTCTTTATGTTTGTGTTCCTTCTTGCCTTTCTGTTTCTTCTTTTTATAGCAGTCCCTTTAGAATTTCTTGCATTGCTGTCTTAGTGGTAATAAACTCTCTTATCCCTTTTGTCTGTGAAGCTCTGGATTCCACCTTCAATTTTGAATGATAGCCTTGCTGGGTAGAGTATTCTTAGATTCACTCCCTTGTTTTGCATCACTTTGTATATTTTATTCCATTCCATTCTGGCCTGGTGTGTTTCTGTTGAGAAATCAGTTGACATTCTAATGGGAGATTTCTTGTAGGTAATTTTGTGTCTTTCTCTGGCAGCCTTCAAGTTTCTTACTTTGTCGTTGATGTTTGCCAATTTAATTATGACATGTCTTGGTGTTGGTCTTTTTGGGTTCATCTATTTTTGGACTCTATGTGTTTGGACTTGCTTGTTTTTTTCTTGCCAGTATTAGGGAAGCTTTCTGTCATTATTTCTTCAAACAGATTTTCTATTCCTTGCTCCACTTCCTCTCCTTCTGGTAGCCCTTTTATGTGGATGTTGTTTCATTTCATGTTGTCCCAAAGCTTCTTTAGGTTCTCCTCCTGCTTTTAAAGGTTTCTTTTCAGTTGCTGCTATATTTGTGTGTTTTTTCCTACCTTGTCTTCTAATTGGCCAATGCAGTCCTCAGCCACTTCTAGTCTACTGTTGAAGACTTTAATTTTGTTCTTTATTGCAGCTATGTCATTCTTCATTTCCTCTTGATTCATTTTCATGTTGGTGACATTCTCATTCAGCTCATTATAATTCTCAATGACTTGTGTGTGTTTGTCATCCAGCCATTGAGCATCCTTATAACCATTACTCTGAATTCTTTCTCTGACATGTTACTTGCCTCCATTTTATTTAATTCCATTTCTGGTGATTCCTCTTTTTCTTTCCTTTGGAAATTGCTTTTTTGTATTCTCTCTCTCTCTCTCTCTCTCTCTCTCTCTCTCTCTCTCTCTCTCTCTGTAACGTTTTAATTGTTTCTGTGTCTTAGATCCAACTACTTTGCTACCCAGATTCTTTTTGGGTGGTGTTATTGGTACAGTCTCTCAGGTCTTCTGGGCTTGGCGATCTAGTGGAGCTCCCTGTTTGAGCTATTTGGGTTCTCTTGATATAGTTGGATTTTAAATGTTAGTTTCTTATTCATATATGAATTCTCATCATGGATTGGCAATGTGATTCACCCTCGGCTTCACTGTGCAAGCTGTTTTGGATGTGATCATGGTTCTGACTCTTGTGGAAAAGGTCGTCTGAGTCTCAATGGTATGTGCTTACTGTGGGTTCCCAGAATCAACGGCCTAGGAGGAAGGCATCTTGGGGCCTGAGGCAAAGGTACTTTGACTTTGACTGGTGTGGTGTGACTCTTGGTGGATTAGCATCACTCTGTATTCAACAAAAGGGGCCCAAATCCCATGACAGTGGTGGGTCAATGTCTTGTAGTTTGTAGTTAAGGCAGAAGAACTGTGGCCATGGTGATTTCCCTCTCTGAATCTTGAGATGGTTCAAGATCCAGCAGCTGGGGATGTGGGAATCTCAGAGTCTGTGGCTGAGACTATATGACCTTGTCCAGGGAGGTAAGTTCTCAGCAACTCACGAAGCTGTCCAGGGATAGGTAGCTGGGAGGGAGATGTGGATCCTGCTGATGAAGCCGTGCACCCTTGGTTGGAGAGGCACAAGTTAGTGGCAGCTCACAGAGGGACCCAGAAGCCATCCTCAAGGGGTGTCTGCTCATGGGGCTCACATGCTGGATTGGAGTGATTGTTGTGTGCCACTGGCCCTGTGGAGGGAGAAGACCCAACTTCTGCTTTTGGGGATGTGTGCCCTTGGTTGGATACATGTGCTCAGCAGCTGCTTACAGAGGCACCTAGGAGTTGTCTGCTGGGGCAGAGGGATCAGGGGGCTTATGTGCTGAGGTGGTGCAACCGTGTTTCCCTGAAAATAAAACATCCTCCTAAAATGAGACCTACTTACAGGTTTCCTTCTGAGTGAAATATAAGGCATCCCCCATGAAAATAAGCCCCTCCCCCCCAGGCTCTGTCTCAGAATGAAAATTAATTTACCGTTAACTGGTTGCTAGGGCCACCCCGACTGGTGTCTAGCAACCAGTGACGTTACACGGAGTCTTGACATCACTGCTGTGTGGAGGCGGAGCGGAGGTCAGAGTGAGCTGTGAGCACAGGGCGGGAGAGAGGAGGAGACTTTCCCAGATGCGTGTAGAAGAACAGGAGGATTAGAGTTTACAGGACACCTCGAAGGTGGTGAGTGCTGGTCTGTCTCTGGTGACACTACCTGATGCTCGCGGCCACCCTCATGATGACTGAAGGTTCTCAGTGGCAGACCCTGCTCCAGCCCAGATCCAGACCCCAGCAAGCCCAGTTACAGTCCCCAAGCAGGCCCCAGGGGTTAAATATCTGATAAAGGGGTAGGGGGGATGTCTGGTGAAGGTGTTCAGTGACACAGGGGTGGGGGGAGGGGGATCACTTAAAATGACACAGGAGGATTAAAAGGGTTTACTAAAATGGTAATCCCCCTCTGTTTCTCCTGTGCCATTTTGATTTTCCCCTCTCATCCCCCCTGTGTCATTTTAAGTGATCTTCCTCCCCCCACCTTGATACCCCAATTCCTATTTTTTACCCCTAGAAATGAGCACAGAAAGAAAAAGCTACTACATGGAGTACAAGAAAGGAATTGTGGAAGACTCTTGGAGCCAAAATCTTACTGCTTTCTCCAAAGAGATGTTGAGTATCTGATTGGTCCGAAAATAGTGAGCAGAGTATGGTAACCTCATTGAACAAGTGGACAAGGGAAATGCTAAAAAGCATAAGTGTGGATCAGGTCGGCAACCATTATTTTCTGAGATGGAAGACCTGATCTGTGAATGGATTGTTGACAGGAGAGCAAAGGCTTTGGTTATGAAATAGAGCTCAGATTCAAGAATTTGCCCTTGCAATGGCACCACAGTTTGACATAGCCTCCAAAGACTTCAAAGCATCACAACACTGGCTGGATAATTTCCTTCAGTGAAGTGAACTGTCTTTAAGAAGATCTACAACATTGTTTAGGTTGGAAAATATTCATTATTAAGCAAGCACTTGCATTCAAGTCCTTTATTGATGATGCTGACTTCTCTAAATACAATCTATCCAACATGATTGCTATGGATGAAACTGCAGTGTTTATGGGCCAATTATCTCAAACAACAATTGAACAGTGGGGTGCCTCCTTAGTGTACATTCCCTCCACTGCTTACAAAAGTACATGTGTTTCCTGTATTTTGGCAATTCGTCTGGATGGCATTAAAATCCCACCTTTAATCATTTCTAAGGGCAAGAAGGAAAAGATTGAATGTGTTTTGAGCGTTTTTATTCTTGAAACTGAAAAAGCCTGGGCCACACAAGCAGTTATAAGGAAGTGGGTCGATTTAATGCTGCTGCTTGTTATGTGAGGGAGCCAAAGAGGTCTGCTAGTCTGGGATGCAGCCAGCACTCACCGCGCTAAAGACATGAAGACATTTCTTCACGAAAGAAAAATAGATCAGATAATGATTCCCACAGGAATGACAGCCTATCTCCAGACTCTTAATATTGCAATAAACAAGCCATTCAAAGACAATTGTGCATGGAAATTAATAACTACATTGAAAAATAGAATGGAGAGAAATCAGCGTGGAAACTTTGTGAAACCTAAATTGCAGGAAGTTGTGACTTGGGTGAAGAATTCATGGGAGAAAATCACTGACAGTTGCATTGCAAATGCACTGTGAGCAGGCTACCTTGACAAGAAGTACTCATTTAAAGACAGTGCTATTGCTAAACATGAGAGATTTGGTCCACTGATTCTGAAAGAAATGGAGTCACAAGAAATTCACCAGGAAATTCAGGAATTGGATTGTTATGATGTTCCAGAATATGATGACATGATTGTCATTGAATAAATGAGCAAATTCTTGATACTGTAGGATTCACAGTTTGTCTGGTTTGTGTTGACTACTACCGTACTACCGTACGGTAACAAATTTCCTTTATTTTCATTTAACAATAAATGTGTACCATATTCTTCTTCATGGAAAAATAAGACATCCCCTGAAAATAAGACCTAGCGCATCTTTGGGAACAAAAATTAATATAAGACCCTGTCTTATTTTCGGGGAAACAGGGTACTGTGGGAACTATATTCCAACAGCCAGGGTTGTGCCTTGCAGTGGCTCAGAGAAGCACCCAGGGGCTACCTGCCAGGGAAGAGGGCTCAGGAGGCTTGTGCACTGGATTGGTGCAACTCCAGTGACTGGAGGTTGGCATCCAAGGAGGGGGAAGTCCGAGTTTCTGCTGACAGGGCTTTGCACCCTTGGTTGGATACAAGCAAGCCTAATGGCAGTTCATAGAGGCACCAGGGAGTCGCCTGCTGGGGTAGCAATCTCAGGGGGCCTGCATGCTGAAACCACATGACCATAGTGTCTGTGGGTAGGCATCCAGAAGTGTAGAAGTCCAAATTTCAACTGCCAAAGCCATGCACCCTTATTTGGATACCAGTGTGCCCAGCTGGGGCTCAAGGAGGCACCCAGGAGCTGCCTGTAGGGGCAGTGGATTCAGCTGGCCTTCATGCTGGAAAGGGACAGCTGTGGTATCCAGAGATCAGCAGCTGGGGGGGGGGGGGGGGGGGGGAAGAGGGTAGGGATGTCTCAGTTTTTGCTACCTTGTGCCCTTGGTTGAATTTACGCATGCCCAGTAGGGGTTCACAAAAGCACCTAGGAGCTGCCTGTCTGGTGGTGGGGCTCAAGAGGCCTCCACACTGGAAAGGTGCGACTGTGATGTCCGGCCGTCAGCAGCTGTGGAGGAGGAAGACTCAGTTTTTTTCTGCTGGAGCCTTGCACCCTTGGTTGGATTTGTGAATGCCCAGGGGTGGCTCACTGAGGCACCCAGGAACCATTTTCCAGGTTGGTGCACTCAGAGAGGCCCTCACACTGAAGCTCCCTGACCGAGCTATCTGTGGTCAGGCAGCCAGAAGGGGGTGATATCTGAACTTCTACTGCCAGGGCTGTGTGCTCTTGTTTGGATATGAGCGTGCCAAGCAGGGGCTCACAGAAGCACCCCAAGAGCCACCTTTGGGGTGGTGAGCTCAGGAGGCCTGAGCACTGAAAAAGCACGACTATGGTGTCCAGAGGTAGGTAGTGGTGGAGTGAGAAGACTCAGTCTTTTCTGCTGGGGCCTTGCACCCTTGGTTGAATTTGTGCTCGCCCAGTGGCAGCTCAAAGAAGCTCCCGGGAAACGTTTGCCAGGGCAGTGCACTCAGAGAGTCCCTTGCGCTGAAGACATGTGACCGAGGTATCTATGGGCAGGCAGTCAGGAAGGTGGAATTCAAAATTTCTACTGCCGGAGCTCTGCGTCCTTGTTTAGACAAGAACGCACCCAGCAGAGGCTCACAGTGGCACCCAAGAGCAGTTTGTGGGGCGGTGGGTTCAGGAGGTGCAACTGAGATGTCTGGAGGTTGGCGGCTGGAAAGGGGGGAAGTCGCACTTACTGCTGCATGATTCGTGCACCCTTGGAGGTGGACGTCCTAGGATCTGCAGGTCTTTGGGCAGGGTAGCAGGATTTTGGCTGTAGTGGCTGCATGGGCAGTGTCCAAGGCCAGTCTGGGTGGTGGCGCTGATGAGTTCCTAAAAAAGGCTGCTCTCCCCTGCAAGATGGCATTGGCTCCGTGCCTGATCTCTGCAGCCTGGGGAGTGCCCACAGCAGTGGTAGGTACTCCCTGTCTAGGAAAGCCTGGTCTGCCAGAACCTGCTACTCCTTCTGGGTTTAACTATCCCTTACTCACTCACGCACACCTCACACTTCCATACACTCTCCTTTCACGCCCTCATTCACTTACACCCTCTTGCTCACCTCCTTCCTGCCAGCCACCACATTCTCCCCCTCTCTGAGTTCTTCTTTGTGGTTTCTAGTGCAAAATATGGTAAATTTTTAAATTAAAAAAGAATTTAATACTTACCAAGATTCTCATTAAAAAATATATAGATATTAGAAATTCTATAAACATCATCCTACATAATAAAGAGGTAATATGCAAAGTGACCATCACTGCAATACACAAGATGACTGTCCCCATGTGGTCAAAGATGGCCACCCCCATGTGGACACAAGATGGCCAGCAGGGGAGGGCAGTTCGGGGTGACCAAGCCTGCAGGGAAGGGCATTTAGGGGTGCCCAGGCCAGCATGGGAGGGCAGTTAAAGGTGACCAGGCCGATAGGGGGGTGGGCAGTTAGGGGCAATTGGGCTGGCAGGGGAGCAGTTAGGCATTGATCAGGCTGGCAAGGGAATGATTAGGCATCGATCAGGCTGGCAGGCAGAAGTGGTTAGGGGCATTCAGGCAGGCAGGCAGACTAACAGTTGGGAGGCTGCAGTCTGGACTTGTTAGACTTCCATCCTCTCTCTCTCTCTCTCTCTCTCACACACACACACACACACACACACACACACACACACACACGTATGGGATCTGGCCTAAACCGGCAGTCAGACATTCCCTGAGGGATCCCAGATTGGAGAGGGTACAGGCTGGGCTTAGGGACACACCCACCCCATGCACTAATTTCATGCACCAGACCTCTAGTAAATATATATTTATATAAAATATTTGAGTTTGTACATGTACTATTTTATTCTATAAACATGTGTTACCTAAATCTTATTTGCTAAGGATGAAAGTATATATAGACAGATTTGGCCATTGTCCTCAGCTTAGTTTCTAGCTGAAGAGGTTAACATGAACCATGGTTATTTAACACAAGCATACCAACTGCAGGGAAGGTGAAGAAGCATGAAGCTAGGGATGATTAGGGAAATCTTTTCCTAGGAAGGGTTTTTGAACTGAGTTCTGAAGGGCCAGTAGGGATTAAGTATTGGAAAGTTTGTCTGAGGGACCAGGGAGAGAGAAGTTTGGGGAACACATGCGTTAGATGAAGCAGCATCTCAGACTCTAAGCAGGAAGGAGCATTTCATGGTCAAGGATCTAGGAAGGCCAACTAGGCTGTAGGCCTGAAATGAATCATCCCACTAATCCCAATTCCATTCACTGAAAATTTTCTCTTTAAAACAGTAAAAACTAATGATACATGCTTTACAGGAATTCACACAGCTAGACACTGGCTGCAAGGCACAGCCCAGGATGTTCAGACTTTAGACTAAGTACTTACCCTATTCTGTAAGACCATCTACCTATAGTTGCTCCTTGAATTTCTTGTAATTTCTATCCCCCCCCCCCATTACTGTGCACAGGCAATTATTAGTTAGCATTAAATTAAATTCAGATAAATAGTACCTGCCTCAAGGAATGTGGAACACACTAAGTAAGTTGTGAGTGAAGGGGAAAGTGTCTAACCTATTGCATTATGTTCTATTTCTGTAAATACACTGAATTAGGGGGAGGATGAGGGACCAAGAGTGAAGGCTCTGTCCTCCTTTCAGTAATGATGACCAATACGACACCTGTAAAATCTCAATTAACAAGATGAGGCAGAGAGAAATGCTAATCAATTTAATCAAAGGGACTGATGGGACCTTGGTCTGTGTCCAAGATTAGCAAGATTAGCTCTCCAATAGTAGAGAGCTGGAATCTCATGTGTTTAGGCCTGAGAGTCACATTGCCCACTGACACATAAAATAATCTGGCACTGGTCCTACACTGGCAGGAGGTGTGCAGCTTTTAAAAGCCTGACATTTTAGAAATAGCAGCTCATAGTTGTACAGTCATAAATGCAGTCCCTATGAAGTATAAGGCCTCCATGGAGAGGGATCCATTCAAAAAGAAATCCAACTACTTAAGCCTGAAACCACATTTCAGGAAGTAAAGATTGTAAAATTAACCTCTTTTTTTCCTCTCTCCTAACAAAAAACAATCTAATATTAATATCACTGAATTGGTTAAAAATTGATCTTTTGGGTTTTTTTTCCTTTTGTTGGTGTTGTTGTTTTTAATGAAAGGGAGATACAATGAACAGCCTTTCCACCTGAGCTTCTGTGGGAGTATTTTTGTGGAGAGTGAATACATCAATCTTGCCCACATAATTATTGAGGGAGTAGGTAATATTTGATTGTAAAACCTTATTTCATGATGTATTTCATATTGAAATATTAAAGTTTCTAAGTGTGAATTACCAAGTTTAATGATGACTTTAAGGGTAACATGTCAAAAACAAGTATGAAAGGGAAATGAAGCCACACTGGAATATGAAACAGTAGCTGAAATGAATGACTTCCAGATATATGCAACTATCTGAATGAATATTAACAATGTAATAAGTGAAAAGAGTTCTGAAAGATTAGATACTGCATAATAAGACTCAAAACTTAAACACAATTCAAAATTCTCTATATACAATAAAATTTATAAAAATAGATTTCAGAGAAAGTTGAACATGAAACTCAGGATGATGGGCAATTTGGGTTGAGGAGGAAGACAGTGGGATGACTGTAAACAATATTCTTAGAAAAAGGTTGTTGCTAAAGTCCTAGTTGTTCTTTTGGATGGTTCTATCAGATATTTACTTAATTTTAAAAAAAGTAATGGCCTCAGTTCTTTCATTCATGCTCACAATAGTGAACTTAAATTTCTACTCTGTAGGGACAAGGAAGAAAGATGCCAGGGAGTTAAGAGAGGGACATTTCTGGCCCTGCCTAATCATTTTAAGTGTGCCTTTGGAGGGAGAGGAGACAAACAGGCCACCTGGAAGTGCCAGGGTAATGTGTATTATTTGGGGAGAACCAGGGGATCTCGGACTACCTGTTAACTTCCAATTAAGAAAAGCAACTTTGGGAATAAAGAAACAGAGCATTCAAAATTGTAAAGTGTTTTTGTTGTTGTTGTCTGTTTGTTTTTTATTTGTTTTACTTCTCAAAGCTGTGTGGTGCTTTTAAAAAATTAGGATTTGTTGATGAACATGATGCATGGCTGTGATAGAGGAAGTGAACTAGAATTGGACAATATTGAGAAAAGCCATTTAATAAAGGCTTGATTTGAATTTGTGTGTATGTGTGTTATATCCATGTTATTCAAAAATCTGGTTCTGACCTTCCAGCTGATGTTAAAGCCTTTCCCCACAACCTTCAACAATATTAATTGGGAACTTTCATGACAAAAAAAGAGTATATTTAGCCCATACTGAAAAGAAATACAAACCTAATTAGAATACAAGATGGACTGTGCTTGGTCTTTTGTACTTTTGAAAAGCTCTGCTTCCCATATAGTTCTTATAACAGCTCATTCAATATTGTTTTTTTGCTGTATCAGTCAGTGCTTTAACCATTAGCACTTTTTCCCTCAGCAGGGACTGTACAAATTTGAGGCTTGATGATGCCTGTGTTCAAGTATTATGCTTCCCAGGGATATGTGCATTTTACTAAGAAGTTTTTGAACAATGACCTTGCTCAATATAAAATTTAATAATGAAATATCAGCCATATTGCTAGTATGAAAGAGATAGTTGGAACAGGAATATTTGTCCAGTGCCTGCAGATAATCTATGAATATGCTGTTTATGTCTGAGGTCAGCCTGTAAACTGGCTTGAGAAGTAATATTTTAGCTGAGGTGTACTAAAGTAGTATTATGTGGAATGTGTAATTTTTATCTAAACCAACCTCAGAGCCACACTATTCAATAGGAAGGCAGGGAATGGGTGCATTGTTTTGGCAAGGATCCAGAGATAGATAGTCATAATTTATTCTGTTTCATCTCTGCTGTGGGTTCAACCAATCATGAAGTCAGCTCAATTTTCTTTGCTGATGGAGGGGAAAGTGATCTAAGTAACAAAACAAAAAAAACAAAACAAAACAAAACAAACAAAAAAAACCTAGAAAAAAATGGGTTATTTCGATAATACAGAGACTATGCTTTAAAAATAACTTTAAAATTACCCTATTCAGTCCTTTCAGAATTGAATTCTGGTTTTTCTCTCCTTTTAAGCCAGTTGGATATGGAGTTCAGCATCACTTTGTATAACGCAAAATGATAATAATAATGGCAAAAACACTAATAATATTTAACATTTATTGAATACCTATTTTGTGTCAGATATATAGCTAGAAAGAAGATCTAATTATTTCTACTTTATTTCTTCTATTTATAATATAAAAGCCTAAGTGACCATTATGACAGAACAACCTGAACAATCGGAATGACCAGTCGACCAGTTGCTATGATGTGCACTGACCAGGGGCAGATGCTCAATGCAGGAGCTGCTCCCTGCCTCCAGTGGTCAGTGTGCTCCCACAGGGGGAGTGCTGCTCAGTCAGAAGCCAGACTCATGGTTGGCAAGTGCAGTTGCAGTGGCAGGAGCCTCTCCTGACTCTGCAGCAGCCCCATTGAGTGGAGAGCCGCAGCAGCAGCAGGTGCAGTGAGCTGGAAGGAGCGTGAGTGGTGCAGTGCCCAGCTCCAGTTTGGGCTCCTCCATGAACGCATACTGCTTGGCACATTGCTACATTCCCTGAGGAGTCCCAGATTGTGGGAGGGTGCAGAGAGGGCTGAGGAACTGCTACACCCCCTATGCATGAATTTTGTGCACTGGACCTCTAGTATGCATATGCATTTCTTCTAGGATAAGAGCTACAAATTTACCCATATTAAAAAATTAAACACAATCATTTCATTAAATATCTACTTTTTACCACATACATAGTATATATTAATAGTAAAAATCAAATAACATTAAAAATTATAATAATGGAGCTTGAAAAAAAATTATATATCTCACAGTTTCTGAGGGTCAGGCATCTGGAAGCCACTGATCTGGTGGTTTTGGCTCAGGGTCTTCTATGAAATGACAGTTGTACAGCATCCTTTGAAGCTCTGACTGGGGCAAGACAATCTGATTCCAAGGGGCTCACTCAGAGGTCTGTTTGAAAGAAGTTTCAGTTCTTTGCTACATGGGCTATTCCACAGGACACTCTGAATGTCCTCAAGGCATGGCAGCTGGCTACCCCAGAGCTTGCACATAGACACAAATGTTCTTGGGTCATAAAAGATACTGTTACTTTTCTATAACATAATGTGGGCATAGCATTGCATAATTTTTGCTATATTCTATTTGTCACACAGACAAACAGTGATGGAGCAGTTATACAAGGGAGTGAATACCAGGAGGCAGGGTCATTGGAGTACCTATAAGAGGCTGAAATCACAGTTTGTAGCACCCTGTCTCTCTATGCCTCTTGCCTCAATTTCCCTTTCTTATCTCAGCCTATTTTATTACAATTTGATTTATTTTTTAAATTTCTTTATTGATTAAGGTATCACATATTTGTCCTCACCCCCTCATTCCCATCCCAAACCCCTCCCCATACATACTCTCACCCCTCTTTTGTCCATGACCACTGGTTAGGCTCATATACACGCACAAGTCCTTTGGTTGATCTCTCCCCCTTACCCCCACCCTCCCCTACCTTCCCTTCAGTTTGATCTATGTTTCCTTGTCTCCGAGTCTGTTCTTGTTCATCAGTCTATGTTGTTCATCATTTCCCCTAGATGAGTGAGATCATGTGATACTAGAAATACACTTGTAAGAACCAAAAATGAGATAAGCAATAATGGTTATGCTGAGAGGCAAATGAATCCGTCTGTAATGAGTTTTTTTCTGGGCCAACAGTTCTTTTGAATCCCAATTTCAATGTCAAACAGTTCTCTATGTGTAAATGTCAGCAATGATATTTCAGATCTGGATGGTGGACAAATGGTGGTATTGCAAATCTGACCTTCTCTGGTTTGGTCCTGGGCAACCTGCAGCAATGCACAGCTGCTGACTGCTAGTATGGTGAGGCATTATCAGTGTTTTCCATCTCTGGACTATTTCTCTTCTATCGATATCTTCATGGCTGGAGCAGTCCTGTCAATTCCTCTCGGTTGCAGAAATCCACATGGTCTTGGAGTTGTTTTCTGAAAATATACAAACATCTTCTCTACCAAAAGTTAATAAAGGAATATTTTCTATAAATTTGACTTGTGATCCTTTTTCATTTTTTGCCTAAACAATTTTCCTTTGGCTTGTTTTGACACCATGTATGTTTTACATGGGTATTTTGCTATTAGTATTACAAATGAAAGTTAATTTTCTAAAGTAAAAATTTTCTAGATGTAATTTACTTACAGGATATTTTTCCTTACATGATAATCTTCTACTATCCCCCCTTCTTTATTTAAATATTAGGAGAATTTGGAAATTTTATAATGTAGTCTTGATAGCTTTTACATTTTAATTTTTTGCACTAAAATATGACTGCTTTAGGTTCATTACATGTTACACAATTTTACCACTAAAATTTTTATTTAATACTTTAGGAATAATTTTTTGTCCAGTACAATTAATTTTTCTAGACTATTTGCTTATTTCAATTAGCCAATTTCAATTAGCCTAAAAACTTGACTACTATTTTACTGTCAAATTTAATACTCTAACAACAATCTTATTTTACCCTGTAAATATTAGTGGAAAGGATTATTTGCCTTTTTGAGTAGGCCCTGAGCATTCCTGAGGCTAGGCTGGATGTAGATATAAAAAACCCACTTCCTCACACCATGGGTACAAAGACAACTCAAACAAGTCTTGTTGCCATGAAAGGGCAGCTGCTATTGGCCAAGTCTCTGTCTGTTACCTGGGTCCCAATTTGAGCTGGGCATGGAAAGTTAAGCAGCCATTAAGGCAGGAGACCTCCCTCAGAAGGGGTGAGGGTTTAGGCCCCTGCAAAGTTAGGGGGGTGAGGGTCTTTGCCCCACCTCTGTTGACTCCCAAGTTCTCTCCTGATGGCCCCTCTGTGACTTTGCCTGTCTTAGGTTGTTCCTTCTCTGAGGAATCTTACCTGTCTCTGGCTAACCAGCCATTCTCTGGAGCCAAGTAGGGTGATGTTCTAAGATTCAGAAACAGCCTAAGTGCCCATCAGCAGATGAGTGGATTAAAAAACTATGGTACATTTACACAATGTAATACTACGTTGTGGTACAATTTTATTTAAATCAATTTATATCATTATGGTATGGAAGATAAAATTTTGAGATTTTACCTGTTTGAGAATATCTACCCTAACTCAGTTTGTCTGGGCATGAAAATAATTTTTTTCTATAGAATTTTAAATATATATAAAATTGCTTTTGGAACATTAAGTGTTCCTATTTCCAATTACATATTTTCCTATGGGCCTTTAGATTCTCTCCCTTGGATCCCTCCCTTCTTTTTTTCCTCCCTCTGTCTCTTCACCTCTCCCTTTTTTTCAACTATGTGGTAAACCCGTTTATTTAATTGGGGCAGATTAAATAAAGATCTTTTCTAAAATATCTTGTCCTCTTCATTCTTTTTTTTTTTTAAATATATTTTATTGATTTTTTTACAGAGAGGAAGGGAAAGAGATAGCGAGCTAGGAATGTTGATGAGAGAGAGACATCGACCAGCCGTCTCTTGCATATCCCCTACTGGGGATGTGCCCGCAACCGATGTACATGCCCCTGACTGGAATCGGACCTGGGACCCTTCAGTCTGCAGACCGAAGCTCTACCACTGAGCCAAACCGGTTTCAGTGTCCTATTCATTCTTAATTCAGTGCCTCACACAGATGCTCTGGTCTAGGGAGATTGTTGGTATTCTTGTGGTTGTAAGTGGTAGAAGTGGATTTTGGCTGTACAAAGTCTCCTTATTTAGATTTTTAAGGATCCCACTTCAGTCATATCCCAAACACTACCTTCTCTAATATGCACATTTCAATGGATGTGTGCCTAGTTTGTATCTTGTAATTTTCATGTAGGCCTTTAGATTTTTGCTTTCTAAAAGTGAGATAATACTCTATTCTTTCCCTTCCCAAAATTGTCTAGCCTTTCTTACTGTGTGTGTTAGTTTGAGATCATCTAAGCAGCAGACACCAAGGTGGGTTTAGATGCATCTGAAATATATTGATCCTTGTAGGAAATGCATGTGAGGAACAATGAGGGGCTTGAGGGAGGCTGGGAGAGCTAGATAGAACATTTTACAGGTGTGATACTTTTGAAGGAGAGAGAGAAGCAAGGAAGGTTGAGTGGAAGAGTTTAGACAGCAATGAAGGTTTTAGTAAGTTCAGTGAATTTGATGGGATCGATCCAGCCAAAATCACTCTTCAGAGAAGCCCTGCATCTCCCAGGACCTGACCTGCATCAGTATTCCTGCAAAGCTCACATCGGAGCCAGGAGTAGCTAACTGGGAAATGTGGCCTCTGAGGAAAGGCAGTGATAGATTTCAGAGTGCACAGCTGAGCTGTTGGTGATTTATGCTCCCACAGTAGGGACATGTGTTTTTATGGCCACAATACTGCCACTCTTCTGTTCACTCTATCCTTGTGGTTTAAATAAAAAATATATATGTATATGTATATGTATCAGCACAGGATACCTATGTAACACTTTAAAAATTAGGATTTATTAGGCAGAAATGATTTATAGCCGACAGAGGGCATGGACAATTATAATAACTGTAGTTGTGTTGTTCCCACTTTATAGATGAGGAAATTAAGTGCATAGAAGTGAGGCAAATGTCTCAAGGTCACACAGCACATTAGTGATAGAACTAAGACTGAGTCTAGGGAGTCTGACAAAATAGCCCATATGTTTTCTATTATAATATGCTATTCCCATTCCCATAGCATAGTTTTGTTATGTAACATGTTTGCTCATCCAAGGTCAAAGGTAAACTTGATTAATGTATCTGAGACATTTTGGGACTCTCTGAATATCTAATATTTTCATAATAAGATTTTATTTGTGGAACATTAAGCTTTCTAAGAAGGTAGTATTTCTTCAGTATTGTTATATAACAAATTTCCCTGAATATTATTGTCTTAAAACAACATTAAATAGTTATTTTATCTTATGGTTTTTGAATTTTAGTTAGTGCACATCAGAGATAACTTCTTTCATCTCTATGATATGGAGTATCCGCTGGAAGAATCCAAGTCTGAGGGCTTGAATCATGTGAACAGACATATTCTCTCAGGTCTGACTATTGATATTGGCTGGAGGCTTAGATTACAGTGTTGCCGAACACACATATGTGGGGATTCTCTGTGTGGCCTAGTCTTCCCATATGAGGTGGCTAGTTTCTAGGACAAGCCTCCCGAGGGATAGAGATGGAAGCCATTTTGCCATTTTTACCTCTCCTTCAGAATTACAAAGCATTATTTCTGTAACATTGTATTGGTCAATTCAATTATAAAATTCCACCTATTTTTAATGTTTAAGAGGAGAAAAATAAAACTCACCTCATGATGTAAATGTGTCAATATGACATGGTAGGAAGAGCAGGCTAGATAGGATATCTCTATCTATCATCTATCATCATCATCTATCTATCATCATCCATCCACCCATCTACTTATCTTTCTTTGGATGGCTTTCTTTGGAAAATGAATCCTGCTAAATATACCCACATGAAAAACAATTGGAAACGGTAAGATCTAATTTTACTTGCTGGAGAATGCAATGTAAATTTCTTAGTTTAATATACTAGTACTCATCAATTCTAGTAACATTTAATGAATACTCTAAAAATAAAGAGAGAAAAAAAACAATTCATGGACATGGACAAGAGTTGATTGGCAGGGGTGAAGGGAAGTGCATGAGGGTATAAGGTGTTAAATGGTGATGGAAAGAGACTTGGGATGATGAACACACAATACAGTGAACAGATGATGTGTTGTGGAATTATGCACCTGAAACCTGTATAATTTTGTTAGACCATGTCACCCAAATAAATTTAATAAAAAGTAACAAAGAAAAAAAAATAAATAAATAAGTAAATAAAAAAAAATAGAGAAGACATCAAGGAAAACAATCTTTTGTTAAAACCTGCCTACTAGGTACAGTTTCTCTTGACCTGTCCCTCTGTTTTGTCTCTATAGTCTATGATGCTAAGGTTAAAGAGCATTAAGCTTTGGAGTCATACAGGATGAGCTTTAAAGCTAAAATTGTCATAGTTTTTATCTTTTTACCTTGGGCAAGTAATTTAATTTCTCTAGGCCCCAGTTTCCTCCACTATGAAATAAATAATGACTAGCTTATAGAAAGATTGCACAAATTAAATGACACAATACATCTATCTATATAAAAGCCTAATATGCAAATTGTCCCTGTGGGAGTTTGAATGGGAGACCAATCACTTGCTATGATGTGTGCTGACCACCAGGAGGTGGCACAGAACAAAGGAATACCCTGGCCAGCAGCTGGGGAAGGGAGGTCCTGGCTAATCTGCCCTAATTGCCAGCTAGGCCTAGAGACACTACCCATGCACGAATTTCATGCACTGGGCCTCTAGTATATATATATATATATATATATATATATATATATTGGGTCGGCAAGTAAGTAATTACGGATTTTTTAAAGAAAATCAAAGACAATTTTTTCATGGAACTAAATAACTTTATTCTGTAATGTATTGCCCATTTTGATCAATGACCTTTTGCCATCTTTCAGGCAGCATCATAATCCCACGTTCAAAAAACTTCTGGTTTTTATTAGCAAAAAACTGAATCAGGTACGATTTGACATCATCATCATTATTGAAATTTTTACCATTCAAGGAGTTTTGTAAAGATCGAAACAAAAAGTAATCAGATGGTGCAAGGTCAGGACTATATGGTGGATGTGGCAAAACATCCCAACCAAGCTCCATTAATTTTTGCCGAGTGACCAAAGATGTGTGTGGCCTTGCATTGTCATGATGGAATACAACACCTTTTCGATTTGTCAATTTGGGCCGCTTTTCTTCAACTGCATTGTTTAATTTCATTAGTTGTTCAATGTAGACATCAGAATTGATCGTTCGGTTGGGTGGTAAGAGTTCAAAGTAGACAATTCCTTTGTAATCCCACCAAACTGATAACAAAACCTTCTTTTGATGAATATCAGCTTTTGATGTTGTTTGAGTTGGTTCACCTGGCTTGCTCCACGATCTTTTCCGCTTGATATTGTTGTAAACAACCCATTTTTCATCGCCAGTTATCAGTCGTTTTAAAAATGGATCATTTTCATTACGTTTCTTTAGCAAATCGCAGCTGCTAATGTGTTGCGTTAACTGTGATTCTTTCAGTTCGTGAGGAACCCATGTATCGAGTTTTTGAACATAGCCAAGTTGTTTTAAGTGATTTTCAATGCATGTATGTGATACATGAAGCTTCTCTGCAATCTCACGTGTTGTACTGTGACAGTCTGAATTGATTATTGCTTTGATTAGGGCGTCATCAACTTCAACTGGACGACCAGAGCGTTTTTCATCTTTGAGTGAAAAATCACCAGAACGAAATTTGGCAAACCAATTTTGACACTGCCGTTCTTTTAAGGCTTCGTCACCATAAACAGCACATAACTTTTTATGAGCTTGCGATGCGTTTTTCCCTTTGTGGAAATAAAAAATCAAAATATGACGAAAATGTTCCTTTTGATTTTCCATTTTTCAACGAATGCCAAACGAAAACTACAAAACAGATCAAAAAACTTTTTTTACTGATTAACAGCTGAATAGCCAACTATCAAATAACAAAATGTGTTTTACATTTTTACTACGTCTGCAAACCTAAAAATTCAACTGAAGCCATATATGTGTGAAACCCGCAATTACTTACCTGCCGACCCAATATATATATGCCTAAGCAACTGTTATGACTGAACAACGAAAATAACCAGTTGACCAGTCGCTATGGTACACCCTGACCACCAGGGGGCAGACACTCAATGCAGGAGCTGCCCTCTGGTGATCAGTGGACTCCCATAGCCAACCTACCACTGCCCCCTCCTCCAGCTCACCTGGCCCCCCAGATTGGTCCCGATGGAGGGACCAGCTGGCCAACCTTCTGCAGTCTCTCCCCCCTGCCAGCCAGCTCCCCGATAAACCTTGATCGCCAGTCAGGCTGAAGGACCCCACCTGTGCACAAATTTGTGCATTGGGCCTCTAGTAAAAAGATAAGTCATTGCTATTTTTGCCTCCATTTTGAAACAAACAGGTCTTTGGAAAAACACTCCTGTTTGGATCCATAAGGTAAAACACTTTTTTCAAGCTATAATTCTCTTGTCAACATAGATTAAAAATAGGTTATGATAAAATATCTTATTTAAAAGATAAAAATATCTATTGGCTTGCATTTTATTTATATAATTTGAAGTATAAACATTTGAAAATAACCCAGAAATAATGCCCAGTATTCTGCATTGTGGAACACTAAAAAACAAAAAACAAAACACATAACTTAAAAAAAAATTCAGTTCCCATTATAAGGCAGGCATTGGGCTAGGGGCTGACAAAAAATCAGCAGACAAGAGAAATGCCCTAGCCCAGTGTTGGCAAACTCATTAGACAATGGAGGGGCAAATTGCGACTCTCAAGCTGCATGTGGCTCATGAGCCGCAGTTTGCTGACCACTGCCCTAGCCTAACTAGTGTAGCTTAATTGATTGAGTGTCATCCCATGGATCCCTGGTGTGATTTCCAGTCAGATCACGTGCCTGGGTTGTGGGTTCAATCCCCAGTAGGAGGCATGCAGGAAGCAACCGATTGATGTGTCTCTCTCATTGATGTTTCTGTCTCTTTCTCCCTCTCTTTTCCTCTCTGTCTAAAAGTTAATAAAAGGCCAAAACTGGTTTGGCTCAGTGGTAGAGCATCGGTCTGCGGACTGAAAGGTCCCAGGTTCGATTCCGGTCAAGGGCATTTACATTGGTTGCGGGCACATCCCCTGTGAGGGGTGTGCAAGAGGCAGCTGGTGGATGTTTCTCTCTCATTGATGTTTCTAGCTCTCTATCTCTATCCCTTCCTCTCTGTAAAAAATCAATAAAATATATTTTAAAATAATAATAATAAAATAAAATAAAAGTCAATAAAAGCATTAAAAAGAGAGAGGTAGATGCCCTAATAAACACATAACAAAATAATATATTCATTGAACATTTTTGTTGTATTAGATGCTGTTCTGCCACAATTTCTAACATCTGGAGGATACTTCTATTCCCCATACTTCTTCCTTTAATAACTTTATTGTTTCACATGTTCCTTCCACTTGGGATCATCTAGGCTTTGCTTTTCCTTTAATTTATTTTAGAACCTTTGAAAGAGTTGAAGAACAGCTGTCTCACTGGAAACCACAGCAAGTTTGAGTCATAGATTGGGCAATATATAACAGATGCCTGTTTAACCTCTATTGAATTTAAAATACATTGAGTTTTAAGGGATTTCTGAAGGAAGTTTGAATCATAGAACAAGACATTCCTTCCACTAAAACTCAAATACTTCTCACTTTATTTTTCTGCTAGCCTCCTGTCTTTTTGTTGTTGTTGTTTGTTTGTTTGTTTTCTTCAGGAGACATAAAATGACTCCAGGTGAGGAAGACTCAGAGAACAATTTCATCTTTGGCATGCCAAGCTGTGCTCAAGGATGCTTACCACTACATTTTTTTAAATATATTTTATTGATATTTTACAGAGAGAAGGAAGGGAGAGAGATAGAGAGCTAGAATTGTTGATGAGAGAGAAACATCCATCAGCTGCCTCTTGCACACCCTCCACCGGGGATGTGCCTGCAACCAATGTACATGCCCTTGACCGAAATCTAACCCGGGACCCTTCAGTCCGCAGACTGATGCTCTACCACTGAGCCAAACCGGTTTCGGCAACATTCTTTAATCCCTCTTTAATTCCAATGCTTGGAGTAGCAAGGGAGAGAGAGTGTTAGTGTCAGAGATTTATTGTGCCCTAATTATGCATCATTTTTGCAAAATAATGCAGTGTTCCTAGGTGTTAATGTTTTACATGACAGTTTTTTTTTCTCTACACCTGTTTTTGCACTTCCTTCATCTCTGTGTTGCCTTTTAACTATATTATTTAATCATCAAAGGAGAATATAAAGCTCTTCCATGCAGTAGATGGAATCATAGAGGGGAGTTGCTAGAAACCATGCCACTTAAGAAGAGAAAACGGACTAAGAACTTACATTATTCCATGACTGTCATATTACATGCATTGTGTCATTTAGGGGTTTTGTGGAACTGGGGATATATTTTATACTTCAAGGTATAACACAGCTTTAAGTGTATTTTCTACTGTGTTTATTTTTAATGCAGGTGAACTAAATCATGTTCAATATTTTATTACTTCCTTTTTGAATGTCCTTTACTTCAGTAAAATTTATTTTGATTGGGATAACAACAACAAAAAAGAAATATTCATAGTCTATCATTAGGTAAATTAACAAAGGCCCAGCAAAAATATTTGCTTTCCACATCATGTATTTCCCATTTACAAGTGTATTGTGTCAAAAGCTGCAGACTGAAAATGTTGGCCCCACTTTAATTACAATAAAACACAGATTTGAAGTGGATAATCCTCAACAATACTGATAGATGTTTATCTTTTGAAATCATTTCTAAATTATCTGATAATTTTTTCTATTTTATTTTTGGTTCAAGTATTTACATCAACATTTTTTAAAGCATACCTGGGTGGAAGGAGGACACACACACACAAAAAAAAATACCCACTAATGAGGAAACCAACAAAAAAAAGGATGGTCAGAGCTGTGTAGGTTATTTAACTTCTCTTTATATATCTATAAAACATGGATTATTCAGAATAAATTTAGAATAATATGTCTGGCGTACAGTAGGTGCTTACATATGCTTAGTTCTCCATCATTCTTAATCTCTCATCCCTTTGGTAGTTACACATTGATTGGATTCAACTTATACTGAGAAGTCAAATGATGGTTTATTAAACGGATTGATTTTGCTACACCTAGTTTTCATTAAGTTGACTGATAGGTTTGCTGTACATGTCAAAAAAGTCACTCCAAAGAGATAATTCAGCTTATTTATTTAAAAATTTTTATTAAGTAATATTTTATTCAAGGTATCATGGGGCTCTCCTGAAGATTGCAGAAATAAATAAAACACAAAGAAATAAGGTCAAGAAGCATGAGTTCACAGGAGGACAAATATCTATAAGTCAGGTTAAATAAAATGCTACTATTAAGATGTGCAATGCCATAGGAAGTTCAGCAAAAGAAGAGAGTATGTTACATCACAATAGAAAATGTCAAGTTGCAATTTATTCTGGCATTGAAGATTTAAATGGATGGAGACAAAGTGATAATTGAAGCAGATTGAGCAGCATGAGCAATGCCCATAGAGAACCTAATAATTGTGGGGCCAGTTTAGATAGCAGTTAATAATTTTTATTTTATTTTATTTATTTTTCAATATTTATTGTTGAAAGTATTACATATCTTCCTGAATGAAAAGAAGATAGATACAGAGGCAGTAAAGCATTGAACAGACTGTCAAATTACAGTGGGAAGACTGGGGAGTGTTGCGGGGGGGGAAGAGATCAATTGAAGGACTTGTATGCATACATATAAGCACGGCCAATGGACACAAGACACTGGGGGTGGGGGGTGAGGGCATGTGACAGGGGGTAGGGGAGACTTGGTCAAAGTGAAAAAAAGGTCTAAGTGAAAAAAAGGAGGTATATGTACTATTATTTGTAATACTTTAAACAATAAAATAAGTAAATAAATTAATTTTTAAAAATAGAAGTGTACCTTAATTTCCACATTTTTTAATTTTCTAAATTAATTTTATCATTTTAAAAAAAAAATCATTTCATTATAGTCAGATATTACATTTTGTATAATTTTAATTCTTTTAAGTATGTTAATATTTCTTTTAAGGCCAGTTTATAGTCTCTACTGAAAAATATTATATACATACTAGAAAATAATTTGCATTCTATTGTTTTTGGTGAAGTGTTTTACAAGTATTGGTTCAATCTAAATGGTTTATAATGTTGTTCAAGACTTTGGTTTTCTTTCAACTAGTTCTATTCTTTTTGTTATTTCTTTATTGTTGTAAGTATTACAGATGTCTCTTTTTACCTCTAGTTCTATTCTTTATTGAAACTGGCTATAGTAGTCTTCAGTTTTTATTATTTATGAGCTATTTTCCTTGTAATCCTGTCAGTTTTTCTTTATGTATTTTGGGGCTTTGTTTTTATGTGCATATCTACATTATAATCTAATTATAAAAGGCCAGGGGCCATCATGACCTAAATGACCAGACAGACAACCAGGAAGTATGGAGCACCTCTTGGTCCCTCCCTCGAGGCCCATGGGCTCCTATCACAGCAAAGCTGGTGGCTGGTGGGCAGGGCAGCAGAAGATGGGCAGGGTGAGGCAGTTGCAGCAAGGTCATTAGCCTCCAGCCTGTGCCAGGCCAGAGAACAAACAACCTTGCTGCTGCCATGGTGGCTGTGGATCAAGCCCAGAGAGAGGCCCAGAAAGAGAGAAACACAAGGCCTGATCTGCAGCTGCCATGGAAGCTGCGAATCATACCTGGAGATAGGCCTGGAGAGAGGCCCAGAGATTGGTCTGGAGATGCTGACTGGCATAAAAAGCAACCAATCAGAACCAAATCTGGGTGAACTATGAAGGCAGAATCTAAGGTTCCCATTGAGGAGGGGTTTTAAGGGCAATGGCTGTTTGCTATAAGGTATAAAAAAGTGGTTCAATTTTTAAATAACTGGATTGATTGTATAGTGCATATGGCTGATTATCAGTCCAGATATAGGGATTATGTATTTTTGTCTGCCAAGAGCATCTCCTCCTGATGAAAAAGACTTCCTACCCTGCCCCCCATTTAAGAAATCCTATTCTATACTAATACAAGGGCAATATGCTGATTAGACTGGGTTGACCGGCCATCTTACAAATGTCTGACTTCCTTCCAGACAAAGCCATTGTGATGGGGGCCGAGGCAGTAGCAGTTAAGGGGCCATCAGGCTGGCAGGGGTTAGGAGCAATCAGACCAGCAGGGAAGGGTCGTTGGGGGTGAACTGGCCAGCAGGGGAGAGCAGTAAGGGGCAATCAGGCAGACAGGGGAGCAGTTAGGTGTAATCAGGCAGGCAGGCAGAGGCATTTAGGGTCCATCAAGCAGGCAGGCAGAGGGGTTAGGGGCACTCGGGCAGGCAGGCAAGAGAGTGGTTAGAAACCAGCTATCCTAGATTGCAAGAGGGATGTCTAAACTGGCAGTCAGACATCCCCCAAGGGGTCCCTGATTGTAGAGGGTGCAGGCTGGGCTTAGGGGACCCCCATGCATGAATTTCATGTACTGGGCCCTAGTCATGTTTATAATTATTATATTTTCTTGATGGATTGTCACTTTATCGTTATAACTAGAAGCCTAGTGTACTAGCACTTGTGTGTGTGTGTGTGGGCAGGGAAGGGGGGTGTCCTTCAGCCCAGCCTGCACCCTTTAACAGTCTGGGAGTCCTTGAGAAATGTCCGACTGACGGCTTAGGGACGTGCCTAAGCCATCAGTCAGACATCCTTAGTGCTGCTGCAGAGGTGGGAGAGGCTCCCGCCAGCAGCTGCTGTGCTCACCAGCCATCAGCCTGGCTTGTGGCTGAGCAATGCTTCCCTTGTGGGAGAGTGCATCATAGCAACCGGTTGTTCTGCCATTTGGTAGATTTGCATATTACTATTTTATTATATAGGTTATGTCCCTCTTTATCTCTGATAACATTCAGAGCACATCAATTCCTTTATGTCATTACTTCAACATTATATAACAAATCATTATAGAAAACACACAAGACAAAAGCCTTTTATACTTAATTTCCTATTCAATCACCAACTTTTCTTGGACTTTTAAAGTGATGAAAATAAAACTCATTTCAAATAACAGCACCTTTAACGCCATATACGTTGGTAATGAAGTGAACAGGCCAGCTTTAAGCCTCATGTTTCCCAGGTTTTAGCTGAAATACCCCTCACTCGCTTCTTAGCGTTTTATCAGTCTTATTTGAGGCTATTTTGTCTTCCTGAGCATAAACGGAGCACAATGTTAAACTAATGAATGATCTAGTCTAAGAAGATGGCCTAAGTGACACGAGTGGAAACAGAGCATCTGTGAACACAGGTGAGCCCCTCTTATCCCTGAGCTGGGCCGAGCCCACAGTCACTTTTTCTCTGAGGCTAAAGTCTGTGGTTTGATCTTCTTAGCAACTTCCAGGCGGAAACAGGGTTTACTTTATCTCCAATTCTGCTTTTCGGTGCTCAAGAAGAATGCCCTGCTTTCCTGATCCCACCACAAAAACGCCTCTGGGGATGAAGCCTTCGCCTTCCAGGTTTCCAGAGAAGCCTCCCTCCGGGCCAGGAAGAATCTGATCTGGACGCCCAGCCAGACGCAGCCATGAACACCATTTTCCGTCGTTGGGAGCCCTGGAACTTTTTCTTTATTATACATTCATGAAGATTTTCCCCTTGAAAGAAGGCTGGAAGCCCTCCACTTTGGTCCCAACTTGCTCCTTCAACATTGCATAGAGGGGCACGCCCAGCTCAAGCAACCTGGGCTTCAGGGAGGACAGGTCCGTAGCCTCCTCTCAACAGGGGAAGCAGCCTGGCCTTTGCACAACCATGGTCACAGCGCCATTCTTCTCCCAGAGCTCCTTTGCTTAGAACATTCTTGGTTCCTTCTCCAGTGTTTTAAGCTCTATTTCCTCCAGGTATTCCAGGGTTGCTCGCTGGGGCTTGGGCAAAAATATGTCTGTGTTGGCCAGGAGCAATGCCAGGGCAGCAGCCCCTGGGGCCCTGCACTGGTGGACCACATCCCCAAGGTGAAGAAACTTGGATCCTGCGTGGAGGTGGAGCCACCTGGGCGGAGGCAGAGCCACCTGGGCAGAGGAGGAGCCACCTGGGCGGGGGCGGGGCCATCTGGGCGGGGGCAGAGCCATCTGGGGGAAGGTCACGGGCCTTGCAGAGCCCTGCTTGGAAAGGTCCTGAATGCACTCCCTTCCCGCCTGCATTTCAGGTGACATTTTAAGTGTATTTTTTCTGATGTTCTTAGAGCCACAGCAGCTTTCTTATGGTTGCTGTTTCTGTAATATATTTTTTACATCTCTTCACTTTCAACCTATGTTTATCTTTGAATCTTAAGTGTGTGTTCCATGGGCAGCATATATATATGGATCTTGTTTTATATCCAGTCTGACAGTCTCTGCCTTTTGATTGGCTTTACAATACAATGACAGTTAATACTATTATTGATATAGCTGGGTGGATTTATGTCTGTTGTTTTAATTTTGCTTTCCATAAATCTCATATATTTTTATTCTTGTATTCTTCCTTTATTTCTCTATTATCACTTTGTATTGAGTACTTTCTAAGATGTTCAATTTTAATTTGTTAGTATATTGTTTTTCTTTTAATTTGATGTTTTCCTCTGTACTTTTTGTGTTATTTTCTTAGCTTGCTCTAGGACTTATCATATATACCCTCCTTATCAGAACATATTTCAACTTATACTATTTCTGGTGATACAAAGGAAAGTACTTTTATACAGCACTGTTCCTTCCTCCCCATTATTGTGTTATTATCATTGTACACTTTATATTTATACATGTTTCAAAAAAAAACACCTATTGTTATAATAATTATTTCTTTTAATTTTATTTTAACAAAGAAATTTAAGAGAAAAGGAGAACTTGTTGCTAAGCTAACACTTTTACTTGCCATTTCTGGCTATATTTATTTGTTTATTTGAATTCAAGTTGTTATCCGATGCCATTTTCTTCCTCCAATGCATCTGTGCTCTTCCTCCCTCTTTTTGTTTATTTGTTCAGAGACTCTGCCTATTTTTATGAGGTATATTTCCCCCCACAGTTGGAGCCTCTGATATCTCTGTTCAGAGGGGAAACCTTGCCCATGCATAGCCACAGTGGGTGATAGTTCTTTAGCAGGGTTCTTATTGACTGTCTCTTGATTTGATCACTCTTATTAGGCTAGCTGCCTCTATGGGCATCATGCTCAGCTGTTAAGCTCTACTAATTGCTGTCTGATTAAAATATTGTATCCATAATGCCCTGGGGCATAGATCAATTCATAGTCTGATCCAATTAAACCCAAGGTTTTTGCTGGTTTCATTTTGAAGGCCAGTCTGAGATAATGTATGACTCTGGGAGGACACTTCTTAGTTGTGCTTTCTCTGGTTCTCACTGGTAAACTACCTGGCCTGTTGTTTGCCAGCCTCTCTTTCCTTACTCACCACCAGATTCTCCATCGTTTAATGAGAGCACTTTTAGGCTTTCCCTTCCCCACACTGTTTCAAATACAGTCAGTTCATCCGGGGAGAGTTTCAGAGCTCTCTGTTCTTATGGCCCTCCTCCACTCTGGGTAAAATCTCTGAGCCACTGCTCCAGAGCTATGTGTGGGACAGTGTCCTCCTTTCCCCAGAGTGACAGTCCTCCTTTTTGAGCAGCCCATGGGCGAGGTGGTAGCCTTGGGCCTTCTTGGCTTGCTTCCCTTATACTGAACCTCTGTTCTACTAGTGAGCTGGGCCCTCTGTATTCTCTCTTACACATGAGGTACTGTGTCTGACCTATAAGAAGTAATTAGGTGGGCAAAGGGAGCCCCAAATCCTTTGGCTGTACTTGTCTGGAATTTAGTCCCAGTAACACAGAGCCTGGGGTAATGAGAAATGCTGCCTGCCCATCCCGTGAAAATAATGTAGCCTTTCACCTGAGCTTGGGAGTCTGAGAGCACCATCTTCTTGGCTACACCTGTCAAGTTTGGAGCTTTCATCATGCTGACTGGGGCCAGGACTATTCTTCCTGAGATTTAATATATTCTCTTGGATGTATGTTGTTGTTGTTTTTTGAATATATTTTATTGATTTTTTACAGAGAGGAAGAGAGAGGGATAGAGAGTTAGAAACATCGAAGAGAGAGAAACACTGACCAGCTGCCTCTTGCACACCCCCTACTGGGGGTGTGCCCGCAACCAAGATACATGCCCTTGACCAGATCGAACCTGGGACCTTTCAGTCCACAGGCCGATGCTCTATCCACTGAGCCAAACTGGTTTCGGCGGATGTATGTTTTTTAATTTGCTGTGTGCCTTTGAAATAACTTTTGGAGACCTCAAACTTTTAAAAAATATACCTTTCATCAACTATAGTTGTTTCTTTCAAGCTGGTCCATGGAGCACTTCCTACTACCAATCAGGAAGTAATCGATTGCAGGAATTTTTAAATTTCTCTGAAAATTTTATGCTCAATCAGATAGCCACAGAAAATGCCTTCTTTCTTTAGGACACATGCTGCTACAATTTTAGCACGTGCTCAACGGTCTGTCTATTCTGGCTCTGTCAGTGACAATGCCAAGGTGGTTTATCTATGGACAACACTGTATGACATGTTTACTGTATTATTAATAGATTCAAGGAATGATCTTTTCATCAACTAAATTGTTGAAGAGAGCCTAAGATTGCTAGGTCTTAGGAAAAACCCAAATTTTCCTTTTGGGGGAATTTATTTTTTTACAACCTAGGTTGAGTGTTGGTGAATGAGTAGGAATGACACAGAGGAAGTTTGGCGTTGTGTAGGGGAGATAAAGAGGAACAAGAGATCATGTCTAACCAGAGAGAAAGCAGAGGAGTCACAGTATGTCTCAGAAAGTACATGAACTTGAGCAATTATAAGAAACTTACTATGGTTGGGGCACAAACTGGGTTGCAGAAAGTAGCAAGGCATTTGATTATAGATGTAGGAAAGGCTGGAGCTTGAAGTCCATTTATGTCAGGCTTAGCAGCTCAGTTAAACAGAAAAATGGCATTATGCTTCAGTCATGAGAAGAGTTGGATTGCAGTCCATTTCTTAACATCTTTCCCTATGGGTCACACTTTGGTTTGATCTGGATTGAACTTTTTGTTCTTGAAGAAACATTGTTAGGATGCATGTAAAGTGAAATGTAGTATTTCTGAAAGTGATTTTTAAAAAAAGTATCTATAGTAGAGCTGGAGGGCATGAGTGGATCCCAAGGCATCTTTTATTCCCCTGGCATCATATAAAACAGGTGAATTATTACCAAACCTAGGATAACTTGATATCTAATTCATAGCTGGCACTGCATAACCGGAACCTATCAAAGAAAAGAACACTGTCAAAACAGCCACAGCTCTATTATGTTGTCCACTCTAGCCAGGACACACACACGATTGGATTAGAAACCTCTCCAGCCTAGCTGAGTTGAAATTGGATAGAACCAAAATAGAATCATAAGGCTTTGAGTCTTTTGGGTATGACAGAAAACCACCCTGGGGACCAGATGATATCCACATTTTATATTTTATTGGGCTGTTCATTTTCAGAGTAAAGAGGATTCAGTAAATTGTTTATTCATGTTTAATTTTGTGACTTGTTCCTTCAGCCCTTTACTCTCGCAGTTGCATTTACATAATTATAATGAAAACATATTTATTTCTGATCATTTTAAGCAATTAAAAGATGGTTCTCTCTGGGGCCCATGTCAGGCAGGCACACATGGGATCAGTAGATATATTTTCAATATCTTGTCTTGGCTGGAACTGAAAAATGTAAGTGTATCACAGACCTTCTCATGGTCTCTACTTTGAACAGATACAACCTGGCACAGATTCTGTCACATAAAAAGACTGGGAATTCTTTTTCTTAACCATATTGAAACTAGTTGACTTCTGTACCTATTCTATAGCTGATGTTTTTTGAAAGAGTAAACTTTTGATGAATAAAGAAATTCCCAGTCCTTTCTTCTAATCCCTTATCTCCATAGAGTTGATAGTCCATCTCTAGAGACTTCCATGACAACCTTAATCCCACATTATCGATGAGTTAAATTTATGTTTCTTAATAATCAGAAAAGTGAATTATTTAATAAAGAATTAGGAAACATAGAAATTGGGAATTTCTTCTAAGAAATAGTAAGGATATTTTGAAATCAGTACCTTTGTATTGGAAATTTTTTTTTTCATGATGATTTTAAACCTTTTAAAATGTATATTTTATAAGAAAATAATTTTAAAGTATTTGGGAAGTACAGAAAATACAAAGAACAAAATTAAAATTATGTATGTTTCTATTTTTCAATCATAATTTTTATTAACATCAGGTACATCTTTTTAAAAATATATATATTTTTATTGATTCCAGAGAAGGGAAAGGGAGAGATAGAAACATCAATGATAAGAGAGAATCATTGATAGGCTGCTTTTTGCACACACCCTACTGAGAACTGAGCCTGCAACCCAAATATGTGCCCAGACTGGAAATCAAATCGTGACTTTCTGGTTTATGGGTTAATGCTCAAATACTAGGCCACACCAGCCGGGCATGTTAGGTATATCTCTTTCCTCTATAGCACATGTGTCAAACACAAGGCCCGCGGGCCAAATCCGTCCCGCCAAGCCTTGCAATGTGGCCCGCACCACTCTGTCATCACTGTACTCCGCTGCATTTCCATCACAATGACATTTATGACTGTTCAGTAAACCATTCAGCCCGCGATTTAGGCTGGATTTTAGATTTTGGCCCCTTCTCTGATTGAGTTCGACACCCCTAGGATTTAAAAAAAAATCATATTTTTTTCTTAACATTATTATTTGTACATTTTCACGTTATCAAAAAATTTTAAAATATGTTTATTTCTTCTGTTTATTAAACGTTTAGTTTCAAATTTTCTCTAAACTGAATAATGATATAAGAATCTTTATGTATCCATATACATTTGTCCTTTTAATATTATTTTCTATGATATTAATAGAAAACATCACTCAATCACAAGATTTGAAATTAACTAAGGTAGCCAAATACCTAGCAACCATATTTCCTTATATTATTAATTGATCATGATGTTTTATGTTTTTTTTTTTCATACTGAACCTGGTCAAAACTTCAATATACCTTATTTTTTCAATATATTGGTATACTTGTATTTGAGACATTCATACAATTTGAAACCTTTTTCATCTAAAAAATCATCTCTGATTTTAGCCAGTTCAATTTTTCAAATTCTTGCCTGCTATCGATATTACTAGACAGTCTTGCTTATTAGTATGGTTTTTATACTAGTTTTTTTACTCAATCTTGTTTCTTTCAGATTTTCTCCATTACATGTATGCTTATTATACTACCAGACTGACCTTCTTTCCCACATCAATTATATCTTCTTCGTGAACTTTTAATGAAACTTTTTGCTAGTAGAATTATATACCAGCTCTTTTTATATTTGAGGTATTGGTATGTTACAGAATTTACCAGGCAACCTAAAAATATACAGAAGTACTCGGAGATTCAGGATAAACCCATTTATTTTCAGATGTTTGACATGTACTAGTACAGTGACTCAGGGGAGCCTGTTTCCAAATCCTGAGCCTCAAATATGGAGGAAGCTTTCTCTTTATAGCCTTTGGTTTTTTTGTCCCCCAAATATGGATCAGACTCTGTGTTGTGATGGGGGACATGAGACCACACCTGAAGGCCTGGCCTGGAGCCAGTGCTGATAACCCCCTCTGGGGGTTGTATATGGTTCATAGTTTATGGCCTCTCTAAAATGGGAGTATTTAGCTAAATAGGTCTTGAAAGACCACATAAATAAGGAAGGAGCAGTGAGTTAATTGTCGGCTAGCAAGAATGTGCATTAGAAAGCAGATTAGTGACACAGATTCAGATTGCTATCTTCCTTCTCCCCAAAAAATGTATTTTTATGTTCCCCATCAGGTTGATAATGTAGTATTTTTAAAATTCTTAAATTTTTAGGAAATTCAGGCAAAGAGATAAGTACAGGTCAAGTGTAGTGAAGTATTTTTGCCGTTTATGGCTTAGCTTGCTTCCCCTACCACAAAGTAACAGTACTTTTTCATTAAAAAAATAATAATAATAACTACATGTCTTTGGCTAGCTGAAACGGAAAAACCTAACAGTGGAAAACCCAATGACATGTCAGATGTTTAGATTTCATACCAAGATAGAGACTGTGCCTTTATACTCAGTGATCTGTGTCAGGGCTTTGGTCTCTATGTTTAATTTTCTGGACAGCATTGGCCAGTGTTTAAACTTTGTTAGTGTTGGTATGTGCTTTTACCATCTGAATATAATGGCAACTTTTGAAAGAAATCAGGGTCTAGTTTCAATGCTACTTTATTTTCTTCATATCTAGCATTCACATTTGCTGGTACTACACATATTTACTACCTGTATTTTCATACAGAGCAGCACTATAACTAAAAGCAGACGTTTAATGGGAATGCTCCCAGTATACATTGGAAAATGCCTGTATAATTAGGTTTACTGGAATGTAAATAGGAATAAAGACATTTCTGTGGAAAGCAAAGGTATGTTGTCAGAAAATTAAGGAATTAAAGAGGTTTCCTTGAGTTTATGGTACATTATTATAAAAAGCTTGAAGGCAAAGTTCCCTTATGTTCGACCTTTATCTACACATCAAAACCCAGTTGTTGTCATTTGCAATGCTATCTGGGCTTCAAACTATGTTGCTAAGATCAGTACAGTCTTTTAATGTCATCATTATTAGCTCACATACTTTCAGAATCTTCTGTTTAAAGTTTCTCAGCATCCTTAGCTGTTCAATTAGCCGATGCCATACTCTGATGTTCACATGTCGCTGTATATATGCAGGATAATTAGATCAGCCTTATGAGGTTATTTTTAGTCTTTTCAAAGGAGTTGAGAATGCGATAAATTTGCCCCATGCTGTTATTTATGGGGAAAACGACTTATATTTTATGATAGTTTACTCTGATGTTATTTGGAGAAAACTGGCATAGTTTTGACTTTTTTTTTTTCTTTCTTTTATCAATGGGTTTCTGTTTCCAGCATTTTGCTTTTTAAAAGCACCATGCCTGCTGCTGTACATAATAAATTCATCTCATCACGATCCAGTGCCAAGTCAACTTGGGAAAAAATAGCCTCGGTTCTGTGTCCGGGCTATGCCTTCTGGAAAGGATGGACTTCTGAATCTTAATCCTGAAGTCTCATTATAGGAATGGTGAGAACCATATGGCCTAAAAAGCCAAAGGAAAATGGATAGAGAAGTACATCTGGCTATTTTGGCATCTACCACCACATTCTGGTTCAAGTCACTGTGGAAATGAGAATATATCCTCTGGAGTGATTTGGTGTTTCAAGCAAGGTTAATAGGCTGTCATTACGGTTTTGGATGATGCTTGCTATCAGACAGTGGAATGGTTCCCATTTAGTTCCACATCAAACTGTGGGTGCCTATTAGATATCAGAAATTATATATAGGTGCTGTGAAATGCAATTCCCTGGCCTGTGGAAGTTTGTAGTGTAGCAGCCAAAAGAGTTATATAAATGAATAAGGGCAATAGCATGTGGTAAGCATTACCTATGATGTATGGAGTGTGAGTTGAAAGAAGATTGTATTTGAATGTCAAAGTAGCCCTTAGGTTGGATATTGAGCTACTTCTGTGCTGAGAATGAAGACTGGGAGTCCATACTGCTAACCAGCCCCTCTGTGGGCTTGCAGTGCCTCTCAATGTTTATGATTTTATGTCAAAGGGTATGTAGTGTCTACTCCAGAAATTGTTCTGCCTTTCCCAACTCACCCAAAATAAAACATACCTTCTTAAGAATTTATGATTGTGTGCCAAGGATATATTTAATTTTAGCTTGGCATCTTAGTGGTCAACAAATCAATCTTAAAAATGAATCACTAAGATTAATGCACAGCAAAATTGTATGTCTAATGTGTATTATGTAACATTTTGTATGTGCTATTTAATTTGTGTGTCAAACTCTCAAACTTCAATTGATACCTGCTCAGGTATAATTTTTTTTGTGAAACTTTTCCTACCCTTACTTTAACCAAGAGATAATCATAGTCAACCTATTGCTACTATCTTGACATATATCATAATATTTAGGCTTTATCACTTCTTAGCTATGTGATTATAGACAAGTAATTTATCTCTTCTTTCCTTAGTTTCCTTATTTGTAAATTAGAAATAATGACCTCTACCTCCTAATTCAGCTCTGAGGGTTAATTGAACTTTGCATGTAAAGTATCTGACATAGTATCTGACAGATAGTGATTTATCATCTTTGCTGTATTAGCTCTTCTAAAAGAAATTACACTTCTTGATGTCAGGACTAGCACCTTGCATACAGTAGTATCTCTATAAATCTTGGCTTAATTTAATTATGTATCAGACCTTGTAGATCTCAATATCTTTTGGATAAAAATGGTGGTAAAATGTTTTATTGCTTAAACTAATATGTCAGAGTAAGATCTCCTTTTAATTTATAGAAAAAGTTTAACTTAGAATATTTATAAAGAGTGATAGTAAAGAAGGGAGTGCAGTGTTGTAGTACTTCAGGGCAGTGGAGATCTTAAGAACCCACATCATGTCCTCAACTACACATCCACTTGTAATTCTGCAGGCAGAAGCATTACAAGAATGGATAGAAAGCCTTTTTCAGAGAGAATATACAAAAGAAGTGTTTCATAAATTATGCAACCAATATAGGGATAGAAAGATAGTACAGAAAACACTTATGCATGCTAGGCCACATCAATGAGAAACAGTTCAGTTTGGAATGAGGACTCAGTTTCAGTCTCATCTCCACTGCTCAGCTGATCTGGCAAGGCATTTATTTATGATTCCAGATTACCATCCAGAAAACAAGGTTCATATTTTTTACTCTGGCAATTAGCATGGAAATGCATCTATTGCTAGTATAATTCTAAGACATTAAAAGCCATTTGTTTAGAAAGCAGAAGTGAGCCTATCAATGTTATTATTTGGTGAGAACAATCATTTTTTTTTTCTGTCTTCAAGACAACATAGCCAGTGAGTATTTATAGTTCAGTGATTTTTACATTTTTGACACAAAGAGTGATATAATTAAGGAAATAATGAAGACCAGGAAGAATATAATTTTCTACATAAAAATTTATAATATATATGCATTACAGAAATAAACCTCCACATATCCAAAATTATATATAAATTAAAATTTTAAGATATTAATTACCAGGAAGACACATTAAAAATTCAATATACAGTCTATGTCCTAATATTGGTAGATGGATATGTTATAAGATATACATTTAGAGAGTTCATGTAAAAAAGAAGTCAGAAACACCATAATGAATTCATTACTCTAGTCAATATTGCATGTCCTGAAGCAGGAAAGAACATTTTAACAAAGGCTTTTAAGATTTAAAATTGCATATAAATGATAATTATTTTCATGGTCATGCTAATCAAGACTAGATTAGCTTAGTCATTAGAGGAAAATGTGGCCGGAACAGAAAATTATTCTAAAAGTCATCATTTGAACCTAGGTACTTTTTTCTTTCTCTTAGTCCTTGCCATCTCCCAGGTGAAAGATGGTGCTAATTGCATCCTGGAGATCATTTATTCCCAGAGTCTGAGCATTACTAGTGGGTATTTTTTTTTTTTCTTGACCCCAAGTACCTCATTTTCAGCAAGGCTTGAAGGATAATAGGCCAGCTTTCCAAGGTTAAAATCAATAATAGATATAAAGAGAAAACTGATTTCTAGAGAGGTAGCTGGATCATCTATGAGGTCCATTTTGCTACTCCTGTGATTGTTCTCTAGACTTTTAAAATAATTCTATAAATTTTAAAAACTTAAAAATATTAACATATTGACCCAGAGATGAATAACCATTATTCTATCTGTGACACTGGACAAAAGACATGTGATTTTGAAGATTCCTTCCTGCTCTGGAAAACTGACTCTATGGATCACTTATTTTCAAAGAATACAGGAGCCCCAGGACATCCCTCAGAAGGAGACATTGACAGTAGGACTGTCCTGAAAGATCCTCCAAAGGAGACTGGGATTTTAAAAGAAGATGAACAGCTTCTTGGACCCATATTGACTTTTATAAAATAGAAACTCCCTTTGGGCTTGCATATCTTTTCATGGGACATGATACATATTCAAGTCTATAGCTAGAATAGTTACAGAATAATCAACACCCATTTTCCCTCCCTCCCTTCTACCCTCTCTCCCTCTCTTCTTTTCTTTCCTTCCTTCCAATTGTTCTTCCCTCTTTCCCTCCTTCCTTCCATCCTATTTCAGCAGGGTTTATTCTTTTTTTGTTAGTGTACTATTAGAATATACCTTGATATTTCACAGTATATTTTCAAAATAAATTCTTCACTGCAAAAGAACATGAATTCTTTCCTAGCAGATATAATTTAAATTATTCTGTCTTTATATCCTTAGGCCATTGCTCCTAGTATATAGGCAGTTACTGACATTTATATAGCACTCACTTAAAAATACACAAAGCACTTGCCAATAAGACACAATGTTATTTTTTGGTTAGGTTGAATGATATCAAAATGAAACTGCCTAACTCATTTAGATATACTTGTTGTGCATCTTTGTTTGGCCGTGAAAAGCTCCTGTTGGTTTCAATGCCTCATTTCTGGCAAAGGCCAGATTTATACAGCCTCATACTTACCTGGCATTTGGTCTGTTTTATTTTCTTCCAAATTGTAGATTTTCCAATCATACTAGTACTAGACCATTGGGAGCTTTGAAAAGATTTTTGGCAGAACTGCTTGTCTCATATTTTGACTTCTTTCATGTTATTAGATATTTTTGATGCATGCTTGGGATTTATCCTTTTAATTAATCTAATCTCAACAGTGGCATCCATGCTAACTGAAATGATTTCTAATAATGCTTTGTTCATCCCTGTACTGAATGAAGATAAAGTCACCTTCCAGCTGAAGCATATGACAACATCTCTTACTCATGAGGCTTACATTTTGAGTTTGAAATCGTCCCTCCAAGATCTCCTCCCCAGTTAAATTTTAATTGGAGCTGTATTGCATCTCTGATAAGGTCAGTTTTGCATGTTCACTCTTTGACAAGACTGAGTTTTAAAGATTCAGAAAAAACATTCTTTGTCTTTATGAACTGCTGCAGGATACAGCTTTGCCTTTTAAAACAGATGACGAGTCTCATAATAATTGAAACCAACAGTGTGGTTGAATTTGAAGGAAAGGAATTGCCCCTAGGAGCGTGCGTTAGGTGGAGAGGCTCACAGCTCAACATGTTGGTGATGATAGATTCATTTTCCTACATATGCTAAGCCAATATAACCTGTAATAGTCCTGAAGCTCAGGAAACAAGCATAATGATCCTCTTAAAAGCTTCATGCCTTTTGTTTTCTATACAAGACATCCAATTAGACAAGAAAATGAATTTCTCCATTTCTCCAGGGTACCCTCTTTGCCCCCCTTTTCAATAAAAATGTGACCTTCCTTTTGTGTGACCTGCTTGATGTTCCTGTACTGCTTGAAATACCACCATTTCCTTTTCAGAGAAAAGGTCAATTACTCACAACATTCTCCTTTCTTTAAAATGCCTTCAGATTATGTTTATACTGTTAAAAAGTCAAGTGGTCATATAGTGTACCTGGTTTATTGAACTAATATTCAGATGGCCAGAAAAGATTATTCATCACGTAACTTTGCTTATTTTGATCAACTGCACTTGTTTGCTGTCATATATCTCTTTGCTTGTTAATTCAATTCCTTTTTTTACTATTCACATGAATTCTGGTCACAAGCTACATTTCAGTTTTTCTTGCTCTTTTTTACTGCATGTGTCAAGTTTCCAAGTGGGACTGTTTCTGAGTTGGCCCTTTTGATATTGTAAATTTATAATAGCTTTATAGTAAATGTTCACATCTTATACAGAAATATTCTCCACACTGCCTTTTAATAGTGCTTTGGCTAGTCTTGATTTTTTGCTCTTCAATATAAACATTAAAACCAACATACCAAGCTCCACAAACCTGTTAGAATGTTGAATGGCAGTATATTTACTTTAATTGGTATAATAATTTTGGAATCATTGAGATCTTGGCAATACTGTGTGTTTTCATCAATAAGTATGCTACCTATACTAATAAAAGGGCATTTTGCTAATTAGAGCATAAGTCTTCCAGACGTCCATCCTGACAAAGCCACAGTGGCTTCGTAGGCTTAGGGCCAGTGTCAGCACGGGAGAAGTGCCACCATGGAAGCAGAGGTGGCAGGGCCGCTGCCTTTGGAGTGGGAGTGGAAGAGGCGAGGCCACCGCTGTGGGAGCAGACTCCAGGTCCTGGCAGCTCGCCTCCTCAGAGGATGGATGGGGTGAGATCTGCTGTGCCTCAATCACTCACATACCCTCCCCCCGCTGGCCCTGCCCCAGATCGTGGTCCCCTTCTCCCCCCATTCACCAGTGAGTGGAGGGTGGGGCCACTACTAAGAAGCAAGGGCCTGCTGGATTCCTTTTGTTTGGGGTTCTGTGCTCTTCCTGGACTTGTACGTCCAGGCAGGGAAAGTTTTTAGTCATTATTTCTTCAAATAGGTTTTCCATATCTGCTCTCTCTCTTCTTTTAGCACCCCCATAATTTGGATGTTGGTATGCTTGAAGTTGTCCCAGAGGCTTCTTATACTATCTTAAAATTTTTGGATTCTTTTTTCTTTTTGCTTTCCCGGTTGAGTATCTTTGACTTGATTCTTGTGTTATTCTAGTCTGCTTTTAGGCCTCTGCATTATATATATATATATATATATATATATATATATATATATATATATATATATATATATATATATAATTTTAGTCAGTGTATGTTTAATTTCTAGTTAGTCCTTTTTCATATCTTCAAGGGTCTCATTGAATTTATCAGTCTTTTCTAGGAAATTCTTGAAAAACCTTATAACCGTGGTTTTGAACTCTATATATATCCAGTCATTTGTTTTCCTCCATTTTTTGTTTGTTTGTTTGTTTGTTTGTGACCTTTTTCTTTGTCTCTGCATTTTCACTGCTTCCCTGAGTTGGTAGGGTGGCTTTGTGTGCTAGGTGTCCTATAGGGTCCAGTGGCTCAGCCTCCCCAGTTGCCTGAGGTAGATATTTTGGGGCACCCCTTTGTGGACTGTGTGTACAGCCTTGTTGTAGTTAAGCCTTAATTGTTGTTGGGAGAAATTGACCTCCAGGCCAATTGGCTATGGGGACTCTCTGTGTCTATAATGGAAGAACTGCTATGCTGAAGACATGCTTATTAAGCAGGTCTTGCTTCAGTGAGGCTATGGTCCTCATTAAGTCTGCCTCTTGAATGTGTTATTTATGGATGTGAGTAGTTGAAATCTGGTGTCACTTTACTGACCACTAGACACACTAGCTTCTGGATCTCCAATGGAGTACAGGTCAGTTACTGTCTGAGGCTACCCATCAGGAGCAACAGCAAGAACTACTCTTTGCTTGGGGTTTAGAGGCTTTGTACCTGTCTGACCAGAGCTGCAGTTTGTTTGGTTAATCTGTGATAAGGCAGGCATTTATATGCAAAAGCCTCTGTGTGGAGCTTGGGTGGATTTGTACAATAGATTGTGTGGGGCCGGGTCGGAGTCACTAGGCTAGGGAGTGGCAAACAGCAATGGCTGCCAATCAGCCGTCTCTGTGTCTCCACATTTCCAAGTCCCTGCATCCTGCATCCCAGCGCAGTAACAGTGATTGCTGGGTGCACCTTTGTAAGAAAGCCACCCTCACTTTCTGACCCGATGGCAGACAGTCCAGCTTCACCCCACAGGAGTTTGGGTCCCCAGCATCTCCCCAGAAATTGGAGTTCTGAGTAATTGGGAACTTGTCTCCTTTGGGTTGTAAAAAAGAAGCACACCCAGACACCCACCACCAGCCTCTGTACCTCAGCTTTTCAGTTCTTGTGCATGTCTCAATGTTCTCTTCTCTTTCCTTCTAGTTGTAGAACTTCCACTCAGCCAGCTTTCTCCTGGTTCTGAGTGATAGACATTTTGTCTTTTAGTTTTAGTTTTGAAATTGGTGTGCAAGACAGCAGTTAGGTATTTACCTATATCACCATTTTGGTTTCTCCTAAAACTTTTCTTTATAATGTTTTTTAACATTATATTTGTTTCTCAGTGATTTACTGTAACTATTGTAAATGACATATTTATATACATATGTTTTGTATCCTGTTGTTTGTTATAATACTAGTGGCCCAGCAGACATGAGTAACTTGCTTCCACTTGCCTCAGCTGGCTGCCCCACCCATTGCCATTCATAGATCAATGCCTCACTCTCCACTGCTTGTAGCCCTCTGCTGCTCTTAGCTCTCCACCACTAGTAGCTCATGCCCTGCTCCACCTGCCATGAGAGCCACTACTCATTTGATCGTGATGGTGTGATGGTGTGATGGCCACAGGCCTTTATATAAGAGATTTTATTTAGTTTTAGCATCTATACAAATAGGTAAAATTGATTTGTCATTTTTGCCTTTAATAATAATTCTGAATATGGTAACTAGATAATGTTGATTTTACAAAATAAAGGTCCTTTTATTTTCTAGTCTTTGGCAATATTTTCATATATCAGAATTTTTGATTTATTAAATTGCATGTACAACTACTTTTGTATAGTAAATTTAATGGCTACATCAAATTCTGTAATGATTAATTTCTTGTTGAATCACTTTGACAAGTTATAATGTTTTAGGTTATTTCTGTTTCATTTAAGATTCAAATTTACTGCCCTAAATTTCTTTATATTTTCATAAGACATGGCCATACTCAGTATAAACTTAAAATACAATAGAAGTATACTACAGTTGTATATATAGGTATGGCACAGCAATCAATCCTTTATGTAGTAATAGGTAAATCTTCAAGCACTGGCTTGGGTATCTCTCCAACCTAATGATCTAAGAAGCAGCTGATATCTAAATTATGTTTCTCACACCTTAATGGGTTTCTTACTCACTCAGGCACATCCGTCATATCCTGGAGGAATTAGCATAGGTGAAATGTATCTATTTTAATCCTTATTTCTCTTTCACATACTATATTTATTAATTAGATAGTAAAATGAAGGCAACTTGATATAGCTATGAGTTATCATTCTCATCAGTGTTCAAACCAGCAGTCGGACATCTTTCTCATAATCCTGGATGATTGGCTCTTAATCGCTCACCTGCCTGCCTGCCTGGTCACCCCTAACTGCCCTCCACTGCTGGCCAGGTCACCCCCATCTGCCTCCTCCCTGACGGTCTGTCACTCTTAACTACTCCCCTGCCAGCCTGCTCACTCCTAACTGTGCCCCCTGCCAGCGTAATAACTCCCAAATGTCCTCCCCCCTCACCCCAAGCTGGCCTGGTTTCCCCCAACTGCATCCCCCCTGCCAACCTCATCACTTCTTACTGCCATCCCTGCTGGCCTGGTCACCACCTATACCCCCTCTCTCCCCTCTGGCCTAGTCACCTCCAATTGCTCACCCCTAGCCAAGCATGGTCACCCCATGCAGACTGCTTGTTCAGTCATTTGGTAATCCCTCAGGCTGGCCCTGGGTGTCTGGGCAGCCTCCATCTGAAGCTTGCCTGGGCCTTGGGCTGGCCCTGGGTGGCTGAAGGGCTGAGAGGACTGGGGGACTCTGAAAGCAGGTGCATAGAGTGGCTGGATCCATCTGGGGCCAGGCCCAGCCCTTTATGTGCCTGCTATCCCAGCAAGGCTTAGGGGACTGGGTGCTGCCATTTTGTTGCTGTGGGCGCCACCATTTTTGAGGATATGGCAGTCAATTAGCATATTCTATCCTTATTGGCTGTGGGTGCTACTATTTTTGTGAGGGTGTGATGGTAAGTTAGCATATTCCCTCTTTATTAGATAGGATATCTTTCTAAGTCTATAGATATTTATTTCTCTCTTCCCTTCACCACCAAAATCTTTGCAGTGCTTTGACTATTTTATAGAACTTTACAGATTTTAACTTTGTTGATTCTTCCAAATAAATTAATTCAAATTTTATTATTTTATTTTTGTATTATTTTGTTTTTGTTTACTAATTTCTTAAACGAAAGTCTTACCTCATTATTTTCAGCTTTTCTTTTTTTCTAATATAAACATTTTACATTTTAAGTGCCCCGTTAAGTAATACATTAATTTGTGTGGCCAAGTTTTAATGTTTTATTATTAGGTTCTATTTTTTTCTATTTTACTTCATAAGTATTTCCCCTGTAATTTAGAGGTCACTAAAATTTATTTCCTAAATTTCCCAAGGTTCTATTTTTCTCATTTGTTTTTAATTTCTAAGGTAATTGCTTATGTTCAAAAGAAATGTTTTATATATAAAACCAATTTTAAAAATATTTCAATTTTCTTTAAGATTTAGTGGTGTGTATATATATGTGGGGGGATATTTTGGGTATTCTGAACTAGGAGGAATTGATTATACTTTTAGATCATATTTCTGAGAACTACTCTCCAAATTTAACTGATAATATAAGGACATCAAAATTCTTTTAGTGGACTATTGGCTAATTTTTTGTTCTCTAATGTTAATTAGGGATACATGTTGTTTTTGTGGTACAAATAAATGAAAGTTAAAAATTAAATCTGGATATTGATTCCATAATTTTGAACTGAGAATTAGTTATTCTTTATAAGAATGAAAATTCAGCCTTAACCTTTACTCTTAAACATTAAAATAAATATAAGAAGAAAAAAATTGCAAGAGTGAAATATAGAGGTAAGTGTAGAGAACACAAAATTCACTAAATTGAACAAGAGATGATTCTGGAGTGTGAAGAATACTAGATGTATCGGTTAATAATGAGATTTTGTAATAAAAGAAAACCTGACAATTTCAAGAGAAACATCACAAGTGCTTTATTCAAAGTAATGTGCATTGCTAGCTACACAATTCCTCCATCTTTCAGGTAATTTGTGGATACCATCCCAATATAACTTTTCTTGTTTTGAGGCAGACCATTCAGAGACCCAATTTTCCACTTCTTTGTATATTTTGAAGTGCTGCTCAGAAAGTGCATGTGCCATCGACTGAACAAGTGGTAATCTGAAGGAGCAAGGCCTGGTGAATACAGTGGGTGGGTTAATACTTCCCAGGCAAGGTCTTTTAACATGTCTTTAACTGGTTTTGAAGTGTGTGATGGTGCGTCATCATAAAGCAAAATTACTTTGCTGTGTCTTCTGGCCCATTCTGGTCATTTCATGATCAAAGCATGGTTCAAATTTATTTGTTGTTGGAAGTGATCAGTATTAATGGTTTTGCCTAGGTTTAGAAGCTTATAATACACCACACTTTCCTAATCCCACCAAAAATAGAACATTGTCTTCTTTCTGAAGCTGTTTGGCCTTGCAGTTTGTGTTGATGGTTGACCTGGATCAAACCATGATTTTGTGTATTTGGGATTCTCAAAGTAAATCCAAAATTCACCCCAGTCACAATTTGATGCAAAACGACTTTCTTTTATGCCATTGAAGCAATATTTTACTGATAACTTTTTGGTTTTCCATTTGTCTTTCATACAGTTGATGTGGCATCCATTTTCCTTCCTTTAAAATATTTCCCATTGCTTGTAAAGGATTGGAAATTGTTTGATGAGCAATGTTTAATCTTTCTGAAAGTTATTTTTGAGTTTGACATGCATCTTCATCCAATAATGCTTGTTAGTCTTCAAACTTTTTCAGTTGACCTGGACATTCTTTGTCTTTCACATCAAAATCACCATTTTTAAAGGGTTTAAACCAGCGTTCACAAGTATCTTGAGATGGAGCATGTTAACCATAAAGTTCCTGAAGTATACGATAACTTTCAGCAGCACTTTTCTTCAAAATAAAGTAATGAATTAAAACTTCCCATAAATTATCTTTTTTTTTTTTTTGGCATGAACTTTGACATTTGTTAGTGTAAAATTATCTATGATGTTAATACCTCTAGCAAATTTGACATATGAAGTTTTGAAGCTTGTTGTTAATACAACAAAATAGCATACATATTAAATTGCATATATACCAACATATGTGTAACTCCATCTATTGAAAAAAATCCTTGCTATTAACTGGTACACCTAGTATGTGTTTGATTTAATTGCCAAGGCAAACAATACTTTTGAAGGAAAAGTTGAAAATTCCAAACTTAAAAAAAAACAACCCAGTACAATAAGCACAAATTTTGAATTCTAATTATACATTTTATTGCCAAGTGGGTTTTAATCAACTGCAGGAAAAAATATAAAACTGTTGGAAAGTTTGTAAGGACATTCTGAGAAAAAGGAAGTGTGGAAGGCTGCATGCCCTGTTTATCAATGGAATTCCAATTTAGGGGAGACTTAGAGGAGTGTTGAAGGCAGCACCACTAATTATTCCTTGACCTTTCCAAACAAGTCTGTGCACATGCAGACCTCCAGTGTTTACTGGAATCCTATGCTTAATCCCTAGATGCCCTTGCCTAGAGGACAATGAGAACATGTGTGTCTTCCCAAGATTACTCACCCTATTGATTGTATCTAAAGATAAAAGCTCCAATAAAACTCTAAGGAGGCAGGCAATCCAGGCTGCTCTGGCTGCTAGAGCCAGGAGCCCCTTAGCCCTCTCTTTCACAAACTGTGTCTGGCCGAAACTGGTTTGGCTCAGTGGATAAAGCTTAGGCCTGAGGACCAAAGGGTTCTGGATTCAATTCCAGTCAAGGGCATGTACCTTTGTTGCAGCCTATCCCCAGTAGGGGGTGTGCTAGAGGTGGTTGATTGATGTTTCTAACTCTATCCTTCTCTCTTCTTCACTGTAAAAAAATCAATAAAATATAATAAAAAACAAACAAAACAAAAAAACTGTGTCTAAGTAATCTGTTCATCCATTGTTCAGGGGCTGCTTGTAAGCCCTGGCATAAAACATTCTAAGAGGTAGAATTAGTCATAAATTTTTATCTCCTTCTTTTTCCCTTGCTTCTCACCTCCTGAATTAACTCATTTAATTGGGACTTTTTCCAATTACTTTGTACCTTGACTGATTCCTAATCCATATTTTCAGCATTCCTAAATGATTAAATGAAATGTGAATCAACACATCAATTCCCAAATAAATAATACTCCCCCCCAAAAAAAACCACACACACAAAAAACACACACACACAAGTAAAAATTGCACTTTAACAAAAGCCGGGTGCCAGTACTAGACTGTCTTAGCCCTCCTAAACAGACTAATATTTATTTTTCTGACTACATCAAGTCCCTTAATGGTTATAGATTTCTTTAATTTCTTGTTGAGCAAGTTTGATAAGTTAAAATGTTCTAGGTTATTTCTATTTCCTTAAAGATTCAAATTTACTGTCTTAAATTCTGAGAGAGGCAGGGTCATTAAGTCTGCCAATCGAAGACAGACCACAGAGAATTTCACTCATAAATTCTTAACAATGAAGATTTGAGCCTGCTGAACAAATTCAGGGACAGAATCAGTAGAGCCTAGTCGAATAATTATTGTTGATATATATTACTTGCAATATCTCAAGAAGTAAGTACTTTACATTTGTTATCTCGTTTAATCTTTACAATGTCCATAAAGTAGGTGCTATTATCTTCTCCACTTTGCTGATGAGAAAAATGGAGGCATAGCAAAGAGAGGGCTATGTTTAAGTCACTTTGCTAATATGTGATGGGCCCAGGATTCTGACCTACGTACTCCTGGTCATGGGTCAAAAGAATCATTTTTACAATGGCTGATAAAAGTACATTTCTCTTTTGAAATTCACAGGTTATCTTTTAAGTTTAACTTTCTGTCAAAACAAATTATATTTAAGACTCTAAATCTCTCATTGATAACTCTGTCAAACCAGTCTTTCTCACACTTAGGGAAAATAATAACTCACTTTGTAGGGGCAGAAAAAGTTTCCTTGATCCCCTTAGCATCTTTAAATGGATGAGAACAGGTTAGCACAAGAAAAGTATACATGTTTATTTAACACCTTTTATATGACATGGGGGATCAAAAGGAAATGAAGACCCCCTTAAAACAGTTAAGCCTGAGTGTCTTTTTCCTAATTTTGATGAAGTGCAGACAGTTGTAGAGAAGTATACTACATATGTCTAAGGAAAGTTTATCAAGTAATAAGCTAGGGAACAAAGTAATAAGCTAGGGAAAACTTAAGAAGGCCCATTTATTTGAATTCTTCCTGTCCCTTTGTCTTCAGAGATAAGGATACTCCTTTCTTCTGTGTCCAAGGAGGACACCTCTCGCATGAGGGTTTTATGACCTGTTTCAGGAGAGAAGGACAGGGGAGGGTTTCTCTGAGTGACTTTCCTGCTTCTTCTGTTTTCTCGAGGGCCTTGAGCTTAAAATAATCAATATGTCAAGCGTCATCTTTTGGAAAAGCTTGTCCTGCTCTCCATTAGGAAAATATAATAAGATGAAAATAAAATCACCTATTTTTGCCCTGAAATATAAAAATTTACAAAAAAAGTAGAAGGTGTTTATATATTTGATTTTAAATGAGATAAACTTAATTTACAGTGAGATGTATTATTTCTTGAATGTTAATTAAGTCTTCAGTCTTTTCTTTTTTTATTTTATTTATTGATTATGGTATCACATAGTTGTCCTCATCCCCCTCTCAGTCTTTAAGGCCTTCCATAATACTCATTCTCAGACACAGCCACAATCTGTTCTCTAAAATCCATCCTCTCGTCACAAATCGGCGTTAAAAGCAACTAGTGATAAACTTTTTAATAGTTTTCCTTGGAAATCAAGGCCATTCAACTTAGAAAAATTCCATCTGGAGGAAAGGACCATAGCTAGAGCTTTCAGATTGTGAACTGGCTGTTAGAAATGACATACTATGTGTCCACACTGAAGCTCTATCATGCTCGGAGAGAAACTAAAGGAACAATCATCCACTCACCTGGTGTTGGAAATGCGATATCTGCTATTTTAGGGGAAAGGGACAGTTTTATTTTCACTTATTTGATGAATTAATTTGTTAACGTAATGTATCTGTAAGGGCCTTTTAAAAAATGGATCTATATGAACATAGCATTTCAAAAGGGGTTCTGCTTGATGGTTTCTGACTTCCTAGTACCCTCTTTCAAAGCATACATAGCTCTACCTATCTGTCATATATTTATTTTCCTAAACTTTGAAAAGTCAAAGAAGAAAAAAGGCCAACTACAGTTTAAGTACACATGACATAGGCACTTGCAGAAAATCTGGTTGCTTAGCAACCAGAGGGTGCCTATTTGAAGAGCTCAGAGAAGTATACAGTGTGATTTAAGGATGGATGAAGGGCAGCAGGCGTCTACAGAAATGATTCAGAACATGGAAACAGTGTTCAAATAATGTACGTCTCTGTATGTGATTATTCCCAAATGATAATAATGTTGTTCAGGTCCTCTTTGTAGTTATAAGAACCAGAGAGCTTCAGAGGCAATTGAATCTTAGTTTTTGAGTTTTATTTCTCTGATTATGCCTTGTGCAGTCAGAGTTTTGTGGTAACAATATTGAAATAGCATGTTAATGACCAGAGTAGTTATCACTGCCTCCTTGGTCAATTGACATGCCAGTTAAAGAGATTTGATTTTTGAAAAGTCTCACCATCCTTAATAAAGATCAGCAATCATTAAAATTAACCACATGCTGATTTAATCAACATATAGCTTTGTTAATTGCTAGTTTTTTCTTCATGTCCATCTGTTTTTTAAGATTTTAGTGAATCTGCTCCAGATGTTCATGTAAATATAATGAACTGGTTGCCATGTAAATATAACATTTTCAAGTGTGTTGTATAACAGTCTTTCAATTTATACATTCTGGTGTCTGTGTTTTGTCTTTAGTGGCTTAAATACAAAGCTGATAACTTTGTTAAAAGCCCAGTGGGGCACAGTTTCTATGTGACGCTGTGTGTGTGGGTGTGTTTCCAATGATTGCTATTTGGTTATTATGTATTGTGCTAGGTGTTCAGATCTTTAAGATGTTAAGCAAAACATTTGTTAGGATATTCTGAGGATGGCAGCATAAAAGTGAGATAGAACTGTTTCATTTTTACTCAATTTTATAGTGTAATAAAACTAGAGGCCCAGTGCATGAAATTCGTGCACGGGGGTTGGGGCAGGGTGGGAGGGATGGTCCCTCAGTCCAGCTTGCACCCTCTCCAATCATCCTCAAGGGATGTCCGACTGCTCATTTAGGCCTGTTCCCAATGGACAGTAAGATATCCCTCTCACAATTGAGGACTACTGACTCCCAACTGCTCACCTACCTGTCTTTTTGATTGTCCCTACCCACTTCTGCCTGCCAGCCTGATCACCCCCTATCCACTCCCATGCCAGCCTAATTGATATCTAACTGCTCCTCTGCCAGCCTGTTTGCCCCCAACTTCCTTCCTCTGCCAGCCTGGTCCCTCCCAACTTCCCTCCTCTGCTGGCCATCTTATGGCAGCCATCTTGTGTCCACATGAGGACAGGATCTTTGACCACATGGGAGCAACCATCTTGTGTGTTGGAGTGATGGTCAATCTGCATATTATTCTTTTATTAGATAGGATAGAGGCCTGATAGGGTGGGGGCCAGCTTATTTGCCCCGAAGGGTGTCCCAGATCAGAGTGGGGCATGGTACGGCCAGGGCAAGGGGCCTGTGGTGGCCAGCCATGCCCCATGGTGACCCAAGTGGAGGCCCTTGTATCTGGAATTTATGTATCTTCTACAATTGAAACTTTGTAGCCTGGAGTGAAGGCATGAGCCAGCCAGGGCTGCAGAAGCTTGGCTTCCTCCATCACCCAGGGCAACCCTAGCCTGCTCTTCCAGCTCCGTGGCTGCCACCATTTCTGTTGGAATTTATTTATCTTCTATAATTGAAACTTTGTACCCTAGAGTGGAGGCTTTGGCCAGCTAGGGTGAGCAGAAAGCTTGGCTTCCTTCATTGCCAGGGAAACCCAGGCCTCCCTTCTGCCCTCTTGGCCGCAGCCATCTTGGCTGGGGTTAATTTGCATACTCACTCTGATTTGCTATTGGGCTTGGCTGGTGGGTGTGGCTTGTGGGTGTAGTGGAGTAATGGTTAATTTGCATATTACTCTTTTATTAGATAGGATAACTACCAAATTCAGAGCAAATATCCATTTATCTTGAATGGTAGCACTGTAAGTGATTTATGTATGTAAATGAATCAATTTTGTGACTCTTAGGACCATCCCAGCTTCCAATATATCTAGAAAACTCACTTGATGAGCTGAAGGGCAGACACAGGGCATTTTCACATTTTTACATAAAGTATTTGTGGAATTGATCAGGCTGAAGGAAGATGGAATTGTTGAGTAAAAAATTTTTTTAAGAATCAAAGTGGAGCAAATATGGCCTTTTTGAAGAAAAAAAAAGGAATTTTAAATCATTGTCCTATACAATAGGCTTAAAGGAATGTTTCAGTAACAGTTTTATAGCAACTAAAATGTTTGAACCGAGGTGGTTATGGATATAGCAATCAAGAGTAATCTAAATCAATATGTTACATTGAAAAAGAAATCAATTTAAAGAAGTTAAGATAAAGGCAAATTGCAAAATGAGTATTAATCCCTGGACTGTTCACATATTACCTGAATATAAGAAGTCAGTAAATTAAATTCACTAACTTCAGTGGCAGTGTGTTTTCTGGATAAGCAAAGAAAATAGACCTGTGGAATTATTTTTTAAAAAAAGAAAACCAGTTTGAGTAAAATAAAATACCAATTTATAAGGAAAATAAGGTATACTTCGTAAAAAAAAAAAAAAAAAAAAAAAAAAAAAAAAAAAAAAAAAAAAAAAAAAAAAAAAAAAAAAAAAAAAAAAAAAAAGGCTGTCCCTTTGTGACATCACAGAAAGGAATAATGCATATCACTCTGAGACACTGGCCAATATCTCTAAAGCAAACTATGAATCTGAATGCTCAGCATCATGGGCCTAGAATGAGAATTTAATTTCACAGACTTACGAAGAGAGGGTTAAAACTTGTAAATGAATGTGTGCTTACATGGTTTTCACCACGCCATTAAAATGTTTTTATTTATTTTTTAAATGAAGTCACATGGTTCTAAGTGTATGTGCAAAGCATATGTAGTATAAATTTCCCTATCACATTTTCCTTTTTATGACAACTTCCCAGTTCCCAATTGCTCCTCCCATGTTACCATTTTTCTTAGTTTCTTAAATATATTTTAATAGTTTTGTTATGCATATAACAAACAAACCTGAACAGATATTTCCTTTGACCCCCCCACCCAAAAAAAAAGATGACCATGCTCTAAATCCTGTACCCTAGGGGTATATTATTCTTTCAGAGCCAAGCCACATGGACTTAGAAGATAGAATTAAGACTACAAACTTTAAAATAGGGAGAGTATCTTGGAATATTCTGGTGGGCCCAATAGAATGACATTGCCCCTTAGAAACAGAAGAGGGAACCAGAAGAGCTGTCAGGGATGCAACCAGGGAAGAGGAGGCAACAGATTCAAAGTGTGACAGGGACCTGATCTGACATTGCTGGCTTTGATTATGGAGGAAGTGGCCAGGAGCCTAGGGACCCAGCAGGTTCTAGATTCTTGGAATGGCCCTCAGATGATAGCGAGCAATGAAACAGTCTTATAACTGCAAGAAGAGGAAGTCTGCCTGCAATCTGAATGAGCAAGAAGACAATCTCTCTTCTGAAGGCTCCTGAGAGGAACCGAGCCTGCTGACCCCTTGGTTTTAGCCTAGTGAGACCTAGAGCACTGCATGATGATAAATAAGTGCTGTGTTAAATTGCTATATTTGTGTTAATTGGTTATGAGCAAAACATAAAACTAATGCATCTCTCTTTTTTCCCCCCAACATAACATACTTTATTTTTTTATTTTTATTTTTTAAATATATTTTATTGATCTTTTACAGAGGGGAAGAGAGAGGGACAGAGAGTCAGAAACATCAATGAGAGAGAAACACCAATCAGCTGCCTCTTGCACACCCCCAACTGGGGATGTGTTCGCAACCAAGGTACATGCCCTTGACCAGAATCGAACCTGGGACCCTTCAGTCCGCAGGCTGACACTCTATCCACTGAGCCAAACCGGTTTCGGTGAACATAACATACTTTAAATACTGAGATGGACTTTGGTGTTTCACGTAAAAATTTGTCGTAGAGGTCATCTCATATCAGTACATAGACAGCATTCTAATGTTCTAGATATTTTTATTATTTATAATAAAATTTTTATAGAATTTTATTTTTGGTATATGTCTTATGTTATTTAACTAGCTATCTATTGGTTGACATTGATATGGTTTTAAAATGTTTACTTTTCAAATAATACTGCAGTAAATAACATGAGATTTATATAGGGTATCCAAAAGGTAAATTTCCAGAGGTGGAATTACTGAGTCAGAGAGTACATTATTTATAATTTTAATAGATGTTCAAATATTACACTACAGATAGGGTGTGTCAATTTGAACTATTAACATGTTTAGGTGATTTTTCCAATATGAAAAATGAATAATAATCATGCATACAATTTAAACATAAATGTCTCACAATGAGTGAAACTACACCAACTTTTTTCTGACTTGGGTCATCCTCATTATTAATGCAATCTCTACAATTCATGTAGTTTGGAAGATCAGTGCTGATTCTGGAAGCTCTTACAGTTACTTTTAATACAGGGATGGGCAAAAGGAGGCTTTCAGTTGTGCATATGGAAAAAGACATTCTGGTTAGGATTACTGCAGTAGCTTTATTGATTCAAAAGACTATGACAATGGTATGGTGCACTTCGGTACAATCTTATAAAATATTCAACTTGCTGGCCTTCATTATTTACATACCCTTCTTGTCTTCAAAAATCAGTTTAAAAAAATCCAGAATTTCAGTGATCAGCAGGGGTTGGCCCCACTGCTGCCTGAGGTAGTTGAATTCAAACCTACTTTTGCCCATCCCCTGTATATGGCTGATTTGTTTCTCAGTTTTGTGAAAAATGGAAGTTGCCATGCTTTGTTCGGTTTTATATATATATATAGTTAATTGATTTCAGAGAGGAAGGGAACGGGAGAGAGAGATGTAAACATCAATGATGAGAGAGAATCATTGATTGGCTGCCTCCTGCAAGCCCCACACTGTGGATGGAGCCCACAACCCAGACATATGCCCTGACCAGGAATCCAATCATGACCTTCTGGTCCATAGGTCAATGCTGAACCACTGAGCCACACCAACTGGGCTGTCTGGTGCTATTCTACTTGTGACCTCCTTGTTGTTTTTATAACATTTTCTGAAGGAAAAGAAAGATGCTAGCTGTCAATTGTAGTAGGCAGCTTCTAAGATGGTTTCTGATGATCCCTGCCTGCCTGTTATGCCCTCTTCTTGAGTGTGGGTTGGGTTTACTGACTTGCTTTTAAAAAAGAGAATACTTTAGAAATGATGGGTTGCTACTTCAAAGTTTATGTTACACTAGAGGCCCAATGCATGAAACTTCATGCAAGAGTAGGCCTTCCTTCCTCCAGCTGCCAGCACCAGCTTCCCTCTGGCATCTAGGACCCAGGCTGGCTTACCTCCAGCCCTGGCTTCATTAGGAAGGATATCCAGAACGATGTCCAGAAGACATTGGAAGATGTCCACCCTAATTAGCATATTATCCTACATAATAAAATAGTAATATGCAAATTAACCCTCCCTCCACTACATCCACCAGCCACACCCACCAGCCAAGCCCACCAGCCAATTATAGTGAGTATGCAAATTAACCCCAACCAAGATGGCTATGGCCACAGAGGGCATGAGAGAGGCTTGGGTTTCCCCAGCAACAGAGGAAGTTGTAGGCCTGGCCAGCCTAGGACTCCACTCTAGGCTACAAAGTTTCAAATATGGCGGCAGCCACAGAGTGAGCAGGGGGCTTGGCTCCGCTCCAGGCTACAAAGTTTCAATTCTAGAAGGTAAATAAATTCCAGATACCAGGGCCTCCAATTGGGTCACCAGGGGGCATGTCTGGCCTACAAATCACCACAGGCCCCTCACCCAGGCTGCCCCATACCCCAAGGGAACCCCCACCCTGATCCAGGACACCCTTCAGGGCAAACAAGCTGGCCCCCATCCACGCACCAGGCTTCTAGCCTAAATAATAAGAGTAATATGCAGATTGACCATCACTCCAACACACAAGATGGTGGTCCCATGTGGTCAAAGATCCTGCCCCCATGTGGACACAAGATGGCCAGCAGGGAAGGGCAATTGGAAGGGACCAGGCCTGCAAGGAAGGGCAGTTGGAGGCAGACAATTTTGCAGGGGAGGACAGTTAGGGGAGACCAGGCCCGCAGAGGAGGGAAGTTGGGGGCAAACAAGCTGGCAGGGGAGCAGTTAGACATCAATCAGGATGGCATGGGAGAGGTTAGGGGGTGATCAGAATGGCAGGCAGAAGCGGTTAGAGGCAATTAGGAAGGCAGGAAGGTGAGCAGTGGGGAGCCAGCAGTCCTGGATTGTGAAAGGGATGTCCGACTGCCTGTTTAGACCCAATCCAGGTGGGATCAGGTCTAAAGGGGCAGTTGAACATTCCTCAAGAGGTCCCAGATTGGAGAGGGTTCAGGCTGGGCTGAGGGACACCTCCTCTCCCCCACACTCCGTGCACAAATTCCGTGCAGTGGGCCTCTAGTTATAGATAATATTATAGTTCTATCTTGAGTTCTCTCTCTCACTCTCACTCTCTCTTTGATGACTCACTTTTGGAAATCCAGCTGCCTTACTGTGCACGGTGAAGGGTTCCACATGACTGGGCATAGAAATGGGTCTTTCTGGGTGCTTCCAGCAGCTGTGTGAGTGTGCTTTGGAGTTGCTTCCCCAGTCAAGTTTTAAGATAAAGTGCAGCCCTGGTTTAATACATGATGACAGCCTCATGTCAGATTCTGAGCCAGAACTATCCAGTTGCACTGTTACTGAATTGCTTACCCAAAGAAACTGCAAGATAATAAATGTCCTTTGATTTAAGCTGCTAAATTTTAGGATAATTTGTTATATAGCTAACAGAATAGATAAAACCAATCAATGCATGTTATACAACTAGCACCCAATTTACCATTACAGAGACCATGAATAAATTCTAGTATGGCTCAGATCTAAAGACAAAATAGGAAACATGCAAACTTTTAGAGAGAAAAAGCTGCAGTAACTTAACTTTAGAGAATAACATTGCCATATCATTTATGTTACCTAAACTGCAGTGAAAACATTTTTTTCAATTGTAGAAATCTACATGATGTTTCTTTAAAAGTTTTTTGCTTTAGAATAATTTTAGATTTACAGAAAAATTTTGATGATAATACAGAGTTCCCATATATCTCACAGTTTACCTCATTGCTATCATCTAATGATAAGATGAGATATTTGCAGCAATTGAACAAACATTGATACATGACTATTAACTAAAAGCTGACACAGGAATGATAGTTTCTCATTTTCCTCATTTATGATGTCTGATAGATTTGAGGAGTGTAGTTCAGGCATATTTGTAGGATGTCTCTCATTGGGATTTGTCTGATGTTTTTCTCATGATTAAACTGGTGTTGTGTGTTCTTAGCAGACCACAAAGATAATGCGACACTTTCACTACAAGGTATCAGGAGTATGTACTACCGAGTATATACTGTAAACATGACTCTTCCCTAATGATGCTGCCCTGGATCACCAGGCTGAGAGTGTTAATCCAGTTTCTTCACTGTAGACGTACTCCCTCTTGTCACTGTCTGGAGGGAAGTTACTATATTGGTCATGCTTTGGGCATATTATCTTCCAACTCCTTGAGGGTAGAGAATCTATGTAAGTAATTTGGAATTCATCTGCATAGAAGATTTGCCTCTTACCTCCCATTCATTTATTTATTCAGTCATTTATATATGGGTTCATGGATACTTTTTCATATAGTTTTATATATATATATATGTTATATATATATATATATATATATATATATATATATATATATATATATATTTTATATTCTGCCCAGAACTTAGGAACTGAATAAAGTTATGTACCATTGAAACACTTTGTGGTCCCCCTTTCCATCTTGTTTCCGTCAACCACCTCTAACTCATTCAAGTAACCATTCAAGTAGCCATTAGGGCATCAGGATAGAGTTTACAATATATGTTCTTTTTTTTTTTACTTTTGTTTAAATGTAAAAGAATTGCAGTTTTAGTCTATAAGAGCACACCTTATTTTCTAAAATTCTTTTAAAAAAAAATCTCAATAGAAATCTGACACTGTATTTGTCCTTGCCTTAATCTGCAGATTAAGGATGGTGCTTTTAACCCAGTAGCCATTTAAAAAGTATTCCTGAATAATTTATGAGGTTATCAATTACCAGGCCTTTCTAGAGAAGTGCTATAAATAAAGATGGAATATTGTTTAATTTCACTCTTGAATCACAGAGGCCAGGATTATGAGAACCACGGTGAAATTAGAGCATCATAGGAGCTTGAATGAACTGAAATTTAGATATCAAGCCAACAGAGAACAATACAGAGCTTTATGAAAAGAACTGGAAAGGAGAATGAAGAGATGAGGTAACATAGATAATCTCTAGGTTTTCATTGACATTCTGCAGTGTGTGTAAAGTACCGTATTTTTCGGACCATAAGACGCACCCCCAGAAGTGGGGGGAAAAAGTCCCTGCGTCTTATGGTCCAAATATAGCCTACACATATACTTTAAAAAAAAAGTTTTTTTACTTGCCCGGCTCTGTGTGGTCTCTGTGTGCTTGCCTGGTTCTAAAATGGTTCTAAATGCTGCTGTTTACTTTACAGGGTTGATTACATGTGTTTATGACTGTGATGTTGGGTTTTAATGCACATAAAATATTTTAGGACACTATTTGTTTCAGAATCTTTTTTTCTTCATTTCCCTTCTCTAAAAACTGGTGCGTCTTATGGTCCGGAGCGTCTTATGGTCCGAAAAATACGGTACTTCACCCCTCACCAATGCACCTCTAAACACATTTTCAATGGCATTCCCTTCCAATTTGATTACTTTCTTTAACATTTTTAAATTTATTCCTGACAACTACCCTTTCAACATTGGATACCTTAATTATTAAAAACAATAAGAACATGAACAGTGATATACACAAAGAACAAAGTTAATATACATAAAAAGAATAAAAGGGACCATGGTTAAGAAACAAACAAATGTTCAACTCAATAAAAAAGGGGAGGTTATACTAGTTTATTTTCTGTTTATTACAAAATATCAGAATGCATGATTCCACAAATGTATTTTTACTAAAGAGTTAGATTAATAAAAACTATGCCAACTATCTTGGTGGTAGTGCCAACATAGCAGAAACATATGGGATGGTTGTGATGACTTTGCTTTCAATGAAAAGAAGTTTATTTTATGGTAGCAAGTGAAAAGGATACAGTAAGTTTTCCGGAACTTGTATTTTATTTTATTTTATCATCTTTGGTAAAGAAGGACAGAGCACTAAAAATCAAAACACTTTTGTTACCTCACCTGTTTTTACTCACACCACATCTGATATAAAGCAAGAGGTTTTCTTTTCCTTCTTGATATCAAATACATGTGTAATTTCCAATGGCACTTCTGCTCTGTAACACCCACCAGGTGTCAACCAATTCAACTGAATTCTGATAAGATTTACCTGGAGTTATCACTTGATTCTATAACGTAGAGAGATCAGTGCTACCAGATTGCCCCCACTTCAGATGCCAAATATAAGCCGCTTGTAAGTCTTACTGACCGGCTATATATTGGGGGTTCCCATAATCCCTCTTCAGGTCGATAAGCACTAGAGTGATTCACAGAACTCAGGAAAGTACTTTCCTTACATTTTCTGGTTTGCTCTAGAGGATATAACTCAGGAAGAGCCAGATAGAAGAGATATCAGATAAAAGGTGTGAGAGAGGGTGTGGTACACCGAGTTTCCGTGCCTCTTTTGGAAGAGCCACCCTTTCAGCATCTCCAGGAGTACACCTTTTCAGCTCCAATCACTAATCTGGAGTTTAAGGGATAGGACTGAAACTTCAAACTTCCTGGTCTTTCTGGTGACCAGGCTCCACCCCTATTACCTTTCTCATTAAATTTCAAGTTTTAGGAATTCTGTGCCAACAACCAGGATCAAAGACCAAGTATCTTATGGCACCACAGATGGCTTTAGGCAGTCTTGCAGTCTTAATTGAATCATTTGAGATAACACCACAAGTCTATTTATCCATCTTGCTTTTATATTTAAAATCTTATATTTTCTCGAGTTTTTCTTCATCATCACTTCTTATATAAACTCTGAGAGCATATACGTCCCCCCCCAATTAATTCTTTCACTTCATTATATATTGAATTGAGCTGGCCAAAAATGAGGATGCAACTTAGTGGACACATGAATGAATATTTCTGGTCATGTTCATAATAAACATAGAGATTAGTTTTTGTTATTTTTATATCCAAAGTTATGCTTTTAAAAATGAGTGCTTTGTATGGGATTTGTCCATTCATAGAGCTACAAAGCAATCCTAAATTAGAACTCAGTGTGCCATGATTGAAAAGCAGGCACCATTTACATGGTAAGAAAATACAGAAAGTTTAAATCAAATTCTAAACAAGAATTATTCTTTTAAAATTAAATTTACCATATTTGAGTCCTTGAGAAAAAATTACTTCTTTAACCTTATCTAATCAGTTATGAGAACATAACTTACTGGGCCAGGGTCTACAACCTCTTCCCAGCTGTTTGATAATTTATGAATAAGCCCAGTAAAGAAACTTGCACAAGTCAATGAGTACATCAAGCAGATTTCAACGTCTTGGAAAAGAACTTGTATGTGAATTCACATTATGCTGAGAGATCATTTTTAAAATGACCAAAGTCATGACTTTTACTTGCTTGCTAGAAATGTTAAAGGAGGATAAAGTCCTGTGTCCTATGTAAGCAAGTTTTAACATTTGAATGCCCCCCATTGTGGTGTATTAACTTTATCCAAAATGAGTTAGGCTAGGGTTTGTTCAGTAGTATTCGAGGATTTACAGGTATTCCTGGAGCATAATCTAAATTAAGCTATGGACTCCAGAAGCTCCTGAGGACACAGAAGTCATCTACTGGAGCTCAGTGATAATCAGAAAAAATATGACTGCCACACCTGTCATTCAGAGGATGGAATGAGAATGTCAGCATTCTATGTAAGTTGAAGAGAACATTGTCTTTACAGATCAGTGTTTTCATTACACTTGGCAACTCTGTCTTTGCTTATACATATTAAGGGGCTTACTCAACCTTAAGAAATGACCAAGAGAAAAATCTCAACAGGGATGGTTGACCTTTAATGCTCTTTGCCAGTTATATTGCTCCTGAATGTGCTTGCTCAGTCTGTAATTTCACAGTAAAGTATAAAATATAGACCAAGGGTAAAAAAAAAACACAAAAAAAAACAAAACAAAAAACAACTGGTAACTAAGGAAATTCATCTTTTGGAGTACTTAATATATTTTTAAATTATAATACTGTTTCAAAGATCATGTCCTCTCCTATTCCTAAATGTGCCCACTGTTCTGAATCCTAAATGTACATTTTCTGTCTGGCACCTGAAGTTATTTTACTTTGCTATTCCTTCGTTAGACAAATGGAAACCAAAGCTTATGTGTGATGTTTATAATGATCAATCCTATCCTATGTAATAAGAACATAGTATGCAAATTATCCCCTTGACTGGGAGTTCAGCTGGGAGTTTGACCGGGAGTTTGACCAGGGGACTGGACTGGCCAGCCAACCTCCTGCCAACTCTCCACTGGTCAGCCCTGCTCTGGAAGGTATTGGTGGCAGGTAGTGGGGGAGAAGGGAGGCTCCGGCTGGCAGCCGGCAGCCACAATCACCTTGCCCATGTATGAATTTCATGCATGGGGCCTCTAGTATAATAAAAGTCTAATATGCTAAGTGCCTAACGGTTCATTTGACCAGTTGCTATGATGCTCGCTGACCACTAGAGGGCAGACACCCAACCGGTAGATTATTTTTCTGCTGGAATCTTCCTGATTGGGACTGGGGAAGATGGGCTGGACATGCCCTGGAGCCTTCCATGGTCTATCCCTTGCCCCAGTCATGCACCAGTGGGGTTCCTCAATCCAAGAACTTTCATGAGATGTCTGCAGGCCAGGTCAAGGGACCCCACCAATGCATGAATCTATGCACCAGGCTTCTAGTTAAAATCATAAATGCCCAGCTTTCAGGGTCTTTTGATCCTGATAGAGCAAGTATTATTTTGGGGACATATTTGCTCTTAACAGCTGTATACAAAGGCACATCTTTAGAAGGTCTGACAGATGCCAGACCTTCATTCGTCTATGTCCACAAAGTTCATTTATTTGGGCATGAGGATAAAAATGTATCAGTGAAAGATGAATTTAACTTAATATTCCAAATTTTCTTTTGTTGTTCCTAGCATTTGCTTCTTCATTTTCTATACAATAGAGTGCAGACTGGATGTGCTAAATAAAAAATAAAAATAAAAAAAGGATAATATCATTCACTTTCATTTAACCATTAACTTTCAACTTCTATCAATAGGATGACAAGCATTCGATTTTTAAAATTATATATTTATTTGTGGTCTTAGTGAAATAAGAGAGACACTGAGGTCAACTTCAATCATAGCCATTTTAGTAATGGTAAATTAACTGGAATTGAAAAATTAAATACTAATCATAGATAATATAGGATTTTTATCTGAAGCAGCCTTCTTTGATTATTTATATAGCTGTATTTTAACATTATCTAGCAATCAGGGCTTGCATTTTATGGCTATTTATTCTGAATACATTCTTTCCTCAAATATGAATTTGTTGAGTATCAGAAAAGGTTTCCTTCTTGCTGTCACAGGGACATGAAGCCTACTGTGATGAATTATTAGGACAATGAAAATTAAACAAGAGTGAAGGCTATAATTTGAAGAGGAAATAAGTATGCAATTTGTAGAAAAATGTGGCTTGGAAGACTTATTTTTTTTTTTTTTTTTTTTTTTTTTTTAAGATTTATTCTCTCTTCTAAAGTTGCCTGTCACAATTTGGTAACTCTAGGCATCAGGATTTGAAAGATGGCTTTCAAATTTTCTCATTGACAATGTTTTAAGTGGCCAACTTTTCAAGTGTCACTGGGGGGTGGGGAGCAAGCTTTTGTTCCTATCTTTTACCTTTGCCTTGATTTGAAGGGGCCTTTTACAGTAATTACTGACTGGAAAGGTAGGAATAGGCTGCTCTGCAAACCATATGACTATATAGTTAAGTGATAATAGTGAAATAAACACCAGACATGCACTATTGTAAGCTGGTGTTGGCATTTGGAGCAATGACAGGAATAATGGGAAAAAACTCCAGTATTTTAACATTTTTTAATGTATTATGTGCACTATTTTTTTTTATATAAATATATTTTATTGATTTTTTACAGAGAGGAAGAGAAAGAGATAGAGAGTTAGAAAGATTGATGAGAGAGAATCATTGATCAGCTGCCTCTTGTACACCCCCTACTGGAGATGTACCCGCAACCAAGGTACATGCCCTTGACTGGAATCGAACCTGGGACATTTCAGTCTGCAGGCCGACGCTCTATCCACTAAGCCAAACCGGTTTCAGCTTGTGCACTATTCTTTACACATGTTGTCCTATAAAATGAATTATTTTGTAATTTATGCTCATATCTCAGAAGGGGTAAAGATGGTAATTCCCAATAAAATTTAAAATTTCAGAATGCTGATAGGAATTTTTGGACTGAAACCCGGAGTTGAAGAATGAATCTAAGGATAGAGGGCAGTATAGCAAAAGTGGAGATTTATTGAAGAAAAAGTACAGACTCCCATGTGAGGAGAGGGAAAGAGTCCCACAGAATAGACTCTCATGTGGGGAAGGGGGCAAGGTCCCACCAACTTCCTGTTTCCACCTTTTTAAAGGCTGCAGTTCCTGTGCCCTGTGGCCCTCCACCCTCATTGTCCTATTCCCCCAGGGCTTTCTTCCTTATTTATTTTGAAAATATAGGCCTTTTGGTCTACTTCCAGTTTCCTTGTCTTATGGAAATGTACCTTCTTCCAGTCAGTAATTCTTTGTTTTTCTATGGACCTCAATTCTAAAAATTCCGTAAGCCTGCCTATATTATCTGAAAATTTCTATTTCAATGCAATGAAATGAATGCAAATATGTGTGCTTTAGTTAATGTGTCTCTGTTTATTTTTTTCTTGTTTTCTTATATGCATTGTGTGTACTTATGGCATTTCTGCCATATGTTTTACTCAGTATAATATTAAATCTCAGCCTCTATATAAACAGAAGAGGAAGATATAAATATTTATGGGATACCTACTAAATGCTCAATAATGTCCTAACCCTTATTTGTAAGGCTGGTATTAATACCTCCATTTTACAGATGAGAAAATGTAGGGTTTGAGAACTTAGCTAATATAACAAAGGTCAGGAAAATAGTGAAAGTTATTGTCATAATTTGAACCCAATCTTGTCTAACTAAATTTCTTCTAATGCTATGTACCATTATGCCAGCCTAGCCAATACACATCTATTTTGGGAATTTATGAACACCAGAATATCCAAGTTCAAATGCTAACTTCACATGGGCATGAAAGAATAAAAATGTTTAAAAGCTGTCTGTGTTATCTCAACTGCCCAAGGCCACACCCCCCACCCCCCCCAGTGATGGGAACAGGACCCTTAAAGTTGTCTCAGAAAACAGCCCCGAGCAGGGAGTAAAGGGAGCAATGTTTGCTCCAACAAGATAAGAGAAACAGGATAACAGAGTAAACTTTGCTTTGACAGTTAAGTGAAATAGGGTATGAGATTACCAGACAGGACTGTTGATTTAGCGCAAGCCCTGTCATAGAATATGTTATTAACGAGCCCAGTTCCCCTTTTAGAATTCCTTTGTTCCCCTCTTCCCCCTCCGTGTGTAACCCCTCCCGACATATAGTTTTTGCCTATATATACTTGTAAGATTCTTTGCTCGGGGCTCAACTCCTCTGCTCCTGCGTGAGTTACGAATTGAGCCCAAGCGCGCTGGAATAAAAAGCCTCTTGCTGTTTGCATCAAGTGACGCCTCCTGCGGTTGATTGGGGTCGCCATCTGTCCATGGGACAGAGTGAGGGTCTCCCTCTGGGGGTCTTTCAGGCACACCCTAAATCTATTTGTGTGTGTGTGTGTGTGTGTGTGTGTGTGTGTGTGTGTGTGTGTATGTGTGTTATGGGTCATAGTGAAACAGGAATTTTAGGGGTAAGATAGGACAGTTTAGAAAATTTTAGAAATGTTGGAAATTAAGGGGACCATGGAGGAAGCACAGGGCTGCAGAGCAGCAGAAAGTATATTTCCATAGAATGGGGGAGCTGGAAAGCTGCAACAGGTACATTTCCATAGAATGAGTGAGCTGGGAACAGCAAAAGGTCCATATTTACAGAATAAAGTGAAGGAAGCCCTTCATCCAGAAGGAGAGGAAGAAAGCCCAGAGGGAATAGGAAAACAATAAGCAAGGATGAGGGGGAGAACCTCACATGGGACATGTTCAACCTTTGAGCCCAGGAGTTAGTATAGTAACCAGGCTAAGGGAATAGTGACCTATCAGAGGGGATATCAAGATCCCAGAATCTGCAGCCTTTAAAAGCCATAGGGAAAAAGAATTCAGTGGAACCCTTTTCCCCCTCCCTACTTGGTGGTTCGTTCTGTTCTTTCTTTCTCCCCATGTGGGAGAGTCTGTACTTGTTCTTCATCCAGTGTAATGGAGAGACATGCAAAGGGTAAGATTGAAAATGAAGGTTATTTGGTAATTTTGGGGGGAGCAAGTGAAATATGAAACAAAATCTCAGTGAAATATGAAACCAGGTCATCCTTAAAGAATAAAAGAGCAGGATGAGTCAGTGAGGTCCTCTGGCTTCACTAGTGATTCTGTTGGATTCATCCTAACAAATGATTAAGAGGTAAAAGCTCAGCTCATTGTCTCTGCAGCCACTTTCACCTGCTCAGAGGTAGGGGTAGATGATGAGGAAAGTTGGGTTTAATCAGGATTGGGATTTAGCCTGGCTTGTAATGAAATGAGTTGAGGATGTAGGGAAGGGAGAAGTATAATGATGAATCATAGACTCTAAGCTGAGTGACAAGAGAAATGAGCAAATGGAAGGTGTGCGTGGGAAAGACAGTGAATAAGTGGTAGTGTCAATTGATTCAAGATTTTACTGGGCTCTAAGAAATATCAGTGCATAGGACTTAAGAGAATCAGCTAGAAGAACACAGCAGCAGAGAAAACAATGACATAGAGAGTCTTGACATTTTTGGTATTGAAAAGACATCTTGATTTACCAAAAAGTTGATAACTACTGATCTAGACAAGGTTTTAAATTTTACTTAACAGTTTAGTTGAAGGATAGCAAAGGAAACAACTTATTGTGAATTTATACCTGGGCTCCAGGGGGGTGGAGGGGGGGGAGTATTTCAGAACATTTGCAACCCTTATAGGCAATCTTCAAATTAGAGGAAAGCTCATCAGAAAATATGTATTAAGTGCCTATGTTCATGAACAGTATCTCAGAGTTCAGTTACTGCTGGAAATAATTGTGAAGTTGGGGAGGGGTATATTTTAATGAGAAGAGCCAAACAAGTATTTTAGTTATTTTTCTGTGCATTTCATGCAGAACACAAGGGATTAAATGAAATTCAGCCAATGTTTACTAAGTTGTTATCCCTGACCTAAATAATTTTACCATCTAGTGGGATTGAAAAATGTGTTACAAAATTACCATAACACAATGCAAAAGTGACAGGTGTCAAAAGTTAAGTATAAACACAATGCTGGGGAGCCCCATGAAAGGTGTGATTAATTCCCATTGTGGTGACTGGGGACTTCAGAGGGAAAGTAGGTTTTTGCTATATTTTGAAGAATGAAAAGCATTTATAAAGGCCAGATAGTTAGGTGAGAAAAGAAGGTATTTGAAAAATATTCTAGGCTGAGGAAAAGCAGGGATGAAAGTGAGTGAAAGGCAAGTATAGGGTACATTGAGGAACTTGCAAATAGGATATTGTGGTTAGACTATACTTATCTTGGGAAGAGGAGTGAGATTATAAAATAGTTCCCAAGACAGATTATTGCTTAATATATACATTGCTGGGAGAGGAGAGCTAAGACTTAGTAGAAAAAGATAAGCTTCCTTGCACCATTCAAGGAATAAGACAATATTCATTTCTTAATGAACATGTGCTCTAGGGGCATTTTGAGTCTCTGACATTAGAAATCCTTGTTTTGACATAAATGTATGTGTAACCAGTAGCAGAATGTATTTTTTCCCACGTAAATCTCTCAGAATGTATTTTTTTTTCACATAAATCTCTTCCTCTTGATTGATACTTTTGGAGAATGTTGTGAGGCATATTTGAGAGAAATCCAAGGTGCCTACTGAAACACAGACAACTTTTAAAAGCCATTATACTTTAAAAATATATATATTTTGAGGTCCTTATGAATTTGCTATTATGAAATAAACTAGGCTTTGGATCTTCTTATAAACATGAAAACATACATTAAGTTCATCATAGATGTCTATATATTAACTCCAGAAATCCTTAGCATCTGTCAACATATTTTAGCATGTTATTTTTTTTTAAAAAAACATGTTAATATTCAATATTTTTAGGTTTTAAAAGATAAATATAACACCTGATTTTATTCTAAAGATCATATGTACAGTGATATTTATTGTGCTTATTAATCTAGTCTTACAATTTTCTGTTTGGTGGATTATTGGTTTTAATTATGAAGTACATTAAATGTGTGGCTCTGTCATTTACAATTATGAAATTACTAGAGGCCCAGTGCATGAGATTCATACATAAGTAGGGTCCCTAGGCCTGGCCTGCAATCAGAGCCAATCTGTGGAGTGACCAGTGGGGCGATCAGGGCCCCCCCACCTTGGCTGGTAACCTGGTACCACCCACTCGCCTGCCCCACCACCCACCACCAGGGCCTGCAGCATGGGGGTAGCTCCTGTGTTAAGTGTCTGACCCCTGGTGGTCAGTGCATGTCATAGCGACCGGTCATTCCACAGTTCAGTCAATTTGCATATTAGGGTGTGTTTTTTTAATATAGGACAGTGAGAAACATTAACTTTAGTTTTATTTAATAAAATTAATATACTATTGAATTTATCTATATATATTTGAATTTTTTATACTCACTAATTTCAATAACTTTCAGAACAGCAATGAAATGATTTTTCACTGAGAATATATAAAGCATTTGACCTTCAGTAAATCTCAGTAAGAAGAGCAACCAAAAATATTTTCATTGTTTTATAGTGGACATTAAAGTTTTGGAATGTTAACACACTGCAGTTAGTTCATGAATACTTTTTGTAATCAAATCATATTTTCACTTTGTGATGTAAAAATAAATATAGGGTGCCCCGACCAATATATATATATTTAACAGCTGATAGCTCAATTTGTCTTTCTTTTTAGACTTAACCCATTGGAATTAATAATTATTCAAAGTTTGTATACTTTTTTTTAACATACTGTATATGAATATTGGGTTATATTTTTGGTTATCCCAGATGCTGTGGAAAATGGTGCACAGAGTTCATAACTTCTTTTGCCCCCAGAGATGGTTTCCCTTGGTGAAAGTGTCCGGTGTATATTTAGAGCATAAACCTAGTGAGATAGAAATGAAAGGTTCTATCTTCTAATAATAGTCTGTAGTGTATTACTGTACATTACCAAACCAGAAACCAGACAAATCATATATATATATATATATATATATATATATATATATATATATAAAACAGTGTATTATTACAGTGTATTAATGTCCTACTTCCATTTTCTTATGTGGCGATTAAAAAATTATTTTCTCTGCTGAGGCAGAACTTTGATATTTGCACCACACTGCCCTGGTAATGTGAAATTCTAGCTGATGAAAAATTGTGGTTTTATTTGTCCCACATGGAGAGATTTTCTCCAGGGAATGGCCTGTTTTTTATGACATTTATTGTTGTAGAGCAGGGGTGGGGAACCTTTTTTTCTGCCAAGGGCCATTTGGGTATTTATAACATCATTCACTTAATATAACTCAATATAAACTTATATTGCTATGAGAAAAGCTCCTAGATTTATTGAATTTTGAGTCTCTGGTTGCCTTGGTAGAGCCAGACCAAATGATTTTGCAGGCTTTATAGACAATCCCCACCCTGTTGCAGAGTAATCCTCTTGATTTTTAGCAATATTCAGTGCCCACTGTAGTGGTTAAAACCCAGTTACTCTTGAACCAAACAAAATTGAAACATATATAAAGAAATGAAAAAATATACAAATAGTAAAATCAAAGTATGGGTGGAGCCTTAATCTCCTCTGACTGAAGTCCCCCCCCCCTTACTTATATGTGATAGATTAAATTACTATATTTAGTTGAAATCTTCTAAGTAATTTTACTGGACTAAACAAAGAACTTTAAGTCTTTTAATGGCTGTGTTATTTTTATTGTGTACAAGGTATTTATTGGCTACACAATTTCCTTTTTCAATATGTGACCAGTTATTTTGTGGCTTAAGAGAAGATGTGATTAATTTCAGAATATATGCTTGAATCATTGCAGCTACTTGCTTTGTTCCATGGCCCACATCTTACTTCCCAACTCAAGGAGCCTCTTTCCCAGGTCATCAGCAAGATCACTGGCTTGAATGAAAGAATACAGGCAATGGGTCCCAGTGTTCATCACCAGATCCAGAAGGACAACATCCTTTATTTATTTATTTATTTATTTATTTATTTATTTATTTATTTATGTATGCTGCAAAAAGCTTTATTGTTTCACTTGGTCCAATGCATGGGAGAGGGCTTCAGGGTAGTTAAAAGAATGGCTGGTAGTTTTGGGAAGAAGCTCAGGTAAAGGCCAGAGACCAGGGAGATGCAGAGGGGCCCCTCAAAGGCTTCTGGGCTCCAAAGATACCTGGTTATGCTTGAGGGTGAGCCTTTTGAAGAGACACTCACCCAGCCTATCCCAGCCCGGGTCAGGGCTTGAGGGTGTGAGTCAGGTGTTGCCCATCATCTTGATGAGTTTCACCTCCTCATCCAGGAAGTGGTTCTCCCGGAAGTCACAGAGATTAAAGTCTGTGCGGGTGGAACCCAGGGCCTGCAGCTCCACAGGGGCCTGGTTCAGGTTCCTCTCCAGGGCCCTAAGTTTTGCCCCACTCATCTTAGGACGGCTCAGCACATCTGGGAGAGAACAAGGTTGCAATGCTTGTTTTGCATGTTTAAGAGATGCTCAGCGCCCACCCTTGCCCTTCTCAGCCAACTCGTGGAAGAAGTGACCCCTCTCCCCGGCCCTCCTGGAGAGCCACATCCTCAGGGTGAAAATAGAAGCCCAGAGAGAGGTAGGTGTGGGAGGCCTGCAGATGCAGGTTGGCCAGGCGGATGACCACAGCCTCCCCCTCTTTGGAATAATTCTGCCAAATTTGGGAGCTCATGGTTGTTCTGCAATAAGGAGTTAAGGTAGAAAACTTCCCCCTCCCCCACAAGAAAAAAGACAAAACAAAACCGACAACAACAAAGTGTGTTGGCTGGTCCTGGAGGTGGTTATGAAGGTGGCAACTGGATAAAACGCAGGAGGGAGGTGAGAGGCGGATCCGCTGAGGTCACTGCCAACAACATCCTCTTTGAAAGTCAATCTGTGGCATAAGATATGTCCTGGCTCGCATGGCTCCAACCAACAGGCCAGGTCTTTACTGTTTGTTGAGGTGCTATTTTTGAATGCCTATTGTGTGCTGTGAATTTTTGTATTTATTTTTTCTAATCCTCACACTAAACCTGAAAGGTAGTTATTATTGCTATTTTTATACATAAAACATTTGAAGCTTTGAAAATTAAGCAACTTGCCCCAAATTGAGTAGTTTATATTAATGTACTTAGGCTTTTATTTTGGGAATATCTGTTTTATTTTGTAACTGCAGAGAAAACTTCTTAGAGTTACTAGGCTATACTAGAGTTATTGCAACAGAACAAAGCTGTATTAGTTTTTTGTTGTTGTATCACAAAATCAATAGCTTAAAACAGGACAATATTATTATTTTATAGTTTCTGTGGTTCAACCAATAAATAGCTATACTTTGTAATAATTTATATATAATTTCTATTATAGTTATTTATAATTATATATTTGTACATTATAGACACGCACACACATCATGTAATGATGGGAGTGACATCTCATCACTTTTGCCATATTTTATTGGTTGGAAATCAGTTACAATCCCATCCGCACTCAAAGGGAGGGGATAATTACCTAAAGGCATGGGCCATTGGAGGTCACTACAGGGCCTTCCGGTCTGCCGCATGTGCCTGAAAGAGGAAAGCATATCTGTTAGGATATTTTCCCATACTTCCATCCTTTTCTTTTTCAGTGATTTTTTTTGACAATTTATTATTCCTATTTTAACTGAATATTCTTAAAGACCTTGCTTCCTGTACAAGATATTTAAGAAAAGAGAAATGTCACTATTCTTACCTTCATCTCAGTGTTCTGAATGATTTCATTTCTAATGAGTAGTTATTCAAGTGTATTTGTGTGTGGTTGTTTGTGTAAAATATTGAAAAACAAATGGTATTTCAGCATATAATCATGCAAAAATACTGAAGTAAAAACTGAAGTTTGAGTAGCACATGGAAAAAAAATTCCAGTGTGTAAGCCCAATATTTTCTTTACTTTTCTCTTGTATTTTCCTCCCCTTGTTTTCCCTCCCTTTCCCTCTTTTTTTTATCCTGATATTTATATAGTGTTGCAATTGAAAAGAACACAGGAGAGACCTCCACTTTATTTCTAACTTAACTACTACTAGTGATACAATAAGTGTCTTTATATGCATTTGATTTTATTCACATGTATAAATGCAGATGTTTGTTACACTAAGATACTGCTGCCTGCAAGCATATACAGAGAGAGGCAACCCAGCTGTTTCAGGTAGCATCTGACAGGTGTGAATGGCTTGTTAGTCACCATGAAATGCCATGTGATTTAATTCTCACAGACTTGATCTGTCACTACTAGACATGCCTATACATATGACATATAAATGCCAATAATGTTAATAGATTCACTTGGCACTTACACAATATATGGCCAATTAAATTTTTACTGTTCACTTTTGGTGGGTAAATGCATTTGGTTAGTTTAAAAGAGCCACGAGAGAGAGGGGTAGGGGAGGACTCTTTTCATCAGCCTAGGGCAGTGGCCAGCAAAATCATTAGTCAACAGAGCCAAATATCAACAGTACAACAATTGAAATTCCTTTTGAGAGCCAAATTTTTTAAACTTAAACTTCTTCTAATGCCACTTCTTCAAAATAGATTCACCCAGGCTGTGGTATTTTGTGGAAGAGCCACACTCAAGGGGCCAAAGAGCTGCATGTGGCTCACGAGCCACAGTTTGCCAACCACGGACCTAGGGAAACTTGATGCAACAACTGCCCACAGGCCAGGGTCACAGTCATTGTGTATTAGCATTGGGTTGACATCAATGGATCCTTATCCTTTTTCATCTGCTTCCTATCCTCCATGTAGACTATAACCCTTCTGTTAGAATGTCATATTCATTGCCTATTGTTATAGTGTACAAACTTATTTTCTTTTGAGGAACATTTCATTCTAACTTGTATTTGAAGATACTGTTTACATCATGGTGACACATTTTACTGTATGTGATATACTTTGTATATATATACAGTCAGAGCTTTAAAGCTTTTCTAAAAATAGCTTATTTCACTTTTGTTCTTTTCAATTATTGCAATTATTGAAAGGAGTTTTTTATCTGCATTTGTTTCCAAACTCTGAAGGTAGACCTGTACCACTATATGTATCCCCAACTTCTCATATTTAAAGGGGTATGCTTCATTTTATGGGTCAGTGACTTGGCAATAGTTAAGACTTGGTAGATAACAAATACAAGGAATCCCACATATCTTTTTGGTAGGTATTCTTTCTTTATTTCAAATACTATACTATTTTCTATCTTCATTGTTGAGGAGGTAATTTAGAAAAGATCAGGGGTGAGTCTCTGTTTACTTTTAAGACTTCACTATTTTATTTAAGATTTTACTATTATAAATGGGTTTTAAATGCTATTTCATATTTTACAAGTTTTGCATATATTATCTTATTTGGTCCCAGTAACACTCTGGCAATGAAAATAATAAATTACTACTTGTGACTTATGGTTAAAATAATCAGCAATGTACAAAATAATAACTGATATTTTGTGAATGCTTGATATGTTTTAGACACTGTGCCAAGCATTTTATAAACATAAAATATTTTATCACACACATCCCCCTATATTTGATATTTTATAAATGATAAAACTGAGGCTTAGGGACATTAAGCAGCATGTCCAGAATCACACTGAGCATGTGTGGCTGAACTGGGATGCATGCCCATTCATCTGAACCCAGAGACCATGTTCTCCTGGACACGGTGTTTCTGGATGGTCCATAAGCCAGGACCCTGAGAATCAAACCTACACTTTTTGTGAATCTATGCCTTATATTAATGTAAACATGATGGTCTTATTGAAAAACACACAAAAAACTAAACTAACTCTTTGTGAAAAGCAACTTGACATTTCTTTTAACAGTATTACAGCTCCTTTTGAGTTCTAACATTTAGAGCTATGTGTTCAATTGGGAACAATGTGCTCTTTCTGTGTACCCCCTTTGCTCCTGGCAAGTGCTCTCTTGCTGGTGTGAGGATGGAAATATGTTCAGCACTAAGAGTCCTCTGCTAGGAGTAAATTTCTGGTCTGTGGGAATGGTAATAACTATAATGTTGCTTAGTAAATTCAAAAATATCTTAACGGTGGTGGAAAAATAAGTAAAAGAAAGAAAGATTCTTAAATTTTAAATACAGGGGAGGAATAGCATGTTTTTGTAGAAAACTGAAATTAGCTTGATATTTGTAAAGCAATTTAACATGATCAACCTGCTCACCTAACAATATTCCCTCAGACATAATGTCTTACAAATTGTACAATTAACATGCAGTTAGCAGAATGTTGTTGCTAGGATTCAAATAGCAAAAAAACAGAGCAGCTGTGTTGGGACTCTACTTTCGGTTTTCTAGTCTGATTGTCAAGTGCATCCTCTAATTGCATCTTTCTTTTCCCAGTGGAAATTGCCCATGGAATTCCTTCATTGGAGTTTCTTCTATGGTCATATGCCTTTCTTCTAGTTGAGTAAAAGAGGAAGCCTTTCCTTTCAGTGGAACCACTGAACTTGGTAATAATGCATAAGGGTTCATGTCCTAGGTTTGCCCATAGTAGTTGAGTCAAGGGAGCACTCTTTCATCTCTCTTGAAGTCACAGTGCTTCTGTGATCACAGGTGAACAAACCACAAATAGCCCAGCCAGGTAGAAGGAAGTTGAAACACATGAAAAGGCTGTAAGTGACCTGGTTTATCAACATGGACCATCAGAATTTTCATTGCCATAATTTGTGGTATAAACCATGTCCAAAAATATAAATGTGCCTGGAGAAGAGAGTTTACCATCTGACTTTATGAAGTTAATAAGAAGTATTTGACAATGAAATTTTAATTTGTTCCCTCTAAGAAATGGGCTTACTTCCCCTCATCTCTCTATCTTGGCCAAAAGAATTATTCTGCTCCAGTTCAGATGAGTTTTCTTACATTATCCAATTTTGCTTCTTCTTTTTTTTTTTTTTCTGCCTGTCTCAATTTGTACAGAAAAAATAGGTTGTAAACATTTGTTAATCTGCATTTTCAACATCTATCTCTCTTCCTACTGATAAGAGAACAGTGATTTTGTCTTGGAGGGCTTATTCATTGGATAAGAAGCTCTGTTTATTAATCAAGGGGCCTGCTCTTTTCCAGGAAAAGGAACCACTATCCAACCCAGCTAGATTCTTTTTTCTTAGAATTTGATTCCATAGGCTAAGAACCAAAAACAATAAAATGGTTGAAGCTGAATGGTCCTGTTTGTGTTGCTCCCAAAAGATTTCTCGTTACTTCTTAATTCCAGATACTTGTAGCTGCTATTCCTGAACTATTTCAGCTAATATAAGTTTTTTTTCAGAGAGGAAAGGAGAGAGAGATAGAAACATCAATGATGAGGGAGAATCATTGATCAGCTACCTTCAGCATGCCCTCTACTTGGTATTGAGCCAGCAACTCTGGCATGTGCCCTGACCTGGAATTGAACCATGACCTCTTGGTTCATAACTCAATGCTCAACCACTAAGCCACACCAGCTGGGGCTGAGCTGTTTTTTTAAAAATACATATTTATTTTAATTTGATATTCTACCACTTATTAATTCTCTAAATGCTATGGGCAGCACTTTTCAGGTGCTTGCCGAAGATGCTAACTAATATAAAATCACAATTTAGTTGTTAATCCTCATTTTACTTAACAATTGTGTAGGCCACAAATGTACCTAACCGTTTTCTTTCCATTTTTGTGTCTATCTGTGCCTGTCTTTGGATTCAGTTTGTGTTCTAATTTGTCTGACCCTACTGCTATTTATGGAAAGAAGAGTATATCAAATTGTTGCTGGGTCTATGTTGAAACTAATTCTTACACTGGACAGAAAGGAGAGATACAATTTATTTTCTATGCATCAGCTTGCCTCCCAACTCATTCAGGCTGATTGTCTGTTGGCTTCTCTCCTGTAGCTATGCTTAGCACTGCTGCTAAGTGCTTAGCCTAGTACTATCTTGAATAGTCACTAATTCTCAATCACTTTGAGACTTCTGATGAATTATTCAGGTATTTAAGTCAAACCTAGGGAGGACAGGAGTTCTGTAAAGAGGTGGCAGAGTTGACTGGGTTAGATGTGTTGACACCTTCAAGGCAATTTTATATTTATTGGTGTTGAACCAGTAGTATTACATGGAAATAGCTGGGCTTTACATAGACTGTCCAAATACGGTGTACTGACATGAGGAGATTCTATTCAGAAAAAGGGAGATATTGGATGCACTAAGTAGCAATTTTAAATAACTTGAAAAATAACTGATCTTTTTATATAAAAAAGTTAGTGTATCATTATATCAGAGATCAAAAGAGAGAGCTCCCAGTTGCAAACACAATACTAGAACTTAAGTGAAAAGGATATAGAAATAAACATTATTAAAATACTTTTCTTTTAGCCACAGCCATTCACTGAGAAAGTTTCACTAGTCTTGGATTCAAGCTTAAGCATGAATAGCATAGATTTAGGCGCCCATATATATATGCAATGATTTCCATGCTTGAATAGTTATTATTTAAACAGTCTAGTATTAATGTTCTAAATCACAGCAATTGCCATATTTTTTTCCACTAATTCCAAAATTCACCTTATCTTTGGAATATATTGGATAATAAAGGTAATGATACTACTTTCTTATATTGGTTTCTTGGCATTCACACATTAGGAGGCTTAGTGCAAAAAAAAAAAATCATGTTTTAGAAACACACTTTTCTTTAATACAGGACAACTCTTTGTTCTGATATAAGATGTGTGGACTTGCTTTATGTTTTCCTATTTTAAATCATCAGTGTATTCTCTGAAAAGGTGAATACTAGATAATCTCTAGTTGGGTGAATTTCTCAATCCCTCTAGCATCTTGCAGGAAAAAGTCTTCTGTGTTCAAAATTATATGTAACAAATTATCAGGACTATAACCAGAATTCTTAGCATAATACACATATATATGAGGTTATACAAGAAAACTTGGCATAAAATAATTGACAAAAGTGAATTTCCTAAAATAAGGCCAAAATTTAATCATAATGTTAGAGTTTATAGGAGTGTGATTGAGGCTTTATTATAAAAAATAAAACTAACAATATAACTAATTTTATTCCAAAGTTAGCAAAATATGGGCTTCAGGTAAAATTAATAGTTAGTTCTTAAATATAAGATTGCATAAGCATTATTATTTTTACATTTAGGCAAAACAGTGGCATGCTAGCACCGCATGACAGCTTAAATTCAACTTGGACTTTTGCAGCAACATCATAAAAAGGATCAATTTTACAAACTGTATTAGTGCCATCACTTTTCCAAGAGCCACATTTGATGCTTTAAGATTCAAAGCATTATCATTTGAAGCACCTTGTTGATTTTCTGTTCTTCAACTGTTATAGCAATCAGATGTGAACACAAGCTTCAAATGAATCACCCTGAGCTTCATAGGTCAGCAGTTTTGCCTGTGATGCCAACAGTTGCTCCACCATCACTTATACTATCTTACCTAATAAAAGAGAAACATGCAAATTAACCATCACTCTGCTATGCCCACAGCCAATCAGAATGGATATGCAAATCAACCCAATAAAGATGGAGGTTAATTTGCATATCCAGGCTCAGATTGGTTTGAAGCCTGCTATGAGGGAAGGGGTGGCGGGGAGAGGACGCGGCTTAGGGAATGACTGGAGTGGTGCTCTGGACAGAAGTGAGGATTTGCTGGCTCTGGGCTGCCTGTGAGCTGAGACAAGCCGTCTTCTGGAATGCTGTAAATGAAGGAATGAAGCCAGGGGAAGGAAGGCCTATTCTTGCATGAATATCTGTATAACTAGAGGCCTTTTTCATGAATTCATGTGTGGGTAGGGTCCACCTGTGTGACCTGCAGGGATTAGGCCGGAACCAGAAGTCCAATGCTGCCGTGCTCATCCCAGACCTGCTGTGCTGAGTCAGTCCTGATTGCGATGCTCATACCACCACAGCAGCACTCGCCAGCTGTGAGCCCTGCATCTGGCACCTGTCCTGAAGAGGGATGGGGTGGCCAAGAAATGATTGGCCTTCTGAGTGGGCGATGCTGGCCTGGGATCTGGATTCATCCCTTTGATGTTGTGGGGAGCCACCTGGCAGATGCTTTTATACTGTTTCTTCCTGGCAGAGTGTCTAGGGAAGGGAAGTAGCCGCAGTGCCCGAGGCTGACATCCAGGAGACCAGCAGTGCTCTTGAGATGGTGCCAGGGGTTCTGGTCCATCAGTGCCTGGCCCGTTCTCCGGAGTTTGGACCTGCAGGACTACTGAGGGAGTGAGTGAGAGCCACCAACCTTGTGGGCCACTGGGAAGGATCAGTCAGCAAAGGAGCTCTCCTGCTGTGGGAGTGTACTGCGTTGAGCGTCTGTCCCTTGTTGGTCAGTGCATGTCATAGTGACTGGCCATTCAGTCTTCAGTTGCTTAGGCTTTTATATATATAAACTAGAGGCCCCATGCATGAAATTCTTGCAAGAGTAGGCCTTCCTTACGCTGGCTACCAGCACCAGCTTCCCTCTGGCACCTAGAACTCAGGCTTCCCTCCGGCCATCGGCAGGCACCCAGGGTCCTCACAGCCCCAACTTCTTCCACAAGGTCATCCGGAAGGATGTCCAGAAGGAAGTTCATTCTAATTAGCATATTATTCTATTTTTATTACAGATGTTCTTTTTGCAGTATTTAAAATCTTGCATGTATTTGTTTTGAATTTAGTTTTTTTACATTGTTTTACCATGAACCAGGAGGTAACGTTATTCTGAAGAACAAGGTTTGTGCTATTCTGAAGGATGTTTGAATTCTTTTCCTTCCAAAAAGAACTAGAAACCATAGAGACTGAGTGATATTTCTGCAGTACTCCTTTTAACACCATTAAAGGCACTCCGGTCTTAATTTAGAATTACCTTGAATTATTGATTGATGTTAGACTTTGGTCAAAGGAATTAATAGATCATGTAGTTGCTAGTCAACTTTTGCCATCATTGATAATAAAAGCACAAATATCTACAGCAGACTTATCACACTGTAGCACTAAAAAAAAAATGAAATTGCCAAAATGTTCATAATTCTGCTTTCAACTTGTAGGATCTCTTCTTTATGATCTTTCTTTGGATGCCTTGGCCATCATGGATGACCTCTGGCAATAGAACCTCATGCTCCTACTTTTTGGCCTGCGGCTTTGATGGATTGATTTCTAACCTCTACTTGAGTAGAATGAAAAAGGAAAATAAATGAGCAATCCTTCAAAATGTGTTACACAGCTCAAAAAAAAAAAAAAGCTTCTCTTTATATTGATTGTTGGTAATCACCATTAAATAGTGTAGTTTAGTAATCCACCTGACTGCTGGGGGAAGGAAGATTTATCTTATACTTTAAGTATTAGTGGTCAGTTAAATAATACTGTTGATTATATTATATATTCAATAACTATATCGACTTTTAGCTTAATTAGAACTTTGTGTCTAAAGTATGAGGTAGTCATGATCTGTCGATCTGCCTATATAAATTCTAATGAAAAGGACTGCCATCACTTTTTTTCTTTCCTGGAAAAGACATTATCTCTCTTTTTCTTTTCTTTATTCCATCTACTCAAACATAGATCCCAAGTTCTTTATTTTTCCTTCCCCTTTTTTGAATTCTCTTTCAACCATCTGCTCCCCTTCTGCTTGTCTTGTTCACATTTGAATTTCCACTTCTTCAGTTATTATTACTTTAACAATTATAAATAATCTCTCCAGAGTGGGACCATGAAGGAGCTGGTCATTGTAGTAAGGTCAAACACTGCCAGGCATTATAAATATATTTACATTTTTTCTTTCCAATAACCATAGGACATGGATGTTGTGATTAGCCTCCCCATTTTATAGGTCAAAAACTAAGGCACAGAGAACTATATTATAAAGCTACTAAGTGGCAGAACCAGAATTTGAACCCAGGCAAACTGATTTCAGAGTCTATGATAAAACAACTGTGCTGTGAAGTCTTTCATAAAATAAGAGGAGGAAGTATGACTGTTCTTCTCAAAGATCTTGCAATTTACCAAATTATAATAATAAAATGTGAACACAATCTTGTAAAATGTCAATTTCCATAACTTTTAAATGATTAGAAATTAAAAAAATATATTGTTATTGATTTTAGAGCGGGAAGGATGAGAAAGCATCATCTATGGGCTGCCTCCTTTATACTCTCTACTGGGATCTAGCCCCAGAGAGATCAGAAATTGAACTGTGACCTCAATGCTCAACCACTGAGCCACATGAGATGGCCAAGAAACAATTTTAATTAGCTTTCTTGGGTTACCTTGCTCACTGAGAACACAGAAAAGTACTTATATTTTATTTGTTGATATAATTTAATTGATTTAATATTAACAGCTTATATAATTTCTCTATGGGGATCTTCACACCACTCTTTCCACCTATGCAGGCAAAATGCAGCTGCTATACATCAATATGTATTTAAGTGAAATGTAAGTATTACTTTTATCTTTAAGTAAGCCTTCTATTATTCCTCTGGAATTGCTCTTTTCCAAGTAATTACGCTATTGTTGGTAAGAATTTCCTGATTTATTCATTAACAGCTGCAAAACTGCTTTGCCAGGTTAAAAATAAAATCTGTATTTTGGAAGATACTTATTTTTTTAACATGAGATGATTTATTTAGCTGCCTGTTTATAACAGCTCAAAGAAAGATGTATCTTCAGGAATATATTTTTATCTCAAACCAGGATAAAGAGTTCATCATATTCTTCCATGCTGAGAATTTTATTCTCTTATTTTGTAATATCCTCGGCTGACAAGCACTAAACAATGACAAAATGGACTCACATCTCACTTTTTTTATTTTATTCTCCTCATATCTTTCCTTATCATTATCCTCCCAATGTCATCCAGATAGATAATTTATATATATATAATTTATATATATATCCCTAACTGGTTTGGCTCAGTGGATAGATCTTCAGCCTTCAGACTGAAGGGTCCAAGGTTCAGTTCTGGTCAAGGCCATGTACCTCGGTTGTGGACACATCCCCAGTAGGGAGTGTGCAGGAGGCAGCTGATCGATGTTTCTTTTTATTGATGTTTCTAACTCTATCCCTCTCCCTTCCTCTCTGTAAAATATCAATAAAATATATTTTAAAAATATCTATTAAACACCAATGAAGTGCTCAAAACAGCAGTTAAACCCTTCAACTAACCTAACATTCACCAAGATCTGCAATACCTCTATGTTTTTTCTGGCTCACTCCATTTCATATTTCTTCTCAAGATAAGTTATCTTTTATGGGATTCACTGTTACCATCTCAAAGTTTAACTTAGCATGGGGAGAGAAAAAGGGAAATTTACAGGTAGGTAATATAGAATTTAAAAATATTTGTGAAGAAATTAATGAGTGAAATGCTGAATTGCTTGACTCACTGCTTTCTGCAAAGGCATTTATTCCTTGAAAAGGCATTTTTATTTGTTTAAGCCAATGGTCCGCAAACTGCGCTGGCTTATGAGCGCGGTTTGCCGTTCTGTTGACTAATGAGTTTACCAACCACTGGTTTAAGCTACTGCCAAGATTTATTTCCTATTCTCTCTTTCCTTTTTTAAGATTTTGTATTGATTTTTAGAGAGAGAAGAAAGGAGTGGGAGAGTGAGAAACATTGATAGGAGAGCAGAATATTAATCAGCTGCCTCCTCTATGCCCCCTACTGGGCATCTAGCCTGCAACCTGAGAATTGAAACTGCAGCCTTTCAGTGCAGGGACACTGTAACCAACTGAGCCAAAGCGCTCTCTTTCTCAGTCTTCAGTGTGTAGCTAGAATGATCTTTATACACTACAACATATGCAAATTGAGCATATTTAACATTTATTAAAATATTAGCACATTTTGTTCATTTTCTATATTTTTAAAAATGTTACAAATATAGTACTGAATATCGCATTTACAATGATGACATTCTTAAGAGAACAGCATATATTTGATACAGATACAAACAGGTTAAAGAATGTTTAAGATATGGCCTAATATCTGTCCTTGTGTCAGGTCAGAAATATATACCATCTTAATTACTATATAAAATTTCAAATTCATTACACCTACCTTGTCACATGTGTTTGTCTAGATTTATAGTAGGTTTCACGAGATGTGTTTGCTTTTGTTTTAAAAATTTGTATTTATGGGGAAACCACACTATACTGAAATTTAGGGAAAATTGGGCCCCGAACTAGGATCGCTGAGTAATTCTCAGACTTCTCTGCCTCTATTTTCCCACAAAGGCATCCAAGATAGTATGAGTATATGGTTTCCTGAGTTCTAGAGGAAGGATAGGGGAAAGCAGTGAGGGTCAGCAGGTCTAAGATGGTGGATAATGTAGTTTATCATTCTGTCTTGGTCACTGATCTTTGATGGCTGGGGTCATTAGGATAATTAGTGACTCTGAAATGTCCTACATGTATGTATTAAGATTGGCAGAGCTGGCTGGTGTTCTGGAACATCTGAGTATCTGAGCTATCATTGTAATCAGAATGATCTTTTTAGGGCTGAAATGAGTGTGAGATTGTCAGTATGTACTTGCCATACTTTGTCTAGACCCAGAGTATAAACGGATTTGCTGAGCCTATAAGAACTTGTTATCATGGCCAATCTTTCTTGACTGTTTAGAGTAGTGGCCATACCAAAGTTTCTCTTAACATTCCTCTTGATAACTAGCTGAAATCCTGCTCTTCTGGTTAGATTGAAACTTTAGGAAATCATGTCCTGGGCAGAGGTAGAAGTGTGTATGTACACAGGCTTCCAGTTAGGTCAAGGCTTCTGGGTCTCCTGATCTACCTACCCTCCTGCAGGCCCAACTGACCTTTTTGAGTTTGAGTAATGGAAGTCTGACCCCCACCTATCTAATTCCTCCTCTTAAGGATAGTGACAGGAAACAAGTCCAGGCAAAGATGAAATCACAGCTGTGTCTCAGGTAATCTGGATGGTAGAACCCACCTTTATCCTTCTCATACCTCTCTCCACGTCTCTGAGCCTATGGCAACCTTAGCTAAAGATCATCTTGCTTTTATGAACCCAACAGCTACCCCGTTATACTTTCCTGTCCTTGATACTGATGCTGATGTGAGTCAGTAGAACTTCTAGGCACAAGTTGCTTGGTAGCGGAGCCAGTTAACCTTAATTCTAATCTCTGCTTGCATTTTATTGCCTAACAGACTCTGTGGAAAGAACAGTAAGTTTTTTAAGCCAAGGCTCCTCTTCTGTAAGGTGGAGAGAGAAATTTCAGGTAAATTGTAGCTGAAATGGTTCCTAGATTCCCTTTATTCCTGGATACATTGATGTTGCTGAGCATCTGGCAGCAAAGATGAAGGACAGGTAATGTTAGTGAATATCTCCTTGCTGACAGAAAGGGCAGGCTCAGGAATTTATTGCCCAATGGGAGAAAGGCCTGGGAGGATAGCATTGAAGAACTCTGAGAGTGGTACATGGTACATCAGTACATGAAAGATTCTGCAGATGGCCTGCTCTACATAGATCTACACAAACCTCAAATTATCTGGGGTTGACATTAATGTGTTTGCGCTTCTACTTATAGTACATGAAAATTAAGGAGAGCTGGAAAAGATGAGCAACAAAGTCTGGGAAAAGTAGACATTCTATCAATTGTCACCATTTCCTAGCCACAGCGACTCTCTGTTGCTGCAGCAATGTCATTGTATTAATATTTAATATACTCTTCACCTGTGACATTTTTTAATATGCAAAGCAAATTTCCCTACCACCTGTTCAAGACTTGCTGGTAACTCTATATTTAGGGATATAAGAAGAATCTTTTCACTGGAATAAATCAAAATGACCTCTGATAAATCTAAATCTAGAAGTTTCAAGTTGTTTTGAACCAGAGTCTGGAAAAGAATGTAAAAGAACACTTTTAAGCTCCTTGGTGTATAGGGAATCACACAGAAATTAATATTGTCAAAAACCTCTAACATGGAAGTAGTCACACTCTTTTCCTTTTTGTTATTTTTTTTTTCTGGTGTCATCCTAGTTTTCTCAAGGATTTTGAAATATTTTGACCTATATTTTCAAACCTACACTCATTATTGTCTACTTATATTCATTAAATCACCAGTGACTTTTGAGAGTTGAACTCATCTTTTGAACTCATCTTTACCCAGTAGATTTCTTTTAGCTCATGGCTGTTGTTTTAAATCAGTTAGCTCTAATGCTAAGGTTTTTATTCTGTCTGGGATGTCATTATGTAGTGTATGAAAATATTCAGTAATCCTGGAAATTTTTTCACGTATGTATGAGGTATAAATTTTCAATCATCACATCTGGGTTTAAGAATTGATACATTGTTTTAATTCTTTTTTCTAAATAAAATTAAATCTGACTGTGAAATTCCACCTGTTAGGAGGTGAGAATTTTCAAACTGGATTTGGAATGGTCACCCCTTCTATTTAGGGTTGTATAAGAATCCAAGAGACTTAGAAGTTAGTTGACCAGAAGATGGCAGAAAACCCATTAATTTTTAGTTTTTTATAGTTGTTTCTGAGTAGTTTATATTTTAAGAACATATAATGCATTTGAAAGAGAAAACTTCAAAACATACATGCCAATCTTGGATATGAACATTCCTGAGTAATTTTGAAGCCTTAGTACAACCATTATATAAAATTTTCTTTCTTAAGTTATGTGACCTCTTCAAACTTCTCTGAGGAATGATGCTGACAAACTTTATTCTAACCCTCAAAAAATACATGTTCTTTCTTGTCTCAAGGAATCTTTTATTCTCTAAAGATCAGCAGCCTTTGCCTCTATCTCACTAAGTAGTTCCAATTTTCTCTTTTTTTTCTCACTAAAGTAGGAGAGAAGTTCAGAGAGGTGAAAGATGATGGGATGTGGTGCAACAACAGAGGGATTGGCATCAGGGGAATTTTTTTTTTTCTTATGGGTTAAATTTCTTAGTGAAATTTGCAGCAAAGCTTTTATCTGAGAGTGAACATGGGAGCAAAAATATTGGTGAAGAGGAAAGAAGGTTGTAAATCAAGCATGTCAGACTTGTGGCCAGGGGCTGCTTATGGCCCACAACAAACATTTTTGTGGTCCAATCAATATAATGGTATGCAGGAAGTGTTTTAATAAAAATTTTGCAACTTAATTTTTACAATATCCTGTTATACATAATCCTACATAATAAAAAGGCTAATATGCAAATTGTCCCCTTGGGAGTTTGACCAAATGTGAGCTGAACACCAGGGGTTGGCATGGGATGAAGGAATGCCTCGGCTGGCAGCTGGAAGATGGGGGAAAGAAGGCCCTGATTGCTGGCCAGGCGTAGAGACACTGTGTGTGCACAACTTTCATGCACCTGGCCTCTAATTATTAGTAACGAACTACAATGTTCTCTAATGACTGACTACTATTATATAATTGTGTTGCATTCATCTCCCTTATGTGCTTTATGCACAAGTGCACCATTTCTCTCCACTAACACTAGCAGTGAATATTTTAGCAGTCACTAGCCATGCCATTAGTATTTGACTGACTTGTTTGGTGTGCACAACAGGTAATATTTCACGTTTGGAGAACAAGAAAAATTGATTTATTTGCCTTACGCTTATTAATTTGTGTAGTTATTCAGTGTCTAATAAGTTAATGTTCAAGAGAAAAATATTATTTTTTATTAAAATTTTCTATTATTTTATGTTAACGATTACTCATTTATCTTAGCCCTTTGTAGTCAACATGTCTCTGTTGAAACAAACTTACGTTTCTATGAAAATTGAAGCTTTTGTTTTTTTGCAGCCAACATAAACTTAAACCTTGTTTATTTGGCCCATGTCAGCCTTTGAGTTTAACATGCTTGTTGTAAATAGTCAATTAAGAGAAAAAGAGAACAAATGGACTAATGATAAATAGAATATTTTTCTGACAGCACTTTGGTTTATGGTTATGTATTAACAGTGAGAATGGTTGTTATGGTAATATCTTTCCCTTCTACATTCAAATTTAGATGAGGATGCTATGAAAGCAGAGAGCTTGATGCAGGGTTCATAGAATCATGGAGAGAGGAACAAGGGACTCACAGGAATAATAATGGCCATGGACTGACCATGAAACATAAGATGGATACAGTGAAAAATGCTAGTAGATTTGAGGAGATAAAGGAAAGTTGGATCATTATACTAGAAAGGAATGACCTACGGAAGAAGTGTTGGTCAGAATTTGAAGCATAGCCTTGGTATGTGGAGGGCTACAGTTATTGGTAATGATAGGATTTGCAAATAATAATTTTTTTAACTAGGAAAACTAGGGAGAGAATTGATTAAGAATTATACTTCAGATATTAAAAATACATTATGACCTGGATAATACTTAATTTTAACTATATTTTGAGTTGACAGATAAAGGAAATAATTTTTGAATATTAAGTAAAAATAAATAATTCAATAAATATTACTCATTATAATTCAGTTTAAATTAATTAATTATATAGGTACTTTTTGCTGACATGGTAAAAGTGTGCTTTAAGGAGGATTTTGCTTAATCATCTAGAATTCTTCATTTTAGAATAATTATTAAAATATAATTATCAGTCATTAGCAAATTCTAAGGATATGGTTTGCTATGGTTTTTACTCTGATTAAGAAACATTGAACTGGACTTTCTAAATGGATATAGCATAACAAGGTTTTAAGAGAAAACAAGGTTAGATGAGTGAAAACACACACGAGTGTTGGTGTGTTTGTGGAAGAATATCTACATTTGTATTTTAAACTACTAGGATTTTGTAATAATAAAAATTCTAAGAAACTTCTAAAAGATTTAAGTTTCTTTTCATATTCATTTGTAGTTTGATTACACTAAATATTCACATCATTCTTTGGTCCATCAACTTTTATTTACTACTTCTTATATAATTCTGTACTACCTTAATTATTCTATCTTGGCATGATCCTAGGTTGAACTATAATACAGAGAAAATGGCATATCGGGAATTATGTATATGGTTCAATGTAAATTACAATGAATTAAAATTGTGTTCCAGCTTCCTTTGTTAGTCTGTAGTCTCTTCATAATGGGTGTGGGGAAGCATGATACTTCGTTGGAAAGTTTGTAAGGAAGACATTCTGAGCAAAATGAAGTGTGTGGAAGGCTGCTTGCCCTGTTTATTGATCAGAATTCCAATTTAGGGGAGACTTAGGGGAGTGTGAAAGGCAGCATCCCTAATTATTCCTTGACCTTTCCAAAGAAGTTCGTGCACATCAGACCCTGGATAATTACTGGAATCCTATGCTTAATCCCTGGATGCCCTTGCCTAGAGGACAATGAGAACATGTGTGTCCTCCCAAGATTACTCACCCTACTGATTGTATCTAAAGATAAAAGTTCCAACAAAAGACTAACCAGGCAGGCAATCCAGGCTGCTCTTGACATTAAAGCCAGGAACCCCTTAGCCCTCTCTTTCACAAACTGCCTGAGTAATCTGTTCATCCATCATTCAGGGGCTGCTGGTCAGCCCCAGCAAACAGGTACCCTTATCCTCATATTTGAAATCATGGCGTCCAGCCCAATAACTAATGAGAATGAGCTATAAAACATTAAAATTAAATTCAGTGATTATATATTTTTTTATTTGGTAGAGGGAAAACTGAACCAGAAAATGTTGGAGAAATAGGAAAACAGAATGGACACTTTCTGAACTAAACCTGTTAGAGCCTATTTCTAGTTGTATGTGAGTCTCCTAGTTCACAGTCCTTATATTATCTGCCCCACATATATAATGCTTTTGGAGGGACTGGATTTTTATACGTTATAACATTCATTTAGCCAGCATTTAAAGAGCATATATCTCTCAGCAGTAAACAAATATCTCTCAGTAAAACAAATAAAATCTAAAATTTTTTTAAAATTAAATATTTTATTTTAATACTGCACATTGAGTTTATTTAGAATTGTATTACGATAAGAGAATCATTTATTTTTCTCTAAATAAGGAGCTTTTCTCTGGTTACTTCTCAGAAAGAATTTTTTTTTATTTGACATAAAATTTTATGTGATGAATATATATGACAGCACAATCAAATTAGTACTTTTGAAACATTTGGAGTGACATAAATTTTTTAACAGGATAACATTAAAGGCCCTCCAAATTTCCAGGTCATTTGAGAGGTTGCTGAAGAAAGTGTACATTCCATTTAAACTATCCTTTGCTGTATCAAATGAAAAACACCAACATTTCCTTGTCATAGCCCATTCAGAAAAATATAAATTATATTTTTTCAAAAGGATAATATATTATTTTTATAATTTTAGATTGAACCCAAATGGTTCAAGTTACTCATGTCCTTGTCAAAATTATTTATTTATTTGTTTGTTTTAGAAAATTAAAGCATAAATGTTAATCATCTCAACATTATCTTGTCATTTCTTCTAATTTACTATCTTATTCATAAATTTTAAGCTATATTTCATTGCAAAGGATCAGCTTGAATATTATTGATGACAAGTAACCAAATTCTATTTTAATTCCATGTTCCATGATGACAGAATGAATACTTTGAAGAAGAAAGCACCTGACCTAGAAATGGAAGCAGAATGTTCAAGAGACTGGAGATATGAGTGCATTAAAATGTCAGGAAGGGACATTCAAGTTATAGGACAACAAAGGTGGTTTTTAAAGAAGCAATTAAATCACATCCTGCTTACAAATATATATATTTTATATTTTATGTGCATTTAATATGTAGTTCCTCTCATCATCTAAGTCCCCCTTTAAAAAAAAAATTGATATGGCTTTAGTTCTAAAAAATTTATGTTAGCAAAATAATATAACTTTCCAAAAAGCTTATTTACTCATCTTGATCTCTCTAATAGTAATGTAAGTTAAAATATGCTACCATTCACATACATGATGTAATTTTGCTACTGTTTTCACAGCATAACTTAATTTATATAAACTAGTAAGCATATTATTTGGTACATCATTTCCCGTTACTTTTCTTAGTTTCCTTTCCTTTTGGGTTCAATAGCTCCAAGCTCCATTAACTTTACACAGAAAGTGCAATTGTAGGAGCACAGAAATTACCTATAAAGTCTTTCACATATGAATGATTCAGCCTCAGATTATAAGATATGGAAATATCATTGCTATGGTGCGTCATGCTAAATAAACTATAGCATATTTTATTTTCTGTTAGACTCTTCAGGTATTGTTAGACTGAAAATGTCTGAAAAATGGAAAAATGTTCTCTGATTTGGAAAAAGATCATTTCTACATCATTCTAAGGGCTCAGTGTCCATTTGATACCTTAGTTTTGTTAATGGAATCTGAGATATTCTCAATACCTCTGTCTCTGGATTGTTAACTCTTCCAGAGGCACCAACTCCTGCAACTGTGGCCACTCACAGGGGTCAAGGATGTAATATTTCTCAGCAGTAGGTTGGTTAGAGTTTGGGATTTATGATGACCTTTCCATTTGAACCATGAGTTCTTAGGGGAAGAAGGTGCATTTATCTTAGGTTGCAAATAACTTAGGAAATGTTCAACTTGTTCAATTTTGGTAGGACAGAGCAGAAAAAAAAAATTTTTTAACACACAGTTCTTCCCTAGCTACTGCACTTCCTTATGCACCCAGGCATCCCTGTGTGGTCTAGTTTAAGTAGTGTTCACACGTCTATTTTGGCCTTCCCTGAGGTCTTGTTCTTTCTTTTTGATACCATCTAACATCTCTAAGTCCAAAACTCTGGCTCTTCTCTTTGCTACTTTGCATATACTTCCTATGAAGTCTCTATCCTTGGTTGAGGGTTTCTATTTTTTTTTTTTTTATACGCTCAGTATCACCTGCCATACTATGAATTTCTTACACAGTCCAAGAGTGGATTAGAGGCTCCTTTAATTTTGTTCAGGGGGAGGGAGGATTAAGGTGGCCTATGGATTTGGAAGGGGTTAAGAATCTGGTTATAGTATTCAACTTTGTACTTTAGCCTCTCTAGACAAAGGCCTTGTCTAGTCTCTTCCTTTGCAAATGTGGAGTCCTGTCCTAAATATGAACCCAATAGCTTCACTCTGACACAGTTTTCTTTATGCTGACCATAAGCTTTTCTATACTTTTTTTTTTTTTTGGCCTTGGCTTCCATATCCTCACTCGCTATTGTCCTACAGGAAAATCTGTTACTTTCTGTCTTTTAGAACAACTACTTTCACATGTCACTGTATTATATGTCAACATTTACATTTGATGATCTATTCTGCTTTCACAGTAAAATTTCCCAGCTTTCTCTATTCCCTAGGATCTGCATCCTGGGGCATTATAATTCATTCCACCAAGTAAAAAAGTTAGTGTAGAGGGCAGCCTGGGAAGACACATGGACATTCTTTAGATTGTTGCTGACTGGGCCTGGGATATTGGCAGAGTCATGTCAGTTGCACTCCAGCCCTGGGAGTGCTGAGAGGTTCTTAATTCCTGGCTTGTGTTTGTCCTGGAGGAAGGAGTGGGTGGGACCTGGGCCCTCCAGGCTCCCTGTTTTCCTGTGAAACCCCCTTGTTGGATTGGAGTATAAACAGATGTGCTGATGGCTCAGGAGGTCATTGTCTGTCTCTCCAACAGAGGAGGTAGGTAGCCCTCCCAGCTCCCAGCTTAAAATCTATCTCTGTGTCTTCTCTCTTTATTTCTATTATTTCTCAATCCCTGGCCACCTCCACTTAGAACCGGTTTGTTCATCTCTCTTTTCTGTGGGATGCAGAAAAGGGAGATCCCTGCCACATCAGGCCCCCTCAAGTTAGTCAAACTTTCTCATATTATCTATTAAAATAAGACACTGTTATTAACAGAGTACAGTATTTTTTGTAATTAACACCTTAATAACTTACTTCTTAGGCCAAAACCCTGCAAAACTGAGTAAAACATAACAACCTGACCTTTAATGTGCTCTGTAAAATGATGGAATCTAAACTTTCTATCTTTATTTTTCACTAATTTTAAAAGGATTTTGTTTTAGTTTTGCTTTGTTTTAATGAAGACTATTTTTTTTAGGAGCAGTTTAAGTTTCATAGCAAAATTGAGGGGAAGGTACAGTGATTTCTATGTGGAGGCCCCTGCCACCACACATGTACCAATCACCCCCACCCCCATTATCAACATCCCCCACCAGAGTCATCCATTTGTTAAAAATCAATGAACTTGCAAAGGTATATTATTATTACACAAAGTCCATAATTTACATCAGTGTCAGTGTTATACATTTTGAGTTTGGACAAATGTATAATGACATGTACCCATCATTACTAATTCATTCAGAGTATTTTCATTGTCCTAAAATTCCTCTGTGCTCCATCTGGTAACATGCCCATTCTCTGCACCTCCATCCCCAACGATAATAGCTTGATAGCTCATTTATTTTTACCACTGAGTAATATTCCATTGTCTGAACATTCTAGTTTGCTTATTCATTCACCTAATGACAGTCATACTGATTGCTTCCAGGTTTGGCAATTGCAAATAAAGTTGCTGTTAACATCCATTAGCAGGTTTTTGTGTGAACATAGTTGTTTTTAACTATTTTGAACAAATACATAATAACATGATTGTTAGATGGTATGATAAAGTATGTTTAATTTTGTAAGAAACTTCTAAACTGTCTTCCATAGTGGCTATACCATTTTTCATTCCCACCAGCAATGTATGAGAGTTTCTGTTGCTTCACGTTCAGATTTTTTCAGTCTGATCAGGTTTTTACTTGTTATTAGGGTGGAGTAGTTAGTGTCTCCCAAGCTTCTTACATGCAGACCTGAAAATATAGCATCACTATTTTGTATAATCTCTAAACTCTGTATACCCTAGTGACTTTATATTATCCCCTATAAATTCTAGTAAGAATGACAAACATAAATTTCTGAATTATAATTATTTATATACATATTTATATCTCTTAGTATTAAGTGATCTATACCTAATTTATTAATGTGTCCTCCAGTTCATTGTATGAAGTAGGTACTCAATAAATTTTCCTTATTTATTTTCAGACTCAGTTTAGAAAGTGGATTTAAAGAAATAGCCAGGAGAATTTCTGTGTACCTAAAACCACTTTCAGATTACATTAAAATCATGAACCCAACATCAGTATATTACTATGAAGCGAGCTTCAAATTTTTTTGAATATTACCAATTCTTCCATCAATGTGTTTGTGGTTTTTTTCCCCCTTCCTGTTTTAGGGTTGGACACAGAATAATTTTGAGTTTTTAATTTTTATTTACACAGAAGGCAACATAGCAAGCTCATTGAAAATATTATGGCTTTAAGGCTGGGAAACATGGAAGAGAGTTTGGGTTATCAGTGTATCCTCTTTGGTCTTTTTGGTTTCTATGGAAAATTTATAGATTAGAGTGTTGAAATTCTAAATGCAAAGCAATTTTTATTTATTTATCTTACTTTGACTCTTTCATGTTATCCTGAATATGAGACGTGAATACTTTTAGGGTTTTCTTGCCAAAGCACCATAGTCTCTTTTATTTTTTTAAATGACTGAAACTAATAATAGTGCATATTTAGTATGCACTCACGAAGTGCTAAGCACTGTGCTAGCTACTTAGAACAAGTATAAATCTCTGTCCCCAGTATCAGGTATGCAAGAAGTATGGTGTGCTTTCAGTCCCTACAAATCAACAGTACTTGGCTTCTGAGTCTCCATTCAATTGAAGTAGCAGAAATTCCCAAACTATAATTCATATACTTTCTCTTCCTCCTTCTAGAATTATGTCAGTGTTCCGGGAGTTTACAGGTTGTCAGAATTGTGGATGGGGAAGCCTTTGATCATCAGTCATCTGTCTCCGAGGTTATTGCTGAGGCATCCGTCGCCTCTGGTCACGGGGCCCTTTTAGACCTGGGCTTCTCTCTACCACTTTTCTGCAATAATAAGGGCAGAGAACATTTGTTGTCATACTGAATACACATGATGTGTAGGGAGTCGTCCCCTAAGAAATACCACCTAGCCTTTTTTCTTCAGGGTATCGCGGGCAGCCCCTAGGTTTATCCAGGCAGAACCCACACTTTTTTTTTTTTTTTTTTTTTTAGCCCAGGAAAGCCTTGATTTGGTTGGTTGGTTACAGTTTTCCTCTTACTTATAGTTTGCCTATGGCCTTATCTTCTCTACTCTTTGTTCTCTGAGTGTAGTTTTAAAAATCCTAAAGAACTACTTTGTACTGGGTTTCCTATCTCCATATCACATACCCACCAGAGATAACACAACAAGAATACTGATGTCTTCTTAACTGGGGAGCAGTTAATAAATTTTCTCCAAAAAATACAATGCAGTAGGTCTTTTTCTCATTTTACAAATGACAAAACTGATGAAAATCCCGATATACTTACCCACTTAATAAATGACACAGTGAAATAGAATAGTCCCCAAATTGAGTTGCAAGGGGTCAGCATACCAAACTTATTAGATAAATTGAATGAAGTTATGTTTGGAATAATAGATGCTATCACATGCGACATACATACTTTAATATTTAAATTTTAGAGAAAAATTGGCTCCCCAAACACAGGCTTGTAGACTACATTTGATTTTGGGGATTCTAGGCAGGACACATGCACTCACTTGAACAGAATGTGGTAGCAGATGCCTTTACTTACTTCTAGTGGGAATTGAGAATTTTGATGCATAAATACAAGGCTACCTGCCAGTATACCTAATGAGATTTCTTATTCTTCCACTCTGAATCTTTTAGTGATCAGAATATGTCATCCTGTGATATTACCTTGCACACTGTGAACCACACTACCTGCTAAGACGGGCATGAGGATGTAACTGAATGTGTCAGTGGTAATTTTCTTTATAAAACCTAAGGGAAAGGGACAATTACATACATCTATATCTATATTTATCTATATCTATATCTATATATTTAATTTATGCCTATATCTATGTCATCTAATCTATTTCTATAATGTATCAATCTATAGATATGTGTATATATAGTTTTATTGGTACATGAACCACAACCAATTCAAGTAGAGCTAAATATTAAATTTAGATTCCTAATTCTAGCATTCTGGCAATATCTTATTCTGATGCTTATTCTTTCTCTTTAAATTGTCTTTTTTTTTTGCCTTTTGGTGTAACTTGTACTTTTTTTTATTGATAGTCATCCATGATGACTAAAAAAAACAAAACACTGTAATAAATGGCCTTAGTAATGTGGTGGTATGGTGTTGGATGAAAGGAATATTCTCTAGCCTTATGGTTACCAAAAAGGAAATCAACTTGAAATTCACTATTGATAGCTGTAGGTGCTATGATTGTTACCTTTGATATTTTAGATTTAAGCTTTCTGCCTTTATTTCAATCATAAAAGTTTATGAAGGAATTGGAATTAGGGTAGCTTTTCTCTAAAGCATTAATTGTAGTGATTAAACATTTTTATTTTTGTAACTGTTCACATTTACTCAAATTTGGAGCAGTTACCTCTCTAAGGCAAAATTCAATGTGTTAAACAAAAGATGATTTTAGGAGAAATGTCTTGCTATGAAAAGTAACACATTGTGTTTAAGCTTTAGAAATTTCTGTGTAATTATAAGGAAAGCATCCAAGTTCTGCATAACAAAACAAAAAGTAAAAATTGTTCTTATCTAATTTCTTTAACTTATATTTTAAAAGATTTTTTAGAGCAGCTCTAAGTTCATGGGAAAATTGACAAGAAGGTAAAGAAGTATTTCACGTGCCTCCTGTCCCCATGCATGCATAACCTTCTTCATCATCAACATCCTTCACTAGAGTGGTACAGATGTTCCAGTGGATGAAGTTACATTGACACATCATTGCCATGCAAAGTTCATCATTTGCCTTAGGGCCCATGCTTATCCTTCTACCTTCTACAGGTTAGAATAAATGTATATATTATTATAGTATCAAATATCTTATATTTCTTTAAAAGAATTATGTTGGTCTAATTTCAGCCATTCTATGTACCTGAAATGCATAATATAAAATTATTTTATTTTTAAAAAAATATATTTTATTGATTTATTACAGAGAGGAAGAGAGAGGGATAGAGAGTTAGAAACATCGATGAGAGAGAGTCATTGATCAGCCACCTCCTGCACATCCCTACTGGGGATGTGCCCACAACGAAGGTACACGCCCATGACCGGAATCGAACCCGGGACCCTTCAGTCCACAGGCCCATGCTCTATCCACTTAGCCAAACTGGTTTTGGCAATATAAAATTATTTTAAAAGAATGCATGACATAGTTATGATTCATATGCAGTTTAAATAACCACTGTATTAAATTTTGTGAATCCTTAATTTCATTCTATTGATTTAGTCTAAATTTTGCTCTAGTAGGTTTTCAATATTTTTTAATTTAGTTGATTCCATAGAAAACATATGAAATTACTGAAATAGTATAAATTATAGTAAAATGTTAATTTAGAAATTTAAATGTTAAGTCTAGTTGGGGAATTAAACAAAGTTGAGTTAGGTTTAATGTAAGAACTGAGTTAGGGATTTTTAAGTTATTAGTGGTTTCAGTATACTCTGATTTATAGTTCTGATTTGCCTCCTCCCTAAAGCATTAAACTAAAAATTCTTATTATTTGAAGAAAAGAAGCATACCTTTTCTGTTGCATAGTGTAAAACATTTAATTAGGAAGCAAAACTGTTTTCTTATGGTAGCAGTTCCAAAACAGATTTTTCTCCTGGGTCTATTAGATGAGACATGGAATACATAATGTTTTTCCCCCCAGTAATTATGCAAAAAATCAAAAGCATGCCTCATGTGGTAATGTTTACTATTAATGAGAAACTAAAATAGATTTCTATGAAGTGCAAGGGAACATGGAGGCCACTGAAATGAAATAGGGGGTGAGATGGGGTGTTCTGATTTTACTCTTAGGATTTAAAAGTTGAGTATGAGTAGTTCTTTCACTTTTGTTGAATTCTTCAAATGAAGGAAACCTAATAAAATAATGGTGCAAGATCTTTGGTTAGTTCAGAACAATGAATTTCAGCTATTTAGTAGAATGATGCATGGCAGTTATAGTCAGGGCAGGGGAATGAAATAAAGAAATTACATTATTGTTAACTGAAATTGTCTATAAAGGTGCAGGGTATCATAATGGCCACTGAAGAGTTTTTTCCACTCCTAGTATTAGAAGACTAAACTGGGCCACATTAAGTTGCCAATATTTAGTCTTTCCTAAAGTGTTAAATAGTAATTTTATGTGACTCAGATGAATAATTCAGCCCACGTTGTTCAGAGAAAGTTAATGGGACCCTAGTAAGGAAAGTCTAAAAGTCAAGGTTTGTGATAATACCAATGAGGAGGAAGGCTGGAGGAAGCTATGAGTAGAAAAACAACACAAATGGTAGATGGATTCCTTGGGGTCTCTCCTTCAGAGATTATTCTGAGTTAGTCAGATTGGATGTGTCTCTGTTTTCTTTGTTTTCTCTTAGACCAATGTTAATATGCAGTTTTGTGAATAATCAGTTCATGATCAGTGAAAATTCCTCAGCCCTCCTCCACTGCACTAACCCTGCTGTGTATTTGAACAATTGAGCAAAAAGGTATGGATGTGATGTGCAAATGGCAGTCTTGTTTGTGAAAGCAAAAAAAAAATGAACTGAAATAATTTGTCTCCTAATAAATACATAGAGAAAAGTGTCACATATTATATTGAATATTGCATCATTTGCCAAAGAAAGAGAATACATGTTGCCTATGTTCAGATAACTTAGTTTTCAAAGAACACATAAGAATGTCCTCTTTCTGTGCATCTCCCTTCTTCACAGAGATAACTCTTATTCTGAATGTTTAGTTTATGATATGACTTTGTATAGATTTTAATTTTACATATATAATATAAATCAACAATATATGTTTTCAGTTATTTTTACCTTCATCTAGATAACATCACAATAAGTATAGCCTTTTGTGACTTGCTTTTCATTAACTCAACTGTCACTCTCTAAAAATGTATCCATGTTGACAAAGCCGTAGTTCATTAATTTTTCATCTGCATGGACCATTTCTTTTTGTATGGGCCTATCCCAAGTTATTCATCCAGTTTTCTTTTGATGGGTATTTGAATCTTGCTACTTTGAATACTACTGTTGAAAACATTATAGTGCTTATCTACTAATTCAAAGATTTCTTTAGAGTATACGTATAGAAGAGATTCCTCGTATAGCATATGTCATAGTAACAAATTATGCCAAATGTTTTCAAAAGTTGTATAAACAAATTTTACTCTTACCAGGAGTGTTCCCCTTCTTCCAATCTTATATATACTTGATTTGTCAAAATAGTTTATCGACCTAGTAGGTGTACAAGGTATCTCATTGCAGCCTTAACTTTCATTTCTATGTTTGTCACAAAGTGGAGTCCCTTTTCAGGATTTGCATGGTTTGTAAATGTTTCCTCTTATATTAAAAATTGATTTTGATATGTTCTATACTTTAGTTGTATTTATTATTTCCTTTCCTTATAAGTCATTTATGAGTAATAGTGCTAATACTTATCAAATTTTATATGTTACAAATATCTCTGCCCAATCTTTGGCTTGTCTTATTATGAACAAGTGTTAATAGAGTGCAGTTAAAAATTAAAGCTGTTCTAATGAAACATGCTAACCTCTCTGAGTTTGTAATAGACCTTTACATTTGATTGGTGCTATTACATTTTGCCCTTTAGGTATCATTGTGTTATTTATATTTGGAGTGATTTGTTTATGATAACACAAGTAGTATAATGATCTCCCAACTTGTACAAAAGTTTTCTAATAGCTTATTTGAACCAAATTTTTAAAGACATGCCCAGAAGCAAGATTTTGATTGAGAAAATGCTCCAGACAATGGCAGTTTGGCAACTCATTTTATACCTTTAGGATCCAAGGAAGGTCACATGAAATCCATTTGTTGCAGATTAAGAAGGCAGGAGAAAGAAAGGGGAATCTCTAGAATTGGACAAAAAAGAAAATGGAGAAACATATACTTCTTTGACATTGGGAGGGGAGGTAGAGGATATAAAATGGTGTTCTGGCAACAAGATAATAATGAAGGGTTCTATGTTCTCCTGCACTCTGAAGGTCTTGTACTTTGAAAAGAAAATTACTCTGACATTTCAAATGTTATCCTGGATATGTGGGAATCATGGGAAGGACTCAACTTAAGGTAAATGTTGACTTTTGCTAAGGAAGCTATAGGCCTGGGGCATGACTACCTACCATGACCTGCTCAGTTAGGAATTCATGATCAGACCATCCTGTGTGGTAACTTCTGGGCTTGTAAAGCTTTCCAAGTGGCCACCCCATGCTCAAGTTTGTCATATTTAGAACATTGACCCTTTTCCACAGTTCACATAATGAAAATTATTTTATTTATATGATCTTTTTTACAAACTATTTCCACATTATATTTCTAATAATAAAATTGATCTCTGTTATCTGTGTGAATCAGCATGCCTATTATTGCTATTTAGTGAGCAGAAAAGCAACAGTAGTAGTGTATTGGTCATCATCTGGTGTGGTTGATTAATATAAAAACAGTCAACCTGAAAATTTCTCATAAGCTTCCCAAAATATATGTTTACAAAACTATATAAAAGACAATTTCTCAATGTTGCATAAAAATAGGAAAACAAATATGATTTATAAAGATCTTTTAAAATATAATGTCAGTAGTAAATACACATCTCTTTTTATGGAGAGCACAGTAAAAAATGGTGAGAAAGAGTAGAAAAGGATTTTACAAATCAATTCATGACATTTCTCCTAAATTGAAGAGCTGGGAACCAGCAAGAATAGAATAGTTGAAAGATGGTGAATACACTCTTTGAAGCTATGTTCTTTCCCTTCACTGCTAAAAAATAGCACTCTTAAGAGACTAGTGCTAAAAGAGATGCCCAGCAATGCCATTGTTTTCTTAAGCTAACAGAGAGGTGGTAAAGGCAGGGATAAGCTCCTCTTTGGCAAAAATACATTGGCCAAAAATGAGTGGCAAACAAAGGCAGCTGGAAAGGAAAACGAAAATGCAGGGCCTCTGCATGACAATAAACCCTATGCACCCTGAGACTGAAAGCTTGACATTGAAAGCTTGCTTCCAAATACATCCAACAAACCAACCCTGGCAGACTGTACTTATATGGGTAAAAACACTTGTCTTCTTCCATAACTCATCATAGCTGGGCACTGAACAAGTGTGCAACAATGTACACTGAAAGAGGACATAAGAAAAAACCTTCTCTGCTACCCTTGGGTGTCTGATGGCCAGGGGTTGTCTCATCGGAATGTGTAAGACTAGGCAGCAGGACAAACTGAAAGATGAAACAAAGGGGCCAGAGACCGGGTTGCCAGGGCACAGGCATTATTGGTGGAGAATACCACTGCCGGGCTGCCTTCCAAGGAGAAAGAGCACATGTGCAGGGGTGAACACGCCTTTTGAGGGGGAGGAAAAGGAAGTGACGGGGCTTAGGGCACTCAGCACACTCTGATTGGTGGTTTCATGTAAGGCACGTGATTAAGGACCTAGGGAATTAGGAATTGGGGGTTTAGATTATTTGGCAGGTGCTGATTGGTGGTTCAATGTACAGTCCATAGAAGGTGTCTTGTTAGGTGTTCAGGAATGCTCAGACTGCAGGTTTAGGTCATTCTCCATTCATCAGTTGGGAGAAGGGTTGATGTATCACAAACATAGAGCTCAAGGGGTGGTCTGGGTGGCACTGAAAGGAGGTGTGTTTTAATGTGTTCCTTGCTGGTTTTGCAGGGAAGCCTGTTCTAACTAAAGCCTTTACAGAAGGCCCCGTGCTCTTGTGAGCATTACTATTTACACAATTGATGTATTCTGTATGTTCCCAGCCACTAGGTAAATTCTTATTGAAAGTGAACTCAAATATTTAGAATTGTTGATACCAACTCTCCGATTGTGAGAAGCTTGCTTTATGATCAGGCATGCATTTATAAATTACAATTACTTTATCTTTATTGTTGAAAGTATTAGAGATGCCCCCCTTTCTACCCTCAGGCCTTCCCTGAACAGTTGTTTGTCCATGGGGCTATGCATATATGCATATAAATTTTTCGGTTTATTTCATCCCTCGCCCCCCCCCCCAACCTCCCCTCTGACATATGTAAGTCTGTTGTATGTTTCAATGTCTCTGCACTCATTTTGTTCGTCAGTTTATTTTATTCATTGGATTCCAAATATAAGTGAAATCATGTGATATTTGTCTTTCTCTTGACTGGCCTATTTCACTTTGTATAATGCTCTCCAGGTACCTCCATGCTGTCTCAAAGGGTAAAAGATCCTTTCCTTTTACAGCTTCATAGTATTCCATTGTGTAAAGATACCACTGTTTTTAATCCGTAAAGACCCTGAATAGCAGCAATTTTAAGAAAGAGAAAAGTTGGAGGGATCACAGTGCCAGATATCAAGTTATACTACAAAGCCACTGTAATCAAAACAGCCTGGTACTGGCACTAGAATAGGCATATAGATCGATGGGCCAGATCAGAGAACCCAGAAATTGATCCAAGCTATTATACTCAAGTAATATTTGACAATGGAGACAAGAGAATGCAATGGGCTAAATATAGTCTCCTCAATAAATGGTGTTGGGAAAATTAGACAGATACATGCAAAAAAAAAAAAAAATGAAACTAGACCACCAACTTACACCATATATAAAAATAAACTCAAAATGGATAAAAGATTTTTTAAGTATATTTTATTGATATTTTACAGAGAGGAAGGGAGATAGAGAGCTGGAAACGTCAATGAGAGAAAAACATCGACCAGTTGCCTCTTGCACACCTACTACTGGGGATGTGCCCGCAACCAATGTACATGCCCTTGACCGGAATCAAACCTGGGACCTTTCAGTCCACAGACTGACGCTCTATCCACTGAGCCAAACTAGTTTTGGTGGATAAAAGATTTAAAAGTAAGTCAGGAAACCATAAAAATTCTAGAAGAAACCATAGGCAGATACCTCACATAGCAGAATTTTCACAGGAAAATAGAAACAAAGGATAAATAAATAGATAAGCAAATAGGCATGCATTTTTTTTTTTTTTTTACTTTTATTTTTATTTTGGAGAGAGTGGAAGGGAGGCGGAGAGACAGAGAAGAGAGAAACATGGATGTGAGAGAAACACATCAATTAGTTGCCTCCTGTACTCACCCTGACCAGGACTGGAGATCGAGCCTGCAACTGAGGTATGTGCCCTTGACTGGAATTGAATCCCAGACCCTCAGTCCATGGGCCAAAGTTCTATCCACTGAGCCAAATCAACTAGAGCTCTACTCTTTTTTATGAAGAATGGAAATTCCTCTAACAATGTTTGCTAAGCTTTCAGTACAGTTTTTTGAAATCTTGGTGGAGAAACTAGTAAAACAGTTCTGGATTTCTTTCTCTTTTTCTTTCTCTTTTTGTTTTAATTATCACCTGAGGATATTTTTAAATTTATTTTTAAAAAATTATTGATTTCAGAGAAGAAGGTAGAGGGAGATAGATAGAAACATCCATGATGAGAATCATTGAAGGGCTGCCTCTTGTATACCCTATACTACCCTGTTTCCCCAAAAATAAGACAGCGTCTTATATTAATTGTTGCTCCCAAAGATGCGCTAGGTCTTATTTTCAGGGGGTGTCTTATTTTTCCATGAAGAATACGGTACACATTTATTGTTAAATGAAAATAAAGGAAATTTATTACCTGTATATGGTACGGCAGTACGTAGTTGTCAACACAAACCAGACAAACTGTGAATCCTACAGTATCAAGAATTTACTCATTTATTCAATGACAATCATGTCATCATCTTCTGGAACATCATTATAACAATCCAATTTCTGAATTTCCTGGTGAATTTCTTGTGACTCCATTTCTTTCAGAATCAGTGGACCAAATCTCTCCTGTTAGCTTAGGGGGGCCTTATTTTCCGGGGGATGCCTTATATTTCACTCAGAAGGAAACTTATAAGTAGGTCTTATTTTCGGGGAAACATGGTAGGATTGAGCCACAACCCTGGTATGTGCCCTGACCAGCACCTGCATTTTTAATGGATTCTTTTGAGGCTACTAATGCCTTCTAGAATTCATGTGGGTTTTCCAACTCTCCTTAGAAAAAAAATTTTTTTTTCTCTAAACCTTCAGAACTAAAGAGTAGGTTGGTTCCACACTCCTATTAATTCTAATTTCCACCTTCTTTAAGAACAAATGAAAAGTATAGCTAATATTTGGAGCACTTTCTAATTTCTAGATATTGTCCAAAACATTTTACATGTTAACTCATTTATTCCTACAAAAAATAAACCTGTTGATGCAGTCCTCACTGGTAATTATTTTAAAGTAATATATGTTCATTTCTTCATTTGTTCATTGAATCCTTTGTCCATTCATTTAATAAGAACTAACTGAGCACCTCTTTTATGTGTCAGATAAGTATGTGGTACTAACATACATTAGTGACCAGAAAGAACCTGATAACTTCCTTTGGGGGAGTTTTGCTCTATCTAAGGTCCTGGCATGTTTCACCTAGGTATGTCTGTATTTCATCAAATCATGTATAATAGTTGATGCTATTTTACCTATTTGAGTCATAAATTGCAAAATAATTGTGTATATATAAGTTTTGGGAAAATGTTGGGCCAAAAGAAACTCAAACAGTTTCCCAAATGTAATACTTTTTGAAGTCTACCATATTCTGACTATATTGAATACACTCTGACTATCTTGAATACTACTCACCATATGAATCACAATCTTAACATGTCAACACATCCTTGGTTAATCCAAAGTTAAAGAAAACCTCATTTATTTAAACATCGTACTCTTTGTCCAATCTCTCTTTCTAATTTTCAATCAAAATCCAACCCTTTATTCTTCCCTTCTATTTGCTGTTATTTTTAATGCATTCGGGCTTCCTTCATTTGCATCTTGCTAATCTGACTGGGCTTATTCTCCCAGTACAGAATCTTGAGGGTCTTAGTTGATACTTCTATTGTATGCTATTTTAGGGCTTTCTTAAAATTCAGCAGTCTCAAATGCTTTTATTTGCATATGGTTAAAGTTATTTCTCGGAGGGAAACCATTTGACCTAAAAGCTTTGCCTTTTATTACCTTTCTCTGTTTAAGCACATTCTAAAAGTGTTAAAGTTTTAATTTAATCTCAATTTTTAAATTATAAATCCAGTTATTTTGGGAAAATTTAATGATACTTCCTTATCAGAAGTTTGTACTACAACTGAACAGAAATTTTATCATGCCAATGTAATATTTACATTTGAAATATAACTTAAGGAAGAGAGAAGATGATGGCTGGCAGGATGGAGGTGAAGGAGAGGGTGTGAATGAGGGTTTGAAAAGAGAGTGTGTGGATATATGTGGGGTGTGTGAGTGAGTAAGTGAGAAACAGTTAAATCCAGCAGGGGTATCAGAGGCTGGCAGACCAGGCTTTCCTGGACAGGGATCACTTACCACTGCCACAGGCACTCCTGGGCTGTGGGGCTTAGCAAAGAGCCCTTGCCATCTTGAAAGGAAGAGTAGCCTCTTCTAGGAACTCATTGGCACCAGCACCCAGACTGGCCTTAGACATTGCCCATGAAGCCACTCCAGCCAAAATCCTGCTCTTCTGCCCACAAACATGCAGACCCTAAGACGTCCACCTCTAAGAGTGCACAGCTCATGCAGCAGTAAGTGCGACTTCCTCCCTTCCCGGTTGCCAACTGCAGGACAGTTGTCTTTCCAGCATACAGGCCTCCTGAGCCCACTGCCCCAAGACAGCTCTTGGGTGTCACTGTGAGCCCCTCCCCATCCCCCACCCCCACCCCCCATGTATATTCATATTCAAATAAGGTCACATGCCCTGGCGGTAGAAATTGGGACTACCCCCTTCCCAGCTGCCTGGCAACAGACACCACAGGTCATGCAGCTTCAGCGCCAGGGCCAGTCTGAGTGCTCTGCACTGGGAAATGGCCCCTGGTGGATGCCTCTGTGAGCTGCTGCTGGCGTGTGTAAATCCAACTAAGGGTGCAAGGTCCTGGCAGCAAAAACTGAATCTTTCCAATCTATAGCTACTGACCACCAGACACCACAGTTGTGCCTTTTCAGCAAGCAGGCCTCCTGAGCCCACCACCCCAAAAAGCAGCACTGAGCACCAGTGACTTAACTCTTGGCGCACACATGCTGGAACTCTGTTTCTCCTTTCATGTGCATGGGATCCCTGATTCTCAGTGCACACATACTGAGCACCAGTGACTTCAATTCTTGGTGCACATACCACAGGGACCCTGATTCTCGGTGCAAGGCTGCACCAAGCAACAGAGACTCCAATGCTCAATTCTCAGTGCATGCACAAAGGACTCTGTCTCCTGGTGTGCAGAGGGGACTATGATTTTTGGTGCATGCTTGCAGGGATTTTATTTTTTTTTCAGCACAGGGCATGTGAAGTCCCTGATTCTAGCTGCATATACCATACTGCACTCTACACTGTTGACTCTGATTCTTGGCACATGTGGCACCCAATGACCCGTGGCAGCCACAGGTCTCAGTGTTAGAGCTCTTCAGTGACACCTGGGTGGTGTGACATTCCCACTACACATGGCACAGGCCCCTCAACTTGGCATTTGGACCTTCTGGTAATAGAATGGTGAGACAACAAAACAACCCCCAGAAGAAAGAAAAAACATGAATCACCAAGAAATGGAGTCATGGAATATGACAGAAAGAAAATTCAGAGTAATGGTCATACAATTCATAAACTGGATGGATGAGAAAATCAATAACCTATGCAAAAATCATGAAGAAATTAAAAATGGTATAGCACTAATAAAGGAACACTATGGTGGAAGGTTACAACAGCAGAATAGAAAAAGTGGAGGACTGACTTAGTGAGTTAGAAGATAAGGTAGAGAAACAAGCGCAGTCTGAAGACCAATTGGAGAAAAAAGTTAAAAAGCCTAAGGGAGCTTTGGAACAACACAAAATGAAGTAATATATGTATAATAGGGGTGCCAGAAGGAGAAGAAGAGCAACAAGGACTAGAGAATCTATTTGGAAAAATAATGACAGAAAACTTCCATGATATGGGGAAGAAAAAAGTCAAATAAATACAGAGTCCCAAGCAAGATGAATCCCAAAAGACCCACACCAAGACACATCATAAGTACAATGACAAATGTTAATGACAAAGAATATTAAAGGCTGCAAGAGAGAGACAGAGATTACCTACAAATGATCCCCCATCAGATTATCAAATTATGATATATCTCAACAGAAACATACCAAGATAGAAGGGAATGGAATGAAGTATACAAAGTGATGTAAAGAAAAGGACTGAATCCAAGAATACTATATCCAGCAAGACTATCCATTAAAATTGAAGAGGAAATCAGGAGCTTCACAGACAAAAAAATGCTAAGGGAGTTTATCAGTACCAAGCCAGCAATGCAAGAAATGCTAAAGGGAATGCTATAAAAAGAAGAAATAGACAGGGAGAAAGAAACATAGGCATAAAGTAAAGAAATGGCTACAAACAAGTACCTATCAATAATAACATTAAATGTAAATTAATTAAATGCTTCAATCAAAAGACATTGAGTGACTGAATGGAGAAGAAAACATGAACATATATATTCTGTCTACAGGAGACCCACCTCAGAACAAGAGACTCACACAGACTAAAAGTGAAGGGATGGAAAAATATCTATCAGGCAAATGGAAATGAAAAAAAAAAAAAAAAAAAAAAAAAAGCTGGGGTAGCAATATTTATATTTGATAAAATAGACCTCAAAGTGAAGACTGAAGACCATAACAAGAGACAAGGAAGGACATTTCATAATTCTAAAGGGATTAACACAATAAGGATATAACTGTGATAAACATAGATGCACCCAATGCAGGAGCACCCAAATACATAAAAAACTTCTGAAAGATATCAGGGGAGAGATTGACAGCAATACAATCACAGTAGGAGACTTTAATACTCCACTAACATTACCAGATAAATCCTCTAGACAAAAGTTTTGCAAAGAAAAAGCAATCCTAAATGATTCACTAGGTCAGATGGACTTAATCAACATCTTTAGAACATTCCACCCCCAAACTATAGAATATACATTTTTCTGAAGCACACATGGGACATTTTCAAAGATAGACCACATATTGGGACCCAGGCAAAGTCTCTCCAAATTCAAGAACATTAAAATCATATCAAGCACCTCTTCAGATTACATTGGCATAAAATTAGAAATCAACCATAGTAAAAACAATCACAAAAATTCAAACACTTGGAGGCTGAATAGTATATTAAGCAATGAGTAGGTTACTATAGAGATCAAAGAAGAAATAAAAAACATCCTGGAAACAAATGACAATGAAAACACAACAATCCAAAATTTATGGGACTCAGTGATAGCAGCCCTGAGAGATAAGTTTATAGCATTACAGGCCTACCTAAAAAAAAAAAAAAAAAAAAAAAAACAACAACAACTAAAAAACAAGAAAAACTGGTAATAAACCATCTAACTATGCAACTTAAAGAATTAGAAAGAGAGCAACAAGAAAAAGATCAGAGTGGAAATAAGTGACATAGAGACAAAAACCAAAAAACAAAACAAAAACACAAAACAATATGAAAGATTAATGAAACCAAGAGTTGGTTCTTTGAAAGGATAAACAAGATTGATGAGCCTCTAGCCAAGCTCACCAAGAAGCAAAGAGAGAACCCAAATAAACAAAATCATAAGTGAGAGAGGTGAAATAACAACAGACCCCATAAAAATACTAATTGTAAAACAAAATACTATGAGCAACTCTATTCCAACAAACTGGTCACCTAGAAGAAATGGGCATATTGCTAGAAAAATACAACTATTCAAAACTCAAAATACAACTTCTAGGGCAATGGAAACTAAGAAAATAAACAAATGGGATGGCATCAAAATAAAAAGCTTCTGCACAGCAGAGGAAACTATCAACAAAACAACAAGAGTGCCCACTGTATGGGAGAATATATTTGCCAATGTTTTCTTTGATAAAGGTTTAATCTCCAACATTTATAGGGAACTCATACAACTTAAGAAAATGAAAATAAACGATCCAATCAAAAAGTGGCCAAAGGACCCAAATAGACTCTTTTTGAAAGAGGATATGTAGAAAGCCAAGAGACATATGTAGACATGTTCAACATCACTAATCATCCTAGAGTTGCAAATCAAAACAACAATGAAGTACACTCTCACACCTGTCAGAATGGCTATCATTAACAAAGCAACACATGTGGAGCTCTGGAGAGGATGAGAAGAAAAGGGAACCCTTCTTCACTACTGAGGGAATGCAGATTGATGCATCCACTGTGGCAAACAGTATGACATTTCCTCAAAAAATTAAAAATGGAAATCCCATTTGACCCAGAAATCCCACTTCTAAGAATATATCCCAAGAAAACAGAAACACCAATCAGAAAGAATATATGTACCTCTATGTTCATAGCAGCACAATTCATCATAGCTAAGATTTGGAAACAGCCTAAGTGCCCATCAGCAGATGAGTGGATTAGAAAACTGTGGTACATCTACACAATGGAATACTACACTGTTGTAAAAAAGAAAGAATTCTTACCATTTGCAAGAGCATAGATGGATCTGCAGAGCATTATGGTAAGTGAAATGAACCTGTCAGAAAGACAAATACCACATAATCTCACTCATTTGTAGAATATAAAGAATTTTATAAACTGATGAAAAAATATATACATAGGCAAAGAAGCATTGAACAGACTGTCAAACTACAGTGGAAAGGCAGGGAAGGATTGGGGGGTTAGAGATAAATAAAGTACTTGTGTGCATCCACATAAGCATAACCAATGGAAGCAAGACACTGGGGGTGGGGATGAGAGCATATGCTAGGGTTGGGGAGGGTAGGGGAATTTTGTGGGAGGGAAGTCTATGGGAGGAAAATGAGACATATATACTACTATTTGTAATACTTTAAACAATAAAATAAAAATTAATAAAATATGACTTAAATATCTAAAAAGAGTTGGATGTAGGTGAGGGTGGTCAATGGGAAAAAGAGGGGCATATGTAATATTTAAAACAATTAAGATAATTAAAAAAAAATAAAGTAACTGTTGATAGAGAAAGAAAAAAAGAAAATTTAGAGCACATGCCTAGACATCAATGGAATGGAGAAAAACAGGGAAACCTGCAAAGCCTTGGAGATATCTTTTGCATGAAAAGAATAATTATTGCCAAAACTGGTTTGGCTTAGTGGATAGAAAGTCAGCCTGCGGACTGAAAGGTCCCAGGTGCAATTCCAGTCAAGGGCATGTACATTGGTTGTAGGCACATCCCCGGTAGGGGGTGTGCAGGAGGCAGCTGGTTGATGTTTCTCTCTCATCGATGTTTCTAGCTCTCTATCCCTCTCCCTTCCTCTCTGTAAAATAAATAAATAAATAAATAAATAAATAAATAAATAAATAAATAAATAAATAAAATATATTTAAAAAAGAATACTCTACTTTTATCTCTCCAGATATGAGCTAATAAAGAGCAAACTCAAATATTATTTTAGAAAAAGTGGTTAGTCTTTGATTCTATCTTCAAGTGCATTGTTACCAGCTAAGGTTTTCACAAACTTTCCCAGAGTGCAAAAATGTATAGATTAAATTGCAACATAATAAATTACAATTGATTCACATGGATTCCTTGGTCCTCAGCAAGTGTGCTGAAGAGGGAATATGCCCTCTGCAAAGAAGAAGATGTGTGAAGAAGTGCAGCTAAACAGCTCCGCAGTGATTGTTCTGCCTCTTTGTATACAAGGCCTGTTAGAGAATAGCCCATGTTTCCTTATTCCTCAGCTTCACCACCCTTTGAGCATGAGCTCAGACTATGAATAAATTTAAAAAGTGATCATAATAGGCACATGAAGGGTACATTTGAAACATAAAATCAAAGTATGTGACAAAATGAGTCATGGAGATTTGTTAGCACCAATTCATAATAATTATAATACCTTAAACTCATTTCTTTTGTCTGGTGAACTCAGAGTGTCCTACATATATTCATTAATTTCTGTACCAATTGTTCTGTGTCATTTAATTGGTGATATTATCATAGCAATGGGGAAAGGAAGTAACAGGATATATTGAGATAAATTGGTTAGAAAGTGAGATTATTAAGGAGACTTTGCCTTATCATTCTCTTCACAACACTGGTTAAGAGTCTAGCATATATAAGTGTTCTAAAATATTTACTCTGTTAAAGAAGGCATTAAAAAAAAGTTTCCAATGTGGTTTAGTAAGAAAAGGATGCATTTTGGTGCTAGACAGAACTTGGTTTGAACTTTAATCTGACAATTTACTGTGTCTTTGTTGTCTTATTCACACCCTCTGTTTTCCAATTTACTTATTTGTAAAGTAAGGGTGTAGTCTCTTAGAAGGTTTTTAAAGAACATATTAAATAATACAGGGAAATATCTTAGTTCATTTCCTAGCATAGCAAAGTCACTATTATTTATTATTGTAAAAATATACATTGGTTTAAAGAGAATAGCTTCTTTTACCTAAATGTGCTTTGCTCAATTCTATTTCATGTTAACACTCAGAAAGATCGTTTCTATTTTCCTCAATAATGTTGGGCTACTATTCAAATAGGAGCCCCTGTCTCTATTTCCCATTCCAGAATATTGAACCAACTGAGAATGAAAACAGAGCATGATAGTGCTGTAGGAAAAATTATCACTCTTATTGCTGCTATAGAGGAAGTTGGGATATATTTGATACTGTGGGAAATTAATGAATTACTGCAATCAGAGGCCTATGGTGGTGGTGGTGGTGGTGGTGGTGGTGTGTGTGTGTGTGTGTGTGTGTGTGTGTGCATGTGTGTGTGAAGGGACCATTAGACAGTGAATAGTCTTGCTCAAGAAGTTAAAAGGGAAGTGCTGAGCCGAGCATTCTTATTATGTAGTTCAGATAATCAGATAAGGTACACTGGAGTTTATGTTGTATTTTGACACATTGCCATTATTTTTATATCCATTTGTCTCTTCCTTTTGAGATCCTTGATGTCAGGGACTCAATTTTACATTTCATATTTCTAGCTCTTACCTTTAACTGTTGGAGATTGGGAACTCAGCATTTTTTAATTTTTTTTTTTTTTTTTTTTAGTAAAATGAATTAATGTTGAGAATGCTAACTGAAAGCCAATAATCATACTTCCTGTTATCTCAAGTGGCATATATAATCCATATTACTTGTTTTGTTATTAAAAAATAGAGGCCTGGTACATGAAATTTGTGCACTAGGGGGTGTTCCTTAGCCCGGTCTGCACCCTCTCCAATCTGGGACCCCTCAGGGGATGTCCGACTGCCAGTTTAGGCCCTGTGGGACTGGGCCTAAACCAGCAGACAGACATCCCTTGCAATCTGGCTCCTAACTGCTCACCTGCCTGCCTGCCTGCCTGCCTGATTGCTCCTAACCATTCTACCTGCCTGCCTGATTGCTCCTAACTGCTCTCTCTTGCTGGCTTGATCTCCCCCTAACTGCTACCTTGCCAGCTTGATTGCCCCCTAACCACCTCTGCCTCAGCCCCCTTGTGGCTTTGTCCAGAAGGATGACCAGAAGATGTCTGGTTGACCCAATTTAATTAGCATATCATACTTTTATTAATATAGATTAGTCAGCTCAAAAAGTCATAACAAAATATCATAAATTTGTGTGGCTTAAACAATAGCAATGTATTTTTTTTTCTCACAGTTCTGGAAAATGGAATATGGGTTCAGGCTACCAGTATAGCATTGTCCTATACACCAGAAAGTGGTGGATCAATTGTCAGTCAGGGCACATGCTCAGGTTGCAGATTCAATACCCAGTCCAGTGAGTCCAGGAAACAACAGAACAATGCTTTTCTCTCTCTTCCTTCTTCTCTCTGAGATCAATTAAAATGAATGATAAGTAAATAATGTTCTCTAAGTATGGTTTCATCAGGAAAGACAGTAATGATCTATGAAGTAAAAAACTCATTATAGCACATATATACAGAATGACCCCATTTAAAAAAAATTAAATGGGGTCATTCAGAGGAAGGGAGAAGGAAAGATAGAGAGAAACATCTATGATGAGAATCACTGATCAGCTGCCTCCTTTACACCCCTACTGAGGACCAAGCCCAAAATTTGACCAGGAATCGTATCATGATCTCCTGGTTCATAGATTGATGCTCAACCACTGAGCCCCACCAGCAGGGCCCTATTTTTATCAATTCCAGGCACATGAGGTACATTGGCAAGATCTCAGTCTTAGACAAAAGTCTGAAATTGCCCAAACTCCTTTGCACTAGGTTTCTGGAAAGGAATTTGTTTCTGCTGATTGGATGCACTTACACAATATTTTGAAGGCAGAAGTGGGGCAGAGGCATTTTCCCTCAGTTTGGGTTGTTTGCTGCTGGTGACCATGTTTGCAGAGATGTGGAGGTTTTATGCAGTCAAATCCAGGCTATACACAGGCAGTTGTGGCAGAGGCAGTGCTGAGTGACCTGGAGGACACTTGCAGGGGCAACAGTTTCCTGATCCCCAGGTCACAGCTGTGCCAGAGTGTCCTAGAATCCAGTTGTGGCTCAGAGGGCAGCTTCTCCTGCTGGGCAAGGAGTCTTTCCTGGAGGCCCAGCCTAATACCCACTCCTCCAGCTTTCCGATGATTTCCCAAGCACCAATTCCTTGTGATAAATTATTTCCTGCCTAAAATAGCAAAGATCTAAAAACATTTTGGATCCTCTACTTTCAAAAAAACAGTGCTGCCCAGGGTCAGGTCTGAGAAGTGGGTGAGGTGTTATGGAAGGCTCCCTTCTTTGAGTCTCAGCTTCCTCTTCTATAGAACCAAGACCAGAGATTATCTGTTCATGGTTACTGAAGACCATGGCAGCTGTGTTTCCTGAAGATGGCCACAACATTTCCCATCCCTCCTGTGGCCTTGACTATTAATGTTACATTAATAGTCAAAATTTCATTTTTATATTTTTAAATGGGTGTTTTTCTTTTTCTCAGGAATCTACACCAGCATTTTCTATCATAAATCAAAGAGGAGATCATTCTGTTCTTAGAGTCAGAAGCCTATAATATTTTGAAAAGTGTTTTAATTTTCTTCCATGTCCTCTTCTTAAAGTGGGGCTGACCTCTGAATTCCAAGGCCAAGGCCCAAAAGGCACAGGGATATAGCCCCACCCAACTTGCTAAGGTTTCCAGCTCTTGCCTCGGCCATACTGCAGGGGGCTCTGTCTAGCTGGGGCCTTGCTGTCTCAGCTCACTTCCCCTCTTGTCTGCACCTCACTGCACATCATGGCCCACCTGGTATTGCTGCTGTGCTCAGGGGACAGGGTAAGAGCCCACATCTGGCCTCTGACCTCCTGGTTCTTGTGTGCTGAGGTTTTGATCCGCTGGCCCCAATTGGAACAACAGCAGGAATAGGGCCATGAGCACTGCTATGGCCACCAGGAAAGCCTCCCTACCCTGGCACCGACTCCAGTGCCCGGATCCTGAGTCCACTTCAGCCAAAGGCAAGCTTTGCCCACGCAGCTGCTGGAGACAGACCAAGCAACTCCAAAGTCCCTGGATCCCAAATTTTTTTCAGGCAAGATGGCTGGTCAGTTGGCCCCACCCTGGGTGTTGGGGGCAATCCAACCTGGATCAGGCTGGTTAACTGGCTGCAGTTGGTGTCATAGCGGCCAGTTGTTAGGTCGTTATGGTCATGATGGCATTGTGATCTCTGTCTTTTTATATAGAGAGATGGTTGCTTTGAATTAGTAATTTTAAATACATTTAATATTCTCTCTTAAGTGGAGTGTTTGCTCTTAAAGACAGAAAACCTGTCAGACTTTGCTTATGCCCACAACATTTGGCACAGTGCTAAGTAAGTACAGGATGGAGCTCAAAAGCATATTCAACATTTGGAGTGATGATACACATTTATTTTTTAAAATGAGAATAGCTTTATAATTTCTGATTTCAAAAGTAGTTTTCCCGCTTAGAAATAACTTGCTGTTATGATTTCTTCCTGCTTTTTATGCATGTATGTGACTATGAATGCATGTATGCATAACTGTTGAAAAATATGTAATTATGCGATAGTCTATTGACACCCTTTTTTAATTAACAAAAATCTTTGACAGCTTTCTATGCCAATATTTGTAGTTAAGCTACATAATTTTTAATGACTGCAGAGTATTATAGGATGGACATTAAGCATTTTTAATTAGGAAATCCTATAGATAAAAAAATGTTACATTAATAGTCAAAATTTCATTTTTATATTTTTAAATGGGTGTTTTTCTTTTTCTCAGGAATCTACACCAGCATTTTCTATTCTAGGTTTATTAAACCTGTATCTTTAACATATATTTCAAATTTATCCCTGAGTCTCACAGATCTTTATGAAATGTAGAACTGATTACATCAGTCCTCCAAACATAACATTTCAATAGCTTCTCTTTGCTCCAGGCACACAGACTCATACTCTTAAACCATGATCATCTCTCTGGACCTACTTCCCACTGTGCACATATTTTAGGCATCAGTAGTTCCAGTCATAGCGTCTCTGACTGCCTAATCAGTCACTGCTCCTCCATTGGATTTCTGTCCACTTTGTCTTCTCTGCTGTTCTCTGTTTCTATGGATTTATATTTTTATTATTCTCTTACTATCATGTTACAAAATGTCATAAATCAAAGAGGAGATCATTCTGTTCTTAGAGTCAGAAGCCTATAATATTTTGAAAAGTGTTTTAATAGAGATATGATAAAGCAATCTGTGACTCAGACCATGTGAGATCCTATAACATCTCGTTCTTTTTGCTTAATGTAGAATAAGGATTAAAATCATTCATCATTCCCATAGTCTTTAAGCATCTACTACATGACAGGGGATTTGATTGCAAAAAGACATGATCCTTGTTCTTAAAAGTTCACTGTCAAGAGAGGAAATTACCTTTATTTAGGTAAAAGGGGAAGCTAATGGAAGGGTGAGCATTTGGTTTATTTTTAAATATGGGTAAGATTTCAGTGGTGGATATTGGAGAGGGGGGGATTCTAAGCTGAAGTGGTATCAGCACTAGCAAAAAGAAGAGTAAATAAGGAACTGTTGCCATATGCAAAAGCATCTATCTATCTATCTATCTATCTAATCTATCCATTATTATCTATGTATTTCTCCATCAATTATCAGGGTTGTTTTTTTTTTCTCTTTAATTAGCAGTAATGGCTTTGGACCAAATGATATGGTATACAACTTAATTCTTTATAAAACAACCAAAATCTGTATGGTTTTAAGTGAATGCAACTATAAATATATAGAACATCATCTACTGGTTTAGATAGGGTCATTGCCAGTGACCTGATTAACCTCAGGAAGGTACCTACTGAGCCAGCTGCGATAAGAAGGTTGCATTGCTTACAAAATTCTTAAAGTAAACATAAGTTATAAATGCTGCCTTTCCTATTTGCTATATATAACAAACAAATAAGCATCTGCTGCTTAAAAACAAAAACCTTTGAATACTTCAAAATGATTTCCTCTAGGGTATTGTTTAAGGAAAGAGAAATGAATGCTGTGATCCCCTGTAGGCTCTAACACAGTATTGTGGGAAAGATATGTTGTTTAAACTATCGTTGCTGCCCACCTGTGAATTTCCTGATCAGTTATTTCATTTCTTTAATATAATTGCATGACAGAACAAACACAAATTAACGTTACTGGGCCCCCATGGGATACATTTTGAAGTGTTTACATGCACTACTAAACCAAAATATACTAATAAAAAAAGGTAGCAGATGCCTCTATGAAAGAAGTAGTGGCGATGTATGGTTCTGTTTCTGTGAGCACACACACAGTGAAAGAGCTTGTCAGTCATGAAAAGCCTTGGACTTCAATGAGATGGCTACAAGCTGCTTCTGAAACTACAGATCCAAGTAGTACAGCTGGAGAACAAGTGTTTGACGCTTAAAAATATTGTGCCTCTAGGACTAATTATGCTTTTGCAAACTTAGTAAAACATTGCTATTTATTTAAACTTCGGCTGTACAAGATCTCCCTCAAATGAATGGTAGCTATTCCGAAGCCTGCACATAAACATCTATTTTGTGGAGAAACTGGCAATTAAGGACTTGTAATGAATTCAAGTCTTTTTTCAATCTCTTTAAAGGAACACTATCAAATCAAAGGAAACAAGATATGAAGGATTCTTTAAAAATCTGCCTTGTCTTTTTCTGATGACTAAAGATACCAAAAAAATAACTTATTTTTTTTATGTGTTACACATTTGCATATTCATTTCTTATTGCAAATCCAAAGTAAGATATAATTCACAATTCCCCAGAAGGACTCCGCATACAATGAAAAATTTTAAATCCCTTTAAGACTATTCTGGGAAAGTGCAAGCCTAGAGATGCTTCTTTGTTTTGATGCTCTGGCTACATCATACATATGTATTTGACAGGTTCATTGATTTTAATATTACCTTAAACTCTTCAAAATATAATATACGAGACATATCATAAGAGTATATAAATATACTTCATAAGTATCAGATATACTTTAGTACATAAACATACTCATGAGTATAAACTTCTATATATTAGGGCTTTTTAGGAGCATAAACATAATAAAAACCTTTTGAGATCACAGGTATGCTATTCCTTTGTAGTAAATAGGGTGAAAATCAAATACTAACTCATTTGATTTTTAAGGTTCATGTTTTGTAAGTAAAAAAATAAAATCTTAGCCAAATACAAAGTAAAAACAGAGATATTTTAGATTAATGGATACTTAATAATTACATCAAACATTTTACCTTGAGAGGGTAGGACATTTGAGAGATGAGGAGCTTTGTGATGATTCTGACATGGCTCCTGCGGAATCCTTACTTCCCACATGGCGTGAATGTTCAGGGAAAGGTCAGCCTGCTCCCTTGGTCTCCCATGGCTTTATCCCCACGGATTGCACATGGTGGAGGATCTTTTATCTACTGCAACTGTTGGTGCATTTTTGATATTCTGAGTCATAAAGAATTTATAGGGCAAAGAGAAGCAAACAATTACAAAATGAAAAAGGGCTAAAGCCTAAGTATTGCCTCATGTTAGACTCTCCTGCTTTGAATTTCATGAGCGTTTAAAGTTGAATTGGAATGCCATGCGAGTTTCAAGGCAATTATGTGGACTTCACCGGCATCAAACATGCCCACAGAGCTTCTCTTTCTATAAAAACAAAACAAATAAACAGAAACAACAACAGAAGTAAAATACTTCTAATCTCTTGGAGAACAATACTAGCAACAACCACATGTTTGTCCACATAGAATCAATAATGGAATCATTCCACATGGATAGCATGTTGTTATTAGTGAGTACGTATGTATGACTTTCTATATTTAGTTAATATAGTGAATTAATGATTCTATAGTCTGCTGTCTCTTACGTAGATGGGACACTATTAGTGTTATTTTCCCCAGGTGTCATGTTCAAGCTCTCAGGAGAAAAGGGATTAATTTATAAGATAACTTTGTTCTCTCACTGTAAAATAGGAAGCTGTAGGAAGGATTTAATGTTAATTTGAAAACCACTGTCCTTGTACCTGTCACATAGCAAGGGTTCTATAAATGTTTTGTTGAGTCCAAATATAATTCCTGTGGGGATATTTTTAATCCAGAAAAGGGTATCTTATCCCATCTCTGTTTTTAGCACTTGGACGTAATACTACTGATGCATTAGTGAGAGAAATGTAATGGCTAAAAATATAGAACCTTTTTGGAGGGTGGGTGTGGTAGAATAATTAAGATTCTGTTGTATGTTAGTGGATGTTAAGATTGTTCCTAAATAGAAGCAAACTGGGTACATATGCTGTACAATCTGAGGATCAGCAAAAATCAAGTTTACTCACACTCCTTTTAAAACAACTTCCTCTACTATAGCACTTACATTACTGCAATTATGTCTCTAGTCTGTATTTCCAAAAATAATCCTCTGGGTCAAGAAGTATTTTTGTTACATTTATCCTTCTATTGCAAGCACGTCTTATCTTAGTGTCTAGCACATTAGAATCACTGCATATATTTCCCTCAAATAGGATTACTATTGATTATACTGTAGGCACAAGTAATATTCTGCAAGGGCAAAGAGATGGTCAATTGACAAGAATTGAGATGGTGGAATAAGGAGAAAGTTTCATGAAATATGTTCCTGAGAGCTGAGTTTTGAGGGTCTAGTTATAGGGAAAGGTAGGAAATTCAATGGGAGAGCAGAGCCAACTCATCTGAGAATACAGGGAGGGAGAGTAGTTAAAAGGGAATAAAGAGGTGTCAAAAATAAGTCCCACATGCTGGCGTGGCTCAGTAGTTGAGCGTTGACCTAAGAACTGGCTTGATTCCCAGTCAGAGCACATGCCTGGGTTGTGGGCTTGATCTTCAGTGTGGGGTGTGCAGGAGGCAGCCGATCCACGATTCTCTCTCATCATTGATGTTTCTGTCTCTGTCTTCCTCTCTGAAATCAATAAAAATATATTTTAAAAAATAGTAAGTTTTACTTTCTTCACAGCATGCCAGGAGCAGGCCCTGGCTTTTGTTTAGTGGGCTGCCAGTCTCAGTGCCAGTCCTCATGTTGTGGAGTTCCTCCTGGTCGTGCTCTCTCAGGGGGGAACCGTTTTTTGGTTATGGCTTCTGTGAAGACTAACAATGAGAGAAAGAACGGGGATAGAAACAGCACGGACAAAGCCAGGGGACCTATCCAGCTCAGCAGAGATCTAGTCAAGAGCAAGGCAATTGACAGGATCAAAGCTCAGCAGGCAAACTTTCAGCCCAACTATGCAGTGGGTGCTAGGTCATAGACATTGAACAAATTAAAGATATACCCATGCAAGAAGAAAACAGTAAAAATAAGCATTGGGTTCTGAGCAGTAAATTAGGAGGCTCATTAGAGGCAGAGAAAACCATGTGCAAGAATCTGACTGAAACTTGAGTAGGTAGTGCTTTAACAGGGAATTTTGTCTCTGGCCTTCTGAGGCAGCCCTGTCCCCATGTTTTTTTGAATTTCCTTCTTGAAAAATTCTATTGCATCTAAATACTACAGTCCTTAGTAGTAATGTTACCTGGAGCAAGTAACTAATGCAGGGGTAAGCTGAAGACTAGTACTAGAGCTGATTGTTTATGTGTTAGGAAATTTGCAAACCAATTATTAAATGTAGCCATTATTAAAAATTAAATAATATGAACATAAAATGCAGTATGTTATATTAAAAACAATGGTAATTGTTATTTTAAAAACTGTACTACACATACGTTATTACAATAATATTTGTGATACAAATATATGTATAATAATAAAAGCATAATATGCTAATTAGACCAGACAACCTTCCAGATAAAGCTGGGGCTGTGAGGGAAGCCACTGCATGAATTTCGTGCATCAGATCTCTAGTGTATATATAATTATACATATATATCTAGTCACAACTTTTTTTCCAAGAGCTAGATGTTGGTTGTTAAGTATTCACCAGCATGTTACTGAACTAACCCCTTATAAATGTTAGTCTCTTATATGATAAATTTACGAAGTAATGCTGCATACTTCTTAAGGGTATTGAAAAAAATAATTGCAAAAATATAATACTTAGTAAATGGTAGATGCTATCAAGATCAATTATTTTGTAAAACAACATTTTAGGTTTTGATAAATAAATGTAGCTAACTCTTATGTGTAATAAAATATTTTAAATATTCAGGCCACAAGATTTGTTTCCGAATCAAAGATGTTTCTGCATATTTATTAGGACAAGCTATTGGTTCCATTAGGAAGCCTGTCTGAACACTCTCTTCAGAAAAGATAGATTTTAAGAATTGCAGCCTATTAAAGAGTTGCTAAGGCAACCTTTGCTTGTTAATAATGAAGTGATAGAAAAGAAAAGGTAATGTGAGGAACAATGCTTCTCAAAATTCAGAGGATAAATATATCTGAATAAACCTCCAATTGGAGAAAACACACACACATACCTCCACACACACACACACACAAAACAAAAAACAAAAAACTAGACATGGGCTGTTTTTTCTTGTATTAGGGGAGGGAGAGATTAGATGGTATTCTGTAAGATGTAGAGCTGTAGAGACCTATGTTAACCCTCTTTTCAATTCCATTGCCTTGATTTTACATTGTTAGTTTTTTTATGATTTTAAAAGTGATAGATTTACAGCCACACCACAATAATCTTAAAGCTAAATTCTAGCAGTTTGATAATGATATTAAAGTACCTATTGTTATATGGTTGCAGTATACCTCAATGATCAGTTCATTTCTACTAAGTTAATGAGTATCTTAGAGGTTGAATTTGAAAATCTGAATTGTATTCTGAAAATAGCAAGTATCACATGTTCACATGATATTGCACCCTCAAGGGTTTGCTAAGTTTACTGCCTTGTGAATTTTATCAATATAACAAATGATGAATTAATTTCAATGTTCATTTGAAGCCTTTAGTAATATCAAGGTATTAACTGCATTAACATGTCCCAAATACAGTTACTGAATCCTTCCTCAGTGTGGAGTGATATGAGGTTGATACTTTTCTAATGATAGGACTCAGGTGTCTATAAAGATTTAGTCCAGCAAACTGGTAAATACCAAAGCCCAGATTTTGACTCTAAATCAATCATAATCTTAATCTCAGAAGTTTTTTTCTTACTGTTCTTAATATTAATGGTTATTCATAGATGTATGTATTAGAAGAATTTGTTCTATCTCTTTAGGACCAACTCTATGTTATTTTGCTAAGCTATCTACTCTTCAGCTTTTTAGATCTCTTTCTATATTGTTTTCCTAAGAGGTAAAATATATCATTATCCAAGTTGAATTTGGTTAAAAGAACCGTTGCTTTTTAAAACACACACAATTGTTTTAATTTGGGCTGTTGGCATGCTACAAATCACTTAGTGAACTGGTAGAAAACGTGAAAACATATGCAGATACCAAGATGTAGATCAAGCAGATATGCTCCATATGAATTCCTTAATTGGCAGGGTTGCATCTGGATGCACAGGACACAGAAATGAGCAAGAGGAAGCCTTCTGCTTATGAATTTGACAGTATCACATTATGGTGTGACATGGACACAGATTGAGGTTTCAAACAGCACTGAAGCAGCAGCTGCAAACAACACTTAAAACATCTTTAAGTCAAATCTAGAAAATAATTACCCCAGGGAAAGAAACCTAAAACATTTAAGTAACAGATTGGCCATTTTAGACTTCATCTGATGTGGTCCTTTTGTTTTCTACCTTATTGGCTATTTCTTCTACATTGAATCCTCTCTGTCTCTTAATCTCCACATACTATATTTGCAAGTTCACTATTGCCAAGATATGCATCATTTTACAATAAGAAATACTTTTTAAAAGGTTTGCACACATAAATTATCAATGAGAAAAATGCACGTTCTTTTGCCATTTCAACCAAAACAAGTAGGAATTAATGGGTACAATGATATCAGTGTTCTTTGAGACTGTTTAAATTAGAAAAGTGCTTAAAGGGCAAAGAAAAAAATTGATTAAAAAAATCCTAATTCCCTGACTTCACTGAATAATGAGCTCTAACTAGGCATGGAAATTTGCTCACATATTATGCAGCTAATTTAGGAGAGAATGAAGAATGGACTGTTGAAAAAGACACACATTATTTCCCCTGAAAAAGCTTTAAACAGTTTGCAAAGTCAAATTTAAAATGTTTTTAATTGCAGTCCTTTATTGTTGCTATGTATAACCATGGTTGAAGTCTGTTGAGCAGATTGAATCTTAGAGGAGATGAATACCAGCTCATACAAAAAAAGGATGTTTGACTTACCATTTTAATGCATACATTTCCTCAGTAAATTCTTTGTCTATGGGTATAAGACAACCTCTTGTAAATGAGTTTGTGTTTTTTCTGTTTCTATCTTATTACATATCAAACAGACACAGATAAATTTCCCAATGGTAGTCACCCATCAGAGCTTTGCTACCCATTTTTTTTTCATTTCTGAATATTTATTACTACCTCACAAAATTACCATTCTGTTCACTCATGTAAAACATTAATAATCACATTTTCTCTGTAAGTTTCACATAATAATTAAATTTCATGTTTCTTTAGAAACCATGCTATTTCAACTCTTTTACTAAGTCAGCATTTTATTTGTTCTCAATTTATTTGAAAAGAGGAAGAAGGATGGATCTGTTATCTAACCAGGCTCTTCAGTTTACATAGTGCAATTTAAAAACTCTGAACTCTTTCATTTGTAGTGCACAGGGCTCTCCATCTATGTCAAATTCCTGCAGACTGTCTCTACATATCTCAGGGGTAATTTCCTTTTGAGAAGTAAAACATACAAACCTAATCCATATCACTCAAAAATACATTTACACTATACCTTGGGGCAGAATATGGCTTTATATCACCTATATTTACAAAATTTTGGAGTTACAACTTAAAAGTTTTTTTTAACTTTTATTATTTCTTACAATTTACATTTGGATATTTAAACAAGACAGAATTTGTTTAACCTACTCATATAATTGGATAAGGTGAGATTTTATTTATTTTATTATTTTTATTTAATTATTTATTTATTTTTAATATATTTTATTGATTTTCTTACAGAGAGGAGGGGGAAGAGATAGAGAGCTAGAAACATTGATGAGAGAGAAACATCAACCAGCTGCCTCTTGCACACTCCCTACCGGGGATGTGCCCTCAACCAATGTACATGCCCTTGGTCGGAATCGATCCTGGGACCTTTCAGTCTGCAGACCAATGCTCTACCACTGAGCCAAACTGGTTTCAGCACATTTCATTTATTTATGTATCCATTTGACCTTTCTTTAAATCAAAACATAGCATATATATATATATATATATATATATATATATATATATATTTAATGAGTTTCCAAGTCTGCAGGTATAATTAAGAGATTTTACTTGTACCCATCTGTTCCTCTTCCTTTTCCTATTGTTATAATTCAGTCCCTATCATCTTTCATCTGAACTTTCACCATCACACTCCACTCACCATGTAATGCACTTTAACCTCTATGCTGTTGTCAGAATCATATTAAAAAAAAAAAAACCATTATCATGACATTTCCTTTATTGCTTATTCTAACAACCTATTACTTATAACCTATTATAATAAATTCTTTAGCATAGAATACACCTGTTTGCATCAGAGGCTGTAAGGCCTTTACCATATTCACAAGATTTTAACCATTTCAGGATACACTGTCTGCCAATATTCTTTCTCTGTGACTGAGAATTTTTTTCTCCTGGCCCAATGGAAGGCAGATTTGCTGGTTCTTACAGCAGGTTAGTATAGCTGGAGAATTAACATGCTGTAGGAACAGCCCTCAAATAGTGCCACTTGGGAGCTGGTGAATTAATACTGCAAATCTCACTCACACTTTGTGTGGGATCATTCTGAGGTGAGTGTTTTATGTCATTTCCCAGAGTTTCCCCTGAGATTAAGCTCCAGCCATTCAGTTACTCCCTGTGGTAGCTAGCTTAATAATGAAAATTCATGGACTGCATTTCTTTTTGTAAATCACTCCCCTGCTCCCCTACGGGTAAGTCCCCTTCCAAGTAAACATACATTCACATACTTGTCTTAGGGTTCGCTTCTGGAAAACAAATACTAAGAAAAAAACCTTTCACAGTGAGCATTACAACTTCAGTTTTGGCCACTTTCACTACCTACTCATGCTCTAATGCAATCAGAACTATGCATCATTTTACATAGAAAAAAAAAAACATAGGTACTAAATTTATGGACCTGATATAGAGAGGATTTAGTGCTGCTGCATAGGTGGGAGAGGCTCCTGCCCCCACCGCTGTGCTGGCCAGCCATGAACTGGGCTGCTGGGCGGGCTTCTGGCTGAGCAGTGTTCCCCTGTGGGGGTGCACTGACCACCAGGGGGCAGCTCCTGTATTGAGTGTCTGCCCCTTGGTGGTCAGTGCACATTATAGTGACCGGTTGTTCTGTCATTCTGTTGATTTGCATATTACCCTTTTATTATATAGGATTATTCTTTATCCTGTTTACTATTTTCAAACTTAAATTTCACCAATATTAATAGTGTCAATCTGCGTATTTTATATGGTATTTTCCTTATGTTTATTTTCATTATGAATCAATTAGTTACTGATAAAAGCCACCCTGAAAAAATGTGGCGGGTACCCCAAAACATATTGTCTTAAAATAATAATTATATTTCCTTATTAAGGAGACTGCTGGGTAATTCTGCACCAGCGAGCTACTCCAGAATCTGTTGTCAGCTTCAGGCTGAGTAGCTGGTTCTGCGGATCTATAATGGGTCTTCTTAAGTGTATTGTATTGAGTTGTTTATAGTTTTGTCTACAATGGCCTTGGATGGGACAAGTAGGCATTTTTCCATGTGATCTGTCCCCGTCCATCAGCAGGCTAGCCATGACATTTTCATGATGGTGGTAGAGTTCCAAGAGATAGCTCTGAAACATGCAGGATTAGCTCACTGGCACATCTATCACATTCACTTGGCCAAAATAAATCTCAAGAGCAGCTCAGATTCAAGGGGTGAGATTACAGAGTCCACATCTTGGTAGGAAGCACTGCAAAGTTCCATGACAAGAGAATGGAACATGCTAAAGAATTGGGGTCATTTTTGCAGTAGTCCGTCATTAAATCTCAAATTATCACTTTCTATTTTAAGTGTATTTATTTTTATTGTTTGAGTTTTTAATCCAATTTGATAGCCGCTGTATCATTTTATTATCATTCTCCATATTTGGTGGTTCGATCAACTTAGTCTTCTTTCTTTTGCTTTTACTACATTTCCCTCCCCTTAATAATTGCCTTGATTTTCTTTACTCTCTTAAATGAAAACAAAATAATCTACTGCAGCAATTTTTATTCTTTTTCATCTCATGGCACACACAAACTAATTACTAAAATTCTGTAGCACACCAGAAAAATATATTGTGCCAATATGACAGAAAAAAAATAGGTATAATTTGAATTGATTTACCAAAAAAATTAGTAATTACATCCTCTTTGTGCTCTAAAATGACTTTAAAAAAAATCAAATGCCTATATTTTATATAAGAAATTTTGGTAAATAATTAACCAATCAGACACAACCTTAGTATGCGAGATGACCAATAAGATACAACTATATTACATGGACTATATAGGGAATCCACCAAAAATGTATACACACACTTTGAATAATTATAAAGGCAGTATTTATTAAAGTCCATTTCACTTTCAAAATTGAGCTATCAGTTATTAAATTGTGTATGCATTTTTGGAGGCAGGGCATTCACACCAGATATCTACCATTTTAGATATTGTCATTTTTAAAAAAATATTTAACAATCTAGGAAAAAAAAAGTCAGTGCCCCTAATTAAATAGTCAGGTGTTGCATGTTTTAAACATTCCTGTGGCACACTGGTCGAAAATTTCTGATCTACTACAATTTGTAAACATTATAGCAATCATATCCTTCTCTGAGACATGTAGTTTTTTCCTTATAAATGTTATACTGCTCCATGCTGCCCTCAAGAGAAAATATTGAATAGTTTACTTCTTCCTTTTCCCCCATTTTTCCTCCTCTGTCTTGTGAAACATTTAAATTGCCTTTCCTCCTTCCATGATTTAGAATGTGCTAAAATTTTTCTTCTAGTAATCCTATTATTTTCTTTTCATAGTTTGACTTACATAAAAATGGTCATATGATATTAGCATAGTTCAAGTTCTTACTTGTGGTTGTGAAAATTGTGCATTGTACAACTCCAAGAAATATATTCATTTTACATTCATCCTAGGTTTATATACTTACATTAATATATTTCTTTTAGAGATGGTAGCCAACTGTCTTGGAAAATAGGTAGGTTTTTATCAATTTGCACCACGTTGCCATATGGACTAGCATCTGCAATGGACCTACTGGGATCTGGTAATCAGCGTAACCAGCCTTAGGTGGTGTGGTTACCACAGGACTCTTATCCACTCCAGGTACTGAGATGTATTGGACCTGTGAGGAGAGATGACAATGTGTGAAGTCATCCTCTGTGATAATGGAAGAGTGAATGGATGGTTAGCAGAAAATAGCCCAATTAAGATTTAGAAGTTATGAGTTTAAAATGAGACAAGCCAACAGGGTCATGAGTGTTTCTTTCTTCTTATTTTCCTCCTGCTTATTTTTCAGCTTCACAAGAGCAGGCTGGTGGGAGCGAGAAGAAAGTTAGATGTAATCAGAGTGGTGATATTCTAGGGGAGAATACAGAATAAAAGAGAGACATGGGACTTGAAGCCATATACAAGTGAGTGATTATAATGAAGGAACATGACAAATTCATGTTTAAATGGACATGGATATAATTGATAGTAGAATGCAAATGTTGATAAATATTTAAATAAAGTATGAAGTTTGCAAAAGTTATATTTGCAGCAATTGCTTAATCTGTACCACCAAATTAAAGAGAGATATTTATTTTAATGAAATGAAAGAAACTTATGGTGAAATCTGAGAAACATTATATTAATATGAAGGAGTGTTTTTTCAACTATAATTATTAAAACAAATTTTAGACATTATTATTGCTATGTGACCTTACTAATTATTCAGATTATATGAGTTCATCTCTGATCAATTTCAATGGATGTGTGTGAAAATATTTTGTCTTAGTAAAAACTGTGGGACATTTTATAGCTAAAATGTTTCACTGCAGAAAATATATTGGTCAAGGTTTTTAGCTGTTACAAAAAGAAAGTAAGATGCTAATAAAAATGACAAATATGATAAATCTACATGTTAAAATGATTATTATATAAACAAGAGAAAAAGAAGTTAGATATAGCTATCCATTTTTTTCAGTTCTAAGTTAAAATCATACTAAGTTTTTCTCTTAGGAGACTCTATAGATTTTTTTCATAAATTTATTTTTAAATTTGGAGTGGATTTATAAAACAAAATATTACATGCATAATTTTATCTAGCAAATGTTAACAATTTTCAACATATTCTGAACTTGTTTCAATTAAATGGAGTGTTATAATACAGACATATTCAATGACTTTCTTGGGTTTATTTTCTCTTTCATCATCTGACAATTGTAAGTAAAAATGTTGCCTAAAAAATTCTGTTTTTTATTGTATTAGAAAGATTATTGCTTTTTAAGGGTTTAAAAAACTAACTGTATTCACCAGAGCTGATATCTACAAATGATTCATCAGCTTAAAATACTGATGAATTTTGATAAATTATTATGAATCTTGGAGAAACTACCATTTTGTGGTCATTAATCAATTTGTGTAATTAAGCCATCACTAATATTTAAATAGGCCTTGTAACTATTTTATCCTGGATCACACTTAATAAATTACACAATGATACTAAGTTAGAGACACAATTTATTCCTATAAAAGTGTTGAAAATTAGATAAGTAGATAAGTGATGTAATAGATCCCTCTTTATAATGAAAAGAGAGACTATTTTCTTTTTCTTTGTCATTTAGGGACCTCATACAATAGCCAGATTATTTTTTCTCTTACAAAGATGATTTTCTAATTTCAAAAAAAGTAAGATAATTAGTATCTTAGGATTTAATAAATGTTTTCTAAAATATTATTTTAAAAATATATTCATTATATTCTATAAATAATCATATTATTAAGATATAATAATATTTTATAATAATATTAATATCATAATATTTTTGCCATATGCTAAAATTCCAGGTTATCTATCTTATAAATTTGAAAAAGAAAAATAGCTTGAGTGTAATTTTGGCAATGTTTACTTTTTAAGTTATATGTTATTGTGCTTTTTGCCATTCATACATAAGAAAAGCTTTTTTTAAGAAAGGCATTATGAAGGCAAAAGTAGAGTAGAAGCTTAAAATGCATACATGTACATATATATATATATATATATATATATATATATTCCTTTAGAAGTGGTCAATTGTCAACATATCTCAAAAGATAAATTAGTAAAAATCTATAGAAGATAATAAAACAGACTTTCTCACTAATGCTGTTCATTATTTAATGATACTAAACATACTGAATATAAAGCCAAATCTCAACAATTGGACAAACCTAGGAGATCATGACATCTGGCCAAACTCTGGACACTTATTATATCTGGGCTATGGATCTGCCACAATTTAGCTGCTCTTTTGTAGCAATAACAAAAACCATAGTAAAATAAAGACACAGAATCTGTCTAGGTTCCTATTTGATCCTTACAAAATTCTTATAAGGAAATGTTACTATGCTCACTTTACATATAAACAAATTTGGATAAGATAGTTTCAATAAACTATCAAAGGGGCTCATGATTACAAAGTAGATTAGGAATTTGTATGTAAATCTGTTTCATCAGAGCTGATGTTAATGTTTTGACAAATGCATTTCCTCTCCCTGGCATAGCCAGTGGCATATGCACACAAGGTGGTGAAATCTGAATGGGGAATGCCTAGGCCAGATTCTTATTCTCAAAATGGAAGTAGGGAGTAAAAAGGGAACAGAGCTATTTAGTGAGCATAAGCTGAAAGATCATGAGGTTGAAAGTCCAGAAGGAACATGATGACTGAATCAGCAGAAGAAACCACAAGGTGGCTGAATTTTAGGGGTAGAAACAAAAAGACTTCACGTAGTGGATAAAAATGCAGAATGATGGGCATAAAGTGGATAAATCATGTAAAGAATAACCAAAAGTTCAGAGAAAGTTAGAGAAATTATTAAATAATTTTATTTTCAAAGCTATAGAGAAGTCTCCTATTGTTTCTAATGGACCTGAGAGGATAATTTTGAGAAACACTGATCCCAAGGGCAAGCATTAATAATTCAAACTCTGTTAAATGGACATATATGCTATGCAGTCATATATTTTCATTTCTGACAGGTAAATACTTATCAGTTATATTTCTGGATAATATTACAATTAATTGATGCTTGAATATTGACTTTAAATCCCAATGAATAAGCTAAAGTTACTACTTAGTTTTAGCAAATTTGTTTGTAGATTTTGTAGAGGAGCAGAATATGCCATCTCAGTGTTTGCCACTTTGAGGTAAGAATTATTTTGAGCTGAAGATAATTGAGAAGAAGCAGATATAGAAAGAGTTATTTGACTTCCCCTATTTGCCAAAGAGTAGGACATAAATTTGTAAGGGTGTCCTCTTTCCCCCCTCTACTAGGAAAGACAAAATTGATAACCGCGATAACATTAAACTCCCGTTAGCCATAGAAGGCACCACAGGAAACTGCATATTAAGCTTTACTAACTAGTGCTTATTGTCCATTAATTCGTCCATATGTTTGCCTTCCTTCAATTTTCCACCATAGAAAGTGATAAACTTTATGTTATCTTGTTTATTCTCTAAAAATGGATTGTTCTTTTGCTAAGATGCTATGTAAACCCCAACTTCTAACCACTCCCTTGAGTCACTCACCATTGTGTGCTCTCATATGGAAATGCAATCCACATGCTAACTCTTGCGTATTTTCCTAATGTTAATGGATTTTTACCAGCCTAATTAATAGAGCTCTAAATGGAGAAGCTTGGAGGGTGTTTCCCCTACAGTTTCTTAGCGTTTTCTAGATGTATTATCATGTGTTTTGAGGTGAAATACAGTTCTAATTTGTTTTTGCAATCTATATCGTTTTAATTTCTTTTTAACTTACACTAGCTAGAGAGTCTAGTACAATTTTGAATAGAAGTGGTGAGTGTGCAAATCTTTGCCTTATTACTGACTTAAGCAAATTTAAGCAATAATATTAACCTACTTGAAATAATTGGTATTTGTAGAATACTATCCTATATAATAAAACCCTAATATGCAAATTGACCACACAGTGGAACAACTAGTTGTTATAATGGGCACTGACCACCAGAGGACAGATGCTCAACACAGAAGCTGTCCCCTGGTAGTCAGTGCACTCCCACAGGGTGGGGGAGTGCAGGAAGGAGAGGGGGCCACTCAGCCAGAAGCCAGGCTCATGGCTGGTGAGCGCCTCTGCAACAGCACTAAGGACCACTCAGTGGGCCTAAGCTGGCAGTGGGACATCCTCCAATGGGTTCTGGACAGTGAGAGGGTGCAGGCTGGGCTGATGGATGCCCTCCCTGGCACAGATGTCACACAACAGGCCTCTAGTATTTAATAACTACATAATTCATATTATTGTCAATTGCACTTGAAAAAATCTGGGCTAAAACACAAGCCACAATTTATTTCAAAATATTAAAATCATACAGAATGTATGGTTTCATCATAATGTAATGAAAATAGAAATAAAAAAATTAGAAAATCAATAAGTATTTGATTATTTTAATAGAAACAAAAATGATGCCAAAATTCAAACCCATTCATAATAAAACTGTCAGAAAAATAAAAACAAGTATAAATACCTTATTTAAAAAGTGAAAAATGCAAGACACAGGTTTAGGAGAAAGTATTTACAATGCTTGTATCTAAAAAAGGGACATATATCAGAGTATATAAGGAATTCCTAAAAATCAATAATTAATTTTTTAAAAACTGAATTAAAATTAACAACTCTATGAAGAGTTGCTGGGTATCGTTAACATCATGTAACTGGCTAAAATTGAGAAGACTGACAATTCTGAGTGCTGGTGAGTATGTAGTGCAATTAGAACTTTCATACATTGTGAGTGTGTACAATGCAACAACTTTGAATAATTTCTAATATAGTTAAATATACACCTACTTGTGACCCAGCAATTTCAATCCTTAATGTTCACTTACAAGAAAAAGAACAACAAACAACAACAGACACACACACACACACACACACACACACACACACACATATTAAAGACTTATGAATTGAATGTTGGTAGTACCAAATTAGGGAGGAAAAACACACACAAAAAACTTTTTATCAGTAAACCAACATTGCCATATCTACTACTTCTGAACAAATTAATTTCAGTTGCAGGCTTTCTTCAAAAGCCTGGGTAAACTTCCATGCCTTAAAATGAATCACTCAACATCACTGTGTTTTGCATATCTGTGAACAGAGCTGTGAACCTGAAGGATTGGCCATGTTGTTGGTGGGCAGTGCACTAGCCACCAGACCCTGCAGCTCCGAGGAGCCAGCATCTGCCAGGCTTTGGTGTGTTTTGCTAATGCTTGCTCTTCTCGGAGAGTTTTTGCATATTGCTTTCTTTTGAAAAGAAAACTTTTTTTTTTTTTCCTGGCAGATAAATGTCCTGTTGCTCTATATTGTTTAGTCAAAAGTTGACAAGACTTGGAGGGGCTCAGTTTTGTATCTACTTCCATCAATCCTCCCAACCTCTTTCTCTTTTTCTGAAATACTTGACATGTCTAATTTTTGAGCCTCTTTAGAGTGCTGCAGAACACAGATTTAGTTCTTGGCTGCATTTTCCTTCTTACATAGTGTTAGATATAGTGTTCTTCCTGAGTTTCTTAATTCAGAAATTCTTTGTGTTCTAGTTTCTAATAATTGTTTGAAACAGTAGCACCCTCCTTTTATTTTTTCTTATTACTTTTCCCCCCTTTATCATGATTTCACTGGAGTCTCAGATGAAGCGTGTGATAACCATGTGTGCTCAATCCATCATCTTAAGCTAAGTCTTTCCTATGTTTTTAATCAGTCAGAAACAGTCCCAGGCTAATCCTTCACAACCGCAAAGTTTATTCAATACTTCACATCACTTCCCTTCTTTTCCTGTTATCAGTTAAAATAATGCTTTTGTCATACGCTCAAACTAAAGAGTATATAAGGGGAGTTGTTATTTTGAGTGACAGATCCATGTTTTGTAAGAAGTAGACAGATTTAGTAAAATAATCTAATCAGAGCAGTAAATTCTTTGTGTTCTCAAGCCAGTAGAGCATTGACCTCTATTTCTTACCTGGTCAGTCTGCAGAGGTGAGCAATCTGGACTTAGGATATATGTGTTGCTGTGAATGATGAAATAATTCTTGAAGATAGCAATATTCATACCGAAAAACCCTGACTACAACTATAATTGAATACCTTCATTTTGATTATATCCTGTTCTGGTAAAGCAGATGAAATCTTTTTTTTTACTCAGTGGCAAGAATGAAATTATATTTATTTTTAACAAACACAGAAAAGAAAGAGTAAAACAATCAATGAGATCTGAGAGGACAGACTATGCTATGCAATAGAAATCTTTCAGGTGGACCTTGGGCTGACATAGAAGATTGTTAGGCATTAGGTCAGATTACTTTGACAGGAATTTCTTCTTGAGAATAGGAGAGATCTCTAACCTCTGCCAAATACTAGTATTTGAGATATCTATGCATGTTCAGGTGGACCATTAAAAGCCATATTTACAGGAAGCAATATGGGCTGTTGATATATGTGTTTTAGCTAATGTGCCATTAATTTGCTATCTTAGTTCACAAAAGAAGTAGACTTAAAACCTCAATTATCTGAAATGAAAAATAGTGAGGAATTATTTCAAGTGTAAGTGGTAAATCTTTAAATGACATAAAGCATGTAAAACATTTGTCACAAAATGAATGTTTCTTTTTTAAAAATATATTTTTATTGATTTTAGAGAGGACGGAAGATGTAAAGAGAGATAGAAACATCAATTATAAGAGAGAATCATTGAATGACTGCAGCCTGGGCATGTGTTCTTGACCAGAATCAAACCCAGGAGCCTTCAGTCCACAGGCTGACACTCTATCCACTGAGCCAAATCAGGTAGGGCACAAAATGAATGTTTTACACATTATAATATTATTATCATTCTAATGTCCACAATTTCATTTCACTTAATTACACATTTTATAATGGATATCCTACTTTGGAGGAGAAGAGGAGCTATCTATCTATTGTTCTATTTTTATTCCAAGTCAGTGGATTGGGAAATTTATTTCAAAAGGAATATACACATTTTAACTAGGTTATAACTCTGGGGCTATATCTATTTTTCTTTTCATTGTGATATCTTTTCCTCCACTTTTCGGGTATCTTTTAGAAGAGAGAAAAAACAAACAAACATGTTTATATTTTTAGTGTGAGTGAGTTGACAAGGAACAAAGCATTTAGCAAAGTAGCATAAAAGAGAAGTTAACAACAGCTCAGCAGGAGAAAGATGAATGCCGCTAAGCATTCTGTAATATTTTCTGAGTGATTTACGAAGGATTCCCTCTATACCTGCCCCAAGAAAACTTGGCACACTTGTCAAATCAGCTGTGCAATGGGATATGAGTAAGGCATTGCCAACTGAGTTTGTACTCTGGGTTGTTCCCTGAGTAGCAATAGCTATCTCATAAGAGTGTCTTTTCAGAGCATCAAGGAGTAAATATGGATAGAACATCCCCACGCCATACACCAAACTATGCAAGTAAAGTAATCCTCTTTCTCACAGAATAAACAAGTGGACCAATTAAAGGAAAGGTGCAGCGTCCTATTCATTAGTACTGAATCCTTGGTTTTACAGAATAGAACTCTCTTCCCTCAAAACTGAATTAAGTGGTCACTCAGAATTGAAATGATAGACAAGAAACAAAATAAACCCCACTGAGTTAAACCATGTAATCCTCAAAATGTGCAAAATAGGGGAAAAGTATATTTGTTTTTAGTTCTATTAAAGGAGACCAGCATTTTACAACTTAAAAAATTAGTCTCGAGAAGACAAAAATCTAAAATTCTTAAAAACGAAAATTTCTGTTTAAAATTAATAGACTTTATTTTGAAGCGGTTTTCTTTGCATTATCTTTGTTAGTTTTCTGTAAATGGACATTCAGATTGTTTTAAAATCTTAGATATGACAGATGAAATACTGCAATGGACATGAGAGCGAAGATATCTGTTCCATATAGTGATTTTATTTCTTTTGGATATATATCAAGAGGTGAGACTGTTAAATCTTAGGGCCTTTTATTTTTAACTTTTTCAAAAATGACCATAGTATTTTCCATTTATGATTGTACCCATTTATATACTTGCTGTTTTGTACACAGGTTTATTTTTCCCACAACCTTGCCAACACATTTATCTCTTGCTTTTTTTAATAAAAGCCATTCTAATAGATGTGAAATAATACCTGATTGTGGCTTCAATATGCATTTCCCTGATTTTTTTTTCTTGATATTAGCTTATATTATTCCATTTCTTTACACATCTATTCAATGTGATTTTACACTAAGTCCCTGGACCCCACCCGTGCACGAATTCATGAATTGAGCCTCTAACCACACACACACACACACACACACACACACACACACACAAATACAGACACTGAATGGCCAGATTATTATGCATTCAGAAATCATAATAATCTGGCCACTCAGTGTATATGGATATTATAAAGATAAATTGCAGAGTTTCTGGATTGTGTTACTATCTGCTAGAGAGTAATGTTCATTCTATCCAGCTTGGCTATCCTCAACCTCCAAACTCTGACTTCCCTTCAATTATCAACAGGTAAATCCTCCTGATAATTCTTTGATATTCTAGCTCATCTTTTATTTATTTTTTTATTTTTTTATTTAATCAGACTTCCCAGGGTCACACAAAGAAGAATATTTTGGGTACTGATTAATGAAGTTGTGGTTCTAGTTAATTCAGGTACTAGTTAGTTTATCCTGAGCAGAATTATAAACTCAAATTAGTTAAATATTTTAATCAAATCTGTTTACTTATATCTTGCACAAGGATAAAGGACTTTCTCAGCCTCATTTGTGTTTTGGTATGGCATTATTATTGATTCATAGCTAACAGTGTATGAATAGATATAATGTGTGCTACTTTCATCTGGCTCTATACAAACTTCTCTTTTAAAATATCTTTTAATTATTTTCTGTTTATGCTGAATGCTTAGAACTCTGAGAACACAGAGATGAACATAACTACAAGGATCTTGGAGAGAATATAACTAGAAGGCTTTCCATCAATCAGAAGCACCCACACTGGATTGTTATGAAATAAGAATTAAACCCTACTGAGTTAAACCATATAAATTATAGGATTATTATTTTTTATCAGCTAGCATTACTCTGACACTGAAATTAATACACAATTAATTCTGGATAAAATATCCTATATAATAAAAGAGTAATATGCAAATAGACCAACCAAACAGCAGAACAACCAATCAAAGCATAATATGCTAATGATATACTAAGGCTGCTCAACTGCTTGCTATGATGCGCACTGACCACCAGGGAGCAGAGAGTCAACTGGTTGACCAGTCACTATGGCATGCACTGACCACAAGGGGGCAAATGCTCTGACAGGTAGGTTAGCTTGCTGCTGGGTTCTGGGTAATCCTGACTGAGTGAGCCGGGCCAGACATGTCCTGGAGCCCTCCCACAGTCTCTCTCTCTGGCCCCATTGTGCACTGATGGGGTCCCTCAGCCTGGCCTGTGCCCTCTCACAATCCAAGCCCCTGGGGGATGTCACAGAGGCAGTTTCAGCCTCATTCCTCATGCCACTCCCCTTGGGAGGGCGCCAGATGCAGGGCTCATGGCTGGTGAGTACTGCTGCAGCAGTGTGAGCCTCTCCCAATCAGGGACTGATTGGGTGCGAGTCTGCAGCAGACACAGTGGGGTCAGGATGAGCAGAAGTAGAAGGTAGGAGCTGCAAGTGATGTTGGACTGCAGATTTCAACCCTATCCCTGCAGGCCACCCAGAGGGACCCCACCCATGTACAGATTCATGCACTGGGCCTCTAGTGTCAAAATAAATGTGGAAGTCAAGAAAGAAAACAAAAGGTGTTCTTTATAAGGCAGACAATAAAATAAAGTTGTAGGATAGAAGTTAAGTACATACATGTTTCTTGTTTTCTTTAAAATAATAGTAACTAGAGGTCTGGTGCATGAAATCATGTACTAGGTGGGGGTGTCCCTCAGCCTGGCCTGCACCAACCTGGGACCCCTTCGGGGATATCCAACTGACAAGTTAGGCCCACTCCCCGCAGAGAGTGGTCCTAAACCAACAGCCAGAAATCCTTAGCGCTACTGAGGAGGTGTGAGAAACTCCCGCCACCACTGCTGTGCTTGCCAGCTATGAGCCCAGCTTCTGGCAGATGCTCCTGCCCCCTCGTGGTCAGTGTGTGTAACAGCAATTGACCATTCTGCCATTCAGTAGATTTGAATATTAGCCTTTTATTTTATAGGATTATTATAAATTGTTTTGTTTGTTTGTTTTCCATACAACCATGGAGAAATCTCCAGGAGTTCACAAAATTTTGATAGAGTACTGAACAACATTTCATTAAATAAATTAATAAATGTTGAGTTTTACTATGTCATATTTATCCCTTTAATATTTCTTGAACATAAGTCCTTTATCTATGCACTGTCCTTCCCCCCACCCCGTCAGTCTCTCAATACTTCTAAATAGAATTCTAAGTATTGAATAGAACTTTAACCTCCACTTTTTTCACCTTTCCTTTCTTACCAATCTGCTTCTAGAGTGATATTTCTAAAATTCAATATTCATATAGCTACTTTCTACTTAATCTTCAGTAGGTCATTGTTCTCTCAAATCTCAAGTCCAAATTGCATATTAAGTTATGAAAAGCTCTTTTGCTTCTCTAGTCATTCTTCTCTCTGGAAACTCATGTTCTCACATTGTATGTTGTCATAGTAAACCATTTTTAAATATCTGAATATATCACATTCAGCACTGAAGCATATTCCCATGTTTCTTTACTTTGCTCTTAAAACATCTCTTCATGCCTCACATGTATTGGTACAAACCCTGGACAAACACAGCTCACATATCCTGAAAATGCAAGATGAATCTATAAATAAAGAATAAAAATAATAAAGTGATATTTGCCCAAATTATAAAGCTCATAAGAAAAAGGTTTATGATGTCACAAATATTCTGACTATAAATCTTACCCTAATTCTAGAATTAAAAATATTTGTTATTTTTAGTTAATTATTGTAACATGTGTAAATATTTTCAAATTAACCTAGTCTCAGATTGCTCTAAAATGGAATGTGCATAATACGATGTTACAAAGGTTAGATCACATAATCATTATACAAAAATTTTGTTCTAATTCCACAAGAATCTAGAAATATAAGATATCAGAAATACCTTTCCTTAATCTCTCTACAGTACAATAGGTTTCAAAACTCTTCATATTTTAAGAAAGAAGATTTTAAATATTGTTTTACTCAGTCCATGCCTTATGCCTTGACACAGACTGATTACATTTAATGATCATAACAGGACTTTGAAAAAACTATCATCATTTCACCTGTTGTAGAAGGTGTGTTGCACTGAATTTCAACATCTTCTTGAATCATTGTCTGGAAAGAAACCCTATAGCTTCCAGAATCCTTGGGGCACTGCCTCCACTGCAGAGAATTGCCTCAGTCAAGATCACAAGCCCTTCACTGTTCATATCAAATGACTTTTCAGTTTCAGATTATAAACACCGGTACCTCTCATCCCAACTCCATATAACTCTAAAGCATTGCCCTATTTTTAGAACACACTGTAGGGTCAGCTGGATTGATATATCGTAACTTAACTTCTCTGTCCACCCACTCCTGCTTCCTTTCCTTCCCTCCCCTTTCACACTTGATGCTGAAGCACTTCCTCATAAACCTCCTTGGTGGTCTTAGAATCAGCTTCTCTATAACAGCCTTGATTCAGGTGAGAAAAGAGAAAGCATTTGAGAGGCTTCAGAATGGTTTACATATCCTTAAAAGTCAAACAACCTAGGCCGTCATTGTAGATCAGCATTTGAGCGTCCAGCTAGGAACCAGGAGGCCACCAGTTGGGTTCCTGGTCAGAGCACTGTGCCTAGGTTGCAGACTAGGTCCCCTGTGGGGGGCATGCAGGAGACAGCCAATGAATGATTTTCTCTCATCATTGATGTTTCTGTCTCTCTCCCTCCCTCTTTCTTCCTCTCTGAAATGAATAAAAATATTTAAACAAATAAAACAAAACAAAAACCAAACAACCTAGTAGTGTGTGTGTGTGTGTGTGCGCTCGCGCGCGTGTGTGTGTGTGTGTGTGTGTGTGTGTGTGTTATTCTGTTCTTTCCGATGATAATACCTTAGGGGTTCCCAGTCACTATCATACAGTAATTAACAAAATCTGTATATCATGTGATTCATTACTCAGGGAATTATAACTCTGAATTTAAACCAGCGCATGTGCTCTATAATTTTTGACACGTGTCCACTTCTCTTTGGTGCATTATTATTCACCACTTTAAGGCTGCAGGCTGTTTTGCATCCCAATTCAGGACACACTCCTTCAGAAAGCAGTGTTTTTTGTTCCTAGTCTCTTAGGACTTAAGACAGAGTCCATAGAGCAGGCCTGGAAGACTATCAACTACATTCAAAGATATACCCACACAATTTCTGTTTTGTCTCAAATATCATTTTCTCTCCTTTAAAAAAAAATGGTCACCTTTCTCTTTCTTCAGTCCTCCCTATTTTCACTCTTATAACCCTCTAGACAAAAGCAGTTTTATTAACTTTTATAGTGAACCTATATCTCATTTTATTATAAAATTTCTTCAGTCATTTGCTACGTATTCCCACCTCCACTGTCTAATATTTAGCAATACATCTTCAATGCAAGACCAATAAATATAAATTGATGTATGTTTGAACAAGTTCTGTGGAGATAGAACATTACTCAAAAAAGATATTCAAAAGATCAGGCTAAGTTAAATGCAGTGTATAAGAATGTGTCATTAGGGGCACTAAGCCATTTGGTTCTCTTATTATAATATGATAAATGATAGAAAAATCATCCAGCCAGAGGTCCTCTTTATTTCTCATAAAAGCATTCCTAAATCGTCCTTCACCCAGAATTAATGTATATAATAAAAAATGAGGTGGCAATGAAGTTGGCAACTGTGTCTTAATGAATATGTGCTAGGGAAAAATATGCTTAATTGACAGCCCTGGAAACACAAGCACCATTGCTCCAGGAACAGATACAGCATAAAATGTTCCTGTACAAGCTTCTCCTATTGCGTCCCTCTGGACGGCCTGGTTTTGACAGATGAGAAGGCAATTAAATCTGTTTCATCTGTGCATGGCTGAGAACAAGGCATGTGCTGACTCCCCATTAAGGCAGGCATTAGGTTTGTTTTGTTTTGCTTTATTTTTTTTTAAGCTTCTATTATTATTATTCTTTCTCAGCAATGAAATCTCTGAACTGAGATATTGCTTTTCCTAAAGGTGTCACTCAACCAGAGAATGTTTCTCAGTCCAAGAAAATTTAAAGTACTCTTATTGATGGGATGAGGAAGAATGCAGGGCAATTGGTCTCACCCGTTTAAATTGGCATAATAGTCATCCTCAGAGATAACAACCACTCCATTTCTTCCAAAGATTTTTGTGGCAAGTCGTCTGGTTTAGAATCCAGACAGGCAGATGGCTGCTGGAGTTCAAGACGAATCTTCATTTCTGAAGGAGATGGAAATCAAGCCAAGGGTGCTAAATGGAAGAATTATTCTGCACACTGACCAGGAAGAGGGTTTGGGAAGTTATTATGAAGGAATCACTGAACCTATCAGTTCAGTGCACAGCACTGGAACAGCAAAGTAAACAAGATAATAGGTGATGTTAGTCGCAAGGGAGAAAGGAATGATCAGATATTATTCTTTTATACTGCAGATTTTTATCCTTTTTATAGAAATCTCATAGATCTATGTTTTTTGTGTTCCAGGAAAAAAAAATATGGCCACGGGGCAGAAAGTTCACATGATGTCTACCATCAAATAACTATACCTTAAAGGTTTTGAGAGGAAAGATGTAGATTTCTCTAGTAGATGAGGGTTAATTAGAAAAAAAGAGTAATAAAACCAGCTAAGATTAATAATTTTGTCTAGGTATTTAAAAATACCCTGACACAAGGAACAGTAAAATACACTGATAAGTATAACCATTATGGCATAGATTGACACTATATGCCCATTTTGGAGATGAGAAAACAGCTTCAAGTGGCTTTACAAAGCCACAGAGTAATTTTTATTAGCACATTTGGAAGTGTTCTTTTTTTGTTGTTGTTGGTGGTGGTGGTGTTTTTTAATGAACAATGACTTGTAAATGTTATATGTCATGCATTTTATAGATGTGGAAACTAAATAGATACAGATATAGATATATAGACTGAACTGTGATATAGATACCAAATCACTATTTTAATTGCAATAAAAATTTATACTCTTTTGTCTTTGGAAATGTAGCTGAGACATTAGAGACAAGACAAATACCATATGACTTCATTTATATGTAAACAAAACAAGAAAAAAAGAGAAAGTTTTAAAGACTCTTAGGTCATGACTCTTAGGTCAAAGAGATTCAATAGTCAGTTTGAAGAGATCTTAATAGGAAAAAAATGGGAAAATTTAAGTATAAAAAACACATATAATAATTACAATGGACTAAAATGCAAAAAAATATCTTTAATTCCATGATTACATAAAGATAAAAGTATGGGAAAAGAAGCTAATCTATCACTATGGAAAGACTCTAGTAAACTTGGTTGTTATTTCACAAACTAGTGAATAAAGTGAAATAATTGACCACTTTTCCTGTTTATTATTTTTTTCTGTGTATTCTCTACCTCAGAGCAGTCTATTGGCAGATGAGGAAACTTCCTATTTACAGAAGTGTTCCAGACAATAAGTTGGTGGAGAAATAACAGAATTGGAATATCACAATTTTGCAACTCAATGTACTAAAGAATCTAGGGTTTGAGCATCAATAAATCCTAACATTCTGTAAAGAGAGACATCCAGGCATCATGTACCTTATATTAGAGGAACGCAAACCCTGTGAAAGTCAGCTCATTAAAAAAATGTTGAACTTAAATTTTTTCACTTCTCTGGATTCAGCAACTAAATATACAGAGGATAACAGGATCACCTACACTGTAGGATACAACTGACAAATTCATCTTTGGAAAATTCTATAGGAAAAATAAGGCAAGTTTTTCTCTATATAACTTATAAGAAAAAACAAGAGAATAATTAAAGTTAAATTTACAGATTCAAAAGGGCTGTCTTAATTATGGTGTCTTAATTAGTTTAAAGTTATTACTAGGTAGATAGATAGATAGATGATAGATAGATAGACTAAATAATTTATGGATTAAATAATATGATATCTATGTGATGGGGGAGGAGATGGGTTTTATAGTAGTTTTTATCAGGGGTCAAATTTGTCCCCCAGTGGACATGGGGTTATGCTTCGAAATATTTTTGTTTACTTGGGGCAGGGACTACTGGCATATAGAAGCAGAGGCCAGAGATCCTACTAACCATGCTAAAATGCATAGGGTTGAATGAAAGAATTATTCAGTCAAAAATGTTAATGTCACCAAGGTTGAGAAACACAGGTTAAAAGTAAAAATTTTTGTTTACTTTTGTGTATACTTGAACTTTCCATAACAAAATGAAAAAATAAAATAAAAAGGTGATTTTGGTGAGTTTACTTATGTCAGATAATGATAATTGAGATATTCAAATGTAACCAATAGGATTCCCCCTCATTAGAACTCAGTCATAGAATTGGCCAGTTATTAAATCAATTTAAGATGTTCTACACATCAAACTGTAAAAAAATATTTATATTTCTAAGAAAAGATTTAAGCCCTACCCACCCTCCAATTTTTTTAGGTTAGCTAGAGAAGTTTGGCTGAAATAAGAGAAGTAGGGGACCCTGTGATAAATAAACCAATATGTGAAAATCTGGAATTTAAAATGAGATATTTTAGGAAGTAATAATTCACTTAATTAAATATGTCTTTCACTAGGACTCCCTGTACAATTTCTTTAAATGAAGCTCTCTACTGCATTAATTTGAATTGATTTACACATATTTGACTAAAATGCAAATTTTCTGTAACTTGTGAGGGGTGTGAATAAAGTGTGACAAAACACTAACCTTAAAATATGCTTAGTTATATACTTAAAATGTTTAGGAATGAAATACTTGGACATCTTTAAGAAAATTCTCGAGTTAGAAGCTGCTTTGAAAGATCCCGTAGTAATGTAAAACTTTTAAAATGCCAAATTTCAGCAATTAAATTTCTATGGTAATTAAAGGCCCTAGAAAAGAGAAACAACCTAAAAACTAGTAAGACAGGAGCAGTAAAAAGAAAAAAAAATTTTTTTTTCAACATTTACTTATTTGCCAGTGAGAGCAGGTGGTATGAGTCACATCTCTCTATTCTGTACTGGTTGTGATATGGGTGAGAAAAGCAGGTCCCTACCTTTTCCTTTAAAGGAAATTTGCATACTACATTTAAAATAGAGATTTAATTTGTAGAGGGAGATAATCATGCTAATAATCACAATCAGAATAATGTTGGTGAAACTTTGTTCTGATAAGACACATAACTCAGGAAAAGTGTCCATAGCCAAGCTCTTAGAACACTGAACTCAGCAAGTAAAAATTTATTTATACATCTAACAAATGTTTACTGATCACTTACATGTGTCAGGTATAGTTTGTCTCTTCACCACTTATAGTGAAGGGGAGATAAAATAAACCATTGAAAATGCCTTAATGTCAAGTAGTGATATTTTTCATAAGAATATTAATCTATTAAGACAAATAAGCAATAAAAGGAAATAGGAAGTGGATGAGGATGTTATTTAGGATGGGATGTTGAGGGAAAGTCTATCTGAGGAATTGGCATTTCAATTATGAAAGAAAATAGCCATGTAAGGAAAGAACTTTCAAGAAGATAGCAAGTGACACACTGAAGTAGGAGTTTGCTTGGCATTAACTAAGAGAGTAAAGAGGCCAGTGTGGCCAGAACTATCGATATGTGAGAGGAAATGGGAAAAAATGAGCTGAGAAGTAGCCAGGAGCTTTGGATTTATTCTAAGTGTATAATGGAAGCTATTAAGTAGTTGAGAGCAGGAGAGCAACATTATCTGATTTGGGTTTAAAGGGGTCATTGACTGCTGTGCAGAGGATGAACTTTATTGGGCCAGATTACAAATGCAATGCAGTAGTCCAAGAAAGATATGATCTATGGTCTTCTGAATCAGCATAATGCCATTGGCAGTATTAAAAATGATGATTTGGGATATATTTTGAGGGTCTTTGTTTGTGACTGAGTAATATGTTTGGGAAAAAAGAAAGAATTAAAGAGGACTCAAGTTTTTTTGTTTTTGTTTTTTACCTAACTGAATGAATAGTGGAATTTTTTTTTTTTGAAAACTGAAGAAGAAAGATTTTAGTTAGAAGGGGTAAAAAGTTCTGTTTGGGGCAGATAAAGTGTGAAATGACTTTTAGATATGAAGTGGAAATGTGAGAAAGCAATTGGATATATGGGTAAACAATTCAAGATAAAGATCCAGATCAGAGAGATATACTTAGGATTCATCAGACTAAAAATAGTACTTTTAATGGAATTGGATGAGTTAAGGCTATAACATACACATTCTAGATGATCAAAAAAGGCAGTGAAAGCACACATCTTCCCGGACTCTAAAAAGCTATGTATTATAATAACTAAGACGTAGTGGTGAGCTGATGGTAGGAGGCATTTGAAAATAAACGTATCGGAGCTGTCAATCTCCGAAGGTACACAGTGACTGTCTCTAACACGGAGGCAGAATGATTGACTTTAGTAGATGGGTTTAGAGCTGGGTGAGTGACAACTTAGCCTGAGCTCATTATTATCTTCTCCTGTGAATTTAAAGGTTACTTAACAATAGTAGTGGGAGGGTTAACTTGAATCGCTGGCAGATAGGACCGAGGTCCAGGGGAAAACAAAGGCAGGGGCAAGATATGGCAGTTTGAGCAGCCTCACCACAGGAACCAATCAAGCAGTGGACTCAAAGCAGGAAGCATGGGAAAACAGGGGAGGGCCTGCAGTCACAAGGTGTACGAACACATAGAAATAGAGACAGTTCACATAGGGACAGAGAAAGAACACATAGAAATAGGGAAAGTTCAGGTCTATTGCTGAGGCAATCAATCAGGTGACAACACAGGTAGACATAGAGCAGGCTTGTAGCAAATATATGCCCCTGGACCACAAGGCTGAAATGGGCAGCTCCTTCTTGCCTCCCCTCCCTTTGCAGGAAGTCAAACCTACTTTGTAATACATTTTCCACACTTTTGCTTAAATCTTTTGGTCCACGCAGCTCATTCTTTGGTGTCATGAAACATAACCCCCGGAAAAACACCTCAGCTCACCATTCTGGTTATCAGTAGGTTGGAGACTCAACTGAAAACTAGATTTTGTTGCTCAACTTCTGTTTGGCTTTCAGATCTACTCTCCAGCTTTCTCTGACCTGCTCCATGCCCAGGAAGCAGATGTGTAAGAGCTATCTCAATGACCTTCCTCGCTCTCTTTTTGTATATTCTATTATATTTGACCTCTCAGGAGCATTGCTTGGAGATTAGAGGAAAGAAGAGGACTAATCCCCCTTCCTATCACCTGGGTCACACATTCTTGTCTTCTGCCTCCATAGAGGCAGAAGTGACTTAGTGAAACTGAAAATCAGAAGAACTTAAGAAGATGTGAAGAACTTACCCTCAGGTACAGATATGCCCCAAGGTCATTCTTTTTCATCTATTTTTCTTACAGAATTAAGAGGATTCAGTAGCACCTTTAGCTTTGAAAAATTTAAAAACTGATGGGACCTCATGACTTGAGTCAGCTCTAAAATTAATGGAGGGCAAGAATCTTTAGGTTTCCTGCTAGATTGTCATCTGAGATTCCTAGAAGAGTTTTGAGGACAGAACTTCAGATGGTGTATGCCATATGTTGTATTTCTTAGAAACCTGACTGCAGCACAGGTGTTAAAAGAAGCTGAGTAATCCCAGTGGAAACCATTAATTTTTTTGTGAGGAACACATCATTCCCAAGGGGCTGCCGGTGACCTTCTTCTCACATCTCCTACCTACTTTATTGGAGAAGCTGAGATTTCTAAGGTCCTGCGACCTTTTCCTGAAACTTCTAACATTTACTGTAGGAAAGGGTAGTTCTCTTCACATGCCATCTTTTGTAACACCAATATGCAGAACAACAAAGAGAAAAGTTTGCTGTTTTATTTTCTGAATAGAGAGAATGAATAATAGGCAGGTGACTGTGGGTGTGCAACAGGCAGGTCTATGAAGAAACCAAATGTTTCACTCCAGAGATTTGAGAACTTCAGTTTAAGTTCTCCCACCCAAAGGGGAAAATGTTAATAAATGAATATTATTAAAATGACATAAGAGCCGAAACTGGTTTGGCTCAGTGGATAGAGCTTCAGCATGCGGACTGAAAGGTCCCGGGCATGTACATTGGTTGCGGGCGCATCTCCAGTAGAGGGTGTGCAAGAGGCAACTGATCGATGATTCTTTCTCATCGATATTTCTTACTCTCTATCCCTCTCTCTTTCTCTTTGTAAAAAATCAATAAAACATATATTTTAAAAAATGACATAAGATTATTGTAGATGGAACAAAAAAGAAAAAAAGAAAAAACAACAATCCTGAGAGGAGTAATATCTTTAGTTGTACTGAGAGGTAAGCTGTGTGTCATTGAATACCAATAGATTCATCTGAGAAGATAAAAATAGGTTTACCTTTATATTATCAGTGCAGAGACTTAAAAAAAAAAAAAGACTAATAAAAAAGAGCTGCCTGCTTCAACCAGCCACAGCAAAATAAATGCCACACAAGGGGCAGAGCCAGACAAGCTATCTCTGCAAAGTTATTGACACTGTTAGACTTGCCAGTCAGGTCCTTCATTACATCTAACCTTTAGCAATATGAAAACATTTATATTCAATCCTCACTAAGTCACCATCACCATGCTGTCCTTTCACAGTATAAGCTATCTCTTAGTTTTCTTTCATTTATTTTGGGATGTGTATATGAACATTGCCAATGTAGATATTTCTAATTATTATTCTCCACAGAGGGATTCCCTGGGTCAAACAAAGGAGTTTTCTGTAGTCCACCAGGTACATGCCATGCCTCAGTTTCCTCAGGTATTATCTTTCAAGAAAACTTATTCTCAGCCACCTTACCTTTCTCAAACATTTTCTTTACCCTTCCTTGATCTCTCTCTCTCTGTTCTCTGTTCTCTCTTCTCTCTTCTCTCTTCTCTCTTCTCTCTTCTCTGTTATCTGTTCTCTCTTCTCTTTTCTCTTTTCTCCTTACCCCCATCCCCATAAAAAGAGACTTGGGTTGAGATTAATATATTCTATGACTCTGTAAGGAGAGTGAGGCACATACTGCATATTACATACATGTGAACAGATGGGCAGGTGGACAGAGCATATTGACCCATGGTTTACTAAGAGAAAAAAAAAGATAAAATAATGGGTTGATGCCTAGGCTATTGCTTTTGTCTACCAAAAGTAAATATATATTGCATCAGCATAGTAAATCTTTAACTAAATGCCAGAGGTGTTAAAACATAACAAAGATTTCCTGAACTCCATCTATAGTATTCTTGCTATAATTTAGAAAGTATGTATATCTATATGTTCAACAAAATGTAGCTGTCTATCTGGGAAAACAGAAAAGAGATGGAGTTTTGGTGGGGAGAAAAAGCGAAGTCTTATTTATGCATGCAAGCCTAAGAAAAATATACAGAATAGAATTGTCTATTCCACCCCAAAACTAGAAAGGCTAATTTTAATTTAGAGATTGTGGACACATGCGCTTAGATTGAAGAAATCTTTTGGGATCAGATGTCTCCATCTGTGGCTATAATCATAGTTTCAGTTACTGAGAAATGGGGTTTGTTGAAGAAAGCCTTGTGCAAGTGGTTCATTGAAGGAATGCTTTCAAGAGAAGCCTGAGTAACAGGGCAGAAGAAGCTATGCAAATATGTGGTTTCAGGAGAAATGTAACCCAGACTTAACTCTACTAGGAGCTCTGGCATGTGCATGACACTGCGCTTCTGGGCTCTTATGGACCGAATCTGTTAGTCATTGGCTACTTACTGGTGGCCCTTGGAAAGAAGTGGGCCATAACCTCCCAGCCATTGCCCTGTCATAGAGCTGCCATTAGCCAAGGGCAAGCCTTCAGAGAAGAGTGCAGGTTTGAAACATTTGCAGCCAACACAGTAACAGCTGAGACATGGGAGAACCAAGGTGATCTGGGGAGTATGAATTGCATTTGCTATAGGAACATTTTGCAATTCAGTTTAACTCAACACTTACTGGGCATTTACTATTTTCAAGAAAAAGTCATAGGTGATGCAAAGATTAATCAATAATATATGATTTGCAACTTGAAGGCATCCCTAATCCAATAAATGAGACAAATATGTTCTCAGCTATTCAACTACAATCTGGTTTTCTCTAGATTTTACATTTCAGTGGGTGAAAGAGGTTAAGTTAACATTAACAGTCAAATTGTGCTGGCTTATAGGTATTTGTGTAGTTTGAGTTTGATCAAAGTTTGTTCCTGAGAGGTGTCCAGGGCTTAGTCACAACGAAGTCAAATTCACTTTTTCAGTCTACCCTTAAATGAAAGGGTATTCATTAAATCTCATGGTTTTAAAACCCATCTGAAGACATCCAACTCTTTATCTCCAATTTGACCACCTTCCTTTAACTCTAGGATTATGAATGCAAATTCTTACTGCACATTTCCTTCTTGGGTATTTAATAGGCACCTAAAACTTCCTAAGTCCAGAGCATAACCTCATTTTTGCTTCCCACAGCAACTTTTTCTGCAAATTTTCCCATCTCAGTAAATGACAAATCAAAATTTCTGGATACTTAGGCCGAAAAATCAGATTAATCCTTAATTACTTCCATCGATGGCCTGGTCACCCCTAACTGCCATCCCCTGCAGGCTTGGTCCCTCCCAACTGCCCTTTTCTGCTGGCCATCATGTGGTGACAGAATTGTGTCTACATGGGGGCAGCCATCTTGTGTGTTGGAGTGGTGGTCAATCTGCATATTAGTCTTTTATTAGAAAGGATAGAGGCATGGTGCATGGGTGAGGGCAAGCCAGTTTATGCTGAAGGGTGTCCTGGATTAGGGTGTGCATTCTCTTGGGGCATGGGATGGCCTGGTCAAGGGGCCTATGGTGGTATGTAGGCCAACCATGCCCTCTGGCAACCCAAGTGGAGGCCCTGGTATTTGGGGTTTATTTATCTTCTACAGTTGAAATTTGGTAGCCAAGAATGGAGCCAAGCCTTCTGCTCTCTCCATGGTGGCAGCCATTTTTGTTGGGATTTATTTATCTTCTATAATTGAAACTTTGTAGCCTTAAGTGGAGGCCAAGGCAGGCCAAAGCTGCAGAAGCGTGTCTTCTTTCATTGCCAGGGACAACCCTAGCCTCCTGCTCTCTCCAGTGCTATAGCTGCCAACATTTTGTTGAGATTTATTTATCTACTATAATTGAAACTTTGTAGCCTGGAGTGGATGCCTGGGTCAGCCAGAGTGTGCAGAAAGCTTTGCTTCCTCCATCTCCTGGGAAACCTAATCCTCCCTCTTGCTCTCTCCATGGCCACAGCCATCTTGGTTGGGTTAATTTGCATACTTGCTCCTGATTGGCTTTTAGGCATGGCTTGTGGATGTAATGGAGTGGTGGTTAATTTGCATAGTACTCTTTTATTCGATAGAGGCCTTGTGAACAAAATTTGTGCTTGGGTGGGGGTTCCCTTAGCCCAGCCACCACCCTTTCTGATATGGGACAACCCTCTCATAATCTAAGACCACCGGCTCCTAACTGCTTATCTGCTTCTTGCCCTTAACTGCGCCCTCTGTTGGCCTGGTCAACCTTCACTGCTCCCCTCTGCCAGCCTAGTTGCACCTCACTGCTCCCCCGACCAGCTTGGTTGCCCCCAACTGCCACCCTCTCCAGCCTAGTTACCCCACGCAGGCTACTGTTCAGTTATTTGGCTGCCCCTCACTAACCCCCCCTGCCATCCTGGTAGCCCCATGCAGCCTTCAGCTGGGTCATTTGGTTACTCCTCACTCACTCTCCTGCCAGTCTGGTCACCCCACACAGTCTGCTGCTCAGTCGTTTGGTTGCCCTTCACCCCCCTTCCTGCCTAGTTGTGCCTATATGGTGTGGTAATTACAAACTCAAATATTTATTATACTAATAGTGATTATGTACTTATTGAAGACTTATATGTACTTATTGAAGGCTTATTGCATTGGACTTCTATGTCAGCAGATACCATTTTCATTTTAGGACCTTTTTAAAAAAAAAAAAAAAAGAGAAAAAAAAAAAGAAAAACTTTGAACATATATAGATTTTTTTACTTTGATTTCTATTTCCAAATAATTTTAATTATCTTAGCATTCTTACATTTTCTTTTTAGGGAGAAAAATAATCATAATATTTGGTCTAAACAACATTTGATGTCTTATCCATTGAATTACAGATTACAGGTATAAGAAATCTTAGAAAACTTTGTATATACTTTGAAGAAAAATGAATGAACATTGAAACTTGAGTAAGATAATTATCATAGAGTTAAGGATATATATCTTCTACAGTTGTAATGAGGATTAAAAGGGATAATTCATTACAATGTATTTGCTAGAGGATAAAACATTAACTAAGTGTAAATTATCCATTCATCAAATAGGTACTGCAATTATGTAGATCATACTCTGATGAGCAATGACATATCCAAGAATAAATATGAGTAAGGCTCTTTCCTCAAGATGATCTTATTCTGGTGGTGGAAGACCAGAGTTATTTTAGCATAGTTGTAAAACACTAAAAATAAAAATCAGGTGGCAGAATCCTTAAAGACAAATAATCCTTCTTTTTTGTGTTCACTTTAACTTCTTCAGTGTTCATGGTACTTGTGGCATATAATGCATTCAATTAATGCTTTTTTGAATAAATTAATAAATATCAAATAAATGATAAAGAAATAAAATTAGTAAATGAAAATAGTTTGAAAAATATAAAATCATATTCAAAGATAAAAACAACTGTGCAATGAGTTTTCAAAGGAAGGAAAAATCACTTTTTAATAAGAAATAATTACACTTCAGAGAGAAATAGCATTTGACAACTTTTTAGTTTGGATACCTTTTAACAAGCAGACTATGATTTAATTTATTTTTTTTTTTAAGGATGGAGAGTGATGAAAGCTAAGGTCCAAAAGGGTAGGCAAACACACACATTTTAATGTTTTGCAAACATTAATAGTATATTATTTGATAACTTAAGAAAACAAAGTTGTTTTAATATGTTTAGACCAGAACATGGTAGATAATCATAATGTAAGCTAAATTCACAATTTAAAGGAAAGCTGTTTTTGAACAATTGAGTACATTATGAAATATGAAACTGTGCATTTAAACAACTAGTCATGCTGTGGTGAAAATATAATTTGATTAAAACTTAAGACATTTTAAATTAGTCATATTGGATAATTAGAAAAATAACATTGACTAAATGTCTAAATAGAAACTCTGACTCCCACTGGAAAACCTATTAAAGAAAAGGCTATAAACTATGGAGAAATGTTTGCTATTTGTCACTGTTTAAATAACTACTGCATTGACTGAAATGTTTAAAGACTAAATATTTTTCCACAGTTGCAGCCACCCAGTGAGTTGCTAACTGTTAGACAAAGGCAACCTTAAGGAAACATATTTATCAAGACACCCCATGCAGTTCCAGTCATTAGGAGTTCAACTCCAAATGGATATTTCCCTTGGGCTGTACAATTTTATTTCAGAAAAAAACACACCCTAAGGGAGTTAAACTTCCCTTTTCTTTTTAATTGATTTGGGTTTATAGTTATTCAATCATTTTGATGTTCAATAAACTTTTATTAAACCTAGGTGTGCCTCACACAAACCCAGTCACTATGGAAGTAAATAAGATGAGTTTTCACAGTATTATAATAAATACTTAAAATATAAACATTACATCTTCCCTGCTGGCAGAGAAACTCAGAGGGACTCTTTCTAATTATTTATACAGGAGATGTAAAATCTTTCTTCATTTTGTCCATTTTAATTCCAGTGCCAGAAACATGCAAAATAGCAATTAAACATAAAATTATGATCAGCATCACAATCCATTTACTTTAAAAGATGAATTAGGTAGAAGATCTAAACATACCATATTCAAATTTAACAATAATTTTCCTTGCTTTTCTAAACTTTTGCAAACACCTTAAATTTAACTGACTTTTTGGCTGACTATTCTCTATCATATGATTCTTACTCAACCACAATTTGTTGCCACTCACCTTAAACTTACTAAGAAGTATGTCCTTGATTATTGGGGGGGTGCTTTCTATAGAGATAAGTAACTTGTTATTTATGTATGCACAACTTAGTTTCAGTTATCCATATAATGGGGTTCATCCAGTTAGAGAAAATATTATGAAATTTGGCCCTGAATTAGCTGAAGTGATCAATTTAACCACTCAACCCTGCATTCAAGTCAGCATCAAGTCACTGTTAGTGCTATTTGGATGATGATCTAGCCACAGAGAATCATCCTTGCTGGCCAGTATAGAGTTTGTGCAGTTTCTAATATATTCTACTGTACCTGGCTCAATGTCTTAGGCCCGTGGTCAGCAAACGGCGGCTCGCGAGCCTCATGCTACTCTTTGGCCTCTTGAGTGTGGCTCTTCCACAAAATACCATGGCCTGGGCAAGTCTATTTTGAAGAAGTGGCCTTAGAAGAAGCTTAAGTTTAAAAAATTGGGCTTTCAAAAGAAACTTCAACAGTTTGTACTGTTGATATTTGGCTCTGTTGACTAATGAGTTTGCTGACCACTGTCTTAGGCCAATGGAAGAAGACCACACACAAACTTTAGAAATGTCCAGACAAAACTGAAGAAAAAACTCACTTTGGTTTCTAAGCTAGACCCTGCTGGTTGATAGAATTTAAGATGGTGGGGTCTGGGAACATAGGAAGCATGTTTATGGTCAATACTACAAGTTGGTTTCATAATGAGGCTTGGAGCACTGTTGTTAGTAGCAATTAAATGATCTGTGAGACAAATTTAATAGGTTTTGTTCCAGCCTCTGTTGGTCAAATCAGTCCAAGTGACCAATGGAATATGGTACTTATGGGAAATTCACCAAAAAAACAATATTGGCCATTCTTTATCTTAAGTGTCAGTTAGACTATCTGGCATGACTCAAGGCTCCTGGGCATGTAAAACACACTCCTCTCAGGCATGACATTTCCAGGGCTTAGAGATTATCTACCAGAAGCCAAGGTTAAGTTCTTTTTTTTTTAAATTTTTAAAAATATATTTTATTGACTTTTTACAGGGAGGAAGAGAGAGGCATAGAGAGTTGGAAACATGGATGAGAGAGAATCATCAATCAGCTGCCTCCTACTGGGATGTGCCCACAACCAAGGTACATGCCCTTGACCGGAATCAAACCCAGGATCTTTCAGTCTACAGGCCGACGCTCTATCCACTGAGCCAAACCGTTTTCACAAGGTTAAGTACTTTACTATACAATGTTCCACTTCACTGTGTGATTGGCTCTTCTCTCCAATGTTATGACCCAGAGCATTTAGTCATCTATAATTGTGGAAATTTGTTGTCTAACTAATATGGGACAATTCTGTGATGAAAAATCAATTATCTCTAAGGTGGAGCCATTTCATCTTTGCAAAATATTTTATTATTAGAGGCCCGGTGCATGAATTCATGCACCAGTGTGGTTCCTTGGCCTAGCCTGTAGGATAGGGCCAAAACTGGCTCTTAGACATCCCCTGAGGGGTCCTGGATTGCAAAAGGGCTCAGGCCTGGCCGAGGGACCCCAATGGTGCACTATCAGGACTGAGGAGGGACATGAGATGTTGGCCAGCCAGGGAGAGACTGTGGAAGGGTCCCAGGGCATGTCCAACCCCTCTCTCTCAGTCCCAATCAGCCAGATCCCAGCAACAAGCTAAACTTACAGGTCAGATAATCTGCCCCCTGTTGGCCAGTGCATATCATAGTGACTGGTTGGCTGGTCAACAGTCTACCCCCTGGTGGTCAGTGCACATCATAGTGAGCGGTTAAGCAGCTTTAGCATATCATTAGCATATTATGCTTGGATTGATTGAACGGCCAACCTGCTGACCAAACTCAGCATGTTAGGCTTTTATTATGTAGGATTATTTTACTTTGAGAGATTATATAACACAGGATACACACATCCTTCTAATTTACCACAGAGGTGTTCATGTAATAATTGCTAATTAAAATTATGCTAAACAAATGAAAGCCCACATTGTATTTTTGCTCTACCATGAACCAAAGCCAAAGTTCACAACAAGGCATGTATAACAAGTAAGTGAGTGGATAAGAGATGCCTTCTGAGATAAGCCAGTGAGGAATGGAAGAGCTTCTTTTATTAAGAGAAATCTTAACAGAAGTAGGATATTTTCTGATAGGTATAGCTTACGTGAACAGCATGCTATAAACTGTATCCTATTGATAGCTAGAAAAGTGATAAATCAGGGGCAAGACAAGCAAAATAGAATTATGGAATCTCATTCTGCCTTCAAGATGGAGAAGGTTATATGATGGATAGTTAACCTTTCAAATATAAGGTAAAGAGAACATATTTATTCTTACTGGTATGTTGGTTTATGATGAAGTTTATTGAAAAATATGTTTTTCTCCTCTGTTAATCCAATTTATAGAAAATAAAATTGAGATTATAAAAATAGTCTTTGGCTTAACTAATGAATTCGCCTGCATCCACAGGCCAGTTGAAAAGCCATAAGGCATTGTGAGCATTGAGATGATAAACTGGTAATCAGGCTGCCAGTAACTTCAACAATCCACTTCATTTTTCTACTTCACTTTACTTAGTAGATTCAATATTGCAAGTCAGTAGAATGTTAACAAAATACTTGCAGGAAGTTGTCAACATTACACTGATTATTTGTTTTTGAGATTTCTTCATTTCCATTATCTTTCAGAAGTTAATTTTGTTCCCAATTTTTAATGTCTTAGAATCTTAGTCTTCCTGGAATTTTCAAGTTTTATTTCCTTGTCTTTGACAGAAACAGTAAAATTTGGAACTCATTTTAAATCAAACCTAAACTATGACCATGTAGATCCTACATGTAAATCATCCCCTTACATATCTGAAGAATTATAATCTCACCTGTACCATATAAGAGACACGGACTTAGATTATTATAATTAAGGCAAACTTCATGTAAATTAGACACATGTGGTTGTAATTATATGTTTTGATAAACTATGATTTTTAATTATTATTCAATTTAATAGACTGGTTTTATTGTATTATTTTTGCAGCCTCTGTAAGTAAGTTTAGAGCAAGGTATGATTAAATAAATGAATCAGATTTTATCAGATTTTATCAGATTTATCAGATTTTATTTTTATCAAACTATTTTTTCTATTCTCTGGTTCTGGAAATAAAGCAGGGGGTTTTAATTAGTTAGTGATTTTGACCCATGTATATTTACTAAACACAGTTATGGTCATAACAGGAAAGAATAGTTAATAGTGAACAAAATAATTAACTGCATTTAAAAATACTTATTTAAAAAAATAAAATATGTTTATGTACAATTTCCCCCCCACTTTTCTTATTGTGGAATTTATATATATGACAAAATATACAATCCTAACTATTTTTAATTATACAGTTAAGAGGTATTAATTCATATTGTTGTAACAGTCATCACTACCAATACCAATTTCCAGAACTCTTTTCATTTTGCAAAATTTATACTCATTAAACAATACTCCCATTTCCTTGTCCTCTTTGTCCTTGCCAACCACTATTCTACTTTCCGTCTGTATGGTTTTGACTATTCTAACTACTCCACATAAATGAAATCATAAAGTATTTGTCATTTCATGGTTGGCTTATTTAACAGCATAATGTCACCCAATGTTCATCATCATTGTAGCATATGTAGAATTTCTTTAATTTTTAAGGCTGCATAATATTCTCTTGCATGCATATTTAACATTTTACTTATCTATTAATACGTGGGTGGACATTTATGTTCTTTTTACATTTTATCAACTTTGAATAATGCTTCTATGAACATGTGTATAGAGATTTATCTTCCATATTCTTCTTTGAATATTTTGGGATCAAACACAGAAGTGGAATTGCTGGTTCATATGGTAAACCTTTTAAATTTTTTGAAAAACTATCCTGATGGTTTTCACAGTGGCCACAGCATTTTCCATTCCCACCAACAGTGCCCAAGGGTTCTAGTTTCTCCATATTTCTAATACACTTGTTATTTTCGGGTTTTTTACTTGTTTGTTTGTTTTTACACTAACCATCCTAAGGTAACCCAGAAGGCTTCCATGCTGGGATCTGAGACCTTTCACATATCAGGTAACTTGCAGATTCTTAACTCACTGAAGAAAAATTTGAAGGAAGAGTTAGAGTGATAACAAAGCTAGTGTTATTCAGGCAGAGAAGAAGAAAGAGGCCAGGGAGCAGGTGCCGCTGTGAAAGGAGAGAAAAAGTAGGGGTCTGATTGGAAGTGGGCCAATTCCTAAAGTGAACATATGATCAATTAGTTCTTGGGATTTTATGTATTTCCAAAGTGGATTGTCTCCAAACTTTGTTATGCCAAACTCTGACTCAACTTCTGCTTGGGAAGGGATCTTATTCTTATACTAGTGGCCTAGTGCACAAAATTTGTGCATGGGGGGGGGGGGGTAGGGGTGGGGGAGGTGTTTCTTAGCCCGGCCTGTGCCCTCTCACAATCTGGGACTCATCGGGGGATGTTCAACTGCCCTTCAGAGATTGGGCCTAAACCTGCAGTCAGACATCCCTTTGACAATCCAGGACTGCTGGCTACTAACTGCTCACCTGCCTGCCTGCCTGATTGCCCTCAACTGCCCACCCCTGCCAGCCTGATCCCCTCCAAATACCCTCCTGCCAGCCTGCTCACCCCCAACTGCCCTCCTCTCCTGGCCTGATTGCACCTAACCACCTCTGCCTTGGCCCTGCTACCATGGGAAGGACATCCAGAAGGTTTCTGGGAAGGTCTCCTGCTCTAATTAGCATATTACCCTTTTATTGGTATAGATGGTCTACTCACACAGTGTCATGGAGTTCATCCCCCCAAGTCCTTCTATTCATGGCTTTACTTTGCTATATAATGATGGTATAATGAGCTTTGGGTCCTTCTTTGGTCAGTTTTTTCTCCATCTTTAATCAGTCTGGCTCTAACAGGTTTTTGTTATCTACCTTCCCAACCATGGTGATTAGTTACCTTTGTTAGGGAGGATAGACTCTTGTGATTTATCAGCTGGATGTTCATTGCTCCAACTTTTTTTAATGAAAATATAGTAGTTTCCTGACTCAACTTTCCCAAATTTCACTCGTCAGAAGAATATGTCAATAACTGTTATCAACAAATTATTTTGAAATTTTTGCAACCTTTATTTTTCAGTTAGCTATTTATTATCTTTTTACTTCTCACAAGGAAATTTCTTTATTTCACTTATTACAGATATATCCATACACAAACACAATATTTCTTCACCCTTTTTCCTATTAAGTTTATAGTATCAATTTTATTTATAGCAATATGCAAAGTTTACATTATTAATGCTTAGTAAACATTTTCACAGCTGAATTAGGTATTAGACTACAATTTAATTTTATTTCTCATGCAAAGTCTTGGTTCCCTTGAAATTAATAATAAGGCACGTTTTTACTTGTTTAATTTCATAAGAACTTTTTTCAAACTAATTCTCAAATTAGTTTAGAAACATAAATCTCTAAGAAACATTTGCTGACTCCTTGCTGGATTTCTAGGTACTTCTTTGAGAATCTGACTTAGAACAGAATCCCATTCAGAGCGTCCTGACTGCTTGAAGAACATATTCTGGCTTGTGAAATAAATAATGAAAAATATTACAATAAATATACTATCTGTAATGTTTAAAGGGCTAGATGCTTTGAGGGGAAAAGGTAAGGTAAAGTATAAGGGGTAGGATGTATATTTTATTATTAGATAGGGAGTTACAGCAGGCCTCCTTGGAAAGGTAACATTTGACAAGACATTAAAGGAGGTAAAAGCTTGTAAATAGTGCGTGCAAAGTAACCAATATGGAAATTTGCCTGGTATGTTGGAGAAACATCTGTAGCAAGAACTGAGGGAGTGAAGAGGTGAGGGTAGGAGATGAAGTTGGAAATGGGGGCCCACTTAAGACTTTGTCTTTTAGGGCTTTAACAGAGAAGTGATAAGATCTGACTTCTGTTTCAAAAGGGGCTTCTTGGCTCCAGAATTGAGAATAGTGGAAACTCTTTGACTTGTGTGGGGGAGGGGGAGAGAGGTGAGCAGGATAGCACAAGCAGAAGAACTACACGGCAAACATAGGGAGTCCATTGAGATATTTGGTAGCTCCATTGTCGTCACACACATCTAGAACTCTAGGAGCTTCGTGTTCTTTTTTAATTATTATGGCAGGGCTCCCTGCCTTCATCTGGAAGTCTGAATAAATTGTTTAATATATGTGTTCATACTGAATTGCTTTCATCATCATCCACAGGATGCCCTTTAATTTACTATCCCACGTTGTATTCTTTCTAGGCTACTTCATTTTGGCTGAGCAATATTTCAGTAGGTTCTAGAAAAAGGAACCATGGAGAGTGATTTTTTTTTTTGAGTGCTTGAGAGTTTGAAAATGTTTTTATTTCAGCCTCCCATTCAATGGATACCTTGACAGAGTAAATAATTCTAAATTGAGAATTGACTCCCTTTAGAATTTTTGAGGGAATTGTTCCTTGCCCTCTGGCTTCCAATGTTGACTTTTCATATCAAAGCAATGAGATCTTTGTATGAGTCCACCTATTCCCCCACCTGCCTTCTGTAGCTATTTTTTTTTTTTCTTCTCTTGGAACTGTTCTCATGTAACTTAGTCTTTAATAATTCCCTATAAGTTTCTCCATTTCTTTCTGTATGGAACTTCCATTACTTAGATCTTCTTATTTTGTAATTATTTATTTATGTTTCATATTCTGGGAAATTTTCTCAACTTTGTTTCTAGCTGTTCAATTGGACTTTTGTTTTCTTACTCTGATATCAAGCTAATTTCTAAGAATTTCTTTTGTTATCTGAATATTCCTTTTCTAAAATATACTATTTATTACCTGGTCCTTAATGCCAGCCTGCCACCATGCTAGATATCCTAGTCCATTCACTTTTTCTCATAGGTGATGAGTTAATTCCTCAAATTTCTAAGACTCTTTTTCCCACAGTTATGTTCAACTGAAGTCATGGTTCCTGTTTTACTAAGAAAAATAAAAAAGAAGATCTTTAAAAGCTATTAGTAATACATTTACTCAGATACCACCATCAATTTTGCCTGCCACCTGTAATATAGATGAATTACCCATGCTTCTATAAAAGACTCCCTCTTCTCTCATATACTCAAAGGTACCTCTCCAGCATTCTCAATCCTTCTGCCTATATAACTTTTCATTCTCCACAGGGTCATACTTATCAACACATTACACTATAATCGACCCCATCTTAAATACCCTGGCTTGATCTTTCTTCTTCCTCCTACTATCCATGCATTTTCTTTGTTTTTAAAGAAAAACATGCTGTAAAATTTGTCTATACTCATTGCTTTATTTTTTCTTAACTTGTTATCCTTTAAACCCAGGGAGATTAGGCCATTATTGCTAATAGGTCACATTATGCACATATTACAACTGCTCTCCTCAAGTTGTCAATAGAGTATGTTTAGCTAATCCCAATGGTCAGTTCTTAGCCCTCACCGTAATTGACCTATCATCAGCATTTTACAGAATGCTTATTATGTCCTCCTTGATTAATTTGGCTTCTAGGATGTCACATTTTGTAATATTTGTGCCTGATAGATTTTTATTAACATTTTTAATGATTTTGCCTCATTTCCCTAAGGATCTTAACATTGTGATGTATGAAGGCTCAATCCGTTGTTCTCTTCTCTATTTGTACTCACTCCATGAGTGGTTTTATTCAGTTTTGTGACTTTGTTGCTTTTTTTACCATATGTCTAGCCTGGACCAATCACTTGAACTCCAAACATTTTATAAATAATTATCATCTTTACATGTTCACTAGAGTGCCTATTATATATCTCAACTTGATACCAAAACTTAAATTTCTGCTCTTATTTTTCAATCCCCAAACATGTTCTACCCCTAAATTTTCCCACTCTAGTTAGCGGCAATGCAATTTTTCCAGACAATAAGACCAAGAACCTTGAAGTCAGTCTTTAGACTTTTTCTACAGCTCACCATTTCACAAAATGCATTTGAACTTACCCTCAAAGTATATAGAGCTCACTACTTTTTACAAATCAAATGCTATTACTCTGGTCCCAGTCATCATTTTTTTCTTTTGTAGATTATTACAATAACACTGTAGCTGGTTCTGTGTGTCTGACCTTACTTTTCTATAGTGTATATATATATATTTTTTTTTTTAAAAAAATATATTTTATTGATTTTGTACAGAGAGGAAGGGAGAGAGATAGTTAGAAACATCGATGAGAGAGAGTAATCGATCAGCTGCCTCTTGCACTGGGGATATGCCCGCAACCACGGTACATGCCCTTGACCGGAATTGAACCCGGGTCCCTTCAATCTCCAAGACGATGCTCTATCCATTGAGCCAAACTGGTTTCGGCGTATATTTTTAATTCATTACGAAAAGGATCTTTAAAAAAAAAATGTTATATCACATCCCCATCTTCTTCAGAGTAGAAACCAAAGTCCTTATAAGAGTCTACAAAACCATTCATAAGTTGACCTCCCATTACTTTGTTGTCCTCCTTCCTTCCTGCATGTTCCTCTTGCTCATTTTACTCTATGAAACAAAACTCCTTGATTTTATGTAAACACTATGCAAGTCTTTGTCCATTAGTGTTTGCACATTTTGTTCATTTTTCCTAGATTTCTTATCTCCTATATATCTCCATGTCTCATTCTTTCATTTCCTTCAAGTCTTTAGTCAAATGTCATTTTTTCTTTAATTACTCTGTTTGAAAATTTGAGGTTATCTCAGCTTCTTGCTTTATTTTTTCATAGTAATTAGTATACTTTAATAAATAATATAATTGATTATTAATATGTTTATGGTCTGCCTTACCCATTAGGATACAAACCTCATAAAGGAAGAATGTTGATATTTTGTTCACTGACACAGAACAGTACTTGTCATTATCTTTCCGTTAACATTTGTTAAAATAATTAAATATAGAACCTTCCGTATATTTCTTTGGATGCTAAAATCTGCAGTATGAGTCATTCTAAGTTAATTGCCTGCTAAACAAAACAAAACTAAAATCAACATTATTCAGAGGAATAGAAAAGAATCCAGAACTTCTTCAACATAGCATTCACCGTGTCCATGCTATAGTTACAAATCACTAGATTTATTAAAAAATAATAAAATACAACCCATTATCCTAACATAAGCTATTTAATAAAGAACAATTCATAGACTTAAGTAAATTTAAGAGCAGTAGACTATAAGTAGCCGTTATTATATTATTTAATGATATAAAGTAAACCATGATTATATTATTTCATTATATTAAGTAAACCATGCTTGAAATAAATGAAAACAAAAATCTCAACAAAGGAATAAAAACTATACAGAAAATTCAATTTGGAATTCACACCTAAATATTAAATGAAATAAAAGTACCTCAATAGGTTAACAAAATAAATATAACATTGTCTAATCTGAAGAACATAGAGAAAAAGTGTTGACTTACAAATTAACAGAACATAAAGTATCAATAATATCAATATTTCTAATTCACAAACAATTGAAGTCCTAGAATCACAGAAAGAAAAAGGGAGAGGAAAATTTTATTTTAAAGAACAATTACTAAAACTTTGTCTGCCTTCTTAAACCAATTTGGCTCAGTGGATAGAGCATCAGCCTGCAGACTGAAGGGTTCCAGGTTTGATTTCGGTCAAGGGCATGTATCTTGGTTGCAGGCACATCCCCAGTAGGGGGTGTGCAGGAGGCAGCTGATTGATGTTTCTCTCTCATTGATGTTTCTGACTCTCTATATCTCTTCCTTCCTCTCTGTAAAATATCAATAAAATATATTTAGAAAAATAAAAATTTGTCTGCCCTGGCTGGTTTGCTAAGTGGTTAGAGCATTGACATGCACACCAAAGGGTCCTGGGTTTGATTTCCAGTCAAGGGCAGGTTCCTGGGGTTCCTGGTTCACTCCCTGTCCCCCTTCTCTCCTCTCCCTGCCAGTCAGGGCATATGCTGGAGGCAACCAATCCATGTGTGTCTCTCACATAGATGATGTTTCTCTCTCTCTCTCATCTCTCTCTCTCTCTCTCTCTCTCTCTCTCTCTCTCTCTCTCTCTCTCTCCCCTTCCTCCTTCTCTTCCCTCTTCTTCCCTTCACTCTCTCTGTCTGAAAAGTAATGGAAAAAATATCCTCAGTTGAGGATTAACAAAATAACAATTCCTAATTTAGTAAAAGTTATAAATGTATAAATTCAAAAGTTATTGATCTTAAAGCAGAATAAATACAAAGTAAATCACATCATCCTCAAACTTAAATATAAAGGGAAAATTCTTGAAAGCTTTTACAGAAATATTCACTAAAATGGGCAACTTGAGACAACATATATTTTTCTTCAGAAACAACGGAGGTCAGGACCCAGTGGAACTAATCTTAGTAGAAAGAAAAAAATAACTGTCTATATTTAGAGATAATATTCTTCAACTGCAAAAATTCAGTAAGGTATATTTAAATAAAAAAAAAAACACATAAGAATATTAATTGCTGTGATCCAAGAAATACCCTTGTAAGAACCTAAACTGCAACAAGCCATAATGGTTATGCTGAGAGGCAAATGAATCAGTCTGTAGTGAGTTTCTTTCTGGGCCAACAGTTCTTTTGCATCCCAATTTCAATGCCACATAGTCCCTTACGTGTACATGCCAGCCATGATATTTAACATCTAGAGGAAATAATGAACAACATAAATAGACCCATAGAAAGAAAAGCAGCGATCAGATTCTCAAATCTCAGAGGGAAAGTAAGGGAGGATGGGGGTAAGGGGAAGAGATCAACCAAAGGACTTGTGTGCATACATATGGGCCTAGCCAGTGGCCATGGACAATGGGGGTTGAGGGGGGAGGGGCATATCTAGGAAGGGGTTTGGGATGGGAATGGGGGAATAAGGACAATTATGTAAGACCATAATCAATAAAAAAAAAAAGAATATTAATTGCTAACACACTGGCATTAAAAGAAAATTCTATGATTTAAGGAAATACATTGCTAGATAGAAAGACATATCTTCAGAAAGGAATGAAGTATAACAGAAATTAAAATTATGTGCATAAAAACAAAATATTCTTATCAATTTAAAAACAATACATGAGTGTTTAAGAATATGATCTAGACACAGCCGCAGTGACCACCAAGCATCTGTGACCCCCAGAACGCGGATCCCAGGCGGCGCGAACACCTGCCCTCACAGGATTGCCCCACTGCTCGGCAAAAAGGAGAGAGAGAACTACATAACCAGACATCCTCGATCATGGGGAGACCAAAAAACAGCCCGCATATGAAAGAAAAGCAGGCTTCACCAGAAAAGGAAGTGAACGATATAGAGGCAAGCAACCAACCAGAGCAAGAATTCAGAGTAACGATCTTAAGATGGCTAAAAAGAATGGAAGACAAATTTGACAATATGAGTAAGACCCAAGAGGAAATGAAAAAAAACCAAGAGGAAATGAAGATGACTCAAGATGAAATGAAAAATGACATCGCTACTATGAAGAACTCAATAGAAAGCATCAAGAGCAGACTAGAAGAAGCAGAGGATCGCATCAGTGAGCTAGAAGACAAGATGGAAAAAAATACCCAATTAGAGCAGCTTCTAGAAAAAAAAAATTAAAAAGCAGGAGGAGAGCCTACGGGAGCTTTGGGACAATGCAAAACAAAACAATATTCAAATAATAGGGGTTCTGGAAGGAAAGAAAACCGAGGTAGATATGGAAAATGTATTTCAAGAAATAATGACAGAAAATTTTTCTGAGATAGAGAAGAAAAAACCCACACAAATCCAAGATGCTCCCAGAGTCCCAAACAAAATGGATCCCAGAAGACCGACGCCAAGACATATTATAATTAAATTGGCAAACACCAATGACAAAGTTAGAATCTTAAAAGCAGCCAGAGAGAGACAGAAAGTTACATATAAAGGAACCCCCATCAGACTAACAACTGATTTCTCAACAGAAACTTATCAGGCCAGAAGGGAATGGGATGAAATATACAAAGTCATGCAAAGAAAGGGTCTGAATCCAAGAATACTGTATCCAGCAAGACTATCAATCAAAATTGAAGGGGAAATCAGGAGCTTCACAGACAAAAAAAGACTAAAGGAATTTATCTCCACCAAACCAGCAATGCAAGAAATGCTAAAGGGTCTACTGTAAAAACAAAGAAATAGGAAGCGAAGAAGGAACACAGGGGTATAGAATAAAAATGGCATCAAATGAGTACCTATCATTAATAACATTAAATGTAAATGGTTTAAATGCTCTAATCAAAAGACATAGGGTAACAGATTGGATAAGAAAACAAGACCCATACATCTGTTGTCTACAAGAAACCCACCTCAGAAAAAGAGATGCACACAGACTGAGGGTGAAGGGATGGAAAAAGGTTTTCCAGGCAAATGGAAATGAAAAGAAAGCTGGGGTAGCAATACTTATATCTGACAAATTAGATCTCAGAGTGAAAGACATAACAAGAGACAATGAAGGCCACTTCATAATACTAAAGGGAGCAATCAAACAAGAAGAAATAACCCTGGTAAATATATATGCACCCAATACGGGAGCACCCAAATACATAAAAAAAAAAAAAAAAAAAAAAAAAAAAAAACTGCTGGAGGACATTAAGGGAGAGATTAACAGCAATACAATCATAGTAGGAGATTTTAATACCCCACTGTCACCCTTCGACAAATCATCTAAACAAAAAATCGGCAAAGAAATATTAATCCTAAATGACTCACTAGACCAGATGGAATTAATTGACATCTTCAGAACATTCCACCCCAAAGCCACAGAATATACATTCTTCTCAAATGCACATGGGACATTCTCAAAGATAGACCACATTTTGGGACATAGGCAAAGTCTCTTCAAATTCAAGAAGATAGAAATCATATCAAGCATCTTCTCAGACCATAATGGCATAAAACTGGAAATTAACTACAATAAAAATAATCCAAAGAAATCAAACACATGGAGACTAAACAGCATGCTATTAAACAAGGACTGGGATACCAGAGAAATCAAGGAAGACATTAAAAACATCCTGGAAACAAATGACAATGAAAACACAACAATCCAAAATCTATGGGACACAGCAAAAGCAGTCTTGAGAGGGAAGTTCATATCCTTACAAGCCTATTGCAAAAAACTAGAAAAAAGGGTAACAGATGATCTAACTCTACAACTCAAAGAGTTAGAAAAAGAGCAACAAGAGAAGCCCAGTGTAAGTGGAAGGAAATAACAAAAATCAGAGCTCAGATAAATGTCATAGAGACCAAAGAAACAATACATAAGATCAACAAAACCAAGAGCTGGTTCTTAGAAAGGATAAACAAGATAGATGGACCTCTAGCCAGACTAACCAAGAAACAAAGAGAGAGGACCCAAATAAACAAAATCAGAAATGAAAGAGGTGAAATAACAACAGACCCCACCGAAATACAACGGATTGTTACAAAATACTATGAACAACTCTACTCCAACAAACTGAACAACCTGGAGGAAATGGACATATTCCTAGAAAAATATAATCTTCCAAAACTCAATCAGGAAGAATCTAAAAATCTCAATAAACCAGTGACTTGGGAAGAAATTGAAACAGTCATCAAAAAGCTTCCAGCAAACAAAAGCCCAGGGCCAGATGGCTTCACAGGGGAGTTTTACCAAACATTCAAGGAAGAACTAAAAACTATCCTCCTCAGACTATTCCAAAAAATCCAAGAGGAAGGAACACTTCCAAATTCCTTCTATGAAGCCAGCATCACCCTAATACCAAAACCAGATAAAGACAACTCAATGAAAGAGAATTACAGGCCAATATCCCTCATGAACATAGATGCCAAAATCCTCAACAAAATTCTAGCAAATCGACTCCAGAAGAACATCATAAAGATCATACACCACGACCAAGTAGGATTTATTCCAGGAATGCAAGGATGGTACAATATCAGCAAATCAATAAACGTGATACATCACATAAACAAATTGAAAGATAAAAATCATATAGTCATATCAATTGATGCAGAAAAAGCATTTGATAAAATCCAACACCCTTTTCTGATATAAACTCTTAAGAAGGTGGGAGTACAAGGATCATACCTCAACATAACAAAAGCTATATATGATAAACCCACAGCCAACATTATACTCAATGGGCAAAAACTAAAACCATTCCCTCTAAGAACAGGAACAAGACAGGGATGCCCACTCTCGCCACTCCTGTTTGACATAGTACTGGAAGTACTAGCCATTGCAATTAGACAGGAGGAGGAAATAAAAGGCATCCAAATTGGAAAAGAAGAAGTAAAGTTATCCTTATTTGCAGATGACATGATATTGTACATAAAAAACCCAAAAGACTCCATTAAAAAACTAATTGACTTAATAAATGAATTTGGCAATGTAGCAGGATACAAAATTAATGCCAAGAAATCCATGGCTTTTCTATACACCAACAGAGAAACTGCAGAAACAGAGACTAAAAAAGCAATTCCATTTACCATCGCACCAAAAGAATTAAGATACCTAGGAATAAATTTAACTAAGGAAGTAAAGGACCTATATGCGGAAAACTACATGACACTGAAAAAAGAGAGGAAGATGTAAGGAGATGGAAGAACATACCATGTTCATGGATTGGTAGGATCAACATCATCAAAATGTCCATACTTCCTAAAGCAATCTATAGGTTCAACGCACTCCCCATTAAAATACCAGCGACATATTTCACCGACCTAGAAAGAACTCTCCAAAAGTTCATTTGGAACAATAAAAGACCCCGAATAGCCACAGCAATCCTGAGAAAGAAGAGTAAAGTAGGAGGGATCTCAATACCAGACTTCAAACTATATTACAAAGCCACTGTTCTCAAAACAGCCTGGTACTGGCAGAAGAACAGACATATAGATCAATGGAATCGAATCGAGAACCCAGATATCAACCCAAATCACTATGCTCAATTAATATTTGACAAAGGAGGCACGAATATACAATGGAGTCAAGACAGTTTCTTCAATAAATGGTGTTGGGAAAATTGGACAGACACATGAAAAAGAATGAAACTATTGTAGATCACCAACTTACACCATTCACAAAAATAAACTCAAAATGGATACAGGACTTAAACATCAGACGGGAAACCATAAAAATACTAGAAGCATCCACAGGCAGCAAAATCTCAGACGTATGCCAAAAGAACTTCTTCACTGATACTACCCCTAGGGCAATGGAAGCTAAAGAGAAAATAAACAAATGGGACTACATCAAAATAAAAAGCTTTTTTACAGCAAAAGAAACCATCAACAAAACAACAAGAAAGCCCACAGTGTGGGAGAACATATTTGCAAATGATACCACTGATAAAGGTTTAATCTCCAACATCTACAAACAGCTTATACAACTAAATAAAAGGAAGATAAATAATCCAATTAAAAAATGGACAATGGACCTAAATAGAACATTTTCAAAAGAAGACAGAAGGAAGGCCAAAAGGCACATGAAAACATGCTCAAAGTCACTAATTGTCCGTGAGATGCAAATCAAAACAACAATGCGTTACCATCTCACACTTTCAGAATGGCCAACATCAACAAATCAACGAACAATAAGTGTTGGCGAGGTTGTGGAAAAAAAGGAACCCTCGTGCACTGCTGGTGGGAATGCAGACTGGTGCAACCACTGTGGAGAACAGTGTGGAGTTTCCTCAAAAAACTGAAAATGGAACTCCCATTTGACCCAGTAATCCCACTTCTAGGAATATATCCCAAGAAACTAGAAACACCAATCAGAAAGGATATATGCACCCCTATGTTCATAGCAGCACAATCTACAATAGCCAGAACTTGGAAACAGCCTAAGTGTCTGTCAGCAGATGATTGGATCCAAAAACGATGGTACATCTACACAATGGAATACTATGCTGCCATAAAAAAGAAGGAATTCTCATCATTTGCAGCAACCTGGATGGAATTGGAGAACATCATGCTGAGTGAAATAAGCCAATCAATGAAAGAGAAACACCACATGACCTCACTCATTTGTGGATAATAGAGCATTATAAACTGATGAACCAAAAGATAGATATAGAGACAGTATATCAACAAGTAGACTGTCAAATTACAGCGGGGAGGGGAGGAAGATCTAGGGGAGATAATAGATCAACTGAAGGACTTTTATACATGCATATAAGTACAACCAATGGACACAAAACTCTGGGGAGGGAGGGGATGTGTGGGAGGAAGGAAGGGGGGGCAAAAAAAAAAGAATATGATCTATATTATGTAGTTTAAAACATGTAGATCTGATACAAAGAAAAATTATACAGAAATGATATGAGAGGTGGTCAAATGGACCTGTTTGTCAAATTCTTGCAATTTATGTCAAGCAGTACAACGTCATAGTAGACTGGAAAGTGATATACTGTAACCCTAGAGAAACACTAAAAGACAGGAACCATATGATTTCATTTATACATGGGACATAAAACAAAACAACACATGAACAAACAAACAAATAAACAGATAGACACAGATAGCAGTATGGTGGTTACAAGAGGGGAAGGGGTTGCAGGAAGGATGAAGAGGGAAAAGGGGATCAAATGGTAAATGTAGGAGACTAGATTTTGTGTGCCAGGCACACAATAAAAGAGACAGATGATGTATTATGGAATTGTACACCATGAAACTTAATAAATAAATAAACAATCAAAACCAAAAAGAATGCAAAATGTAGCCAGAAAGCCAATATACAAATTATATTGAATTCTTAAAAAATAGTAATTTAACTTTATAGAGGACAGAAAAAGAGAAAAAAATAACCGTAGGGATAAACAATACAAATGAAATGATAAACCTAAGTCCAATCAAAGCATTAGTTACATTAAATGTAAATAAAATAAAAGACAGATGCTATCAGAATAAATAAAAATCTAAGCTTGGTTTTTTTTTATTTATGAGATTTTTTTGCAAAGTGAAATGGTTGTAGGTCTTTACTTTTAGGTCATAATTTTTAAAAGTAGATATCATCTTTCTCTTGTATTAAAGGGAGAAGCCTAGTTTATTCTATAATATTTAGAATCAGATTAAAGTGCTAGAGGTCTATTCACTTAGCAGGTCATATTTTGCATAATTTTGCTGCTTTTAACATACTGCTAAATCAGCTGAATCTGGGGTCTTTGGTTCCACATTCTCTCTGATTGAATCCCTTTTGTAATAAACCTCTGGTCTTCTGTAAGAAGAGGTGTGGGTATAGTGCTCAGTCTGCCAATTAAATAAATATCTTGAAAAAGCTTCTCTTTATAAGTGCTGTTCAGATAATGAGAAATTCAACTATTGCAAATAGCCTTATTGATAATACTGTGAAATGACAAGCAGCCCTTCTAGGAGATGGCTGGTGGTAGTAATGTCTCTGGTTCTGTGTAGCCATGTAGTAAGACTTCATGTGTAGTAGTCCTCTGAGGATTCCTGAACACTTTCTCTGCCCATTCCTCTTTCCACTTATTAGAAGTACTTTAATTGTCAATATTGGAAAGAGAAGAGAACATGTTTGCTTCATTTATTCTGTTATTATGATTATTTTCTCTCTCAAACCTGCTGAATCTGCATTGAGATTGTATGTGATCTTTCTTCCATGCAGGCAATGTAGGAGGACAGATTCTGTTTTAGAGTGGCCTGCGATTGTGCCAACAGGTGCCCTACCTAATTAAGGAAGGCAGGGTAGTGGTTGCAGAGCTAAGCTATAGTCTCCACAAACCTTTAGCCCTGTTAAAAGATGCTAATTGGGACCTTATTTTCCAAGGAGTTTTGACTAAGCTGATAAAAGGGATACTATTTATTGTCTTCTTAAAATCTCAACAGAAAACACTTTGCTTTTGCATTTGAAATCTAAGTAATAGGTATAGTTTGTTAATTTACTGTTGTTCTCATTGGTCTACTTTTGTAACAGTCATTGTAGTATCAAAACATAAATTATCAATATGATTTTTCTGGTTTATCACACTTGCTCACTTTGTATAAAAATGTTTGTCAGTGTTATATATCACTACACACTCAGCAGGATTACTAAAATTAAAAGGGCTGATAATGTCAAGAAATGCAAAAGGAGTTTTATATATTGGTGGTGGGTGTGTAAATTGGCAAAGTTACTTTGGAAAGTTGCTTTGCAATGACTAAAACAATTAATCTTATGTTTATCCTCTGACCCAGAAATTGCACTGCCAGATATATTTCCAAGAGAAATAAGTGCACATGTCCACTAAAAACATGCCAGTGATAGTGAAAAACAAGTTGCAAAAATCAAATGTCCAATGCCAGCAAAATTGACAAAAAATGTAGTATTTTAATAAAATGGAACACTACAGAGCAATGAAACAAATTAATTATCACCACATATAACAATAACTTGAATCTCAAATAAATGATATTAAAGAAATGAAGCCAGGTATAAAATAATACATTAGCATATAATTTTATTTGTTGGAGGCTCAAAAATAAGCAAAACTAATCTATTGTAATAGAACCAAATATAGCCGCTTTCTTGGCAGGCAGGTTAAGTAATGAGTAGAAAGCCAGGGTACATCCAGAAACATTTTGAGGTACTTCAAATATTCTCAGTCTCGGTCAAGATAATGATTACCTAAATGTTTGCTAAATCTTAAAAAATTATCAACTTTATGTCTTCATATTTCTACAATAAAATTACCTTTAAAAACTTGACTCCTAAAAGAAAATTCAATGTAGTGAATCCTTACTACATTTTATATGTTGGCATATAAAACTGCTATTCTCATATGTATCCATAACACATATTATAATTAACAAATATTTCTTTAGTCATAACTGATGGATAAAATTGACTCTCAAAATTATTATTTAATTTCTTACCAATACTAGTAATCATTCCTCAAATTTAAAATCTGGCAAGTCAATATTTAATTTGGAATTTAAATTGTAATTACGTCCTTCTGAAAACCAAGTACCATTTCTTCTACATAATTGCTTAACTCCAAAAGTTAGTGCAAAAATAGTGAAACAATCAAATAGCTTAGTCTTTACTCTCTTAATTATTATTGAAGTCGGAACACATGTACACTTGTTGGTACTACATCATAAGTATTAACAATGCTTATATTTAAAATGGAAATTAGTTTATTAATTTAATAATTACACAGTAATATCTATTATAATATAGGTTGTCAGAATTATTCCTTGTGAATTGAATGTGCCACATCATACCTTAATTCAAAATTATCTCATTATAGTCTTTAGAGAAAAAGAGACTTATGACTGAGTGTTTCCAGTTTAAACAAAACAAAACCAATTTCATGTTATCAGTTGTTACCATACAACTTCATAATTATCTGTCTAAGTTTCTAAATTATTTAGAGTTCTTGTTTTTGTCTCAAGTTTTTTTTAAAATATATATTTTATTGATTTTTTTACAGAGAGGAAGAGAGAGGGATAGAGAGTTAGAAACATCGGTGAAAGAGAATAATCCATCAGCTGTCTATTGCACACCCCCTACTGGGGATGTGCCCGCAACCAAGGTACATGCCCTTGACCGGAATCGAACCCGGGACCTTTCAGTCTGCAGGCCGACACTCTATCCATTGAGTCAAACAGGTTTTGGCTGTCTCAAGTTTTTATATAAAATGTTTAGACATGTCTTATAAACTGATATTATGAAGATTGGATGCTGTCTTTTTTATTTATCTTCTGTTTTTGTTTGATAGACGGGACAGTAAAACCAAGGGAGCTCTGAATGAATGGGGCAAAGTTATCAACTTTGCAAAGACATGGTTAGATTTGTACTTAATTCTCTTATTAATCATATTATCGATATTTATACTTTTGAATTTGAGGGCTTATACAGTATTAAAAAAGTCAGTCCATAAGTTAGTTGATGATAAGAATTCTATGTCTTATTGTTTTTAAAGAAATATACTTCCTGAGCATTTTTCTAACATCTGGAAATAAATTTATTTTTTATTGTGTTAAAACAATGGTACATTGAATTATCTGTTTAGCTTCTCATGGCCCTGTCCTTTAGAAAGAACACAGTAGGTGTTCTATTTCATGGCAATTATTTTATAGACATGGCTAAATTTTCATTCACTGTGAGGAAAATGACAGTACATTTATAAATGAATGAAGAAGATATTTTTAAAAGAAGCTATATCAAGTCCTTTTTCTGGTTCAATGGAATTGATCGACATATTCTTTTTTTCTCCATTATATAGTAAAATGATGACTCAAAACAACTATAAATGGGTTCCTTTTTTATAAAATTGTATTCAACATAGTTATTTTAAACTTTTATTAAACTCAATAATTCTAGACTTGGCTGAGTAGTTCAGTTGGTTAGAGTGTCATCCTGATATACCAAGATTGCAAGCTCAATCCCCAGTCATGGCACATGGTAGGGTCAACCAATATGAATGCATAAATAATTAAAACAACAAATCCACCTCTCTCTCTCTCTCTCTCTCAAAAAATAATAATTTTTTAAAATTTGTAATTCTAAAGCACTAGCTTCCATAATTCATCTGAAAAATAGATAACAGTGAGAAAAGTATATGCCTTGCCTACAAAAAGCTTATAGACTAATGGTAAAGACAGAATTGTTATAATGCAATGTGATTGTGTGTAAACAAATCACAGCACTAAAGTGAAACATTCATTTCCCACAATCACACAAAACGATACAAGTTATATATGATCATGGACCCAATTGTCTCTGGTTAATTTATCACATTAATCAAGGGTGACAGTTGATGAAGCTTACTATGAATTGGTTGTAAAATGATAGATCCCATAAAAGTCAAGAAATGTATTGAGATAGACTTAGTTCCATTGGATCAAACTTTATCTCACTTTCTTCTTTTCTTTAGCTTCTAAACTTTTCCACTCTATCTTCTGAAACTCTTGCTCTATTTATGACTATTACTCTTATATTTAATGTTTTTCTATAAAACTCATATAATCTGTGAATTTAAGCAAATACATATGATCTCTTTTCACTTTTAATATTTTCAAACAAAAGTTGATGATCCTTCTCTTCCTTTCATTCTGCATTTTTCCATATATATATATATATATATATATATATATATATATATATATATATTGAGGTATATTATTGATTTTTTACAGAGAGGAAGAGAAAGGGATAGAGAGTTAGAAACATCAATGAGAGAGAATCATCGATCAGCTGCCTCTTGCACACCCCCTACTGGGGATGTGCATGCAACCAAGGTACATGCCCTTGACTGGAATCGAACCCGGGACCCTTCAGTCTGCAAGCCTACGCTCTATCCACTGAGCCAAACCGGTTTTGGCATCATTCTGCATTTTCTTTCAAAAATATTTTCAGTTTCAATCTAAAAGTCAATTGTTTTTTTGGCACACTACTGATAGCTCAAGGTCATACTCTTTTCCGCCTAAAAGAACTAGTCCACTGTAAATGTATTTCATAAGACTATGCCCCTCCCACTTTTCATTATCTTAGCTCATGCACTCAGATGTCTAAGGTATTCACTTTCCGTTATGAGAATTTTGGCACATATTGCAAAAGCTGTCTACCCAAATTCTTGTAATCATCTTGGACTGTCTTAAATTGCAGCTGTATTGCCCTGACCAATTTGGCTAGGTGGATACAGCATCGGACTGTGGACTGAAGTATACCAGGTTTTATTCTAGTCAAGGGCAGGTACGTTGGTTGCACGTACATCCCCAGAAAGGGGTATACAGGAGGTGGCTGATCGATGTTTCTAACTCTCTATCCCTCTCCATTCCTCTCTGTAAAAAAAGCAATAAATTATATATTTTTTAAAATGCAACTGTATGACTCATTAAATCAGTTTTATAGCACTATGCGTTACTTATGCACTAAACATTGTACATATCATTAGGAATACAAAGTTCATGCTCCTCTAGCAGAAGGAGCTCATGTTTTGAGACATACAAGTGAACCAAATAGTTACAGTACAAACTTCCATAGAATATAAAGGGACTTTGTTTAGAAAGCTGTGAAGAGAAAAATTTTTGTATGACATATGCCATTTTGTATGACATATGACATATCCAATTTAGCTTGCTAGTCTAATATCTATATTTTCACTCCCCATCTCCACAATTTCCCCCATTACCACCCACCAGAACTCCAAACTTTATTCTTATTGGCCTTCCCTTCATGTTTTAAATATGTCACACCTTTTATAATTCTGTCCTGTTTTCATTTGGTTCAATCTGTCTTAAATATCTACCACCCTTGTTGGCCATCTGTCAAACTCCTGTTCATACATTTTAGCTTAAAAATTAACTATTGGATGAAAGCTTCCATGGTAATTTGAAGAAGGTTGAAGTAACAACTCTTCTGTGCTTCCATGTCCTTTGTGTGTAGCTGTCATTATATTATATGTACCTGGCACATAATAAATGGTCAAATATTATGTAATAAAGATAGACACACAAAAAAGATGTTAGAGGAATTCATGTTAAAGGAAAGGTCTCACATGCTTATGATGTTTCTTAGGTGCAATTTTCTGTTAATTGACTAATTTTTAAGCATAGGGAAAATTGTCTTTAAGGTCTCTGAACTGTATAGATAGCTATTCATCCAGTAAATTCACTTCTTTCAGATTCAAGCTTCAAATTAAAGTGGCTTAACACAAAAAGATTTATTTTTTGTTCATATAAATTCCAATGCTGATGTTCCTATTAAACAGTTCTTCAGGGGGCCCAATTCCATGTGGTGTCTCACAAATGTAGGTTTCATAGAGCTTATGAATTTGCCATCTGTAAAATAAACTTTCTAAATTTATTGAAAAAGAAAGAACTTGTATATTTAATCTTTCAGCCAGGACTTCACACATATCAATTCTGCTCATATTTCATTGACTAGTCAGTCATTAGACACTGTTTGCATTTCTATATATATATATAAAAGGCTAAGTGCCTGTCCATCCCAGCCCAGGAACTCAACTTGCTTTATAGTCAGGTGCAAACATTTTATAATTTAACCAAATGTTTGTGAAGCGTTTTCCCATGCCTCATCTCATTTGATCCTCACAGACATCCTGGGATAGGTAGATAGGGGACTTGGTAGAATTCTATTTTCTTTTCATTAGCTGGACAACAGAGACTTAGAAAATTTAGAAACTTGACCAGACTGAAAAGAAGTAAGAAATGGTGGATCTTGAAAATGACTTCAGGTTTTCTCACTGCACAGAATATAGTCAAGCATTGTTACAGTTAATTATTGTACCCTTTGTTCTCCCTGCATGATCTACAATAATAATCTGCTTCGTGTTAATATTAACTTCTGTGTTGCTGGCAATTATCTAAAAGAGAAGTTGGGGTGCTTCACTGGGCTGGAAAAAATTTAGCTAAATCAGAAAGCAGGTCTACTTAAGCAAATTATATATATATTTCTATATATAAAAAATATATATTTTTTGTTTTGTGTGTATGTATATATATATATATTATATATATTATATACATATATATAGGTGCCAGTGAGAGAGCTTTATACACACACACACACATGTATGTGTGTGTGTGTGTGTGTATAAAGCTCTCGCTCGCTCTATCTATCTATCTATCTATATATATATGTGTGTGTATATATATAAAATGTGTGTGTGTGTGTGTGTGTGTGTGTGTGTGTGTATGTGTATAAAGCTCTCTCTGGCACCAATCGCATGCATGTGTTTCAATCTGTCATTGTTGATTGTAAATTTGGTTGGCACTTCTATTATAGAGAAAGGTCAAATAGCAATATTAAAATATTTATTCTAATTATTGATAATTTCCTTTCAATGTGCATGAATCTGTGCACCGAGACAGTAGTTTGGATAGAAGAGGACTGGGAGATATTCACAGGTACAACAGTGTTTTCTAGAAACTATGAATATTGGCGGTCCATTAGCCCTCTATGCCATATAAGTAAAACTGGCTTAAATACTGTGAATAGTAGTAATTATTCTGAAGCTAGGATCTGATCATTGAAAAGAAATTGCACTCACCAAAATATGCACCTGTAGATGGCTAGAGAAGAGGCTTAATTAATTATGGATTGAATGAAGTATTTCTTCTTAAAGCATTCTCTTTAATTTGGATAAGCCCTTAAAGTTACAATGTCATAGATGTAGCAAGTGCAGAACTATGTCTGTGTCCCTCTATTTTATAGTTGTTTTAGAGGCTACATATTTTAATTCATAGTTGATTACAAAAATTTGGTTTTATTTTAAGTTCAGAAAATGGTACAAGATATTGGAATTTTGTTTTGCCCTTGATGTAAGTCTCTGTGAAAAGCAGGTGCTCCTCACATCCAAATTCTGTTCTTCTGTGACAAATAGGCTCACAATTTCAGCTCAGCTTAATGAAATACAACTTTGAATGTTTGTTATTAAACACAAACATGTACCTACACAGTGTCTATAGTATAAGAGAACTAGCTCAGATTATTTTCTTGACAAATTATTTATTGATTGATGTCTAGATGCCAATAAACTACAAGGCTCTAGACCTTTGCAAAATCTACATTGTATTTAAGTTATATAAGATTATTTTCTATATGATATGCCAAAAACCTTTTTGTATGCTGATATTAATCTTTCTTACTACCATTATTCCTACCTACTTCTGCAACTTGAATAACCATTGTATATTTTTACTTGATTGATGTTTATTATATCTTTATTTCATTTTCTAGTTTTAGTACTAGGTATGAAGAATACAAAGGTTAATAAAACTTATTGTAAAACTCTAAGATGCAGTGTTTTCTAACATTAATTAACACAAATCCCTGTTTTGAAAACATATTTTAACTTGCCAGCACTCAACTCTGAGGAACACCAGTATTACTCATAACACACTTTAGGAAATATTATCTTTATATCTAATGCAACAGACACAATTGAAGAAAAAATTATATAACAGGATAAAAATGGGTTTCAGAATGTGACACATCTGAGTTTGGATTCTTCCTTTGGCCATGTTATTTCTGTTTAATTTAAAGTGAATTTTCTAATCACTCTCAATCTCTCATTCCTCAATCATAAAATAAAATTGTTTTTTATGATTAAGTTAGAGAACATATAGGAAATAATTGGGCAGAACAAAAAGTATAGTAGTTCCTCAATAAATTGTAAATTTAACTATTTTTACTTTAGCTTCCCTCTTTTAAAATCAAAATAAGAAATATTTGAAGACTCTAGGTCTTGCTGTTAGTCATTAGATTACAGACATCTTCTCTACCTTCCAAAATTTGTATATATAAAAGCCTAGGTGACTGGCTGACAGTTTGACCAGCCAACCAGTAGCCATGATGCACACTGACCACCAGGATGCAGACACTCAATGCAGGAGCAGAAACCAGAATCATGGAAACATGGAACAGACTGATGAATCTAAGAGGGAAGAGAGGAGGGGGGAGGGCAGAAAGAGATTAACCAAAGATTTTATATGCATACTGGAGGTCTGGTGCATGGATTCATGCACTGGTGTGGTCCCTTGACCTGTGCCTCCTCACAATCCAGGACCCCTTGGGGGATGTCAGAAAGCTGGTTTTGGCTTGATTCCTGCAGACCAGGCCAAGGGACCCTATTGGTGCATGAATCTGTGCACTGCACCCTTAGTACAAACATAAATTAAATAAGTAAATAAATAAATAAAAACTGTCCATCCAGTGAGAACAGCATCACCTGGAAGATAAGGATGTACATCCTTGAGGCCTCATTTCATGAGCTATAAGTAAAGGCCTTTCTAAGTTGCCAAAAACATTTTCATTACCTTCACATACTATTCCAAATGCTTAATAATATAAAGGAATAATGAAAGTTATTTTTGAGAAAAATTGCTCTCACCTTGCAGTAGTAAAACAGTTATGCTCAGAGGACATATAGAATTTTTTTTTTCTGCTTAGCCCAACAACAGAATGGTTTACTGGGGAAGAAAAATATTGGTTGAATATTCAGTTTTGCATTTAGCTGGTGAAGTGATGCTCACATTTTGTCTTTTATCAATTTAATTAACACTTCATCCTTTATTCATACATTCATCCACTTATTCAACTAATATTTACAGAGTATCCTGTTTGCTGGAAATTTTGCTAAGCATTAGGAGGCAAAATTACATAAGTTTCTTATCCTTGTGGAACTTAAATTGATTCTACTAGAATTAACGAATAGTGATAATATAATTGGTCTTACTTAATTCTTAAGATATTTTCTGTTATCAATTTTATGAACCTACTAAAGTGTTGAGAGGTTATATGTCACAGAGTTATCTACTGCTGGTAGGTCTTAAACAATATGATTGTAAAGTCTGCACGTTTAACCACCCTGATACATTGCTATTACTGTAGTGGTTTTTATCTGTACAAAGATATAGCTCCAAGTGCTTAATGAAAGTTACTTGAAGACTTTTAGTTTTCTCTGCTGGATACATTTGATTACTTATTAATAGTGATATATATTTGAGTGAACAGATTTTTTTAAATTAGAGTAATGAGAAGGATTCCTACTTCTAAAAAGCCATCTAATAGAAATAAGACAATGAACTTTTTGTAGGATATTAACTTTTAGGCAATAGCTTTGCTGAAAGTCAGGAGTATGAATGTCAAGAGGTAAACTCATATAAAATAGTTTTAGAAGGGTTTCGTTAAACTTGGTTCCAAATGCAACATTATATTTTCAAAACCATTGCTTTGCTATCATTTTTTACTGCCCACTTCAAGGTTTCTAGTAAGTTGGTATGTTTCCAATATGACAGATGCAACAAAATGGCTAACTATTTTAGGAGAGAACTAATTTAAGTCTATAGAAAGATGAACAATTCATTTTGTATTTTATTTGCTTCTTCATACAGGTTACAACTCTGGCATATATGACTCAATTTTTTTTATTTTTAAGGACAGAGAAAATATTCTCTATTTAATGAGTTTCATTTTTTTACTTTTTTCAATTTTACTATTTTAACAAGGAAGCATTTGTATCCCTGGAAAACAAATATACTTTAAGAAAAAAATTCTTGCTTTAAGAAAATGATCTATTATTTACATTGGGACTTGAATAATAATAATATAAATCATTACTCTATTGCCAGCATGAAAAACAATAATGTTTGCTTTACATTTATTTTCATAAAGCTTCCTCCCCTCACCTTTTTTTGTTTTCAATAACTACTTGAAGAATTCTAAAATGTGATCAATGGGATTGAAGGTAGCATTGAAATATTGCTAGATATGCGATTTTTTTCTATTTTAAAATCAATATATTAACCCTTTCTAATGTATACTCTATTTTTCATAGATTTTGCCAATTGATTTATTGCTGCTATCAATTGGAACATCAATTTAGTTAGTATTTGTTCTGTCATAGTTAGTAAAAATAATAATACAGACAACAAAAACCAAATTTGCTCACTTAGTATATATTTCTTATGAGACTTTTTTTTTTCTCTCTTCTTGAATAATTTCAGGGTACTGGGTAAGGAAAGATTTGTCATTTCAAAGTCAATGTTTTATTTTCTGTGTAAACTCTAAATATGGAATTGATCCTCTAGAGCTTAAACATTTATTTGGACTTTTGTTATTTTAATAAATAAATATGGAATGTTTTTCTTCCATTTATTTTGCATGGCACAATTATATTTCATTTAATTTATAGAATGCCTTTAGAGAGGTTTCCTAGCTTCCTTTTGTCAGGTTTCCCATCTTGAAAGGGGCAGTTAATGCCTAACTTTATATGCATTAATGGTTTGAAACAGTGTGAGAAAAGTGCCTGGAATATAGTAGGCAGTCAATAAATGGTAGCTAAATTTAAAAAGTTAAAAATTCTCTGAGAGAATTTTTTTGTAAAGGATAAATATGTCATACTTGATTCTTACATGCATGTAGCAATCTTTATTCAATAATGTTTTTTGTCACAATTGCTTCCCCACATATACCCTCAGCACTCTTTACTTGGAACTATTTCCTTTAATCACCACTACATAATCTTAGAATGTTAATTGGTTTTTTTTTTGTTTTTTTTTTTTTGTTTTTTTTTTTAAACAGTGTTTTTTTTTTTTAAATATATTTTATTGATTTTGTACAGAGAGGAAGGGAGAGAGATAGAGAGTTAGAAACATCGATGAGAGAGAGTCATCGATCAGCTGCCTCCTGCACACCCCCCACTGGGGACATGCCCGCAACCAAGGCACATGCCCCTGACCAGAATCGAACCCGGGACCCTTCAGTCCCCAAGCCGACGCTCTATCCATTGAGCCAAACCGGTCCTGGCAGAATGTTAATTGTTTTTAACTCAGTCTTCTAGCAGCTAAGATGTATTTGTTCTTCCTGTCTTCTTTTTATCTTACTCATTCATTTGTTCTTTCATTCATTTATCTCATCCATTATTCATTCATTCATCTACCTTTACTTAATAAAACCTTATTGAAAGCAACCAGGTGCAATAAAAAATGTTAACATTGTCCTTACCCATAAAGAGATCATAGATTATGCACTTTTTGACTTTTATTCAGGAAACATTTATTGTGTGGAAATCTTGTGTTAGGTTCTGTTCTAGGTTGTTGTGAACATAGGGTAAGAAAGAAAAAAGTACGCTGTCCTATCAGAGCTTATATTGTCATAAGAATAAAAAACAGTTTTATGTAATAAATAGTAGATACTTATGTATAAGCAATACTATGGCGTATAAAAGGTAGCACAGGGAACATAGTTATCTTGACTGAACAAAATATTGCCTCATGATCGGAGATACTTGTAGAATCCTTTTTATAACTTGTATTTTTTCTTTTTTCTTAAACAAATATTTTTATTTATTTCAGAAAGGAAGGGAGAGGGAGAGATAGAAACATCAATGATAGTAGAGAATAATTGATTGGCTGCCTCCTGCACACCCCACACTTGGGATCAAGCAGCAACCAGGGCATAAACCCTGATTAGGAATCGAACCGGGACCTAAGTTCATAGGTCGAAGGTCAAATACTGAGGCACACTGGCTTATTTTTTTTTTCAATGTCTTCCTTTCAGTGCCACACTTTGTCATTGACCTGCTGTGCTTTAGTTTGTCTTGAAGCTAAATAGTCCATGAATCATAATTGATTTTTTACTTTCAGCTAATTAATTCTCCTCTAATGTAGTTTATTTTCTCAGTTTGGGAAATGAGAGCAAATATCTCTCTGGTAACTTGTCTTTCTTCACACTGGTAGGCTAAAGTGGAAGTTGGGGGGTCTTTCTTCTGCTTCTCCTTTGTCAATTCCAGTGTGTCTCTGGCAAAGTGAACTTCTCAGCGAGAATCAGATACTTGTGCAGTGAGAGAGCTGCTGAATGCCTAAGGCATGTCTGAGCAAGATTTACTGCCCTATTTATAAGACAACAGGGTGCTTTGCTTAGAAAGCTCAGCTTCTTCTGGGAGCCCACAGGCAAGTTGGTTACCAAGCAACAACTGATTTCTCATGAAAACCAAATATAAAAGCCTACATCATTAATTAAACAGATAAAGATACAGTCTTCCCATGGTTACCAACCTGCAAGCATCGAAGTTCTGCATCTAATATGTATAAATTGTCACTGTGCTTTTACACAGGTGGTCTTGTTTTAGTCGTCTAGGGCAGATAATTGCTGTGAGGAAAGGAAAGGCCTGGTCTGTATTAAAAGTTCACTTTTTGGTTAGGGTGGATGAATAGTTTATATCAGAAATGGTATTACAGCAGGAGACCTGCTGGTATATGTAAGCTTCAGGAGATGTGCACAAATTGATGTTATCAGTGTAGCATAGGTAAGCTTTGCCGTTTCAGCCTTTAGGCGATAGGAAGAAGAAGAACAAGTATATTATCATAAACTCTAAGGAAGCCACAGCAGAAGAAAAAAAATGTATTTCAGGACTGAGAGTTCTATTAGCAGACCATTGTTAGTACTTATATCCTCAAAATTAAGTGGAAAAGAGATGTCACACAACTTACCAGACCCATAATGTAGTTACTACTTAACCTATTAGTCAGAGGTGAGTAGAGCTCCTCAGCGCAATTAGTTGTCCTATTCAGCATGAAGAGGCCATGAGGAATAATTGTGAGTGACACAGAAAGGTACAAACACATAAGCCCTAATCTTGTTTCTAATAAGAGATGAGTGACAGGTGTAGGAATGCAGGGAGACCCAAGGCTAGCATTGCTCTCTCTGGGAGGTGAGAATAAGGTATTTGTAGGCAGATGTTAATCTGACAATATCAGAAAATATTAGCTGACTTGAATATTATCTCAGAGCATTTTGCTAGAAACTGACTCTACTCACAATTCCTGTAATTAGTTAAATGTCAATGTCAATGCAGTTTATAGCCCTCTGATAGGTAGGCAAGTTTACAATAAATACCCAAGAGCATTGATTTTCAGTGATCTACTTTTATTTTTAAAATCATTTCAGCAATATTCTCCTTTCCAGTTGATAAAACTATGACATATTTGAAGGGGGAAATATAGATGACTGCTTCTTGTAGGTGTTTGTTTTGCTTTTTAATTCACATATTGCTTTACTAATGAATTTCACAGGTAGATTGAATGACACACATTCTTTATATGTCCAGCTTGTCCTTCAAACAAATGTTGACAAAAACTTTTGTCTCTGATGCAATTGTTAATGAGAAAATGGTTATGAATATATATCTATGTTTTAGGGACAACTACATTTCTGTTTCTTAGTTTGGGCTTTGCAAGTTGGGCAAAAGACATATAGTAAGTCAGATGCCTTTAATATTAAATGCAACTGATATCTTGCATTCATGATTAATAACCCAGTGACAATCTGCATCCCATGTGATGTTAAATGCTTGCCTGTCAGGGGAGAGAAAAAACCATATTCCCCTCTGGAAAGAAGATAAGAGTTGAATTGACATTGTTACAAATTCTTTTAAAAGATAAATACTTTAATGATTTTTATGATTAGATTCAAGTTATGCTTCTCCAATAGAAATACTACAAAAGCTTTTCCTGTGTCCTTTTTAGAGAATCATGTTTGTAGATACCTGATCTATTTGGTGATGTCAGTTCTGATCATCCAGTCAAATAATTAGCTGCAAGTTTCTTGTGACATTTCTAATTGCTGTTGGCTTTGATCTAACCTACATAAAAACCTAACATTTGAGAGGTTTCAAACTTCTAAAAACAAACTGTGCTGTGTCATTAATATACTTAATTTTTAAATTAACAACAAATGCCAGTTAGGCAAATTAGAGTCTCTAGGGTCATCTCTCTACCCCCCAACATCCATAGCCATTCTATCACCTAATATTTTCACTTGTACTTTGAAATTAGTAAAATCTCCTTACAACTCTCATGACTATGGGTTAATAACTTAAATTACTATATAGTTAGATTTTCGCAATGAAACAAATTGTCATCTCCAAATACAAATTATGCATATATGTGCATCTGCCAAAACTTGCAAAGGCCCTCTGTTTCATTTAAAATCAAATGTAATCCCCTAACCCCTCTGTTGTTTTTTTCAGCCTCATGTCCATTTATAGCTTTTTATGGTACACTCATATTTGCTACATTTTGGCCTCTGGACATAAAACCTCTCCTCAAACAATTTTTTTAAAATATTTCCCTGGGCACAAATGCTATTTTACATTTCCAGATCTGGTTTTAAAAAACAATTTTCAGCTATGAATTGTTTAGTATAATGCTTGATCACAGCTGACATATGTTATTTTATTTTTAATGAATGATTATTTGAACATTGGAAGGTTATTTCTAAATCATCACTTCTCATTATCTATTTTTAAACCTATTCGATCCTTTCCTTTTGATTAAGAGAAAAAGCAGTTATTTTCTAAATTAAAGAAATGAAATGATGAAACAGTTTGCAGTGCCAAATACCAAAAATATAACAGTTAACTTTGACCATACTTCTTCTTTTTCTGTCTCTTTTTCTTATCGTTCAAATCAATAAACAAAATAGCATACCTACTGTAAACAACCCAGGGCTTAAAATCATCAAAGGTATAAATAATAAAAGAAGATTAAGGGAAAGGTTATAAAAGCCCTTATTTTATGTGTGCACATCTTATTAAATCATATATCAAAAAACTGCACAAAAGCAATCGAAAGGCATACAAACACCACTTTTTAAAATAACACATCTTTGCAATGGAGATACTAGTTTCAAACTTAAGTTTTCCAGAACAGAGGAGCCTATTTAAAAATGTTACTAAAATCTATTATATATATTTTTCTTTCTTCAGAAACTAACTGTTCAAAATGTCAATAGAAGCCACCACTGTTTTAAGGTGCTAGTTCTTGCCACCTCATACATACATTTGATAAAATTTGGGACATTTAGGAACCAAGTTTATTATTGGTTAAGGAGCTAGATTATCTCATTGAAGAACAGAGGATTCAGGAATACTAAGAATCAAATAAAAATCATTGTTTATGGATACCTTCCTTATACCCAAGAGAGTTAATTTCACACACATTATATAAGTCTCTATTTCAAGGCTAGGACGAAAAATGGCCTGCTTTATGAGAATACAGAGAGAAATTTTGCCTTGGGATAAGTGAATAGGTAAGTGGCTGAATACACAGGAAATGGCATTTCTGCAGCTAAGTCTTCTCAATGAAAGTGCAGGACTCTCTTCACTCCAGTTCACTTACCATAGCTATATTCAAGCAAACAGGATTAAAGTGCAAGTGTAATCACTTCTATTAGCATAGAAAGCTACAATCCATATTCCTGTCAATATTTTTCTTTGCCTGAATACTGATTAGACTCTAACCTAGCCTAGGCAACTATCTCAAAAATAAGGCATAAGCCTATTAACTTCCCCCCCCCCAAAAAAAAGGACACCTGTTTTAATATAATGGAAATGTGATCACACAATTTTAATTTCATTGCCCCAGTGATGATGAGTTCAGAGAATTTTATCTTGCCATTTCTATGGAGAAAAGCTCATTGCTATTGCAAGGACTATTTATTTATTTATTTATTTAATCCTCATCTGAGGATATTTTTTCCACTAAATTTTAGGGAAGTAGAAGAGAGAGGGAAAGACAAAGAGAAACACCAATGTGAAGAAGTACATCAATCGGTTACCTTCTGCATGAGCCCTGACCAGAATTGAACATTGGGACCCTTTGGTCCACAGTCCAACGCTCTATCCACTGAGCCAAATTGGCTGGGTACAAGGACTATTTGTTAATTAAACTTATTGAAGTAACATTGATTAATAACATTATATAAGTTTGAGGTATATAATTGTATAATAAACTAGAGGTCCAGTGCCCAAATTCATGCACCAGTGGAGTCCCTTAGGCTGGCCTGCAGTATTGGGCCAAAACCAGCTCCCTGACAACCCCCAAGGGGTCCCAGATTGCAAGAGGGCACAGGCTAGGCTGAGGGACCCCACCAGTGCATAATTGGGGCCAAGGAGGGATGAGGGAGGTTGTCCAGCCAAGGAGGGATCGAGGGAAGGCTTCAATGTGTGTCTGGCCCTTCTCACTCAGTCCCAATCAATGCAATATACAAATGATCATCCTACATAATAAAATACTCTGGACCCCAGCAGCAAGCTGACCTACCAGTCAGATCATCTGCCCCATGGTGGTCAGTGCATGTCATAGGAAGCAGTTGAGTGGCCTTAGCATATCATTAACATATTACACTTTGATTGGTTGAATGGATGACCAGACACTTAGCATATTAGGCTTTTATTATATACTAGAGGCCTGGTGCAAAAAAATTGTGCACAGGGGTTGAGTGGGTATCCCTTAGCCCAGTTTGTACCTTCTCCAATCTGGGACATTCCTTTCCCAATCCAGACTGCTGGCTCCCAACTGCTCACTTGTCTGCCTTCCGATTTCCCCTAACCACTTCTGCCTACCAGCCTGATCACCCTAACCACTCCCATGCTAGCCTTATTGATGCCTAACTGCACCCCTGCCAGCCTGATTGCTCCCAACTTTCCTTGTCTGCTGGCTTGGTCACCCCTAACTGCCTTCCCATGAAGGGTTGATTGCCTCCAACTGCCCTCCTTTGCAGGCCTAGTCCCTCCCAACTTCCCTCCCCTGCTGGCCAGCTTGTGATGGCCATCTTGTGTCCGCATGGGGGCAGGATCTTTGTCCAAATGGGGGCAGCCATATTGTTTGTTGGAGTGATGATCAATCTGCATATTACTCTTTTATTAGATAGGATAGAGGCCTGGTGCATGGGTGGGATCCAGCTGGTTTGCCTTGAAGGGTGTCCAGGATCAGGGTGAATTCTCTTGGTGCATGGAGTGGCCTGAGTGAGAGGCCTGTGGTGGTTTGCAGGCTGGCCATGCCCCCAGGCGACCCAAGAAGAGGCCCTGGTATCTGGAATTTATTTACCTTCTACAATTGAAACTTTGTAGCCTAGAGCAGAGCCAAGCCTCCTGCTTGCTTAGTGGCTGCTGCCATTTCTGTTTGGATTTGTTTACCTCCTATAATTGAAACTTTGTAGCCTTGAGTGGAGGCCTGGGCCTGCCAGGGTGTGTGGAAAGCTTGGCTTCCTCCATTGCCAGGGAAACCCAAGCCTCCCTTCTAGTAGCCATCTTGGTTGGGTTTATTTGCATACTCACTCTGATTGGCTTGTGGGTGTAGTGGAATAATGGTTAATTTGCATATTACTTTTTTATTAGGTAGGATGATCATTTGTATATTGCATTGTGTACTCACCACGCAAAGTCTAACTCCTTTCAAAAATAATATCTAGAATAGGTGACATAAGTATTATAAAATGCTTTTTAAAAAATTCTTAAATAAAATATATTTGATTCATTTTATATGGAGAGGCAAAAGACCCAAAATATCCAGCACAATATTGAAGGAAAAGGAGAAAGACACTACTCAACTTTAAGATTTGCTATAAAGCTACAGTAATCATGACAGTTTGGCATTGACAAAAGGATTGGAAAATGGATCAATGGAACAGAATACAGAACAGAAACAACTCATATAAATATAGTCAATTGATTTTTGACAAAGGAGCAAAGGCAATACAATGGAGAAAAAAAAATAGTCTTTTTAAGAAATAGTGCTGGGAAAGCTGGACATCCACAATAAAAATAACAATAGCATCTCAACCCAGACCTTATATCTTTCACAAAAGTTAACTCAAAATGGATCATAGATATAAATGTAAAGTGCAAATGTTAAAACTCCTGCAAGATAACGCAAGGGAAATTCCAGAGGACTTTGGATGTGGCAATGACTTTTTATACACAATACCAAAGATGCAATACATGAAAGATATAACTGATAAACTTGAATTTATCAAAATAAAAAACTTGTATTCTGTGAAATATATTGTAAGAATGAGAAATAAGCCACAGATTCAGAGAAAATCTTCACAAAAGACATATTTAATAAAGTACTTTTTAAAAAATATATGCAAAAAACTCTTAAAACTCAACAATAAGAAAGTAAGCAACTAGATTAAAGCATGGGCCAAACACCTTAACAGACACCACTCATCAAAAAAAAAATATAAATATAGATGAAAAATAAGCATATGAAAAAGGCTTCACATGTTAAGTCATCAGGAAAATGTGCATTAAAACAATAAGTTATCACTACATAACTATTTCAATGGCTAAAATCTAAAACACTGACAAGAGATAGACCAACAGGAACTTTTATTTTGCTGGTGTAAATTTAAAATGATACCTCCACCTTGAAAGATAGTTTACCCATTTCTTACAAAACTGAACATACAATCCAGCAACTATCCTATATAATAAATAGGTAATATGCAAATTAACTCTCACACTCTCACAAGATGGCTGCCTATGACCAGGCCAGCAAGAGGGTTAGTGAGGGATGACCAAGCAACTAAACAAGCAGGCTGCATGGGGCAACCAGGCCAGCAGGAGGGTTAGTAAGGGATGACCAAACAAGTGAATAGCAAGCTTCTTGGGACAACCAGGCCAGCAGGGGGGAAGGGCCATGAGGGGCAACCAGGCCACAGGCGGGGAAGTTGGGGGTGATAAGGCCAGTGGGGGGGGCAGTTAGGAGCAACCAGGCTGGCAGAGGGGAGCGGTTGGGGCAAGCAGGCTAGTAAGGGAGGCATTAAAGGATGACCAAGCCTATGGGGGCTGCAGTTAGGAGCGACCAGGTCAGCGTGGAGGTGGGGAAGGGCAATGATAGTCTATTAGGTTGGCATGCAGAAACAGTGAGGGGTGATCAAGCTGACTTGGGCGGGCAATTAGGGGCGACCAGGCAGGCAGGTGAGTGATTAGGAGCCAGCAGTCCAGGATTGTGTTGGGATCAGGCCTAAACTGGCAGTCTGACATTCCCTGTGGAATACCGGATTGGAGAGGGAGCAGGCTGGGCTTCAGGGACCCCAAACCCCCATCCACAAATTTCATGCACGGGGACTCTAGTGTTCTTTATATTTATCCAAAATAAACTGAAATGTTATGTTCACAGAAGAATCTGCACATGACTGTTTATAACAGCTTTATTAATAATTACCCTAACATGGAAGTAACCAAAATGACCTTCAGCAGGTAAATGGATAAACTGTAATACCTCTAGACATCAGGATATTATTCTGCACTAAAAAGAAATGACATATTGCTCTAGCCAGTTTGGCTTAGTGTATAGAGCATTAGCCTGCAGGCTGAATGGTCCCAGGTTCAATTTCTATCAAGGGCGTATGCCCAAGTTGTGGGTTCAAACCCCAGTAGGGGGGTTTGCAGGAGGAAGTCCATCAATTACTCTCTCTCACCATTGATGTTTCTATCTCTCTCTCTCTCCCTCTCCTGTCCTCTTTGAAGTCAATAAAAAATATATTTAAATTTTAAAAAAAATTAAAAAGGAATGCTATCTCAATCCATGTAAAGACAGGGAGAAAACTTAAATACACATGGTGGGGCAAAAGTAGGTTTATGGTTGTTCATATGGAAAATCATATAATAATAAGTAATACATGAATAAACTCTATTTCAAGTATTCACAACTATAAACTATTTTTGCCCCACCTTAGTATTAATAAGTGAAATATGTCAATCTGAAAAGGCTACATACTATATGATTTCAACTATGTGACATTCTGAAAAAGGCAAAACTATGAAGACAATAAAAAGATCAATGTTAACTATAGCTTTGGAATAGGAATGAATAGGCAAAGCACAGAAAATTTTTAGAGTAGTAAAACTATTTGTATGATACTATTATAGTAGATGCATATAGGTATATGGATTTGTCAAAATCTATAAAATGTGTAACACAAGACTGGACTAGATCAAATATAAATCATGGGCTGTGGGTGCTAATAATGTGTCAGTGTGGGTTCACTGATTATAACAAATGTACCATTATGGTTCAAGAGTGGATAGTGTGAGTGAGAGAGCAGCAAGTATATGGGAGCTTTCTTCTAAATTTTGCTGTAAAACTAAATTTCTCTAAAACATAAAGTCTATTTGATAAAAAAAATTATTGAACTTCTGCTATGTTCCTAGCATCTGTATTGGTCTTGAGAATATAAGATGTATTAATCACATGGTACGTATGAAGATAGAAAATTATACAGGTAATCTCTAATAATAAAAGTGTAATATGCTAATTAGACCAGACAGGCAAACGACCTTCTGGACATCATTCTGGATGTCCTTCAGGATGAAGCTGACATGGTGGAGGCCGAAGCAAGGTGGTTAGGGTGATCAAGCAGGTAGGTAAGGAGTTAGGGGGGATTAAGCAGGCAGGCAAGCAGTTAGGGGCATCAGGCAGGCAGATGGAGGCAGTTAGAGTGATCAGGCAGGCAGGTGAGCAGTTAGGAGCCCGCAGTGCCATATTGTGAGAGAGGTCTCAGATTGTGAGAGGTTGCATGCTGGGCTGAGGGACCCCCCCCCCCCCCCCAGCCCATGTGCATGAATTTCATGCACCAGGCCTTTAGTCTAAATGTAAGTATTTGAGGGATAAGATAGTGGTATACATAGAGCCCAGAAAAGGGGGGCGGGTAAGCAATCAAGGGGGAAAGCCAGAAAGCTTCTCAGAAATTTTGCTTTCTGTTTGAGCAAAATCTTAGAATTGTGTGATATGGCACAATAGTGATTGTCACAAATACGAAAAGAAAATGGAAGATCCTTTCAATTTAGCACACAATCAAGAATACAATTTTAACATGTCAAGTTTATATAAGGTGAACTAGAAGTGTAATTGCTAAACATATTTTTGTAACCCATGAGGAAATGTCCAAAATACTGCATATTTAGAATAAGAGCTCACAGGGCAAAATTTAATAGTATTCTATTATATTTTAGAATCATCATCTATAAAAAATTACCAAAAAATTCTTTTTCACACTTACATAATACTTTGTGATGCTTTGTTAAATTAAGTTTTGAAGGAAATTTATTGGCTTATATAGACTAAAAAATCTAGGGGTAAAAGGAAACAGTTTATTTGTTTAAAATATATTTTATTGATTTTTTGACAGAGAGGAAGAGAGAGTGATAGAGAGCTAGAAACATCTATTAGCTGCCTCCTGCACATGTTCTACTGGGGATGTGCCACAACCAAGGTACATGCCTTTTACCAGAATTGAACCTGGGACCCTTAAGTCCCCAGGCCTGAGCTCCATCCACTGAGCCAAACCGGTTTTGGCTAAAAGGAAATAGTTTAAATAAGCCTGGATACATCATATCCAAGTCAATATCATATCTACCTCTGTTCTTTGATTTGTCTTCACTCTGTATTGGATTTATTTTCAGGCTCCATGTGCTATGGAAATGGATGTCAATAGCTCCAAAAGAGTGGTGTCTTTTGTACACATTAATTGGAAAAAAGATGAAGTTCCTGCCTAGAACCAAGAATCATTTATTTCTGTGTAGGTAGGTTTAGCACCAATCCCAGGAACAATCAGTAACGGGCAAGATACAGTTATTCTAAATGATATGGTCTATATAGATTTTCCCACCACTGGAGTCAGGGAACGGAAATTAAGGTAACATTTAAAAAGAGAAAGTGAGAGACATGATTCCCCATGGGAAATTCATGATTCTGTGGAAAGGAGAATAAATGGCCAGCTGCCAAAAAATATTCAAAGGTCATGAAGTATAAACTATAAACTGTGCTTTAGTATCTAACATCCTTTCTGTTTTTGATAATAGAATGTTTGAATATCAACCATACATACTAGTATAATCCCTTAGGTACAGACTACATCTCCTAAGCTCTCACTGAACCTGCATGAGTGATTTATTTAAGTGAGGGGAGGGGATGAGAGCAGGTGGGGACAAGGAGAGGTATGTGTGAAACTGCAGGGTAAATTTCCTTAAAAATGATTACTGTGAATTTTGCATCTAGCTCATTCTATTAGCAATAAAATGGCAATGGCTTTATTGACCACATGGTAAGCCAGGTCTCAAACCAGCTCTTCCTTTCATATTACAAGAAAATTTTCTAATGTTTTAAAAGGAGAAAATGTGTATGTGTACTTCCAACTAAGTAGTTTTATCCTTTACTTACCACCCTTATTTTTATACAATAACTTTTATAATTGCTTAAAATTACCTGAGGATCAGTGATCTGATTTGCCTAGGGAAAGAAAGTTTTAATTATTATTTTTTAAATATAGTTTTATTGATTTCAGAGAGAAAGGGAAAGAGAGAGATAGAAACATCAATGATGAAAATCATTGATTTGTTGCCTTCTCATGCCCCCTAGTTGAGCCCACAACCCAGGCACGTGCCCCTGACTGGAATAGGCTCAGTCCCAGGCTGATGCTCTATCCACTGAGCAAAACCAGTTAGGGAAAAAAAAATTAATTCTATGCATAGTACTCTGATACTGAGAATGTCTCTAAAAACTAAAAGATAAGAGATCAACCGAAGGACTTGTATGCATGCATATAAGTACAACCAATGGACACAAAACTCTGGGGAGGGAGGGCATGTATGGGCGGGGGGTAAGAGGGCAATGGTATATGTACACAGATAATAATTTAATTAATTTAAAAAATAAAAATTAAACAAAACTACATTATTTTGATAAGTTAAATCTACTTTTAATAGGAAAAAATGGCTCCAAATTGGCATCATGAATTGTACATTCAACATTGTTTAGGTTTATGCCTATTTTATTGATGACATAAATCAACCCATCTTTGTCTTTAGACTTGACTCTGAAGAGAAATTTATGAGTACTTGTCAAGTGCACCATCAGAATTGCCACAAAATAAGTAGATACATTCCACCTCAGGAGGATTTTTTTAAACAGAAGTATGATTAATTTTGATGCAAACCATGTTATGGCTTTAATTAAGTGTCCTGGTGGGTTAGTCTATGTTGAAATGATTCTCTGACCCTTACTGACAAGTATAAATGAAAAGAGTTGTTCATTCAGATAGGAGAGTGAAGGTTTCCATTTTCTTATAGAAAAGCATAACATTCAGAGTTGCAAAAATTAAATGCAGCTAAAACCACATAATTTTCTTAATAAGAGCAGATTGTCAGTATTTTCAAATTACTATTGTTTCATAGGTCAGAGAGTCTAATGATTTAAGTGCCCAAACAATACTTCTCCTAAATTCTTGATCTTTCACACACCCGTCTTTGTGCTGGGAATTATAATATAATAAGTATGCACATTCCTGGATTGGAAAATCCCATAAGATTCATGGCCTCAAAACTTATATTAAAGCCTCTTCACTTAGGGGAAACAATCTGATTCTTATTACTTAACAGGTAAAAACCATTATATACTTTTTTTTATGAGAGTAAGTTTAGCATTTCTGATCTTCTGAGGGAAAAATAGCCATCCATTTCACAAGATTAAGTTTCTGAATAGAAATGCCTATCTCAATTTATTGACAAATAATTGCTAAGTAGGTATCAAGATTCAATTGCAGCTTCTAAGACTCCGTATTGAAACCACAGGTTTAATGTCATCATAATCACACTTCCACCCTTTTGAATACAATACTGCTATAATAGTATTTGATTAAACTTTTGTTTTTAATGTATATTGTTGATCATTAAGACAAATTGTTAAAAAATGTATATGCAATGAAAAATAATTTAAAATGTCATTTTGTACATAAATACACATAAAAATTAAAGAGCAAAATGCATTTTTATAATAATCTTTAAAAACAGAATCATAGACTTCCCAAAGCTAATTCATTTTCTGAAAGCTTATTAACTAATAATCATTTATAATTTAATATATTTTAGACATATTGGTGAGTTTTAAATGTATTAATTAATTCTCCCAACAACTCCATAAAGAGGATATTATTATTTTTTAAAATATATTGTATTGATTTTTTACAGAGAGGAAGGGAGAGGGATAGAGAGTTAGAAACATCGATGAGAAACATTGATCAATTGCCTCCTACATATGCTCTAATGGGGATGTGCCCATAAACAAGGTACATGCCCTTGACCACAATTGAACCTGGGACCCCTCAGTCCACAGGTCAATACTCTCCACTGAGCCAAACTGGTTAGGAGGATATTATTATTATTTCCATTTTACAGATAAAAACTAAAGCATATAAAGTCATGAATGACTAGAGTTCCAGGTTACACAATTTGTTCACAGTCATGCAACTGACAAATAACAAAGGAACCATTCACAATTAAGCAGTCTGATTCCACAGTTTATGCTCTGCTGCCACTTAAGAAAATAAACTATTGTAGGAAAAATATCTATATCTAAAAGAAAATGTGTTGCTAAAATTTAAAATATACATGCATGTATACATATGTGTGTGTGTGCATGTATATACATATGTGTATACACACATATATATGCACATAAAGGTATACATAGTGGTTGCCATAATTCGAACCCATTTATTTCCATTTATTTACTGTTTAAGGATGCCAATTCATGTTAATAATGGTGCATTTTCCAGATGGTTACTAAGTCTGAGATTACAGACATTGAAATGCCATGTCCTAGTTTGAGACATTGATTGTACTGTAGGAAAGAGAGAGAGATTAAAATGGGGTGGATGCCTGGGAAGTAGATGCCTGCAGTCAGAATATAGCAAGAGACTCAGGATTGCTCTGGGAACAGGAGCCTTGGGGCAGAACACTGTGGGCGGGGCAGGTGATGTTAGAAGCTATTCTCAATGTGCTCCTGTCATTTGTAGGATGATTTTTAGAGTATTATCTATCTAAGACATTGCTCCACTCTGGATGTGATAGATTATCCATGCTTCATATTTTTTAATATATATTTTATTGATTTTTTTAGAGAGGAAGGGAGAGGGATAGATAACCAGAAACATTGATAAAAGAGAAACATTGACCAGCTGCCTCCTGCACACCCCCCACCAGGGATGCTCCCGCAACCAAGACACATGCCCTTGACCGGAATCAAACCCGAGACCTTTCAGTCCACAGACCTACTCTCTACCACTGAGCCAAAACAGTTTCAGCATACTTCATATTTTAATAAAATACAAATTGAAGACTTTCTCTCTTTCTGCTCATCTTATTTTACTCTGCTGTTCTCTCCAACCATTTACATATATATGAGTTGCCTGCTAGAATTTTACATCCATGTATTGCTTTTACTTGGCTTACTGAGAAAGACAATCAGCTTTAACTCAGTTACTGGTAGTGAGTCTAGGACATGAGAAAAAGTGTGGTAAAGACTTTGACTTTCACTTTGGATCAAATGAGGAACAATTAATTGCTGGATTTTCAGCAAAAAGTTATGTTTTAAAAATATTACTCTGGCCAAGCCAGTGTGGCTCAGTGGTTGTGCTGACCCATGAACGAGGAGGTCTTGGTTTGATTCCCAGACAAGGCACATGCCTGGGTTTCGGGCTTCGCCCCAGGATGAAGAGTACAGGAGGGAGCCAACAATGATTCTCTCTCATCATTGATATTTATCTCTCTCTACCTCTCCCTTCCTCTCTTTGAAATCATTAAAAATATGTTTTAAAATATTACTCCCTCTGCTTCATTAAAACTGAAGTCTCAGGTCAATAAGAATACATAGAGGGCTGTTAGACTTATCCCTTAAAATGCTATTTATGACTCAAATTGGATTGAACTTTCTTTGTTCATCTCTCTCCATATCTCTGTATCTGCCTACCTCTTCTTCTCTGAAAGAGAGAAGTATGCATATGCTCCTATGCACACATACATTATAAAAAATTCAAAGACAATGATAATAGTCTGAATAGATCTTATGTCACTCAGCTCAATAGCAACTCACAGACGTATGTATTTATCTGTATGCTGCCAATCTCCACATTCTCCCCAATCCCTGGAGAACTTTGAAGCAACTTTAAATATTGTGAAGATACAAGCTGCAAGGTTTACTGATAGATTGGTTGTAAGGTGTGGGAGAAAAGAAAATGGTTCTGGGTGAGCCCCGGGTGTTTGGTCAGAGCAACCAGAACTATGGAGTGACCATCAGCAAAAATAAGGAGCGCAAGTTTGAGCAGATGGGTCATCAGGAATTTTGGGATATACTGATTTTGTTACATCAATTTGGCATTTAAGTGTATTTATTCGGTTACTCATTCTGGAACATCTAAATACCTGAACGTGTCATTAGAAAAGCTAGTTATAGGTTTTTTTTCCCAAATGCTACTTGTAAAACTGCCCCCCATACTTTCCTTGTTTTTTAATTATTAAAATCAGAGGCTCACAAAACATCATGTTGCTTAGTATAAGAATTATTCAAGAAGTTCTGCTAAGTGGAGATGGAGGTTGTTTATGCAATTATTGAATTTACTACACAACACAGGAAGGTCACTTTTACCTTCTCCTGCAGGTTCGGAGGGGCTTTGCTGCGGAATCCTCAGTAGGATTACCAAGGAAAAGATCGATGATTTAGAGTTCAAAATACAAAAATATTTTAATTACCTTTCTGATTTCCCTATTGTCTAATAATAAATTCATCAATATTATAATGATCTATAAAAATGTAAAGAAAGGCCTGCAGATTTGGTCCCAGTTGAATGGAATCTCCAAAAGGAGTCCAGATGTCTATTATTTCATTGAAATTTAATCAATTTCACAGGCTGTTTCTAACAGGGGTTCTGAAATCAGTGAGGCCAGTATCCAAATTCCAGTTCTGCTACTTTCTAGTGGTATGACTTTCAATAAGTTATTTCACTTTTCAAACTTATCTTTTCTTAGCTCTAAAATGGGAGGAATTACCAACCTTTTAGGTTTGTGGAGAGGATTAAATATGTTATGAATATGAATGAATCGCAAACTACCCTGCAGAGAGGCATTGCTCAGTATGTTAGCTGTTATTCCAAATAAGTAAAAAATGACTTCCAATAACTAAGCTAGTTCTTCATCATTCCAAAGTAAGAATCATAACTTTATCCAGAAGTGACAATGAAACCCCAGATATCTTTGTTTAAAACATATAGTCTCATAACTTTACACAGCACAGGCATATTAAATCACAAAGCAAGGAGACTCAAATGAGGATCATTTAATCTGTGCAGGGGAAAGCATTTCCATCACCTTTCTAAAGCTTAGGAAAGAGAGATAACTTTAGAAATATGTGAAAAATGGCAAAAATTAGGCCTGATCACACATTGATCGCAAACCTCTGAAAAACACAGTTTAAGGTATTCCTTCTCTTGCTCAAGGGACCCATTATATGACCAAGTAATCCAGTAGCCCTTTCCTTACATAACTTCTGTGAATAAAAATGAAGTGTTCAGGTGGAATTTCCATAATATGTATCTGCATCTATCTTATAATGAACAAAGCTTTTTTTTTTACATGACTATGATCCACAAATTCTATCAGTGTACTGTGTATCTGTATATACATTATAATCTAGGTTTGAACAGCTTTTGCCTAATTTCATCTAACCTCTCCTGAACCCCTAAAAGTTGGTTCCAGTTTTCCTTGCTGGATGCTATAGAACAGATGAATATTTTTTTACAAGATGGAGGATAATACCCTTTATTCTCCTTGCCCCCTCCCTCCCTATTCACTCTGCCCTCTGCCCCTACTCCCTACCCCATCCAGGCTTTCACCACACCGCTATCAGTATCCATGGGTTATAGAAAAATGCATATGAATTCTTTGATTAATTTCTTTCCATCCTTCTTCTTCCCTCCCTCTGATCTGTGCTTTTAAATTCCATGTGTAAAAACTTAATTTTGTGTCCAATGATACTATAACTATGAGGTAAAGGTCACAGATATGTTTTTGCAAACTGGACAACATGTCCTAAATACTTGCTCTACCTCAACTCCGATAGTACAACGGTGTTAATATAGTAATAAAAAGACTACTTAACTCAGTCAACAAGGAAAAGTAAAGAAAATTTTGTCTGTTAACTTCTCTAATCATTATTTTCTTAATTAAAGTTATTGGGATGGCATTAGTTAATAAAATTATATAGGCTTCAAGTGTACAATTATATGCTATATCTTGTGTATATTGCATTATTTGGCCACCACTCAAAGTCAAAGCTAGGTATGTACCAGGAAATTTTGAAAACATTTATTTGGAAAGATATATGCACTCCTCTGTTTATTGCAACATAATTCACAGTGGCTAAGAAGGGGTCTTCTTGACATGAGATTTGAATTGCAAGATGATGCAAACCATGAGAATAATTTGGAGTTCAGTGGATTAGATGGGAGATCTGGCATGTGCAAAGTGTCTGTGAAGAAAATGAGTTGGTATAATCAAGAGAAGGGGGAAAAAGAACAATGCACAATAATAGTGAAGCAGAAAGGCATAAGATTTATTTGAGGAAAATTATTATATCTACAACTGTTATTAGGACTGTTCCTATAGAAAACAAAATTATTTTTATCTATTGAAATATCTATCAATATTCTGGGGAAAATAAATGAGAAGTTGAGAAGGTAGTTTTGAGAGATCTAAAGAAGCAGCAGCCAATTTCTCTGCATAGGAATGAACATGACTTCGGAAGAAAGGGTGAATAAGCACAGAGGAGAGAGAAGGAAAGGAGAGCCTACAAGCACTTTAGATTTCTGGATCCCAAGTTGATGGACATAATGCCAGGGTTACTTTAAAAATTAAGACAGCTCATGTTTGGTTTTCATTTTTCTCTTCTTGATTAGGTTTGCATTTATTTATTTATTTATTTATTTATTTATTTATTTATTTATTTATTTATTTCATCTTTATTGCTGAAAGTATTACATATGTCCTCTTTATTTCCCCTTTGACCCTTCTTGCCCACACCTGCCCCCACCCCCACCCCAGGCCTTCACCACACCATTGTCTGTATCTATGGGTTATGTATATATGCATATAACAAAATAGATCTAAAGTTTAATTTTCAACTTTCTGTTCTATTTGCTGCCATGTAACCAGTACATCTTAGCTTCCATTAAAACTCTACTATATATAGCTATCCTCTTTGAATGCTTCTTTTGATTGGGTGTGGGCATGGAGATAAGTAATACATACAGCTGTGAGATATAAAATGGAGACTAAGAATTCCACAGAAGCCATAAATGGAAGTGAAGTAGGGAAACAACGAAAATTCACAGAAAATTTAATTCCAGACACTCCGGAGGCTACTGTAAGAAGCAGAGTGAAAAATACACAATTTCAACCTCCCCCCGCTCAAAATACTCCATTTTGTCCTAAAAATAATGATACTTAAAATTAATAAAAACAGAGCTTTTCTACATATTTATTGATGATGATAGCTATTGGCATATTTCAAATGGGGCAATCTGAAAAGGAAACTGGCTGAAATTAAAAAAAAATAAAAAGCACTTAAACTAATGATCTGGAGAGATAAAAAAGCCCTATAAAATTACAAGAGAATCAAAATTACAGAGATCTCTGTTTACACAACTCTGCATTCAATTTACTGTTAAAGATAAAACTGGATGGGGATTTTTGAACTGGAACATTCGGTGTTCCCCTTGGCAGGATGATTCCTGGGCTCTTTGTCCATCAAAGTCGAAGAATGAACCCATGGATGGAAGGTGGAATAGCAAAGATGGAAATTTATTGAAGAACAAAAACAGACACCCATGAGGGGAGGGGGAAAGGGTTCCGTCAAGTCCCTGTTTTCATGGTTTATAAAGGCTACAGATTCTTGTGCTTTGATATCCCCTCTGATTGGTCACTATTTCCTTGGACTGGTTACTATGGTAACTTCTGAGCTCAAAGGTCGAACCTCACAAGGGATGTGTGAGGTTTTCTTCCTCCCTTATTGTTTTCCTATTCCCTTTGGGTTTTCTTCTTCTCCCTTTGGATGAGGGGCTTCTTCCCCTTTATTTTATAAATATAGACCTTTTGCTGTTCCCAGCTCCCTCATTCTATAGAAATGTACCTATTGCAGCTTTCCAGCTCCCCTAATCTATGGAAATACACCTTCTGCTGCTTTGCATCCCTGTGCTTTCTCCATGGTCCCTTTGATTTCTAAAGTGTTCCAAACCTATCTTTTTTAAACCCTAAAAATTCCCATTTCAAAATCAGCTCAACAGTTATAGAAAATAATCTCATTGCAGTGCATTGACTTCTGTATAAACAACCAAAATACAGAGTCCAGGCTGGATGGGTATTTTTCATGAAAATGAACATACTGGTTCTTCATGTTAAAATAAGTTTTGCTTTTTCTTGGGTGGTGGGAGCAGATAAAAACAAAGCTGTTGACTCTACACTATTTGGAAGGTGACATCTGCAGATGCAGGTTTTATTCTTCCATTGTCTGAGTCACTTTAATCAGCCGTATTTGCAGCTGTTTGAAAGCACGCCTCATCCCCATCCTTTTCCTCGGGACAGAGAAATGAAAGTGGCTATTCATTTAGTCCACTTGGAAAAAAACAACACAGCATGTATTCAGAGATATTGAGCCCATTTTTTTTTTTTTGAGTTGCAGCTGTTTTCTAGCACTGGTCCTTTTATCCTTCAGAAAAAGGGGGAAAAAAGTAGCTCTATTTATTTATTTTATTGCTTATAAAAATATGTATCTTCTTGAATATACTGCAATTAGATTTCTAAATTTGAATGCATTGAGCTTGTATCATTGTGGGGTTAAGGCATAACAAGATGTACTTGATTACTGGAAAAGCTTGTTCTTGTCCATATCTCATAATTTGTAAATTATTCAAGAACCATCGCTGCTATTTTCACCATTTTCCATCTCTCTTTGGTATCCTGGGCACTGGAAGGTCAGCAACGTGGTTATGGAGAGAATATTCTGTGCTCTTCAGGAGCTGCCTGTATGGTCTGACTTTTTGCTTTTAATATGGAACAAGTAGGTTGTGTATAGAATAAAAGCACTTATAATTCAAAATGTCCAAGAAACAAACACAAATATTATCTATATGTAGACATATTTTTGTCTTAATATATGGAACAGATATAGAACTGATTATAGGGTTAAAATGAAGTCAGGGGCATTAGATAAAATAATATTATTCATATGTATAGCAGGGTTCCCAATGAGTGACTGTTTCTAAAACATGTTGGTTTCAAGAACTCTGTGTGACAAAGTGTTATATTTTATTTTGTGAGTTCTTGAAATCCTTAAGACAAAAAAATGGAAGGTGTGCAGATAGGAAAGATAGGAATTGTGTTTAAAGCAACATTGTTGGGTATGGGTATCATTAAAGCTCACTATGACTCCAAGAATTTGCAGGTCACAAAGCTAAGGAGCCAGAAATAGCATAATTTCATTTGAATTTTTATCTTTTACAGGCATGAGTATGTGTACCCACACACATGCATACACACACACACACACACACACACACACACACACACATAATTTCCCACAACAGAATATAGAATTATTAATGTTAGGTACCATAGAACCATAGTGAGCTATGGGAAACAATAGTTCTCAAGTATTTCCTGCCTATTTTCATTCACTCAGCAATGAACTACGTGTTTCTATCAGTTATATGACAGAAATAAGGTAGGGCAATGAAATATAATAAATTGCAATTTAAAATTCAATACAGTGTCCAAAGTAAATGAATATAAATAAAAATGCCCTAATTTGGGACTTAAATATTGCCTCACTCTATTGCCTTGAGCTAGCAAACCACTTAACCTCAACCTTGGTTTCCTCAAACACGGAGCTAACAATTATTTACCTACCTCATAAGAGTGTGAGGATTAATTAGTTAATGTTTACAAAGTGCTTTAAAGAGTAAAGGGGCTGAATAAGTAGTTCTATTAATAGTACAGCCACTTAATTTGATTTTAGTGTTTGAGAACAATGTGAATTTAATTCAGCATTTGCCTCACAATTGTGGTTGCTATGCCTTTGGAATGAATTCATAATACAGTACATCCTTGGTTTCTGTAGGAATGGTGTCTTATAAAGTAACGACTACACACCAAAATAATACATCAATTATGCTTTTCAGAAGGCTGCTGTTAACATGGACCTAGAGCCAGCTAACCTGAGCCAGAGAGCCTTCATGGAACAAAAATTGCCTGGAGGATGGAGAGAATACTGCATGACTTCTCCATATAGTGAGAACAGTATTTATTCTCCTCTTACTGCTTTGCAAGCACAGTTCCAGCTGCCTTCTGTGGATTATGTACTTGAATCCTAACAGCAAGCCTATGAGGTAAGTGCTCTGTTTGTCCATTTTACATGCAAGGGTCAGAATTGTTGAGTCACTCGGCCCAAAATTATTGGTTGATAGAGACACAACTTAATCAAAGTATGACATTGTTGTTAACTATTGAGATTTATTGCCTCCTAAGAATGAACATGGAAATTAATTAATTATTTTTTTTTTTACCTTAGTCACATACCCTAAGCCCCAATAATGGGATTCCTGTGATTTCCCCCAAGGCCACCCTTCATGTCCATGTTTACTAGACAAGCCCCTATAAAAATGACTAACCCTTTCATCTTCAAGCATCGGCCTCATTGTTGCCTCTTAAGGTAACTATAAACAAGCTTTAGATCTCAGCAACACTGAGGATGCAGGGATGAACCTATCAGTCAAGATCATAGGAAAGAGACTCTTTTTACTGTTTCTTTGCTATCTCTTACCTGCTCTACATCTGTTTCTCATGCTCTGTGTTTAAATACTCAGTTTGTAGTCACTTCAAGAATCTAATCTCTCTTTATTCCCTTTAATTCAACATTCTTGCTCTACAGTAAACCTGCACTTATTGTTTATCACCTCTTGTTTATTCAAAGTTTGATTTTCTAACTTTCAACCATTCAATCACCGATATATTAAAATTAGTCAACACATATTTTTATGACTGAAAAAAAATCTGTCTAGGAAACTTGTAAACAATTCACAACTGCTCCCTGGAGAAGTCACCTTTGTGATCTCCACTAAGAATTTAAAATCTCCTGTCCTAAGCCATCAGGAAGGGCTCATGAATCTTGAATAGGTCATGCTTCTGTGATCATGGCCACTCTACTAGGTGAAAGCAACTCATTTGTAGGAGAGTGCTTGGAAGGCAGTAGTTGGGACTCTGAGGATGGAATTGCAGACACCTTCATCTTTGGGAATTAATATGTGACTGAGGACAAATGCAGAAAACAGGAGAGTACTAGTATATCTTGACTATGTATATCACAAATATCTGTTTCCGTTTATAGGCTGAAATAATTAAACTAAATGATATCTACTCCCTTCTAGTTTTAAATTTTTATGGTTCTAATGATTCCCTATGGTTATAAAAGTTTTGAGACCACACACATTTATGTATTATACTTAATGACATAGGGTTATGGTGCCACCCTTTAAATATGCTGCAAAACATTGATGGTGGTTATTCATTCATAATTAACAGTTTTGGTCCAAAATAATATGTAAATTGGGGTGTTGAAAACCTGTGATCTAGAGCACTTTTTTTTTTATAATACATTTGAGGAAATCAAGGGCTACAGAGTGTAAAATGCTTATGTAGAGTCTTACAGTTATGCAATAATTAATCACAACTAGCAACAAAGTAATTTGCCATCACAATCACACATTCCTTTCCCGATGTGCCTGTATCCTTTTTTCTACCCCCATCCTCTTCGTAAAACAGCTCTCATGATAATATGCAGATTTCACATGTAACATTGCAGGATGTTAGAATTGGAAGGGGAACTAAGCATTCTTCAGCTCGATGAATGAGAAAATTGAAGATAAAATGTACACAAAGATACAAAGCTATAGCTAATATACAGGCAACTTGAGCCCTGAATGTCAGAATTTGAGTCGGGTGATCTTCCCCCATACCATCAAAGCAATATTCTGAAGCAGAGAATTCAGTGTTTGAAAAAAATACTGATTTTTATTGATGCTATAAACTATGGTTAGTGTCTCAGTTTTTCATTAAAATGGGGTGCTTTTTATAAACTATTGATCACCCTGCCTGACTGGGCTATGTGATAACCAAACAAGCAATTATAAACTGTGAAGACAATGTATGTGAGTAAAGCATGCCATGCCTTGCACATTCTACAAAGAAAATTCAGTAAGTAATCTAAAATAAAACCGGTTTAGGATGGAAGACTCTAGCTAAATTCCACCTTTTAAAATTATCACTGTTAAATATTTCTGGTGAGATACAGAGTACAGTTTTATCTTTAGATTAAATGCACTCATTAAAAATGAATAACACAGACATGCTTTAAACAATGAATTAGATATGCATTTTAGAGGAAAAATACATAACTTTTTTTCACTTATTTCCACAGATATGGGGTCATTAAAAATTCCAACATAATACTGGATTGTTGATATTGCAATTTCTTGATATTACAATACCTTTTATAACTCAATAATGAATCTTTTTCATGATCTGTGTGCAATCTTCTCTTTTTAATGGCAATATAAAGGATTCCAGTTCATTATTGTCTTACACTGAATTTTGGGGTGATTTGTCTTGGAGACTGTTGTTGTAAATTGTGTAGGATTAAGGAAGGTCTGCCAGTGAATGGGAATCAAGTGTTTCTGCCTATCAGCTCACTGTCAAGGAGAAAATGCTAGGGGAAATGAGAAAGCATTGGCAGCAGAATTTTGGCTACAGTCACTTAGCTTTGTGTGCTAAAAGCAGCTTACAACAAAACCCATAATTTCCTTTGTGTATGTATTTGCTTCGAGTACCTCACTTTAAAAATGTTCCCATTCTTTTCTGAAGGTTTACATTTAAGCACCTCTCCTTCTTCTTTGGCTTTGTAGAAGTCACTCTATGAATTATGAAAGGCCTGATAAAGCATTCATCCTGACCCTCTCAGTCCTGCTGAGTTCTCTATTGCTCCTTCTTCTGACCTGTTCCACTCTTCTTTAAAAGAAGCTGTCATTTCTAATCATCTAATCATATCTGGGGTTGTATTATGCAAAAGTGGCATCAGTTGAACTGACCCATTTCCAGGTGGGCTGTCAATTCAGGAAGATTATCAGTACGATTGTATTAAATAACAAAAATCCAACCCAGTAAACTTCAGATCTAATTGGCTTTATTGAACAATCCATAAATTGGGCAGCATCCCATGTAGCAAATAGAAAGGAGCTCCAAAGGGCTGTACAGAATGAAGTTGTAAAGACAGAAAGGGGGCAGAAAAAGGAAATTATTAGCAATGAACACATTGTTGCAGGAAGGTCACCCTCCTAAAGGGAACAGAAGGGGCCTATCAGGCAGATTATCTCACTAGTGCTGACCAGGTAATTTCAGTGTTGACCTTAAATAAATAGACAGCCAGATAATTACCCAGAAAAAAAAAATGGGTTTATACAATGCAATTCAGTACATGAAGTTTAATGGAGAACCATGTAAAAATTCAGAGAAACAAAGGAGGGGAGCATGTTTTTGTGGACTCAGGAGCTTAGAGGAAACTGAAAGTTCCAAATATCTTGACTTTTCATTGGCTAAATTATGGTAATCTCCCATTGACTGACTTGTTACAGGGCAAGGAGGAAGCTTCTCTTCTTCCTGCTGAGACAGTAATCTAGTGAAGCAGGAATTTCATGGGGGTATAGGCAGCTTAGGGATTTTTTAGAATGGGGGTCCAGAAAAAGCATGGGGCTGCAAACTGGGAGGAGGCACGTTTCCATAACACAAGGAAGCCAGGTGTAGTTATATTTCCATAAAACAAGGAAGACAAGGGAACTGATAGTAGCCAAAAAAGGTCTATATTTACAAAATAAAGAGAAAGAAGACCTTCATTCAGAAGGAGAAGAAGAAAGCCCAAAGGGAATAGGAAAACTATGAGGAAGGAGGAGTGGGGAGAACCTCACATTACCATGTGGGTTGGACCTTTGAGCCCAGACTAAGAAGATAGTGACCAATCAGAGGGGATATCAAGGCACCAGGATCTGCAGCCTATATACACCATAGGGATGGGGATAGGAAACCCAGTGGGAGGGACTCTTCCCTCTCCCTATTTGGGAGTCCATTCTCTGGTATCTTCCCTCCTTATGTGAGAGTCTGTACTTGTTCTTCAATAAATCTCTATGTTTGCTATGTCACTTTTCTGTCTGTGGATTCATTCTTCAATTCCAGTGGACAAAGAATCCGGGTTCCAGTCCAAAAATTCGGTATCGGTAGTTACTGTTATGCCCAGACTTCGTGATCCCCAAGGACCACCAGGGAGCCGAGTCCGATGCAATAAACAAAAGAGCCTTCTACATGCTAGCATGGGCCCCTCCCACCCACGCTGGCAGCATGGCGGAAGAGAGGGAATTTCTCCCAGTCCAGGGGTTTTACTCCAGTCGGTGGTGATGTCACTGCCTCGGCTAACCCCGATTGGTTGGGTGAGGGCTAGGGATAACTCCGCCCTGCGGGGCGGAGTTGGGAGCTCATCCTCGCCCCGCCCTGCCCTCTCAGTTACCACCACTTCTTGTCAGAGATGGAAGGATGTCTCTTCCTCTTGGGGTTCAGCACTATGCACTGTGTTAGTATATGTGTGAGTGTTCACTCTTCCAGCCTCCTGACTCCATTTAAATGAGGTTTGTGTTTCTTAATTTTCACACCAGGTTGACAGATAATAGCCACATTTCTGAGAGAGGTTAAAAACTGCAATTATGTTACATATTAATTCTTGGTTTGCTGACATGGGGCCTAACACAAATGATTTTATTTGGGGCCTATTGCTTCTTTTAAATTTTTTTTCTACGTGATTATTGTGTCATTATAACTTATTGGTTTCTTGCATAAAGGTTAAAAAACACACACTGGAAAGCTAAAAGATGGCTTTCCCAGGAAATATACAATTTATGCCAGAAAGGGCAAAGTGTTTACTATCCTGCGTATTTTCATTTTCCTTGCTTCTGTTGGAAGCCATCCTCAGTCAATTTTTTCTAATGGTGGCCTTTAGAAAATGGGAAAAGGAAAAGACTGTATTTTCTGCTATTGATGTTGGTCAAGCATCAGTAATAAGAAGGTTTAAATAGATTATGAAACCATTCAACATCTGTGGAATAATAGCCTTAGTGGCCACAGCTACCCAATATTAATGAACAAACAAACAAAAATATGCTAGTACAGGACAAGAAAAAAGAGAAAGTTTTGTCATGATGGGTAATCTATGTCATTGCCTTGATCTGAAGAACGATTAAACTGAAATAAATCCCAAATGGAAATATTTTCAAATTAAAAGCTTTGCCTCATTAGTCAAATTAGCCATCTAAATTGGGAAAGCATAAATCTTGTCAGATTTTGGACTTGTTAAATGTCTGGAAATGTTTTCAAATTAAAGATCTTTCTAAAATTCAATGCAACAAAATGTCAATCACTTTTATCCTTCATTTTTAAAATATCTGAGTGATATAGACATAAAACATAGTCCTATGCTTTCACAAAAACATATTTGATAGTCATCTTATTAAAATATTGCTTTTTGGGACATTTTTAAGAAGACAACTTCAAAAGACTTCAAATTCAGTTAAATAAACTTGGTGAATTTAACTACTCTATTTTGAAAAGTTCCTACCCAGGGGTACATTGGTCTTCATATATCCAACTGTTTCTTTTCCTTCTTCGTTATGCATATTTATCTGAAGACACCAATGGCATATGAGGCAAACATTTTAACATATTACAAACTCAAATGCAAGGTCTTATAGGACAAATTATTTGGAATAATAAAAATTAAACAACCTAAAATATAATATTGACTTTGTTAAAATAACAAATATCTTATTTATAATCATCTCTCCTGATGTTGTCTACTTGGGAAGACACTTAATGTGCACAGAATTTGTACACTCAGAGGGGGTCACTCAGCTCAGCCTGCACCTTTTTGCATTCTGGGAGCTCTTAGGGGATGTTCAACTGAAGGCTTAGACCTGCTTTCTGGGGGGACCTGGACTAAGATGGCAGTTGGGCATCCTTAGCACTTCAATGGAGTCAAGAAAGACTCCTGCCACTGCTGCTGCACTTACCAACCATGACCTCAGCTGGCTGAGCAGTGCTCCCTCTGTGGGAGCACACTAACTACTAGGGGCAGCTCCTGCATTGAGCATCTGCCTCCTGGTGGTCAGTGTGTGTTATAGCTTCCAGTTGTTCCACTGTTCTGTCAATTTGCATATTAGCCTTTTATTATATAGGAGGATATGTAATAAGGAAAATTTGTTTTCAGTTAAGCTGGGAAATTGATTGAGCACCTAACAGCATACTCAGTTCCTTCGGTGCATATTAGTCCATTGTTTTGTTTATTGGATGAAGCTTTGTAATACCTCTTTGTTCTATTTATTTATAATTTTTTTTTTTTTTGGTGTGTGAGTAGAAAATTGGGAGTGCTTCAATAAGAGCTGTTGGCTAGCATCACGTTGTACAATCAGTTTTGAAATATCCCAGTGGGACCTACTTGGACACATATGCAAGAGCATTAAAACCTGAGTGCTATTATTGGAGAATGACACATGGTTTAGTATGATTAGAGCAACTAATCTGCATTTTGTAAAGAGCTTATTTTTTATTTCAATATTGATTTATGATTTTAAGTAGGAAAATTCACACTGTTGAAGTTAAGATTTACATAGTTCAAAAATTGAGTTAGGCAGTGAAACATTCCCCCACCCCTCTTACCCTATCAACCTGTTTCATTACCTGATCATAGGGGTAGTTCTTTTTTTAATATCCTGAATAAAAAATTTTAAAACTTTTATATACAAGAAAATACAAAGATGCTTTTTCCCCTGCATTTTTTATCACCAATAATTACATATCACTAAATGCCTGGGGCACGAAATTCATGCACAGAATGAGGGTGGGAGTGGGGAGAGTTCCTCAACCCAGTCTGCACCCTCTCATAATCTGGGACCCGTCGGGCTGTCAGTTAACTGGCTGTCAGACATCCCTCTTGTAATCCAGAACTGCTGGCTCCTAACCGCTTGCCTGCCTGCCTGCCTGATTGCCTCTAACCCCTCTGCTTGCCTGCCTGCCTGCCTGATTGCCCCTAAACACCTCTGCCTCAGCCCCTACCATGGCAGCTTCATCAGAAGGACTTCTGGAAGGTCATTCAGCTGTCCAGTCTAATTAGCATATTACACTTTTATTATTATAGATAGCCTCTGTTTTGCTAGTGACTACTTGATAATTTCTGCATCTTATATATAAAGATATTCATGTTTTATTTATTTTAATACAATTATTTAACCCAGTTTTCTGTTAATATTCATTTAAAAAGATGTCAATATTTTTCTATTACAGATAATACTTTAATGAATATACATTACACTTGAATATACATTATATTTTGGTGCAGGCACTAGGATGTCTGAAGTATTATATATATTCCTGGATATGGAATTACCAAGGTGAAGGGCATATGGATTTATAATTTTGATAGATCTTGCTAAATTTTACTCCATAGAGATTGTACTAATATATATCATTACCAGCATTTAATGAGACTGACTATTTCCCCACACCCTTGATAATAAAATTGCTATCAAACTGTCAGGTCTTTATTGAACCTCTATATATTTAGATTTTGTGGTTCGCTTATTGAACAGCTTTTCACATTTAAAAACTCTTTTTATCTCATTTACAATGAATTGTTTGTTCATATCTTTTGCCCATAGCTTTCCTGGTTGGTCATTTTCATATCCATTTATAGACATACATATTAGAGAGATTAATCATTTTTTTCCTACTCTGTTCATTGTAAATATTTTTCCACTTTGTGAGTTTATTATTATGTTAGGCCTATGATTAGAGTTTAAATATTGTGGCATACTTTATCATTTTTTTTCTTTTGTGGCTTTTGGAATTTGTGTAATAGTTTTAAAAAAGGTTCTTTATTATGAGATTATGAAATAGTATATTTCTCATTTTTTTCCAGTATTATGTGGTATTTATTTCATGTTTATATCATTGACTCTCTAGGTATAAAGTATGGATCCAATTTTATTTTCTGAAATAGCAGTGGTGCTGCACCAATATCATGTATTCCTTTTTGATTTGAGATTCTTCCTTTTGTTTATTAAGTTAATTCATTCAACGAATGCTGACTATGTGTCAGGCATTGCTGTGGTCACTGGTAATTCAGCAGGGCATCAAACATGCAGAATCTTCTGCCCTTTGAGTGCTTATATATTATAATGGACTAGAATACTAAAAATTGGAAAGAGACACATCAAAGGGACTATTCCTCAGTACTAAGGAGAAAATAAGGTAAGAAAAGAGGATAAATTTCTGAAGAAAATATGCCTGTGCTATATTCAATAAAGTGGAGTGCTTCATGAAAATGGTGGCATTTGAGAATTAAAAAAAAAAAAATTTTTAAAGGTGTGAGGCTTTGGTGTATAAGGGAAACAAGGGAAAAAAGAACAGTTTCCACTAAAGTCCTAACCTGGAGATTACTTGACTCATTCTCTTTGTGACCAAAGCACAATGAGCATGGGGACATAGCAGAAAATAAGGTCAGATACTTGCTTGGGTCCCAGGTTATGAGAACTCTGTGTAGGAATCTCTCATTTGATTCAGAGTAAGATGGGAAGTCAGGAAGGGTTTTGAGCACAAACATGAGATGATTTGGCTTATATTTTTTAAATTACACTGGTTGCTGAGCAAAGAATAGATTGAAGAAAGTAAAGGCAAAGTAGGGTGTCCATTTAGGAAGCTATTACAATTATCTGGGTGAGAAATGATCTGGAATAGAGTTTAGTTTGCTTTGAATGTGCTGTAAGGTGTAATATAGAGGCTAGTAGGATTGAATTTAATTTCTTAATTTGTTTTTGTCCATACTACTCTCAAGGCTTCTTGCTATAAGGACTTTCACTTACATTTGACCGTGTCTATGGATTTGCTATAGAGTTTGTTTTACTGTTCCTGGGAGTAATAGTGCTCCCTCCAATATCCAAAGTGGCTGATCAGGTATTGGACCTTCTGAGTAATTGTCAATAGTTTTCCTTTAATATTCTTGGGTTATAGTTCAGATAGCTTCCAAGTGACTGCTGGGTGGTAGTTTAGATTATATCTCCCACCAGTCGGTTGTGTTTAGGTGGCATTCAATGCAATGTAAGCAGCTTTCTCAGCAGAGTATGGTATCAAAAAGTCATTTTCACATGGATTGTACCTCCACCAGTAGTTCACATCTGTACTACAGTCCATCTAACTCATTAATACTTCATAATAAAGGCAAATTGATTTTGTTTTCCTCTCTAGAGGCACATAAGAAATAAAGTCCAAGCTTCAGTAGCAGTAGCACATTCAGTGGTGGTAGCACATTTAGTCAGGTAAGATGTCAAGGAAAAGAGGACAGTGTGGCTTTCTTATCTAAAGTAATGATCCAAGCACCAATGACGTTCACTGCCAGTCAGGAACACTAAATTTATAAATGACATTGGGTAGCATAATGGTCTGAACTAGCTATCCTCTGAGAAGACCAAGTTTTGTTTTGTTTTCTTTCCTTGTCTGTGTTATTATTTCAATTGTAAAATCTGGGTGAATGTACACTATATCTGGCCATTTCATTTCCTGTTGAATCCAAATGAATAATGGTGTCTATCTACTTGTTCTTGCATGTGGTAGACAGAATTCTAAGGTGGACCCTATGAGTACAAAATTCTGGAGTGCCAACCATTTTCTCAGTCAGTCAAACACTAATCTAGATACCTCTCCAGGGGGATGTGAAAGCTGTAATTAAGACGGCAAATCAGTTGACCTGAAGATAGGAAGGTTAGTAAGCCTGACTTAATCACTTAAGCCTTTTAAAAGCAGAGAGTTTTTCTATCTGGTGGTAGAAGAGGCAGTCATAAATTTAAAGCACGAGGAGAACTCTAAAGGAGGGAGATTCTCTTCTCTCACTTGGAAATTGCAGAAAGGGACTGAGCGTACCCTGTGAAATCAGTCCTTATCTGACAGTAAGTAAGAGAATGGGGATTTGGATTTTACACCTGCAAAGAACTGAATTTTGTCAGCTGCCTGAATGAGCTTAGAAGAAGCTCAGACTCCAGATGAGAACATAACTTGCGGACAATTTGACTTCAGTCTTGTGAGACAATGAGTGGAGAACCCAGCCAGGCTGTGCCTAGACTTTAAGTTATAAACATCGGGGCTTCTATATTTATAGCAATTTTGACTCAGCAATAGGAAACTGAAATAGAACTCAAGTGCTCAAAGCATCCTGATCAAGACAGAAGAGCAGGATGGCAAAGAACTAGCAAGCATTTTTTCAGACAGAACACAAAATTCTAGCCATGTGAACTCTAGTTTCTAGGAGGTTTAAGAATTCTTGGAGTGTTCACCTGGCAGAGGAGCACAGGAGCAGACCTCATTCTTGTCCCTGTTCTTCCCACCTTCTTCATGTTCTGAAGTTCAATATGAGCTTTGGTATTGGCCCATCTACTCTATTGCTATAAGGAGCAGCCACTCCACTCAGGTTGTCCCACCGATCCCTGTAACTGTATTGTTTCTTTGCCTTCAGAAACAATGCATACATGAATTAGTGTCTTCTCTAAGAACCTGGCCTCCTATTTTCAGGTTACCAGAAGTGTCACTGCCTAGGGTTTTACTTTTGTAGCATATCCTCATGCCATTCAGATCATTTGTTTGTTAGTCTCTTACAGCATCTAGCTATTGTTCTGTCCCCTCTGGAATCTGAAGTAAGTTTCTCCAGCACCTTGATGCATTTCGGACTATGGATTTCCATGACTGCTCAGTCCACTTCTAGGATCTAAGCCCATTATGCCTCATTGACCACTCCTGAGTATACTGGGCTAATGGACACTATGGTCACACTGTCAGTCTTGGGTTACTGGGTTCTTGTTTGTTAGGCTTATTGGCAACCTCTCCTTTTTTCCAGATGAAAAAGCTTTCAAATCCTGGGGTAGTCCAGTAAACTCTATAACTTTATAAATATGAAACTTCACATCATGCACAAACTCATGTAGATATAACAAAGGTCTTATGGTGAAAACATGAGTGGAGAAGTAACAGAACACAAAATGTCCTCAAACCTTTGTCATTCCTCACCATAACTGTTCTGCATGCACCATGGCCAATGTAAGTACAGAGAAGCATCTGCCTCTGCCAGCAAGCAGGACTGGAATCAGGAGCATCACAGAGACAAGAGCAAGCACCACATTGTGGCTGTGATTCATATGCATAGGTGAGCATAAGGAGGGCTAGGGAACACCATTCTCATCATCCACTTCAAGTAGTTCTCATTATTATATAGTTATCCCATATAATAAAAGCATAATATGCAAATTGACCAAATGGTGGAACCACCGGGAGGTAGCTGTGGGGAGGGCAGGTGAGCAGGTGGTGCCAGGTCAGCCAAGGCATGTGCCAGGGGGCAGAGAAAGGGGATGGTGATTGGGGGGAAGACAGCAACCAGCAGTGGCAGAGGGGAGGTTGGGGGGGGGGGGGACAGCACCAGCTGGCCCTGATCGTCCTACCCGGTCACCTCCTGCAGAGGGAGGCCACAAGCAAAGGCAGCAGCAAGGCAATGGGGGGCTGGGCTAGCTGCTCACTATCTAGCGCTGTCCCCTGATCAGCCTGCCTATGGGGAGTGAGCCTAAGCCATCAGTGAGACATGCCCATCAGTGAGGGCTCCTGGACTGCAAGAGGGTGCAGGCCAGGCTGAGGGACCTCCCTCCCCTCTTTTCTTCCCCTCCCCACCCCCCAAATGAATTTTCATGTACTGGGCCTCTTGTTTCAAGAGATCTCTGCATCCAGGGTCATCTTTACAAAGAATCAAGTCAAGGGCCAAGGGCATGCACACAGGCCCCAGGGAGCTGCTTCTCTGTCAGGAATGATGACATCACACAAAGAGGACAGTGTCTCTGCAGATGGACTCATTTCAGCTGTGCCAGCTCTGCTCAGCTATCCCAAAATGGAAGTGGGAAATAAGGCTCCTGCCAATTCAGATTTTTTTTTTATCACAGGGAGATTCATATATGGTATGTCTGTTGACATTATCTTCTACACATTCTGTGCCTTGTGTTTGGTTCCACACTTTTATAAAAGAGATACTTAAGGTGTTTTAAATTTCCTAAGAAGGTGTTTTAAATTTATAAACTTTAATGGTTTAATTCTTAATTATTAATTGTATTTCATTTTGATTAGAGAATGGTATGTATGTGTGCTATTTTTCCTTTGGAAGGTCTTCTTTGGTACCCACTAAATGAAAGATTTTAGTAACTGCTACATAGCCAATTGAAAATAATTATTTTTAAAATTCAGGATATATTAGAGTGTCCCTACTTGATGTTTTCACCTGAAAATGATGTTTTAATGTTTTATCAAATAACACAACCAGCTATCTGATTCTATCTCTCTCCTTCTCTTCCCTTCTCTTTTTCATTTTCACTTGTTATATAATTTCTACATTATGCCTATATTATTTTGGCATATAAATTTACATTCTAGCCGAAACCGGTTTGGCTCAGTGGATAGAGCATTGGCTTGGGGACTGAAGGGTCCCGGGTTTGATTCCAGTCAAGGGCATGTACCTTGGTTGCTGGCACAGCCCCAGTAGGGGGTGTGCAAGAGGCAGCTGATCAATGACTCTCTCTCATCGATGTTTCTAACTCGCTATCCCTCTCCCTTCCTCTCTGTACAAAATCAATAAAATATATTTTTTTAAAAAAATTACATTCTATCGCTCTAATGTATTTGTTTTTCTCTCCTTTTAAAAATTTACCTTTATTGTTGAAAGTATTACAGATGTCCCTTTTGTTTCCCCTTTGGCCTCTCTAGCTGGGACCTGCCCCACCCTATGCCTTTACCACATTATGTCCATAGGGTACGCATATATGCATTCAAGTTCTTTGGTTAATTTATTCTAACCCACTTTGCCTTCCCTCTGAACTTCAACAAACTGTTCATATTTCTATGTCTCTGGGTCCATTTTGTTCATCACTTTATTTTTTTCTCATAGATCCCTCATATGAGATCATGTGACACTTGTCTTTCTCTGACTGGCTTACTTTGCTTAGCATAATACAATAGTACTCTATTACTCTCAAAGGGTAAGAGATCCATTCTTCTTTTTACTACTGCATAGTATTCCTCGGTGTAAATATACCACAGCTTTTGAAATTTATGGTTAAATACAATCAGTGTTTACCACTTCTTTCACTTTTTCCCCCCTTCTTTGTGTATTTTTTTAATTTTAGGTATTATAGTTGTGTTTGACCCTTCTTCATTAATCATAGTTGAATAAACTGGGTTTTCATTACAGGAAATGAATTAACAGGAAATGAATTTATGGTGGGGTTGGGGGATGGATGATGGGATGAGAAGGAGTCACAATAGTATTCCAGACTAGTTGGCCCTTCTAACTCAGAGGTCCTTTCTACTCTGCTGCCAAAGACACAGACTGCCTCTTCTAGTGTGGTTCTCATTTTTAGGTACTCTGACCCCTATACTTAGGTCTTTGCTATTATTATTATTTAAAATTGTATCTTAAGATACTATATCCTAATTGAATTTTTGTCTTTGTGATCTGTATTAGGTAAAGAGAAGTTAGCTGTGAATTAGAATCTTCTATTTCATGGCTCAGTTGTTGAGTGTGTACCTATGAACCAGGAGGTCATGGTTCAATTCCTGGTTAGGGCATATATCCTGGTTGTGGGCTTGATCCTCAGTGTGGGATATGCATGAGGCAGCTGATCAATGATTCTCTTCCATCATTGATGTTTCTATCTCTCTCTCCCTCTGTCTTCCTCTCGGAAATCAATAAAAATATATTAAAAAATAAAACGGCTACATTTTCACAAGCAGGTCAAAATATGGACATGTAAAAATTCATGCTCTTTTTTACTTTAATGATATAATACATTTAAAATTTAAATATTAAGTAATTTTAAAAATAATTTTACATCTCATTATTTGTAATTCTATTAAACTTCCATCTTCTAAATGATGACATATCAATATTGTCTTCTGAAAGGAGGATTTACTTTTCAGAGCCATTTTTTTTCATACATATCACTTAAATTTATTGCAGTCTTACTATTTGTCAAACAAATATGCTTGGCATTTGTTAGTTTTAAACTTTTTAAATCCCCACAACAATCTAAAGAAGTCAATGCTATTATCATGGACTTTATTTTACAATCAACAACTGAGATACAGAGAGATTAAATAATTTTTCAAAAAGATTGTGATACAATGAAGCAAGAATTTAAACTCAGGGCTATCCAATTGTGAACTCTAGACTTTTCATTCATTCTACGTGTCATCTCTCAGAAAGGAAATATTTAATTCATGTGTTCAAATTGATGATATGAGAAAGGTGCAGGTTCTGAAGGTAACCATTCCAGAGAAGGTATGTAAATAGTGTGGTGGATTTATTAAAATATTGATATGGATTCTTTAGAAAGATATATTTTAAAATATTGAAAAGTTATAAGAAGGCTTAGTTAGCATTTTAAGCGCAATAAATCAAGACTTGTTAAGAAAATAAGTTAAATCTGGTGAGTGTGGAAGACTGTGAGGCTGATATTTATTTCTCCTCTTGTTTATTAGGTTATTAGCTGTGATAGTTTTATAACTGCACTACATTAGAAAATGAATTGTATAAAAAATTTGCCATTATCGAGGTATTGATCTATTTAAAAAATTAAATCAGAATATTTTCCAGAAAGGTGTGCCTTCTTTTGTAATAAGGTTAAAAGGATAGCAAATATCAAAAAAGCATCTGTACTTGCAAATAATATATTTGGTAATTTTCACTCTTAAACCAAAGAAAGAAAAAGTATAGGATGGTAGTTAAAAATAATGTTGTATTGCAAACAATTAGATTTCCTAATCATTAAAGTCTGGGGAAACAAAATTTAGGAAGGAAGACTATTAAGTAAGATGCTTATAGTTAGTTGATATAGCTGTCAAGATAAATCAATTTAGTCTAATTGTTTAGTCTTTTAAAAGATAGGCATTTGTTTATTTTGGAATAATGCTAAATTTGATAAATGTAAAAAATATAGGTAAAGCTACTTCATTATAATTATACTCTGATTGGGTAATTCTTCATTATACACTGTCTTTTTCTGAAATTTGTTTTATAAAAATTCTAAATAGAATATTTTTTGTGTTTATTTTTAATCTAATGTGCCTGAAAGTGTAGTGGGTTGTCAGTGTGGAAACAGGGCTATCAGATGACAATAGAAAGGCACTTTTTTTTTTCTTTTCAAGATTGTGTTGGAGGAGGTAAATTTTGCATAGAAGAATAAGTTACTGAATATGTCAATCAAAATCATTCCACACTGGGTGCAAGTGATAGCTTTAGACACACAGAGGTACTTGGTGCCAAATTCAGCTCTTGTTTGCTGTGTGCACTTATTGAGGTTTTCTTTCCCTGTCTTAACTGGAATTGATTGTATATGTAAAATACATCACAGGTTATGGTGACTTGATTAAAATATATTTTTCATAATAAACATCACATATTATTAGATATAGGGCATTTAAACTGTTTGTATAATACATGTATCTATAATGAAACAAAATAAACTAAAGAATTATATTTTCTTAAGCATTTATGAGTGTTGCTTGAAAATAACAAGTTGGTACACAGTGGAGTTGTAGTTTGCATCTCTACCTTTTGAACCATGGACAATCATTGCTAGATAGTTGTATCTGAAAGTGAGAGAAAAAGTTTTAATTTATTTCTATGCAATTTCTTGTTTTAATGAATTGGTAATGTTTGCAGTACCAACTGCTGTTGTAAACCTGACAGAATTCTCAATTCATTTAGCTACTGTCTCAATAGGCAAACAGTGCCCGGTGGGAGTGATGATTAAAAAGTAACAACAGAAACAGAACAGACATGGAAAAACCAAACTCATAATGGGAACTTTATTGATGTTGGGCTCTCCCGTCACTTCAAAAAACAGTGTTTTAATTGTACAATATCTTTATTGCATGATAGCTATTCAATAAACTGTAGGAGGCATAATCCTGAGAATGAATAGTAGGAACCACACTTCTCAAACTGTTAGGTGTTACTCATAAGGGAAAATATGTGGTAATTATTTTATGCTACTGACAGAGTAAGGCAATAAAGAAGAGGATCATACATAATGATTACACAGTTGTGTATTATAATACACAAGTATTTTATGACTTTCTGTTTCGTAATTCCATGAATATTGTAATTAAAGAGAAAAATAAATCTGGGGTTGTCCCTGAGATAGACTGTGCATTTTGGAATGCATCTCAGAAATAAATAAATTACTAACTTTATTTCTTATTTCTCATGATATCATAACATTGGAGCTGCACTTTAAAAAATATATTGCAAATAAAAAAAGATGTTTGCAGTTTGAAGCTCATTTTCTTATTCCAAGGAGATAGAGAATAAGCAGTAACTGTTTTTTCTGTTGAAAATATACATCACTTTTCCCTAGGGACAAAGGATCAAAACAGTCTAATTTGCAAAGTGATCCTCACATTGCACAATAGATAGAAACAAATAATAACTTTTATCTCAATGCACTTGAAATGTGTGAATGTCGATATCTGTTCTTGAACATGGAGAAATACATATTATGAACATCTTATAAAGACAACTTGTCTTCTTTCTATGAAGCCTAGAATAACAACTTTCTTACTTAAGTATTTTATCAATAAACTTTAACAGTGATGTTATCACATTTACCTTTCAGACTGCAATAAATTCATAGTGATTTATGTGAACAGATATTTAAAATATTTATACTATCAAAGGCTGCCTCCAATTTCTTTAGTTCACATTCAAACCCTCTCACTAAGTAAAGGATAAACTTAGAGAAAAAATATATATAAAATAGTCATTTCAACATGATTGAATCAGGTTTACAATTATAGTCTGAGGATCAAAAAGCAAAATAAAGTGATCATGAACACCCCCCACCCCAATACAAACTTTTTCATAGAAAGGGGGCTATTGTTGTATAAGAAAAAAAATGATTTCTATAGAAACAGGAAACCATGTAAAAGCTTTCAAGACAGCTCCCTTCTTTACTTAAAGTTTCTTTCTGAGCCTTTGCTTGCAGATGAGTGCGTGTGGAAAATCAGCTATTGCCTCTTTTCAAGTTGACAGGTAAACTTAAGCCGGGAGAGAAAGATGTCAACAGATAACAGCATATGCCTCACTCAGGGATGCTTGCAGATCAGAAGGGGTTTATATCAGTCTGCTCCCAAACTGAACAACCCTTTAAATAAAATTGTATTTAAAAAGGAGAAAAAGAAAATATCTCCAACCTTTGTTTTCAGTGATACATGTAGGGTACGAAGGAGGGGATTCAGAGGTCAAGCTTCTGAGTACTTGTTTGAGGCCAAGGACCATTGGAGGTAGCAGGAGTGTTCTTAGGGAAACACAGCTTAGCTGGTGGGATAAATGGCCATTTAATATGCCTTAACTATAGGAGAGTTAGTGGACATATGTCAAGCTAAGTTAATGGTGTAAATGGAAAATGGTTTAAGGTAATTTCCTAAATGGTGAGCTATAGTAGGCATAGATTTGCATAAATTGCAAAATGCATTAAAAGGCTCTTTAGTTTTTGGCCACATACATATATTTTCATGACTACTTTTGAATCTTTTAGAAAATTAATAGCTTCAAAATTATATCCATGCAGTGTGGACCCTGGGAACTACTTGGGAAAAGTAGCAGAATTAAATGGACTTCTGCACTTAAGCCAGATTGGGCAGGGCCTTTATTTCTTCATGTTTAATTTGTTCCTTTGCCATAAGGTCAAAATACATTGAGGAAAAATATCAGAAAAGCTAGAGAAAGGAATATTTTAGGGTAAAATATAGATCATATGAATTTAGAGTAGAAATGCAGCATCCTATTTTACATTTGATATTAACTGATCTAAGAACTGTTGGGATTAAAGGGGAGGAGGAGTGCCAACCAGTAAGAAGAAGGAGCTTGGTTGACACCCAACCCCGCAGGCACATAACCTGCTTAAAATAACACCAACAGCTCAACAAATGGCTTAACAGTAGAAATTGGTGTGATTTTACTATCTACCAGAGGAAAATTATGGCATTCAAACTAGCTAGTAGATATAAATAATCATCTGTATCCAATGTTAAATATATTTTAAATTACTAGATATGAAGAGTGAAAATTTTATAAAATCACATGTTCTTTCATCTTTCCATATATGCATGGAAATATATAAAATCAAAAGTAATGTCTTCTATTTATGTATCAATTAGACTAATAGTAGTTCTAATAAAGGAAATATGATAGGTGTAAAGGCAATACAGTAGGGAGACAACTGGGGCTTTATCAAATGTGGATTCTATTAGGATAAATAATTTTCCTCTCTCTCAGTTTTCCATACTAGCTAAACACTCTCAACTTTAACAAGAAGAGTAGAAGGAGATCTGGGGGAGGGGAAGACAAACAAAATTTAACTTTCAACAGAGCAGTTTGAATGACAAATGTGTTGCACCTCTAACACAAAAGCTACCTTTGAGTTGGGAATCTGAAATGCTCTCTTGAGGTTGCCTCATCCTAAGAAGGAGCATGAATAGGCCAAACTTCTATATAGTCAAAATGAACTTTTGACATTCTGGTCATATCTCAATCAAAGCATGGTTCAAATTGATTATATGTTGTTGATATAGATCAGTATTAATGGTTTCACCTGGTTTTAGAAGTTCATAATACACCACACCTTCCTGATCCCACCAAACCCAGAGCATTGTCTTCTTTCTGAAGTGATTTGGCCTTACAGTCGATATTGATGGTTGACCTTGATTAATCCATGATTTTGTGCATTTGGGATTCTCCAAATAAATCCACTTTTCATCACCAGTTGCAATTCGAAGCAAAAAATACTTTCTTTTGTGCTGTTGAAGTAACATTTTATTGATGACTTTTTGGTTTTCCATTTGTCTTTCAGTTGATGTGGCACCCATTTCCCTTTCTTTAAAATCTTCCCCATTGATTTTAAAGGATCAGAAATTGTTTGATGAGCAACGTTTAATCTTTCTGAAAGTTGTTTTTGAGTCTGATACACATCTTCATCCAACAATTCTTTTAATTGTTGGTCTTCAAACTTTTTTGGTTGACCTGGATGTTCTTTGTCTTTCACATCAAAATCATCACTTTTAAAGTGTTTAAACCAGAATTCAAAAATATCTTCTTTTAGTATGAAATTCAAATTTAAAAAAAATATATATATAATTTTATTGATTTTCTTACAGAGAGGAAGGGGGAGAGAGAGAGAGAGAGAGAGAGAGAGAGAGAGAGAGAGAGAGAGCTAGAAACATCAACCAGCTGCCTCTTGCACACCCCCTACCGGGGATGTGCCCGCAACCAATGTACATGCCCTTGACCGGAATCGAACCTGGGATCTTTCAGTCTGCAGACCGACAGTCTATCCAATGAGCCAAACCGGTTTCGGCTGAAATTCAACATTTTTAAATGTAAAAATATCTATGTTGTTAACACCTTCAGAAAATTTGACATATGAAGTTTTGAAGCTTGTTGTCAATACAACAAAATAGCAAACATATCAAATCACATATATATCAACATATGTGTAACTCCATCTATTGAAAAAAAATTGCATTATCAACTGGCACACCTAGTATAAGCAGAATCCTCTGATCTGCTGACCAAGGCCGATTCCAGAAGATATGGCGCTCCCTCCTCCCTGTTGTCAGGGTCCAGGGTGTGGGTAAACATGATTTGGGGCTGTCAGGGCATGGGCAGCAAGGTTTGGCTTAGTGCCATCATAGCTACGTACCTGGTCATTCTAGTCCTTATCCCGTAATGGTCTCTGGCCTATTATTATATAGGACTAGAGGCCCGATGCATGAAATTCATGCAGGAGTAGGCCTTTGCAGCCCCAGCTGACTCAAACAGCCCTCACAGCCCCAGCTGCCTCAGCCTGCCCTCACAGCTTCCGCTTCATCTGAAAGATTGTTCTGATGGTTTTTCTATTGCATGGTTGTTCAGTCGATTTACATATTATGCTTTTTTATTATTATAGACTAGAGCCCCAGCGTGCATGAGTAGCTAGCCTCTGCTTGCCTCAGCTGGCCACCCCACCCTCCGATGCTCATAGATCTCTGCTGTTGGTAGCCCTCTGCCACTTGTAGCTCTCCACTGCTCATAGCTCTCTGTCCTGGCCTCCACCGCTTGTAGCCCTCCGCCCTCTGCTGCTCTTAGCTCTCTGCTGCTAGTAGCTAATGCCCTGCCCACCCGCTGTGAGCTACTGCTCATTTGGTTGTGATAGCATTATGGCCACAGGCCTTTTATGAATATGGATATATTCTTGGTAAATTAGGGGAAAGGAAAGAAATGTAGAAGAGATGAACAGATTTATCACCATGGCCTGACTACCCAAAATACTCTTCAACAGGCCCTGTCCCTTCTTACATGTGTCAATTCTTCCTATTGACTATGGTCACCTTCCAATAACCCAGCTCACTACAGTCCTCTTGGAAACAATTAATTCAACTTCACAGCTGGGGCAGCGGGCTGTTTCTTTAACCAGATATTACTTACAATTACTTATTGTCATTACTCAACTGCTTTGAAGCCAGAGACATAAAGAGACAAAGGTTCCAGATTACAGTTTTAAAGACTCACCCAGAGTCTAGTTTACTCTTTGGCTTCTTACCTCTTTTATTGGAAGATACCATTATAAAGTCTTATTAGAATAAAAAGCCATTTGATTCTATTTTGTGGAAAATTACTTGTCTGCTTCATTTTTTATTAATTGATTGTATTTCTATTACAGAGAAGCATAGCTACAACATTTTAAGCAATACTTAAACTTAGTGGTAAATGTACCAGGCTTGATTTTTAATATTATTGTTAAACATTCAGGGAGGAAAAAAATGTTCTTACATGCTTATTTAAAAAAAGTATGATGTTGCCTTTCATTTTCAATTTTCTTCACTATTATTCATTTTCCAGGAAGATCGATAATATTGCATCACTTTTGTATTCTTCTATCCATCTCATAAAGTGCCTTCACATATTAACTGATTTGAGTGTTAACAGTGGTTTGCCAAGGTAAACAGGTCAGCCATCATCATTCAAGTCAGAGATGAAAAATACAAATTTCAGTATTAGTTGGGCTTTCTAAAAGTCACAGCCAATTTGAGAACTAGGGTTTTCAAGCCTGGGTCTTTTGACTTTATGCCATTATGCAAATTGTTCTAAACAACAAAGGAACAAAGGGGATCAGAAAAATGTGTTTCTTTTTTGTTGTTGCTTGTTTGTTTTTAATCCTCTAGTTGTTTATTTTTTAACCTTGTAGTTAACATCTTAAGAAAAGTGGCATTATTCCTCATTATATACCATGCATTTTTTTCGAAAACTGTCCTTTGATTTTAGGTTTTTCTTTATTTCATGGAGAGGGGAGACTCGTGATATGCGGCTAATGAGCACTACAGTTGAACGACAAAAGTTATAAATCAAATAATGATAGGGAGCAAAATCATCTCACATTGAAAATACCGGAGAATGAGTTTAATTGTTGAGAATTACCTTTCAGCAAGGAATTGGAAGGATTATAGGAAGAATTAATTTCCTTTTCTCATAAATACATTGTTGCTTTGAAAAGCTTGTTTGGTACCTAGAAAGGAGAATGGAAACATTCAGTTAGTTTTGTGATGTGTAACATTGAGTAGCTAATGGTAGCAGTTTCCACTGGGATTAGGAAATGATAAATTTGTTCCCTTAGGGAGGTGGACGGGTCATTTTCTTATAACTAGTGTTAAACTATAGACTTAAAGATAAGGATGTTTTGCACTTAGAATAATAGTTAACAGCAGTATGAAGGGCCATTGAAGCAGCTTTGAAAAATAGATCAGCCTCAGGCTATTTAACAACAGAGGATTAGAGGTGCAGATGGTGTACCGGTAATGGTATGTTTATTAATGATTTAGAAGGGGAAGTAGATATTAAGTTGGTAATATCATGCTACTAAGTTTTCTCTGAGAGTAGATACTTTAGATGACAGTAGAAAACTCCAGAGGGAGTATTAAGTAATATGCTCCCAGAAAATATTAATGGGGCCTAAAATAAAGTGTATGGTTAAAACATAGCGTTAGCAATGTCTGTTGACATTTTTAACCTTGTGACAGTCCAGTCAGTCCCTGTAGGAGTTTGAGTCAAACAGGTGTTTGAAGTGTGACAATAATTGAAAATAAAAGTACATTGTGAGAAAATCTTAATCCAAATGACAGCTGCCACAATCTTATGATCTCACTTCTCAAAAGCTGCATCCTTATTTGTCTGTGATTATTTTAAACTGAGAAAAACCAGGGTGGGTGTTAAGGGAAGATGAATACATAATGAATGCTAAAAGAGAGCTGCAAGCCAAATATAAACTATTTGTAAATATCATATTGATTTGGTAATAGCGGCATCCTTGAATGAGATTTTGTTCTAAAAATGATTAAAAGCAATGTGAGGAATAAAATTATTCGTTTTACACCTTTGTCCTTAATTTTTGGTCATGGGGATACTTAATTGAAACTAAAATTAAGTTATTATAGTAAAAATACTAGGGGCCCAATGCACAAAATTTGTGCATGGGTAGGGTACCTAGCGGCTGCTGGCTGCTGGCAGCTGGCTGGGGCCATCCTTCCCCCAGCTGCCTTCTGCCTGCCGCTGCTGCTGCCTGCCGGGGCTTCCCAGCTGCCTCCACTGCCAGCTGGGGCCTCCCTTTGCACCTGCCTTGGCCTGGTGCCGCCCGCTCACCTGCTCCACCATCCCGCTAAGGTCCTACTCTCATGGGGCCAGTGCTGCATCACCAATGCCTGCCATGTTCTGCGCTGCCCCCTGGTGGTCAGCACACATCTAACTCCTGGTAGGTCAAATTCCCCCCTGTAGGGACAATTTGCATATTAGCCTTTTATTATATAGGATTATAGAATTACCGGGTCAAATGGAAATTCACTTTTAATTTTTTGAGGAAACTCCATCCAGTGGCTCCATCAGCCTGCATTTCCACCATCAGTGTATGAGGGTTGAGGGTTCCTTTTTTTACAGCATTTGCCTTTGTTAATCCTATATAGTAACACCCTAATATGCAAATAAACTGAATGGCAGAACTATAATACCAGTGGAAAGACCACTAGGGGGTAGACAACACACTGACTACCAGGGGGCAGACACGCACTGTCCCCTGGCTGGGGACTGTGCCTGCATTAAGTGTCTGGCCCCAAGAAGAAGGTGACCAGCAGCTGCAAACGGGGGCAGAGACGGCCAATGGGTGGACCCAGGTCATCAGCCAAGGCAGGTGCCAGTGGGGGCCCCTGGTCACTCACCCCACCGGTCACCCCACAGATTGGCCCTGGTTGCCAATCAGGCCGAGGGATCCTACCCTATATATTGGGAACAGTCTCTTAGATTTAAAAATTAAAGCCTTGCAAAGCTACTCTAACACTGAAAAAACAGGATGATGCAGTGATAACATGAATGGACTCTGGCTTGCACATTTTGTGCTCAGCCCTGATTCTGACACTTAAAACTGTGTGACAAGGCCAATTACTTAACTTCTTTCTGCATCAATGTTTCCACCCATAAGATTGGGGAAATGGTACTACTGCTTTAGAAGGATCATGTTATGTACTACTTTTTATAATCAGGAAAAAAAAAAAAAAAAAAAAGTAGCTTCCCATACAACAGCAAGATGCCTTTCACCTGTTAGAATAGTATGGTCACTGGTGCATGCAGCATCCCAGATTGCAAGAGGGATGTCTGACTGCTGGTTTATGCCTGATCCCCGGAGATCAGACATAAACCAGCAGTTGGACATCCCTTGAGGGTGCAGGCTGGGCTGAGGGGAAACCCCCCTCCCTGCCCCCAGCTCCCGTGAACAAATTTCATGCACTGGGCCTCTAGTTTGTTTATCATAGCCATTCTGTCAGGTGTGACATGGTAATTCATTGTCATTTTGATTTTCATCTCTTGAATGAGTAGTGACTTTGAGCATTTTTTCCTATGTCTCTTGTACTTCTATATGTCCACTTTCAAAAAGTGTCTATTAGTATCCTTTGCCCATTTTTTGATTGGATTGTTTATCTTCCGCTCCCACTTGACCCAGTTATCCAGCTTCTAAGAACAGATCCCAAGAAATCAGAAGCCCCAATCAGAATAATATATGCATCCCTATGTTCATAGCAGCACAATTAACTAAAGCTCAGGTTTGAAAATAGCCTAAGTGCCCATTAGCAGATGAGTGGATTAAAAAACTGTGCTATATCTATATAATGGAATTCTAAATTGCTATAAAAAAGAAAGAACTCTTACAATTCTCAACATCATGGATGGACCTGGAGAGCATTATGCTAAGCAAAATAAGCCAGTCAGAGAAAAATAAGTACCACATGATCTCACTCATTTGTGGAATATAATGAACAGCATAAACTGATGAACAAAAATAGATCCAGAGACACAGAAATATTGAACAGATCATCCTACCTGAGAGGAAAGGCAGGGGGGGGGAGGGGGGGAAGAAGGGATGGGGGAGTAGGGGGTTTGTTGGGGATTAACTAAAGAGCTTGTATGCATGCCTATAAGCATAACCAATGGGCACAGACAGTAGTGGGGTGAGGGGCATGCGTTGAGAGGTGGGAATGGCTGGGGAGAGGTCAATGAGGGAAAGGGAGACATGTAATACTTTCAACAATAAAGAATTCAAATTTAAAAAAACATTATGGACCTTCTACTGTGAAATAAAAATTTGATAGGAATGATTTACAGTAGTAGCCCACAATGATGAGTTGCATTAATTTTTTTTTAAAGCATGTTTGATCAGATGACCACCTCTACTTAAAAATGTCAGTCAAATGTGGGTTTAAGAAAGGTCTCCCTCATACACACAGAATTATAATTTGTATGTTGCCTCGTTATATTTTTACTCTTCTTGTTTTTCTTTTCCTTAGATGTAAGGCAAATAGTATTAGATAACTTAATAGTATTAGATAACTATTTAACTGTGTAAATAGGCTCAGAGAAAGATGCATTCTATAAATAATATTAGAAATACAGGGTAAGGTAAATATAGTCTTAGTTGTGAGTATGTGAAATACAGATTTTATTCTTAGATTATTATTTATTGATTATTGTATTATTTTCCATGAAAACAACTGTAAAACTACTTTCCTCCACTCTCAACCCTTCCCTCCATAGTGTGTGCTGTACACTGTGCTTAGTCTTGGGAATGCATGACTAAGTTTTGCCCTCTGAGAAGAATCTTATAGTTTTCAGACTGTAAGATACTTAATCATATTTCAAGGTAATACAATAAGGGTTCCAAAAGGTATGGATGTTTTTAGGATGCTTTGGAAACTAGAGAAAGTGCCACAAATCATTCTGAAGTAAGATTTTTGGAGAGGATGATAGTCAAGGTAAAATTTGAAATATTCTATTCCTATTTCAAGTTAAAAGTGGATAGATACATTCTATATGAAATCCATTCTATATGAAACAATGTTTGTTATATAACTCCAAATGGGATTTATATTTTATTTCTGTATTATGTTCTTTGCATTAGGAGTGTTTAAATGCACATCTGTGCACGCATGTGTGTTTATTGTAGATAGGTAAAGATGTGTGTGTGTGTGTGTGTGTGTGTGTGTGTGTGTGTGTGTGTGTGTGTTGAGAACTGGGCGGGGGGGGGGGCATAGAGAAGCCTTCTAGGATACAGCTTTGTCATTGATGGAGGGGATAACTTAAAATAGTTTGGACCTTCCATGATAAATGTTCTCTCTGCTCGACTCACTCTGTAAATTTGCATCCAGGGAGCCCTAATAGGCTTGTTCTACCTGATCTTGACTGCTGTGCAATAGTCTCAGGCCTGAAACGTGGAAAATATCAAAAGACCTGTTTGGCTCATTTCAAGATGAAGGTCACATCCATATTAATTTCCCTTATTGTGAATCCTTCCTGGAGACCACCTGTCAGAACATCTGGGCCTCGTGTTACTGCTGCTTCCAACAAGGCACCTTTTCCATCCCGACTCTGACTTCAAAGACCCATCCAGGTTGATGGTGAAGGTCCGGGAGGGGACACAGCAGGCCTTTACTGGCCCAGGCTCACATTTCTCCTCGAATACCAACATTTCCTTTTCTCAATTTTAAGGCCTAGAAAAAGAGAGGTCACTTAAATTTTATGTTTTTCAAAATGCCCTTTGGGCAGATACTTACTGGGGGAAAATGTTATTTGATTTCCGGGGTTTCTCTCAGGTTTTGGAGTGAACATGAATCAAAATGATCTATTTTCCATTTCAGTGAAATAAATGCCATCATGTCAGGGGCTCCACTGTGCATTGAGGTTCCATTTGAAGATTGTGACCTTCCTCTTACAGTGAATCTCAGGGAAGAAAAGAAATAAATATGTGAGAGTGTCCTTGGGAATTCCAGGCCCCCATCCAGAACTCCAAACTCACACCCAACAAGGGTAAAGTCTTATAAAGAGAACTGAATCTCTCGGATGGCAGAGGGGCAGAGTCACATATTTCTTACATGAGTTGTGGGGGCACATAGTGTTAGGTAGTTATAAAGAAAAGGGGTTCAAAGTTACTGTTAACTGTTTTTTACTGAAGTTCCTCAAGACACTTAATTCTTTTTTTCCATTATTGAGCCTGCTGTATTTTTAATTCCCTTTAGATGTTTATTTCATACTCATTGTTAATGCATGCTATGTGGGGGGAAAGAAATAGTCCTTGATGAAAAAAAAAAAAATGTGGGACACAAAGGATAGTCAAGTAAGGAAGTTTTTCTGCTCCAATATCTGTCATAGTTTTTGGTATGTTAATACACAATATAGTCTTCAACAAAATGGTATGGTTTGAAGGAATAGTTCCTGATGTTATTTTTCTACCTACATGTTTTTAATTGTTTATTTTTAAAAAAATATTTCATAGGACACACTTAGCAAATGCTAGCTTAGACTCAGATATTCAAATAGATTTTTTTTAAATGTGCCTATTAGCATCTTGCTGGAGAGAGCCACATCAATAAATCTGTCTCTGCCAAAGGCCAGTTTGGTCCAGCCCTATTTTGGCCCAAAGTTTGTCTTTTTTACAACCTTGCCTAAAGCCTGGGCCAACAGTCTAACTGTGCTCTATGTGTCCCACTGACGGAAGTCTTCTGCTTAGATTATGTTGGGTGAGAAGACAGAAAATAAAATAATAAAATAATAATAGTATGAATGGGATAGAGGCTACGGAGAAAAATAAAGAAAGGTAAGTAGTAAAAAGAATAATGGGTGAATTATTATTTCATTAAGAAGGCTAGAAATTGCCGAAACTGGTTTGGCTCAGTGGTAGAGAGTCGGTCTGAGGACTGAAAGGTCCCAGGTTCGATTCCTGTCAAGGGCATGTACGGTACATTGGTTGCAGGCATATCCCCAATAGGGGGCGTGCAAGAGGCAGCTGGTCGATGTTTCTCTCTCATCGACGTTTCTAGCTCTCTATCTCTCTCCCTTCCTCTCTGTAAAAAATCAATAAGATATACTTTAAAAAAAAAAAAAGAAGGCTAGAAATGGCTTTTCGAATTTGGTGATATTTGGAGAGAGACTAGAGGTGCATTAGTGAACTGATTATAGCATTATAGTAGATTCGGTGGGACTTAAGGTAACATTAGGTGAAACCTATTTTTTTCCAGGACCACCACCAGGCTCTATTTGGGAATCTCTAGCAGTAGAAGAATGTGGTTATTTTTATAGCTCAAATTCACTTGTCTGGGAGGGTGTACACATATCTTTTCTTTCCTCTTTAAAAATATACTAAGCCATTTAACAAACTACTAGTCAGTACCACTCTGCCTTTCTCTCAATAGAGTTCTAAATCTAACCTCCATCTATTCATAAAAGAAATAATTTCTCTGCTCTGTGTATAATTTTCTAAGCACTCATAACTCTAAGAAAAGTTGCAGTCCAATTGTATGATTTCTATTACAGATTTTTTTGTAATTTCTATTACAGATTTCTATGACAGATTTTTTTCCCCTTTGAATCAGAATCACCTACTATCTTGCTGAACTGACATGCATTCTTGAAAAAAATTAGTTCTACCCTATTTTATTTCCTAAGAAAACCAGAGTCACCTGTCTACTATTACTAATTTATTTTGAACATTCTCATATTTGCCATAATGATAATGATAACCACAAAAACAATAACAACAGCTGGGGTTAGTTTGCAGGTTCCATTACAATTTTATGGATACATTTCATCAAATTAACTTCTACATTATCAGGGAGAAAAACTTTGCCATTCTTTCTTTCTCGGTTCTTTGGAAGGCCTAGTAATTAAATTGACATCAGATAGGAGAAAAAATGAATTTTAATTGCATGTGTATGGGACCCCCAAAGATGTGATGCTCTGAGATACTCAGGCAATTGAAACTTATATGGCTTCCTGAGGTTAAGAGAAGAGGTTGGGGCCTATTACTTTAAAGAAAGTAGGACACTGCCCAGAAAGATGGAAAGAGCAAATGTTTGATAAACAAATGTTTATCATGCCATGCAGAGAAGTCTTATAGATACAAAATGTTACATTTGATGATAATAGCTCTTTTAAAGGTACAGGCTCTTTATCTACATTCTCTTAACTGCAGTTAAGGGGCAATACAAAAGCTCTTCCTGAGTCTTTTGAGATTGAATTACCTTTAGATAAAAATTGTTTGCATGTCAAAGTGGCACATTCTGGCGAGTCATATTTTGAACCCCATCAACAACAAATACATAATATATTTTTGAACAATTATTATGTGCTGATTCTGTCCCAGGTGCTGAGGGTACAGAGAAATAGAGATAGTCTACCACCCTTCTTCCATGGAGTCTACATCCTAGAGTAGATAGACAATAACCAAACCACATAAGGTGTCACTGATTTTTTTTCCCCATAGGTGAAGAGATTGAGGCAAATTGAGCTTAAGTTTGTCTCACTTTGAAGCCTGTACTTTTCATAGTTATGTCATTTCTGCACCTCAAAAAGGGAAGTAATTCTCATCCTTAAGATCAGTAAAAGCCTGGGGTAGGGTGGGGACAGGTGCATAGTGGAGGGGGTTACTGGAGGGAAAGAAGACATCAGTAATACTTTCGACAATAAAGATAAATTGAAAAAATAAAGAGACGGAATAAAAGACATAAAATAAAAAATTTTTAAAAAGTATTATTTGTCCATATTTGAAGCTGAAAGCATGATGCCAACTTCTGGACTAAATATTTCTTATGTGGTAAGTCAATGGTTCTCCAGCTTTAGCTTGGAAAAATTAAAGTGCTGGTTTAAAACAAAGATTCCTCAGCTCCATCCTGAGACAGCAGGTCTGTGGTAATCTGCATTTTTAACAAAGCTCTCAGATAGTTCTGATGTGTAATGCATTTGATAGTACTAAGGTCTGAAAAGTGCCAAGGCAGACAATGAGTAATTAAGCTAATGGGTCCATCAGACAAGATAGGCATGAACAGGTCCACGGAAGTGCCGCTTCAAAGAGATCTGATGAGCTAGAAACATTGAAAAGGTAATTATGTAACCTTGACCTTGACATAAAAAAAAAAAAAATCTCAGACAGTGTTAGTTGATTTGTGTTTGCTAATCTATGTCTGATGTCCAGTCTCTAGGCCCAGGCCCTGGGCACTTCATTACATTTCATCACTCAGGGGAGCCTTAGTCCTCTTCTCCTCAGAGACACACTCAACAGCATCCTTAAACAGAGCTTACTCTAAAACAACTCATGACCACACTACTTTTAATGTGACCCCAGATTAATCTTAAATAAAGTATAAAGCATCCTGCTTTTGTTATTCAACTCTAAGGATAGATATTTTAAAGCTTTGAAGACTTTTAAAAATATGGCGTATGCAAAAGTAAAATAAAGAAAAGCATTCAGTGTTTTCAATGAAAAAAAAAGCATTATAATGCTCTTTTAAAATTTATTTGTGATACAGTCCATAAACCTAAATATGTTACATTAAATGAAAATACTTTTTTTCTTTGCTTATAAAATAATAGAGGCCCATTGCATAATGATTCATGCAATAGGCCTTCCTTCCCCTGGCTGCCAGCACGGTTTTTCTCTGGTACCCAGGACCCACCACTTTGCTCAGGCTGCAGCAGAGAAGTCAAGCCTCTTCAATCTTCAGTCTTCAATCATCGTCAGTCTTTCATCTTCAGTTTTTACTCAGGCCAGAACTTTTAGTCTTTGCTCCGCACCTGTGTATGCAAATTAGCTCACCATCTTTGTTGGTTTAATTTGCATAGTCACTCCTGATTGGCTTGTGGTGTTACAGAGGTATGGTCAATTTGCATATTTCTCTCTTGCTAGTTTAGATTATTTGTTGATATCATCCTAAATGAAGAAAAAAAATCAGAAGAAAAAAGGTATTGAAAACAATTGGAAAGACTTGTGTTGCTCTCAAGTCTTATTTATTAATAATGTCAAGTTTTAATTATATCTGGCCAGAGCAAATTCTTCGTATAAAATTTAAAATTATATTTAATTATGAGACAAATGGCTTTAAAAAAATTCAAATAGTTTAACTTACTGGTCTTCTGTCATGGTATAGTTTGAGGAAAAGGGTAGTTATTATTATTTCCTGTCTCTTGAGGGCAGGGTTTCTAGAAACTATTCATTTCGAAGATTGCTTTAGATATGTCTATTGTAGCTTTTGAAAACTTCTTTTAAAGATACCAGTGAAGAGTGTTGAAGAGAAACCACTGATCATCTAAATAACACCATTGTAATGAGCTAACAATTAACAATAGGAAGGAGGGAAGCCAAACATTATAAGTATGTCATTTGGAAAGATTCACCAGGAAGCTGCAATATCACTCTCTTCAGGGACCAACCAGCCCATCCCTGCAGGTCACTGGGGGAAGGGGTCCAACAAAGGGGAGATGGTCACATGAACAGTGAGTCGGGGTGACACAGGTAAGGTGCCTGTCAGTCAAGCCTGGAGAACAATGGATTGGTTAGAGTAGGAAGAGCCATTATAAGCCCATGAAATTTTGGGAAGAGATAATCCCCAAAGGATTTCCCTCTCAGCTCTGTTGCATTTGCTCAGATGCCCCAGGGCCATGCAGTCCCCACATGCAATGGGCTGATAGACTATATTGTGGAACAGAAGCTAAGCTAGCCTTATGCTGGACTGGACTCTGCTCTAACATGGAAAGAAAACTTTGGACACTGGCTCTGATTCTAGCTCTGCTGAAGCCCATAGCTACATTTTTTCTTGGGAGGAATGAAGATTAAGTGGGGCTTTGGAAACTCAGGGGTTTGACTCTCCATAAATACAGCTTTCTAAAATATTTCATTTTCCCATATGAGTCTCAGAAAATAATTTTCCTTTGGATATTACTAGAAGTCCACTACCACTAGCAACTCAAGGAGATCTCTCCCCCAAAAACACAAGTGTTCACTGAGCTCACCTTTTTCATCATCAATGTCTAAAGGGTCTGATCTATCAACAAATTAATCTAAATAAGTGAATCCTACTAGTGAATAACTTTGATTTTAACTGGGATTCACTCTTGTCAAACAATATTGCTGTTTTTGTGGTTTAATGACTTATTGATTCAAATTAGGAGCATTTCAAACTTTGGCAGACCAGCAGGTATTTGGGGGAAATGCTCAAATCTCATCACACAATTGATATATCATTTCACTATTTTTTTTTTACAATATATTTTATTGATTTCAGAGAGGAAGGGAGAGAGATAGATAGAAACATTAGGGATGAGAGAGAATCATTGATTGGCTGCCTTCTGCATATCTCCTATGGAGGATTGAGCCCATCACCCAGGTATGTGCCCCTTGACCAGAATCAAACCTGGGACCCTTCAGTCCGCCGGCCGATGCCCTAGCCACTGAACCAAACTAGCTAGGGCTCATTTAACTATTGAAAGGTTCATAGTAGGCCGGAGTCTGGCACCTATGACAAGAGGCCATATGTATCAAAAGAGATTTTATTCCAGTCACCTGGGTGCAGGTGGGCTGAGTCCGACAAAAAAGGAGTCAGCAAAGAGAGCAAAGAGAGAGAGCTTTTTAAAATTTTTGCTGGCTGTAAGCCATTCTGTACAGGGCCACCTGGGAAGACACATGGGCATTTTGTTTAATTATCATCAGCTGAACTAGGGCATAGGCCCTGGGAACATGATTCCCCAATAAGGCTGGACATCTTATCAGTTCTGACTTCATAGCAGCCCAGGTGTTGGCAGGGGTGAGACTAGATATGTAAATGTAGGCCTATAAAAATAAATGCGCTATGTGGCTAGGGTTGTCATCTTCCTGCCTCTCTATCAGAGAGAATGGTGGCCTACCTAGCTCCCAGCTTTAAATTTATTTCTACATCTTCTTTCTTTCTATTATTTTTCAATCCCTGGCCACCTCCACTTAGAACCAGTTCATGCATTGGATGCGGAAAAGGGAGATCCCTGCCATGTCTGGCCCCCTACCTCATTCAGGCCCCCGAACCACTCTGCTGACCTAAGCGTCTGATCCATCCTTGGGGAGGACCCAACATCATATCCTTGGCTAGTGGTTATCTGGGCTATGTGGTGCTCAAGGCTGCAAGTTTTCTGCAAGGTATCTGCTAAGCACAATAAGTTTTTCTCTGCCCTGTTTTCTTCTCTTTAATCCTTTCAACTACATCAGGATTAGAATGTGATTCTGAACATGTCAATGTCTAGCATCTGATATTTTTTAAGGGCTTAAGAAAATCTTAAGCAGTATGTTTTCAGTAACTTCAAGGGAAGGGATGTATTAATCATTGCATTTCATCTGTGATTCTCTTGTCATTAAAAAAATTATACTCTCTGGTGATTTTTTAATATCTTTCTCTTCTAGTCTGCCTCTTAATTATGGACTTTTTTTGGGATTTTGTTACAGCACTTAGTTCACAGATGCCTGATAGACATTTACTGAATAAATGAATAGATGAATTAATAGGAACTTTAGTTTATAGTTGCACAGAAGACATTTCTCCGAAGCCGGAAGGGAGGGAGGAGCGAAAATACACAGTAGAGGCAGACTTCTTTGGACATATAATCGGAAGGAAGGGTGAAAGTGTGCCTAATGACCCACCCCTGGTTTCATTACATGCAAAGTGACCTGATTGAGAAATCCACTTCCTGTGCCATGAGGAGACCAGAGTTGCCTTTGCAGGTTTTCCACTTAATAACTGTTTGACCTTGAACAAGGCACTTCACTGTAATTCCAGTTTCTCATTTTAAAAACTGGCTTTTGTATGAAGCTAGTTCCGTGGACTCCGATGGTCATGAAAGGCACGTAGCATTCTATTTGAACCTTTCAGCCCTTCTTCCTGAATAGCCAGCTGCCCAGTGTCCTGCGCTCTGGAAGGAAGGTGATGGTTTTCTCTTTAAACTTCGCTGAAGTGTTTCCTGAGTATCTGTCTAGAAACCCTGCGATTCACTCAAGCTTAACTTACAAAGTGGCAGATCTCTCCCTTCAGGGCAAACACATCAGCTGCTGTGTTTACAAAACCAGTGAAGGCATATTCCTCTTCCTCCTTTGAAGTTTATTCATGCCTCCATGTGCTCATGGAGGCGTGACTAAGCTGCCTGGCAAGAGGAAGTCTCAGGAAGTGGAAGCCTTTTTAATAGCTATAGAGCTAGTTCTAGCAACACAGATTGATTAAAATGACACAGCGCTTACAATTTAGTTTTCGCATAGAAAGGTGATTTTTACATATAAAAATGGAGCTGTCCCTCTATCAGGCAGCCTCCAGGCACACGTTCACATTATTAACTGCCCCAGAAGCAGGAGCGGTGGGCTTAGTTTATATCCTCAACTTGTTTTTCTGACCTTTACTTATGACTGAATATGAGTGGGGAAAAGGCATAACAAAAATTCCATATGTGCTTAATAATTATCAAGTGCATACTATTTCCACTTCTATCTAAAGAAGAAGAGGGGAAAAAAACACCCACAGCCTCTGAACTTCTTGTACTTCAGTAGCAGCTTTTATTCCCCTCTCCTCTACTCTCTGCACATGTTACATACAGTCAACTGAGCAAAACATACCCAGTACTTTTTATACTCTCTTTGCTGATGATGTTCCTTCAACTTAGAGCATCCTTCCCTGTCTGCAAGAGAGTCCCAAATACAGGACTTCCTAGTTCCCCATTTTGGTCCTAGCTACCATCATGTATTATCTGAACTATGGTAGTAATGTCTTCACTGGTCTACTTATGCTTATTCTTGCCCTTTACCTTGCATTATATTCTTTTTCTTTTTTACTTCTTTTTTGTTTTACTTCTTTTTGAATTTAATAAATCTTTATTGTTCATATTATTACAATTGTTCCTTTCCCCCCCCCCCCCCCCCCGCTCCCATAGCTCCCCTCCACCAGGTTCCTACTCCACCCTCTGCCCTTACCTTCCCCACACTGTCCTCATCCATAGGTGTATGTGTTTTTGTCCAGTCTCTTCCCACATCCCCCACTCACCTTTCTCCCCAAGAATTGTCAGTCCACTCCCTTTCTATGCGCCAGATTCTATTATATTCACCAGTTTATTTTGGTCATCATATTAGTTGGCTCTTACATAGAATTCTCCAATTACATAGGAGAATAACAGGGGGTTTTTTTTGTTTGTTTTTTTAATACATTTTATTTATTTATTTATTTTTTATATTTCATTGATTTTTTACAGAGAGGAAGAGAGAGGGACAGATAGTTAGAAACATCGATGAGAGAATCATCGATCAGCTGCCTCTTGCACACCCCCTACTGGAGATGTGCCCGCAACCAATGTACATGCCCTTGACCGGAATCGAACCCGGGACCTTGCAGTCCCCAAGCCGACACTCTATCCACTGAGCCAAATCGGTTTCGGCGAATAACAGGGTTTTGAAGGGCTTTGAAGATCTGCTTGTTTCTCAAACCCTCCAACTTTGCTCTAATCTCAGGGCATTCATATTTGCTGTGCCCTCTGTTTGCAAAGTCCTTCCTCTGGAGGCCTTCATGGCTGGATCTTACTAATCATTTAGATGTCCAGAGACTTCCCAGGTCTCCTGTAAGGGAATCTAAAGTCTCCATCACTTCCTGTCATGTTATTGTTTTTGTTTTGTTTTGTTTTGTTTTGTGTGTGTGTGTTTTTTTTCATTTCCTTGTTACCATTTTTTGAAATCATCTTCTTTATTTACTATTTCCCCCATAATAATAATAATAATAATAAAAAGTCTCAGGATGGTAGAGATTTTTCACTGTTGTACTCTTCTCTGTTATAAGTCCAAACCTAGTCAAAGTACATATTGCAAATTATTTTATGCCATTGGTAGGTAGAGTTACAGGAAAATGTTGTATTGATTTCCAAGTTGCAATTTTCAAGTTGATTATCACTACTCTAATCTGGACTTCTGAGACATTTTCCTCAAGTAAACTGTATGCTGTATTCAAAAGTAAAGTCAAGCAGGTCTGATCTAAAATTCTGGGCTTGTGACATTGGGCTCTTTGACTCAATCTTTTCATCAGCAGACTTCCTAAAGCATAGTTATACTATCTGCCAAATGACTGGCACACTGTCTGACACTCAATATTTCAAAGCTATTTTTATGTTTAAATATCTTGAGAGAGATTCAAAAAGAAATACCAGACTGGTCCTGGAAAGAGAGCCAAGGAAGGCTCAGTGGAGAAGTACAGACAAGGGAGGTTGAAAGGATTTTCACATAGATTGAATGAGAAAGTTTAAGAAGAAGAACAGGCAGAAAGTAAAACACTCCTTAATGGAAAGATGGCAACAACAACAAAATAAGAGAAAATGTGACATAAAGTTGGGGGGCACTCTTATTTCTCATGCCTAATCTCTACAGTTTAGAATTTACTAATGTGCTTTATCTATAAAACAGATAATAATAAAAGTAAAAGTAAATTTTAAATTTTACTATATTCATATTAATTTTCTTTCTGCATTTGCTATGTTGTGTTATTATTACCATGTTAACAAATAACTAGTTTTAATTGTGTGTTATTTATTTAAGTACAATTTCAGTATTATTAATTATTAAAAGACATATAAGTATATAATATGTATTATGTGGCTGTGTGTATACATATATGTATACTATCCATGTGTAAAGGATAAGTTATAGTTGCTAAAGGAACATAACTTTTAGAAGACTGGATTTATGGAATAAATAAATACTCAGATTCAATTGCAGTTAATTCTTTGTTATCTTGAATAGCAATTCATACAGTATCCATAGCTACTGTTTCACTTTTGGCTCAGATCACCACTTTATGAGTTGCTTGTATTTTAAGGAAGATTATTAATTAATAGGATGTGTTGTTTTATATCACACTTCCTCTTCCCTCTGCTTAAGAAATATAATAGAGATAATGTTTTTAGTTGCTTTGTTTGTTTTTTTGAAGAAAATATTTAGTTTACATTTCTGGCCATCAAATTGGGAGTAGCTATATTGTAGAGATTCCCTAGGTGCTAGACACTGTTCTGATATGTACTTTCACACATTATTTTAATTCAGCTTTGGTAGCTCTGATGGCATGGACACACATATACTTAAAAAAAATATATGACTGGTCTCAGGATTCAAAGGCAGGAATCCATATAAGGCTTTCAGGCTCCCCTTCCCCCCTCCACCCATCTCAACAATCTCTGTAAAGAAGGCAATGTACCATTAAAATGGGAATTTTTAGGGGTGAAAAACACAGGTTTAAGAAATTTTAAAAATTAAGGAGACCATGAAAGAAGCATAGGACTGCAGAGCAGCAGAAGGTATATCTTATATAATAAAAGGCTAATATGCAAAGTCCGCTGGGGAGTTCCACTCAGAGGCTAGGAGTTCGATTGCTCAGTATGATGTGCGCTGACCAAGAGAAGGCAGCATGGAACATGGTGGGTGACCAGTGGCAGGGAGGTTGCAGGGGTGGCTGAGGGAGTGAGGGAAGAAGGATGTAAGGAGGCCAGGAGGTGGCAAACCTTATTGGCCCTGATAACCTGCCAAGCCTAGGGAACCTATACATGCTTGAATTTTGTGCACAAGGCCCCTAGTTTCTATAGAATGGGGGAACTGAAAAGCTGCAACAAATACATTTCCATAGAATGAGGGAGCTGGAAACAGCAGAATGTCTATATTTACAAAATAAAGGGAAGAACCCCCTCATTCAGAGAAAGAAGAAGAAAGTCCAGAGGGGTTAGAAAAACAATAAGGAGGAGAGGAAAAACCTCACATGTCCCTTTAAGCTCAGGAGTTACCAGAGTAACCAGTCCAAGGGAATAGTGACCAAGCAGAAGGAATATCAAGGCACAAGGATCTGCAGCCTTTATAAACCATGGAAACAGTGACTCATGGGAGTTTGTAATTGTTCTTCAATAAATTTCCACCTTTGCTATTCTACCTTCTGTCCATGGATTCATTCTTCAACTCCGATGGACAAAGGGCCTGGGAACTATTCTGCCCAGGGGAACACTACATATTCCAGTCCAAAAATCTTCACCATTTCATATATTTTCTTAGAAACTCCTATTGCAGAGTACTACTATGTGGAAATGGTTATTTCAAAGATATCAGAGCCATAAAAAAATATTAGTAAAATACACCTAGGAAAAGGCTAATGAGAAGGACTGTGGATGAATGAAATCAGAATATCTGAAAATATCTGCTGACTCTGCCTCTGACTTAAGTCACTATATCAGTGATTCTATATCTTGATTTAGAATAAAGGTTTATTAGGTAGGGTAATGGCTAAATTTCTGCAATAAGGACCCACAAAATTAGTGGTTGCAATACAATAGAAACTTATTTCTCACTTAAAAAATTTGTTTCAGACGCAATTCAGGTACACTGGTTTCTTATATTCTTTATCCCACTGAAACTGGACACAAAGGCTGCCTGTCACTACGGAGCCAAATTAAGCAGAGATGGGGTTGAATCATATGAACAGTTATTCCAATAATGCTGGCAGTATGGGGAGAGCAGTCGGTCACCCTGGAAATTCTGCTCTGACCCCCCTCACCAGTTGGCTGATTACATACACAAGAGGGAGAAGATAGCTACGTGCAGCTGCTAGCTGCATATGTAACGTGGAAAGGGCAGGGGAGGGTCTGCAGTCCAGCCTTCAGGAGCTCAAAGTCCAATAATAAGGTGGCCAACCTTTTATGATGTTACAAACATCTCAGCCCATTCCTGGTGATACCAAATTTTTGGATTGGAACCCGGATTCTTGGTCTGCCAGAATCAAAGAATGAATCCACAGAGAAGTGTCCCGGCCCGCGGGACAACAACGGGGGCACGCAGGAACCACCTAAGAGAATGAAACAAACAAGGAACGCGAAAGAATGGAGGCAAGACAAGGTTCTGATCAAGCCTCAATTTTATTCTCTGAAATGGCTGTATTTATACAGCAGAAACAAAGGGGGGCAGGGTTGCTTATGCAGAGGGGTCTTTGCATAACATTCCAAGGTGCAACATTCCAAGGCTGGGCTATCTAGGGGGGAGGATCAGGAAGGGGAAGTGGCAGGAAGATGCTAGGCAGGAAGATGCTAAGCAGGAAGATGCTAAGCAGCAGGTTAATCTTATCTTCTGGCCAAGCCCTCAGGGCACCGCATAACTTCTGCTAGAAGGAACTTAATTCTATTTCCTTAAGACTGAGTTGCTTGCCTCAACTCAGCTGGCTCCCAACAGAGAAGGAAGTGGTATAGCAAAGGTGGAGATTTTATTGAATAAGTACAGACTCCCACATGGGGAGAGGAAGGAGTCCCACAGAATGGACTTCTATGTACTGAGGGGAGAAAAGGGTCCCACTGGCTTCCTTTTCCCTATGGCTTATAAAGGCTACAGATCCTGGTGCCTTGATATCCCCTCCGATTGGTCACTATTCCCTTATACTGGTTACTATAGTAACTCCTGGGCTCAAAGGTTGAACCTCACATGGGATGAGTGAGGTTATCCGCCCCTCCTCCTTCCTTATTGTTTTCCTATTCTTTTTGGGCTTTTCTTCTTCTGAATAAATGAAGGGCTTCCTTCTCTTTATTTTGTAAATATAGACCTTTCTTGGCTACTTTCAGTTCCCTTGTCTTATGGAAATATATCTGTTGCTACTTCCTTGTCTTATGGAAATGTACCTTCTCCCAGTCTGTGGCCCTGTGTTTTTTCCATGGACCCCAATTCTAAAAAATCCATGAGCCCGCCTATATTTCCCTAAAATTTCTACTTCACTGGGACTGGAGAATGGTCTTTGTTCCTGAGAAAATCTAGAGTTCAGGGTCTAGGCACAGCAACAAAATCAAAGCATGTCCTATCCTTGGTTTGTTCTCAAAATGCATTTCCTTTCTGAGTCATGAACCCATGGAGGCATCTTATCTTTTTATAGCCTTGTTTCATCTTTCAGTTTCCCAGGGTCTGTTAGAAAACTTCTTAACTATAGTTACTAAGGTGAGTCATTATTAAACAACTGTGGCTCTATTCTCATTGAATGCCCTTCCCCACTATCACCACCATCTTCTAGGGAATTTCTTTATCTGCTTCATTGCAGATATCTTGATATCATGTCTATGCTCCAGGCTATAGGAAAGGAGAAAAATAAAGCCCAGTGCAAACCATTTCCCTTTAAGGTTTGAAGTGTCAGATTTTTCATTATTTCTCATTTTAGTCTATGGGTGTTAATTTAGTCATTTGACCATACCAAATTACAAGAGAGCTTAGAAATTGTTAGAGTAGCTGGGTGGCCATACGACCCACTAAATTTAATTACTGTGGTGGAAATAGCTAATGGATTTGGGGTGACAACATGCAGTCTGCCTCTAAAAGGCTGACATTTCTCTCATTGTTTTATAAATGCAAAGAATTTCTAGCAGTCACCAAGAATTAATACTAAATACATATACTAGAAAATTTAAATTTTAGGCAGCAAAGCCTAACTCAAGATGCTTCTGGGGCATGTAACCAATATCTACATGATTGTATGATTCACAAGTCTCTTAAATTTTAGTAAAAATTGTATCACTAAAAAGGACTTGTTCTCTCCCCCTTTTCTTCACTCAAGATCATATTCACCACTGTGTGACTCCTGGTACATAGTGTTCTCCAGGTTTTCTAGTGCCTGGAAACCTGTGGCCCCTTTCCCCGATCTTATCTTATACATGTTGACAAGCATTCCCATCCCCCAAGCTTGCACAGTCAAGTTACAATTGGCTGGTTAGTCTCATTGGGCAGTTGTTTTTGTAGAGCCTGAGTTAGAGGCATAAGAGCTGTTCAGAATTTTCTCTTCTGAAAGACATAATTATGCTTTTGACAAAGATATTAATAAGAGTGGAATACAAATAATCCTAAGTCTTAAATTTGGCTTTATTCCAGTTTCTGCAATTTCCTACTTACAATTCTACTAGAGGCCCAGTGCACAAATTCTTGCACCAGTGGGTTCCCTTGGCATGGCCAGAGGTTAGGGCCAAACATGGCTGATCGGGGCTGGCTGCCTCAGGGGAGGAATTGCAGGAGGTTGGCCAACTATGGGAGGTTGGCTGTGGGAGCACACTGACTGCCAGGGGACAGCTCCTGCATTCATCATCTGCTCCCTGGTGGTCGTGTGCATCATAGAGACTGGTCATAAGGTTGTAATGGACACTTATGTTTTTATATACATAGATTTTGCTGGGGCTGACCAGCTGTCCCTGAACAACGATGAATAGATTACTCAGACACAGTTTGATTGTGAAAGAGAGGGCTAAGGGGCTCCTGGCTCTAATGTCCAGAGCAGCCTGGATTGCCAGCCCTGTTAGCCTTTTATTGGAATTTCTATCTTTAGATACAGTCAGTAGGGTGAGTAACCTTGGGAGGACAGGCATGTTCTCATTGTCCTCTAGGCAAGGGCATCCAGGGATTAAGCATAAGGCTTCCAGTAAACACCCGGGGTCTACACATGCCTGGACTGGTTTAGAAAAGTTAAGGAATAATTAAGGGTGCCACCTTTAGCACTCCCCTAAGTCAGAATTCTGATAAATGGGGAAAGTGACCTTCCACACACTTCCCTTTCCTCAGAATGTCCTCCTTACAAACTTGCCAACCAAGTCTCATGCTTCCCAACACTATCTAAGAAACATTGCATAATACTAGCCCATGCTGATTGAGATAGTTAAAATAATAGTTGAAAATATAGGTGCAGATTTCCAGTTTCCATAGTCATTTCTTAGGTACCCAACTCTAAATGTTAGTGTTAGGAAGTTTTATCCTAGAATATATATTAAAATAAATGTGACAACATGAAATTCAACCTATAAGCAAGTCATACAATAGAAATAACTCTTCTGCTCTGTCAGACCTAGGCTCAGTAATCTCTCTTATATGTTTTCTATCTCATCTTGAAAATATTGTAACCTTATCTGCAGTTTCACTTTCCATGGTTTCAATACATGTGGTCAATCATTGTTTGAAAATATTAAAGGAAAAGTTCCAGAAATAATTCATGAACTTTAAATAACAGGCCATTCTGAGCAGTATGATGAAATCTTGACAACTGGTACGTGACATCGTTTTTGCCTAGAGAATACACATCATACACACCACCTGCCCATTAGTCACTTAGTAGCCATCTCAGTTATCAGATTGACTGTGATGATATCACAGTGCTTGTGTTCAAGTAATGCCTATTTTACCTAAAAATACCTCTGAAGCACTCACATAACTTTTATTACAGTATATTGTTATCATTGTTCTATTTTATTCTTAGTTATTCTTGTTAAACTATAACCTAAATTAAACTATTACATAATAGGTATACATGTATAAAAAAATACATATATATATGCTAGTATAGGGTTTGGTTCTAACCATGGTTTTAGGCATTTTCAGGGAGTCTTGAAAATACCTCCTGAAGATGGGAGCACTGTATAGTAAAAAAATGAACACATTCCCCTGTATGCAGAGCTCTCAACACTTATCTTGACTTTCATAAAACATTTTAAAAAACACTTTATCCTTGAATACAACACAGCTATGCCTCACCATTATATATGATAATTTTATATTTAATGGCAATCATACTCTCTAACTGGAAGGAGAAATAAATTGCAGATGAAGAAAGGAAGGAGTAGGCAGAACTCTCTTTTGCAGGCTTAGAATATTGTCTCTCTATTGGGGGAGTGATGGCTTTTATCTGGTCAGTGTAGCTCCATGCGTCGGATTTAGGTGCATTGCTTAGATAGTGACACTGGATTACATTATTCCATGGTCTCTCTTCTCATCTGTAGGTTGGAGCATGTGTTTTGTAGTAAAAAAGATGTCTTTGGGAATTTTTCCAGGATTGTGACATGTGGCTTTCTTTCATCATCTGTTCCACAATCAGTTGATGTCATTTTTCCTTAATGTCACAGCTAAGGTGACCAGGGACTTTCCCAGGTTTAGCATGAGTCTCAGTAACTCCTCAGTCAGGCAACGTGAAACAGCTGGTTACCTTAACAGCTTGTTAATTTTCCTAAATTTTAAGTTTGATTCTTTTATTTCATTGTTCTCAAACTTTTTAGGGTTCCCTGTTTTCTTGTAATAAAGCTGTTACTTCCACTAAAATACTCCAAGATAATTTGGTTCATTTCTGCATTTATTTATTATGGTCCAGCTAATTGCTATCTTTTTCTGACTAATAATATATTTTAGCATTTTATGCTTTTCTAAAAATGTCAAATTTTTAAAATTGTTTATTTATTTGTTCATAACATTGTCTTGTACTTTTAAACATTTATGTTGTGTCTGTGGTGTTTTATGTTTCTATTCTAAATATTCCATTTTGTCCTATTTTTCTTAATTAGTTTTGCTAGAGGCTTATTTTTCTTTGGTATATACATTTGTAATTATTTTCAGATATTCAGATGTACATTTGTCTTCTTCTGATTCATATTTATCTGCTATATTTCTTCTTCCCATTGCTTTCATTCCTTTTGTGTTCATTTGTCTTCAGTGTTTCTTCTAAAAACAACATATGGCTAGAGTCTGTTTCTTAAATCCAGTTTGAGAGCATTTATCTTTTAATCATCATAGTTATTCTATATGTAATGTAATTCTTGATTTCTTAGGACTTTCTTTTATATCTTATTTTAATTTTAATATATCATATCTTCCCCCATCTTAAAAATTTTTCCATTAGAAATATATTTAAATGGACCATATTTTCTATTTCAATTTTTGTATTCTTGATTTTCTCATATAATATCAGCCTTATGTGGGCCAGACGCAAAACATTTGTGGAGTATATTTCTCTGGCTGACTTGGTGGACAGGAGTAATATATATTTATATTTCAAAATTGCTACTAATACTACTGTTCTGTTGCGGAAGACTGGAGAAAAACCAAGCAATGCTTTGAGAAATGGAGTCACACTTTATATTATTATCTGAGAGCCCAGAGAAAAATGTCTTTCAAATTCTAGGCCAATAAACATGGAAGAAGTTCTCCTATTTATACTTTTTCCAGCTCTTTGTCTCCCAAATAAGGGTTTTCCAGTCCCCTTTGTAAGTTCTTTTTCTTTTCTTTTCTTTTCTTTTCTTTTCTTTTCTTTTCTTTTCTTTTCTTTTCTTTTCTTAAATATATTTTATTGATTTTTTACAGAGAGAAAGGGAGAGGGATACAGAGCTAGAAACATTGATGAGAGAGAAACATGAACCAGCTGCCTCCTACATAACCCTTACTGGGGATGTGCCGCAACCAATGTACATGCCCTTGACTGGAATTGAACCTGGGACCTTTCAGTCCACAGACTGATGCTCTATCCGCTGAGTAAACTGGTTTCGGCCCCTTTGCAAGTTCTTAAAGAGCCCTATGTGTTGGGGCTTTGAGACCTCAACCAAAGGCCTGGCCTGGTGCCAGCAATGATAACTTTGTCGGGGGAAGGTTTATGGCCTTTTTGGAATGGGAATAGTCCGATTTTCCTTATTATTTAAGCAAGCAAGCACTTATAGAAGCCAAAAGAGCAGGGTTAAAATTTTAAACAGCAATTTTTATATGATGGATGCTTCAGTTCTTCTAGGCTAGATCTCTGATTATTTATCCTAGAATAAAATCTCTCACCACACTCCAGCATATTTTTGCTCATTCTTTTTTAATTTTTTGTTTTTTTTTAATTTCAGGTATTGTACTCAGACAGGGAGAGTCACCTTATATCATAGTTGCTAGGACTTAGATGATTTAGGCCATGACCAATGGGCAGACACTAGCTAGCTGGTCTGCACCTACTGATATATTCTGTGCAGCTTTCCCAACCTACTGCTGCTGTCTCTCTTGTTATTCTTGTATCAGGGAGTGTAAACACCTATAAGGTTGGGGGTTAGGAGAAGGTGCCAGTGCTTCTGATTCATGTTTATGACTTTTCATGTAGCTATTCACAAATGCTTCCCACCACCATCACCTTTTGGTCTTCTCCAGGCTGGAAAATAGAGGCAGAATACTCATATTCAATGTGGAAAAAAATGCCTTTTACCCTTGGCCAACTACAGAAACTTTCCAAATTGTATTCCTAGACCCTGGTTAATACAAGGCAATGAGAGGGAAAAGGAAAAAAATAGTACTCAAGATAATCACTCTAACTTGTCATTGGCCCTTTTCCATATCTGCTTGTGTACCTATTTAAGTTCCTTCTTGAGTTTTCTAAGCTTTGATTTGCCAGATTTTATGGCAAATAGCTGAGTGTAGTTCTGCACTAATTAATTAAACTGGCTACATCATTTTTAACTTAGTGGTTTTGTACAAAGGTAGAAGATTGCAGCTAGTACTCAAGGCATTATTTATCTTTGATCATGCTAATAAATCTCAGATAATGCCTTATTCTGAGTATTTTTTTTCTGACTCTGCTTGTCCTGCTAGATGAGATAAAGTTTCCTATTTGCTCCACATGCTATGCTTATCTCAATCTTAGCATTTAAAACTTCTTAGTGGGCAGTATCCTCCTGGATGAAACAAAAGTGTTTCTCTCAAGTAAAGTATAACATCTAGTAAAGTTCCCAGAACAAAGTTTTCTAAATGATTTCACTACCAAATATCTCCAGGATTATAAATTGCAAATTATCCCAAGAAAAAATAGATTATCATTTAATGAAATGTTCTAAAATTAAGAACTCATTTTTTTAAAATCCGTAATTTTGAGAACTTGAAAATATACTTTTAATTTTCAAATTCCAAAACTTACATCCATTTGAGAAAGTAGCATAGAATATATTTACTAATCTTTGCCTAAAGCCTTATCTGAGAATCATGAGGCTAAGATTGGGAAGTGTGATTAATGTTTGCTTTCTATGGGTAATCCAAGCCTGGATGAAACAGGCTAAACATAAACACATTTAACAGATACTGTTTCTCATAGGAACCTTAAAGTAAACTTTATTAAAACCGAAAGTAATTATTGTGGATAAAGATGATAGGTAACAAGCCATAAAAAGGGGGTAAATGGCATGCACTATTCCAGGATGTATTTATGCATCTAAGTCTAATTTGCCAAGGACAGACAGGATATAAGAGTTTAAGAATTACAAGCTTCAACGTGGCAATTCTTAATGTGAAATATGTTCTGAAATTAAAGAAAATCGATATTTCCAAATATATTTGTTTCTTATCTATGTAACACAGATCCTAACCTTGTCCAGCTTCTGAAGATACAAGACAAATAAAACTCTTAAAGAGCTTTTTCTAATACCTATAGCACCAGCTTATATCTGTCCTAAACAAGTTCTGACTCAACTGAAGCATTGATAACACTAGAATAGTTTACAGTTGTCTGCACCCGTGTTACAATGTCTCAACCAATATTTAGTGCATAGTGTTTGACAATCACAGTAATGATCTAACATGACTGGAGAGTCGATTTTTCAGAGGCTAATTGATCACTTTCAAATCTATAAATAAACTGCACCCACTTTATTCTGCCATCAAGTAAATTAGCCAGATGTAGCTTTAGTTGTTGAGCTAATGCTTTGCTTTTGTTTGAATGAAACAATACTGAAATTTTTAGGAGAAAAAAAAAAGTAAATGAATGCGATCTTTAACCTGAAGTAGCAATGTATATTAATGGAGATGATTATACAATTTAGACTTACCATTTTAGAACATTGGCACCTTAACAAAACCCATATAAAATGCTTATTGGAAATGTAAAGTTTCTGATTTATATATTGATTATTTACTTCTATTGCTATCGTGTTTCCTCCTCTATATTTTGCTCTTTCTGTTTATGTTCTCGAGTGATAAATTTTTCATGTTTTACATTTTTATTTGGTTTACCTATTTATTTTGTATTCATTTTGCATGTAGAATGGGATAAGTCTGTAGAATAAAGCCATTGATTTTGAATTTTACATTGCTATGGGGAAAATACTGCATAAGAAGGTTACTGATCTCTAATTTAATCACATGGAAATATTGTCAAAGGAAAAACTCGCTTCATAACAATAAGGGGCCTGTGTCTTTGTGAAATATATTTAACTATAAACTCATTATATAGCATTAATGTATAATTTTCTTATTTTCTACCACAGTTAGATGAGAATTATTGTGTGAAGCTATTGGGTTTGAGCAAAAGTGAATATATAAGAAGTCTTTTTATGTGAGGTGATTTAAGCATATCTAGGTTAGTTATCAGTCTTGATAATGTTGTGGATACACAGCAACTAAAGCAAACAAGTGTTTCCAGGAATACACTTTTATGCTATTTAAAAGTTAAACTACAGAAATGGAATGGTGTGTTAGGTGATAGCTCTACCACTGAAGTAGCAGTTACTTCAAGACAGATAAAAAACTATATGTTGAAAATTTACACACAAAAAAAAGTTTCCTGCAACATTCCATAAACTTATGGCTATATTCATCTTCTTTGGGACTTCATCTAAGCCTTAAAAAAGGACACATATCACTTTCTGATTATAGTGCCATATTTGAAGTACTCCATTTATGTTTTTAATGGCTTTCATACCTACTTCCTTATGTAGTTTATACTGTATTTGGGCTTTGTAGGCTAGGAGGAAGGAATAACTATAGACAATGCGATGCACTGCAGTTGATTGAATGTCTGTATTAGGAATAAGCCAGTGAGTACAGGAAACAGTATCTTTAGGGAAAGACCCACAAGTGTAAAATATCCCTTTTCTCATTATTTCAACTGTGTTAACATTATATTTGCTCATTATATTTGTAATTGAGTTTCAAAGACGTAATCCAACCAACTTCAGAATAAGTGATTAACTTCATTTTTCTTTCTGGGATCACTTTTTGCCCGTCTTTTACATAAATAGTTGCAATGGTATGCTTTAATAGTGCCTGCTTTAAATAGCCAGAAAATCTGTCATATTGTTTTACTCATTCCTCTACATTGTCACAATTTAGTTGAAGCTCCATCATGGTAATGTATAAAAACAATGCTGTGCATTCTCATTGCATATGAGTTATTTCCCTAGAAGGCAATGGAATTTTTTTTGTAACTTTTACTACAATCTCTGCATTAACTGAAATATTAACCAATAATAAATTTATGAGAAAAAATATGAAAGTAGACTTTGTAATTAGAGCAAGAAAAAATGTCCCTAATCTATGTCTTTCTCTTGATGAGGTAACATAGACTATCGTCTAGTAAAAGATCAGTATTCCAGAGTCTGTTTCTTAGAGGAGACTCTGATGAAGACTGGTGGTTTCCGATAATCTATTAAATGACTGATATGAATTTTAATGTTTTCAAAGAAGAATAAATTTGCCTGGAGACATATCATATATAACTTTAATTATAATTTTTATATATTCTCATTATGTTATTAATAATCTTAACATCTTTAATGGTTAACATTGTTTTTACAAGAATCTTTCAGCCAACATTCAATTGACATTTTCAAAGAACATAATTTTACATGATTTGTGTTTTGGCATTTTCAATTATTTAATTTTCATTTTGTGAAGATATTATTTGTTTTAATTCATCACTGTGGCAGGTGTACCCTATGGTGATCCTCGGTGATGACCATCCTTGGCGTCCATGCCTTAAAGTAATCACCTCCTCTTGAGTGTGGATGGGAGCTATGACTTGTGTCTAACCAATATAATGTTACTTGTGATTAGGGACCTTATATAAGACTCTATACTGGATAAATTGGAAATAGAAACTCTCTCCTTACTAGCCTAGGAGCAACCATAGTGGAGAATTCCATGTGGCAGGATTCTAGAGGAAATGGCTAGGGATTATGGGTCACCTGAGTGGGTGACCTCTTGTGGCTGAAGGCAATCTCCAGCCTGCAGAAAGCTAGGGCCCCGAGTCATATCATAACAAGGAAATAAACTGTGTCAATAACCTGAGTGAGCCTGGCAATGGATGCTTCACTAGCCAAACACCTGAATTGGAATGCAGCTGAGCTAATACTTTGATTAAGCTTTGAGGGATTCTGAATAGAGAACTTGGTCAAGTCTTGATAAGACATCTACTCTATGGAAACTGTGAAATAATAAGTGTGTCTTTTTTTTTAAGCCCCTAAGATTGTCGTCACTTGTTACACAGCAATAGAAAACTAGTAAAATCGCCAATTCACAATTATGTATCTTATGGCTTAGAAATGGCTCATGATAGAGTGAAAGTAGCAACATAATACTAGAACTCAGAATCAAGTTGTTACTCATAGCGAACAGGGCTGTACTAAGACATATACAATGTAAATCTGTTTGTGCTAGGTAAGAGAATCTGAAAGTTGAACACATGTACAAATAACAGAAGAAATACTGGTATATAATTTTATTGGAACAGTGATTAGTTTTTTGCAATCTAAGTCCAATTTATTGTATGAAATATTAGAGGCCTGGTGCAAATTCATGCACAGGTAAGATCCCTCAGCCTGGCAAGTGTTTGGGGCTGTTTGGGGCTGGCCGGTGGGGCTGCTGGAGGTTGGCTGGCCACGGGAGGTTGGCTGGGGGAGCACACTGACCAATAGGGGGCAGCTTCTGCAATGAGCATCTGATCCCTGCTGGTAAGTGCACATCATAGCAACTGGTTGACTGGTTGACTGGTAGTTTAGGCTTTTATATATATATACTAGAGGCCCAGTGTACAAAATTCACACATGAGGGGATCTCCTCAGTCCAGCCTGCACCCTCCCCAATTTGGGATCCCTCAGGGAATGTCCTACTGCCAGTTTAGCCCTGATTTTGGGGATTGGGCCTAAACCAGCAGTCAGACATTCCTCTCACAATTCAGGACCACTGGTTCCTAAGTGCTCACATGCCTGCCTGCCTGATCTTCCCTAACTGCCCCCCCATACCAGCCCAATCACCCCTTAGTGCCTCTGCCTGCCAACCTAGTTGCCCCCATCTGCCCCCACCAGCCTAGTTGCCCCTAATTGCTCCCTCACTGGCCTGGTTGCCCCTTACAGCCCCCCTGCTGGCCTGGTTTCCCCCAACTGCCCTCCTCTGCTGGCCTGATCATCCCTAGCTGCCTCCCTCCCACCAGCCTGATTGACCTTTATTGCCCCCCCCCTCCCCAGCCAGGTCACCCCTTACTGCCCTTCTGCTGGCCTGGTTGGCCCCAGGTCCCGTTCCCCCCTTCTCTCCACCCCCCCCCCCCCCCGGCTGGCCTGGTAGCCCCTTAGGCCCTCCTGCCGACCTGCTCACTCCCAACTGCCCCCTCTGCTGGCCTGGTCACCCCACACAGTCTGCTGTTCAGTCATTTGGTCATCCCTCACTAACAACCCTGCTGGCCTGGTCGCCCCACATAGTCTGTGTTCGGTCATCCATCCAGTTGTTTTGGTCATGACAGTCCCGGCTTTTTATATATTAGGATAGATTATATCAGATTTTCATATTGTATTTTCAAATTAAACAGTAGTTTTTTTGATAAGCCAATCAAATTTATTTATTTTTCCCAAAGTATTCCAAATGAATATTTTCTAGTTAAAAAAAAGATTTTTGTCATTAAATACAGATGAAAGATCAACTATAGAAGAAACATTCAAAATTGCACTCCATATAGCATTAACAGACAAAAGACTTAGAAACCCAGACAGATAACATGTTCAGAGAGAAGAGCAGACTTAACAGTTGGCAGAATTCCTCTATCAAATGGCACTCCTTGTCGTCACACACTATCAGTAGCATATACCGTATTTTTCGGACCATAAGACGCACTTTTTCCCCCCCCAGAAGTGGGGGGGAAAAGTCCCTGCGTCGTATGGTCCAAATATAGCCTACACATATACTTTAAAAAAAAAGTTTTTTTACTTGCCCAGCTCTGTGTGGTCTCTGTGTGCTTGCCCGGCTCTAAAATGGTTCTAAATGCTGCTTTTTACTTTACAGGGTTGATTACATGTGTTTATGACTGTGATGTTGGGTTTTAATGCACATAAAATATTTTAGGACACTATTTGTTTCAGAATCTTTTTTTCTTCATTTCCCTTCTCTAAAAACTGGTGCGTCTTATGGTCCGGAGCGTCTTATGGTCCGAAAAATACGGTAATATAGAAAAAAGATTAATAGCCCATCTGTGTCATAGTAGATATAGAAATTTGGGATGGTCTAAAACAATATCAAAAGTATGAATTAGCCTTAGGCATGTGTTTGGAATCTATATAAGGGCCAATGTTTTTTTTTGTTTTTTTTAACTTTTTAATTTTGAAATGCATTAGATTTACAGAAATTTTGGAAATACTGTACAGAGGGCTCTTATATACTATAGTTTCCATCTAACATAACTACAATATAATAAATTTATCAAAACTAGGAAAATAGTATCAGGAAATTATATTAACCTTTAGTATATACTTTATTCAGATTTCATTAGTTTTTTGATTGTTTGATAATGTCCTTTTTATAAGTCAGCTAATAATTCAGTTTTCTGGGTTGCATTTGTCGGTCTCACCTTAGTGTCCCTGAATCTGGGAAAGTTTCTCAGTCTATACTTTTCCTTCATAACATTGACACTTATGAAGAGTATTGTCAGTTATTTTGTAGAATGTCCAAATTTGGACTTGTTTGATGTTTTCTTATAATTAAACTGGGGTTAATGATGAGGGAGAAGATTACTGCAGAGTAGAAATGCCTTTCTCATTGCCTCACTTTGTAACATAAATGTGTCTTACTGCTGGGGATTATAACCTTGTTGATGTGGTTAAGGTGATGTCTCCTGGGTTTCTCCAATGTAAACTTTTTTCCCCTTTTGGTATTCTTTCATTATTTGTACAAATAACAGAATAAATTTCATTTCAGTCTTTAATATATTGCCATTGTTTTATGTATTTGATAGTTCCAACATTTATATTGTATTTCTATCATGTCACACAATTCTCATTTTTTTGTGTGTGTGTGGTGGAAATAATTAACATCCAGTTCTCTTTTCCCATATTCATTCATTAGAAGCAAAACAAAAAGTTTATGAAATAGGAGCATGATCTAGGAGAATAACTGAATTAAAGAAGACACAACATAGTAGCTATTTGGGGAGAAATTCCCTTCTTCCCAAGTGTCCAGAATCAAGTGAAAGAGGAGGCAAATGCCACTTTCCCTGTCCAACAAAGGTAAATGGACTCAGACTTAATTTTTTTTTTCCTCCAGAGAGAGTGGGACATCCAGCTTGCAAGTGGGGATTTACGTGTCATGCATGACTACCGAGCAATTCAAAAATGGGTGATGTTGGGACGGGCCAGAATATTTGTGTTCAGAAGTCGGCCTGGTGCCATAACGTGGAAAGGGAAGGCAAGCACAACCTGGGCCAAATCTCCATGGTCTCTGGGCGAAAGGCAGGTCAGGCCCCTGGATTTTTTTTTTTACATGGATGCCAACAAGAACAAAGGTATCACCTGGCGTGAGGCTACACTGATGGAGTATTTGAAGAATCCCAAGAAGTACATCCCTGGAACAAAAACCATCTTCACTGGCATTAAGAAGAGTGCAGAAAGGGCAGGCTTGTAGCTTATCTCAAAAAAACCTACTGAGAAGTAATAGTGGGCCACTGCCTTGTTTATTACGTCTCACGCCTTTTTTTATGGGTACCATATTTAAATTGATCTCATACACCAGAATTCAGATCAGGAATGGCTGATAGAGCATTTCTTCTAAGCATTTGTGATTTAAGTAAGATTGGTTTGTGGTCAAATGAATATGGTCAGCTTTTTTAGCTTTGATGATAATTTTGGTTCAGCATGCGCTGTCCCTGTCTTCCCTTCTAAATATATAATTGGACTTGATTCCTATTGTTCAACTTTTCACAGAGCTGGTGATTGCCATCTCAAAACCTCCAGGAGATTGGCTTATATTTAGATTTATATGACTAGTTGTATTAATATGTTTACAGTCTGAGGAAGTCCCTTCCCTGTCTCTTAGACCTGCAAGACTTGCTTGTGATTCAAGTTTTCATTAGCCTATTAAAAGACAAGCTCTGTCGATAAGCTAGTAGTGACCATTTTATCTTTTTGGTCCCAATTGTGCCATTTAATGAAATTCCCTGTTTCAAAACTGTTGCCTTTTACTGAATGAAAGGCATTTTAGTATTGTTTATGTATACTAACAAATAAAGAGTATTTAGCACTTAAAATTTTTTCTCCAGCACTCACTTGTTCATGGCATACAAAGTTGCTAGGTTCATCTTGTATTTTCTCATTCATAATCCTAAAATCAACCATTGCTCTATAGTCCCGGTCCATTGTGTCAAGTATTGATGAGCCTGTTGTAGACATTCTTAAAAAAAAAAAAAAATAACAGAGTTTATTTCAGACAGAAAGGGAGAGAGAGAGAGAGAGAGAGAGAGGGAAAGAGAGAGAGAGAGAGAGAGAGAGAGAGAGAGAGAGAGAGAGAGAGAGACATCAATAATGAGAGAGAATCATTTATAGACTGCCTCCTGCACTGTGGATCGAGTCTGCAACCTGGGATATGCCCGGACCAGGAATTGAACCCATGACCTCCAGGTTCATAGGTCGATGCTCAACCACTGAGCCACACCAGCTGTGGTGTTTTATTATTATTATTATTATTATTATTATTATATTTCATTTTAATATACAAAAAAGATAAAACTTGAAATAATTCTAGATTTTCCCTCCTATTCTGTTAGGGTGTGTCTGTTTCTTCACATGTTGGGGTGGGGGAACTACATTCACATCGGTTTATTTGAGGACCCAGTGCAGAGTTCAAGCAGCAAAACCCCAATTTAGCAGAGCTAATTTCAAACTTGACACTCATTTCTAAAATTACCACCAGAAAAAGGAACAAAGAGCCACTGCAAATGAGTATACTGTGATACAATGTTCTTTCCAAAATGTCTTCATTTTGCAACTGTAATTACATGGATGTCTGCTTTAGGCCATTTTTGATGTGTGGATGTATATGATATATTCACTGATTGGCCAGATTATTATGATCTCTGAATTCATAATAATATGACCTCTCAGTCTAAATATATATATAAATATATATTAGAGGTGCATAAATTCATGCATGGATGCGGTCTGGCCAGCCTGGCAAGGGATAGGGGACATGGGCAGTTGGCCGGCCTGCCTGCTAGTGGAATTTCTGGTTGAGGGGACAATTTGCATATTAACTTTTTATTATATAGAATATACACTGAGTGGCCTGATTATTATGAGTCACTCAGTATATATATCAGCATACATTTGAAATCCAGACAGGTTAACAACAAACTTAACTCTGTGTGTGTATGTATGTGTATATATATATATATATATATATATATATATATATATATGTGTGTGTGTGTATATCTATATCTATACACATATATGTATATGTATATATGTATATATACATATAGTTTTAAAAACATGATACTTCAGTATAACTTGTGTTAAATCAGTAGTATAAGCTATTTCTGTCCTACAAAATTTTCATTTTATAGCTCTTAGAGGGTAAAAATGACCTATTACATTTATATCTCACATATCCTGGCATACAAACAGTATTTAATTGAATTTGAGCCAAAAACTAGAAGTCTTTCATTTTAGCTCTTGAAAAGCTTCCTCACATCTAACAGCCTTAAATCATAGACTAGTCACATTTCCAGAGTCTGAAATTACTAGTTCTAAAACTGCAAGAAAGTGGTGAATCCAAACTTTAAATTACAATATTTTATATACAAATTAGATAACACAGCTCAATGAGACTTCACTAACATCCTAAACCCAACACACACATTCTCCACTTAGATAGACAAGTCTTCGGGTTTTCCTTCTCCTTACGTATAATGTACAGATTTAGAAGTTGCTGGTAAAACTGACATATAAGATGGCAAATGAGAGGTAACACTTTCTGTTGACTCTGGTCCAGGAAATTTACATTTCCACTTGGTTTTTGTCATAGTTTTCTTTTATCTGCTGGAATTACCTCTCCTATCCTATTGTTTACCTTGTTTATTTCAGCCTTTAATATATTGTCATTGTTTTATATCTTTGATAGTTCCAACATTTATATCGTGTCACACAATTCTCATTTTTTTGTGTGTGTGTGTGTGTGTGTGATGGAAATAATTAAAATCCAGTCTCTTTGAAACTTAAAAATTAAATATATAATTATCAATGACTATAAATTCTATGTTGTACATTAGATCTCTAGGACTTATTTATCTATTAGTTCCAAAAATCTGATACAAAATCCCTCCACCCTCAGTGCTGGTAAGCAATATTCTACTGTCCATTCTTAAATTCCACATTAAGTGATGTCATATAATATGTGACTATTCCTGTGGGACTTATTTCACTTTGCATAAATCCTTTAATATTTATCCATGTTGTCACAAGTGGAAAGATATTTTTCTTTCTCATGGTTGAATAATATTAAAATATGAACAGATTGTTCAGCCATGACATATTCATACGTTAAAGAACCTAAACCTTTAGCTTTAAGTTAAATATTATTATTTAATGTTGAGAATGTCTGTTTTCCTAAAGAATATCAATTATAATGCTAATGGACATTGATAAGAGTTTAACTCTTTACTATGAATTGGTGCTTTCTTGCCCTAACTGGTTTGGCTCAGTGGACCAAAAGATCCCAGGTTTGATTTTGGTCAAGGACACATACCTTGGTTGCAGGCTCCTCTCTGTTTTGGGCCCTGGTCAGGGCTTATTCTTTCAGGAGGCAGCGAATCAATGTTCTTCTCTCACACTGATATTTCTCTCGTCTTTCCTTCTCTCTTCCATTCCCTCTAAAAAATCATTCGGAAAAAATATCCTTGGGTGAGTATTTAAAAAAAAAAGAGTTGATGTCTTTTTCCATGAGGTATAATGAGAATATAGAAATATTAGAGGCCTGGTGCACAAAATTCATGCATGTGGGTGGGACCCCTCAGCCCAGTCTGGACCCTCTCCAGTATGGATGTTTGAAAGCCAGTTTCAGGATATGTCCAACAGCCAGTTTTGGCCCAATCCCAGGGATCAGGCCAAAACCTGCAGTTGGACATCCCTCTCACAATCCAGACTGCTGGCTCCTAACTGCTCACCTGCCTGCCTGCCTGCCTGATCTCCTCTAACTGGCCCCCTGCTAGCCACAACAACTCTAATTGTCCCCCTTCTCCCTGGTCACCTCCAACCTCACTCCCCCCCACCAGCTTGGTCACTTCCAATTGCCCCTTTCCCCTGCTGGCCTTGTCGCCCCTCACTGTCCCCCTCTGCTAGCTTGGTTGCCCCTAACTGCCTCCCCTGTCAGCCTGGTCACACCTCACTACCCCTCGCCTGCCTTGTTGCCTTTCACTGTCCCCCCATCAGCCTGGTCACCCCACGCAGCTTGCTGTTTGGTTGTTACCATGAGGTCTTCGAGACTAATTTACATGTAACCCTTTTATTAGTATATATATTATATAATATATATATAGTATATATATATATTGTGTATATATATATATATATATATATATATATATACTGTATATTCCAATACTCTAAAAGATTTTGAAAAATGCACCTAGAAATAAATGGATGACAATAAAAATTGAAGTACTAATATGATACTAATATTATCAATCCACATGTAATAGAAATTAGGTTTTATTCTTGACATGCCTTGCAAAAATTAGTCATCTCTCAAATGCATCCAAAACATTATCTCCAATGTTATCACTCTAGTCTAAGTCATCATCTTGCCCTCACCTAACCCAAATAGATAATTGGTTTCCATCCTAAAGTCTACTTTCATTCTCCTCAAATTCATTATCTGTAGAGTTTCAAACAATATTTTCAATAGCAAATGTCCCTAAAGCACTCATCATCAATTTGTTGTTATTGCCTTTGAGATTTAGTTTAATAGCCTTTATCTGGTTTATAGGATCTCAAGCTGAGTACGGCACAAATGCATGTCCTCCCCCACTTCATCGCCATGCCACCCTCTTCCACCTATACTTCTTCCTAATACTTAATTACCCTGTCCTCCTTCCTTAGAAATTTCAAACATGTTCCTCCTCTGTCTTCTGCATCTAGCTAATTACTACTCATCTAGGATTCTACTTACATTCACTTTTTAAAAAAATATATTTTATTGATTTTTTATAGAGAGGAAGGGAGAGAGATAGAGAGCTAGAAATGTCGATGAGAGAGAAACATCGACCAGCTGCCTCTTGCACACCCCCTACCGGGGATGTGCCCGCAACCAATGTACATGCGTTCGACCGGAATCAAACCTGGGACCTTTCAGTCCGCAGACCGATGCTCTACCACTGAGCCAGACCGGCTTTGGCTACATTCACTTTTTCATTATAACCTTCTGTGATCCTCCAGTCTGGAATGAGTTATTCCCCTAGGTCATGCTCCTATCTCATAAACGTTTTATTTATAACAATTCACACGTAAAATAATTTAATCAATATTTGTCATTTATTCTTGATTATTAAACCTATGACCATATAAAACTTGAATATTTTGTTTATTTCTATAAACTGAATGACTGCTATATTGTTGTCAATTAATAAAAGACAGCAATCTACCCAATTTCCAAGATTGGATAGGTCTTGACAGAGTAACAGTCAAAGAGGTTGAATTCAAAGAAATAATAGTGTTTCAAGAAAGTTTGGTGGAAGAATTGATTGCCAATGAAGTTAAGATAGATCTTATTAGTAGGACAAAGCCAAAACATTAAGGAAGGTTACTGGGGGTGAAGCTCACCAATAAGGAATGAATTAGTGGAAAGGTGACTGTCCAGTGCCCATGAAAGATAAATCACATATCAGGTCCAAACAATAAGATTTATTATTGGATATCTCATGTCTCTTTCCTTGATAAGATTAGTTTTAGAACTGCATGTGGATATTAATGGCATCTTCTGGTCATTAATGGCAATGAGAAGCTGGTACTGTTCACTAATGGTTTTCAAATTTTAGCATATACAATTATTACATAGAGGGTTTGTTAAGACAGATTTGGAGGCTCCACTCCCAGAGTTTCTGATTCAGCTGGCTGTAGGTTCAGGCTTAGTATTGGAATTTAAAGCACATTTCTAGGTCATACAATAGCTGTTTATTTAGAGTCCACACTTTGATATATACTGTTCTTAACTGGACACCCAGTTTCAGTAGAATTGCATGTTAATATGGATCACATACAGAAAAAAATCTACTCTTTTAGTCTCCTCTTTTATTTTTTAAGCTTACTGTTTGTCCCTTTTTATAATCCTTTTTCATTAACTAATTATTAGAGATGTATTTAATTGTAGTACACTTATTTTTTAAATTTTATTCTATAGTTATGAGTCATAGAGATTATGTTCCAAATCTTGACTCATTTGATTACTATTTGCTTTAATTTGGACCAAAAAGCAATTATTTTTATGAGCACCATAAATTTAGATTTAATATTTAGAATTAGAACTATCAAACACCTGGTTCAAATATATTAATCAGAAGAGGCAACTCAGAAAACCAGGAGCCACTTATTGCCTACTATTTATATTAATTAGCTCAAACAAATAAACAATTTAGCTAGTTCATCTCAAAAGGTGGTCCATTAAGCATGTATATCAGGTACATATTTTATCACCCTCAGTTGGTATCAATATTTTATTAGTTCCAGATAAGTATGGATATCTTACCTCTCTTTATGTTCCTTCACCCTCTCCCATTAATAATATAATTGTCTTACATGTTTCCTCGACATACTTGGAGAACTCTATCAGAAAATGTTAGCACTATTATTTTAATTGCCAAACAGTTTATAAACTTCTGCAGAGGATAGTATATTTATGTATATATTTGCTCTTTGCATTCGTCTTTCTTCTTAATGGGCCAACACTTCTTTTTTTAATTTTTCCTTTCTGCTTAGGAACATTATTTTGGCTAGTCTTTTAGGTTAGATCTGTTAACAACAAATTCTCTTACTGTTACTTCATCTGAGAACATGTTGATTCTCCCTTCTTTCCTGAATGATCTCTATCTATATCTATCTCTATCTCTATCTCTATCTCTATCTCTATCTCTATCTCTATCTCTATCTCTATCTATATCTATCTATTGTATATCATCATCTATCTATATCATCATCTATCTATATATCTATCTATATATCTATCTATATATCTATCATCTATCTATTATCTATATCTCCTATATAATAAAAGCCTCGGTGGCCTTGCACATAGTCACAAGATGGCCACTACAAGATGGCAGCACACAGTAGAGGTGAGGCCTGGTGGCCGATCCATGCGGTGAGGCCTGGGAGTCCTGCATCTCTGCACAGCATGGATGAGGCCGCTCCTGGCATCCTCACCACCTCGGGCAAAGGAGGCGGGTCCTGGCAAAGTACGCAGGTCACTGCAGGGGAGGACATTTGTGGGCAATCAGGCCAATAGGGGAGGGCAGTTAGGGGCCATCAGGCTGGCAGGGAAGGGCAGTTGGGGGGCGATCAGCCTGGCAGGAGAGGGCAGATAAGAGTGATCAGGCCAGCAGGGGAGCAGTTAGATGTCAATCAGGCTGTCAGGAGAGTAGTTATGGGGCAATTAGACTGGCAGGGAGAAGTGGTTAGGGGCAATCAGGCCAGCAGGCAGGCAACTGGTTAGGAGCCAGCAGTCCCAGATTGTGAGAGGAATGTCTGACTGCCTGTTTAGAACCTAAACCTGCAGTCAGACATCCTCTGAGGAATCCCAGGTTGGAGAGGGTGCAGGCTGAGTTGAGGGACACCCCCTCCCTCCCATGCAAAATTTATGACTTGCTAAAAGTAGTGTCCTTCTTTTTGAACTTTCTGATGAGAACTCAGCTGTTATTTATTTGGTTTTTGCTGTAGGTAATTGTTTATTTCTCTGTGGGTGCTTTCAACACGTTTCTTTGAGATTTTAGCAATGTGATAATGATTTGCCTTGGCATGTATTTCTTGGGTTTTTCTTCTTTGGGACTCAATTAGCTTCTTGAATCTGTAGGTTATATCTTTTGCAAAATTTAAAAAACAAACACATCATCCATATTTTTATCCCACCCTTTAATAACACTCCCCCCACCCATATTTTTATTTGAGAGTTTGATGGCAAGCATGTTACATCTTTTGCTATGGACTCACATGTTCCAAATTTGGTTTATTCCAAGTTTCTCTTCTTCATGTCATTCAGAGAGTGTGTGATCTTGGAGTTGGCTTCTGTTGATTGTCTTTTCACATGCCAGTTGAGAATTTTCTGGTTTTATTTAATAAACAACTTTTTATTGAACCCTGAAAATTTTGAGTATTACATTATAAGCTTTGAATCTTATTTGAATCTTCTGTTTTAGCAGGATTCCTCTGACCACTCTGGCAAAAGAAATATCACTACCTCCTTACTGCTAGGAGATCATGCTCCAAAATTAGGCCTTTTCTGACATCACCCCAGCAAGGAGAGGGAGAAGTACCTCATTACTGCCTCATGCTGGTGAAAACCCAAGCTTCCCAAGTGGATTCCATGGCCACCATATATGATGAGGCTTCCTTTTCACTGGATAGGGATGAACATTCTGCTGCCTGACTCGGTCTTCTTTCATGCCATGCTGGCTGCCATTTGGGATGCTTCCTATAGTCCAGCAAAGATAAAAATCCTAGCTTCCCCTTTACTTTTTCTGAGAAACCTCTGAATGGGGCCATAATTTTCTCTGGAGTACTTGGTTGGAGTAGAATGATTTTTAAAACGTTTCCATCTACCAGGAAGCCCCTTTATTGGACCTTTTGTTAGTGAATTAGGTTTTTCGTGTGTGTGTGTGTGTGTGTGTGTGTGTGTGTGTATGAATTGTTTTTGTAAATCTAGACTGTTTGACATTTCTAGGTTGCCTGTTTTTCCTGTACCTGGTCTAGATACTTGAGGCAAAATGAAAATCCAGGACACTCATTAGAATGTTGTTGCTTGTGTCTTAAGGTCCCTATTCATTCTTTCTCTCTAAATTTCTAAGACTTATTATGCTTGTTTTATATAAAACATCCAGAGTTTTTACCATATTTAGCAAGAATAGAGAAAAGCAGTCTACTGAATATTTTCAAAAGTCCAGTGTCCATGTTCTCAATGAAGTCATATATGTAAAATTCTTGCTCATCATGCTATATAATAAAAGCCTAAAATGCAAATCGAACATCAGAGGATCAGCAGAATGAGCAGTCATTATGACACACACTGACCATTAGGGGGCAGATGCTCAGTGAAAGAGCTGCTCCCAGCCTGCAGGCCCCAGGCCAGCCAAGGTGGGTGCCAATGGGGGCCGCCCATTCGCCTTGCCGCTCACCCCACAGATTGGCCCTGATTGCAGGCCTGGCCTAGGGACCTTACTTATGCATGAATTTTGTGAATTGGGCCTCTAGTGTGATAATAAAAGAATTCCATGTATCTCATTACCTACATTTGTAAAATTTGGATAATAAAATTTATAATCTAGGATTGTTGTGAATAGTTTATTACATGCATTAAGAAGATTTCTGCATAGCACCAGGTGTTTAATAAATATTCAGTAAACTCTAGCTGTACAAATATAAACTACAACCTCAAAAGATTATTGTAGAAAAAAACTGGAAGAGAGAACAAAGCAAAAAGTAAAGTCAAATATAAAACTGATGTCAACAATAAGAGGGAAATTAATATTCAACAAAAATAATTATCCTTAATTTTTCCTATGAATATGTTTTATTTTTAATAATTGTTTTATGTAGAATTTTAAATATCATCTTATTAGGCTGATAACATTAACATATCACTAAATACGTGAAAGCAACTCTGAAAAAGACAGATAAGTAACATTATCCAGATTTCAAAGAAGCCAATATGTGGACGATACTGTAACCATGCCCACACAATATCCCCTCAGAGAATCCCTTTTCTGAATGTGAAATACCGCAAAATTTTCTTACTGACATCTTTAAATGGTATTGTGTTAAGTATACATTTATGATTTTTAGAATCACATGAACAAAATAATCTAGAGCTCCTGAATTCATCCAAATAAACGTATGAATTTTTAACCCATACCCTATTCAGTGAAATTAAATTAGCTTTTTATATCCAATTCAAAGAAAATATGGTACAGGAAAATAAACTGAATAATGTAAAACACGATAGAATAATAAATAATTGATACATGGTTAAAATGATTTGAAAAGTAAAAAAAATAATAATAATCACTACTGTAGGACAAATTAAACAATGCAGTATCTTGCAAAAATAAAGAAATAGTGGATTTATCACCTCTTTATATATCCAAACTGAAGCATAAGCTATATTAATGCTTTATGACTACAGACTCCTTCCGACAGTGATGCTAAAGGAAAAAGAAAATCAGACCAGAAATACATTCCTACTCTAATTCCAACCATATGATTCAATCTATTGGTGTTACCTGTATAACCACATAATAAAACTACCTATTGTAGTTTATTAAAATTATTCCATTTGTTTCTTTGCTTGTTTAAAATATCGGCGGAGAAAGGAAAGGAATGAGGGAAGAATTCAAAAAAAAAAAAAAGAAAAAAGAATGAAACTGGACCACTATCTTACACCATACACAAAAAACAATGCAAAATGGATTAAAGAGTGGATTAATAGTTCTTCTAAAGCCCCAAGAACCCTAGAAGAAAACATAGGGACTAAGCTGGGCAGAAGCAGTAAGAGGCAATCAGGAAGGCAGGAAGATAAGCAGTTGGGAGCCAGCAGTCCTGGATTGTGAGAGGGATGTACGACTACCCGTTTAGACCCGATCCCACTGGGCCTCAAAAGATCCCAGATTGGAGAGGGTGTAGGCTGGACTGAGGGACACCCCCTTCCCCACTCCGTGCACAGATTTTGTATACTGAACCTCTAGTTATTCATAATTTTGTTAATAATTTCTTTTTATATCCACTAACAATTTTTTTTACTTTCACTATTCCATTTTGTATCTATATATTTTTTTCCATTTTAAGAAGGCTGTTATCCAACATCAATAAGCATTGTATATGATATGATTTCAGAATTGCTATACCAGTAACAATAAACACACACACACATACCACATGTTTGTAGAGTTGAAGATTTTTAGTTTTTTTGCCCTTTAGACTTCAGGTAAGAAGTTCGTCTCTCTCCAAATGTTGCATAAATTAGTACATTTTTTCTTTCAATATGGTTATGTTATAAATATGAAATACAATTATACCCATGTTTCTGTTTGTATTCGATTTCATAGTTTTCTTCATCTTTTAAATTTTGATTTTATATTTTAAAGGTGTAGGACATTTGATTCTAAAGTTAAATCTATACAAATATATATATTCAAAGAAGTGCAGGTTTTACTACTTCTTCCATCCCATTCTACTATCCCCACTCTATGTAGACAAACAGTCTGGATTAGCTTAAAGTTTATTTATTCTTCCTGTGTTTCTCTTCACAAAATTAAGCTCATGCATATATTTTCTGATTTTCTCTTAATTTATTCAGAAAAGTTAGCATATATGTGTGTGTTTGTGTATGTGAATAATATTCTTTTCTACTTTGCTTCCCTCTCCTCACTTAGTATCTTAGCAAGATATCATTTCTTATTAGTTCATAAAAATTTGATATTTTTATATTAAGTAAAGCTTGTATTTTTGTACTTTTGCATTTATATAATTTTAGTACCTTAACCTCCTTTCTTTCTTAGCCTTTTACATATTTTAAAGATCAGTAAATGTGTTATATTTTGTCCTTACTCTTCCCCTTTTCATGTTTTTATTCTTCCTACTTATCATTCTATTTACATACTACTCTTCCAGCCCTGTTCCAACATTGTTTTAATCCACAGTCTATAGTTAAATGTGTTAATGCTCACTGACTCATACTTCTCTTATTTGGATGACATTCATCCTACAACAGATTTTTCAGGAAAGATTCTGTAGTACAGTATGCCCTAAATTTTTATATATTTAAACATTTTCAATAGTCTAAAATATACTTGATATATGAAATGCTTTTCTTACACTTACCTTGAGTTTTTTGAAAATGCTGGTTTTCTTCTAAATTTTGAATTGTTGGTTTTAAGAATTATTATTCTAATCTTATATAAGTCCTATTATAAAAATGTTATTTTTAATTCTTAAAGGTATTGAAGAAATGTTTTCTCTGCCTTTAAATTCCAAATAGATTATAACACATATCTTATAGTTGATTGTTTTAGGTCAATTACTTCAGATATATGATGAGATATTTTTAATTTATAGATTTACTTTTTCTCTTACTTTGAATTGTAGCTTAATATTATTGTAGCTTAAATATTATTTCTGTTTATTTATTTTTTTATTTTCTTATCCTGCTTTATTGGCTCTAATTGTCTGCTTGATTTTTTTTAGCCTTACTTATTCAATTTTTCCCCTCTCTTTTAAATTATTTTCTTATTTTCCCTTGAAAGTTTATATTCTTTCTTCAATGATCTTTAATAAATTTTATTTGAATATATTCTGGTTTAGACAGCTTGTATTTTATTTGTCATTACCAAGATGACTTTATTTAGTTACTTTAATTGTCTACCTTAGTTTAAGAAAGTAATATTTCATTTATCTCTGATTTCATTCATTTCCATTTTTCTTTTGAAATATCTAATTCACATATTTTTTCATTTTTATTATTTTTTAGAATTGTATCCAATTTTGTTTGGAGTGTTATGTTACAGTTTATTCCATTCAAATTAGTTTTGTGGAATGCATTTTTTTTATCACCAAAAAAGGTGCCTTCTTTTCTCTATGTCCCTCTCCAATATGATGCCTCTCTGAGATCTCTGCTTAGTCCCTGACATTTGGATTATCTTCTTGTAGTCAGTGTTGTCTGTTACCAAGTTTCTTCTGTATTTAATATTTAGCACTTCATGGTAAACTTTTTCTTTTTGGAGGCTTATCCATGTGTTAGTTGTGTCTTAGGTTACATGATCCTCTCTTTTTTTGTGGCACAGTCTTTCTTATACCCTCTCTCTCCATTGCGTGCCTTGTAATCATGAAGTGACTGCATAAGCTCTATTGATATACATGTTAGTGTTTTGTGGTTATTTCTCTACTTACAAGTCTTTTAAGGTTCACTTCTCTTTCTCCTTGGAATAGGGGAAAGGTGAATTGTGTGAGATTTTATTTGCATATCTCATTAAAATGTGTACATTTTGATGAAGAATGTAAAAAATAATATTTACATTTAAGCAACAGCTGTTCTCCTAAGGCCAATTGGAATTTACTACAAGAAAATTTTAAAACAATTATCTGGAAACATTTTTATTAAAAAGAAACAAAGACAACTGATTGTGTTACTTTGGCCTCTTCTGATATTCTTTATTATTTTATTAGTATTTCCTGATCTTTATATACATAGTTTGGTCCAAGTTCCTGGATGAATTTAAGTAATATGAGTTGCATATACTTTACAATAACTAAGGAAGTAGAATTGTTATAAAGACTATACAAACATAACAAAAAAGTAAGTTTCTTTAAAAATTAATTGCATTTATTATATAGAAGAGTACAAGCAGGCATTATTTAGCACTCAAACTTACAGAGAATTATCTAGAGTTAGTCTAGACCAGACCAATGTAGAACACTTTAAGAGTGACCAACTGAGAGTCATAGAAACAGCTAAAGCATAGAAACTTTTGCCTTTTGTGTGTGTGTGTGTGTGTGTGTGTGTGTGTGTGTGTGTGTGTGTGTTTGTATAATTCAAATTTAGCTCCTCATGCTTTCCCTCCTTAGAAACAGGAATACAAGAGCTTAATGCTTACCATATTTTTGACAACCCATTTAAAGGATTTGTTACCTCCAACTTCCTTCTTTTCCATCAAAATCTGAAAAACCAAATACAATAAATTCCTCAAACCCCCTTTCCTTGAAATGATAATCAAAGCAAAAAATATACATCTTTAATTCCAGCCAGTGTCATTCTTGAGGTTGAACATTCCTAGTGCTTTTGTTCAAGTAAATCATAAACAAACTCAGAAATACATAGTGCACTTACTTTTACACATTAATAAATTCTCAGTAAATGCATGTTATACTGATGGTTCACATACTGGTGGTTCTTACTGGCTTGATTGTCATGGCTACAGACATTTTGTTTGTTGAGAGATCTATAAAATGTGCACATTTGAATCCTTGCTTGCCATAGGTGTAGAGATGCTATAGGTATTTTACAGAAGAAAATAAAATTAAGCAACTATGAGCTTTATCATGAAAGAATACAAATATTTACCTGCATGCATTTTAATGAATCAGTCCTTACTGACACTTAAATGATAAGAAATTAAGTATTATATTATTCAAGACTCTGCCTTTTAAGATTATACTAGAGGCCCAGTGCATGAAATTGGTGCACCTTGGGGGAGAGGGGGCTCCCTCAGCCCTTGGAAAATGTCCGACTGACGACTTAGTGCTGGTGTAGAGATACTGAGTGCTGCTGCAGAGGTGGGAGAAGCTCCTGCCACCGCCACTGCACTTGCATTGAGACCAGCTTCTGACTGAGCGGTGCTCCCCCTGCATTGAGCTTCTGCCTGCTGGGGTCAGTGCACATCATAGCAACCAGTCATTCTGCCGTTCAGTCAATTTGCATATTGGCCTTTTATTATATAGGACTAGAGGCCCAGTGCACAACATTTGTGTATGGGGAAGGTGGGGTTCTCTCAGCTCAGCCTGCACACTCTCCCAATTAGGTATTTCTCAGGGGATGTCCGACTAAATGGCAGTCAGACATCCCTCTCACAATCTGGGACTACTGGCTCTTAACCGCTTGCCTGGCTGGCTGCCTTATCACCCCTAACTGCTTGCCTGTCTGCCTGATTGCCCCTAACCACTCTGCCTGCTTGCCTGGTCACCCCTACCACCTTTGCATTGGCCCCTGCCGCAATGGCTTCATCCAGAACGCCTGGAAGGTCTTTTGGCAGTCCAGTCTAATTAGCATATTAACCTTTCATTATTATAGATTGCATAGAGTGAAGGAAATTATCAAACCTTGGGAAAAAGTAAAATAGAACACCATACCTATTTAAAAAATAGTATTCATTTGTTTGCATAAAAAAAATCAACTATATATGTATTTTACCTTCAAGATGTCTAACATACTATTCTCCCACTCATTCTGTTTCTGTTTCTCATGTGTTGTAATAACGTCACCTTTATTTGTTAATAGGTGTTATGAAAAAAAAAAACAATCTGAAAGCACTAAAAGAGCAAAGCTTAAAGCTGAAATGATATTTCTCCCATCTAAAAGTCACTGACACAAAAGAAGAAGATGAATAAAGAGCTATGAATGTATGAATTGGGTGGAAGCTTTTGGAAGTTATATGCTACTTTGTTCAAAGGCACAAACCACAAAAATTCTTAATGTCACCCCTATTGAGAGGTTATACTTGTTTGGCAGTCATTCAGCCTTGATTTAAACATATATGTGTATAGAGGGAAAGCTCAAGCTGGAAGAGTAACTGGGAATTGATGCAGTCTTTCTGAAACAGAAGAAATAATCTTTTGAGAATATTGTAATATTCTGCCATTACTAGTATATGTTGCTCAACTGGCAACAACTAACAGGTTTACTAACATATTCAGTAAACTTAAATATGAACCCTGTAGAGGTATACGATAATATGCATATACTATTTGCATTTATTTAACAGCTCTAGTTAACATATGGCAAGGCAACACTCAGCATGTGTTCCTGCAAGCAGTGATGCAATGGTGTTAAACACCTTTTAGTCTACAGTGAAGTTATTCTGTTTCCAAACACCAACCCTGCATTTATTGATATTAACAGCAACACTATTAAAATGACCTAAATAAAGAGATATATAAACATAGTAAACAAATACTTGTTAAGACTTTACTTCCATCTAATGGACTTGGAAATTTAAATATTCTAATAATAAAATGAACTTTGTAAATATCAATCTGGTTAGAAGATTTCACAGCTGTTTTAATACTGTGAATGGAGTTTCTTGTTCTTTGAGGAGTCTCACTGGCTATAAAAAAATCTTATCAACCTCTTCATTAATGAAAATTATTTAGGGACAAGTTTTTATTCTCCATAAACATGATCTTATTCACTGAAGAGCTTATCCATTCCTTTTATTTCTAAATGGAATTAAGAAACCCATTTAGAAAGACCACATATACTATAGTTTTTGCTCCTCAGAAATATTTAAATCACTAGATATGGGTCTCTGAATATATTTTGGATAAATATATTTTTATAACTATATCAAAAGCCCTATGATTACGTGGGATATGAGAAGACATGGGAACAAACCTTCTCATTCAGTATGAAACAATATGTGCTTTGGGGTTCTATAATGTTTAGAACTTACGAGGGCATTTCTAACATTTTTGGATATCATAAAATTGCTTTATCTATTGAAAAGAGGAAAAGAAATAAGGCATTCCTAAAAGTGCCATTTTCAAATTAGCTAGTCACCAAAATTGAAAATCACACCACCATTTTTTTTTTATTTCCCAGAAAATTTGACAAATTTCCCTGCATATTTTATAATCTAGCTTAATTAAAACTTTAACTGAAAAACAGACTTAGTAAAGCATATGCTCATGCTTTTCTTATTAATATGTTTAAAAATCTACAAAATCTCCACAACACAAGTGTTTCAAGACTAAATATATTACTTCCTGAGGGGAGAGTACTTAGACCTGGATGAGAGGTGGCTTTAGGAAGGTGAAAGAAAACCTGTCGAAGGTGAGTCAAGTTTTAACTAGATGGACTTAGGAGGTTTAATGATGTTTAAAACAAATATTTGTTTGTTTTTTCCTACAGTATACCTCAATTATTAACTAATGGTATTTAATTAACTAGATGATATCAAATCTAGAAGCTATCATCATCTTACTTATTTCATCAACAAATACAATGAGATCATTTAATAAAATACAAATACTTGTTCATGAAAAAATATAGAAGACTTAGCAGGCTTGGCTCAGTGAACAGAGCATCATCTCTCAAACGGTTCCAGGTTCTATTCTGGTCAAGAGCACATACCTGTCACAGGTTCAGTCCCTGTCCCTGATTGAGGCCCATTTGGGAGACAACCAATCAATGTGTCTCTCCACATTGATGTTTCTCTCTCTCTGTCTCTTCTCCACCCTTCCACTCTCTCAAAATATCAATGGAAAAATATCCTCAGGTGAAGATTAACAACAATAAAAATATCTAAGTAGAGAGAAAATGATGAAGGGAAGCTACAATAAGAACAAGAGCAAACAAATACTCCCCATCCCCAATAATAAAACCCCACAAATCTCATCTTAGCCGATATATTATTAGTACTGAAAAATTGAAGCAATTTACTTTAGCATCAAGAATACAACCATTTTCTGGTTATTACTCTTCCCTTTATAAAACTGCATGAGACAATCAATGTGACACCAAAATGTGGTATTTTTGTCTTACAAAAGTTCTTTGTCTTACAAAAACAAAGAGTGGATTCATGGACAAAAACAGTTAGTGGAAGAAAATGTAAAAATATATTCATACTGTACAAAGTAGAACACTGCTGGTGAGATAAAATGAAAGCTCACCTGAATGTGAGGGTGGTTGGTGGCTACTTGAGGCTTAAGGCTGTGACCTATTTCTGTGACCGTTTTCTCAGTAACAGAATCCCCAACCTCGCTGTAGTAAAGTTTTATTAATTTATCTGTGTCCCATTCGAGGGGTGGCATAGAAACTATGATTGGTTTATAATACAAATAATGGGCATACATCGAGTTCTTAGAATGTTCCAGGCAATATGCTAAGATGTAGATTATTCCCAGCACCACATTTTTCTAGCCACTGCTGAATGAACATGAGCAGCTGTCTCAAATCAAGCCTAACAGGATTATCTTAAAAAGAGATGTTTTCTCATTTACTTGAAGTTGGCAGAAAAAAAGGAAAAACAAAGCAAAACAAGAAAGAAAAAAAGAAAAAGAAAAAAACTTCCTAGTTGACGAGCAGTTCCCCACATAGATTCTGAGGATAAGGCAAACACAAAGCAATATCTACTAAGAATGAGAAATATTAGGTCCTGATGATATTAGAGTTTCTAAATAAGATGATTTGCTTGCATTTGCCATTACGCAAGCCGAGTGATTACTTGTATTTAAATCAGCTCTAGTTGAGTTTTCTCTTCTTGCAAAATAATAAGGTATAAAATGTAAGGGCAAAACAATAAAACTTGGTCATTGTAAATTCAATTCACTTGGGTAGTTGAGTTTTACTGAAGAACATTGGAGAATTTGTTAAATATATGGATATTAACAAATATCATTATTTTAATTAGGAAAATGATTCATTTTTCCAAGCTATTAAGAGGACAACTAAAATTTATTATAGAAAAAATAATAATTTTATGCTAAACATGTTTTTCAAATATAGGTGATTTTAAAAGTGAGAACTAAGGCAAGTAAGCTCAGTGTAATGAAAGCATTTTAAATAGGCAGAAAGGTACAAAGGTGGAAAATATTGCCTTTATTGAGATATTAAACACTAAAGAGCTATGTGGCAAGAATATGGCTCAGATGACGCTAGTCTAAGTTGCATGATTGTTATGGATGGCCTGTAAATTCCTCTCTCTTTGTAACTCTGAGAATTTATTGAAAATTTTTTCTTTAAAGTTTTAAATATCACATTTTATTTGAAGTCAATGTTTTCTATGATTTCAAAAGAAGTTATATGTTCAATAGCAATTATAAATACAAGTCAATATGCAAGTATGCAAAAGGACAAACACATTAACAATGAAAAAAGACAGGTACATGTCCTCTTTTGGTATTTTGAAGGAATCTTTTAAGGCAGAAAGTAAAAAGACCATGTTCTTTTTGTTTTGTTTTGTTTTTTGTTTTTAAATATATTTTATTGATGTTTTACAGAGAGGAAGGGAGAGGGATAGAAAGTTAGAAACATCGATGAGAGAGGGACATTGATCAGCTGCCTCTTGCACACTTCCCACTAGGAATGTGCCCACAACCACGGCACATGCCCTTGACCGGAATCGAACCCAGGACCTCTCAGTCTGCAGGCCAAAGCTCTATCCACTGAGCCAAACTGGTCCTGGCAAGACCATGTTTTAAACAGAAGGCATCCAGTAACTAAATAAGTGGCACCTGTACTTATGTAACATGTGGTTATCTGACTTCTCTAGAAAAACCACATGTCAAAACATTTTTCTTTGATAAAAAAAAGTCAATCAAATGTAATCCAATTGAGATTGTAAATAGCTGATATTTTAAGCTAACTATATCATATCTGTTAGGTGATTACTATAATCTTTAGCCATTTAGGATTCTTGTATCAACATAATCACTATAGTTATATGTATTGAGATAATATTATAGCATTATATATCATTCAGAATGTCAACAAATCTATCAAAACCTTAAGTGATTATTTATCAACTAGTGGCCCAGTGCATGAAATTCATGCACATTAAAAGGGGATTAATTAGAGGAAATAATTTAATATTGCTATTTTCCCTTCCTCTATAATAGTGTCAGAGATGAAAGAAAACCTGCCCACCCACATGCACCTCAAAATTGCATGAGACCTATATCTGGCTGCCCCTCACCCCATTGGGATAGATCCAGATCTATCCAGTCCCATCATTGTCAAGCCCTGCCAGGCAGGGGGCAGATAGTCTCAGGTCTCCTGGCCCAGGGTGAGGGGCATGCATTGAGGTTCCCTATTAATCCCTGCTGGGAGGGGGACATGGCCTGAGGTCCCCCATCAATCCCTGCCAGATTGGGGTGGGGGCACAGCCTCAGGTCCCCCGGCCCAGCACCGGGATGGGGGTGCAGCTTCAGATCCCCCACCAAGCTCCACCAGCAGGGTGGCACAGCCTCAGGTCCCACATCAAGCCCCATTGGTTGGGGGGCTCAGCCTGAGTTGCCCTGACCGACCCAGCACTGGGGGTGCATCTTGAAGTCCTCTGTCAAACCTCACTGGGTGGGGGGCATGACCTGAGGTCCACTGTCAAGCCCAGTCAGGCAGGGGGTTGCAACCTCAGGTCCCCTGGCCGAGTGCTGGGGTTGGGAGTATGGCCTGAAGTACCCAGTCAAGTCCCACCTGGTAGGGGCGTGGCCTGAGGTCCCCTGGCCTGGTGCTGTGGTGGGGAGAGCAGCCTGAGGTCCCCTAGTCCAGCACCAGGATGGGTATCCCATCAAGACCCGCCGGGTGGGGGGCATGGCCTCAGGTCCCCTGTCCTGGCACTGTGGTGAGGGGCATGGCCTGATGTCCCCTGTCAAGCCCCATGGGGTCTGAGGAGGGCTTAGCCTCAGGTCCCTGCTGATTGCTCGTTAAGGCTCCTTATGGAAACTTGGCCTCAGCTGTGAGTGCAGCCATCTTTGTGATGGAGTGATGGTCAATTTGCATATTCCCTCTTTATTATACGGGATAAACATTCCTTTGCATATTGCTATATAAGAATAAGTGCAATGGATAAATGTACATATATAGTTTACATGTTACTAGGGGCCCAGTGCACTAATTTGTGCACCTTGAAAGGAATTGTGGGCTATGAGGTTGTGGTAGGCAGAGGGGTGGGTCTCAGCCCATCCTTCACATCCCTGCCTGGACCCTCCTGCCTCTCCCCCCAGTCCCCTCTCTGCCAGCAGCCCCACTCCTGGTGCTGCTCCCACCTGCTGATAGTGCAGAGTAATTGGGGATGGCATCAGTAGTGGGTGTGAACAGGGCTGGCACCATCAGTGGGTGCAAGCAGCGGCTGCTGCCCTAATCACCCCTCAGGAACAGGGGCAGGTGGAGAAGCCCTGAAGGGTGATCGGACTGGCAGCTGCTGCTTGCACCCACTGCTGGTGCCAAGCCATCTGGACTGGTATTGGGCACTGGCAGCAGGTGTGGGAGGGGTGGCGCTGGCAGCAGGTGAGAGCCCCAGGTGGAACTGCAGTGTGTGTGGGAGCAAAGAATTTTCAGTAGCCACCAAAGGCTCACCTCTATGACAGCTACTGGTGCCCTGCCTTGATTTGGCACCTCTGCTCACCTGCTCCACCATCCCACCATAGCCAACACCCGCCATGTTCTGCGCTCTGCCACCTGCTGACAACGCCCACCAGTTTCCACGTGCACTCCCTCGTGGTCAGTTCAAGTTGTTTGGTTGTTCCACCATTCAGTCTATTTACATATTATGGTTTTATATACACTGAGTGGACAGATTATTATGACTACCCCACCAGTACTTCATTGGGCCACCTTTTGCCTTAAATATTGTGGTGATTCTTCTTGGCATTGACTCCACGAGATGTTGAAAGGTGATGCGATGTATCTGACACCATGCCTGATGAATAACACTGTCCAGTTCTGTGGGATTTGATGGTTATAGAACCAGCTGCCTGATGGCTCTTTTAACTTTATCCCACAAATGCTCAATTGGATTGAGATCTGGTAATTGTGGGGGCCACCTAAGCAAGGTAAAGTCTCCCTCATGTTCTTTAAACCACTTCTGTACAATACCAGTACCGTGGTATGGCACATTGTCTTTTTGGAAGAAGCCATCTCCATTGGGATATGCCATCAACATGATAGGATGAACTTGATCAGCAATGATACTTAGGTATATTGTGCTATTCAAACGTTCCACATGAATTAAAGGGCCCAGATAATTCTAGGAGAATCTGCCCCAAACCATAACACTGCCCCCACCAGCTTAAAGGGTTGTACTCATGCACATAGGGTGCATGCTTTCATGCTGTTTCCCCGAAATTCTCACTCTACCATCTGCATGATGCAACGGACCACATGACTTTTTCCCAATGCTCGACAGTCCAATCCTTGTGCTCCTGTGCGAATTGGAGACATTTTATTTGGTAATTGCAGACAGTAAGGGTGTTCGAACAGGCCTTCGGCTTCCATATCCCATATGATGCAGTACTGCTAATTTGCCTACAAACATAAAGTGGTCATAATAATCTGGCCATTCAGTGTATATAGATGTTATGAAAACTCCAGGATTAAAGACAAATATACTAAATGTGTTATAATGTGTTTTTTTTTTATGATCCTCTAAACATTCTAATAAAAATGCGTTGGTGTGAATATGTACACATCATGAAGATGAAGTGCACATATGAGGAAATAGGGTAGTGAAATATTTCAGTTTAGGAGTCAAATTTGAAGTCTGTTCCTTTGAGTGACATTGAAAATTTTCCTTCTTGCTTAGAATATCAGGCAGAATAATGACTAAAATTGCAACAGTGCAATGAGATGGCTTAACCTAATAAGCATGGCTTAACCTATTCTAGTAGCAAAGTGATAGTGGAAAAGTTACTTAATATAATCTCTGTGTTTTGATTATCTTATCCATAAAATAGGAATAAAAGCTAGTTCATAGTAACAACTAACAATTCCCACTTCTACTCTGGGGGATTTCTTGTTTCTGATAGGCACTAATGTTAATTAATGCAAACTACAGAGCATTTGCCCTAGAGAGTTTTGCTCAGTGAATAGAGCCTTGGCCATTGGACTGAAGAGTCCTGGGTTCCATTTTGGTCAAGGACATGTGCCCAGGTTGTGGGCTTGTTCCCCAGCAGGATGTGTGTAGAAGTCAGCCAACCAATGATTCTCTTATATTGACTAGTGACATGGTGCATGGATTTTTGCACATTGAAAGGAAATAAATTAGAAGGTGGCTGGTGGATTGAGACTGGGTGAAATGGACCAGACATGCCCTGAAGCTAATCACCTGTGGTCCCTACTGTTGTCTGCAGAGTGAGCAGAGTCCCTCTGGCAGGTGGGGTCCCTTGGTCTGGCCTATGGTGATCAGGCCAAAACCGGATTTTCAACATCCTCCCCAGAGGATGTGTGTGTGTGTGTGTGTGTGTGTGTGTGTGTGTGTGTGTGTGACAAAGTGCAAGGGGGCACTTTTCAAAGTTGCTATCATACAGGGTGTGAAATGCAAATGCATCTGTGCAGTAAACCAGATTCAGGGCCGACAGTGCCCAGCAACTACATAACCCACAGCCAAAGGTGGAATCATGTGGCCATGTGAGGAATTGGGCTCCCTCCTCTCTGGTTTCAGGGTGTGTCACCTGAGAACCACTGTTCCCAAGTCACTGCAGTTCAGCAGCTCCTGTGTTGAGTGTCTGTCCTCTAGTGGACAGTGTGCATCGTAAAGACCAGTAGGACAGTCAGACACTTAGCATATTAGCCTATCTATCTATCTATATCTATCTATCTATCTATCTATCTATCTATCTATCTATCTATCTATCTATCATCTATCTATATACCAAAGGTCCAACTCATGAAATTCATGCTCAGGTATGGTCCCTAGGCTGGGATTGAGATCAGGGCTATCTTCTCACCACCCACCACCACCCAGCCTGGTTGCCCATTTGCCATGGGGAAATTGGAGCCTGCCAGTTGCGGGGAAGGGACTGAGAAGTTGTCTGGCAGGTCTAGATCAGATGATCGGGGCCTGTGGGCTGGGAGCAGCTCCTGCATTGAGCGTCTGCCCTGATGGTCAGTGTTCATCACAGAGAACAACCATTCCACCGTTTGGTCCATTTGCATATTACCCTTTTATTATATAGGATATGCATAGCCCTTGGACATGGGCGATAGAGTAGTGAAAACCTGGGGGTTGGTGGATAGAGGCTAGAGGAAAGGAAGTAAGAGGGCGAAATTGAAGATATCTGTAATACTATCAACAATAAGAGTATATTTTTAAAAAGATATTCATCACATTTCTAATCACATGTTTAATGTCTTTTTCCCATTATTTAAGCTTTAAGAAGGTAGAAATGCAATCTTGTTTCTCTATGTGTTTCTAGCACCAAGGACAGTGCCTCTCACACAATTATTTGTTGAAAGAGAAGGAATGAAGAAGGACAACTTACTTTTTTCTGGGTAACTCTTATTCACCTATCAAGGACCAAGGCTAGATGTTATATTCTCCAGATTTGGTTACAGTCAAATCTGATATATCTTGGGCCTAGTTTGGAATTTGGTATATGATTCATATCTCAGAGATATAAATAATAATAATAATAATAATAATAATAATATACTAGTCAAATAATAAACTCTTGGCCAGCAGTTCATAATTGTTAAAACCGAGTGTTGGATATATGTGTACCATTCATTACACTGTTCTTTCTCCTTTCATCTATTTTTTTTTCAATTTCCCATACTATAGAGTGAAAACATTTATATTCACCTAAAATCAAGCGAAAGTGTAGTCAAAGATGATCTTGGGGTTTTTGGCAGAAGCAAACCAGTTGGTGGTGGTGCAGTGCACTGGGGTGGATGGAGTGGAGTTGATCCAGGCTTGAATGCGCATGTGCATGGGCTAGCTTGGAGAGGGCTCTTATTCACCCCAGTGAAAATTCTTCGAAGGTCAATAATGGGGATGAAAGAATAGATTTTAATTTCAACACCTTTAGTTTTAATAACTTGAGGGCATCTCCAGTCAGCTGTGCAATAGTTAGCAGCTACAATAAATTAAAATCTCTGCCTTAAACAATGAGCTATGAGAGGGTTTCTGGACAGTAACCTTCCCCCTCATGATCCTTGATGGCCTCTGGGACACAGATCTGACTGACCACTGGCAACTGCCTCGCTATCTAGGGAGTCTTCCGTAAGTACTGTGCCCTACAAGTGCTTCCTGCACAATTCTCACCCACACTTTCCCCTTCTTCTTTACCACTGTTTGATTTCTACTGGGGAGCGATTTATTGAGATAGGTGAGACCTTGGTGAGTGTCACAGCTTCAGGTTCAGCAGTAGGTAGGGTGTCAAGAAAATTCTGGTTTCCTTTTGATTTCACCACCTTCTGACTGTAAGTCACTTGACCTTTCTGAATCTCAAATGCTGCCTCTGAAAAAGAAGAATAACAATCGTGGTGACTTCACAGGGGTGAGAATGAACACATGCAAAGGGTTCAACACAGAGCCTGGCACAGTGTGAATGGTTGATAAACAGGAGCTATTATTATTGCCTGTGCAGGGTCCTCCTTGGCTCTCCACCTGGACTTTAGCAGGGCTACTGCAGGAGAGGAATGACTCTGGGTTAAAGTGCAGGGTAGCGCTGGTCCAGGCAGGGTCAGTAGAGGAGGGGGTTGCACTGTGAGACCTGGGAACCCAGGGTCAGCAAGGCGGGGGCTGCTCTGTGGGACCTGGGAACTGCTGCAGGGTTGGCAGCTGCACAGGGGTGGGTCTGTGGGCTTACCAAAGCCAGAGGTTTTGTCCAGGACATCCAGAAGGTTGTTCAGCTGTCCAGTCTAATTACCACATTACCCTTTTATTATTATAATGGATCATTGAATGAAGATTCATGCAATAGGCCTTCCACACTCTGGCTGCCAGCATCGGTTTTCCTCTGGCACCTGGGACCCAGGCCTTCACTCTGGCTGCCGCCTTTTGTCTTCAATCCTGCCTGAGTCTTTGCTCTGGCAGGAGCCTTCAGTCTTCACTCTGGCTGAAGCACTGATCCTATAATTCCCTCCGCCCCTGCCCTCCCTCTCATAGCAGGGATCCTACCACAACCAGCTGCTCTGTACCTGCATATGCAAATCAACCCAACAAATATGGTGGATTAATTTGCATACTCACTCCTGATTGGCTGGTAGGCATTGTGGAGGTATGGTCAATTTGAATATTTCTCTTTTATTAGTATAGATATTTCTATCTTTCTTTCCATCTCCCTGCCTCTCTGAAATCAAGAAAAATATATTAAAAATAAAGTACAGAGTTTTTAATAAATGTTAGCTATTAATTCATTGGTGCAAGGGAAGTAATAGTGTACACTTGATGCTGATGTTATGAGAATGAAAGCATATTATGTGAAGTGATTCTAGATCCTCAGTAAATAGTAGCTATTACTATTATTATTGAAGTTAATCTTTTTCTAGACAACACAGATAAAAGATAATTTAAGTGGGAATTTCTTGACTTTGCTTAAAATAAATATTATAAATAAAATTCCATAATTTAAAAATAAAAATATACATTTTTGGGGAAGGCCACATTGACTAGCACATTTAAAAAAAAGAGGAAAAACTCAGTAAAAGCCGAGTATTTAAAATAAATTTTTATGGCTAAAATGTTATTTTTTATTAATTTTATTGGGGTGACATTGGTTAATGAGATTACATAGGTTTCAAGAGTACATTTCTATGATACATGATATGTATATTGCATTGTGTGCCTACCACTCAAAGTCAAGTCATCTTCTGGTCCTGATCTGGTGGGTCAGTTGGTTCGAGCATCATCCCAAGCACCAAAAGGTTGTGAGTTTGAATTTTTGTCAGGGCACTACCTAGTTTTTGGGTTCCAGTCAGGGTGTATATTGGAGGCAACTGTTCAATGTTTCTCTCATCACTGTTTCTCTCTCCCTCTCTCTCCCCTTTCCTCTTTCTGTAAAATCAACAAACAAACCCTCAGGTGAGGATAAAAATTCATCTCTGTCACCCACCTTATAATTAACCCCTTTTACCCTTTACTAGTCCTCCCACCCTCTACCCCCGCTTCTCTCTGATAACCACTATATGTTGTCTGTGTCTATGAGTTCTTGTTTTTTTGTTTTTTTTCTGTTTGTTCATTTCATCTCTCCTCTTAACATATCAAGAGTGGTGAATGCAATCTGTCAATTGTGGGGGCATGCACAACTAATGTCATAATTAATTTTACATTATAATCACTGATAATTGATTTTAATTAGTGTCAGGATCATAACTAACATGACCTGATTTTGACAATTCATGTTTCAGCAATGTAAGGTTTCCAATAATATATGTGCAGAACTTGAATAAAAAGCATACAACTTATCATCTTTGTGACATTACAATTTTTATGAGGCAGTAGTTTTGACCTTTGGAGAATATAAAAAATTCAGAGATAACATGATCTTTATCTTCTCAGCATGGCACATTGATATATTCTCTCATTTCAATTTAGAGTCACTGATAATGAGATATGTTTGATGTTTATGCTTGATTTTTTTTAAATGTCTCATAACTGGAAAATTATTTGGTAATCATTTTGGAGTTGACACAGTTATTTTAAATATAAAATAATTTCACTTCCATATGCAAAATGTCTCTTCTTTATTAAATATAACAACTATTTCTTTTATATTTGGGGAATATCATTAGTGTTATTTTATTAATACTTCTATGTGTTTTAGTGTATTCTATGTAGAGAAGGCATCCTTCACTGATTTTTACCAATGTTTACTTAAAAATATTGAAATTCATCTCTTAAAAATGTTAAAGAATAATCTCAAGATTAGAACTTAATTGTGCAGTTTTCAGATTGTCATATAAATGGAATCATATAGTATTATGCCTTTTATGTATGGTTTCTTTCACTTAGCATAACGCTTTTGAGATAGATCCACCTTGTTGTATGCATGAGCAGATTGATATTACTGACTAGTATTACATTAGGTAGATATAATAAACCATTTGTTTATTCATTTACTCATGAATATGTGAGTTGTTTCTAGTTCTCTGAAGTAATGAATAAAACTGCTATAAAAATCACAATTAATTTTGTGTGGATATATATATATATATATTCCTCTTGTGCAAATACTACTTATGTGATTGCTGGGTCATATGTTAAGATTTTTTTAAAGTACTATATGGAATTTATTATTAGATTGAAGCTTTGCAATAATTAGCTTTGCAGATTTTTTTCATTCTCTTCTGAAATTTTGAAATGGTACCAAAACTTAGAAAAATACCTCCTATTTTCCCAGGATTCTAACTTTCTCTGTTTTTCAAATTAAGGAGATAATCTATTTTTCCAAATATCCACTGTACCTTTGTTTGTATATGACTCTGAGGCATTTCATTAAAATATCTTGGCATTTAATGAACAAGCATAGATTTCCAATTTTATTCTTGTTTTTCATGGTATTGTAGTTTTTTTCAGTTTTATTGAGGAATATTAATACATAATTTAAAATGTACAACATGATAGTTTAATTTACATATATTGTGGAATCATTTCCACCATAGATTTAGTTAATAATTATTATCTCATATAAACACAATAAAAAGAAAAAAAGATTCTTCTGGTATATATGTAAGGATAATATGTAAATTGTCCTGTTGAGAGTTTGACCAATGGCTATGACATGTGCTGACCACCAGGGCATGGCATGGAATGAAGGTAGGCCCTGGCTGGCAGCCAGCAGCCAGGGAAAGAAGGCCCCAGCCAGCAGCCAGAAGGACCTGATCAGCCCTGATTGCTTAGGGACCCTACACATGCACGAATTTCAGGTATGGGCCTCTAGTTGTTTTTTTTTATAAATGCAAGTTTATACCTCTTGACCCTTTTCACCCATTTTGCTCACCCCTATACATGCTCCTCTCAGGCAACCACCAGTCTGTTTTCTGTATCTATAGGTTTCATTTCATTTGTTTATCTGTTCTGCTTTTTAGATTAATCAAAGAATTATATGCATATATGCGTAGCCCATGGACACAGACAATAATGGGGTGAAGGCCTGGGGTGGGGCAAGCGCTAGGTGAAATGGGGCAAAGACAAAGAAAATCAAGGCATCTGTAATAGTGTCAAAATTTAAAAGAAGAAGAAGAGAAGGAGAAGGAGAAGGAGGAGGAGGAGGAGGAGGAGGAGGAGGAGGAGGAGGAGGAGGAGGAGAAGGAGAAGGAGAAGGAGAAGGAGAAGGAGAAGGAGAAGGAGAAGGAGAAGGAGAAGGAGAAGGAGAAGGAGAAGGAGAAGGAGAAGGAGAAGGAGAAGGAGAAGGAGAGAAGGAGAAGGAGAAGGAGAAGGAGAAGGAGAAGGAATGAAAACATTTAAGAAATCACTTATTTTTTTGGAGGAAAAAAAAAGATTCCAAATAGAAGATGAATAAAGCAGTGCTTGTCTCTCTCTGACTTATTTCACCTAACATAGTAGGCTCAAGATCTATCCACATTTGTTGAAAATGACAAAATTTTATTCTTTGATTATGCAGACAATCTGTATTATTGTGCCACAGTATGAAACAGCCAGGATCTTCAGTTGGAATCCTATCTAAAGGGATGTCATCATTTCTTTATGAATACCTGTCATCATTAGTAGAAAAAAAAGAAGCCAAAAACCAAAATAAAAAATAAATAAATAAAAATTCAACAACCATTTCTCTTTAATATGGACCATTAATCTTTTCTTTGGAGTCATCCTTTATCCTATTAGTCATAGAATTGAACTCTAGCCATAAACTAATCATTGTTATAAGTCATTTCTTGAAAAAGCCCCAAGTAGAATTTATTTTTAAAATGCATTTAAGTCCCGAATGATTTTAACCTAATACTTACTTGTAGAGTTAGATGTATTAGAAAAATACTTAGATATAACGAAGTCAAATACCCTTTTCTAGATAATATGTTAGCCAGCTTTAGTTGCTTCTCCAAAGGGTTTTATTATTTTCTCTGAAAACCATTTGACCAATGTATATTTTTCACCAGTATTACAAATAATTTTCTCTTTCTTTGTTCCTTGTTATGAAGCTAATTTGCAGCATTATTCTTGCTGGAAAGCCTGAGAGGTTGTCTTTGTTGTCTGTGCGCTGACAGTGAGGTGATGATGGTGGTGGTGATGAGATAATGATGGGAGTGGGGGTGATGGTGGCCCCGGTGGTGAGGGGGATGGTGGTGGTAAAGAGAAATGACTGAAGATGGGGAATCTTAGCACACTGCTCCCACACAGCTATTGCTCTAATATTGGAAACTTACTGGATGGAGCCAAAATAATGTAATGGAGTCTTGATAACTTTGATTTCCAGAATTCTTAAGGAGGAATAGACTGGCTACATGATAACGATGCATATGCTCCCTTGCTGAACAGTATAAATAGTCTAACTCCCAAGAAACATCCCAGATTCTGGCAGAATATTTTATTCAAAGGACAACATAGTTATTGTACACAGCACAGAAGTGAAGCTGTATTAAAGGTTATGTCAACACTGAGGAAAAACATATATTCACGAGAGGGAATTTAGAGATATATAAACATCATTAAAAGGTGAATGATATCTTAAAAAAGGAAAGGTTAACATAACCACGTTTCGCTCATTAAAGTCCGTAGGGAGAAAAAAACAAAGACAGTGTCAGCCCCTTAAAGGCCTTTGTGTGCCCGCTGATAATGTGAACTTGTATTCAACACTTCATACCATGCTGCTTTAAAATATATCATCTAGAAACATATTGGCTCTTGTCCCCGGCAAAATGTCTTGCCAAATGATATGTAAGTTGTTTTCTAGAACTCAAGAAATGTATGTGAACTTGATTTTCTCATGCCAAAATGTGTTGCAACTGCTAAAAAAAAAAACACAAACAAAAAAACAACATAATAGTAAAGCTAAAGATTTCAAACACTGTTAACTGAAAAGTTATACTTGGTTTTTAAGCTGCAATTGTCTTTTTCCTTGATCATTCACTGTTTACAAATGATAAGCAAACATACATACATTTTTTATACAGACCACTATTTAGGAGGGACTTCCTGATTGTCCATTCATGAGAATGTCTAAGTGTAATTTCCACTTGCCATGAATGTCGTCAAATGCTCTCTTTCAGTTCCCATGTCAGTCCTATAATTTAACTCTGAATGTAGCAGAAGGATTTTCTTACTGACAAATAATGCTTAAGAGTAACACTTAGTTTCAAATCCTCATTGGCATTAAAGGAAAAAATTGAACTCTAAGATTTTTTTTTTTAGGCAAAATTCATTGGCGGGAAATAGTGAGACCATTTGATCTCTTTCTGTCAGGAAGAATACTATCTGAGATCTAATATTCTGTGTTCAAGCTATGAAAAATCAACTAACAATTGGGTAAGTATATGAATAACTCAGTTCTAGTATTTGATTCAAAATATCAATCAAGGTTTTTACCTCCCAAATACCCAGTAAAAATGATTCTTCCAATTTTTACCTATCTCTCACAAATAAATATGCCATGAAATCAGGATTCTGGATATAATCATTTGTCAGACTATGCAATATTAAGGTTGATCAACAAAATTTATAAGGGGTTTAATTTAAGTTTTATTTCCCTCCTCCATCATGTTTTGTTGTTGTTGTTGTTGTTGTTGTTGTTGTTTTAATTAATGAGGGGTTTACCAACTATGAGAACATATATTCCATTTCAGGACAGATTAAATATTATTTTTCATCATACTAGTTTGCAATGAAGATAGATCCTCAAAGGACTAAGACACAGTATCAGAATATGCAAAATAAGAAAAAATATATTTAAATAATAAATATAGCATGGTCCACTTCAATTATACTCAGGTCTTTAGCAAATTATTTTATTTTATAATTGAAATAGAAGTGTAATTATTTTTTAAAATATATTTTATTGATTTTTTTACAGGGATGAAGGGAGAGAGATAGATAGTTAGAAACATTGATGAGAGAGAAATATTGATCAACTGCCTCCTGCACACCTCCTACCTGGGATGTGCCCTTGACTGGAATCGAACCTGGGACTTTTCAGACCATAGGCCGACACTTTACCCACGGAGCCAAACCAGTCAGGGCTAGAAGTATTATTTTGTAAAAAGAATATAAAAGGTCATTGGTTTTTAATCATAGATATAAGAAAAACTAATTTAAAATGTGAATTATTGTACCTAGTAGTTTACTTTTGTCTGCCACTTGTATATTTATTTTATTAATAGAGTTCACCAGGCTTATCAAGATTAAATGATAATGTACTGCATAATTTATAAATTAGGTCTCATGTTTTTTGAATTTCAACATTCCTTAGCACCTCTTTATCTTTCTCCTTTTTTTCCAAGGTGATTTTTATGTTTTTTAATGCCAACTGTTTTTCTTCTATAAACTACAAGATTTTTCCATTTCATTTATTTTGTTTAGTTGCAGATACCACTCTATCTTTTTTGTTTTTCCAATTCAATGTCTTTTAAATATTTTAGAATTTCTACTAGCAGTGGGCAAATCCTATAGAATAAAAGCTTAATATGTAAATTGTAGGACCGGGAGTTTGACTGCTCACTAAGACGTGTGCTGACCATCAGGGGCTGGCATGGAACATGGTGGGCATCAGTGACACTGAGCTGGCAGCGGGTGGCAATGGAGGTGCTGCTGGTCCTGATGGGTCCTAATGAGAGCGGGACTGTGGCAGGATGGTGGAGCAGTTGACCAGGCAGCACCAGGCCAAGGCAGGTGTGAGTGGGGCCCCAATTTCCCCAACCAATTGCCCCGCAGACAGCGACCAGCAGTAGTGGCAGGGGACAGGGCTGCTGCCCAGCTCCCAGGCACTGAGGGAGCTGTGCAGGGGGCCTGGCCCTGATGATCACCATGCAGGTGGGATAGTGGAACAGGTGAAAGGGCAGCACCAGCCCATGGTGGGGTGCCAGGTGGGGCTGCGGTGCTATGAGGCTTGGGGCGTGACTGGGGCCCTATCCCCACAGGTCACCCTGAGGGACCTCACTTGTGCACAAATTCATGCACCAGGCCTCTAGTGTTTATTATAAAGAGACAGATAATAAATATTTGGGGCTTTGTGATGAAAACATTCTGTTATAACTTTTCAATTCTATAGAGAAAAGTCAGGATTTTCTTTAAAATATGTTTATGTGAAACTTTTGAGTTTGTTTGTAATGCCTACAGCATTAGCTCACTTACTGTTAGAGAAGCACCTAACTCAGTTTTGCAGGCTTCTTTGAGAAGGTGAAGTTTATGATGAATTCTCATGGTAAAGCAGTTTTTAAGAAGGTAAACATGAAGGTAAGAATCTCTTTCATGGGCTCTCACAGGAAGCTGGAGATCAAAAACAGGACCAGCCCAGAGGAGGCCAGGACTAGCGGGCTTCTCCTGTCAATCTGGTCTTATAACTCCCAACTTCTGCCTTATAGACCCTCAGCAAGGGTCCTACCTACCTTCGAACTTTTGGGGACGGGGGGGTGGGGGGAGGGGTGGTGGTGTTGGTGAGCCTGAATAGGAAAGCAGCCATATACAATATATAAAATAGAGGGTGGCTCTGTTAAATAAAACTTTAATTATAAAAATAGGAAATTCACTGGATTAAGCACATAGATGATGGTTTGCTGGTCCCTGAATTAGATCTAAAGTCATCTTTTTAAAAGCCTCTTTGATTGCTCCCCTCCAAATTATTATCTCTTTAGTCATTTGTATCCCAACAGGAAGATTAAAGAAGGTAAATGTTTGCTTTGTTTCAGGTGCATTTTTCCTTTTCTCTTTTCCTTATGTTTTCTACATATTCTTTATCATTCCTATGATAGGCATCAAGGTATTATGCCATCTCTCTTCAATTGAGTTGTAGGAAATTCCATATAAAAACCTAGTTTCTCTCTTTATTACCCAGTACCAGTAATTATCTTCCCTTCAGATTTTATAAGCTTTCCTTTACACTTTATTGATCCCTTGCACCAAGCAAATCATAAAGAAGCATGTGGTATTTGTTGTTACTGAGCAAAGTAAATGTCATCTGGGTCTTCACTTTTCATGCAGGACGATTTTCATCTAGTTCTCCAACTCTCAGATGTCAGGGTACAAGACAAATTCTGAATCACATAAAAATATTGAGGAATTTTGTTAAGAATGTGCAGAAGTCAAAGGTCAGCAAGAGAAGGCAGGGTTATTCCTAATGTTGGCATTGTTTCCCAGAGAGCTTTGTTAGGGCTAAGGACCAGCTACGCTTATGTTTCAGGATTAGGAAATTTCTGTTTTGGATTCTCTAAGTTTTATCCATTTAAATCAATATTTTTCATCAAATCTGAAAAAAAAATTTATACATTTTAATTATTTTGTTCCTCAACTGTTACAGACATGGTAGATTCTTTGATATTCTTCCACAAGTATCTGAATCGCTATTCATTTTCCTTATCTATTTTATTTCGTTATTCAGATTAGATTACTACTAATGATCTGTCTTCATGTTCACTGACTTTTTTTTCACTATTATCCATAATCTGCTGTTAAGCCTATTTAATCAAATGTTGTTTTAATCATTCTGCACTTCAGTTCTAGAATTTCAACTTTGTATTTTTATTTCCATTTATTTGATGAGATTCTCTTATCTGTTAGCTCATTAGGCAATATTTTCATTTACTATTATTATTAGCTTATTTGGATATGTCTCTTCTAGTTTTAAAATCTTTGGCTACTCAACTCAACATTTGGGGCATCTAGAGGTTCCTGGTTATTAACAACTTTATTCTTATCCTGTGGGTAATATTTTCTTGTTTTGTTTATTTATTAAATATTTTTACATCTAAAAAAATGTCACATGTGGCTATTGTTGATATGCTGTAAAGATTTTTCATTCTATCTTCTTTGAAAGGTTAATGACTTTTATTTTGCTAGGCAGAGCAATTATTATTTAATTATTTTATATTTATATGAGCTTGGTCTTATGCTTTATTAGGGCAGATCTTTGAAATGTCTAAGGTTTTCCTCATTTTTTATAACTTAACCAGACCCAAAGATGGATTTCTTCTTCTCCATAGGATCTTGTCTGGGATTGGTTTTAGATATTTTTCATGGTTGTCTTATGATACCCTTTCCTCAATACATCTGTTAAATGAATACAAAAAGGTTTTTGTCTATATTGCTGATATACCTTGAGATACTTTTTAAAGTTTTAGACTTTTATTAGCAATCCTCATTTTTAAAATGTTGTGCATGCCCTGGTGCTTATGTGGACATATTGCTGAATGGTATATACCGTATTTCCCCCAAAATAAGACATCCTCTGAAAATAAGACCTAGCACATGGAAAGATAAGACATCCCCTGAAAATAAGACCTAGTGCAACTTTGCAAGAAAAAATTAATATAAAACATTGTCTTATTTTTGGGGAAACAGGGTAAATAGGAGTCTAATATCTAGGTTGCAGTGTCTGTGCATCTTCAATTTTGCATGATAATAATAAAATATTGTCCTAAGTGGCTGCTATAATTTATCTCCCCATGAATAGTATCAGAGTTTCTATTTCTTTATATCCTTGCCAATGTTTGGTATTTTCTGCACGGTCAATTTAAAGTCAATAGATGGACATTATTTTATTTTTAAACCTAATCCTATATAATAAAAGCCCAGCAACTGAAATGATGTAAAGGCCAGAACAACCAGAGAAAAGAACGACCACATTCCTCACCCCAGCTGGCCCCAGTGAGCAGGGTGATCAGACAGGCAGGCAGAGTGGTTAGGAGAGATTAGACAGGCAGGTGAACATTTAGGAGCCAGCAGTCCCAGGTTGTGAGAGGGATGTCCGACTGCTGGTTTAGGCCCTGTGGATTGGGCCTAAACCAGCATTCAGACATCCCCCGAAATTCGTGGATTGCAAGAGGGTACAGGCCTGGTTGAGGGACTGCCTTCCTCCTTCCCCCCACCCACACAAATTTTGTGCTCTGGGCCTCTAGTCTTTTAATAATGTTGTAGGTTTACATCCAAATCAACCTGGGAAAAACACACACACACACACAACAGGCACTAAGAAAATGCACAAGGATTTGTGACATTTGAAAAATCTTTATACGATTATATATATTTAAATTAAAAAGGTTCTTAATAGTTGATGCAATAATTGATACAAATTTTTAGGAGACATACTTTAATTCTTGTTTGTTAAAGTTTACAATTGACACAACCATGGCAATAGATTACCTGCATATTTTTTCACTCCTATTAAGAGTTTGGTTTGTGTGAACTAAAACAGCAGACTGCAGTGTATTTTCCTTCTTGACAAGAGCTTTTCACATCTGTTTGTTACCTTTGAGAAAGACACATTCACAATTTGCCCTGAGCAGCAGATTTTGCCAGTAACTTGCTGCCAATTGGGTATTAGAGAGAATTGGGAACACATGTTTTGTTTTAAAAATTCCTTACAGTTTGGGCCAGTTGCTTCTGGACTGAATTAATTGACACTCAATCACTGTTAACGCTGCCTAGACCTTGTGCAATAATCTTTGAGGAACAATGCTTTGCAAGTTGCACTTCATGACTTGGGATCTGAATGGCAGTATCAAAGTAAGTGCTGCCATCTGACCCACTTCACAATGGAGTAAGAAATGCAGCTCTTATTGAAAATCCCCTAACTGTTCTAATTTATATTCATCTGATAACCCATTGAGGGGAAAATGGGAATGAGCTGGCAGGTGGCCTTTCAGATATAAAGGGTACATGGAAAAATGGTTGTTTGTTGCTTATTCACACTGAAATAGGAAAGATATTACAGAATACTAGTATGCATATTTCTGAAATTTATGCCTTAAAAAATTCTGATCAGCACTCTATTCATAATCTAGAAATTATAATTTAGAAATCTTCTTACATAAGTGAGACTCATTTTGGGGTATTTAATACATTTATGAGCATAACATATGGTTTGTTCCTAACAGCTTATGTCAGAATTAGAGTCAGGATTACAGTGTTATCATTCATACAGTCTTAATGCATACACATTTTTGTGAGTGTTTTTCTAGCTTAATGAATGGAAACTAAGCCATTCGCTTCTCTTTAGGCACTGGTTCTAATGTTTTCTCCTAATGCTGGCACAAAATGACTAGAAAGCACTCCTTTGAAATGTGAATTTAAAAAAGATATTCCTGATAACACATCTAGATAAAAGTGAGAAAATATTTAAAATCTAAAAATTAGAAAAGCCAGTATCTTTCTTTTATTATGTGGGTATAAACATAACACACAACCTACATGCAAATGAAAATCATTGTCTATTTTATTAGGCCTTTAATCTTTAAAGATTATTGTTTGGTCACAGCCAAAGCTTTGAGTTAGTCCCTTTGTTTTATTTTTAGAATTACAATGGACTGATAAAATGGAAATACCCCTTATTGATTCTTCAAGGTGTATTTTCTTCAATTTCTACAAGTCAAACTAGAAGTGATGGTTTCATTCAAGGACTTGTTTTCCTAATTGATTTAATCCAAGTCTATATTTAAAGTAATGGTTGAAAATATCAAGATCTTAATTTTTTAAAATGCAAATTTATTCATCTATCTATTATATCATCTAATACTTCTAATGCATGCCTAATAATTTAATTGATATTCTAAAAACACATTATGACATTCTAGGAGGCAGTATTAATATATTTTGGTAGTCTTTCTTAGTGAAATTACCAATGTTATTTTTAAATATTAAGTAAGGCAAGGATAACAATGAATGCATATATGAAAAAATAGAAAGAAGAAAACAAATTTTAACCTCAAGTAAAGTATAATATGTTCTCCTGAAGAAATGACCTTAAATAGATGGAAGCAGACAAGATAACAGATTAAATTAAGAGTATTTGAAAATAAGGTATAGTAATAATTGCAATTGTTTAAATTTTACTACAGTATGTCCTTGGAACTTTGATAATCATTTTGCATGCTTATTTCATTCAATCCTTTCAAGGACTCCATGTATATTTTTATTATCAATGTTTACATGTATTTGTATAGCTGAACATTGCTCACATACATAGACTAGCACTATACATAAATACAGTGTGTCCCAAAAAATGTATTTTAACAGCTTATAGATCAAATTTGAAAAGGAAATGTATTTCAATAAACAGTGCCTTTATAATTATTCAACATGTGTGTACATATATTTGGGGAAACCCTATATGTATATTTTACAGATGCAGTTGTGATAAATGAATTTGTTTCGGGTCACACAGTCAGTGAATTGAAGAAATGGGGATTGAACTCAGTATGTTTGACTTCAAAGCCCAAGTTTCATTTTGCTTCACTGTCAATAAACTGACCACTATTGAGGGAATATTTGCTGTGAATATGATTATAAAGCCCGAAAGATGCTATGATGGCTATAGGAATGAGAATTTTTTGATTGTCCAAAACTATGCTAGACAGCTAAACATATATTTAGAAAAAAATTTAAGATGAGATTTTATGCTATTTTCTTTATATAAAAATCCACAGATAAAACACAGAACTGAAACAAGAATTTTTGAGGGTGAAAATGACAAGTTTTAGGAAATTTTAGAAATTTTGGAAATGAAGGGAACAATGGAGGAAGCACAGGGCTGCAGAGCAGCAGAAGGTGTATTTGCATAGAATAGGGGAGCTGAAAAGCTACAACAGGTACATTGCTATAGAATGAGGGAGCTGGGAACAGCAGAAGGTTTCTATCTATAAAATAAAGGGAAGGAAGACCTTCATCCAGAAGGAGAAGAAGAAAGCCAAAAGGGAATAGGAAAGCAATAAGAAAGGAGTAGGGGAGAACTTCAAATGTCCTTGAGGTTCCACCTTTGAACTCAGGAGTTACTATAGTAACTGGTCTAAGGGAATAATGACCAATCAGAGGGGATATCAAGGCACAAGGATCTGCAGCCTTTATAAGCCATAGGGAAAGGAAATTCAGTGGGACCTTGCCCCCTTCCCCCCATGGGAGTCCATTCTGTGGGACTCTTTTCCTCTTCCCACATGTGAGTCTGTACTTGTTTTTCAATAAATCTCCACCTTTGCTATACTACCCTCTGTCTGTAGATTCATTCTTCCACTCTGGAGGACAAAGAATCTGAGTTCCAGTCCAAAAATTCTATTTTAGTACGGATTTATTTTTTATAGTAATCTAAGGCTATGCTAGGAAACAATATGAAATAATCATTTCATATTACATTTATTTTTACCTTACTAATCAATAAGTTTATTATTTTTTAACCTATTACTACTTTGGTTAATTTACCAAATCTATTGTATGTACTCTGTAAAAAAAGGTGAATGTGAACTATAAAGTCTTCAGGTAATGGGTGTTCAACTCATATATGTTAAAAAATAGTATGAATGAATGAAGATGTGATGAAATGGCTTGCTATAGCAATTTAAATTATTTAATAATGCATTTTACAAAACAATCATAAAGGCAGTCATGATCCATTTTCCTTCTATTATCTGACCCTAATATTATCTTTGCCAATTGTTTAATTAATATAGCTATTCATGTTTAATGCATATAAAATATTTGAATTTCCATACTTTTGTGGTACAAAACAGTTTTGCATTGCACACAGGTTTTTAAATCATAATAAATAAAAGTACATTTCCATATCATGTGGATACTTTGATTACTGAACACAAATTTACTTAGAGAAAAAGCAGCATAGCAACTGATTAAACAGAGAATTACTTGCACTTTTTAGTATATATATTTTTTAATACATAATGAAATTAGCCATAAATTGTATTTTTGTAGTTATTCACATTAGAATTTTTATTGTTTAATCTGAAAACTTTGAAAACCTTTCAAGTACTGCTTATACTTTAATTTAGAAATTATTTCTGTGGATAATGGATATGTATTTTCCACAAGAAAAGCAAGGTATCCAGTAGAAAGAATACTGACTTGAAGGATCTCAACTATACTAGTAAAACCATCAGCTATCTGATTTTTGGCAAATCTTTAATTTTGTTGTAGTTTGATTTCCTTGTCTTTAACAAAAACTTATGCTGTCTACTGAGTAGTTGGTGTGAATGTTAAATGAAATAACATGGTCTGTTTTCCCAATAAATTAGAATAATATATCATTCTAATAGAATTTTTATTATATAAAATATTAGGTAAGAAACTCATAAAATTGCAAAGCCTGCAGACCACTTTTATTAGCACATTGCTTTCCTGGTTCATCAACCATCTGATATTTAGTAGATCCTATCAATATGTGCAGCAGTATGACAAGCACTGTGAAGGACGCAACATTTATCAAACATGTTTTATATTTTAGGCAATTGTAGTAAAACTATGAAGATATATCACTTTTAAAAGTAGATATAAAAAAGAATGAAAGGAAAATATTAGTTCTTCTAACAGGTTCTACAGAGACAGACAGGGGAAAGTTAATTTTAAATATGAAATTCAGAATTTAGCTGCATGTTAAGGCTGGTTCAGTCTGGAATAAAGATTGGGAAAAGACAGGTCCATGTAAGAACAATAAAATATATTTGGTGTTCAGAAACAAGCATGGAAACTGTAGGTGAAAAATGAGGTAATGGAATATGGCTTTTAACAGAGCTTTCTTGACAAAGTTATTTTAATGCAACCACTTGGTACAAGGGATATTTTAATTTTCTTTTTTTTTATATATTTTTTTTTTTGGGATATTTTAATTTTCATATTTTTCTTACCCCCTAAAAGACACTAAATTATAAAACTGATAACCAAACAAGATATTTAACGATTTTCTTACATCACTCTCCTCATGTCTTCCTGTCCCTTCTCACTGATCCTTCAAGCGTATTTTATCCCCAGACTTTCTCCTGTTTAAATTCTCATGGAATTAAGAAATCATCCAGGACAAAATTTTTCTAAAATTGAAAAGACTACATTAAAATGCACTATTTTGGCAGTAAACATAAAGTTAAAATTAAAAGCAACAGAGAAAAATCAGATTTTAATAGCTAAAATAGACTTTACCAGTGTAGGTTTTTGCAATAGTAATATGATGAAAGCAATGCTTCAGGGAAAGGACTATTACAAAGTAGTAGAATAAATTTAGACTGGAGTTTATTACTGAAGATAATGGAGATTAGTTGTGAGATTCTTGTAAAATCCACTAGACAGAGTAGTGGATATTAAAATTCAGAAGGGACAGATGAGGAAAATATTTTATGGTGACAATAAGAAAGAATGATACTTGATTGGATATTAAAATCAAAGATGATGTTCCTAGATTTCTAAAACAATATTGAAGCTATTAATAAAAAAAAAATAGGAATTAAAAAGTTGTTTTTTTTAAATTTTTATTGTTGAAAGTATTACAAATGTGTCCTCTTTTCTCCCTTTGATGCCTTAGCACTGACCCTGCCCTCAACCCCAGAAAAAGTTATGTTTTAAAAAAAATATATTTTATTGTTTTTGTACAGAGAGGAAGGGAGAGAGATAGAGAGCTAGAAACATCGATGAGAGAGAGAGTCATCGATCAGCTGCCTCTTGCACACCCCCTACTGGGGATATGCCCACAACCAAGGTACACACCCCTTACTGGGGATATGCCCACAACCAAGGTACGTGCCCTTGACCGGAATCGAACCCGGGTCCCTTCAGTCCCCAAGCCGACGCTCTATCCATTGAGCCAAACCGGTTTCGGCGAAAAAGTTATTTTTTGATGATGATAATGAATTTAGTTTTGGAAGTTTGGAGTTTATAATAGAAAGCTAAGTATTGATTTTACACATATATTGTTTACTTAAAATTATTGCCACCTGGTCAACCACAAAAAGAATGCCTGCTTTGTTTTCAAAACTCCTAAAAATAAATTAGTTAAATATTATAAATTTAAAATAGTAAACAGAGATAAAAAACAATTAATTTGATTAACTATTTAAGAGGGAAGTGAATCACAGCTAGAATATACTTATTTTAGTCATTAAGAATTGACTACATTTGGTCTCAGAATATTTTATCAGTCAATATAATACCTAAAATAAATTCTAAGTTTAAAAATTTTGTTTTAAAACATAATTTCCCAAGAATCTACTTAGAGAAAAAATAACCACATGACCATTATGCAAGTTGCAATATTACGGGGCTTATCCAGCCATATGATTTTTGATAAATAATAAGTAAGAAAAAACATTTTACAAATAACATATTGCCCTCTATAAACATAATATATTATAAATTGCACCTCTTTAAAGAAATAAAAACGATAAGGCACTAACATCAAATTTTAATTAAGTTATAGCATTCTGCAGAGAGGGTTTGAGATGTACACAAAATACATTACATGAATGATTTATTGTAACTTAATACAAGGATAGAATTTACTGAACATTAGAGCCCCTCTCTTTAAGCTGTTAGGTTCTTACCTGAACTTTTGGTACCTGCTGGATCAATTTAGGGCAAATGCTTTGACAAAGACTGCATTGTTGGTCGAAGAGTTACCCATATTATTTTGATTTTAGACATGCAGGTAGAAAAACTTACTTTCTATTATGATATTTAGGAAGCCTTAATTATATTTTCATTCTAACGATGAGTTCTCCTTTCAAAAATTGGTGGTACAAAATAAATTGTGGATGAGAATTTAGAACCGATGAAACAAACTTGGAAGTGGTATGGTTAAAGAACACAGAGCAAATAAATGACATGATTGTTTATGTGTCAAAAGGTGGTAAAAATGATAGATGAAAGAGGCATGAATGGAGACAGAGAAAACACTATTGAATTGTGATATAGTAGATGATGACAGAATGAACCAGTGGAAGGGATTAAATATGAGAGGAAGGAATATTTTGGAGATTTTAGGAGAGAGAAGCAAAAGCTACAATGATGTGATGGAGAGGGAAGGGTAGATAACTCCAAAGTTTTCAGCTTGGCAACATACTGTTATTTCATTAATGGGAAAATAATTTGAAAAATAGACATATTGAAGTTATAGAAAATACCATTTCAGTGAATGGGCAAATGGGTCAAAGAAAAAAAATATATAGTTCCTAGACAGCAAATTACTTTAGATAGCATATAATGATTGAGGAATAGGTGAGGTATTACATAGCCACAAGGAGAAAATAGTAATTTTACATACTAGTAGTCGTTTGGAGTAGGTTGGTCGTGGCATTTGAAGGGGGACTGTGGTGAGAGGGTAAGGAAAGTTTTTACAAAGGAAGTTGCCCCAAGCTAAGTAATGAGAGATAATAATTTTACACTGCAATTTAGCAGCTAGTAGACATATCTAAGTAATAGTTACTAAATGGGAACATGATTCCTGGAGAACAATTTAGTTTCCCAAAATGTAGTTATGATCAATTACTTCATAACAGAAATACATAGTACCTTCTATTAAATCAAGGGCCAGTTAGAGTAGTTTATTTTAAACTACTATGTTTAAAAAATGCAAAATAAAATATGGAAATCCATAAAGTCTATAATTAAATATCCAATTTAAAAAAGTTGGATATTTAATTTCATCAAATTGCAGACTCATAGGAAGTTCAAAAAATAGTATACCATCTCATGTACTCTTCACCCAGTTTCTTGCAATGGTGATACCATATATAGCTCCAGTACAACAAAAAAAACAGGAAACTGACTTGCATATATTACCATTAAGTAAATGACAAAATACATTCATTTTTCATATTTGCTTTTATCTTGCATTCATTTATTCATGTATGTGTCTATGAGTTGTATGCGATTTTATCCCATGTATAAATTTTATAATCATTATCACAGTCAAAGTACAGAACAATTCATCACCAGAAAACAATGCCCTGGAGCTACCATTTTTTATTTGCACCCATCCCCTCATCCAAGCTCCCTTTCTGTCCACTGGGAACAGGTAATTTTGCCTTCTTCTCTATAATTGTGTTATATTGAGGATGCTATATAAATGGAATTATTCAGATTCCCCCCCTAATTATAATTCTCTTGAGGTATACTCATTCTGTTACATGTATCAACTGTTCATTCCTTTACACTACTGAGTAGTATTCCATTACATGGATGTCTTAGACTTTGTTCAACAGTTCATGCATTGAAAGACAGATTGGTAGTTTTCCCAGGTTTGAAATATCCTTTGCAATGTAAGTTCTAGAAAAGGTTCTTTGTTTTTCTACCAATACCTATCTTACCTAGAACACATTGGTAGAAAAATGAAAGAACATTTAACAGCAGCCCAGGTATATACTAGTATACCATTGACTTGATCCCTTTTGACTGCTGTAACAGAGTACCATAGACTGAGTGGCTTTTAAACAAGATAAATTTATTTATTTTAAACAAGGAAGTCCAAGATCAAGACGCTGGCAGATCCTGTGTGGGGTGAGGGTCTATGTCCTAGTTTACAGGTGGCCATCTTTTCTTATTGTTTTCACATGATGGAAGGAGGCAGGCGAGGCCTCTGGGGCCTCTTTTGTAAGGGCACTAATCCCATTAATCAGGTTTTTGCCTTAATAACCTAATTACTTCCTCAGGGCTCCATCTCCAAATACTATCTCATAGGAGATTAGTTTTAATGATATGAATTTGAGAGAGAGAGAAATATAGTCTACAAAAACAATTTAACTGCATAACAACATTTATTTCAGTAGTCCTTGCTCTTAGAGTTGTATTAGGTCTGAAAATATTAGCTAAGCAATGCTTAAAAACAATATAATAATTATTAAATATGTAAAGTTTGCTTATCAAAAAGAAAATAGAGTCCCTTGAAAATTGTTTAAATTGATAATCCCCAAGCTAAACTTAAAATTACCACTTTAAATTCCAGGAGGTTTGCATATAAAATTTATTAAAACAAAGTTGTTTCCCTCTTTACAAATGAATAGAATATAAATAATAACAAAAACTGAGTCTCTTTAGCATTCCTCTTAACATTAAACTCAAATTAAAATGTAATATTAATTTTTTGGAAATTTTTTTAAAATATATTTAATTGATTTTGTACAGAGAGGAAGGGAGAGAGATAGAAAGCTAGAAACATCGATGAGAGTCATTGATCAGCTGCCTCTTGCACACCCCCTACTGGGGATATGCCCGCAACCAAGGTACATGCTGTTGACCGGAATCGAACCCCGGACCTTTCAGTCCCCAAGCCGACGCTCTATCCATTGAGCCAAACTGGTTTCGGCAATTTTTTGGAAATGTTTAATTTTAAAAGAATTAACAGCTTTATGAGGTATAATAGACATACAATAGATTAAACATGTTTAAAGTATGTGCTTAGTAAGTTTCAACATATTATGCATGTGTGAGTCCATCACCACAATCAAATTAATAAACTTGTCGATCACTCTGAAATATGTGGTCATGACCCACTGAAATTCTTCTCTCTCACCCTCTACGTACTTAACTCATTTACAGTAACCACTTGCTTTCTGTCCACTTTAGATTCATATATGATGTTGCCCATATTATTTCTTTAGGTATGTATTTAACTTTTATTCCCAACTTTTCCAAAGTGACCTTATGATTTTACATTTCTACATTTCAAGGTTCATATCCTCTCTAGCACTTGATATGTACAATCATTTTTCTTTTGGATTGCTCATATATTTGTAGTGATACATTTCTTGTGGTGGTAATTTGTGATCATATATATATCTATATATCTATATATCTCTATATCTCTATCTCTATATCTCTATATCTCTATATCTATATCTATATCTATATCTATATCTATATCTATCTCTATATCTATATCTATATCTATATCTATATCTATATCTATCTATCTATCTATCTATCTATATATATATATATATATATATATATTACCAGCTGCCTCCTACACACCCCTGACCGGGGATGTGCCCAGAACCCATGTACATGCCCTTGACCGGAATAGAACCTGGGACCTTTCGGTCCACAGGCCAACGCTCTATCCACTGAGCCAAACCAGTTTCGGCAGGCCTGGTTATATTTATGTTCAGAAATCTGCTTTTGCTGATATTAATATAATCCCTGCTACTTTCTTTGAATAGTGTAAGTATGGCATACATTTCCCCAACATTTTACTTTTACTCTATGTGGTTTTTTTTTTTTTAAGGGACTCTTATAGGAAATATGTAGTACGGTTTATTTCTTTATCCAGCTTGAAAATCTTTGCATTTTAATTGAGGTGTTTACATGTTTTAATGTAATCACTGTTAATTTTCATATTATGTTGATTGCTGTATAGTTTTAAAAAATACATGGAAAACTCATCATAATCCACCTTCAGGTGATAACATACAACATATAGTATAAGGACCTCATAAAAATATACTTCCAGTTTTCCTCCCTTGACCTTTATATTATTGTTAACACACATTTAGTTATATCATATATATATATATGTGTGTGTGTATATATATATATATATATATATATATATTCTACAATAATTTGTTTTTGCTTTCAACATTATTTATATTTTTCAATAATTACTTTTATAATTCTGTCAAATAGCTTGGAAGAAATATAGCACAAATATAGCATTTAGAGGAAGTAACTACTGAACAACCTGTTTGCTAAGACATAACCAAAGCACTAGGACTGCTTTTGCTCACATATCTTTCAAAACCATGTTGGCAGAAATAACTCAACTTTTGCAATAAGTAAGGTTATATTATTTTGGCAATAAATGCTCATGGAAACAGAGAGAGATATATTGTTGGTTTGCATAAATCCAACAAAATCAATTCTAAATATTAATTCTAGGTATAGTAAATTGTGAACCAACTATGGAAGGAGACATCCTATGGAAGAAAGAAATGAGGGAAAGGCTACGAGAAGCCAAATTTTAATTTAAAGATAAGATGAGCTAAAGATGAACACATGGGTGTGTATGTATGTGATTATAACTTTAACTTTACAATTTTCTCTCTATCTTGAATATATTCGTATTATGATATCAAATAATGAATAAGATACTATTATGGCTCACTAGAAGCTGAACATATAATTTTGCTTAAGAAACTGGAACAAGGCTAAATGATGATGATGATGATGATAATTGAGTATAATAAAATCTTGCTGATCCAAGAACAGGAGATAGAGACTGGGCATGCACACATTTGTAGTTAAATTAAAATTAGGTAGAATAAAGTATCTAGACTAAATGTTCACTTTGTCTTCTATTTTTTTCTATTTCTAATTTAAAATATTTACAGTCTAGAAGTTAATTACATTTGTCTTGAAGAGTTTTTGTATAGAGAGATAGGTAAAATTCTAGGCTGAGCTTTATGGCAAAGACAGGAAACTACAGGGTTAACAACTAATGCTTCTTTCTAGATACTATTAGTAACTTAAGTCTGTGTTTTGTTTTTTTTTATCAACTCACCCTTTATCCACCTGACTCCCCATGGAGCACTCCAACTAACAAATTATTTACAAAAAGCAGATAGTGTTTAACTCTTAGGGAAGAGATAGTTCTATAAAAATACATGTGTTCATGGGCATTATTATTTAGTTTTTTATTGCAAAATGTAACCCAAGACCTCCTGGATCCATATATTTCAAGTTTATTGTTAAAAGAAAACTCCCCGGTCTCTACCTTAGCCTGACTTATTTAGACTCTGAGCTAGAACTCTGGGAGCCATTTTCACAACTTACCCACATGGGTGTGTTAGAGTCACTATTCCAACGATAAATGAATTTGCCTGCCTTTCTTTTTGGTCATGTATAGAAAACTCCTTGTAATAAGTGACACATTACTTCAAGAAATATATTGTTATGAAGCAATCAATCCAATTGAATCCAACCATGTTTATTGATTAGGAAGGTGCAGGGTACTTGAACTGCTGTGAAGGGCACAGAGATGAATAAGATGAGATACCTGGAAGCACTAGATGAGGTCTGAAATGGGAATGATAAATGTCACTGAGAGAGGATGTAGGTAAAGTTCTCAGAGTGCTTTGAGGTAAGCATTAAAATGTGAGGCAGAACAGGAAACATAAAAAAGGATAAGGATTCCGAATAAAACAATGACTCATGTCAGAGGCAGAGAAATGGGAATGGGACCATTTGTTCTGGAACCTGGGATAGGTGTACAGAACTGGGATTAACTTGGCAAGAAGTGAAAAGGGGGTGTCCTTGTCAGTCCTTTGCAGCTTTGTCCTAGTTGCTTCATGGCTCTTGTTGCTTCCTTATTAAATACTTACGTAGAAACAAATGCAATCCTAAATGTCTTAATTCTATCTTCACTTTTTTACCCAACTGTGACTTCTTAACATAACTGATGGCTGTGAAAATCACAGGTTCAAGGGTGTGCACTCAAGCCTCATTTTGGCCAGGTTCTTTGCATGGCTGTAGATAGTTCCTGCTCAGAAAAAGGTCCTGCTGAAGAGTTGAGGTCAACACACATGAAGAGCATTTTCAAGTCTGTATGTCGTTTACAATAGCTTGAGCGCATTCATTTCATTCCAGAGGACATCTAAGGGTATCTTGTGCACATCATTATCACAGGAGTATTGTGTCCTTGCAGGTTTTCTTTGTATTGTACCTTTTCTTTATCTCCTATCTTTTCTGACATCCTTGAAGCTGAATTCCCCCTTCTCTATAGATACATCTGGACATACATAAGACCATTAACATATTAACATATAGTTTATGGTAGTCCAAATAATTATCTGCCCCCTCCTCCCCCTGCTAAAGATGTTATTATACTTGCTAATTACTGGAAACTGGCAATATATTGCTTATGGCAAAAGTGACTTAACAATATTGGGATGGGAAAATTAATCTAGATAATCTTGGGGGGGGTGCAATGTACTCAGAAGGGACATTGTAAATGAAGGCAGGAGGATCATAGCTAGAGAGCTGTAACTATGGAAAGACAAGTTGAAGAGATGCACTTTAAAGATGGAAGAAACGGCTGTGAGGTAAGGACTGTGGATGACCTCTAGCAGCTAGAAAATGCAAGAAAATGCATTCCCTGAGCATCTCTCAGAGGGACATTGCTTTGCTGACACCTTAAATTTAGCACATGAAATCGATTTTAGACGTCTGACCTCTAGAACTGCAAGATAATAAATGTGTGTTGTTTTAAGCCACTAAATATGTGATGATTTTTATGTCAGCGACAGAAAACGAATACATATTTCAAGGCAAGTAAGCACTTCGGGAGGGAGCACGCTCAGAGTAGCATTAATCCCATCCAGAATATGCTTACCTTTTCCTTCTGTGAGGTTATTTGGAGGCAATCCCTCTCAAGAGCACATAGGCACTTAGAGCTGAATGATTGAGATCCATTTATTTTGCTTGCTTTGGCTGCCAGACTGACCCGGAAGCTGTCTCACACATGATGGCCAGAATACTGTGGAAGGGCCACAGTCCTGGTATCTTTTTTTTTTTTTTTTTTTTTTTTTTAATAATATTAATTGCAGATTTTCTTGTTTCTTAGCTGGATCATCAGTTCAGTGCAGATGGCCTAACTAGACAAGTTCTCTTTGTCCCACAGGATTTAACTCATATTGCTGAGGACAGCTTGCCCTTAGGGTTCTCAGCAATTAAAATGTCTGTTCTCTGATTTAAATATTCTCTTCTGTCTGGATTGTAACAACAGCTGTTTTTCAACTCCTGACTGGACAGCTTTGTGTATAAGTGGGATGCGTGTGTGTGTGTGTGTGTGTGTGTGTGTGTGTGTGTGTGTGTGTGATTTATATGGATTGCAGATGTAATTTGAAAAGTCAACTAAGGGTTAATTAATATTCTCCCATCTCTCCACTGGCAGCCTCAAACCCTTTTAATACTTCTATTGGCACACACATGATTTGTTCACCAACCATTGGGAGACCTAACTGTGGTTTTGTAGCTCGTAGTTCTCCTCATTAAGCTAATGCCATCTCTCTTCACAACAGTGACAATTAGAACCAGGAAAGTGCCAAAAGTTCCCTTAAGTTCACCAAGCCTGCAAGCCCAGACAGGCCTAATTACAAGTCAGTGTCAACTTTCAAATTGAGAAGCAGAAATTGAAATAACACGGAATTAATGGTGAGACTAAATTTGAAATCCATCCATATAGGAAATCATAGGGTCTCAGTGCCTATTAGAAAGGTCTTTGGTTCATTGAATTTAATTGTTATCATATTTCACATATATTTTTTCAATAAAAATATAAACACTAATTTATAGAATAAATTGTTTCATAAAGAAATAACGATGTTATAACCTGGAACAATCCCATCCAGCTTGGTTTCTAAATAAGTTTTAAAGGATAAACAGTTGAATATGAATTATAGGATGAATAATTGGTTTGCAATGTTATATTTGTGTGGCAGGATTGAGTATTATATCCAATTAATCTTTTCTTTCTTCTGCTTCTTACTCCTGATTAAGGGTTTATGGTGATAGATTTCAGTGAAATAAAAAGTAAATATATTCTTATCTATAAATGGTCCTTATATACTCATATATATATAGCAATATATAATAGCAATAATTATTAGTGGAGGTTGTGAGATGGGGCAGGTGGTAAGCTTTGTTAGTCTTGTTGATTTTGGTTTGAAGAATCTGAAAAATATCTCCTTAAAAAAATTGACAGTGAGGAATGACTATTGCCTGTTTAATAAATCCGACTTCATTAAACCCAGGAAGGACCATAGGGATGGATGAGAGATTTAGGAAAATGAAGAAGAGAGAGCAGAGAAGATGCCCATTCAAGGCCAGATGTAAGGTGACCATATTGAGAAAGCTCAGACATGTAGCACCAGCTCTCTGTAAATTTGTGACAGGCTTAGAGAAAGCATATAGTGTCACTCTTCATGGTCTGCCTCTGAAAAGTCTTTCAGGCTTTGAGCAAGAGTGAGGATCACAAATATAATATTGCAAGACCCTTTCCTCATTCAATCCTTGCCTTTACCAAATAAACATAACACCTAGAATTTAAAAAGAAATAAAATACTGGTTGTTTTAAATTAGCTGTAACTGAATGTTCTATGTGAATTAGGCTTTGCTATGGTATTATCAGGTTTGTGATTCTGATCAACTTGGTAAACTACAACCTATTCCATTCACTCAAGCTCCTATAGAAAAGATTTCTGTGGCTTCAAATATGGACTCACAAGAAGAGAAAAATAAATATGGGGATGAACAAAAGTAGGTTTACAGTTGTTATTACATGAAACAGAGTTTATTCTTATATTATTTTTTTTATTAATCATTAGAGGCCTGGTGCATGGATTCATGCACATTGAAAGGAAATTAATTAGAAGAAATATTTTTAGAGGCTGGGAAGGGACCGTGGGAGGTTGACTCCAGGACATGTCTGGCCCCTCTTGCTCAGTTCTCATAGGAGCCAATCAGCTGGGGAGGGACCATGGGAGGATTCCAGGGTGTGATCTTATCCAGTCCCCATTGGCAAGACCCTAGCAGCTACCTAACCTACCCGTTGGAGTGTCTGCCCCCTGGTGGACAGTGCATGTCAAAGCGACTGATTGAACACTCAGATGGTCAGACATTTAGCATATTAGACTTTCATTATATAGAATGTTATTATTTTTTAATCCCAGCAACTGTAAACCTATTTTGCCCATTCTTGTATAGCTATATTTAAGAGGATAGAAGAGGTATAATATAATTATCTGGATAACGTTTTCCAAAACTGCTCTTACCTTCCCCACCATCTTTTTCTGATAAAACTTGTGGGGTTGTGAATCACATAGCTTGAGAAAACTACAGGAGTGAATAATGTTTCTATGTTTCACCTCTTTTAAAACCTCTATATCCAAAATTTTAAACAATTGTAAGACAATTGGATAATCTTTTGTTATGGGTTTAATTTTGATTTATTTGTCCTTGATTTCTCCATGGAATACAAGATATATAATGGCAAAAAAGGGTAAAAGTAATAAAGGAGTCTATAAATTCTAATATTTGATATCAAGTAGGCCTTTTTTAGAGATAGTGGCTATACATATATTATCTTAAGGAAATGCATTTGTTAATCTTTAAGTTCATTTAATAAAATTAATTTACTTGTTGAGCATCTATTATATAGTGAGCTTTTTGCAAGATTATTTATATACACTACTTTATTTATCCCTCAAAATAGTTATTTACAATGGGTGGTCAGTTTATGTTTAACACTAGAGGCCTGGTGCGTGACATTTGTGCACTGGGGGTGGGGTGGTGGGGGGTATCCTTCAGCCCAGCCTGTACTGTCTCACAGTCCAGGACTCCTTGCTCCTTACTGCCCACCTGCAGAGGAGGCAGGACAGGCTCCTGCCACTACTGCTGTGCTTGCCAGCCATGAGCCTCGCTTCTGCTGAGTAGCGCTCCCCCTGTGGGAGCACACTGACCGCTTGGGGGCAGCTCCTACGTTGAGCGTCTGCCCCCTGGTGGGCAGTGCACATCATAGTGACCATTCAGTCGATTTGCATATTAGGTTTTATTATATAGGATTAAAGTAATTTATAGTCATTCTAAAAGTTCAGAAAAATACAGATGAGTATAATGAAAATTATAAAAATAATCTATAATAATACATAGTAATAACTACTGATAACTGTAGCTTATTTTTATAAGTGTGTATATGTGTACTTTAACACATAAAACAATAGAAGTACAAAAGCTATGAATCATAAATGTAACATAAAGCACTTGAAAAAATACAGCCAAATGTTACCATGCACGAAGATAGCAGATTGTTGTAGTGGTATCATATTTTATCCTGGAGCTATGTAATGATTATGAAAACTGGACCTAAGTTGGAATATTTTCCTAGACATTCACACCCTCTCCTTTCTATTCCTTTCCTGACACTTTCATTTTTGCAAATAAGATGCTGCAAAGCTGGGCACTTTACAGTTTGTCCTAAATTTTACCTGTTTTTTAAAAAAATAATTGGCCTTCATATTACCTCTGGAATGAATTTACATATAATTAAATAATCTTAGGTGTTTTCAAAAACATCTGCATGGTATCTCATCTTTAAGATACCTGATCATTGATTTACTTATTTCCATATTGCTAGTTTATTCTATTTCCAAATTTCTATTATTGCTAATAGTTCTACAATAGATCTACTTTTGCATAAATCCTTGTCTGCATATCAGATTTTGTCTTGTGATAGCAGTCTGGAAGAGTAAACACTGGTTAAAAGTGTTTTTATGCCCTGGCTAGGTGGCTCAGTTGGTTGGAGTGTCATTCCATACACAAGAAGGTTGTGGATTATATTCCAGACAAAACATATACCTAGGTTTCCATTCAATTTCTGAATGGGAAGCAACCGCTTAACCTCTCTCTCTCTCTCTCTCTCTCTCTCTCTCTCTCTCTCTCTCTCTCTCTCTCTCTCTCTCTCCTTCCCCTTCCTCTCTAAAATCAATAAAAATAAAAATACCCCCCCAAAAAACCCTAAAAACTAAAGAAAACAAAATAAAACATCTTTGGGTAAGGGTTAAAAATTGTTTTCATTATTCTATGGCTCTTTATATGGATTCGATAATTGTTTCGAGAAGTGTATCAATGTCTAAATTCACCAAAAATTAATGATAGTGGTTATTTTATTGCACTCGCTAATACATATCATTAAGAAAGTATTCATTTTCTAGTTAGATAGTCAAAAAAAGTAACTGCTTATAAAAGATGTAGTATGGTGATTATAGCTAGAATGTAAAATTAAACAGATTTAGAGTTCGGAAGACTTAAAAAATTTTATGCATAATTTTTCTTTAAAATAGGGAAATACACTAAATGCATAATATTGATGCATAAAAAGTGTTGATTGTTTTATGCAAAACATTTCCTTTACTATCTAAAAGGTAGTAATTGCTGCATAAATCATTATTTTAATGAACTTTGTTATTTTATGGAATTAAGTATATAAAATTTTGCATTACATGAATTACCAATGAATTCTAATTGCCTTTATTAGTAATGAGATTGAACATTTCTATATAAGCTCATCAAGCATATGCCATTTGCCTATTTTCTTTTACAATCTTTACATATATATATATATATATACACACACACACACACACACACACATATATATATATATATATATATATACATATATATATATATATATATATATATGCTAGAGGTGCATATACTGTGAGCCTGGCTTCTGGTGCTTTCCCTGTGAGAGCACACTGAACACCAGGGGGCACTCCTGCATTGAGTGTCTATCCCCAGATGGTCATTGGGCATCGTAGTGACCAGTCGTTCTGCTTTTAGGTCAATTTGCATATTACACTTTTATTTTATATAGGATATATACCAATTTTTAAAATTTTAAATCCTTTATTGTTTAAAGTATTATATATTTCTCCCCCCCGCCTCACTGACCTCTCCCCAGCCATTCCCACCCCTCAGCACATACCCCTCACCCCCCTACTGTCTGTGTCCATTGGTTATGCTCATATGCATGCACATAGGTCCTTTCATTGCTCTCTTACCCTTCCCCCGTTCCCTCTAAAGTTGGACAATCTGTTGGATGCTTCTATATCTCTGGATCTACTTTTGCTCATCAGTATATGTTGTTCATTATATATACCAATTTTAGCAGCCTTTATATATCAGTATTGTAAACACATTATTAATCTGAAAATAATTTACCATTTTTTATTTCACTTCTTGTATTATTGTTTACAGAGTTTTGAATTTTATGTAACCAAATGTTCTATTTTTTCCTTTAAAGCTTATTTTATTTATTTTATTTTTAAAAATATTTATTGTTGGAAGTATTCATATCTTCCCTTTTTCCCCTATTGACCCCTTATAGCCTGCCCCTACCCTCTCCCTGCCTCGGGCCTTCACCATCCTATTATCTGTCCATGGGTTATGCATATATAGAAACAAGTTCTGTGGTTCTTTTCCCACTCACCCACCCACCCCCACCTTCCCTATTCTTTTGCTTTTATATTAAACAAAAAACTTATTTTTAGTTTTTGGGGGGAGAGGGTCTAAAAACATAACCAGAACAGGTAAGGGCTTTCCTGGCACCCATGTCCCATGTCTAAATATGAAAAGGGATCTCTTTGTGGGTGCATATTATGCACATTTGGGACGAAATATGAGGCCCTTAGGGATTTATTGAGAGATGAATAAAATAGAATGTGTTCTCTCTCCTGTGAAAAGTTGTTTAAGTTTTTGTTTGTTTACTTTTGTTTACATCTCTGAATGTGTTCTGTAGAATTCCTTATATGGCAATGGGGTCCAGTGAGAAAGAACTTGATATCTATTACTTTCCTCTTTTTGAATCTTTCTAACTGAGGGCAGCTACCACTGAACATGTGTGCATTTTGAATACATGAATGCATTTCTCTTTCTAGAGATAGATACATCAAATTATTTCGGACCATATCTTTAATCTTTTAAAGAATCGCTTAATGGCTCTTCTTAGTATTATTAATAAAAGGCAGGTGAACACAAATTGCCCTTAGAGAAGAGAACAGGATTTTTTTTGTTGTTTACTAAGATTATGTGATACTTATCTTTCTCTGGCTGTCTTATTTTGCTTAGCATAATACTCTCCAGGTCCATCCATTCTGTTGCAATAGTAAGAGTTCTTGCTTCTTTTTTTTTTTTAAGGTAATTTAAATGTACAACAATTTTCTAATCCACTCATCTATTGATGGGATTTGTTTCCAAATCTCAGCTATTGTAAATTGTGCCGCTATGAACATGGGGGTGCATAGTAAATTCTGTCTTACTGGTGTTTCTGATTTCTTAGGATATATTCCTAGCAGTGAGATCATTGGGTCAACTGAGAATCCATTTGGTTTTCCACAGTGGCTACACCAGTCTGCATTCCCACCAGCAGTGTAGTAAAGTTTCCTTTTCTTCACAACCTCGCCAATACTTTCCTTTGTTGATTGCCATTCTGATAGGTGTGAGGTAAAATCTCATTGTCATTTTGATTTGCATCTTTTGGATGATTAGTGATTAAATATTTTTTCATGATCCCTTGGCCTTCTGTATGTCCACTTTGGAGAGGTATCTATATAGGCCCTTTGGCTATTCTGTAATTGGATTGTCTTCCTTTTGTTAAGCTGTATAAGTTCTATATATAATTTGGAAATTAACCCCTTATTGGATGTATCATTGGCAAATATATGTTCCCATGCAGTGGGCTGTCTTTTCATTTTATTAAAGATTTTTTTTTTTTTTTGCTCTGCAAAAGCTTTTTATTTTGATGTAGCTCCACTTGTTTATTTCCTCCTTAGTTGCTGTTGCCCTAGGAGATGTACTGAAAAACATATTGTTGTGAGAGATGTCTGCCTATGGTTTCTTCTAGGATTTTTATGGATTCATGACTTACATTTAAGTCTTTTACCTACAATCTCTTTTAAAATTAACTTCTTTCTTAATCATCTTACATTTAACATAGAGACACTTAATTTTTTTTCAAGACAGTATTCTATAGCTTGTTCCCTTTTTTACAAACAGTCTCCTCCAGCCTATTCAAAAATACACCTTAAGAAACAAAGTATAGCCAAAGTAGTTATCAGTTCTTTTTTGTCTAACTTGCTTTCATTGTTAGTAAGAATAATTTCTTAAAAGCTGCTTTGTTACCTCCTAATTACTATGGTTTTTTAGCATTTAAAACTTGTACACTTTTTAAGATTAAAACTGCATTTCTTTTTATTATCACACTAGAGGCATGATGCATGAAATTCATGCAAGGGTAGGCCTTCCTTGTCCCAGCTGCTAGCTTCATGGCCCTGCCCCCTGCCCACACCCATCTTGGCCTGGTGCTGCCTGCATCCACCGCCAACCCCCTTCCCCCAGTTCCCTGGGTCTGCAGAGCCCCTGATTGATCACCATGCCAGCCAGTGGCCTGGACCTCCCTCTGTGGGGCAATTGTGGGGCGATCGCAGCCCCCTTCTATCCCCTTAAATAGTTGCATCTCACCCATCTTGGCTGGCTTGGCATTAGTGCATGTCATAGCATGGTCATTCAGATGGTCATTCTGCTATTTGACCTTTCTATTGATTTGCATATTATGTTTTTATTATTATAGATTTGAGTCTAATAATAAGATACCTGATAGCAAAAAGAGAGTTGTTAGACCCATCACTTTGGTGAGGAAAATGTGTTAGGAAAAGCCTTAGAGATTAGTCTAAAGCCACAAAACGAGAATATTGGCAATTTGCATCTGAAACACAGATTATCTTAATAAGACATAGACTACACTATTTTTCCTTGCTACAAGTATGCTTTCCTTTATACATGGATGCTTTGGCAATATTGATTTAAATAGTCTATAAAATGGGCATAACAATATAGTTCCCAAAGACAATACAAAGAAACCACCTGATTCTAAAATTTATATATATATAAAGTTTTTCATTATCTTTTTATACTGTTTATAGCATACCCATTAGAAGGAAGATATTAACTCAAAAAATAAGATAAATATCTGATACTATTTAGATTAATCACGTTTAAGAATCCTTTGGTAGAAAATTTTTTCATCAAAATATATAGAATAAATCATAAGATAACTTATTTACAAATAGTGAAAATAAATTTGAATCTCTACTCTGTTATACTAAATGTGTCTGTATAAGGAAGTAATGTATTTTGAAGCCTGTCATGACAATAACCTTAATATTTTTTGTGCCTTACCACATGGTTGTTACAATACCAATTAATTCATCATCACAACTGTATTGTTCCAATGCTATGTCAAGTGTTGGGATACAGAGAAACATATGGCAAAGTCACTATTCCCTAAGAGCTTGCATATCAATGGGGAATAAAGTCTCAGGGACTAATACAGATTGAGTTCTTATTACATGCCTTGGCATATTCTATGTTCCGGGATAAATTAATGACTTCATGCCCCACTGTCATGGCTCATTGGTTGAGCATTGGCCTATTAACCAGGAGGTCACAACTCAATTCCCAGTCAGGGCACATGCTAGGGTTGCAGGCTTGACTACCAATGTGGGGCATATAGGAAGCAGCTTATCAATGACTCTCACTCACCATTGATGTTTCTGTATCTCTTTTTCTCCCTTAATCTCTGAAATCAATAAAAAATGTACTTTTAAAAATGAATGACTTCATGATTATTAATCCTATTATTCAGGTGAATAAATGAAGAAAGGTTATATGATTTGCTTAAAAATTCACACCCAATAATTTGTGAAATTATTTTATAACTGAGTATCTTTATCTCCAAAGTCCACCATAACACATGGCTCTTCAGTGAAATCCACCAAAAATGAAGGTAAAATGTGATCATTTCAGGGTGATAATTTCAATGTGCTATAAGGACCGCTGAGGTGAGGGCCTGCTAAAGTGGTGAGTGAGGGTGAAGGTAGAGATATTAGTCTTGCAACACATTGGAGATACTCACATTTATTGCAAGAAAAAAAAAAAAAAGACATCCTAGAATTTTCAGGAAATGAAAACATATGTGAAAAGTCTCACAGGCATGAATGCACAGTTTATTTCAAATAATGTAAGTAGTTTAACATGCCTAGAACATAAAATGCAACTGGGTGGAGGAGTGAATAAAGCTGAAAAAGAAGAAAACAGCCATACTGAGCAGGCGGAGGTGGGAGGGGGGCAGCAGATTAATCCATCCTGGTAGGCAAAGCAGGCTAAAAATCAATTTGTTACTTTGATGCACTATGTACTAGTATTTAAGAGAGTAATTCTGTGTTTATGAAAGGCTGAAGTTAGGCAACCATCTGAGAAATTACTTCAATTGTCTAGGTTTGAAAATGAACTGTTCCTTTGTTTTAACTTCTGAAAAACCAGTTCTCCTTTATGCCTATTCTGTTGCATCTATGTTTCTGATACAATACTTGATGATGGTATAAGTATTATATATATATATATATATATATATATATATATATATATATATATGCTTTTATATATATTTATATATATACTTTTATATATATATATGTGCTTTTATATATATTTATATATATACTTTTAAAAGGGTAATATGCTAATTAGACTGGAAAACCTTCAGGACAAAGCCATGGTGGTGGGGCCAAGGTGGAGGCAGTTAGGATAGGAGGGGAGGGCAGTTGGGGGTGACAAGGCTGGCAGGGGGCAGCTGGGAGCGATTAGGCTGGCAGGGGGGAGCAGTTGGGGGAGAGCAGGCCGACAGGCAGGTGAGCGGTTAGGAGCCAGTGGTCCTGGATTGTGAGAGGGATGTCTGACTGCTGGTTTAGGACATCCCCTGTGGGGTTCCAGATTGGAGAGGGTGCAGGCTGAGCTGAGGGACACCCCTGTGCATGAATTTCATATATATTATATGGTTTTTAACTACCCTTTTTGATGATTAATACAGTTAATGAAATAGATAAGTGAGGCCAGTGAGTGTTACTCAAAATCATGGGTCTTTAAAAAATACAGTACAGTTTGCTATGGCATATTCAAGAGGCTGTTGAAAATGTTCTGATGTGAAAGGTACATAAAGTCAACAAAGTAAGTAATATACCCACGACTCTAAGCTCTTATAAATTGGAGAAATGATTTTCTCTGGAGTCCCTGTGGTATTGCCTCGGTGCCATTTGCCTTGGTGCCATTTGCCTCATGCTGAATAACGCATATTAGTGAGAGTGAAGGATTCTGAAATTGTCTTTCTTATTAACCTCATTTTCAAGCACAGATTTTTCTTGAGCTCTTTTCCTCCCAAGACTAGTATATCTCAAAAAATGCAATTCTTATCTTGAAATTGTTACATTTTCCAGACATCTCAGTTCTGAACACCCACCTCAGACACACAGGGCTTAAAAATTTATAATCTGAAAGCAAGTATGATTAGCTTATATGAAATAGAAAGTGTAGATTACTTAGAGAATCATGTTGTGTTTTACATCTTCCAGAGATTTTTTTTCTGTCAATTTTCCTTTCTTTTATATGTTCGACCTGTCCTTGTATATATAGGCTGCTTCCCAACAGCACTAAATAGGCTCAAATATCTCTTACTTATAAACAAAAATAAACTAACCAGAGTTCTTTCATTTAAGCCACAACTCCCTTAGGTACTTTACTCATTCTTCCTTTAATTAATTCATTGGAGAAAAAAATATTGAATCCCTAGCTCTGTGCAATCATTCAGACTTCAACAGTGAACAAACAAAAAATCCCCTTCACTCACAGAAGCTCATTCTGGTGGGTGACCAACCATCAAGAAGATAGTTAGAAGAGTGATGACAAGTGCTAGGAAAAATAATCAGAGTAGCATTTGAGGACCTGTCCTCTGAGCTGAGACCTGAGTGACTGAGCAGAAGTTAATAAGAAACATTAAATGTAAAGACAAACACAGAAGTGAGCCTGGGCTGTTTTAGGAACCGAGGGAAGGTCCTTGTGGCTGAAATGGAGCAAGAAAGAGGGAAAGTGGTACAAGGTAAGTTGGGCAAAATAGGAAGGGGATAGATTATCAGGGCCTTTCAGCTGATGGTAAGATGTTCTTTGAATTATAATGGAAACCCATTGAGGATTTTTAAGCTGAATTTTTTATGGTCTCATTTGTATATTTAAACGATAATACTTTGCCCTTAGCAAATTGGTTTTTGTGAACCGGAAAAAAATTTTTATTTCATTTTTTTTATTGGTGGTTAAAAGGTTTCAGAATATATTTGCATTTTGAAAATATAATGTAGACACTAAAATATACTTGGAGCATCTAGTACAGATATATAATTAAGATATACTGAAGGGCAGTTTAAAATCAATAGGGAGATATGCTCTCTGAAATAAAAGTGTGAAAACCTTTTTCTTTCAACGGAGAGGGAAACCAAGTTCAAAGACAGTCAGGTTTCCTGTTTTACAAGGTTGTAAAGAGGTCAGTGAGAAGCATTTTAAGTACAAGGCAGTTGCTTAGGATAAGTTTGGGAAGCCCATGATAAAGAGATAATATTTGATTTCATTAATAATGGAAAGCTACCCTGTTTTTACAGCAAGAGAATGATTAATATTATGTGTGTCTTTAAGAGATCAATCTGGGTGCTGTTACCTCCTCTGCTAGAGCAATCTTACTTTCTCCTTCACTTTACTGGAAAAAACCTCCCTCGTGTCAGCAGTATTTTCTCTGTTGCCATTTCTAATAGATATAACTCACTTCCTACCTCATTTCCTACTTTGGCGTTTGACAACAGTGACCCATCTCCTCTTTCTAGAACGCGTGATTGCTGGACTTCAGAAGGCCAGCGCCTTTGGCAGGCCCATGCCTCCTGCGAGGCCCCCTCCTCCTCTGCCCTACATTTGTGTTGTATTTGTGCACTCAGCATGTTGCCATCTGCACACTCTCCACAAGTGAAGTCATCCAATCTCATAGTATCTGTTTCCATAACGGTGACTCCAAAATTCCACCTGCAGTCCAGGATCTCTCCTATACATTAGGCTTTAATACATAAACATTTTCCAGCCATCTCAGTTCTGAACCTAAGGCATCTCAGATGGGGATTTATAACGTTTGCCAACATGTTTGCTCCTCTGCCTAGAGACAAAAAAACTTAATCCATATTTTCTCCCTCCTGCTGTCCATTCTAAAATGTCCACTTAAGTTTTGTCAATTCTATTTCCAAATTCTATTTCAAATATCCTCTTTGTCTATTTGTTGCTAATATCACTACATGCTGGTCTAGGAAAACACCACTTTTTGTCCCCCATGAGTCCTATACACTGTTATATTCTGTTTATAATATTCTGTGTATATACTTATATTGTATTATAAATAAAATTGAAATTCATAAACATCTGTAGTTTATGCTTTACAAGGCTTTGACCACATCTATTTGGTTTATACCTTTACAGGGTTTGGCCTATACTGTGGGTTTAATAAATTTTGTTAAATAAATTAATAGATGAATAGATGAAGTTTAGGATAATTGTTCCTAGATAAGGATGAAAAATGGCAAAGAACCTGGGAAGAGATTTTAGGTTAGGTGATGATTTCAAAAATTTTACTAGGATCCAAATATGTGCCCATGCTACATAGTTACTTGAATTGTGCAATCCTGACTTCTTAAGATAAGAGGATATTATTAAATATTTAGCCTAATAACTCACCATACAAAGGGACAGAGAAGAGGGAGAGTATTATCCTCAAAGTTAATGCCAGGAAATAATTCCTAGTAACTAAAAGAAGTAAGTGGTTAGTAAGAGACATAAAACGTTTCTCTGGAAACTTTATTATAGTAATTCTTGGAATACAACTTTTTGTTGTTGTTGTTGTTCCCCATCCAAGGATATTTTTCTATTGATTTTTAGAGAGAGTGTAAGGGAGAGGGAGAGACACAGAGAGAAAAATATTGATATGAGAGAGGCACATGCGCTCTCCAACCAGGGCTGAGGATGGAGCCTGCAACTGAGCCTGCAACCTAGGTATGTGCCCGTGGCCAGAATCAAACCCAGGACCCTTCAGTCTGTGGGCTGACGCTATAGCCTCTGAGCCAAACTGGGAAGGGCAAATGCAACTTTTTCTTAATCATCTACTGGTTATGATAATATTCTTTTGTATCAATTGCTTTTCTGACTTCATAATTAAAGATTTATTTTAGGTATATTTTATTCAATCTACATTTCACATTGCAATGAAACTTAAAAAGGCAAAAGCTCTAATAACGTTGGCTTGGAAACATGTTCTTCTGACACTAAAGTAGAAAAAGAACTTGTAGGTGCTAAGAATATAATTCATGCTTAGTGAGCGAAGGCTCTCTGTACCATCTTGCAAGAAGATAATTGAAAAGCTGGTATCCATTCAGCCACTCACTCAGGACTCAAGAATTCATTATAACTATAAAATCTTCATTACTTTCCTAGTAGCTAAGGTGGGTTTTATTTGAAAGTGCTGGGTGATATACAGTATACTTGTATAATATGACACCCTTAGGCAGAAAATTTGGAGACTTGCTATAGCACCATTATGTTCAGATTATAGCTTGCCTGTGGTCTTCCTATTTAAAAAATTAAAAAGTAAAAACCTAAATTTTGACTGTAATTTCCACCTAGGGGCCACCTATTTGAGAGTTTTATTCTTAGAAAAAAGTTTGAGTCTGTAATTTAGGATGAACTATGCACTTTTTTAATGCAGTTTATACATATATTAAATTTTTTATAAATTGCCGAATTAAATACTCAATAGAATCCTTCAGAACTGAAAAAGCAAAAAGAACTAAGACTGAAAACCAAGGACTGTTTGACAATCACAAAAGGTGCAACATATGTGTAATTGGAAAGCCAGATAAAGAAAAATGAGGGAAATGCACAGAAGAAATATTTGAAACAATAATGACTGACACTTTTTCCAAATTAATGTCAGGCACCAGACTCAAGAAGTTCAGGGAACACCAGGAAGGATGAATATCTCCCCAAACTTCACCTCAACATGTCGTTTTTAAACTAGGAAATCAAAATAAAGAAAATAACTTTGAATATTTCCCCTGAATATAAAAATGGGGGGATTGACACCCCACTTATAGAAGAACAAAGATAACAATTACATCTGACCTCTCATAAACTAAGTTCTAAGACACAGAATATTCACTGATTTTTAAAGGACTTAAAGAGGTTGATGGCAAATATGGGAGGGATCCCAGATTATTTTCTTTTGTGAAATCCTGAAAGTTCAATTCAAGTAGACTGCATTTTATCTTCGTGACCTAAGATCCATACCAGTCCATCTGGAGCAGCCCAGTTGGACTTGTATCCCTTCCTCCCACTGTGGGTCAGGCATTTTTGGCACATTGTGGATTCCGCACAAAGTCTGTAGCTTACATGGTGATTTTATATCCGAATGAACACCTCCACGTTCCCTCTGCCATTTCCCGAGAACTAATTATAAAGTGACTTAACAAGGTGACTTTTTTGTTTTGCTTTGTTTTTATTTTTTTAAATCTCCCAACAAAATACTCTTCATTGTAGCTCAGAAATTTTCTGCTAGATCCTGTTCACTGAGCACTGAGGCATGTAGTTTAGCCAGGCCACACTATCCTTAAGGTGCTGGATCCATTGTCACCACTCACCAGACAAGTCAACTGAGACCTCAGAATGTAAGGCATTCATTGATTTGTTTCTGAAGTTTTGATTGCATGTCATCAGCCTGGATGAGATTGGTGAAAGGAAAGATGCAAAATGCAGCATGTTCCAGGCAAGTCGCTGACTAGGGCTGAGATAGATGCTTTGGGGAAGGCTGCTCAGTGAGCTGTGACTTGTGAGATCAAACATTTGTCCACATGCTTTTTGTGATGTGACTGTTTATCCTCTGTCTTTAGAGGTTGATTTATAAAGTTTGACATGGCACTATATAAACGTAACACTCTGCTACTTAGAAACAGAAGAAAATGATATATTAAGTCACAGTGGCTCAATTGTTTTTGAGATCTTATGTCCCATGTCATAGCAGGACAAATGAAAACTCATTAGAAGTGAATATTGTTGCTGTTCTTCATACTTGAAAATGGCCTTTTGAACAACTGCCAGAAAGACCTCTAGAGACTCTAAGAAGGTTTGATAGCCTATGCATAAGTATTGTATACTTATGCTAACACTCTATCATTCTAATCTATTTTCTGCTCAATTCAATCAGCCCAGCTCAAACAAAACAAAATGCACAACAACAACAAACAACAACAATCGCAACAGATTGAAACAACAGAGATTTTTTAAAAAGTTACATACAGAAATAATTCAATAGTGTTCCATTTAGGACATTCCCATTATAGCCATAAGCCAATTTGTCCGACAAGAAGGATGACTTTCAACTGATTTTATGGTGAGCTGTGATAGGGTTTTCATATTTGATATCACAACTATTACTTGTTCTGTTTTTAAAAATCTGGGAAAATACATGTAATTACATTTCTTTTGGTTCCATATGCAACTGATACAAATCTAAGTAAGAAATTCATGTAGGAAAATCTTATTTTCTCCATAATTAAACGAAAATTATTTTTTGGGATCTCACTGCAATAAGGGAAATAGTTTTAATCTATCAATTTAGTATTTTGCCTTACCAGGATCGCATTTTTGGTTCTGGAGAGCTTGAGGAGTAAGGAGTGGTGTGGGATAGGTAGAGGAGGGCCTTCAGGCACATAACCATGTTGTCATCTGCTAAAATGGCCTCCTTCATCTGAGAATCTTTCAATTCCTGAACCTAAACACAAGTCCACTCCAGGTCGAGTTTACTCTTTCAACTTTCTTACCCCTTTCTAGCACATGGGAAATATGTGTTGTTTCCAAATAAGTATGAGATCATGAGTTAATGGTAAAACTTAAGGATCTTTGGTCCAGGTGCAACTCAGTTAGGGGCCAGAAAAACTGGGTTTCTTCCAGTCTTTTCGGAGTCTAGTTGGGGACAAATAGCTTAAATTTCTTTGCTCTCTCTAATATCCCTAAGGTTATCTGAGCTTTTCTTTTCACCCCACACTCATACTTTGCCTTAGGGAAAAATAGGAAGGACATAAATGTATTGAAATTTCCTTGCATTGATTGAGATAAAACCACCCCTTGCAGAATGGAGCCTTGAAATAGAAATCAAATTTCATTTCATAGAGATAAAATAGTTTCTTTGTGTGTTTCCTAAGTTTATAGTCTAAAAATTATATTTTCTACATATAATTGTTTTCTGGCTATGCTAGAAGTAGCTCTTTATGCTTAACAACATGGTACCTTTCAGCTTTTATACTAAGCATTCTTCAAGCACAATATTATTTAATCTTCATAACCAACAGAGAAGTAGCTACTTTATAACCTGCTATTATTAATGTACTAGAGGCCCAGTGCACAAATTTGTACAGCAGTGAAGTCCCTCAGCCTTCCCTGCTAGATCAGGCCAAAACCAGCTCTCTGACATCCCCTGAAGGATCCCAGATTGTGAGAGGGCACAGGCCAGGCCAAGGGACACCACTGGTGCACAATCAGGGCTGGGGAGAAATGCAGGAGGTTGGCCAGCCAGGGAGGGACCGCAGGAGGGCTCTAGGACATGTCTGGCCCACCTCTCTCAGTCCTGATTGGCCAGACCCCAGCAGCAAGCTAACCTACTGGTTGGAGCTTCTGCCTCCTGGTGGCCAGTGCACATCATAACAAGAAGTTGAGCAGCATTAGCATATCATTAGCATATTATGCTTTGATTGGTTGAATGGGCGACTGGACACTTACCATATTAGGCTTTTATTATATAGGATTATACTAAAAAGTATACTGAAGTTCTATAACATTATTCATTACCATGTCAAAATTGTATATATAGTAACTAATGAAGTCAGAATTTCAACATTGATAAAAAAGATATTGACATTTATGTTGTTACCTTTTTTTAGATATAAGTATTTTTCAGTATGGAAATATATTTATTATATGTGCAAACAGATAATTTACTTTATATTCCTATGAGCATATCATATGGTTAGAGTGTTCTAGGAGTATAGTAGACAAGATAAGCAGTGCTATTTTAGTGAACCATTAATGGCTTTCTCATTTTATATTATCAACCACCATTTGAAATAATTGGATCAATACTATTAAACAAAAATGATTTGATGCAGTGGCTTTACATTCAATGTGGTAGCTAAGTCTGCAAGATTTCTCCACAGTGACCTTATTCTCCAAGTATTCATGCCCTTGTGTGGCATGAGTACTAAATCAAGGCTGCTTTATAATAGAAATGACACTGGTTGACTTCGAGGGCTGGATTATTAAAGGCCTGTAGCTTTCTCCTTGGTCTTTTGTAACTCTTGCTTTGGGGAGTCTTCCTTTTGGAAATAAACCACCATGTTATGAGAAGCCCAAACCATATGGATAAACAACATGTAGAGATTCTGTTTCATAGCCCATGTCAAATGACTAGTCAACATACAACATCAGCTCTGCCATGCAGGAGAGCTATACCTCTTTAATATTCCAGCCCAATGTCCACCAGATGATCGAATCACTGACACCATACAAAACAGCTGATACTAGTCAATATACCAAATTATGAGAGATAACAAATGAGTTGTTCTTTTAAGCCATTGAATTTTGGGATGGAAGTGGGGAGGTGAGGTTGGTAGGTATAGATAAATAATCAGAATAGTAAAAACTTGTCTAGTGGATAGAGCATCAGTCTGCAGACTGAAGGGTCCCAGGTTCGATTCTGGTCAAGGGCATGTACATTGGTTGTGGGCACATCCCCAGTGGGGGGTGTGCAGGAGGCAACTGATTGATGTTTCTCTCTCATAAATGTTTCTAGATGTTTCTAGCTCTCTATCCCTCTCCCTTCCTCTCTATAAAAAAAAAGAAAAAAAAATCATTAAAAAAAACATTAAAAAAAAACTTGTCTAGCATATCTTGAAGTTTCTAGGTGGCTTTAGAAAAATCACTAAATCTATATAAACTTTATTTTTTAAACCTATAAAGTATCCTACCTAATAAAATAGTAATATGCAAATTAACCATCACTCTGTCCCACCAGCAACACCCACAAGCCAATCAGAGTGGGTATGCAAATAATCCCAACCAAGATGGCTACAGCCACAGAGAACAGGAGGGAGGTGTTTCCCAGGCAACTGAGGAAGCCAAGCTTTCCGCCAGCCCTTGCTAGCCTAATCCTCCACTCAAGGCTACAGAGTTTCAATTACAGAAGGTAAACAAATCCAAACAGAAACAGCTGCCACCACTGAGCAAGCAAGAGGTGTGGCTCCACTCCACGCTACAAAGTTTCAATTGTAGAAAGTAAAAATATCTCAGTTACCAGGGCCTCCACTTGGGTTGCTAGGGGATGTGGCCAGCCTGCAAATTACCACAGGCCCCTTGCTCAGGCTGCCCCATGCCCCAAGGGAACCCGCACCCTGATCTGGGACACCCTTCATGGCAAACCAGCTGGCCCCCACCCATGCAACAGGCCTCTATCCTATCTAATAAAAGAGTAATATGCAGATTGACCATCACTCCAACACACAATATAGCTGCCACCATGTGGTCAAAGATCCTGCCCTTACGTGGACACAAGATGGGCAGCAGAGGAGGGCAATTGGGAGGGACCAGGCTTGCAAGGGAGGGCAGTTGAAGGCAATTAACCCTGCAGGGGAGGGCAGTTAGGGGTGACCAGGCTGGCAGAGGAGGGAAGTTGGGGGCAAACGGGCTGGCATCAATCAGGCTGGCATGGGAGTGGTTAGGGGGTGATCAGGCTGGCAGGCAGAAGCAATTAGGGGTAATCAGGAAGCCAGGCAGATGAGCAATTGGGAGCCAGTAGTCCTGGGTTGTGAGAGGGATCCCAGATTAGAGAGGGTGCAGGCTGGGCTGTGGGACAACCCCCTCCCTGTCCCCATGCATGAATTTCATGCACTGGGCCTCTAGTATGAAATAATAGTTCTTGAATAAGAGTAGACTGGTATTGATATTATGTGAATGAATTTTTAAAACTCTGGAGCAATCTCTAAGTACATGTTAACTTTTTTTTTTTTTTTGATAAGGTGCATATAGAGAAAGATTAAATGATTTGCCTAAGACAGCAGCTAGTATGTAAGTAAACTAGAACTTAATTTCAATGGCTTCTATGACTAATACTCTTTCTACTTCTTTAGGTGTTTGATAATATGATTTATTAAGAAATAGATTTAAAAAAAATTCATGATGCATTTTGTATACAGTGCATTTTCTCTTTGAAAATGAGGAGTCAACATCAAGAAATAGACATTTTATTTTGAAATGCATGCCTTTTGGCATATTAAATTGATGGTCTTTGGATATAATTTTGTTTAAAACATTTTGCATATTTAGACCATGTTCTCACAGCATTGTTTACATTTTGTATTATCCATTTAGTATATATATAGGAATAAAGATTTATTTCTTGGCTTAGAAATTGTATGGCAAATTATTATAGATAGCTTTTAGAAAAGAATTCATAAATTTAAAGGGGTATTGTATATTTAAAAACATAAGATGAAGAAATTATGTTAAAGTAAGATTTTTAATATGACTTATGAAACTCTGTTTCCTGCATTTTCTTTTGATGAATTCTATTATTTTAAATAGTTTCTGGAGTAATGTGATCTTTTTATATTTGTGGAGCTGATGACCATCAGACTAGAGGGTTTTTTTGGTTCTGTTTTGTTTTTTAACTAATACCAACTATCACTATTATGTTGAAAGTACAAGAAGTCCATAGGGCTCAAATACAAAGTGTTTTTAAAATCTGAATATGTGGGTTTGTTTTCTTTGTATCTTGGGTGAACTCTGTTTGCTATAATTTTACATTTTAAACATATAATCCTTATATGTTTAAAATTATATTGATCACTTTAGACAAATGTACAGTCATAGTTTAACTATTATAATACCAAACAGAGTTTCATAAGACAACTCTGAACATCTTTTAATGTTGTAACTTCTCACCTTCCTTGGTTTGGTACAGCTTGAGTCTAGAGAGCCTGCAATGGAGGAAGAAGGGCCTAGTTAACATCTTTTCTTTATTTTTTATTTTTTCTCTTTGTAGTTGACACCCCTTTCCCACGTATTTCTGCTCCATTCTCTAGCTGTGGTTTCTAATAGTTTAGTTTTATAGCTATGAGCAAATCAGAGGAGATTATTTAAGGTACTAAAAAAGCTGTTACTTGCCAAAACCGGTTTGTCTCAATGGATAGAGCGTCAGCTTGGGGACTGAAGGGTCCCGGGTTCGATTCCGGTCAAGGGCATGTACCTTGGTTGCGGGCATATCCCCAGTGGGGGGTGTGCAGGAGGCAGCTGATCAATGACTCTCTCTCATCGATGTTTCTGGCTCTCTATCCCTCTCTCTTCCTCGTTGTACAAAATAAATTATATATATATAAAAGTTGTTACTTTACTAGTATGTTTGTGATGTATTAGTTCATACTGCAAATAGTGGATTTGAAAGAGGACTTTTTCTCTGATGAATTCTGTACGTTTCTCAGAGATCTTTCTCACTGAGGACATCCAACTGAAATTTCTGGGAGAGCTAGATTTACTGTGGACTACTTTTTATTCCAAGCCTCAATTTTGGCATCCTATAATCTCTTCAACACAACCTTTTCTGTTGGAGCCCTGCCATACCTCAAGTGATTCTCTTGGGCAAAGTTCTTTTCAAGATGAGTCCTAGCTGACTTTCTAAAAAGTGACCCATGTTGGGTTTGGGGGTCTTACATCTGCCATGCATAGCTTCTTTCCACATAGCCAACCTTTATTCTCTCTGCTACTAGAGGTCATTCCAGCCTAGGTTGTAATCTAGTCTATTAGATATGACCTAATTACCATTATTCTTAGTTTTTTTTTATCCCATCACCTTTTCCCTAAAAAAAAAAAACTCCAGGTAATAAATATAAAATTTTTTATATGGCCTTCTGAAAGTTTCTTTCACTAGCTTTGAAGTGAATCAGAAGACTCCCTTCACTATCATATTCTTTATGGTAGCAGGGAGGCTTAGAAAAAAAGAAATATATATATATATATAAATATATATAATTATTTAGACTAGGCCTTCTCAACTTCATGAAGATATAAAAGCAACATTATTCCATTGTGTTTCATGTGACAAAATCATTTTTTATTACATTCTTAGTAGATCCAACAACAGTGGTTTAACACCTTACTTTGAATTGAGGGGATACTTGTCACTTATTGTTTAGTTCTGTAGCTACTATGCCTCAACCACAGCAGATAAAGAATATTCACAAGGACATCCTATTGCACATTTGTAAAAACAGAACATAAAATACTTCTTCAATTCCTTTTCAAAAGAATAAGACGTGTGAAAAGTAATGATTCTATAGTCTAAAGAATATGTCAAGATCAACGCTGAAAAATAGCATAAATGTTAATGAATATTTATAAGCAAGATTCTTCATTACAGTGTTAAGATTAAATATGTGAATAAAAATAAATTAATTTTAAAAAAGGTGAGAACCAACTAAATATATGACAATATGGGAATAGTCTAAGATCTTGCCGTACATCCATGGAATTAAACACTGCACTGCCTGTATTAGAGTTCAGGGGGGTAAAAACAGATCCACTATACATTTTATGGAGGTAATGGATTTATTACAGGAATTAGACATAAGTATGATAAAACTTGGGAAGAAAATTGAGTCAAGGAGAATAAAAAAAACAACCACCAATAACCAGTATAACTAAAGCAAGTTGAAGTTTTCATGGAAGAAAAAAAGCCAACTACAGCACCTTTGAACACCAGAGAGGTGCTGAGAAGAAGGGCCTCCCACAAAAGACTATTGAAATTGCCACCTTTGGGAAGATAGTCCTTGTGTGTAGCCAGGTTTACAGGCAAGCCCTTAAGGGCAGACTTGAATCCTCTGTTGGCTAGCCTGGCCAGTAGTCAAGAAGATAAGCTGAATATGAAACACAAGAGAGTGAGGAATAGCTGGACACCTCTTTCTGTCACTTTGGCTGATTGTGACATCCTTTTGAGAGTAATGGTTTCTGCTCCACTTCTGCCAAATACATTCACTTTCCTTTCTTTTGCCTACCTCCTACCCAGGGAGAATGATTTTGGAGCCATGATCCGCTTTAGCCACCTTGACATAACACCATCGTGGCCACTCTTCTTAAACCTGACATCAAACTCTACAATTAAAGAAAAAGTTTATGACTACTAATCAGTTTAACATATTCCTTGACTACCCATAGTATGCTAATCGCTGTGCCCACCAAATGCAAATACATGCAAACCTGGATTCTACACACACGACAGATAATCTACTAAAGTGGAGGAATGCAGGTAAGGATTAAATCCCTGTGTGAAAAGTATGATTACAGAGGAAATATCAGGAGATCTCAAAGTACATATAAACTGCATTTAATCTAGACATTGGGATCAAAGAACCCTTCCCAGATCAGTGACTTTTACACTTGGAATGGAGAAATTAACAGAATTTATTGGAAGCAGTTGTGTGAGAGTATGTGTGTATATCAGGGGTCTATTGCAGGAGGAGGATGTGGAATAAATGGCATAGAGCGAGTGTCTCACAAAGAACAAATATTTTAACACTTATAATTGCTCTGGATCAAATGCTGTCAAGTTCTCTACTTCTTGCATCTGTGATTTTTTACTTGAGAGTTCTGGCTGCAGGAACCTATTTATCCTAGGGATATATTATGACTTCTGTGGACCCTAGGCTAACTGGTCTCCATGGGCCACTTTCTCCATAAAATATTAAATGATATATTTGATGACTATGTTGATATAAAACCAAGTAAAATCCATAGTGTAATATATTCTTTTTTTTTATTTAAATTATGAGTTAAAATAAGTTAAACTTACTTTGGAAAAGTATCATAGGCCATAGGCACTGCTTAATTAGAAGTCAGCCCTGAACTGGCCTACTTTCAGGGCGAGTCAGAGTTGTCTGGAGCCTGTGAGCAGCTCACAAAGATGAGGATGAGACATTGTGGATAAAATCCCAGCTCTTGTCCATTCAGGGGAGAATACTTAGAGTCAGTACCACACAGTTTCCCCAGTGATCCCTGGTCAGGTACTCATGATAGTAACTGGCTCATTAACTCAACTGTGTTGGCTTCCTGGAATCAACTCACAAATAAGCCATTTATGTTCAAATTATTTCCTCCAAATCTTTTTTATCGTTTTTTTTTTTTTTTTTTTTTAATTTTGGAAAAACAAGACAAGAAAAATAATAGCATATTTGAGGAGATAAAGCATGCGCTGGGTACTTGGAATGTAAAATCAAAGAAAAAAATATTGGGCAACATTATACTCACTTCAAAATCTTTAGATTTTATCCTAAGGTTATGAGAGAACTACACAAGTTTTATGTTCCAATTGACTAGTGTCACTCCAATAAATTTAATTTAAAATAGATATCAACCTAATGAGAATTGTTGGAAGAAGATAGTTCTTATTATCAAACCAGGAGAAAACCAAATGTGAAAGTTTTGGAAGTAATACAGGCAGAAAAAGTTATCCGGACTACTCAGTTTATGACAAGAAGCTTGAGAAGAATGAAATAAAGTTTGGGGAGCTAAAACCGGTTTGGCTCAGTGGTGGAGCATTGGTCTGCGGACCGAAGAGTCCCGGGTTGGATTCTGGTCAGGGGCATGTACATTGGTTGCGGGCGCGTCCCTGGTGGGAGGTGTGCAAGAGGCAGCTGGTCGGTGTTTCTCTCTCATTGACATTTCTAGCTCTCTATCTCTTTCCCTTCCTCTCTGTAAAAAATCAATAAAATATTTTTTTTAAAAAAAAAAGAAATAAAGTTTGGGGAATGTTTAAGGAGATAAAGAACACAAGACTTGATAATTTGTATGGAGAATAAAGTAAGAAGGACATATAAGGCTGGCACTAAAGCCTCAAACTTATTTGTCAGAAACTAGGGGTGAAACAAAAAATAAAATATTGCAAAATATAGTTGAAACCAGTTTGGCTCAGTGGGTAGAGCGTTGACCTGCAGACTGAAGGGTCCCAGGTTCGATTCTGGTCAAGGGCATGTACATTGGTTTCAGACACATCCCTGGTAGGGGATGTGCAGGAGGCAGCTGGTTGATGTTTCTCTTTCATCGACGTTTCTAACTCTCTGTCCCTCTTCCTTCCTCTCTGTGGAAAATGAATAAAATATATTTAAGATATATTGCAAAATATAATTCAAAGCTTAGCTATGAAACTGCATTTTTAGTGTATTTATATATTTTAAATATAATTATTTATTTGCATTTTTATTTTATTATTTTATACAAGTTCATACATGTACAAACTTTTAATTAGCAATTTTTCCTTTTAGATAAGCATGCATAGAAATGAGTTCACTTAAGTAGAGTGTTTTATTGAGAAAAATTCACAATTTAATCCAAGAAGAGATGTGTTTATTATATTAGTCTCTGATAGATAAAATATAACTACTAATATCCACTTTATTTTTTGTTTGTTTTTTAACCATCTTATAAAATTTGCTTTCAAATTAGTCATTGACAATTAAATATTTTCTTTGAGCATTCATTTATATTTACACAGCCATTTTTCAAATAGGATTTGAAAGCTTCTATAATGGAGGCTAGTAATCATTTAGCTGTTTTGATCACTGCTCATGACTAGTTTAAGTGATTTCTGTATCCAAAACAAGAGAAATATATGGCACTTCAACTTTATGGATGAGTTATCCACAGTGGACTAATTAACCAAATAATAATAAGTATTCACCACTTTCATCATGCCTTAGGAATTTGTCATTTCATTTATCCAATTGGAATTTAATATTTTAAAGTCTATCTGAAAAAAAAGTGATAAGCTAGGATAAACGTTTGTAACAAATTAATCAAATAATTAGTGTCCTTAAAAGATAAGGCCTTACAAATCAATAGCGCACATACGCACACACACACACACACACACAACCACACACATATACACACACACAACAATGATAAGTAATTTGATTAAAAAATGGACAAGTTTAAGTCATTTGTAAAGGATTAGATACAAATTTCAAGTAAACACACACAATATAAATTTCAACAGTTAAATATACTATACAGTAAAATAAAAATGTAAACCTGTTTTTCTTTAATCAAGCAAAAACCATGTCTTTAGAAAGAAAAGTAATGACTAATGAAGGTAATCATGTAGTTTAAGGGACATCATTCCATCCCATAGTTCTAGCATATGTTTCCTGAAAGAAATTTGTCAATAGACGTGTACAATGAGGATTCTAATATCATAATTTTGTGACCAAATATCTATACCCTTCTGCAATTTGGTGTCTGAACCTGCTGCAGTCTCCCATACTGGAGTTTAAAGACTGACTCTGATGAATTGCATTGCCTGTATTGTCCATTTTAACACAAAACTTGTTTACTAGTCTATTTTGCATACTCCAAGGGAAACTGAGGCATAGGCCCATGCCTTAGGACCACCCCTCCCTTGCTTACCATGTCTTATAACTCTACCTCAATATAACTAGAACATTTCTACTCATGAATTCTGGGGTGAGTCAATGCATATAATCACTGAGTAATTGACAGCACCCCATCTTTTACAGACATTTGATACTCGAGCTAGTTACCTGAGTCACGAGAAACAGCCAAAACTTGGAGTTAACTGAACTATCCATTGTTTTTATCTCACAATTCCACTTGCTGACTGCTGAGTCAGCTGACTCTTGAAAGTCCAGTTGCCTCAACCAATCAGAAAATGAATGATTTAAGGTAATGATCTTGCTTCCTTAGTAATTTATCCTTTTAACTATCAGCTCCTTGAAACACTTGCTTTTAAAACCCTTGCCTTATTTCAGAGAATGTCTTCAGTTTATACTGAAGGGTATGTTCTCTGATTTGCAAATCATATCAGAATAAAAATTTTGAATTCCTCAGAGTCATGTGGAGCTTTTCCTTATAACATACTATTTGAGCTCTAAGAATTCTAAGTAAATAATCAGAAATTAGTTAAATTTATTTATTTAAAATTAATCTCATACTAGAGTCCCAATACATGAAAATCATGCACTGGAGGGGTATAGTCCCTCAGCCCACCTCCTCTCAGTCTGGGAGCCCTAAGGGGCAGGAGGCAACCCAGTGATCAGTGGAACATCACACCTCTGCTGCTGCCACTGCCAGCAGTGCAAGCCTTGGCTGGCCCTGGTTACCTGAGCCTTAGGAGGCCCTGGGCAGCTAGGCAGCCACCATCCAAGGTAAAATCAAAGAGTATTTTAACATATAAAAAATAATTTTTATGAACAGTTATATATTTTAACCATATCACATTGATTTATAATATTATAATAATTATATTCTAAATTTTCTACCTAAATGATTGTAGTAGAGAGATAACCTGGACTCTTATGGTATATAGGTGACTTAGTTTTAGAACAACCTTTTGGATATAATTAAATGTCCAGATATCCATATCTAGTTATCAGTTTTAGTGGATCCCTATGCTTTCCTTTACAGAGTATAGGTTGGATAACTTCTGGGAAAGGCCAGCTTGTAAAATGTTTTTTGGTCCTTATGCACAGAAGTCACTCATCATAAGGTTTCTAAACATGTCTGACATATTTAATATTGTTACAGATTTTCCAGGTGAATTTCAGCTAAATGTATAGCATGTTTTTCTTTTCATTTACCTAAAGATACGATAGAACATTCCTACTCATGAATTCTAAAGTTAGTCACTGGAAATGATCACTGAGTAATTTATAGCAACCCATATTTTACAGACACTTGACACTCCAGACAAATTAACCTGACATTTTGTGAAATGGAGAGTTTATTTAGGACAGACTTTCAAGCAATTTTTGCCATTTTTATGTAACTTTAATTCTCTGTGGAGTTTTTAACCTCCTGATGATAAACTTTATTTTATCCTATTTGTTTTCTTTTTTTAATTTTTCTTTATCTCTCTCTTTTTAATGTTCAAGAAATAAGATTAATTTCCATGAACATGTATTACTGAAATGAAAAAAATGCACTCTCCTTACAAAGATATAAAAGCTCTGAAATAGTTTTATTAATTGAGATTTCTCTTAACCACTTTTAAATCTTAATGATTTAAATCCCACCTTTTTTTTTTCAAATTCTCTAAAGCCTTTTATATGCTAAATCAACTTCTTAATACCCACAGGATGAAAAACTGACTAACTTTATTTTTTTTTTATTTAATTAATTTATTTATTTTTACATATTTTATTGATTTTTCCCCCTCCCTCCCTCCCACACATCCCCTCCCTCCCCAGAGCTTTATGTCCATTGGTTGTACTTATATGCATGTATACAAGTCCTTCAGTTGATCTATTATCTCCCCCAGATCCTCCTCCCCTCCCCGCTGAAATTTGACAATCTGCTTGTTGCTTTACTGTCTCTGTATCTATCTTTTGGTTCATCAGTTTATGATGATCTTTATTATCCACAAATGAGTGAGGTCATGTGGTGTTTCTCTTTCATTGATTGGCTTATTTCACTCAGCATGATGTTCTCCAATTCCATCCAGGTTGCTGCAAATGATGAGAATTCCTTCTTTTTTATGGCAGCATAGTATTCCATTGTGTAGATGTACCATCGTTTTTGGATCCAATCATCTGCTGACGGGCACCTAGGCTTTTCCAAATTCTGGCTACTGTAGATTGTGCTGCTATGAACATAGGGGTGCATATATCCTTTCTGATTGGTGTTTCTAGTTTCTTGAGATATATTCCTAGGAGTGGAATTACTGGATCAAATGGGAGTTCCATTTTCAGTTTTTTGAGGAAATTCCACACTGTTCTCCACAGTGGTTGCACCAGTCTGCATTCCCACCAGCAGTGCACGAGGGTTCCTTTTTCTCCGCAACCTCGCCAACACTTGAAAACTGACTAACTTTAGTTGCCATTCATTCATTCATCCAAGAAACATTTATGGTTTGTCTTCTATGATCCACTCCCTCCAGTGGCAAAGTGTTTACCCTCATGTAGTAGAATGACTAAAAGAAAGACAGACATTTAAAAATATTTTAAATTATGAATTAATATTAATAAACAATTACTATGAATGCATACTCATAATTTTATTGCTAACAGTTATATGTTAATAACAAATAATAAAAATTAACTGATATATTAATTGATTAAAATAGCCTTTAATTTTCTGTTCTGTGACTGCTCAGATTCATTACTTATTTTATCTTTTGATTTAAGAAAGAAAAAAAATGTGTTAGTGCTTTCAAAGAATTCTTTATATGACAGAGTCATTTCACTTTTCAGGTTCTATTTATTCAAACTCTGACCACACTTTAAGGAAAGCCCAGCACAAACATTACATGCTTCATGAAGCTCAACACGACTTTTCATCCAGAAGAGTATTTTGTTCTCAAAATAGCAATATCACTTGATTTTGAATTTTTATCTGAGATGTAGAATTATTTTAAAGATACAGTTGTATGCACCTATTTCAATTATTAGAGAATAAGATTTTGAAATTTTGGACCATAATATTTACATTTAAATGTGTATCTTTCACTACAATATGTACTCATTATATGTTTTTGAAAAAACAGAAGCATAAACATAAAATTAAAATGAGTATTTGTGTGTGATATAGCAATGGAGAGAGGTCAGAACTTTGTCCTGATGCAGAAGCAACTGTTCTAACAAATCTCTAACTCAACATATCACTAAATAGAGCTGAAGAATTAGAATACGATTCTTCCTTCCAGCTCTCATATTAGTAGCCATGAATGTAAACTTGCTCTCACCCTGTTTTCATATATCTTCAGTGGTTTTATCTAGTAACCTAGTCTCCTACCCTGGAGGCAAGGGATATTAACAGACTGAGCTCTGAAATAGCTCATTCAAAGAATACAGAATTATTAGGGGCTTAGGGCAAGTACATTCAGAGCATTACAGATGAAAAGTCCTATTTTTTTATTTATTCTAATATGAGTTCATGATAGTATAGTTCAAAGAACTTGAGTATTAGTATTTTTTTTTATGGTCTCATTCAATATGTTAAATTGAATATGTTAAGTTTTACAGGAAAACTACAATTTAATTAGTATCTCTGGAATTTTAAGTGCAAAGCAGGTAGTGGTGGAAGCTGAATTTTAAGAGCAATAGATGGACCTAGTCATGAAGGGCCATCTATAGCACACTGAGAAATTTGGAATTTATTCTGTTAATAACATGGAGGCAATGAGGATTTGTTAACATGAAATTTCACTCTGACCATATGGTTATATAGTGGTGCGATCAACGGAGAGACTAGAGCAATAGATAAGCCATCTTTATGAATGTAAAAGTTACCCAAGGTCATTCAGGTATTATGATAGAAAGATTCTGAGTTCATGTGTTAAAGTAATAAATAATGAAAGTGTCTATAAGGTCAGAGATGTTGACGAGAGAAAAGAGGGGAGGATGGTTTTAAAATGTGTTGTAAACCTTTCAGAATGAGGTTATTTGCTTGTTAGTGTGTTTGTTTTGAAAAATGGGGATCTTTAATGTTTTGACAGGCAGACCATGATAAATACAAAGTTCAACAAATACAATCCATACTGTTGACAAATAAAACTTTTCTAGTCAAAGATAAGGAGATCCTAAAACAATACAGTGGTTAAAGCTCTGGGGAAGGGAAAGTGAATTTTGTACTTATTTAGAAATTAAAATCAGAGGCATTTAGGTTTTATTTGGCTGTGGGATGTAAAACAGAGAAGTCAAAAGCATGTTTCCAGTTTGGAGCTTAGTTTTGGATGACTAGTTGGACCATAAAGAGATTGCAATATTAAGAAAATAACTGACCTGTTTTGGTATACTGGCCTCATCTCCTGTTAACTGCATTCGCTAAGATACATTACTTAAGCTTGTTTTAAAATAAGTTTTCTTGCCCTAACTGGATTGGCTCAGTAGATAGAGCATTGGCCTGAGGACTGAAGGGTTCTGGGTTCCATTCCGGCCAAGGATACATGCCCAGGTTATGGGCTCAGTCCCCAGAAGGGAGTGTGCAGGAGGCAGCCAACCAATGATTCTTTTTAATCATTGATGTTTTTATTTCTATCCTTCTCCCTTCCTCTCTCTAAAATCAATAAAAATATACTTTAAAATGAATTTTCTTGATGGTATAATGGAAGTAATATTACCTACTTAATATAGTTTTGTATTAAATAACAGGGTAGCCATAAAGCTTCAAACACAAATCCTGAAAACATCAGACAGTATAAACATTAATTTTTATACATTTTTCTACCCTTAATGATAGAGAGACAGTATAGCTTAGTGAGTAAAAGTTTGGACTTGTATTTAGACAAATGAGCTCAAATCCTGGCTCTTACCAAGCAATATTTGATAATGATTATATGATTTTTCTCAACTTTGTTACCTTAATCTATAACATGGGGATAGAAATACCAACATTTCCATTTTTTCTTGGGGATTAAATGGGATAATATATTTAAAATGCATTGCCAATTGTTTGGCATATTACTCTTACATTCAATAAAAATAATTACTTAATTTAGTGCTCTCAGAAGACAGTTTAAGAAGGCCCCCATAATTGATCCAAATCCCTTTTTGGTGCCTGCATTATGTGTTATGTGTTATACTTACCTACTCATTAGATAAGCACAACACATAATTTACTTACCAACAGCAGAAAATTTTAAGTATTAGAGACTAGGTCCATGTATTTCCCCACTCATGATGCCTAATGCAATGGAAATGCTATTCAACTGAAATTATTATTATTATTAGTAGTAGTAGTAGTAGTAGTAGTCCTACACAATGGACCTGAGAGCAGTTAGTGTTACACCACACTCCTACCGGCGTTGAAGCATGATGTGCTAGTCTGAAGTATGTACACAGTCCATGTGACTACTGGTTTGCATACCATTTGTACTATAAAAAAAAGTTTGTTTGCTTTAAGTTCTGAGTAATGCTTTTAAGATTTTGGAAAGCTTGATTAGCTAAAATAAGTCTGGCTGAAATGGAATATGGCAGGGTTGCACAAATTCTGTCAGGATATATTTTTTTTAAAGATTGTGGGGAAAAACCTGCCAAATCTGGTCCATCTGTTCACATGAGTTCTTCAATATTAATAGGCTGGGCAATCAGGAGATTTGTTTCATTAATCTTCATGGCTAGTGAATCAGGCAGCAATTATCTTTACTCTTATTACAGCAGTGCTGCTATTTCAAATAAGCTCAGTACTGGCCACTGTGGCTCAGTTGGTTGGGCATTGCCTCATGCACTGAAAGATTGCCAGTTCCATTCCTGGTCAGGACACATACCCAAGTTGTGGGCTCGATCCCCAGTGGGAGGTGTGCAGGGGCAGCCAATAGATGTTTCACTCTCACATGGATGTTCATTTATAGCTCAATGAGCCTCTTTAAAATGATCAGTCAGGTAGATCAAAGATCTCCGTTTCTTTGGGGTCATTTCTGGTATTTTACTTTGTTCCTTTCTTAGTGTCATGTTTCCATAATTATTTGTAATTCTTGTTGCTTTGCATTGATGTCTGCACATTTGAAGAAGTGGGCTCCTCTTTTAAGTCTTCATTGACTGGCTTTGACAGGAAAAGCCCTCACCAGTCAGCTTGACCAAAGATTCTGAGAGGGCCATCAGGGTGGGTCTGTGTGCAGGATGATCTGGTGCCTGGACAGATCTGGTGCTTAGGTCTACAAAGCAGATGTTCAACCTAAGATTTGAGTTCACATGGTTGGGTCCTGATGCTGGGTCTATGCATAGTAGCCTGGCACCAGCAACCACAGGGTAGACCCTGTGACTGGGTCTGGAGGATCATGCCTGGGGACTGGATCTTGCACAAGGACAAATCTGGTGCTGAAGAAAGTATTGAGCCTGAGTCTATGGGGGCTGGCCTGATGCCTTGGTCCCTGGTAATGAGCTGGGTCCTAAGTCCATACGTTCAGGCTGGTGTTGGGGTTTACTGGAGTAACGTCTGTGCTGGCATCCACACCAATCTGATGCTTGCTTCACTTTCCTTCTTTAACAAAGAGGGAATCTCTCTCAGCATTGACTGCCTAGACTTTGAGGAGGAGTGGCATGGGTATTGTGATATTATCATTCATACCCTCTTGAATGCATGTTTTCTTATTTATGTACTCAGTTGCTATCATCTCTCACCTGGAATTTGTAACTATTGTAAAGGTACTTTTGTGTGTGGATAGTTATTCAACTTGATTTTTTTCTGCAAGAGTACAAGAACTGGAAATGCCTATTCCACCACCTTGCTGACATTGTTTTGCTGATACCAGGCAATAATAGAAGTGTTGTATTAGTATCGTGCCAAGGATAGAAAACAAAAATTACTCAAAAACATTCCTGGTTTCTAAGTATGGGAAAACTCTATGTCTCCTTTCTACTTTAGGAATGAAGTCAAAATCATTTTTGCTTATATGAGTTAGGAATGTGAAAAGTATAGGTTTCTAAGATTAAAAAAAAATGCAGGTCTCTTTGCCTTTGTTAGCAGCTTATGTTCTCCAAGTGTCTAGTTTACCTTCCAGACATTTTATCTATATTGCATATGCACAACCTCAATTAATATGTTTTCAAGTAAAATAATCACCTCCGCAAAAGTTCAGGAGATTTATTATTATACTATATCACAATCTCTCAAACTATAAACTCCTATTAATCTTTCTTTTCCTAAACCTGATAGCTTTCAAATTGTTAATTCTAATTTCAAAAATGTTTTTCAAAACTAGTCATTCTTATACATCTTTACTCCCACTGTCTTACCAGATGATAGTAAGTAGATTCAAAAAATATCTGATACAGTGGCAAATAGAAACTTGTCATCTAAAATTGTGCAGTTATCACTAATCTATTCTAAAGTCTTCTCATTAAGAAAATTGTTCCCTAGATATATACTTCCAGTTACTGAGATTTTGGACAAGATGAAGAATAAAAAATTCTGAACTCCATTTACTGTTCTCAAATTCTGGATTAATTAAGAGATGGACAAACTCAGAATGTAGAAATCAATTTATAACTTTATTAATAATAATTAATCATTAATGCTAGGTAGGAGAGACTAGCTTAGATATGCAAAGATAATGGACTTCCTAATACTGAACCTTAGAAATAGACAGAGTGCTGCATTAGATACCTGTTAGTCACCCTTCCCATGGCAGCCAACCTCGTAAAATTTGAATGGAGAGTAGCATACAAATAAGTTTGCCTCCTCAAAATGCTGTCTCTGGAAAGAAAAAGGGAAGAGAACATTGTTTGAGTTAGAGGCACTGATTCTCTCCCAACGTATTTAGGTTGCCTTAGTCCATTTTCCTGGCCAGTAGTAAGAGATAGCACAAAGAAGCCAGGATTATTGAGAGTTGTAGGGAGGAAGTATTCCACTAACATCATAACTAGAGATCACCCAAAAGACCAAGTGTATTTCCCATCTCTAATCCAGACTACTTGAAGTTGGTCAAACTGTGAGATTAAGGGTACAACTCTCCACATTTCCACATTTACCCAGGATATCAAACTCCAAGTGCAAACTGTTACGGTTCAACCACAAAGTTAGAGAAGTATACACAAGATTATTGTCACTTCTGACACCAATTGTAAGTGTGAGGGTTATTCATAACCATCTTCAGGCTTACTAATTCAATAGAAAGGCTCACAGAATACTGAAACCAATCATACCCACGGTTATAATTATTATACTAAGATGACACAAAACATCAGTCAAATAAAGAGACACAGAGAGAAGGATCTGGTAACATTCCACAGTTAAGATTTCTATTGTCCCAGGATGTGTTACCCAACCAGCATCAATGTGTAACAAAAAACACAGTGTTAAGATTCCAACTCTGGAATCTTATCTGAGCTTTAGTGACTGGAGTTTTTATTGAGGTTTCATTATGATTGATTGATTGATTGACCATGTTGAACTTAAAAATATGCCTAGTTATTCAATTTAACTCAATGGCTAGGTTGACTGATATTGCAAGATCCAAAGCCCCAACCCTAAATTATAAGGTTTGCCTTTCTAATATAGCCAGACTCTTCCCTGAGACTGCAGGGTGTGGCTGGTCCCACCCTGAATCATCTCTTTAGAGTAAACTATTAGGTGTGGTCCAAGGGAACTAGCATTATAAACAAAGATACACATATCAAGAAATTCCAAGGACTGCCTGGACCATTTGGCTCAATGGATAGAGCATCAGCTTGGGGACTGAAAGGTCCCGGGTTCGATTCCGGTCAAGGGCATGTGCCTTGGTTGCGGGCATATCCCCAGTGGGGGGTGTGCAAGAGGCAGCTGATCGATGACCCCCTCTCATCGATGTTTCTAACTCTCTCTCTCTCCCCCTTCCTCTCTGTATAAAATCAATAAAATATATTAAAAAAAAATAGAAATTCCAAGGACTAAGAGGTTACCTTCTAGGACCTGGAGACAAAGACCAGACTTCTCTTTGGACAAGGCCAAATTCCTTACTATACATAGGCCCTAGTCATATCTTTCTAAACTGCTTCAGAACTGACTTCCCAGCTACCCAGTCTTTCTCACTTAGAGACCATTAACTATAGTGCCAGGAGTTATCTCCCTCGAAAAAAGAAAAGGGGAAGTAGAAGGAAAATAGACCTGCTCACATCATTGACATTCTTTCTCTTTAAAAAAAAACTTTCTGTTCCTGATTTTCATTTTCTTTTTGGCTTTAAAGCCCTCTACAATCCATTTAATTTTCTGTCCAATTTCCTGACATTCCCCTAAAGACCCACTGTGCATTCCAGTAGGATGACATTTCACTCTTTGCTGATGGTCACTGTTCTCTGGACAGTCTACTACCTTTTCTAACTACCTTTTGTCTGTTGGTACATGGAGTCCTTCAACCCTTCTTTGACTGGAAAGCTCTTATTAACTTTCGAATTTCCAACACATTAAAAGTATATAGTAAGGGTAGTGTATTAGTAATGGTAGACTAATCATTATATATGTATATATTTTAAAAGACCAAAATCTCTGGCTAAACATAATGCAAAAGATATATTTCACACCAATTTGTCAGACTGCTGTCTACACAGTAATTCAGAGACCCGGACTCCTTTTATCTCAACATTGTGATTTTTCTAAGGAAGGCCTCAGAGTTCTCCTCTGGATCCTCTATATCCAATCAAGTGTTGAGAAAATAAAGATCTTTTGGGAGATTTTTAAATGCCATTACTGGAAATGGTATATGTAAGTTCTGCTTCCATTAGTGAGAAATAGTCACATGATCTCACCCAGATGCAAAGGCCCAGAAAATTCAGCCTAGCAGACAGGTTCAAGGGTGAAAGGACAGAAAAATTGGGGAACACTTAGAAAACATCTGGCAAAACAGTTTAAATATAACCACCTCAGTGTATCCTTCAAGATATCTCTCAGACAGAAATACTGACTGTTCTTGATGGTGGCACAATTTTTGATCCTGTGGTGGCATATACCATTTGATTGCAATTTATTTATTTGCATATCTACTTCCTTTAGCAGGATATGAGTTCTTAGATAAGAGTCTATATTTTATTTATCTTTATATCTGACATAAAGTAGGTATAGAGTAAATACTTATGGATGAGGAATATAATAAATTAATGTTATTCAAATATATCTCATGTAGTTATAGAAAATTTATCTGACTACTTTTAGAATCACTAAGCAGAATGTGAAACACATTTTGTGACTTAGAATTTTAGAAAAACGGTACTTCATTATCAAAGTAGGAAAAAAAAAGAGAGGAAGGAAAGGAAATGTTAAGGAAAGTAAAATGGATTTTTTAAAAATCCTGCTACTTCTCTAACAATGCAGAATACTGCAGGTCAACATTGACCTTGGGTTACGGAAAGAAAGGATCTGCTTTGATTATAGAAAGGTTAAAGTTTAGCACTCAAATGAATACAGGGAAATATCCAAGTTTTAAAAATAAGCCATCAATAATATTGAATGTAGTATTTGACCAGAGATATTTTATTAAGGCTAATGGATCAGAAATACACTTATTTAAAAAAAAAATCCAGGAGCCATTATTAATAAACATTTAAAGTACTGATATATGGCAATATGCTCTTTTTAAAGATTTACTTCTTGCCATGTTATTTTTGTTCTGGTATGTGCAATCAACATAAACTTACATCAATGTAAGGTAAGTACCTAGAAAGTAGTTCAACAACAGTATCAAAAAATCATAAAAATACAAAATTAGGACAATTAAATTAATTGAAAAAATAGTGACCTGGACTTTTATATAAGTATCTCATTTCTCCCTGTAGACTAATGGTAGACTAATGGTAGATAATTGAAATGAGGATTACCTTGTTATATTTTAGATATTGACATAACATTCTAAGCAAAAATAATTTTGTATTAGTTATTGGGTGGCTTATAACACACACACACATACACACACACACACACACACAAACATACACGCTAACAATAAAATAAAATACAAAATGTATTATCTCATAATTCTGGAAACTAGAAGTGTAAAGAAGGTGTTGGTATGGCACAATGCCTCCAAATCCTCTAAGGGAATATCTGTCTTCATCTCTCCCAGCTTCTGGGTGTTCCCACCAATCTTTGGTATTTCTTAACTTGTAGAGTATTACTGTAATCTCTGTCTCTGTCAACATAGAGTGTGTCTATTTGTGTCTGTGTCTATGTCTTAATTGACTTCTTATTCTCTAATCATATTGGATTAAGGCCCACCCTATTGTCATAATCTTAATTTGATTAAATCTGTGGAAACCCTGTTTGCAAATAACATTACATTTGCAGGTACATGGTGTTAAGACTTCAACATATAGGGGTGGGAGTTAGAATTTAACCCATCAGTAATCTATAGGGAAAATCATACCCAAGGGCTTAGTTAAGCTCCTTCTTGTTTTCTACACTTCACAGTTTTAGCTTTTGTTGTTGCTTATTGTGATTTGTGTGGATAAATCAATTTATTCCTTCAGCTTCTTTTTTTAAAATATTCAACAGATGATAGATTTTAATGATTTTAAAGAGAGAGTAAGACAGGGAGAGAGAGAATAGAGAGAGATAAGAGAGAGAGAAGAAAAGAAAGGGAGAAAGAAATAAGGAAGGAAGGAAGGAAGGAAGGAAGGAAGGAAGGAAGGAAGGAAGGAAGGAAGGAAGGAAGGAAGGAAGGGAGAGAAAGAGAGAAAGAAAGATGAAATGAGATAGTAACATCCACAACTGGGTTTCAAACCCATAACCTAGGTATGTGCTTGGATTGGGAATGGAACCTGCAACATTTTTGTATATGAGATGACTTTCCGACCAACTGAGCCACCTGGCGCCAAGGGTCTTCCTTCAGCTTCTTGAAGGGCCCTAGCATCTCATCCTGGAAAGATGGCAGCAGTTCCATTTCTTCTCCTTGTGCCTGGTGACTACAGCTAATATTCACATATGAAGTTCCCAAACAAGGGTAGTTCAGAAATGGCCAGTGATTTCTATATTTAGTTGAAGAAGCTGAACCATAGCTCATAAATCTAGCTTCTCCAGATAGAATGAATATAACACAGTCATATCCAAAACAGATAGATCAGCATAAAATAAAACATCAGAATGGTCTTTTTCCTACAAACTTTCTATTTCAAAGACAACTTAAATATGAGTTTTGTTTCTTTTTTTCTGCTAACATGATGGGGAAGACATTCAAAGTTTATCTAGCCCTTGCTTTTGTTTCCTGCAGTAAAATGAAACAAATAGTTTGATAAAAATCCTAACGCCATAAAGAGAAAGCAAGAAAGCTCTATATTTCCAGGTAATTAAACAATGCTATACCTGAAAGGAATCCTACTGAGATAGTTAATTAAACATTTAAAACCTTAGATGAGTGAATGTATAATATCTGCTTCAAGCTAGGTTGCTTTTCTGGTTCTGTTTCATGTAATCCACCAATGTTAAAGTTATATAAAGTTAATAGGTTAAATACACACACTCACACATACAAATCACACATTCACACCATGATTTCACAAATATAACAATATAGCCTGTATTGGATTTGGAGGATGGTGTTGAAGAGATATGGAATTTTAAGCTCTTGCAGATACAAATTCTGAGAAAATATAATTCATATGTAAGATATGCTTCCTGCTGAAAACCCATTTAAATAACATTTTTTAGCACTTACTATATGCAAAACTCTATGTTAAGTGCTATCAAAGGCAAAGGTGTAGCATTAGAGATGAAAAATATTATAATGTTTGAAAATATGATGCATCAAAGGTAAATGAAATTAGCCATGTAAATTGTGAAACATTAGTCTTGACTCCAATCCTCAATGAAAGTATAAAAATTCTACCTCTTCTAAAGACATGTAAAAAGAAGAAATTAACTTATCATGTCCAAATAATCTGTTCTACTACCCTTTTCTTGCTAATATACCTATTTTCATTGCACTGTTATTATAAGAGATTTAGTGCTAAATTACACGTAATTTCTTACCTTCATGTTTGTAGGAACTTTTAATTTTGATGTTTATTTCTTGCTAGTTCTTGTTTTATTGAAAATTGTTTTTGTCAATTTCAACAAAGTATTTGGAGTTCCCACTTTCTAAAAGCACTAAAGTTAAAAATCTGGATTAGTATAAAAGGCTGGGGCTTTATGCTAAGAAGTTAACTATTGAAAGTAGAAACTGAATGGTGTAGATATCAGTTATAAAATATTCTTCTGAAACATGAAACTAAAATTGTTTAGCGATTCAAAATTCCACTGAACTACCTTTGCAGCTCTTTCCCTCGTTCACCTGTCTAAGTGACCAAGTAACTCTCTATGCCCTAAACTGTAACATAAACTCCTGATTACAATAGCACAACTCAGTTTCTTAAGAAATCTACACTCTGCTAAATATATAATTTAAATAAAATTTTTATCAAATATAGATTTTAAATTCATTTGTCAGCTGAGTTTACCACATGTTCTAGGACATATATAAACTGAGTGGCCATATTATTATGATCTCTGAAGGCATAATAATCTGGTCACTCAGTGTGTGTATGTGTGTGTGTGTGTGCGCGTGTGTATTAGAGGCCTCATGCATGAATTCATGCATGGGTGGGGTTCGGCCAGCCTGGCTAGGGGGAGGGGACATGGGCAGTTGGTTGGCCTGCCTGCTGGTTGAACTCCTGCTCAAGAAGACAATTTACATATTAGCCTTTTATTATATAGGATATACACTAAATGACCAGATTATTATGCATTCAGAGATCATAATAATATGGCCATTTAGTGTGTGTGACTCCATATATTACTCCTTTACCTTTATAAACTATCATAAGTTGAACAAGAATGGAACAAGAGGCACTTATGGTTACTTCTCAGTGCCTCCATCTACTAAATGGTTTATTATTGAATGAATATTTATAGGTATGCTGACACTGTTCTGGATGGCAGTATACAGAACTAAAGAAAGCAGAGGTCCTTGCCTTCAAATAGCTTTCATTGTGGAAGGAAGAAGAAGGCAATGAAACAAATATATAAACACAAATACTTTTAGAAATAGAAGAGTTATAATACATCTTAGTAATAAAATACATCTTAGTAACATAATAAATCTTAGTAATAAAAAGGAGAAATGAAGGCAATGGTAATTTTATGGAAGGATTCTCTAAGTAGATCTATATGTTGAAGAGGATTTGGCTATGCAAACAGCATCCTATATAATAAAACATTAACATGCAAATCGACCAAAGGTAGAAGGACCAGTCACTATGACATGCAAGTGCACTGACCCCCAGGGGTCAGATGCTCAATTCAGGACTGCCCCCTGGTGGTCAGTGTACTCCCACAGGGGGAGCACTGCTCAGCCAGAAGCCAGTCTCACAGCTGGTGAGTGGTGGTGGGAGCCTCTCCCGCCTGCACTCAGGCAGGAGAGGGGTCCCTGACTGTGAAAGTCCCAGACTGTGAGAGGGCCCAGGCCAGGCTGAGGGACACTGCCCCCCACCCAGTGCATAAATGTTATGCATTAGGTCTCTAGTTGAGAAAATAAGTCCTTAGCCTGAGAGAGCATTAAGTGTTAAAGACCAAAGGCAAGAGCAAACTGTTCAAGGAACAGCAATAAGACCAGCATGGCCCATGTTGAGAGAGAGAGTGTAAGGTAAGGTGTAGAAGACAAAGTATTTCCAACTTTTGAAGGGTCTTTTAAAGTGTGGATTTTATTTCAAATAAAATACATTAGAAGCCACTGGGTAATTTTAAACGGAGCATGGAGGGGATCTGAAAAATACTTTCAAAGTTGACTTTGGCCACTCTATTGGTGAATGAATTTCAGGGAAATGTATTACTGATGGTAGAGACGAACTTCCGTGATAAAAAGTCGGCAAAGTCAATAGAGCTTATAAGATAAAGTTTCATCTAGTTGTTTCATAGTAAGTACGCATCTCACTCACCTCTCAAGTATCACTCAGCAAACCAAACTCTTTTCTTTTGCTGCTCCAATGCTGTCATCATTTTTTAAATTATTATTATTACCTTGTAATGTCTACATTATCTACTGACACTGTTCATAAGCATCAGGTTCATATTCCAGCCAACAGAGTAGGGAAAGGAAGAAAATGGAAGGTTAGACAATTTCTCTTTTAAGTGAAAGCACACATTACTTCTGCTCACACCTCACTGGCTAGAACTATTATGTGGTACACACACAGCTGAAATGTGATTCTGTTACTTAAGGAAGGAAACATAAGGGTGGAAATAGAAAAAAACATACACGTAGCCATCTAGTCCAATCAGGTAAGTTTATGTTGTGGACAAGGCAAGTGGTGATGATGTTATCATCTTGCTATAGTGAGAATGGTCCATATTCTGCTACATAGTGACAAAGCTGTGGAACTTGGTCCTTCTATTCAAGGCTTATCCTCCTAAAATAATATAAAAAAATCAACATTAATTCATTTGTTTGGAGATAACAATAATCGTTCAGCAGGAATAATAAAATAAATACCTATATACATGAAGCTCATGTTTGTTTGAAAGCAGCCCTTGAAGAAAGCTCTCTCAAAAGTAATAATATAGAAAGATGGTATGCTCATTGTCATTATGCTTATTTTAAATACAATTCTATTATGGCTACTAGAAAAATGACTTCAACTCACACAAATTGAATTAATGGCTTACTCTCTTGTTCATCATTCTTGTAGAAGAAAAGAACTGAAGATTATATTAAAGCAGAAAAGCATGATTTAATTATATACTTCCCAGGAAAGCTGTGTACAAGACCAAGTAGAAGAAGGGAGTTGAGCAAAAAGGCAGGATTTAATTACATGATTACAAGTGATAAGTTGCTTTCCTCAGAATGAAGCACTTAGTGCATACATTTGAAGGGTAAAAGTTTATATAATAAAAATCCAGCTACCAAAACTGTGAAACAACCAAAACTAACAGAGACAATCAGGCAGGCACAGGCAGACTAATGATTAGGGGCAATCAGGCAGGCAGGCAGAGGTGGCTAGGGGTGATCAGGTAGGCAGGCAGGTGAACAGTTAGGAGCCAGCAGTCCCGGATTGTGAGAGTGATGTCCGATTGCCAGCTTCGGCCTGATCTGCACAGGATCAGGCCTAAATTGGCAGTTGGACATTCCCCCAAAGGTCTCGGATTGTGAGAGGATGCAGGCTAGGCTGAGGGATACCCCACTCCATGCACAAATTTTATGCACTGGGCCTCTAATATTAAATAATAAGAATATTAGAAAAGTGAAGAAGAATATATGAATGTCCTCTGGTGAGAGAGAGCTTTTTAAGCAGAACAAGAAAACAAACAAACAAAACATACAATAGCTGACAAATTTTACTTGACACAAATTATAATGTCCATTTGACAAATATAGGCAAACAAAATACAAGACAAACAATAGATTGAAAAAATGTAGTTCTGATAGATGTGATAAATGGACACTTAATATTTTCTTAATATTTGTTAAGTGTCAATAAATTGATAGAAAAACAAAACAAAGATAATACCAAGAGGAAATGATGTCAAAGATTATAACAAGGCTATTTACAGAGAGAAATACAACTATTCCATAACTACATTAAAAGAAGCTCTATTTAGTTATGTGACAGGAAAGCACAATCAAATAACAAATATTCTTTTACCCATCAAATTTGACATTAAAAATAAAAAAGATCAGAGCCATTTGTTCTGGCAACACAATGTACAAAATTGAGCTCTTTGATAGGTCACTCTGGGAAAATAAGTTGCTGCTACTTTGCTAGGAAATAATGTTATCAATATTATAAAATACACTTTAAGACATATTATTTTTTGGTCCAGCAAGCTCACATACAAAATACCTCCCTTGAGGGATACTTGAAGGGGATATTTTTAATTACAACAAATTGTCTAGGATGGGGAAAAATACTATGAAAACCCGAATATCTGTTTGCTGCAAAAAATATCATAATGACTTTTGGTATGAAAGGAAAAATCAGAGTTATAAACATTTTAAAAAGATGGGGGTTTAGGCCCTAGCCAGTTTTGCTCAGTGGATAGAGTGTTGGCCTGTGTGACCTGGTTCAATTCCCACTAAGGGCACATGGTTGGTTGGGTTTCTATTCCCAGTAGGGGCATGCAGGAGGAAGCTGACCAAGGATTATCTCTCACCATTGAAACCAATAAAATAAAATAAATAAAAAAACATAAAAGAAAAAGCTAGGGGGTATTATGGCAAGTGAGCAGAGGTTGGTAGCATGGCTGTCCAAGGCATGTGGTGACATTGTACTCAGCTGGAGAATGCATTATCAAAGTTATAAAAAAAAACAAAAACAAAAACAAAAAAAAACAATTAGAGGCCTGGTACACAGAATCTGTGCACTGGAGTGGGGGATGTCCCTCAGCCCAGTCTATACCTTTTCCAATCTGGCACCTCATGGGGGATGTCTGACTGCCTATTTAGGCCCAATACCACCAGTAGTCAGACATTCCTCTCACAATCCAGGACTGATGGCTCCTAACCACTTTCCTTCTACCTACCTGATTGCCCCTAACTGCTTCTGCCTGCCAGCCTGATAACTTCCTAACTGCTCCCCTGTTGGCCTGATCTCACCCCTCAACTGCCCTCCCCTGCAGGCTTGATCTTACTCTCAACTGCCCTCTCGTGCAGGCCTGGTCCCCCTTCCCAAATTCCCTCCCCTGCCAGCTTGATCTCTTCCCCAAATGCCCTTCCCTGCTGATCACCCCTAGCTTCCCTCCCCTGCCATCCTGATCTCATTCCCAATTGCCTTCCCTTGTAAGCCTGATCTTGCCCTTAAGTGCACTCCTCTGCCAGCCAATTTGGTTCTAATTGGTCAGTTCCTATGCCAGTCAGCATAAACAAACTCTGCCTCCTAAGTAGCCACTGTCTCCTCACAGTTGACTCAGATTTGATTGTCTGGTTTCTATGTCAGTCAGCATCTCTGGGTCTATCAATGGGGCTAGATCAGAAAGATGGGGCTGATCAGCAGCCCCAGTGGAGGCCTGGAGAGAAATGGAGGTGTGGCAGCTGGCCAGACTGGGAAAGAAAAAGGCAAGTGCTGATCAATAGTTGCCACAGAGTCTACGGATCAGACCCCGCTTCTCTTTCTCTCCAGGCCTGATTCGCAGTCGTCGTCCCCGCCCCCCCCCAGCAATCAGTACTGGGTCAGCCTGCCTGCAGCCATAGCAGTTAGTGCTGGGTCGCCAAGGCAACCCAACACTGACTGCAGGACTTACTTCCTGTTGGTCAGGCTTCTAGTCATGACAAACCCAGGGTTTTTATATATTAGGATGTTTCTAGGCCTAAGTTAAGGAAGAAAATAAGAAGCAGCGAGCTGAAATGGAAATTCAGGGATTTTCAATTTAAGATACTGGATTTCAAAATTTAGCTCAATTCTCTGATCCTCCTTTTTCTCTTCAAAACCTGGTGATAAAATACTGAAATCACAGGGCTCTAGTAAGAATGAAAAGAGACTAAATTACTCAGTGTAGCTGCTGATACAACCCCAGTGCTCAGTTGAGAGAGAGTGAATAGCTGCAGGTAGCTGAGATTCCGTAGTGCCAGCTTCATAGGACTGATCACCATACTGAGATCTGGGACTGGCACAGCCTTCAGGAGAGATAGCCTGACCCATTGTTCCTGCCAAACATGCAGATGAGGGAAAGTGTTATTTTGAGTTGCTTTGAAATATTGTTGTTGTTTTTTCAGACACTTCCTGAGCACATACATATTCATGAGTGCAAATTCAATATTGTAGTTTTCATCCAAATGAAAAAAAAAATGCAACATCCTTACAGGGAAAGATACTTAAAAATACTTTTAAAATTTTTATACCTTCAGTGTAAAATATAAAGCTTCAAAAGGTCATTGAAAGTTGTAAAGCTTAATTTTTTTTTTCCAACAGAGAACAAAGAAACTAAGACTGGATCTAAATGCCCTAATTTTCTACAAAGAAATGAAATTTGCTTCTCTCATCACTTGAGGAAAGCCTTTTAACAAATATCCACTCCCCACACTACCACCACAACCACCAAAGTCTGGAGTTAAAGTTTATGCAAAGAAGACAGGAGAGACAATCACAGAAGGACTAATGATTCACACAATATGCTTCTTTTGCCCTGTAAGGGAGGCAAGCCTGTACAATTGATGGGAAAAATAAGACTTTTTTTTTTTTTTTTGTGGGGGGGGGACACAATCTGAATCTGTGCCAATAACCCAATGTACATTCTTGAAAGCCTATAATTAAGTCACTGACCCTTTCTCTACAATCTGGTCTTGCAAGACTGGTTTACCTAAATACTCACATTTTACAGAAGCCTTAAACTATGAACAAGACACAACCCCCAGAGGGGGTTACCAGTGCTGGTACCAGGCCAGGCCTTAAGGTGTGGTCTCATGGCCCCCATCCCACAAGAAGTCCAGAAGTCCCATCCATATTTGGGGGAACAAAGAAACCAAAGGGTATAAAGGGAGAGCTTCCTCGGTTTTGGATTGCTCAGGTTTGGAGAGAATCAAGCTCCCCTGAGTCACTGTACTAGTACATGAGAAATATCTGAAAATAAATGGGTTTCTCCTCTACTGTGTATTTTTCGGTCTCCTGGTAAATTCTGTAACAAAAATGACTAATCAGGAAACTACCACTGAATTTGCCACTTTTGGTGAAGCTCACACCCCATTAATCTTATTACACAGTGGAACCGATTAAAGCAAACCTAGGAAATTTACAAAATGGCTCTCGGTGACATTTAAAATAAGTGTCTATGTTGCTTTTGCTCAGAGCATATAACATGATTCTGCTTCAAGCGGCAAGCACTAAAACAAAGATGATTACAACACCCTTTACATATGAAACTCAACTGCCCAGTACCCCTTATAGAGAATATCAGGGCCAGGAATGAATGCCTTGAATTTCCACAGGTTGCTGTGTCTCTAAGCAGAGGAACTACAGCCTGGGAATTATCACTTGATTGATACTGAAACTGATCCAAAAACAATCCCAGAGACTTTTGGAAACAATGTTGGTAAATAGGTCTGTTTGACACTCAGCAATCACAGTCTGCTAAACAAAGGCATAACACAGACCATGATTAAAAGGAAAAGCAAAACTATAAACCAGTTTTTGAAGAAAAAGACTCAAAGTATTTTAAGAATACCTAAAAGTAATTTTAGCTAAACAGATGTACTGGCCAGTATTGAACACTTTCTACACTTATTTCTCTTGATAGTTATAGTTGACCTTTGTTAATCTCTGTGTAAGAATCTACATTCTGTGAATGCAACTATCATCTCCCTATATTAAATGTACCCATCTCCCCTCACCCCCGCTATCCTGTGCCATGGAACCTTACCTGAATGCTCCAAGCACAAACCCCTGCACTTGCTACTGGGATAAGGTTCATGTGGGCGACTATCCTGGCTATGCCCCTTACACCTTGCTAACCCCCTCACACCATCACATCATGTCATTTTGCTTATTCACACCCAACAATGCCTTAAGCCACTCCCTGGCTACGCCCCCTAAGGGCACCTCAGCTTTGCTCAGAGCCTCTTCCATGGTCTCGAGCATCTGAGCATTAACTTGGCCCTGCCCCGGCCCTCCACCTGAGTTCAGACCTCCTTCTAGCAGGACTTTCTTTGCAAAGCCTCCAGAGGCAGCAAAGCTATGCTCTGCAGACTGGGTACACCCTCATGTTCAGGGTATATCCTTGGATACACTACTCCATGGCCCCCTCCTCTCTATTGGTGTTCATCCTCATTCTGCTGACTCCATGTCTGTCCCTTGTACCCATGTCCCTGCTTTTAACTCTAGTAATTCCTGTGCCTGAGTTTAGCCTACCACAATCTCTGGGTTAGGCCAAAGCCTCGCCCTTACCAACAGGGCTGGCCCCTGCACTCCTTCCCATGGTTCAAGGCTCTGCCCCTCTGGTCTGCATCCCAGAGTTCTGGAATGCCCTGGGGTCATGGAACCCTGGCAGAATCTGTATGCCAGTAGCTCTCTGTAGGGCATGGCCGCTCCGACCTCACTTCCCAGAGACTCTCTGTGGCCCAGAGGCCAGGCGCCACCTGGCCCCGGCCAGAACTCAGGGACTCCGGCAGGGCTGAAAGGACTAAGTGCTGCCATCTTGGGGCTATGGGCACTGCCATCTTTGTGACAGAGTGATGGTTAATTTGCATATTACCCTTTTATTAGATAGGATAAAGCAATACTTACATCAAGAACAACAGAACTTCATCATAATTCAAACACCACCGATTGAAGTTTTTTGTAATGGAAGAGTTCATTGAATTGGTACATTTCATTCTCATTTAATACATATTTCCCCCTTTTTAAGTTAAAACAGGGTTTTTAATATAGTCATTTCTGTTATAAGAATATAAGAGGTATAGTTATTTTTTTTTTCTGCTTCCTGAATTTTCCTCTACACAGGCTTGCATTGCTGTGCTGTATCTTGAACAAATGATTTGTGTGTGGTTACCGATTGTACTTTGCACTTGTTTTGAAAGGAGGCTATATACAGAGAAGCAAAGATATGCTTTCTTTTATTTGAAGGGCTTACTAATTACTTTATAAATCACACTTGTGCAGATGCATGAATAACTTTTAGTAAAATATAGTGTATTTTACACATTATAGGGAGATGTTTAAATTAAATTATATTAATTAATTTATTTAACAAATATTTATTGAGGGCCTTCCAATTGACAAGCATTTTCCTGGATGCTGGGGATACAGAAATGCAATCCTGTACTTAAGTAACTTACAAAGTCTAAAGGCAAAAACACATAAGTGCCTGGCAGGTGTGGCTCAGCAGTTGAGCAAAGACCCAGAGGTCACAGGTGCAATTCCAGGTCAGGGAACATGTCTGAGTTTTTGGCTTGGTAACCTACGGGGGTCATGCAGGAGGCAGTCAATCGATGATGTTCCTCTTTCATCAATGTTTTTCTATCCCTCTCCCTTTCTCTTCCTAAAAATCAAAACATATATAAAAAATACCTAAGTAAATAAATAGCTTAACTCAAAAGAATGCTGTGTGCACCATTGAAACATAGGTCAAAACAGGGAACTTCTAAACCAACCTGGAGTATCTAAACAAGAACCTACATTAAACACACCCACACATACACACACAAACACACACACACAGACATCATCATCATCATCATCTGACCCTTAAAGCAATATATATTTATTTTTAATTAAACTAAGTCTATGCATTATCTCTGAAGTCAAGCTGCTTGGGTAGTAAACAATGACCTCTGCAATGCTTAGGTATGTTTTTTTTAAACTTTGATATACATTTTAAAAAATAGTAGTACTATTTTATAGATAAGGTTGTTGAAAGTATACACAGTATATGCATATGATAGATCCTAGCACATAGTCAGAAATCTATAAAGATTAGCTGCTGTTACTCTTCCAATACATCTTTATCTGACTAAAAGGCAATATTTATTGGTTTTAAAAACAATGAAAACATGTAGAAGAGTAAGATATTTTTAAAAGAAAATATACTCCAATATAATTACTTTAAAAATAGTTATACTTATTGATATGGAATTTTTGGACTGGAATCCAGATTCTTTGTCCATCATAGCTGAAGAATGAATCCATGGACAGTGGTACAGCAAAGGTGGAGATTTATTGAAGAACAAGTACAGACTCCCAGATGGGGAGAGGGAGAGAGACCCACAAAATGGACTCCCACGTGGGGAAGGAGAAGGTCCCCCTGAGTTCCTTTTACCTATGGCTGCAGACTCCACATGCGGCCCGCAGAGGAGTCTGATCCGGCCCGCCAGGTTTTTTGGGCAGTGAGCGCAGCTGAGGTGTTACAGTAGGAATTAGTACAGTAGTTCATATAGTCCGGCCCTCCAGCTCTCTGAGGGACCGTGATCTGGCCCCCACTTTAAAAGGTTTGAGGACCCCTGGCTTAAAGGCTGCAGATCCCGGTACCTTGATATATTCTCTGATTGGTCACTATTCCCTTAGACTGGTTACTATAGCTACTCCTGGACTCAAATGTCCTATGTGAGGTTCTCTCCCACTCCCTCCTCATGTTTTCCTATTCCCTTTGGGTTTTCTTTGTCTTCTCTGGATGAAGGGCTTCCTTCTCTTTATTTTGTAAATATAGACCTTATGCCGTTCCCAGCTCCCTCATTCTATGGAAATGTACCTGATGTAGCTTTTCAGCTTCTCCTATTCTTTGGAAACTAGTGGCCTGGTGCATGAAATTCATGCAAGGGGCGGGGAGTGTCCCTCAGCCCAGCCTGCACCCTCTCTAATCTGGACCCATCGAAAGATGTCCTACTGCCAGTTTACAGATATTGGGCCTAAACTGGCAGTCGGACATCCCTCTTGAAATCTGGGACTGCTGGCTCCTAACCGCTCACCTGCCTGCCTGCCTGATTGCCCCTAACTATTCTGCCTGCCAGCCTGCTCACCCCAACTGCCCCCCCTCCTGCTGCTGGTTAGCTAGCCCACAAATGCCCCCCTACCAGCCTGATCACTCCCAACTGCCCTTACTAGGCTTATCAACCCCTCCCCACTGGCCTGCTCACCCCAAACTGCCCTCCTGCTGTCCTGATCACCCTCAACTGATCACCACTGCTGGTCTGCTCCCCCCCCACAACTGCTCTCCCCACCTTTTACAGGGGTTATGTGTTATTCATGGTTTATGGCCTCTGTGAATGTGAGTATTTAGGTAAATCAGTCTTGCAAGACCAGATTTTGAAGAAAGGGGCAGTGACTTAATTATAGGCTATCAAAAATGTACATTAGGTTACTGCACAGATTCAGATTGCTATCCCCACAAAATGTCTTCTTTTCCCTATCAATTTCACTAGCTTATCCTCTGCCTTCATTCATGCCTGGAAAGAGATTAAGGAACATGCCATTTGAAATACATGACTTGCTGTCCTAAAAAAACAAACAAACAAAAAACTTTTAGGCAGGTGTAAGGTGGAGAAAAGTAGGGTTTAGGCAGGACCCCAGGGATTATCTGGCAAAGGTCAATAACAAGGTTTCACATCTTTCAGTCCACTGTGAAACTTTAAAGTCTAAAGGAAGTACAGGTCTGTATTTTCCCTAACAAAGCAAAAACGTTTTTTTTTTTTTGTTAGGGAAAATACATCCAATATGATACCCACACATCCAATATGAGTGCCTAACAACTAAAAACACAAGCTTTGCCAATGGTGTTCAAGGATTCATTTTTCCATGTAAATAAATGCAGACTGCTATTCTGTGGTCAAATGGAACAGCAATGTTAGTTTTCCACCACCACCAGGAATTTTTGAACATAGGAATTTTTGGGTAGATATAGACTCTAAATATTTTGGTCACAAGCACAAACCAAGACACTGGCATATTTGTGTTTAATATACAGCTTGGGTTATTGAATGTTCATTTCAACTATGACTGGATATTGAGATGCCTTCCCTTCACCTTGGCTATTATTATCTTCTAAAGTGAGAAGCATTAAAAACAGTGTTTGTGTCAGGCATAACTTAATCTTATTATAGAGCCTAACTAAATTTTCATGTTATAACTATCATCTAAGTGGCTTCAATCAGATAGTTTATATCTTGAGTCAATTTATATCCATTACCCAATATTATTTTTCCTGATTATCACATTTGCAGCACAGAAATAAAATATATGAGAACAAACTCTTTTGTAGCTAGCTAAATGATGTCCATGATTTAAAAAAAATTTAAATTCTAAATAGAACATTAGAATTCTTCTAAAGTTAGCTATGGAAATATATCATAAATATACCATAATCCCTACTACCTTTTGTGTATTTTCAGGATGTAATCCTTATAATTTAGACTTACAGAATAATCTTCTTTAAAATGACTATTTGGGAGAGTCGGGGGAAATTTATAATTTAGGTATTATTTGTCTTTTTTTGAATTTTCCACCAACATATGATTTTCTATACAATATGCCTTGCTGAGTCTGAGTCTTAAGGGATTTAATTTTATTGATAGAAGAAAGAATAGAGTCTGCTATGTGGATAATTATTTGATTTTACTATGCTGTATATTTTAAAGAAAAACTTAAAAAGAAAATTAAACTCATTTAAAAAGCACATAATTTGTTTTTTGCATCAAAGCAATTAAGAAAGCCGCCTATCCAAAGTGATGGGTAATATTCTAAACACAAAAAGGGCTAATTGCCTTCTGTTTGGAAATTGTGTATTATCTTTTAAGGTTTAATAAAAAAGAGTATTTGGGATTAATATGAAGATTCACTGCACTCTCTTATTTATGAGTTAACTAAAAATTTGCTACACATTTTAAAGTTAGAATCAATTCAAATAATTCTTATGAGTCATTTTTCTCCAGTTTGTATTTGAAACTAAGCAGAAATATTTTAAAGCAAAGCCTGGCAATTAAAACTCAGAGTCCACCTTGTATGAAAATATGTTTTTTCATATATTTTTCTATTGATTTCAGAGAGGAAGGGAGAGGGAGAGAGAGATAGAAAAATCAATTATTAGAGAGAATCATTGATCAGCTACCTCTTGCGTGCCTCCTATTGGGGATTGAGCCTGCAACCTGGGCATATGCCCTGAGAGGGTATCAAACCATGATCTCCTGGTTCATAGGTCAATGCTCACCACTGACCCAAACCGGCCAGGCCCATGAGTATCTTTAATACCTGTATATATTTTTCAATATCTGACCCTGCACTGATCAAGAATTTTTTGAAAAAAAATATAAATTATTTATTCATAGAGCATATTCATGTGTCTTATTTATTATCCTAGATTATTCCTAATTTTTTCAACTGATATTTCTAGGATCATTTCCTCCACTAAACTAGAAATTCAAAAGCCTGTTCTTTCCATATTCCATTTGTGTTTGGATTCCCTTTCTGTTTTATCCTTATTATTCCTGTTCTAGGTCAGGCTGCACCCATTACAATTCTCTATTACTGCAACAGTCTTCTAACTAACTTAGGGTTAAAGTTTTTTATTGGAATGACATTGTCTATGAAATGATGCATGAATTAATTTTATTAAATTTATTAGGATCACGTTGGTTAACAAAATTCTACAGGTTTCAAGTGTACAACTCTATAATACATCATCTATACATCGCATCTTGTGCTCACCACCCAACGTCAAATGTCCTTTCATCACCATTTATCCCCCTTTCCCCTCTTCTACCTCATCCTACCCACTCTTTGAACATGAGGGGTCAGAGTTTTCATTTACTGGCCCCTGTTCCCATCATCAGCTTCATCTATATTACCCCTCATTCTTCACATATAAAATTTCAACAACAAAAACCTTTATGTAATGACTTACATGTGCCTCACTCTGTCTTCTTTCAGTTAGTTTTCTCATGTATATTAATCTTATCTGATGAAACTAAAACAGACATAAGCTGTATGTGCTTAAACCAGTGGTGGGATTATATAGAGACAATAAGAGAACTTTCTGATATCATTTATGTTTAATTTTTGGTGAATGCACTTTACCAAAGCTAGTTAAGTTATATCTTAATTTTACTGAATTTTAATATTATGCATTATAAATTAAACATATATATATATATATATATATATATATATATATATATGAATATTTTTAAAGCATGACAATTAAAACTTAGAGTCCATGTGCCTTACAATTTAGTGTTATGTTTTCTGATGAACAGAAAGGATATTAAGACTCAAAAATGTGAAATCATTTTACAAAATCAAGCATCTAGAAAATGTCTGGGATGGAATTGTTACAGTAGCTAACTCAAACATTTTCTACATCAGGATAATGTTTTGAGTTATTAAATGATATAATTTTCCTTCTTATAATTTTTTTTTTACCTTAGGGTAGGTGGATAGCCAAGGTTACCTACAGCTCTGGGCTGCTTCTTTTTCATCCCCTTTCAATTATATAACTCTGTGTAGGGTATTTTTAGAGCTATTCCTAGCACTTTTATTATGCTGCTTCTGGCTACTTAGTGTACTCAGTATATATTAACTATAGGTAGAGAGAGAGGTAGAGAGAGAGAATGAGATAAAGAGAGAGATTGATTGTCTTTCAAAGAGCCAATTCCTCCCTGGAATTACAGAATTGCAGTAATTATGGACAGAGAGATTTTTTCCTTTGAAAGAGTGGTACCTTCCTGTACCCATAGAGCCTGAATAATAAATATGATAATCTCTTCTCTTTTTCATTTTTATGATGCACAGCCCAGAACCTTTTTCAGTAATGAAGGGCTTATTCCCTCAGCTTTTGGAGGTGCTGCCAATAGATACTTCTCAGCTATCAAGCCTCTTTGAGGATTGCTTTGACTCAAGACATATGGCTCACCCAAGATCAGGCCTTATTTTGCATTTGATGCTTAATCAGTTTGAATGCATGAAAGCCCTGTGACTTCACCACCATTTGGAAAACTCTGAAGGTTATCACATATGTCATGGGTCAGAGGAGCCCGACTGCACCTTCTGTTCAATCCTTTTCTTCTCCCTCCCTTTCCATAGGTGTTGTTCCTGAGCACTCCCTAGGGAAGGCTTTACATATTGAGATTTAACTGAGAACTGAAGTGGCAACTGCTAGTGTTTGGGCTGAATTAATAGTCATATGAATCAGTTTGGCCAATGAGATACAAAGGGCAATATGCTGGGAAAGATATTTTCTTCTTAGGTAAAAATACAGAATTGTGAGAAGACTCCATTTCCACCTTCTATTCTGCTTAAATGTCTACAGCTCTTTTTTAATCATGAGGGCAAAGCAAAAAATATCCTGGATATGAATATATCCTGTATTATAAGTGAACCACTGGTAATGCCCACCATCTGATGTATTGTTATGTGGAAAGAATAAATTTGATATAGGTAAAGCCATTGTGCTCTCTGCTGCTTATAGCCAAAATCACACTTCTCTATTACATTGTGTGAAGAATGTGTGTGTTCCAATAATGGAGGTCTAGTGTGGGAATTAATTTCTCTGTATTTCTTTTTTAATTATACTTATTGTGATGAAATTGGTTAATTAGATAATATAAGATTCAGGTGCAAATTATATGATACATCTTCTGTATGTGTAAAGGCCACATAGACTTTCCTTTAATTTTTGTATTGTTTGATTTTTGTCTTGGAGTATCATTCATTTTTATGTAATCTTGTCACTAATTTTTCTCATTCTACTGGTATATTTGTGTGTTGTGACTTATTTTATTCTTCTGTGATGATTAATTTTGTTTTAGATTGGCTGTATTATGAGATGCCCAGCTGCCTAACTGGTTAAACATTCTTTTTGGGTCTGTCTGTGAGGGCATTTCCAGAAGAGATTAGTACATGAGTTGGTACACTGAGTAAAGCAGATGGCCTCCCAATTTAAAATGAGGGTCGTCCAATCTGTTGGGCCCAAATAGAATAAAAAGGTAGAAGATTGTATCTGTTCTCTGCTTGACTAGTTAACTGGAACATTAATCTCCACCTACTGTCCACATCCCTGGCTCTTAGAACTTCAAACATAGACTAAAATCTATACAATGTATGTTCTAATTATCAGGCTTTCTAACTACACCGCCAACTTTCCTGGGACTTAAGTTTACAGATAGCAGATCGTGGGATTTTTCAGCCTGCAATCATGTGAGTCAATTTTTTTTAATAAATCTCATTTTATATTCAGAACTATTTGTGTATATATATTATAATATGTTATATATGATATATAGAAATATATATCACATATAATATATATAATACTTTATATATATATAGTATATATATATCACATATAAAATATTATATATTTAGATTTCTGTTTTATTTTATATATGTATTTATTTTATATATAATACTAGAGGCCTGGGGCACAGATTTGTGGACCTGTGGGGTCCCTCAGCTAGGCCTGTGGGGATTGAGCCAAAACTGGCTCTCTGACATTCCGAAAGAATTACGAGAGGGTGCAGGCCAGGCCAAGGGATCCCACTGGTGCTTGAATAGGGCTGGGGAGGGACCATGGAGGGCTTCAGAGTGTGTCTGGCCCGTCTCGCCCAGCCCCAATAAGCTGGACCCCAAAAGCAAGGTAATCTATCAGTTAGAGGGTCTTTCCCTGGTGGTCAGTACATGTCATAGCAACTTGTCAAATAGTTAAACAAATAATCGGGCACTTAGCATATTAGAGTTTTATTATATAGAATATATCACATGCCATTCAGTCCAGTATGCCTACTACTGTTTTTTATCCAAAAATTAAAAACATTTATTCATCAAAAGACATCTATACTAATGTTCAAGGCAGATTTATTCATTATATCCCAAACTGGAAGCAATCCAAATAAAGATTAATGATATATGTGATAAACAAAATGTTATATATTCATACATCTCAAAAGCATCATGTTAAGAAAACCCATTGTATAGTTCTATTCATGTGGTTCTATATCAAGGGCAACAAAAAGTCATTGATTGATTACCAGGGACTGTACTGATGGAAAAAGTAATGACCATATAAATAGACAGAAGGTAATTTTGGGAGCTGATTAAAATTTTTATATTTTAATGTGATATGAACTTACAACTGGATGAATTTTTCAAAACACATTATACTGTTAATTTTAGGATCTCATTCACCATGATATATAATTATACCTATCATACTTTTGAAATAAATTGCATATTTTTCAAAAATTGTCAATTAATTTTATAAAATGTGTATTTAAAAATAAGTACCTAATACTCTTCTCAAGGATGAAAGAGAGGAGAATGAAAATTTTTGTTCAAAAAATCTTTTGTCCAAAGCAAACCTCATAGGTTATTCAATCAATCTTAAAATAATAATTGATTATACTATAATATTATACTGTTTTTTAAATGTATTTTTACTGAACAATTTAGAACTGTGTGAAGCTAAGGACAATGTAAATACATATTTGCATTGGCAATACATATGAAGTTATGTCTCATATCAGATTAAATATGAGTTATGTCTGGCTCTAGACCTGTGTATTCCCAAGGACTGAGGCAAATCAGGAAATTCCCCAGGCCAGCCAAGAGGTAAAGTGAACATCAGTTGTACAGTGACTCCTGACAGAATTTTCAGAGGACAAGTCTGAAACTCCATGATTTAATTTTTTAATTAAGTGGAAACCATGTATAATGAGTTTTCTGTGATAGAAACAAAGTGTAACAGAGCAAAACAAAACAAAAATGTTCAAATTGGAACAAAAAAGATTTAAGAAATTGCAATGATAAAGCAATGTAAAGAAATTAATGTGCTAACTAAATATAAAAAACATTTTAGGATAAATAAACTATTTTTTCTTTGAATTTGCAACTAATTTTCTTTGTATCAGTTCTCTAAAACATATTAAACTATTTACCTCTTCTACAGATATTTCTTTTACCATCTGGATTATTTTTAAACAACCCAGTTTTCAGGTTTTGTAAAGGATTAATCTTACAAATGAGAGATTATACTGCAGTTCTTGAAATTTAAACTTAATCAAAGAGAAGGGTTTTTTACATGTAGAATTTTTTTCTGCTCCATCTGTAAAAATTATACAATTTGAAAAAGCTATTATACAATGTGAAAAATAAGAATTCTAGATAAAAGAGGATACATTAAATAAAGTATATTTAAAAATATCTTTCTTCAGAGAGTTGCAATATGTTCATATTCTATCTCATATTTGGTAATGCAGGGCAAATAATGCCATATGAAAATTAAAGGTGGGAATTAAAAGAAAGCACACTTGGGAAGTGAAGGATGCTGCAGCATATGATAAAACTCTATTTTTAAAGACTACTCATTCTACTGAAAATTAGTTTGGAATCCTTATCAGTGTAGTCAGAGAAAAAAAAAATCACTCTGTACAAAGCCCCAAGATTAAAAAGAGATCTCCCAAAGAAGAAATAATGAATTTATTCTCCACGTTCATTTTGTGGTACAGAAGAAACATTACTCTACATTATGCGTTATATTAGACTTAAATAAATTCCATTATGAAAACAAGGTTAGAAGAGAGTTTTGTAATATAGAAACATACAATACTTATATGAATTTCATAATAAAGCAATTTCACGATGATAATGTGCTTCTGTGATAAGTAAATATCAAAGTTAGTAGAAATAGTCTGATTTTAGTCTGATTTTATAGGTTTAAATCAAGGGAATTTAGAATGAAATCCTCAAGACATATGTAATTTATTTTGCCATTTATAATGCTTGGCACTGATTGCTTTTATTTAGATTAAGTGTGCAAGCAAATGTTTGCTGAACATAAAAATGAGAATTCAAGTGTAAGCTTGGGAAGAGTAAGCACTCTTATTTCACTCTAACTGATAGAGTATACCTTTAGTAAAATCAAAGGCCATCAGAAAAATATTAAAATAAATAGAATTCCTATTTGATTCATTTTTCTTTCAGTACATAAGGAAACAATTCATTTATTTAAATGGAGTAGTTTTACTGAAAATCTTTTTTTTTTTTTGTCAAACACTATATTAATGCATCACTTCATAAAGAAAAAATCATCCCAGCCAAACCGATATGGATATTCCTCGTTCCCCACATGACTGTCCATTACTCTTCAAATGCAGAATTACTTTGATGTAAATATAATAGACCACCCTTCTCTACATTTTTCTTTTAGCCCTTCAGAATAAAACTAATGTCTCCTGCTAGATCCAATTCAAATTTAATCCCAAATTTGAATTATTTCCTTTCTTAGCAATGCGACCCTAAGTTTGATGAGCCAACTAATTTCCTAAGTAATTCCATAAAATAATTTTCTCTTAAGACTATTAGTTAATATTAATACAGGTGGACAATTAAGAGGTACTTTGAAAATGGTTCTGAAGATCTCTAGACTATTGGGATGATGCGTAAAAAAGTTTTTAAATATTACATGGTAAAAATAGAGGGCCCTCCTTACTATTCACTAGAAGCTTGAGGATAATGTGCTCAGTTACCATAAATCCAGAATTTCTTAGTAACAAATATAATTACATAAACTTATAGGACACATTGGGAAAACATGTTTTTAAAGGGTAATTTATTTGTGAATACAAATTTATGAATAAATCTAATACAGAAGACAAATGTGCATTTTCTCTTTACACAATACATTTGATATTCTTAGATCAGCTAAGCAGTATAATTTGCACTTATATGTGAAGTTAGGTTTCTATTTTTGAAAATTGACAAAAAATCAAATTAGATTATTTTTAATCAAATTTAATTATTTTTATTCCAATCAAATTTATAGGAGTATGGCTTAAAACAATTGTTTTTCTGTTAAATGTAAGAAAGATATAGAGAACACAGAGTGGGATATTAAGGGAATACATTTGTTTATGTTTTCACTTACTCATTTACCTACTTATGTGTTTAGTTACTTGTTAAGACAAGGATACCTGGCCATGTCTTCTTGGTTCCTAACCCAATTTTGTATCCTAGTACATAGGATACCAATTCCCCAGTTTGATTAGAAATCCTATATAATAAAAGGGTAATATGCAAATTGACCCTAATGGCAGAATAACCAGAACGGCCACTCACCCAGTTACTCTGAGGCACACTGATCACCTCTTGGTCCCTTCCCCTGGCCAGAAGGCTCCAATCACCCAATGGTGAATGGGGTATTGATGGTGGGTGGCAGCTAGGGGGAGGAATGGCTGGGGAAGATGGTTGACTGGTCAACTATCTGCCCCCTAGGGGGTCAGTGCATGTCATAGTGAGCGGTTGAGTGGCCTTAGCATATTACACTTTGATTGGTTGAACAGATGACCAGATGACTGGACACTTAGCATATTAAGCTTTTATTATATTGGATAATAGTCATGTTGGTAAACACTTAAAATCTTGTATAGACCTATATTTTACTTAGCATGATATTAATTTTTATTTCTTAAATAACCTCTTAAAATACAATTTTAATAACTTCATATAGCATCACATAATTAGCTATAATTTGTATAATTCTTCTATAAGTCATTTATAAATAACCAATGTCGTATTCCTTTGCAATGAAATATATTTGTCCAAATTTTTTTTCTCTTTAAGTTAGGAAACTAGAAATAGATTATTAGCACAAAGGGAACAACTATTTTGAAGATGATTGTTATATTTTTGCTAAATTCTTCTCTAAATTTTCCTCCAAGGAGCCTGTGAGGGCATCTCTTTTACAACACTTTCAATCAGCAGTTCCAGCTACTTGACTTTATATTCAACTAATTGCGAGAATTTGACTGTTTTTTATAGGATATTGACTATTGATAGTATCTCACTTTATAATCATCTAACTATATTCTTTAGCTGTTTTGTTGATTGGTATGAGTTAATTTTTTATCTATATTACTCACAATATTAACTTTCCATTGCAATTATTTTTAATTCAATTTTGAGTATAAATATTTGATTCTATTGTAGCAGCTTCTGTGTTACCAGATTTTATTTGTTTAGTTTTGTTTTAAGGTGAAGTTCACACAGCATGCAATTAACCACTTTAAATTATAGCCATGCACTCACATTGTTGTGCAACTAGCACTTCTCTCTAGTTTCAAAACTATTTTATTAACCCCCAAAGAAAAACCCATATGCTCTAACTCTTTGAGGCTGGAGAATGATAGCTGCCATGTGAAACACTGAAATTCACTAAATATTACCAGCTTCTTTCTTTGTCAGATATTATTCTGGATACTGCAATTGAGTAAATTGCAAAGTTCCCAAATAGTTGACGATAATAGTTCCTGCCATCTCAGAAGCTATTTTGGTGGACAAACCAATTCCTAGAGCTTCATACCTCACCATCTTCTATGATATTATTTGATTCCTAGGTTTTTTACTGTGGCCAAAATAATATTCACTTTTGCTACTGAATTTTTCAATAAAAGTCTAGGAGAGCTTACCTCATATTGCCCATTCAGAGCTCTGCTTCCTTAGTAATAAATACTTTTAAACTATATATTTTTCAGATATATCAATTGCCACAAATTTCACAGCCTGAGCTCACTGGAAACAGCTTCACATTATAAAAACAAAATGAACTTTGTGAAGTTTGGAAAAGTTGCCCCAAGAACTGACATGTTTTAACATCTTGTCCATCCTTTTTTATAATTCAGCTAGAGGCCCCGTGCACAAAATTTGTGCATGGGGGTGTCCCTCAGCCATTCTGCACACTCTGCAAACTGAGACCCCTTCAGTAGATCAGGCCTAAATGGGCAGTCAGACAAACATCTCACAATCCAGGACTGCTCACCTGCCTGCTTTCCTAATTGCCTCTAACCTAGGGGTGTCGAACTCAATCAGAGAAGGGGCCAAAATCTAAAATCCAGCCTAAATCGTGGGCTGAATGGTTTACTGAACAGTCATAACTGTCATTGTGATGGAAACGCAGCGGAGTGCAGTGATGACAGCGCCGCTCGGGCCACATTGCAAGGCCTGGCGGGACGGATTTGGCCCGCGGGCCTTGTGTTTGACACATGTGCTCTAACCACTTCTGCCTGCCATCCTGATCACAACCTAATGACTCCCTAGCCAGCCTGATTGATGCCTAATTGTTCCCCTGCCAGCCTGTTTGCCTCTAACTGCCCTCCCCTGAAAGCCTGGTCACCCTCAACTGCTCTTTCCTGCAGGCCTGGGTCCTTCCCAACTGCCCTCCCCTCCAGGCCCGGTCACCCCCAACTTCCCTCCTCTGCCAGCCTGGTCACCCCTAATTGCCCTCCCCTGCTGGCTTGATTGCCCCCAAATGCCCTCTCTTGCAGGCCTTGTCCCCCCTAACTGTTCTCCCCTCCTGGCCTGATTGCCTACAACTGCCCTCCCTTGCAGGCCTGATCCCTCCCAACTGCCATCCCCTGCTGGCCATCTTGTGGTGGCCATCTTGTGTCCACATGGGGAAAGCCATCTTGTGTGTTGGAGTGATGGTCAGTTTGCATATTATTCTTTTATTAGATAGGATACACAATTGGCAAATGGTAGGAATGGGGTTTGAACCCAAAAGACTAGAAAAAGTGCCAGGAGATGAAAAGACAAACTTAATCTGCATTTGATACAAAGAGGATGATGAAGGGTTGAGAAAAGGGCTGTGAAAGATTGGTACAATTTTTAGAATGTGATAAACAATATTTTTAAATGAACATTTTCATTTTGGCATTTTAAATATGATAATATTTAATGTAATAGTATAAAAGAACACAAAACTGTTCCTAAAATTTAACTCAGAAAATTATTCTTTTTATAAATACTATAGCCACATACTTTATTCCCTAAAGGTCTTAATATGCAATATTAATACTTATTCTTTTTATGCAAACTCATTTTGACAGCAATGGTGCAAGCCTATGATTCATTTTCATTTAGATTCCTTACTTATTAAAATACTTTAAGAAAAAAGTACAGCTAGCATAATTCATGAGGCAGTACAAAGACGTGTATAATGCTTATAGTTCAAACTTGATTTAACATTTAAAAATTATAAAGGAAAAGAAAAAAAATACACTCAGACTGTCACCTCTTGAAATTCAAAATATATGTTATATATGAATAGATATCTTACATTTCTCTTTATAATGACTTATTCTGCAACTGAAGACAGCACATTTTGAGAAATTTTCATTTGAATATGAAAGAAAAATTCTGAGCATTAAAATGTGCTAAATTGATTTCAGTTAAAGGATGTTAATGCTATTTTAGCCCCACCCCTTCCATATCCATTATCCAAGAATTGTAGTGATTTCAATGCATTATCATGACTTTTATTTCTAAGTGGAAGTGTTTATGTGAGAAGATTAATGTGATATAAAAGAATTTCTGGGCCAAGGTATTGTATAAAGCAGCACTGTGAAATCAATAGCAAATGGGAAGAATAACATTGGCATTGAGGGTAAAATCCTATGAAAAATATAAATTATTTGGTTATTTCATACTAAATGGATCTATCTCAGTTCCCGTGATTATTTGAGGAAAAGTTATTTGTTAAATTATCTCTCTTCTCTATTTTACTTTGGATTAATCTGAATGGCACTGACATTGGAAAAGAACGTAAAGAATTTTATGAGTTCATTAATCTACTCTATCTTTACTGATAGCCTCTGTGAAGCTAGCATTCTGCCCTGGAATTTTAAAATTACAATTTACTTGTCTATTTTCAAGGTTCTTACAGTATTCTGGTAGAGGCAGACCAAATAACAGACACTTAAAGAACCATGGGAATGGGCGTATGGTACATGAAATCCCTGATTGTGTTGAGAGTATGGAAACTCACATTGTAGAGATAAGCAGAAAATTTTCACCTGCCCTAAAAAATATTTTGGATCATTTCATTGGATAACTCACTTCAACTTTTATACAAGTTGTGTATTTTTTTTTGTGTGTGTGTGTGTGTGTGTGTGTTTTCATTGAAATTACACATGACACATTGTCACAGAGTACTCTCATATACTTTCCTGACTTTAGTAATAATATATTCAGGTAAGATAGGACTCAAAATTATATTGGATTAAATGAGATAACATTAATTCCTGTCTTATGTAAAAATTCAGATAGGTAGCCAACACTAGGTGTTATGAGAGTACTGCTCCAAAGAGTTATTCTACTTTCCCTAATGAATGAACTTAATTCCCAAGGTCAGGTTATAGTCTGGGATGGCTGTTGCAGCCACAGCTATCCAGTTCAGATGAGGAAGCACAATCAGAAGGGGCAGTGGAAATACCTCACCCATCATTTAAGGTAGGTTTTTAGAAGCTGATGCAAGGCTCTTCAACTTACATAACATTGGCAGTTATTAATTACATACATATACCTACCTGCTTTGACATCCTAGGAAATATAAAGTTATCCTTATTTTTATAGAAAATTTTACAAGAAATGTCTAGAAAAAAGCTTTTAAATTAAGTCACATTATCCATGTACTACCGACTTCCAAATCTATATCTTCTCTTTCATGATATTTCAGAGTTTCTGTGCAAACATTTACTGAATAACCAATTTGGTTCAACAAATATATATGTAGGACACACTGTGTGTCACAAATTGTGTTCAGTATTAGGGATAAAATAGTAAATATAATCATCTTTGTCCCTACTTTCATGTAATTTATAGACTCGTTGAGGGAAATATCATGTAATTATTTCACAATTTAATCAGTTTGTAATTAGGGAAAATTTAGGGTGCTATGGAAGAATAGAGGAGGTGATGTAACAGGTTTGGTAGTCAGGAAATTTATTATAGATTGGGTGACATCTAAGATGCTCAAGGGTAATAAAAATATCACCAAACAAACTCTAAATGGAGGGATATTTCATGTATCTCCAGTGATATGAATATTTAAAATGAGGTAACTTCAAGGGGCTGAAAGAGTTTGCAGTGTTAGTGCAGTAAGTACAAGATAATAATAAACTACAGATGATGCTAGAAAAATCAGCAATAGAGAGCTCATGATGGGGCTTTTGACAATTCAAGAAAGGGATTTGGATTTTAGAGAGAACAGTAGCCATTAAAGCATTCAGGCACAGTTCTGCTGCTAAAGGTCGTATATGAGATTGTGGAAAAAAAAAATGATTTTACCATAGTACTTTTAAAAAAAGAGAAAATCTAAAACCATGTATTTTTAAAGTCATAGAAGAACTAAAGTTGCAACAAAGTCTTAATAAACTTAAATTCCAGAGAGGAGTGAGTTTGTCCTAAGTGATTAAAGATTGCTGTTGTGAATATATTTAAAAAATATATTTAAAATTACTCACCTACAGTCATATGATACTAAAGGTTCTCATTAGAGTTTGGACAGCAGGCATTTATGAAGCCTGATTATGTGCTGATGACGTGGAGGGTCTATACTTTATTCTCAAATAGCACACGTTTTGTTAGAGATATAAGTGATAATTAGGACAGGTTACACTCAGCTTTATATTCATATTAATGGTTAGGGATTTTATAATTTGGGAGAGAAACAGATGAGTTTCCAATGAAAATAATCATTCATATTGTTGTGCTTGAATTGGAATTTGAAAAGTAAGGAAAATCTGGCCCTGGCCAGATAGTTTAGTTGGTTAGACTACTGTCCCATACACCAAGGTTGTGGTGTTGATCTAAGCCAGGGAACATATAAGAATCAACCAATGAATGCATAAATAAGCAGAACAACAAATCTCCCTCTTCTCTCCTCTTTTTCCTTTATCTCTATCAAGTTAATAAATAACAATTTAAAAAGTAAAAGTTGATGAAAATATGACAACTCTCTGTTGCATTATGCATTGAAGTAAAAATCTCTATATTTGCCACCAATCATAGGTAATCTTTTTTCTGAGGTAAATCAACCTTTTCCAATAAATTTAAACAAACAATTTATTGCAGCAGATTCTAAGTTCAATTTCTACAAAAATTTTGGACCAAAAACCACATATGGAGCCATACCCACTAGGTATAATTGCCTTCCCCCAAAAGTCAGCATATTCTTGATCCCAAGTTCTTCACTTCTGCTGCCCCCCTTTTCACTACATTTTAAAAATAGTTTATTATATTCTTCATTGTATTGTACAATAAACAGATTTTTAAAAATTAGACTTAAACTTACCTTTTTACCCTTATCCTTCCTTGATACAAATCAGAAACCTTTGGGGCCAGAGGGATAGAGTCATGTTATCACATAGGTTAAGAAATAATCCTTTTAGTAGATATGTCTCCAGCAATCTTTTTACCAAAAATAAATAACGAGTATGTCTTTGATGAAACAGTGTAAGTTGGAGACCATGTAAGGTAATCTTAGCATCTCAAAGATGAAGACAGCCTCATGTTGAAGGGCACAGCCAGTTCTGTCACTTGATGGCTGTGTGACACTGGGCAAGTCTCTCTTTTATTTTAATAATTTTTTTAAAATATAATTTTTTTATTGTTTAAAGTATTGTATAAGTCTCCTTTTTCCTTCATTGACCTCTCCCCCCAGCACTTGCCCTCACCCCCACCCCCTTGTCTGTGCTGTGTCCATTGGTTATGCTCATATGCATGCATACAAGTCCTTTGGTAGAAGTACTATACTACAATTTTCTAATCCACTCATCAGCTGATGGGCCATTAGACTGTTTCCAAATCTGAGCTATTAAATAATTGTGCTGCTATGAACATAGGGGTGCATATATCCTTTCTGATTGGTGTTTCTGTTTTCTTGGGATATATTCCTAGAAGTGGAATTACTGTGTCAAATGGGAGTTCCATTTTTAATATTTGAGGAAATGACATACTGTTTTCCACAGTGGCTACACTAGTCTGTATTCCCACCATCAGAGCATGAAGTTTCCTTTTTCTCTACATCCAACCAGCACTTGATTTGTTGATTTGTTTGAGGTTGCCATTCTGACAGATGTGAGATGGTACCTCATTTTTGTTTTGATTTGCATCTCTCAGATGATTAGTGACTTTGAGCATGTTTTCATATGTTTCTTGGCCTTCTGTATGTCTTCTTTCAAAAAGTGTATATTTAAGTCATTTGGCCATTTTTTATTGGATTATCTTCCCTTTGTAAAGTTGTATGAGTTCCCTGTAAATTTTGGAGATTAATCCTTATTGGAGATAACATTGGCAAATATATTCTCCCATGCAGTGGGATTTCTTGTTTTGCTATGGAGACACCTTTTATTTGTATGTAGTCCAATTTGTTTATTTCCTCCTTAGTTTCCATTGCCCTAGGAGCTTTATTGTTGAAGATATTGCTATGAAAAAATGTTTTCTATTTTGCTGGCTATGGCTTCTTCTACGATTTTTATGATTTCATATCTTTATTCATCTTGAGCTTATTTTTGTGTATGGTGTAAGTTGGTGGTCTAGTTTCATTTTTTTTTTTGCATGTATCTGTCCAGTTTTCCCAACACCATTTATTAAAGAGACTGTCTTGACACCATTGTATGCTTTTGCCTCCTTTGTCAAATATTAATTGAGCATAGCGACTTGGGTAGATTTCTGGGTCCTCTGTTCTGTTCCATTGGTCTATTTGTCTGTTCTTGTATCAGGACCAGGCAGTTGTGAGAGCAGTGGCTTTGTATTATAACTTGATATCTGGCATTGTGATCTTTGTTATTCTTTCTCAAGATTTTGGGTCTTTTTTTATTCCGGATGAATTTTTGGAGAGTTTCTTCTATGTCTTTGAAGTATGCCATTGGTATTTTAATGGGGATTGCATTGAATCTATAGATTGCTTTGGGTAGTATGGACATTTTAATGATGTTGATTCTATCAAACCATGAACATGGTGTATTCTTTCATTTGTTTATGTCTTCCTCTATCCTTTTTTTCAGTGTCCTATAATTTTCTGAGTATAGGTGCTTTACCTCCTTGGTTAAATTTATTCCAAAGTATCTTAATTTTTTTGTTGCAGTGGTAGATGGGATTATGTTTTTAGTTTCTCTTTCTTGGAGTTCATTATTGGTGTGTAAAAAAGCCATAGATTTCTGGAAATAATTTTGTATCCTGATACATTGCAGGATTCATTTATTAGTTCTAGTAGTTTTTAATGGAGTCTTTAGGGTTTTCTATGTACAATATCATGTCATCTGCAAATAATGACAATTTTACTTCTTTTCCATTTGAATGCCTTTTATTTCTTCTTCTTGTCTGATCACTATGGCTAGCACTTTCAGTACTATGTCAAACAGTAGAGGTGGGAGTGGGCATCCCTGTCTTGTTCCTGTTCTTCTGGGATAGGCTTTTAGTTTTTGCCCTTTGAGTATGATGTTGACTGTAGGTTTGTCATTTAAGGCTTGTATTATATTGAGGTATGATCCCTCTATTTCCACTTTGCTGAGAGTTTTTATCAGGAATGGTTGTTGGATTTTGTCAAATGCTTTTTCTGCATTAATTTATATAATTATGTTATTTTTGCCTCTCAATTTGTTTCTGTGACGTATGAGGTTTATTGCTTTGCAAATATTGTACCAACCTTGTATCCCTGGAATAAATCCCACTTGGTCATAGTGTATGATCTTTCTAATGTAATGCTTGATCCGATTTGCTAGAATTTTGTTGTGGATTTTAGCATCTATTTTCATCTGGGATATTGGCCTGCAATTCTTTCTTTGAAGTGTCATCATCTAGTTTTGTTATTAGGGTAATGTTGGCTTCATAGAAAGAGTTTGAAAGTGTGCCTTTCTCTTGATTTTTTTGGAATAATCTCAGAAGTATAGGTTTCAGTTCTTCTTTGAATGCTTGATAAAACTCTCATGTGAAGCCTTCTGGTCAGGGCTTTTGTTTTGCTGGAAGTTTTTCTATGATTGCTTAACTTTTTCTCCTTAGTTATCAGTCTGTTGAGATTTTTTGATTCTTCTTGATTGAGTTTTGGAAGGTAATATTTTTCTAGGAATATGTCCATTGCCTTTAGGTTGTTTAGTTTGTTGGAATAGAGTTCTTCTTCTCCTTCTTCTTCTTCTTCTTCTTCTTCTTCTTCTTCTTCTTCTTCTTCTTCTTCTTCTTCTTCCCCTGTTTCCCCGAAAATAAGACAGAGTCTTATATTAATTTTTGCTCCCAAGCTAGGTCTTATTTTCAGGGGATGTCTTATTTTTCCATGAAGAAAAATACTTTATGCATTTATTGTTAAATGAAAATAAAAGAAATTTATTACCTGTATAAGGTATGGTAGTACTGTAGTTGTCAACACAAACCAGAAAAACTGTGAATCCTACAGTATCAAGAATTTACTCATTTATTCAGTGACAATCATGTCATCATCTTCTGGAACATCATCATAACAAGCCAATTCCTGAATTTCCTGGTGAATTTCTTGTGACTTCATTTCTTTCAGAATCAGTGGACCAAATCTCTCATGTTTAGCAATAGCACTGTCTGTAAATGAGTACTTCTTGTCAAGGTTGCCTGCTCGCAGTGCATTTGCAATACAACTGTCAGTGATTTTCTCCCATGAATTCTTTACCCAAGTCACAACTTCTTGCAGTTTAGGTTTCACAAAGTTTCCATGGCTGATTTCTCTCCATTCTATTTTCAATGTAGTCATTAATTTCCATGCACAAATTGTCTTTGAATGGCTTGTTTATTGTAATATCAAGAGTCTAGAGATAGGCAGTCATTCCTGCGGGAATCATTATATGATCTATTTTTCTTTCATGAAGAAATTTCTTCATGTCTTTAGCGCGGTGAGTGCTGGCTGCATCCCAGACTAGCAGACCTCTTTGGCTCTCTCACAAAACAAATGGCAGCATTAAATAGACCCACATCCTTATAACTTCTTGTATGACCCAGGGCTTTTTCAGTTTCAAGAATAAAAATGCCCAAAACACATTCAATCTTTTCCTTCTTGCCCTTAGAAATGATTAAAGGTGGGATTTTAGTACCATCCAGACGAATTGCCAAAATACAGGAAACACGTGCACTTTCATAAGCAATGGAGGGAATGTACACTAAGGAGACACCCTGCTGTTTGAGATGATTGGCCCAAAAACACTGCAGTTTCATCCATAGCAATCATGTTGGAAAGATTGTATTTAGAGAAGTCAGCATCATCAATAAAAGACTTGAATGCAAGTGCTCGCTTAATAACTTGAGTATCTTCCAACCTAAACAATGTTGTGGATCTTCTTAATGACAGTTTTCTTCACTGAAGGAAATTATCCAGCCAGTTTTGTGATGCTTTGAAGTCTTCAGGGGCTATGTCAAACTGTGGTGCCATTGTAAGGGCAAATTCTTGAATCTGAGCCGTATTCACAACCAAAGCCTTTGCTCTCCTGTCAACAACCCATTCACAGATCAGGTCTTCCAGCTCAGAAAATAATGGTTGCCAACATGATCCACACTTGCACATTTTAGCATTTCCCTTGTCCACTTGTTCAATGAGGTTACCATACTCTGCTCGCCATTTTCGGACCAATCGGATACTCAACATCTTCTTTTTGCAGAATTAGTAAGATTTTGGCCCCAAGAGTTTACCACGATTCCTTTCTTGGACTCCATGGAGTAGCTTTTTCTTTTTGCGTTCATTTCTAGGGGTAAAAAAAAAGGAATTGGGGTATCAAGGTGGGGGGAGGGGGATCACTTAAAATGACACAGGGGGATCAGAGGGGGGAATCAAAATGGCACAGGAGAATCAGGGGGGGAATTATCATTTTAGTAACCCCTTTTGATCCTCCTGTGTCATTTTAAGTGATCCCTCTCCCCCCACCCCTGTGCCAGTGAAACCTTCACCAGACATTCCCCTACCCCTTTATCAGACATTTACCCCCTGGGGCCTGCCTGGGGACTGTCACTGGGCTTGCTGAGGCCTGGATCTGGGCTGGAACAGGTCTGCCACTAACTGAGAACCTTCAGTCATCATGAGGATGGCCGGGAGCATCAGGTAGTGTCACTAGAGACAGACCAGCAATCACCATTTTTGATGTGTTCCGTCCGCTCTAATCCTCCTGTTCTTCTACACGCATCTGCGAAAGTCTCCTCCTCTCTCCCGCCCGGTGATCACAGCTCACTCCGACCTCCGCTCTGCCTCCACACAGCAGGACTCCGGTTGCTAGACACCAGTCGGGGCTGCCCTAGCGACCAGTTTATGGTAAATTAATTTTCATTCTGAGACAGAGCCTAGGGGGGGCCTTATTTTTGGGAGAGGGGGGGTATGCCTTATATTTCACTCAGAAGGAAACCTGTAAGTAGGTCTTATTTTCTGAGGATGTTTTATTTTGGGGGAAACATGGTATTATTATTATTTTTTACAATCTTTTCCATTTCTGTGTGGTCTGTTGTTATACCTCTTTCATTTCTGATTTTATTTGAGTTTTCTCTCTATGCTTTTTGACCAGCCCAGGTAGAGGTTTACCAATCTTGTATATCTTTTCAAAGAACCAGCTCTTGGTTTTATTGATCTTTTGTATTGTGATTTTTCTTTTGTCTCCATGTCATTTATTTCTGGTCTGATCTTTATTATCTCCATTCTACTCACTCTGGGCTTTCCTTGTTGCATTCTTTATAATTCTTTTTTATTCTAAGAGATTGGGTCTCACTATGTTGCTCAGGCTGGAGTGCAGTAGCTATTCACAGGTGCGATCCTATCACTGATCAGCACAGGATCTTTGACCTGCTCCATTTCTGACCTGGGTCTGTTCACCACTCCTTAGGCAACTGGTGGTCCCTCACTCCCAGGAAGTCACCATATTGATGCCAAACTTAATGAACTCACCTGATTGGCACAGTGCACTAAAGCTATATCACTCTTTAATTCCTCCTGATTCATACCCAGGTTGTTAATTTTCTCATCCATCTGGCTTATGAACTGTGTGACCCTTTTCTGAATGAATTCTTTTGCTGACATATTGCATGCCTCTGTTTCATGTAATTTATTTTCTGGCGATTGCTCCTTTTCTTTCCTTTGGGGTTGTTCTTCTGTCTCCTCATTGTAGCTCTCTCTAGAGGACCTAGGTGTTGAGTCTTGTGGGACTTGTGGCTGCAGCAGTGGGCTTGGTAGCAGGTCACATGGTCATAGGCAGCAGCTGCTCCTCATGCAATTGTGGGGCAGCTGCTCCTTGTGAGGTCATGGGATGGCTGCTATTCAGGTGATGATGGGTAGTAGCTGCTTGTGGGTCAGCTGGCCCTCACATAGTTGGGCTGGCATTGTCATTGTGCTGGAGCTAAAACATCTGGCTGGTGGGAAGGGAGCACACTCCAGAACTCACGGTAGCCCTCAGCCAGGGAATCTAGACTCCCAGTGTCTGCAGGTCGGTAGCTGAGGAAGCAGGTCCCAGGCCAGTGTGCCTATAGGATCCCAGGTGTTATCTGTGGGCCCCCAGGGTGAAGCTTGGATTCCAGTCACAGTATCTCTCCCCTTCAAGACCGTGCAGCCTCTGCAGCAGAGATGGTGCTCAGGGAGATATTACAATAGTACCAGAGGTTGCCTGGCTACGTGAGCCCAGTCTGTCGGACCCTAAAAGTCCTGTAAGATCTAGCTGTCCCTCACTCACACACACACACACACACACACACACACACGTACACATACTCCCCTTTTACTCCCTCATGCACTCACTCACACTCTCCCTCATTGCTGTTCTCCTAGCCACCATCTTGTAATTCCAACAGCCTGGGAAAGTCTCTTAAGACACCTATTTGCCAACTGCATTTGTAAAATATAGATAATACAGGACTGGAACTAGCAATATTGGAGGCACTCATGAATGCATTAATCTATATAGCTAGTATTTTAATACAACATTTTAAAATTATTGCAATATATGAATGATGAATAAAACAAACTTTTATATAAGGATAAAAAATCTGAACCTCACTGACATGATTCATCTCAATCAATTCATCTTAATCCCAGTTTGATAAAATACCCACTTCCCGAAGTAATTATAAGAATTTAATGAATAAATACAAATGGAAGGGATTAGTAAAAGCTCAATAAAACAAGATTGTATTTAGGATCTCATTTCAATTTGATTCAGACAATTAAATACTTTATTAAGAGAATCACTAACACTTAGCTATAAATGTGTAATTTAATATCTTATTTCAGAAGTGAGAGCATATGCAAACAACAATAAAAAATGGTGAGACTAAGTAGAATTTATATTGCATGAAACAAAACTAAAATTTCTATATGAAAATGCAAGTGTACAATTGTGCTCATGCTATATAACTATTAGGATTCCAGCACTTTTTGGTATAACTTCTGTAATAGATTAATGGTTCTTTCTCACTTTTGTGATGTATTAAGAACAATAAATTTAGATATGAATGTCAATATAGAAGTTGGTGCAAGGTCTGATATAGGAGGAGAGAAGAAAAAGGTATTTTATCATTAAACAAAATATGAGAAGTTTTATTTTTCTTAACAATTTGACATGGTTTATGAATTTAATTGACAGCTTGTATACAAAAGAATGGACTGTAAGAGAGCAAAGAGGAAAAACATCTCTTCTACATGCTAAACATAAGGAGGGTGTTAGAATGCACTCATTAAAAACAAAGATGATTTCTGAATAACATTTTAGAGAGGACTGATGACTCCTGACATTTGCATAATAACATACTTCACAAGTAGAAACCAAAATACTAAGAAATAACTTTTTTGACAAAGATTTTATTCAAATGTGTTTCACTGTCCAGAGACATTAATAGATTTCTGTACAAATATCCAATATAAGTATCTCTTGTGTAAGAAAAAAAAAATCACAAATCTGAATTATAAAGACTAGTTGAATATTGATAGTCTATATTCAGCTTAATTACTGTGGGATGTTGGGTAATCTGCTTAAACTCTGCATGCTCACCTTTTTTTTCATATGTTAAATGGGAATAACAATATAACAGAGTTGTTATGTATATTATAGTTTTTAAAATGCATGTCACAAAGCTGCAATAAATGTTACCTTGGATAGTTATTAATCATTAACCCATGCAACAAACTTTTTTTAAGAGTAGGCATAACATGTGGTAGGCATATTCTCCCTCTACAATATCTTCCTTATGCTGTTATTTTGCTCCTTCTTAAGCTATGATTACTTATACATTATTGCATTTTGCATAACTTAAAATGTTCTATTTTTCCCTCAACAATAGAGAGTTAATACATATCACCTGCTTTGTGAGGCATATACAAAATTACATTTGACCTCTATATGTTCATATAATTTTATTTGATAGAACTGTTATAATTAGTTGTTTATATATTACTAGGGGACTTGTGCACAAAATTCATGCACTGGAGGATGGCATCCCTCAGCCCAGCCTGTTCCCTCAGGGGATGTCCTACTGGGGGGGCGGGCCTAAGCTGCAGACTTGCTTCCTTCTATGGGAGGCGACTAGGCTGATCAGGGGAAGGCACCAGCCCCTTCACCCTGCTGATCCAGCCACTGCTGGCCACCAAAGTTGCCAAGGGTTTTCGTCAACACAGACTCCAGTCCCTTCATCATGAAAAAATGACAACTTTCTTTAAGCATTTTTAAGATGTTTCTTTCATAGGATTTGACCTTTCTTTCTTTCTTTCTTTCTTTCTTTCTTTCTTTCTTTCTTTCTTTCTTTCTTTCTTTCTTCTTTCTTTTTTAATAAATCTTTATTTTTCAGATTATTACAAATGTGATCCTCTTCCCCCCCTCAATTGCTCCCCTTCACCAGGTTCCCACCCCACCCTCTGTCCTTTCCCCATCCCGCATCCATAGATGCACAGTTTTTGTTCAGTCTCTTCCCGCATCCCCACTCCCCTTTTCCAAGAATCGACAGTCCACTCCCCTTCCATACCTCTGATTCAATTATATTCACCAGTTAATATTGTTCATCAGATTTTTTAATTCCCTTGGGTTTTAGATTCACTTGTTGATAGCTACGTATTTGTTGATCATAATTTTTATCTTTATCTTCTTCCTCTTCCTAAATAACCCCCTTCAGCAATTCATATAATTCTGGTTTGGTGGTGATGAACTCTTTTAGCTTTTTTTTATTTGTGAAGCTCTTTATCTGGCCTTTGATTCTGAGTGATAGCTTTGCTGGGTAGATTATTTTTGGCTGTAGGTTCTTGCTATTCATCACCTTGAATATTTCTTGCCATTCCTGTCTGGCCTGCATGGTTTCTGTTGAGAAATCAGCTGACAATCTTATGGGTGCTCCTTTATAGGTCACTACCTGCTTTTCTCTTGCTGCTTTTAATATTCTCTCTTTGTCTTTTGCTCTTGGAATTTTAATTATGATATGTCTTGGTGTGGTCCTCCTTGGATTCCTTTTGTTTGGGGTTCTGCGGACTTCCTGGACTTGTAAGTTTATTTCTTTCCCCAGGTGGGGGAAGTTTTCTGTCACTATTTTTTCTAGTATTCTTTTGGTATCTTGCTCTCTCTCTTCTGGAATCCCCATAATTCTGATGTTGGTTCGCTTGAAATTGTCCCAGAGGTTTCTTACACTATCTTCAACTTTCTGGATTCTCTTATCTTCTCCCTTCTGCAGAGGAGTGTCCTCTGGCTCTTTGTGTTCTAAATCTTTGTCTTGATTCTTGCGATCTTCCAGTCTGTTTTTAGGACTTTGTATAATATTTTTTATTTCAGACAATGTTTTCTTCATTTCTTGTTGATCCCTTATTATTTCTAGTTGCTCCCTTTTCATATCCTCATAGGTCTCATTTATTTTATCGGCCTTTTTTTAGGATATTATTGAATAACCTTATAACTGTAGTTTTGAACTCAATGTCCAATCTTTTCTTTTCCTCCATCTCCTTCCTTTGTGTCCTTCTTCTTGTCTGCATTTTAGTTGTTTCCCTAATTTGATGGAATAGCTTTGTGTGCTAGGTGTCCAGTAGGACAGCCTTCCCAGTTACCTGTGGTGGACAGTCTTGGTGTAGCCCTTTGTGGGCTATGTGTGCAGTCTTGTTGTTAAGCCTTGCTTATTGTTGGTATCACTGGGAAGCTTTGATTTCCAAGCCATTTGGCTGTGAGGATCAGCAGTGTCTCAGCTAGGAGGGTTTCCGTACTCTGCTTGAATAGGGCGGGCGGGGTCTCAGGGTGGCGCAGACAATCTTTGGTTCCCTGTCAGTCTTGCCTTAGAAAAGTCCTGTTAGTGGAGAGTTTTGGAAGATTGGTTGCAGGCGCGCACCTCTTTGGTAAAGGCGCAGACAAGCTTTGGATTCCGTCCAGTCTCTCCTTAGCACATGTGTCAAACACAAGGCCACCGGGCCAAATCCGTCCCGCCAGGCCTTGCAATGTGGCCCGCACCGCGCTGTCATCACTGCACTCCGCTGCGTTTCCATCACAATGACAGTTTATGACTGTTCAGTAAACCATTCGGCCCACGATTTAGGCTGGATTTTAGATTTTGGCCCCTTCTCTGATTGAGTTCGACACCCTTACCTTAGAGAAAGCCAGCCTCTGGGAGAGCTTCTGTGCTCAGCCACAGATAGGGCGGAGTCTCGGGTTGGTGCAGACAAACTTTGTTTTCACTTCGGCTCCTCCCCAAGTCCTGCAGTAATGGCCTCTGGCTTCACACACCTCCAAGAGATCTCTGCCCGCTGCCTGACAGTCTCTCCTCTCCCTGTCTGGGGCCGTCTATCAGAGCAAAAGGGTGATTCTGTTTTCTTCTCGAACAAGAAAGCCAGCTGCGTTAGCTGTTCGCCCTCTCCATGCGCCAGGAGTAAGCCAGTAGTGAACTCAGCCCAGCCCGCCCTCTCTGCACGCCAGGAGTAAGTCAGCAGCAATCTCGGTCCAGCCCTTCCTCTCAGTGCTGGGAGTAAGCCAGCACCTTTTCGCGCACACAGTTCTCCGTACCTTCACAGTTCCTGAGGTTCAGCGTGCCTTCTCTCTCCTTCCCAGATGGCAGAGCCTCCTCTCAGCTAGCTGTCTGGCGCTTCAGGGCAATGCCTCCCCTGTTTTTCAGTTCTAAATTCAAATTTGTTGTGGCAGGCTGCATTCGGGTGTCTACCCTATGCCGCCATCTTGGTTTCTCCTTTTTTTTCTTTTTTTCTTTCTTTCTTTCTCCTCATCTGGGGATATTTTTTCCATTGATTTTTAGAGAGTGTGTAAGAGAGAGGAAAAGACAGAGAAAAACATCAATGTGAGAAGGACACTTTGATTGGTTGCCTCCTGCATGAGCCCTGACCTGGGCCCTGGACAGGGAAGAGCCTGTAACTTAGGTACATGCTCTTGATCAGAATCAAACCCAGACCCTGCAGTCGGCAGCCCAAGGATCCATCCACTGAGCCAAACCTGCTAGGGTAGGATATGACATTTCTTAGCCCCTCCAGCAGTGGACCTTTGTTTTTCCTCCAGGAGTGTGGTGGAAAACCCTAGATCACCTTCTTGGATTCCTATTACCCAAGTTATTAAAAACTTGGTATATAGGGACCTTAGCCAATGAGTGGTTAGAAAAGGTGTTTACACTAGAACTCAATTGATAGAGTATCGGCCTGCAGACTGAAAGGACCAGGTTTGATTCTTGTTAAGTGCATGTACCTTGGTTGGGGGCACATCCCCAGTGGGGAGTGTGCATGAAGCAGCTGATCAATGTTTCTCTCTTATTGATGTTTCTGACAGCCTATTACTCTCCTCTCTTCTCTGTAAAAAAATCAATAAAATATATTATTAAAAAAGGTGTTTTCTCTGCAGCCCATGCACAGAGGATCCTCTGGGTTGTGTCCACTGGGTTAGGGGGTGTGTCCCTGGCCACTGGGGGCATGCCACCAAGTCCGATGGCTGAATGCTCACTGAGTCCTCCAGGCTAGGGAGTGTGCCCCCGGGCTGCTTGGCGTGGGCGCATGTGCAAGCAGCTGCTTGTCCTGGGACTCAGCCCCTGCGTGGTACCCCTGCTTGGCACCCCTGGCTGCTCATCCCAGGACCTGGGTTCCTTGCCTCCTGGCAGAGGGCATTCTGGGACCCTAGCTTTTCAGGACCTATGCTAGAGTCTATAGTCTCAGATTGGCTTGGGTCCCAAAGATGTTCCAGGGACCCAGGCCATTTGGTGCCCACATATGCACATTAACTTGTCATCTTTGTTGGGTTAATTTGCATACTCACTCCTGATTGGCTGGTGGGCATCATGGAGGTATGATCAATTTGCATCTTTCTCTTTTATTAGTGTAGATTTTGTCTTTACTCAACTTTTGCTTAAAGACAGTGGTTGTATCTTCTCTATATTATTATTATTATTATTATTATTATTATTATTGATTTCTAAGAAGAAGAAAGAGGGAAAGAGAGATAGAAACATCAATAATGAGAGAGAATCATTGATCAACTACCTTCTGCCCCCTACTGGGGATTGAACCCGCAATCTAGGCATGTGCCCTTGACTGGAATCCAACACTGGGCCTTTCAGTCCATAGGCTAACACTCTATCCACTGAAGCAAACTAGCTAGGGCTCTTCTCCATCTTTTTATTCAGATTCTTAAAAATGCAGTGTTAGGAACGAAGATTCACAGGAGTCATCATTTGAATTGATGGCCCAATAAGCATGAGCATTAGCTTGAATTATTTGGCAACTATAAAAAGTTCTCTTAAAATAGAGGAAAGATGGAAGATCTATTACAAATTGTTTGGATTGTCTTATAAGTGTAACTGTCAGATGCAAAAGGGGAAATTATAATAATGAAGATCTCAAAGTTCATCATGAATCGGATATTTTTAATGATAAGCCCTCATTAATATCCAATATTCAGATAGAACCATTATGCAAGAATTAGAGTTCTACTAGGAAGGTTAATAATTTAAGTGACAGAATATGGTCCTCTATTTTAATAAGATATTAGGATTTGCACATGGAGTTTCTTTAGCTATAAATTCTTACAACCCCCAATCTAACTCCTTGTCATGAAACAGGTATGTTTGTTTTTTTTTTCAACCAGGTTACTGCTTCAATATAGGAGAAAAACTGAGGGCTCTTCAATAAAATTTGTTCATATTTTTTTTCTTTCTGTGGACATTAGCCACTGTTTGTATTGAGGCCTGGTTGAGACCTATAGCAAAAGTAATTACAATATTCTTGACTTCATTTTTTTCTTTTTCGCTTTGATTTTTAATTCTCTTACAAATAGGTTATGTGACTGATCTATCACTCAAACATTTAATCTGAGACAATATGTTTCTTATATCGGTAACCCCTTGCCTGTGGAACTGGTAATCAAGGACACATTTATTACTTATTTCTGACAGATTATGTGGGACCAATATTCTATTTAAATATTTTACAAAGGCTAGTTTTCTTATATCTTTCCTCTCACAAATAAAACTGTTTTTTGTGGTTTTGTTTTGTTTTGTTTTGTTTTTCAAAAAGAGGCCAAATGGTGGGTGAGGGGAAGGGAAAAGGATTTATTGTGATTGATGTTGAATGACAATAGAAAGATGTTCAGTGCTGAACCAGCTGGTATCAAATTAACTAAATGTGGAGTATATTTGTGAAAGAGGGATTGAGGAATCAAGAAACAGAATTCCCTTTGTAGCTTTTCCTCTGGATAGAATGGGTACAGACTGGATTCTAGGTGGTTTTGACACCTATTTGCAGGTCCTGCAGCTGCTACATTTGTTGTGATTGCTGTGTCACCTCCTGTCATTGCCTGCTTAAAAGTAAAAAAATGGCTTCAACAAAATGAACAAAACGACACTCTCTGTGACTTACTTTTCCTTTGCTCTTTGGTTGAAATCACAGATAGTCACTCCCCAGAAATGTACCTCTCCTAGATCTCTAATTATGTGAGATTGTAATTTGACCGAGAAGCTTTAAACTGCATTGTACCTTGAAAAGCAAGTACAGTCCATATTCAATTTGACTTCTTCATACAATTTTAAATATCAAAATGATTAGGTTAGGTTTAGGATCAATTCCCTGAGAAAGTTCATAATTAAAGGCTCAGTCAGTTCCTGTCCATGAGATTATCAAGCAAGTCAACACACCTTTAGAATTTTATGAAGGAGGAAAGAGGTTACTAATCTCTGCCTTCTATATTGCCAAACTGATGTGTACATGGAGTTTAGATAATATAATACATATTCATCCTGACAGCTAATTTTCAGGCTAATGCAATTCAAAACAGAAAAGATAATGAACCCTAAAAAACAGAGTTTGTAAATGGAAATGCTGACAGACTCTTAACTCTAATAGCTGTGCTATTGGGCACTACAAAAATAACAAAGCTAATTTTAATGAAGATTTGAAAGTAGATGAGGCATTTATCTTCGGTAATTATGGTACTTCTGTAGGACTAATATCTAAATGGAATTTAAACCATTTAAATGACCCAAGGGAAAGGAACATTGTAGGAATAATTCTTGCTCAGTGTGATTCGATACAGGTTATATGTATGAGTATATTTTAAGAGCATTTTCCCCTGTATGGAGCCAGACACATTCCAGTTATTCACATACTATTTCTTTACCACTTTGATTTGAGGAAACCTGCATTAAAAAAGTCTAGTTGAAATTTTCTTAAATGATATTTTTAAACATTAATTTGTTTCAAAATTGTTAATAAGTGAGAAGATATGATACAAATCTTGCTATCCAACTCCTTAGACGTTCAGTATATCTTACTGACCCTAGATTGAGAATCACGGTTGATATCCCTCTCAGCCCTGCTTCTGATTCTGGGAGTTATTTATATTTCTGTATGTTGCAAATATCTATTAAGAACAGTTTCTATACTAAGCAATATATGTATTTAATCTTCTGGGGAATATATGTCACATTCAAATACAAGTTCAGTTCTACTGTAGGGACTTGCAACCTAATCACAGAGATGGGTCCTGCACAAAGGAAGAGTCTCTATTACAAGCAAAGGTCTGTTACAAGTGGCCTTCATATGCTCTAGGTCACTCATGAGTTTATAAATTACCTTCTCAAATATTCTACTTATGTGTGTTTATGACTATACATGTATAAGATTTAATATTTAGTGAACACTCTAGATTCCTGTCTTTATGCTATTAGTTTTACATGTATAATTCTCTGTTATTTTCTCAATAATCCTCAATAGGTATTATTTTCATCTCCCTAAGACATTTCACTCTGCTTAACATTTTGGACATTTCTCTTTTCCATTAATGAGACATTTGGCTAAAACATAAGCTCAGCTACTTATCAAAGTCTTCACCACTTTAATAATGGAAATTTTAGACTCTTTCATAGACATAACATTAGTAATATTCATCTTGTAGATTACATAAATAGAGAATGAATAATTGCCTATATCCCTTGATGGCTAAGAAGTAAAAATGTGAATTGAACTTTATCTTCTACTAAGTGAGTTTAAAATTTATTTTATAAGTGTTTTTGATTTACAGAAAGATTGTGACAATAGAACAGGTGTTTTAATGTACCTGTACCCAATTTCCCTTACAACCAACATTTTATATTAATATGGGACATTTGTGACAAGAATGAAGTGATATTGATGCACTCTTATTTACTAAAGTCTATGTATAGATTTCCTCTATTTTTACCAAATGTCTTTTTTTGGGATTCCAGGATTCCATTAAGGATACAACAGTACATTTAGTTGCCATGTATCCTTAGGCTTCTGGTGTTTTTTGTTTTATTTTGTTTTTTGTTTCTGTTGTTGTTAAACCTTATCCAGGGATATTTTTTTCTATTGATTTCTAGAGAGAGTAGAAGAGAGGGATGGAAAGAGAGAGAAACATAAAGCAAGGGAGTCACATAAATTGGTTGGCTCCCACATGTTACTGAACTTGAAACCCAGGTACATGCCTCTGACTGGGAATCAAACACCCTACCCTTTGGTGAGTGGCCCAATGCTCTACCACTAAGCAACACTGGCCAGGGCATCATCTTCTGTTTATTATGAATGTAGCAGGTAAAGAGTGCTGCTCAGGTATTTTGTAGACTGTTTCAATTGGGATTTCCCTAATTTTTTTTTTTTTTTTTTTAATAATTAGATTGGGGTTATGAATCTTGGGGAGGAATACCAAGGAGATAAGATGTCATTTTTATCATACCACATCAAGGTATATATTATAAAGATGGCATATTACTGCTGATGTTGACCTTGATCACCTGAATCAGATATTGTGTGTCAGGTGTTTCTACTATAAATTTCCACTTTTCCCTGTTTCATACTGTACTCTTTTAATGAGTCACCAGATATATAGATCACACTTAGGGAGTGGGGAGTTATGCTCTACCTCTTAAAGAGTGAAGTGCCTATATAAAATGTTAAGTTCTTCATCATGGGAGAATAATTGTTCTCTTTAAAATATGTGTATGTTCAATAACTTATTTGTATCAATATGGATTCAGGAAGATTTATTGTATAATTTAGGTATATAATCTAATACTATATTTATTTTGTCATTTAAATTGTTTTAACTTTGGCCAATTTCAGATGGCTCTGGTGTCCTTTTGACATACCTCTATCAATGTCATGTTGTTTTACTATGTGTGTGTGTGTGTGTGTGTATGCATGTGTGTGTGTATATATTTGTTTTTGGTTGTTTTTTTTTGTATTTTGTTTAGTTTAAATATATTTTTATTGATCTCTTCCTACAGAGAGGAAGGGAGAGAGATAGAGAGCTAGAAACATCGATGAGAGGGAGTCATCGATTAGCTGCCTCTTGCATACCCCCTACTAGGGATATGCCCGCAACCAAGGTACATACCCTTGACCGGAATTGAACCCGGGACCTCTCAGTCCCCAAGCCAACGCTCTATCCATTGAGCCAAACCGGTTTCGGCTGTTTAGTTTAAATGGATCCTTATTTTCTGCTAGATGCTCCAGGTTAATCTTGTATATGTCTTCAAGAAGCCTTGATATTAGAAATTAATATCTGGGTACTAGGAGAGCTTAATGTTATCTCTTTATTTTTCATATAATCATATTTCTACCAAATTGTATTTTGCTTACCCTGAACATAGTATATAAAGAGTGGGAGATACTTTATCCTGACTGAATTATCTCTGGAGGATGAGTCCATTCTGGCTCTTGAAACTTATTACTGCTGAGACTAACATTCTGCTTTTCATTCAATACTTCATATGATTTTTACATATTTGTATTCCTATTTTACATATGAATAAAAAAGTGCATAATATTTTCAAATGATAAATAGTATTTTATGGCCATATGTATTGCTAGTGGTTGGGCATGGATTTAAAGTTATCTGTTCACATCCCATAACATTACAAATGCTATCGTAAGCTACTTTGCTTGTGGTTGATCTCATACCATGTGGCTGTAATCAGTATTTGTTTAAGAAACTAAGTATATTTAGAGTCTGCCTTAGTTTCTGGTCTTCATCACAGGTCAGTCCAATATTTCAGAGGAATGAGTTTCTATTCCCAAGAGGCAATTAAATGAGAAAAGTTTTAATTCTTCTCTTTGTTGACAACATTGAAAGTCTAGGCAAGTTCAACAAAGATGACTTGGTGGGGTTAACACATTTCTTACATTCAGTAAGTAGTTATTAAGTCTTATTATGTACCAGCAATTCAATAAGCATCGGTGATAAATAACTTCAGTATTCTTTCCACATCAAAAGGAATTTATCTTGATGGAAGAGAGAAAAACATTTAAGCAAATACATGTAAAGAAATACTGAGGTAAATGTAAATATAATCGAGGTAAGCTCCTCAGACTTTAATGTGTTTAAAAATAATTGGGAATTCCCATTAAAATATATATTCAGATTTGGTAAATCTGAGATGGGCCCAATGTTTCTATATTTCTACAAATGTGTCAGGTCACAATACTCAGAATTACTGGTCTAAGTGGTGTTCTCTGAGAATAGTAAGCCACAGAGGAATGATTACCTTTCTAAGGAAAGAATACAGTAATCCTGCATAAGTTAAAAGAAACAAAAACATACATATTAGAGATAGAATGAGTACCTGGATCAAAGAAAAAGAGGACCAGTATTTGGTGGAGAGAGCATTCACAGGTAAAATATTAATTACAAAAGGGTTTCACATTTCACTTTGTGACTCAGAGTTTGGATAGGGGATGCATATTTTCATTATATCCTCTATCAAATTAAATATTATGCAGATATGTCTCCTAATTTCCAGCCAGCGTTTTAAAAAAGAACTAAAATTTCTTAATATTCAAATGTCTTTTTTCCCCATGCCTTGACCAAAAGCTGTTTGTGTGAGTGTGTATTTGTGTGTGTGTGTGTGTGTGTGTGTTGTGTGTGCAGAGCTGCAAACACTTCAAAATGTATATCTCTTCTGAGCTAGATTATGCCTCAATACTTCAAGTTTGTTTGATTGTATATAGATGAGTAGAGATTTGAAAGATCAAATTACTTTTTGGTGACAGATACACTATCTTCCTATAACATGATAATATGTAGTCTTAATTATATTTTTAATTTCCTGAATTCTAGAAATAGTTTTGACTTATTTCCATAGCTCATTAATTAAAAATGTACATAAATTGGGCAAGAGTTTTTTGTTTTTTTTTCATAAGGAGAGAAATGTTCTTTTTCTTGGCAGCCATAATCCATTAACCTTTTATTTTTTAACTATTTTTTTATGTGTGTTCTATAAAGCAAGTTGAATATTCATTTTGAAATAAATTATTCAGTCAAAACAGTTCTGTTACCATATTATGTAATAAAACAGAAAGCTATTGATTTGGCATTGCAAATTAACTAGTTTTATATTTTTCATATTGTGATTCATCTATTCGATGTGTATCTATGCATGAATCTTGCAAACCAATAACCATTTTACTCACTTTGACTAGGAGTTCAGTTAAAATATATTAACTCAGAACATTGAAAAGAAATATGTCGGATAGGTTTCAATACTTGTGGTCATTAGAGTTTTATAACATATAGATGCAAAAGATTACAATCTTCCAGTTGCAATAAAAGATAAACCAAATACCTATAAACATAAAATAGTCTCAAGTTAATTAAATGAAAACACATGCAGCACTCATGCAGCTGAAAGAGAATCTCCAAAACCAAAAGAATGGGAGCTGGATAAAGGTAACTTCATTGTTCAATGAGCTATACATAGCTATTGATATAGTCAACAGGTGGAAAAGGTGAAGAGATTAAGCAAAGAAAACACCACGAAAGACCCTTATAGACACAGACAGCAATATGGTGATTATCAGAGGGAAAGGGCATGGAGGGCGGTAGAAGAGGGTTAAGCGGTGATAAGTGGTAATAGACTTGTCTTTGGATGGTGAACAAACAATACAACATGCAGGTGATATATAATAAAATTATATACTTTAAACCTATATAGTTTTATTAACCGTTGTCACCCAAAAAAGTTCAATAACATTTAAAAAATATATATATATTTTTATTGATTTTTTACAAAGAGGAAAGGAGAGATATAGAGAGCTAGAAAGGTCGATGAGAGAGAAACATCAACCAGCTGCCTCTTGCACACCCCCTACTGGGGATGTGCCGGCAACCAAGGTGCATGCCCTTGACCAGAATCGAACCTGGGACCTTTCAGTCCGCAGACAGAGGCTGTACCACTGAGCCAAACCAGTTTCCGCTCAATAACATTAAAAAAAAAAAAAAGAATGAAATGAATAGATAAATGTTAAAAAAGAGATGGCACTGATTCTTACTGCATATTGATCTTTGTACAATACACCTGGATGAATATACATCCAGTTTTTTAAAAGTACTTAAAATAACTCAGCAAAAAAGTATGTAAAAACAAATTTATTCCAGTAATATCACTTTATGACAACTATTCATATTTATTAGAATCACACAAAAGATTGTATTTTGTAACACTGAAAGTCACTTAATACTTAAAGTATGAGGTCCCAGACACTACAATAATAATTTATCAGTTCAAAAATAAATTCCACAAGTATATTGGGCAAGATACTTAATTTCTCTGAGACTTAGTTTCTTCATCATTAAGTGAGGGAAACAAATACATACTCCATAGGATTATTTTATGGGAGAATTGCATGGGATAGTGTATACTGACCATTTAGTACAATTCCTGAAATATAGAGGTTTATTATTATCACTAGAGGCCTGGCCTATGCATGAAATTCATGCTTTGGGTGGGGGGAGGCATCCCTCAGCCCAGCCTGCACGCTCTCCAATCTGGGACCCCTTGAGAGATGTCCAACGGCCTGTTTAGGCCCAATCCCCAGTGGGACATACCTCTCACAATCCAGGACTGCTGGCTCCCAAATGCCCTCTCCTGTAGGCCTTATCCCCGCAACTACCTTCCCCTGCAGGCCTGGTCCTCCCCAACTGATCTCCCCTGTAGGCCTGGACTTTAACAAACTGCCCTCCCCTGCAGACCTGCTCCCCCCAACTGCCCTCCCTTGCAGCCTGCTCCCCCTCCCAATCACTATTCTCTGCAGGCTTGATCCACCGTAATTGCCCTCCCCTGCAGCCCTGGTCCCCCCCATCTACCCTCCTCTGCAAGCCTGCCCCCCCCACTGCCATCCCCTGTGGACCTGGGTCCCCCCAGTTGCTATCCTTTGCAGGCTTGATCCCCCTAATTGCTCTCCCCTGCAGTCCTGGTCCCCCTAACTACTTTCCCCTGCAGGCCTGGTCCCCACCAACTGCCCTCCTCTGTTAGCCTGGTCTCCCCCAACTGCCCTACTCTGCTGACCAAGTCACCCCTAACTACCCGCCCCTGCAGGCCTGCTTCCCCCCAACTGCTCTTTCTTGCTGGCCTGGTCACCACTAACTTCCCACAACTGCCCTCCCTTATAGGCCATCTTGTAGCAGCCATCTTCCAGTGGCCTAATGTGTCCACATGGGGGCAGCCATCTTTGACCACATGGGAGGGCCAACTTGTGTTTTGATGTGATGGTCAATTTGCATATTGCTCTTTTATTAGATAGGATTATTGTTTTTATCCAACAGCTGGATGCCATAGGTCAATTTTTGGGCTAAATACTATCTATGGATATATCAGTTTGGGCCTTAAGCTATTTTAAGGAGTATGGATTCCCAGCATCTCAGAAGAGTTTCTGTTTTCCATGTTGATACTTTATATAAGTATGATAAAGTTCAAGTTTCCTCTTTGCAAACCTTCCTTTGTTCCTCTTCACATACTATTCCATCCCTGATTCCATTCTCACAATCTAACACAACCATGGATTTTTAAAAACTCTACATTAGTTTACATTGCAAAAAATTTTACATAAATGAAAGCAGTCAATATATACTTTACTTTTCTATCTTCTTTCACCCATCATAATTATTTTGAGATCTCTTCTCATTATAACATGTATTAATAACCCATCTTTTTTTTTACTACTAAGTAGTAGTTTTTTATATATGCATATATCTCTGTATGTCCATTCAACTGTGGATGAACATTTGATTGAATTGGTTTCAGTTTGGGACTTTTATGAAAAAGCTGCTATGATCATTCATCTTCAAATATTTGTATAGACATATCTTTCATTTCTCTTGGAGAAATACCTAGAAGTAGAATAGCTGAATCATATTGTAGATATATGTTTAATTTTTTTTTAATAAACTGCTAAATTGCTTTCTAAAGTAGTTATTGTGAAGGTTTCTGAAGTTCCTACCTATTTCTATTTTCATGAGAGTTTGTACCAGAAATAGATAATGACTTTTGTCAATTGCAAAAATCCAGGAGAACTCTTAGAATGGCATGCAATAGACCTATAAATTAATCCATTTAATCTGGTGTTGGAAGATAAATGATCCTAAAAAAGAGTTACATAAAAACTTTTTTTTAATTTAAAATTTTTATTGTTTAAAGTATTACACGAGTTTCCTTTTCCCCCATTGACCTCTCCCCTGCCACCCCTACCTCCAAGCTCAAGCCCGCACCCCCTACTGTCTGTGTCATTAGTTTTGCTCATATGCATACATACCAGTCCTTTGGTTGATCTCTTAGTCCCTCACTCCTGCCTTCCCTCATAGGTTGTGTAGTCTGTTCAATATTTCTATGTCACTGGTTCTATTTTTGTTCATCAGTTTATGTTATTCATTGTATTACACAAATGAGTGAGATCATGTGATATTTATCTTTCCTTGACTGGCTTATTTTGTTTAGCATAATGCTTTCCAATTCCATCCATCCTGCTGCATATAGTAAGAATTCTTTATTTTTTTTATAGCAGTGTAGTATTCCATTGTGTAGATATACCACAGTTTTCTAATCCACTCATCTGCTGTTGGGCACATAGGCCTGATCTTAGCTACTGTAAATTGTGCTGCTATGAACATAGGGGTGAAAACTTTTTTTTAAAATATGGAATAAGTTACATACATACACCACACACACGGGTGTGTGTGTGTGTGTGTGTGTGTGTGTGTGTGTGTGTGTGTATCTATCTTAAAGAAAAATAAAATAGCATCATTGCTTCTTCAGTGAACAATGTTCGCATATTCAACATGATATAAACAATATTTACTGACAAGAAATTTCATGAATGATCTATAGAGAACATACATCAAATTTAAATTTAAAATCATGGTTTAAGCCTGTCTGATATGGATTAGTGCTTGAGTGTTGACCTATGAACCAGGAGGAAGTCATAGTTTGATTCCCAGTCAGAGCACAAAATCAGATTTTGGGTTTGATTCCCAAAGGTGTGCAGGAGGCAGCTGATTAATGATTCTCTCTCATCATTTATGATTCTCTTTTTCCAATCCCTATGACACACAATGACCACAAGGGAGCAGATGCTCAACACAGGATTTGCCCCCTGGTGGTCAGTGTGCTCCCACAGCCAACCTTCCAAGGCCAGCCAACCTCCCCAAGTTCCTCCCAGCATCCAGCAGGCCCTGTCAAGCAGCCTGAAGGCCCCAGGCTGGCTAGCCTGGCCCAGGTTGGGACTGGGCAAGGCACCCCAGTCTCTGGTCAGGCTAGGGACCCAACTGTGCACAAATTTCATGCACCACACTTCTAGTTGTTTAATAAATATATAATAGCATTAGCCTTCACAATGAACGAAAATGAAAGTGCAATTAATAGAATATGGGAAAAGAAGCTCTGTGGAAGAACTGAGGGGAAGTGTTATCTTACAGAGAAAGGTAAGAGATACTGACCATAGCTATTAAAACAAGACAAAAATGTATTTCTGTATTCTGCAAGGTTACAAAGATAAACAACAGCAGAAATGAAATTTCAAAGATATGATTAAGGAAAATTGATTTATATATTTGAAATATAATATACATATCATATGTAACTATTTAACTTATATGTATATATGTGCATATATTTGGCTTATATTTCTTATTAGATAAAACCTCATGCAAGAATTAAGTGCTAATTCTTTTTTTAATATATTTTTTTTGATTTGTTACAGAAAGGAAGAGAGAGGGGTAGAGAGTTAGAAACATCGATGAGAGAGAATTATCAATCAGCTGCCTCCTGCACACCCCTACTGGGGATGTGCCCACAACCAAGGTACATGCCTTTGACCGGAATCGAACCTGGGGCCTTTCAGTTCGCAGGCCAATGCTCTATCCACTGAGCCAAACCAGTTTCAGCTAAGTGCGAATTCCTTATCTTGGGTGTGCAATCTTAAGCAGCAGAAAGAGGAAAATGCCAATGAAGTCTAAGAGTGGAAAGAAGATAATGTACTATCTTGTTGTTTTAATAAGGAACAGAGAGAGAAAACAACAATAGTGATTGCTCAGAAAATACAATTGGCCTTGGAGGAGGAATTCTCCAGGCCTACTGACACCAGAAACCATACCTTGCAATAATCCATTCAAGGCATAAAGGGAGAGAAAGTTCATTCTCCTTTAATGGTCTCTCAAGTTTTTCCAATGGAAAGTTAAATTCCATTATTACAGATTTAGTTACCTGATCTCTTGGTAGATATCCCAGAAGCCAGGTCCTATATTCCTTGGTGTGGTATTTAATGGTACCATATCTGAATGAGTCAGAGCTGGGACAAATTCATGTGGCAAAACTCCACAGACCCTCACAAAGTAAGCTGGCTATGAGGTGGTGACTGGGGTAAGTAGCTGATAACTAGGAGACATATAAAACCTAGAGTTCCATAGTTAACCTCTGGAGATCCAGCAGAAATACGGTTGGGAGAGGGTTAACACTGACACCCCACTTTCTGCACTGACTGCCTTAGACTGCATTCGAATGGAAGCAGAGGTTAAGAAGTCCACTGCAGCAGTCCTGTGGCATGAGCCTCCTGTCCACAGGGCAGTGGGCAGGGAGAGACTCTTGGGGCATAAAGCCAGAGTGAAGAGGGAGGAGAATTTTAGATAGTGTGTTTAAAAGAGGCAAATGTAAAATATCTAACGCAGTCTTCCCTTTTTTAGTTATTGCAGTTTACATTCAATATTATTTTGCACTAATTTCATCCACCCCTATATTCATTGTGGTGCTATTTACAATATCCAAGCTACGGAAGCAACCCAAGTGATTATCAATAGACAAATGGATATTAAAACTGTGGTGAATATAGACAATAGAATATTACTCAGCTACTAAAAAGGATAAGCTTTTGAAACTAAAACAATAGAAAGGTTAATCTTTACCTGTGGGTTATAACAACTTTGGAGAAAAATCATGGATTATGGTATGACCATTCTTGAAATTTAAATGGGACTCCACAATTTGTTGTTGTTTCCTATAAATATTTTATCACACTATTTTTCATAATACACTAAATAGTAGGTCTTTAGATCCCACTAGTATTGAAATTGAGCTTCCTACTAATGCATTATATTAAAATTGACAGCACTGATAAATATTGTGGACTTCATAGACAGATGCTTTACATTCTGCACTAGTTATATGACTGTGGGCAAGCTATTGATCTTTTGAATCTTATCTTCTTTTATAATGGGTAATATCTACCGAACACAGCTCTAGGGTGAACATATTTTCAGTTAGTAGTAAACACATTGTTCAAAAACAAGATGTGTTATGTCACTCAATATAGAGAATAGTATGTGTACAAACAAAAATAAGGCATAGATAACATACTTGAATTCTTATTCCTTCTAATATATTCATACTGTACATAAGGTGTTAAAATTACAAGAGGATATGGGAAGTAAATATTTAATTTAGGCAGCCATGTAATTTATGCACAGCTTTTTATCTTAGGTAAACATATAATGCAATATAACCTCTGACAAATTTATTTCATCCATTCAGTCTCATGCTGTTAAAACATTTCTTTATATGTTTTGTACATAGTTCATTACAATAATGCCATTAAAGCATTTTTGGGGGGTAAGAAAAAAACTGCAGGAAAAATAAATATGTGTGATAGAACTATTGACCTAGATCAGAAATTAGTATTAAAATATTAGTTATTAAAGATTTCACATGAACTTCCCTTTTGGTTTCTAGGAAGAATTCTATTTCAAATGAATGAGTGAATGGGTAAATAAATAAAGTGAACTATATTATTTTAATAATATTTACTTGCTACTTAGTTCATAACATCTGTCTTCTTTCAGAGGTTTAAATTTACATTAAAACATTACATAAATACTTTTTTTGTCAGATAAATTTATTAAAAAGCTAAACTATTTATAAATAAAAATACAAGAGGACACTTTACTTATAGTCAGTGAAACTGCTAGCATTAACTTAAGAAACAAGCTTGTCTTCCAATGTTAAGTTGTGAGTTCCGAGTCTCAGGCAGTGAAAATTTTTCAAAAGTGATATCATCTGTAACTAAAGAGGGTGCAAAAGAGCCAGAACAAAATTTTGATGTGACAGAATAATTTTGTATTGAAAATATTAGTAATGACAATAAAGACTATTAAACCAAAGATCAGATAGAAAACAATAAAGAAAAAATAATTCTAATTTCAAAACATTTAACAAACAGATAAACTTAGTTATAATCTTTCTATTACATTTTTGGTTTGTCATAGAATCTGAAGATACAAACCATGGATTGAGAAAAATATAAACAATGCATATATCTAACTATGGACTTGTATCCAGAATATATAAATAACTCCATTAAAACCATACTCTATTGAATAAAAAATGTACAAAACATAAAAAGTAATTAACAAAAGAATATATAAGCATTACCAACAAGTACATGAAAAAGTGAATAAACAATATTTAATCCTTAGAAAAATACAAACTAAAAGCACAGTAATGTCACCTGCGAGATCGGCTAAATATAAATACTGATTATATTAATTGTTGGCAATGATGTAAAGCAATAGACTATTATACATTGCTGGTAGTGGTTGAAATGGTACAAACAATTTGAAAGATTAACAATCTATCTAAAATAATAAAAGTGTAATATGCTAATTAGACCAGACAGCGGAAAGATCTTCAGGACGTCCTTCCAGACGATGCTGGGGCTGCCAGGGCTGAGCCCCTTGCACAAATTTTGTGCATCGGGCCTCTAATATATATACAAAAGCCTAACGACTGTTAAGGCAGAATGACTGAACAACCAGAACGACCAATCATTATGATGTGCACTGACCACTCCGATCGCCTGATCAGGGCTTGCTGGCTAATCTCCTTTTGGCGGGCAGGTGTTGATTGCCCGATGGGGAACAGGAAACTGGGGGAGGGGGAGGGTGGACAGGGGTGGCATCAGGCCAAAGTGGGTGTGGGTAAGGCCAGCTGCCTGCAGCCAGGGGAAGGAAGGCCCAGCAGGCCAAGCTCCTTGTCCCTGAAGGCTTTTGAAAACCTCTTTCTGGGGAGGCTTCCCCCTACCTTCCCCAGTCACATGCAATTCAAAGGTGCTAGCCATGCAGCTGCCTGACGCAGAGCCACCCAATCTCTCCCCACACCAGCGTGGATTGAGTCTGATATTACTGTGGTTTTAGTTTGTATTTTCCTAAGGATTAAATATTATTTATCACTTTTTTCATCTACTTATTGGTAATGCTTATATATTTTTTGTTAATTACTTTTTATGCTTTGTACATTTTTATTTAATAGAGTATGATTTTAATGGAGTTCTTTATATATTATGGATACAAGTCCATAGTTAGATATATGCATTGTTTATATTTTTTTCTCAATCCATGGTTGATATCTTCAGATTCTATGACAAACCAAAAATGTAATAGAAATATTTTATTTCTTCTTTTTTTATAGCTGAGTAATATTCCATTCTGTAAATGCATCATTCCCAAGATGTTGCCCACAGTTGGGAAGCTGACAGGCTTGGATGTGGACAAAGGAGCCTCAGAGTGGGACTACCTGCCCCCTAGCGTGCTCTCTGAATGGAGTGTCTAGCTGAAGACCTCTGACCCCATTAACTGGATCAGTGGCAGGGTGGAAAGTGACCCGGGAGGGTGAGGAAATGAAAATTGGGGCAAATGCCACGGGTGCAGTCCCTGTGACCTCCCTCTCCCAGGATAATGCTGTGCTCCCTAACCTCCCAAGTGCGAGAGATAAATGTGGATTCACAAAGAGGCAGGCCCCTGAGGGTAGGGAGAAGCTAGAGTCTAGGGTCACCTCTCAGGCTGACCTGTGGCAGGGCCACAAACAAGTCCCAGCCTGGAGGGCAGAGCTCTCCTAGCATCATTAAGCCTGACCTTGTGGCCCTGTGGCCCTAACTAATTCCTTCCTAAGTACCTGATGGGCTGTGGGAGGTGCAGCAAGTGTTCCAAAACCAGAACATTTGTATACATGTTAACCTGCCCCTGTTTTAACCAGACTATAAAATGAAGCCTTGGCTTGCAGGCTGGGTCTTTTGTGTCCTCATCCAACACTTGTATTCTCTTGTCTGTCTTTGCTTCAATCCTTCTCCACCCCTCCTCAGGTACACTTTTGGCCATGCTGGCCAGACACATCTGAGGAGCTTCAGCTGGGAAAACGAGAGAAGTTACTCACTTTGGACACCCTTTGCTTTAAGGCTGCATTCTCCTTCCCTAATACATATTGCTTGAAGTACACAATGGTTTGTGTTCAGACATGCTATAAACGTGGAGAAAGCAAAGCTTTGTGCTTTAGAACAAAAGAGTTGGGAGTCTTTGGGGTCTCTCTCTCTCTCTCTCTCTCTCTCACACACACACACACACACACACACACACACACACACACACACACACTCCTTCCTCCTCTCTTCCCTGGCCTGGCTAATCTTTATACAGAAAGTTCACCCTTGCTCTCTAGAACCCACTCTTGCTGGAGTGACCTCTGTGTGTGTTTGTTTTTTTCCTCTCACAAGGTTTTTTTTAATCTACTAACGATTGTGATTTTCAGCATCTTTTTATATGTTATACACTATATGTTGGCCATCTATAAGTCCCCTTTGGAGAAGTGTCTATTCAGGTTCTTCACCTTTTTAAAAATTGGATTCTTTTGTGTGTGTGTGTGTGTGTGTGTGTGTGTGTTGAGCTGTATAAGTTCTTTATAAACTCAAAATGGATTAAAGACTTAAATGTAAGACACAAAACCATACAAATCCTAGAAGTAAACATAGGCAGTAAAATATCAGACATTCCTTGTAGCTATATTTTCTCTGATATATCTCCTCAGGCAAGGGAAACAAAAGAAAAAAAATAAACAGATGGACTACACCAAACTAAAAAGTAAACAGCAAAGAATCCAAAAAACGAAAAGACAAACCCACAAATAGGAGAACATATTTGCCAGTGATATATCTTATAAGTATTCAATAAACAGTAATATTGTTAGATTAAATCTTTTTAAACTAATTACTCACTCAAATTACAATTTCACTTATTTCCTACCAAGTTCTCCTCAAGTTAGCATTCCTGTTACAGGAATCTTATAATGTCACTAGGGGCCTGGTACATGAAATTCTTGCACTGGGGGTGGGATGGGGGTGGGGAGGCATTCCTCATCCCAGCCTGGTCCCTCTCACATACTGGGAGCCCTCAGGGGATGTCCTACTGAGGCGATCTGGCTGATCAGGGGAAGGCACCAGCCCTATCACCCCACTGCTACAGCCACTGTTAGTCACCGCAGCCACCAAGGTGTTTTAATCAACACAGACTCCAGTCCTTTCATCATGAAAAAATGACAACTTTCTTTAGGAATTTTCAAGATGTCTCTTTCATAGAATATGACATTTCTTTATTTTATTTTTTATTTTTACTTGAGGATATGTTTCTATTGATTTTTAGAGAATGTGGAAGATAAAGGGAAAGATAGAAACATCTAAGTGAGAGGAACACTTTGATTGATTGCCTCCTGCATGAGCCCTAACCTGGGCCCCAGCCAGGGAGGAGCCTGCAACCTAGGTACATGCTCTTGATCAGAATCAAACTGGATCCTGCATTGGAAAGCTTAGGCATTATCCACTGAGGCAAGCCAGCTAGGGCAGGATATGACATTTCTTAGCCCTCCAGCAGCGGACCTTCAATTTTTTCTCCAGGAGTGAGATGGAAAAACCCTAGATCACCTTTTTGGATTCTTATACCCAAGTTACTAAGTATATTACCAGTGGCATACAGGGAGCTTAGCCAATGAGCAGTCAGAAAAGGTATTTCCTCTAAAGTTTACACCCATCTCCTCGAATCTCTGGCTCCTCCCCTGCCAAGGTCTAAAGCCTCCAGCCCTTGGCAGGGGACCCCAAGGTCCCTTCAATAGCCAGCTCCACCCTTGAAAAGGTCTAAAGCCTTGGTGATTGGACAGGGCCTCACCCAGATCCCTGCAAACCCCAGTTCTACCCCTGCCCAGGCCCCAAGCCTCTGGCTGGGACTTAGGGCCTGGGCAGGGGACCCCCAGCTCCCTCCGACTGTCCAGGTCCATCCCTTCCCAGGGGATCTCTAGCTCTTTCCTATTGCCAGCTCCACCCCTGCCAAAGCCTAAAGCCTCAGGGCCTGGGCTGGGGTCCCCCAGCTCCCTCCAATCTCTGGCTCTGCCCCTGCCCAGGCCCCAAGCCTCTCAGAGGGGCTTAGGGCTTGGGCAGGAGACCCCCAGCTCTTTCCAATCACCAGCTCCGCCTCTGCCCAGTAGCTCCCTAGCTCAGGCCCTTTCCAGATTGCTTAGGACCCATGGGAACTTTGGAGTGACCTGGCAAAGTTCCCTGGTCCCAGGCTGCTGAGCGCCTACATATGCAAATTAACCTCCATCTTTGTTGGGTTAATTTGCATACTCACTATGATTGGCTGTGGGCGTAGTAGAGGTATGGCCAATTTACATGTTTGTCTATTATTAGATATGATTAAGGTAAGTGTCAGGTCAATTGTTATTCTATCTCCTATGGCATAATATTCCTAGTTTTGTCTTATTTTTTATTTTTATTTATTTTTTGGAAGGAAGAGATCAGTACATGAACTTGCATGTATATATGTATAACTAGTGTTGTCTTATTGTTGTTGGGTTGATTGGTTGTTTTTGTTTTCCTTGTAACTGCTACACATACCTGCATTCCTATTATGACCTTTGATGATCAGGTAGGTCATTGGCAGTAACTATGTGCCGCTCTGTCTCCATCATCTCCGTTGCTTTATAAATTTTGTTGCTATATTCTTGCTCCTCATGGGAGTCACTGGAACTGTTTTACCCCCCACATACATCAACATAGGATACTCAATCGAATAAGGTGGGGACTGGCTTCCCTAATAAACATTCTCTATCCCTCATTTAACAACTGCACAATTCTTTTTAAAAATATATTTTTATTGACTTCAGAGAGGAAGGGAGAGGAAGAAAGAGATAAAAATATCAATAATGAGAGAGAATCATTGATTGGTTGCCTCCTGATGCCCTACACTGGAGATCGAGCCCAAAACCTGGGCATGTGCTCTGAGCAGAATCCAGCTGTGATCTCTAGATTCATAGGTCAACACTCAACCACTGAGCCACGCCAGCCAGGCCAATTATACAATTCTTATTTAGCATTTAAAATTCACCTCACACAGTCTTTAATTATCAACTGTTTTTTTGTTTTGTTTTGTTTTGTTTTGTTTTTTCTGTCTGGTTGTTGTTCTGCTGTGATTTCAACTTGTGAATATGTTTATGATTTTTTGCAATAGTCCCCATCATCATCTTAAGAAAATAGTGTGTTTCTTATTTGTAACTATTCATTGTCTATTTCACCTAATTAGAATAGAAGTTCTACCACAAGGGTAAATATTTTTGTTTTTATTTTTTTCTGCTGCTCTACTCAAAGCTTGGGACATGTAGTAGCAGTCCCACCAGTACTTGCTGAATAGATTTGTTTCTTGTCTGGCTTTCTTGTTAGATTGGGTTTTTGAAGCCATAGGCACTGTCATTTTCTTTGTTATACCCCAGTGATTATCACAGAGTCTGTCTAATAGTGAACATTAATTCAACTTTTATTGACTAAATGACATGATATAGTCTTACCTCATCAGATTAACTTCAAATTAACAGTAGAAGACTTGACATAAAGTTATTTGAAACCTTAATGTAGAAGTAGGCCTTATTCCATGCAACACTTTTATTGCATTTTTCAGTAGAATTTCTTTCTCCCTCTTAAACTTGTGTGATTGGATATATCATATTCAGTTGTTTTTATGTATTACATTTATCTTCCTTATTATATTTTGAATCATTTGGGGACAGAATCATATGTTATTAATCTTTGTATATAAGTACAACATCTTTCAGTGTCTTTTAGAAAATGAAGAAAAAGATGTTCAAGAAAAAAAACACAAAAAACCAGTGCCTCTTGAGGTTTTCCTAAATTGTTGGAAGAAAAGTATAATTTTTATTAAAAGAAATGGTCTCCTAGTCGCTAGAGAAAACTATGTTATCATATTATCTTAATGGTAAAGAAACCTTAAATTAGCTTGTGAGAATGACTAGATTTAGTGTATTCTCATAATGAGATTGAGGACTTCTCTGTGTGTAGGTACTTCATTCCTCTGGGTTGCAGGACTTCAGCTCTTTCCTTAATATTAGAAAGTTGCATTTTGAAAGTCATTGCTATATCCTTAGATTCTGTAACTTCAATTAAAACATAGGACTTGATTTGTTCACTACTGTATTACCTGTGTTGAATAAATGCTTGATGGGTGGATGGATGCATGGATGAATGAAGGATTTATTAATGAATGGCATGTGACTTTGGGCTAGTTATTTTTCACCCCGTGATTCTTTGGTTGCAACTGTAAATAATATTTTTAATCCATAGTTCATTCCTCTAACACTTGATATTCCTATCACTAATTAATTCCTCAACCCAGGATCACTAATAGTATCTATTTTTTCTAAATTGTATAATCATTTTTGATCTAATTATTAGAGTTGTATATATATTAATATATTACCTCTTGTCCACTAAAAATACATTTAACTTTTTGTCACATAGTCTTAAGTTATAAAACAATTTTCCTATATTATCTTAGCCTTTACAATCACTATAGGCTAAATATTATCTATACAAACATAGTCAAACAAATTAATTTCCTAGAGAGAACTTCTGTACAGTTGTTAAACCTATTAAAATGAAAGGATGTCTTGGGGAGAGTAAGAAATAAATCTGGAGATATGAATAATGAGAAAAAGGAAAGGGATGGTTAATGGAGTCTCTAACTCAATGCAAATATTCAATTGAGGGTAAATGTCAAATTGAAGATAGATTTACCAAAGCAATAATTGAATTCCTCATCTGCTTGTCAAGTGCTCAGATCTTCTCTCAGAGGGTGCAGAATCAGTCAAGAAGCTAATCCAAATAAAAAGTAGTCAAATTAAGTGGAAATATACATAAAGGATTTTGATCATATGATCTTAATAATGTAAGTCAAAACAGAACAACTTGTACTTTATTTTTAAAACTTTTAAGATTTTTATTTAAGCAGATGAGCTAAGCACTCTGTTATTTACCCCAGATTTTGAATATTGGTTGGCAATAACTTTATGTGTTTATTCATGTGTGCTAATAATTTTACAGTAATTGGTTTGGAGTTGTTAATCTTGCTAATGGTGGAGTAGAGAGCACCTTTCTAGGATTAATCATGACCCTTATTGTCCAATGCCTTTGGTCTTCCTTGATAATTCTATGGATACAAATGGGACCAATAATTTGCTTTGATTTCTGTGTGGATCAGTCAACTTTTCTCTGTTTCATCCACATGATTCTAAAAGTATCTAGAAAAATATATGACAAACATTAGAAAAAAAATAAGTGTTTTTGAATTAATTTATATTTATATTTTCAATCCCCTGAAACAGAATTACCAAAATCCTAGTTGTACTACTGAAAATTCAAAGCCCTTGCCTATATATATATATCCAAGACATACATGATATCATCATATAAAGGTAACCTTAATTTTTTAAATGTTATAACCATTTTGAAGTCAACTCCATCTCCAAAAATAAGATGCTTAGAAATTGGATCTAGCCACAAGTTTAGGCTTATTAATTATCTTAGGTTAGAAAAAAAATCTACCTAGAACATAAAAATGCAGAGAGAAAAGTGATAACCCACAAAGCTTGTGATATAAATATAGAATGATTTATTATAGAGTTCTGGTCCTATAGTGATTTTATTTCTGCGATATTCCCCACCAATTTAATGCATCAGACAGGCTGACTAATTAATCCAAAGGAAAAGTTTGTGAAAGGGAATAAATCCTTCCAAACAAGCCTCATGGAATGCATCTCAGACTATGGAGCCTGCTGTCCCATTAGAAGAGCAAGTGTTCAGGTTGAGGCCTAAAAACCCAGAATACAATGGCTTCATATCTGCAGAGATCTACCATACCAATGCCACTAAAAATAATTCACAGAGAACTTCTTTTCCTTTGAATTTCAAAGATGTTTATCTTCTTCTTCTTCTTCTATGGTGTACTGTGCATTTTAAGATTCTTAGCCAAAGGATCTAACCTTTATGTCACTGAAAAACTACAGCCCAGAAGCTAACATTAAATTCTATTGTAAAAAATTTCAAAAAATATATAATTTGTATTTAATTCATATCTCAGCATGATATAAAGAAAAGTAGTTGGGCTATGGAGGGAAAAGATCCTGGTGTGAAGCTTGGATTTCTTGATATACATGTGATGAAGTAGCAAAGAGGTCAAGGAGTACCAGTGTGAAGAGAGGGAAAACCTCTCAGATAAGGTGAGATATGAATAGAAACATGAAGGATCTGATAGAGTGAGAGAATAGGATGTTTTCTGGCCAGGGGAATAACAAATGTCAGATTCCAGAGAGAGAGGCACATGTGGTGTGATTAAGAACAGTTAGGAGCTCAGTGTGGGTGACAGAAAGCAAGCAACATACAGGAAAAAAAAGAAGAAAAAAAAAAAAGAGGTCAAACAGGCAGTATGACTAGATTATGTGAACCATTTTAAAGTACTTGGATTTTACTCTGAAATGGAAAATTACTGGAAGGTATAAGGACAGAAGTGACATGATCAATTTAAACTTTTAAAAAGATAATTCTGTCTGCTATATTGAAAACTGGTTATAGGAGGGCAAAGATTAAAGCATGTAGGTTTGTGAAGGAATTAATATCTCTTATCTGGAGTAAAATGTTAGGTACCACATTAATTGTTCTGTGAATTTATTATTAAACCCCAAACTGAATTCAAAACAGACAAGGGGCCTATGAGAGACAAAGGTGTACATACCACATCATCCTCTGTAGTGAGTTCACTTGACGGCATGAATAAATTCTTCTAGCATTTAATTCAGCAACTGTTCACTGAATGCCAACTTTTGAACTATAGTACTATATTAGGTGGTATGCTGGAGAGAACTGACTGTACAGGGAAATTTTTCTATTTAAAATGCCTTTACCCACATTCAGGTTAACATTACTGAATGTCTAATATTTGTAGCTGTGTTCAACAGTAGGGGAGAGGCAACAAGCAGGTTTTCTGCCCACACGTAGCCCTCTAAAATGATGTTTATAAAAATAAACATAGGTAGGATGAATAAAAATCTTTAATATAATATTAATGTAGAAATTTCATATGGGACATAAAAAATTTTAGAAAACACAAAAGAGACTAGGAGAGAAAGACGTAAAATTAATGCTACCATATTTTGGTAATGAAAAAAGCAAAACTATGATGGGTTTATTTTTCTTTAGTTTTGTTTATTTTGGGAAATTTCTTAGAAAATGTTCAAATATTTTGTTTTAAAATGAATATTTATACACTATAAGAAATAGGATGAACTAGTTAATTGAGAACAAATTTTATGGTGTGTTTAAAAATATAAAATATCCTAAGAGCTTTAAAATATACTACTGGGGGTGATCTGATGGAAAGCAGAAATGCAGGAAGGTTACTGAGCCTTAAAAACTAAAGGAAAAGAGAAGAGACATCTGTAATACTTTAAACAATAAAGACAAATTAAAAACAAACAAACAAAAGTACTTATTTTGCCCCAAGAGAAGGTTTGAATTTTGGAATACAACATTTGGTTTTGGAATCCTGTCATGAAAACAATATAATTCAAAGCTTTTAGATCTAACAGGAGACCATCCTTACATTTACTTATGATTTCGAAGTGGGACACACTCAGGATAAAGACGCCTTCAATACATTTCAAGGAGAGGGCAAGGGAGGTTGTTTCAGTTATGAACAGAACAAGGCGCGGGTTGTACATGCATTTTAGATATTAGAATTATCTGAAATAATATTAAAATAACTGTTTATTATAGTTAAAGAAATAATAACTTGACAATATGTACAGGAAGAGGTGCATTTCTGTAAAGAGATAAATAAAGATTAAACTTCAGTTCACTTACATATTCCTTTAATGGCTCAGTTCCTGAATGTGTGGTTTGTTTTGTTTTCACATTGTAATTTTTATAGGAGTAAAATATCAAAAGATTATATTCAATAATCTTTAAGTGTATAGTTCTGTGTAATTGCATGCATTTACGTTATGTGCAAATTCTGTACCTAATTTAATAATCATAATTTTGTATTATTCTTAAGAAAATAAAGGATTTTCTGTAAATTGTCTAAGTTTCAACCTCCTGACCCACATTGATTTGTTTTCTGCATGTAACAGAAGACTTTAAAATGAGAACTATGAGAATTAAAAATAGAGCAGCTAGACCTTCAGAACATGCTGAAACAAAACACAAACAAAAAGTCTTAAGCTAAAATTCTTTACACAAACACACACACACACACACACACACACACACACACACAAACACACACACACACCCAGCAAAATAAAACATTATTAAAAAATGATGACTATGGCCTTAACTGGTTTGGCTCAGTGGACAGAGCGTCAGTCTGCGGAATTAAAGGTCCCAGGTTTGATTTTGGTCAAGGGCATGTACCTTTGTTGTGGGCACATCCCCAGTAGGCACTAATCAATGTTTCTCTCCCATTGATGTTTCTAACTCTCTCTCCCTCTCCCTTCCTCTCTGTAAAAAAAATCAATAAAAATATTTTTTAAAATGACTATGAAATGATGGAGCTGTTTTGTGTCCAGATTGTGATAATGCTCATAGAAATTTACTGTATAACTAATAGGGTTATACACCAAAAGACAAATAAATATATTTCACTGTGGGATAATTTTAAAAATTCAATTGAATAAAATACAATATAAAAGGAAAAAATAAATTTATGTCAAACATGAATACTTTTTAGACATACAAATGCTGAAAATATTCATCATGAGAATACCCAAAAATTTTTTAAAAAATGATAAAGTCACTGGGGCAGAGGGAAAAAGGCTACTAAATAGAAAGCTGGTTATATATTACAAAGAAATATAGAGCACTTCAAAATGTTAAAATTGAGGTTATAAAGATATTTTTCTTATGACTTAATTTTCTTTAAGTACTACATGACTTATACAAAATAATAAAATGGATTGTAGGGTTTAACACAAAAAAGAAATAAAGTGTATCATAATAGCACAAAATGTGGATTAGAAAAATGGATATATACGTTTTAACATTCTTATATATTATGTGAAGTAGTATAATATTAGTTAAAAGTAGGCTGCGATGAGTTAAAAATATATGCTACAAATCCTAGAGCAACTCTATAAAAACAGAGATAGAAATAATAAGACAACAGAGTTATAATCAATTATAGTCACTTATATAAAAATCTTTCTCTATTTACTGACATCATCAGTAAATGGAATATGTAAATTATTTACTAAGGTTCAGCTCTCTTTAAAATAAAGATGCCAGCTTTCTTTCAGGGACTTGGGGATTCTGAGCAAGATAAACAAACAGATAATGTCTACACAATGTTATTTTATATTCGGATAAAATCACATTAAATAATGGAATATAAAACATAGGCAATTTTAAATAGTTTTTGGCTATTTAAATAGTTTGAGGAATACCTCTGTTAGGAGACTAGATAAGTAGGAATATCAAACCTGGGGGGAGACACTTTATCCTTCATGAATAGAATGTACTAGTATTTCAAAGCAAACACAGTAAAAGTGACCATATATATGATGCTATATGGTGAGTCTTCCAAACGTACATTCTTGAGGAAAAAGTTATGACCATGAAAAAAAAAAAAAAAACACTCAGTAAAAAACAATCAGAATATGAGAATTTTGTGGACAACTATATGGAAATACATTTGATGACTTAATATAAATAACTTTTAAAATATAAATAATCAAGTTTCCTCAAAAAGAACAAGACATTATTCATATTTTAATGCCTATTAAAAACATTTAATGTGGCTTAAAACCTTCCACAAAGAGTTTGCCACATGGATTTATGGGTGAATTCTACTATGTACTCAATAAAGAAATACTGTTAATTCTACACAAACTCATTAATAAATCTAAGGGGCAGAAATTTCTCAAATCTTTGCTCTCAGGCAAGATCACCCACATATCACATCCAGAAAAATGACAAGGTTGGGTTAATATTTTTAAATAGTTGATATAATTCATATCAAAATATTTTTTTTAAAAAAAGAAAATCTCCTAACCCCCTTCCATTTATCTATGTGTCTATTTTTATTCAGGATCTTATTCTCTTAATTATTATAGCTTTACTAATGCTCAGTGCACAAATGCATGCACTGATGAGGTACCTCAGTCTGGACTGTACCCTTGCGGAAATCCAGGACCCCTCGGGGGATGTTCAACTGCCAGTTTTGGCCTGATCCCTGGGGACTGTAGAGTTTAAACTGGCAGACCTACATCCCCTGAGGGATGTAGTAGTGCACGAAGCAGCAGGCGGCCAGAGAGGAGCCTGAGCCTGAGCCAGGCACCACACCGCTCCCGCTCATCCTGGCCTTACTGTGCCTACTGCCCCTGCCACTCGGTAGCACTGCCTCAGAGACAGGAGAGGCTCATACCATCACAGCTACACTTCACCCTGTTCATTAGCTGAGAGGCACTCCCTCTGTGGGAACTCACTGATTACCAGGGGCCAGTTCCTGCATTGAGCACCTGACCCCTAATGGTCAGTGTGCATCATAGTAACCTGTCAGCTGGTAGTTCAGTCATTCGGTCGTTCAGTTGCTTAGGCTTTTATATATATAGATATTATAGTTTGAAGTCAGGTAGTGTGCTGCCTTCAGCTTTGTTCTTTCTCCTGATGGCTATAGCTAGTTGGAGTCTTTTGTAGTTTCATACAAATTTTAGGACTATTTGTTCTATTTCTGTTACAATAAATGACATTTGAACATTGATAGGGATTGCCTTGTCTCTAAGGAGGGCTTTCAGTAGTATAAACGTTTTAACAATATTAATTATTTCAATCCATGAGCATAGAATATCTTTTTAATTATTTGTATTTCTTCCATCAATGTCTTCTATAGTTTTCAGTGTGCAGATCTTTCACTGCCTTGGTTAAATAATAATGAGTAAATTATTATTATTTTGGTGCTATTGGATTGTTTTGTTTACTTCTTTTTCAGCTATTTTGTTAGGACATAGAACACAACTGACATCAATAGGTTTATTTAGTATCCTGTAATTTTACTGAATTTGTTGATTAATTCTAACATTTTTTTAATGAATTTCTGTTTTTAAGGTTATATCTACAAACAACAAACATTTCTTCTTCTTCATTTCTTTGTTATTTTCTGATTGTCTTGGCTAGAATTTTTATTTTGAATAAGAGTGGTGAGAATGGTCATTATTGCTTTAATCCTGATTAGAGTAAAAGCTTTATAATGGACAATAATTCTGAAAATAGTCCATAAAACTTTGGAAATATACAAATCCTAGCTCATTCACAAGTGGTAGATTATGCATATCACCAAGACATTAAAATAAAAATTGTTTGACAATTTCTGTAAAAGGATGAAGACATTAATTTATTCTTGTTTATATTTTTAATGGTATCAGTCATTTTTAGAAATGTTTCAGAGTATTTGTCATTGAATAGTACAATTAAGAATTTATGAGGTTTCAGCTCAGAATGTACTGGGAAGTCTTTTATTTTGGAGTTCAAAACATTTAAGATTTTATGAAGTCTTCACTGTGACATTGACAACTGATAGCTATGCTTATTTGACCATTGGAATGGCGATAAGGAGCAAAGAGCACATTGGGGTTAAATGGAGCAGATTAGAAGAAAATAAGTTGAATGGGTCATATCTAATACTTTTTGTTACAAAAAGTCATTTTAGAGACATCTTATTAAATTCTACATGCTGCTGTCTCAAGAATTTTTTTTAATTCATGTTCTGTTCATGTTTTGACATAACAAAGCAGTATCATCCCCCCAGCTGACAATTGTACTTTAATGAAGTGTAGTCTTCATTATATTTCAGGAGATCAAATATAACATTTACCCTGGGAACGTAACACTTTGTCACGTTAAGTTCTGTTTCTCAGATAGATTTTAGAAGCAAATCTTACATGAATACTAGTACTCAGTATACAGGACATGAAAGGGTCTGTTACTACAGCTTCACTTGCTTTATCATATCTTTTAAAAACATTTTTATATACTCAGATTGTCCTCTACAGGAGAGTTTATTACAGCACTAAGAAATTGTAAGGGACTTTAAGGGACATTTATTTAAACCCTTTGCCTTCAGGAAGCGGAGTACCTTAGTTGTCTTTTTTTTTTTTTTTTTTAGACATACTTTTACTGTGTATTAAAATTTTCCTCAAACATGTTTTCAAAAATATTCGCAGTGTTTTGGGACATCTGGCTGCATTTCACTTATTTGCGCATGAGTTTCTTCAAAACTATTATCCAGAGTCAAAAAAAAAAAAAAAAAAGAAAGAAAGAAAGAAAGAAAAGCCCAACATGCTATTTTTGATAAATTTCTGACAAAAGTTTGATATGTGCTTAAAATTATTATTAAATATGTCTGAAGTATGATTTTAAAATAGTCACATCATTCTCTAGAGATGTTAAGTATTTACTATGAACTAGGCACATTAAACAGAATGTCAGTGGTATCTACAACAAAATATTATAATATTGGAATATTATTCTACATTTTAGATATTAGAAGCATACCAAAATGAAGCAACAATTATAAAAATGTCTTGTAGTTTTTAAGAGCATTGTAGCAGAATATAGGATGATCATGTCACTCAAACTAGAATGCTTTTGAGAAAGACAACATTATTAGAGTGTCCTGAATTACCTGATAATCAGTAGTCTTCAACAAAACAATAACAATAAACTATAACACTGTATGCATCCCATAAAGAGAAAGCACTTCTCCACAAACTCTGAGGAGCTATTAATTAGGGATTTCATTTTCCATATCTCTCACTGGCCCCTTAAAATCATTCAACTGCTTTTCAAGAATGGAATGTGAATATAAGTAACTAGTGTCACATTTGCCAGGATAGTTAACACGATGAGCTTTTCTTTGGAAATGCATTTATTTATTTTTCATTAAATTTACTGGGGTAACATTGATTAATAAGATTGTATAGGTTTTAAGGGTACAATTTTATGATATATCATTGATACTTTTCTCTCTCCCTCTTTCTGTCAGCTGGATCCATAGGACTCAAGGTCCTAGAGAATGGCAGAGACATGTGGTGGAAGAGTCCATTTCTCCTTAATCCCTAGGTGGAAGACTGTCAGTATTTGATTTAGGTGAGCAACAACCCAACTTTAATTGTATAAAATTATAGAGCATGTGAATTCACTTGTGATAGCTGTATATATTATCCTAACTGATCCTGATGTAGAATGGGAACAGGTGGATTATTTGAAAAGCTTAGAATTGGAAATCCATTTATATGGGTTTTGATTCAGTAACTGACAATAAGTAGGACCAGAACAAGTAACTTTAATATCCTAAGGCAGTGGTCGGCAAACTCATTTGTCAACAGAGCCAAGTATCAACAGTACAATGATTGGAATTTCTTTTGAGAGCTAACTTTTTAAAACTTAAACTTCTTCTAACACCACTTCTTCAAAATAGACTTGCCCAGGCCGTGGTATTTTGTGGAAGAGGGGCCACATTCAAGGGGCCAAAGAGCCACATGTGGCTTGAGAGCCACAGTTTGCCAACCTCTGTCCTAAGGTCACAGTGTTTTATTGCTATTGTCATTGTTAAATGGCACTGTTGTCTGTTATTAATTCTTCCTAAATATAGATTATTTAGCCTTATCCTATTTTTATAGATATTCATAGATAAAATTGGCCTATAATTTTTCTCTTTTACACCATACAAGTTATATGATTGCATCAATTTTATCTTAATAGAAAAAAGGCAGGAAAATCTTATATTCCTATTAGCTGGAAAAATTCATGTATGATTATAATTAATTTTTCCATTTAGTATTTGATAAAAATCACACTAGAAGCCACCAGGCCTGTACTTTTAATACCATCAAGAATAAGTGGCCTCAAAGTATTGAGTTTATATTTTATATAAGAGATTTTTAATTTGCATGTATAACAATAAAAAACAAAAAGTGTCTCTTAATTAATGCTTTAACATTCTTATTCATATGACTGGACACACTAACAAAAGCAAAACATATAAGTAATTACATGTATCCATATCATTTGAATATGAAAAGAGGTGGCCTCTATTCCCTGTACCTACAAAAATAGATATACATCTCCTCTGTAGGAAGAATATACCCCTTTGTTGATGGCTTCCCTGTTAGGATAAGAAATTACTTGAACTGGGGCTGCATTACTCTCCACAATCTGTAAACTGCTCAACAGCAAGAGAACACCTTGGGTTATGTTAGATTTCAACTGGTCATAGTAATGAATCCCATTATTCATCTCCTGAGCAATTCAGTTCCACCCTCAAGGGCACTCATAAAGCTAAAATGTATTTTAGGTTAAATTTTCCAGGTTTCAAAATATTTCTTTGTGTATTCAGGTTCCTTTATATGGCTACTGCTGCTGCTGACAGGAGAGACCCTGGAGATGACAAACAGAGGCAAACTTTAAAAATAGAATAAAAGGAAGTGCTTTTCCTTTTGATGATATCAGCACTTTTAGAAATAAGAGTAAAGATTCTTTCTTTAAACTTCTTTGTGATTTTTTTGATATTGTCTTATTTCAACAGCAGCTTTCTCTTCAACATACTCCTTTATTCCCTCTGACTGGTAAGGTTCAAGGCTAACCTGTCCTTTTCCAACATGTCTTGGCCTCCTCTAGAGGCTGTGCCTTCCCTAGTCTCTACTGGTCCTTTCTAATTCCCTCTTTCTCAAATCCTTCTTAACCTGAGCCCTGATCCACAAACACTCATACCTGCTGTCTCTATTCCCCCGCAGGGAAAGAGTGCTGGCACCAGAGCCCTCTCCTGTCTTTGCAAAATAGCTGATTGGTTCTAGAATCCAGGATTGACTCCAGAGTTTACTCTGCCGACCTTGGGTGTTTGTTTCCCCATTTCTATGTCTCTTTTTATGTGTGGTTTATATTTTATTGATTTTTAACAGAGAGGAAGAGAGAGGGATAGAGAGTTAGAAACATTGATGAGAGAATCATCCATCAGCTGCCTCCTGCACACCCACTACTGGGGATGTGTCTGCAACCAAGGTACATGCCCGGAATCGAACCTGGGACCTTTCAGTAGGCAGGCTGAAGCTCTTTCCACTGAGCAAACCGGTTTTGGCTGATTTCTATATAATTTTTTTTATTACTTTCCTTCTGTGTCGGAAGGTTCCTATCTGAACAATTAGCATTATCTTATGGGAACCCATGTGGGAGGCAGGTGGACGTGTTCCTGATGGGAATAGGTTCTGGTCTTATCAATAAGAAGGAATTTCAGAGGGCATGTGCTTGGGAGAAGTTTAAGTGTAGTGATGAGATTTATTGGGGTGAAAGGAAATAATAATGGGATTCATTACTATGACCAGTTGAAATCTAACATAACCCAAGGTGTTCTGTTGAGCAGTTTATAAGACATAGAAGATGGGCAGGCTCTAGTAGCAACTGCTTACCGATATCCTTGATTATCTTTCATGTATTTTCTTGGTTTGAAGGAATGAGTAGGCTTTCTTTCAAACTATCCAGCCTACTTCCTGGTTTTCCCCCAGCTTGTGCTGGGACCTCCCGCTCAATATTCCCTTCTGGGAACCTTCCCGGTTCCACACCCCTATCTAATCTTATTCTTTTTCCAGGAGAGGCTCCCCCTTTTATGTCACCATTTTGGCTCCTACTGTACATGCCCCAAAGTTTTGCTGCAACATCTGGTTTCTACTGAGCTTATCCTGAGCAGACAAGTATTCCCTTCATTGTTTTTCTTAAAATATATATTTTATTAATTTTTTACTGAGAGGAAGGGAGAGGGATAGAGAGGTAGAACATCAATGAGAGAGAATCATCGATCAACTGCCTCTTGCAGACCCCCCACGGGGGATGTGCTCGCAACCAAGGTATAATACATGCCCTTGACTGGAATCAAACCTGAGACCCTTCAGTCTGCAGGCCAAGGCTCTATCCACTGAGCCAGATTGGTTAAGGCTTCCTTCATTGTTTATTTCTTCTCCCCATTGTCTGGACTAGTACTTGAGGCAATTGGAAAACTTGTCCTTCCTCCCTACATGGGAAGGGTGGGGGTGTTAATCTCTGCTATCCCCTGTGGTGTCAAAAGCTATAATTTCTAGATTTAAGCCAGATTAAGTATAACTTCCAGACTTTATCAGACCCAGCCAGTGTAGTTCCTCCCCCTCTCTCTCTCTCTCTCTCTCTCTCTCTCTCTCTCTCTCTCTCTCTCTGATTCGTAGATGCTTACCCTAACAGGACTTCAAGCAATACAAATGCAGCAAATTTATAGTATAAGAAGTACCATACTATTAAGGGTTATAATCTTGGCTTAATCTTGTCACTGCTCACATGGAGTGCCCAAGGGCTTTATGCACTCAGAGAATGAGAACTGGAATGAATTATTAGCCTGAATAGTCTTCTGTTTATCCCTAATATAGGACTTGGTAATGTTCCAGGAGAACATGTGAATTGAACTCTAGGCTCAAGCAAAACCTCTTTTCAGTTATCTTTCAATCTTGCTACGAATTTATCACTTAAAGAAAGTGTATCACTTGGCACATTTGAGTAGTAAAGAAAAAAAAGAAAAAAAGACAATGATGTGGTTATACAGAAGACACAATGTATGGAAGATTGAATTAGAAGAGACAGAGTTATTTGTGTCAACATTCATTTTAGAGCACAGTATGTGAGGCTCAATCAATGCCCTATAATCTGAGCAACAGTGAGAATTGCTCCTCTAATCTGAGGAGGAGAACATTGAAATGAATGGAACATTCTATGTCCTCTATAAAAATAAAAATAAAGTTTCCAGCATATATTATATTACTAACTATAGCACTAAGATTGCACAAAAGAACAAAATACAGTATTAATCATATAGATAAATTTTAAAAAAATAAAATTATTTGTAGAAGAAAAAGCAGCAATGCTACCACTGCTTCCAGAAACTGAATTTCCTACAAATCTCACTCTGGCTACACCAAGATTCTAGCTTGTCTATGTCCCTAACTACCACTTTCAAGTCTGGGTCCATGTAGCAGATTGAATGACCCAGGTAATGATCACAACCAACCAGGCCATCAGCTGGTGGGGCAATAGATCAGGGACCTCCGTGATGGCTCCAAAGACCACCCTCTCTAGGTGGCGATCAATGGTGGAGCCCAGACGGGTGGGCGGGGCTTCCCTCTGCTGGGCAATGGATCCTGAAGCCCCACCATTGATTGCCCCAAAAAGGGTGGCCCAGGCCACCTGGCTGGCACCGCTGTGGCAGGTGGGCAGGGCCTTCCTCTGCAGGACTACTGATCTGGAGGCCCTGCGATTGATCGCCTCACAGAGGGAGGCCCAGGCCACGAGCAAGCGATGTTGTGGCAGGTGTGTGGGGTCAGCCAGCGATCAACCTGCAGAGGGAGGCCCAGGCCAGCCAAGCAATCACACTCCATGTCTGTTGCCTCCAGAGAGAGGCATCAGATGGTGGGGGAAGGAAGGGCAGTGCTGCACAGATCACAAATATTGGCAGTGGTTGGGACTGGGCCAGCTGCCAGCAGCTGGGAGAAGGAAAACCCCAATAGGTCCTGATCTCCGGCCAGGCCTAAGGCCCTTACCTGGAGGGGTCCTGGATTGTGAGAGGTCACAGGACACTCCCCCTCGCATGAATTTCGTGCACCAGGCTTTCAATAAAATAACAAGCTTGCATTGTTTTAAGGCACAAGGCTTGTGGTTATTTGTTGTAGCATCAGTAGGAAACTAACATGCCTACAGAACAAATAACAAAAACTTTTCTAATTAGAATCACCTTTGCTGCAACTCATAGGTTTTGGTAGCTGGTATTTCTATTTTTATATTATATTTCTCAAGATTTCTTTCCTCTATTGATTATTTCTAGGACCCTTTGCCTGTTTACTAGCATGTTGTTTAATCTCCATATTACAAATGTTCCTTCCCCCCTCCCCCCCCTCCATTGCTCTCCTCCACCAGGTTCCCACCCCACCCTCTGCCCCCTCCCGACCTCATTGTCCTCATCCATAGGTGCACAGTTTATGTTCAGTCTCTTTCCACATCCCCTCTCCCCTTTTCCCCAAGAATCGTCAGTTCACTCCCCTTCCATACCTCTGATTCTATTATATTCCCACTTTTCCTTATGTTATTGATTTCTAGTTTCATAACGTGATCAGAAATAAAAATACTTGATATGATTTCAACCTTTTAAATTTACAAAGACTTGTTTTGTGTCCCAATATATGATCTATCCTGAAGAATATTTCATGTGCACATGAGAAGAATGTGTAGTCTGCTATTTTGGATAGAATGTTCTGTAAATATTTGGTATAGTCTTTGGGAAATAATTTGACCATGAAGGTTGAAACCTTATAGTTAGAGATAGAAGGGAGATAATTTTTCTCTCTTCCATGGGAGGATACAGCAAGGAAGCTATCAACCAGGAAGAGGATCTTACCACAAATCAGTTTGACTGATATTCTGAACTTGGACTTATTAGCCTCTAGAACTGTTGGTTTTTTAAGCAACCTAGTTTATGGTATTTGATTATAGCAGCCTAAGAAAACAATTGAGAAAAATCAATTATCTATATTATATATATAAATATATATATGTATACACATATACAAACATATTAACAATAAAAATTAGAAAATAAAATACCATTTACAATAACATCCAAAAACATAAACTTATTTGAAGTAATCATATCAAAAATTACCTAAGTCTCTATGTTTAAAATCATTGTCAAGAGAAATTAAAGACCTTCAATAATGAAGAGATATGACTTAAATATTTGTTAATAATATTTTTATGTTTATATATTTGCCACTATTATGACTGCATTGTGGCCTACAATAACTGTAAGGACATATAGATTGTAATATGCATTTTTTAGTAATAAAAATGTACTTTAGAATCTATTTAATATATCAATAGCTAATATTTATTGAGCACTTAGGAAATGCCAAGAACTATTGAGGTTTTAGATATATCACCTTTTCTCATTTAATCTTTTCAGTATACCTGTCTTTATTCATATTTTACTCATAATGAAACTGAGACTCGTGATCATGTAATTGGAAATGACCAACTATGAATATAGGCAATCTGTCTCCAGACTTAGAACTATAAACCACCATGTTATAGTACCTCAGTCTAACAATCTAGATTTTCAGGAAGAAGAACTTCTCATTTCTATGACAATGTTCCCAAGTATATTATTCTAGTGTTATAGAGCACCTGTAAGTTAGTTAAAGCCATACATAAATTATTCAATAGGTCATAACATTCTTAAGCCTGAAGAAATAGGGATGGTGGGTTATTTACATGCCTTAAAACCTTTTTATTCTTCCAATAAATATAGTTTCCCAAATCATAAAGTGATTGTTAGAAAGAAAGCTGAACACATTTATACTTAGGCTTGGACTGGGTATCATATTGATTGTAGAATATAGCGATCTCCATTGAATTTACTTGTATATAAATGGGAAATAAATGCCGATAATAATTTTTAAATTATGATAGCTTAGAGTGAATAATAAAAAAATATGATTTTTATTCAGATAACTTTGTTTAAAATTTTAACTGGGAAAATGCATGTTGTATTTTTAATGCCTATTATAACCAAGTCTTAGCATCATCCTGCAAATACTGTGAGAAAATTCCAACTTCCTGCAACTAGGAATGGAGACAAGATATTTTAAGAAAGCTTTTCAGCACAGATTGCAGCAACAGGAGTGTTTTTTCTCATTGTCATTGTATGTAACAGGATAAGATAATAATATCATAAATTATAAGAAATGGAAATTTATTTGCATTTTACTGTAAAAATTCAATCCAAAGGAAAGAAGCTGTTCTTTAATACATAGTAGAAGGCAATCTACTTATTGTCAAAAATACCTATCAAAATGAATCTCAATTAGTCTCATAAATTTGACAGTTTAAGAACTTGCAACTGAGACAATCTTCTGCTATCATTTTTTAAAGTTAAGTATTTGGGAATCTGTATAGCATGGACTTGACAAGAAAAGGGTATTTTAGCTTTGCTGTGCAAGAATTATTTCAAAATATTAGAAAAACACATTCAGGTCATCACATAAATTATATAAACATTGTGATTTGTGAAAAATAGTAAAAGGATATGAAAAACATGTAATCTCTAGCAGAAAGTTGCATTATTTGTAGTTACTATAACTAATTCATCATTAATGTCCACATGATTGGTAAAAGCCAAAGCATTTGACAGCAGAAAATATCAGCAATCCAAAAAGTTAAGGGATTAATCCTGTTAATGTTAGTGTTTCTGTCATTATCAGTGACAGCTTACTTACTACCTGATTGACTTAGACCTAACTCAATTTCTTTCACTTTCAGAGGCTGTGGGTCTCTACCAATCTGTATTGCTGATTATCAGCCCTTTTACTTCTAATAGGGCATTATAGCTATTTAACATGTATTACTCATTAAAAGCTTCCTAGTATATCTGTGATGATTTACTGATTAAACAATTGTTGTGCAAATGTCACGGAGTAAAGGTGAGGGTGAAAGAGAATGGGCCCACAAGTGCTGGAGAGAGGGACATTGAAGAGAAAGAAGAAAGAAAGAGGGGAGGAAAATTATGAAGGACCAAAATATAAGAAATGTAATATTATTTAAAGTAGATTAAATTAATTTGTCTTTTCCATGGAGAAAATGCTGAGTTCAGTAATATGGTTCATCAGTAATAATAACTTTCACTAATTTTTATATTTAACACATATCAACTTCTCTGCTATTATGAATATAGTATCTATTCCTCATGGTAAGACTTTGACTTTATGTTACAGGTAATGATAAGTCATTGAAAATATAAGAGCAGTCAAATCTGATAAAATCAGAATTGTGATTTTAAGAGTACATCTCATTGTAATATTTGGTTATTGGAAAGCAATGGTGATCTGGAGAGACCAGGAAGACTGGTCTAATTAATAATAAAGACCTAGCTAATAGGAATTTACAGTAGTTATGTATTCAAAGAAGATAAAAATGCTGATATAACTGGAGTAGAGGTGGAGATTATAAAAAAGCAAGTGATAACATCAGCAGGTCATCAAGGGAATTACAAGCCATTAAGGATTTTGATCTTGAATCTGATGTGGAATATGACTGCCAGGGCCAGCCTGACGGTTGAACCGGGCTGAGGTAGGGAGGTGGGAATTGAGAAAAGAAAGAGACAGGAAAGTGGGGTCAGGAGGACTACAGGTAGCCAGCCATTGACGGATTGTAGCAAGTTTATTAATTCTGCAATGCTTTTTATACACAAAACACTGAATAGCAGGTTTGTCAAGAGGAATGTATTCTTTGTTCCTCTTAATCTCTAAGGAACAAGAGCAGAAGGACAAATTCTTGGTATAGCAAATCTCAGTAAATAGTTACAGACTTCTTGGAAAGCCATGAAAGTTTGCTCTCATTCTACTGATAGTAGCCATCCAAACAAGTCTGGGAAAACTGTGTGGGTAGGGGGCCAGCCTTCCTAGTCCCCTCGAACCTTGTCAGCTTACACCCTGTCTTCAACATATGACTGATGGTTTTGTCTAGAGGAGTGTCATGGTCTGACATACACTTAAAGAGGAGTGCTCTTGATGATATGTGGATAAAAGACATTAGGCTCTGGAATCAAAAAGAAAAACCAGTTAGGAGGCTATGTCCTTAAACCTCAAAGAGGAATTTTTGCTCTGGGCACTATTCCTACCCTTTTCTTAGTGAGGATTCCACAGCTCAAAAAAGATGCCTCTATCCCCCACAACACACCTCCTCTTCCCATTCTCCAGGTATCTGGAACCCTGGAAAACTTGATCTATCATGACTTATTCCCCCACTTCATTTTCGAGGAATGATCCACTGCTCTGCATAGGGAAGACAGGCTTCCTGGGCATGCAACTTCATGGCATAGAGTTTGGCACTCAGAAGGGCCCTTTATTTGATTTAATGCATTGCTGTCACTATTTTAAATGTTTTAATAATTTTATCTTCAAACTCAAGCTTTGAAGTGAAGTCCAGTGGAATAATCAAGCTTGTCCATAAATCAAGGAGATACAAACAATCTGCATGTAAGTTATTTCTTGCTACCATAATCATATGTATATTTCAGGACACCCCATGAGCACAGGCTTTCAGAGAATTTACAATGCTCAGAAATTCAATAAGTTGCAAAGTGTGGATATGGAAATCATATTATACATGTGGCTGAGTAAGGGGCAAGTGGAGCAGGGCTGATAGCCACAGAGGTCACATTCTCAGTTGGAATCAAAACTTGCTCTGCTTGTAGAGACAAAAAAGTGGGATTCTAAAAAAAAAAGTTTAAGTGGGATTCTATAACAACAAAAATAAAAGCAACCAACGAACAAACAAAAACAGCCAAGGAACTCTATCATATTCTTTCTTAGTAGTGTTATTTTCTGTATTAGGCAATAACATAGAAACAATAGAAAAAAAAAATGGCAACCGATAGTTTCCTCTCCTTCAATCATCTCTTACTTAACAGTAAGCTGAAGGTACAAAGTGTGGTCAAATGTGTACATGCCAGGTAGTGAAATAAAAGGAGCTGATTTAGTATATGTAGCATTTCCACTATTTTGGTAAGAACAAAATGCATATGCCTATACAAGTGCAAATACAAACTATAATTTCAGTGATTCTGCATTCAAGAACAAATGTTCTATTTAAATTTGAAATTTGGATTGCACAATATAAAGATAAATGGCAAAATGTATGCTAATAGACAATATTAATTTTTCTTTATGTAGATTGACATTCACTAGCAAATAGAAACATGACAAGTTGAGAGAATGCAGGAGAAAGAAAAATCTTTATATTTAGTAACTATAATGGCATCTCTTTTCCTCCCCTGATTTTGAACAAGGTGTTTGGTGTTTTAATTTTACACTGAACTCCACAAATTATTTAATCAACCCCAGGTATATTCATCCTAAGTCTGTGATGTGGCCAATAAATGTCTATTTTCAGAAGTTTTGGGTTAAACTCAAATGTGCAAGCTTGATTGTCTATGTATTTATATGAAACCCTTACATATAGGATATAGCAATATGAGGAGTAGATGAGAAGGAAGCAGGCTAAAAACATGGGAAAATGTTGGCTCTTTCTTTGTTGCCATGTTTTATTTAACTATTTTTAGAATGTTTTAAACTTTTAATTTTTAAGATATATGTTATGTGGTCTTCTATTTGTACTCTTACTCTGAGCCCACAAATGTTCAAGATGAGACCCATTGTAGAGTTCAAATAGAGATGATGGTGGCATAAAGGAGACACGACAAGGGCCTGGATGAATTTTTAAAGTAAAACAATAATATGTGTTGTAGAAGTTAAATATACAGTGCCCAAGAAAGGCAGGTCAACAAAGACTCTAGTCATGAAGTATAGAGGTGTGTGGATATACTAGTTTGCTTATTTACATTTCACTTTTCTCTAACTTTTGGTGGTTATGAATAAAGCTGCTATAAACATTCACATACAGAATTCTGTGTGAACAAAAGTTTGTTTGTTTTTATTTCTCGCTAGTATAATAAATAACATGGATTTAGCTTAACAGGTTATACTACAAGTGCAGTTTTAATTTTATAGAAACTTTCAATAGAGCAGTACCATTTATCATTCCTACCAACAAGTTGTAAGGGTTCTTGTGTTAAAAATCTTTGATAATGTCAGTTTTTAGTTGTAATTTTTATCATTCTAAGAGGTGCATAGTATATCTCATATAATGATATTAGTGTTGATTTTCCTTAATATCTATTCAAATAAATATGTCCTTAAGTGCTTATTTTTCCTCTTTCTATCTTTTTGTGTGTGTGAAATAGCTGCTTATATCTTTTCTAAAAAATATTTTGTTCTTTATATATTTAGAATATAAATTCATTGTTACATGTAATTTTGAAACACCTCCCAATTTCTGGCTTATTTTTTTATTCTCCTAAAAGTGTCTATCAGAGAGCAAGATTTTAAAATTTTAATAGAGGCTTATTAGTCAATTTATTTATAGACAGTGTTTGAGATTTTTTTGTATTATGGACACATATGCAATACCAATAAAAAAACTGGAGTAAAAGGTCAGGACTAAAGATATTATTTTGGAATAGTCAATGTGAAGATTGCTATAAAGCTATAATACTGAGGGAAATTAATTAGGGAAATTATAAGAAAAAGGGTAGAGTACAAGGGTTGGTAAAAGTAGGTCTACAGTTGTCCATATGGACATGTTATATAAGAATAAACCGGCTTACATACTCATAACTATAACCCTACTTTTGCCCACACCTGTAGGTACTATTCCCTACATTACTTCAAGTTTTACATATGAGAAAGATGAGAAATATCCAAAAAGATATGCAGATGAACCAGCCTGGGAGATAAGAACTATGATAATGAGAAAAGACCCAGTTGGTGGGATTATTTTAGAGAAAAGAGAAGGATCAGCTGTGCCAGCTTTTGCCAGAGTCAAATGAAGTAAAGCCTAATATTTAATGGTAGAATAACAATTACGTGACCAGTGGTGACGTTCCGCAAGAGTAAGCTTGTGAAACAGTGAAAACAATAGCTGGTGAAGTGTTAATTCTGGAAGATACTCTGAAGACAAGTATTGCTAATGCTTTTAACAACACTTCCCTCTTATACACCCTGAACAAAATGAGTAAAATAGAGATTGCAGATGTGGGACTAAGAAAAGTATATATGTTTTTTTAAGTTTGAGATGGAATATATTATGCTATGCTCTTATGCTGCTGATAATAATGCAATAAAAAAGAAAAATGCTAATGATGTAGGAAAGAGAAAGGAAATACTGAGGAGTTTCTCTAAAAAGTAACAGTGAATAGATCTGTAAACACATAAACTGTTTGATCTCAAAAATGAGGGGACTGGCTAATTCATTGAAATATGAGAAAATATAGAGGAAGTGGGCACAGATATATAAAAATAGGCTGGTGGATTTGTTCCTAGAAATATGTGGGGGTGTTCACATTGTGTCTGGTGTTTGTTTATTTGTTTTAAGTGACATAAGAAACAACATATTTAATCAAATTATCTCATTTTATTGTGACTTTTATGAGACTATTATTGTCACGTTATTATATAGACAAGTTCTTGCTGTTGGATATATTCTTCCTTGAAATCGTCAAATAGTTGAACGTTTTATTTTCAAATATTCTGAAGATTAGAAAACTACCCATCATTTCTATGCATAGTTTAGAATTCTAAAATATTCCCAATGCTAGTTCAGAGATCTACTAGTCCTAAATGTGTTTATTTAAAAGTAAAATAACATAATTTGCCCAGTCCCTTTTCACTCCTCTAGTAGACTTACTTCATGGAACTAATCAAATTTCCCCTCCCAGGTGTTATCTCTGTTCCAGTTCTGACAACAAAATTGCCAGTTTCCATGAGTCATAAGCAATAGAAAATAATGGTGCCAATCTTCAATGCTATCACTCTGAACTGGATTTGTCATTGCTCTGACATTGAAATGTACAGAAATAAATCACTGCCACCAGAATATACGTAAACCAAATCTGGAACTTTCAGATCAGATTAATTTACTATCTATTCCCTAGACCACACCCTTTCAGTTGTCTCTGAACAGTAGTGACTAATACAGAAGTACTGCTGTTTACCTGGATAGAACCAGATTAAGAAAACTTCTTGTTTTATAAGATTTTTTTCAGGTACTAATAACTGGAGATATTTCCATACAATTTATTTGATAGCTGCTTGGAATATTATTGATACCTCAACATATGTTCAATAAAATAAGTTCATTGATAGAGAAGATTAATTATTAATGCAAAAATCAAATTTTGAACCAAATTTTTAAACATGAACATTTCTTTTTTTTTATTTGTTCCATTCAAGACCACATTATTATAATAAATGTTATGCAGTGCATAGAAAACAAAATACGTTGCCCTCAAAAGCCAAAATTTCTGGTTATAGTTGCTTCATACTATTTCCTTATCTTAGAAATTCAAAAGTCTGATAAATGTGTTAAAGATCTCAGTAGCCATTTAATAAAGAAATCCACTTGACTCTGTTTACAGAATATTGCTCCAATTTATTGGACTTTTATTTTTTGTCAGATCTCTATAGCAATCTAGCTAGCTATCATTTATCTTCCCCAAAACAGGAGTTCTTTGGCATACACATTAAAATTATGAATCTAATTTATAATAAAAGCATTATAAATATTGTAGGACCAAAATGCTTAACATTAGAAAAGAATATCTACTTTAATAATAATTTTAGAATTTAAATTGTTTATAATGGACATAGAGCACAAAATTGGCATTTAGACACAATCCACAAAGTTTTCTAACTCAAAGTGCTATCTATTATATAATTAGGGAATAAAAATATATAAATACTTGCTTTAGAGAAGATTATAAAATTAAGATAAGCCTTAAAGATTAAACGGAGTGAGCCTGATAGCTATTTATTGATGAAAACAGACAAAACAAACAAATTGAGTAGTCCAATCTAGAACATGTCAAATATAAAACATGAAGCAGAAGTTGTGAAAATATAAAGAATTTGGGGGGATTTCATAATAAGTGGTATCATATTAGGAAAATGGGAGTATAATCCTCATCTCCCATCCCACCACTTAAAGGCTCCCTAGGAAACAGAGAATGTCTTCCTGTACCCACACAGTGTTGCCTTGCCCTCCTCCTGTTCTTAACTTTTAAGATCTTGATTGTTTGACATGAGAAAGTGCATTTTATACAAGATGAGGCTCTAGCATATATTCCAAGCCAAATTAGCAATTCCAAGGACACATGATATTAAAAATGATATTCATAACATTCAGAAAAGTACAGCCATTAAAAAGTTTCTTATTAAACCGATCCAACAGAGAACATTGATTGCTTCTCCATGTTCATTGGTGGCGGACACTTAAAGAAATAGAAGGATGAAATAAAATAAAGCAGCAGAAACAACAAATACTTTCAGAACGTTATCTGGGCATGGTGGGCCCATATAACTCTTTCTTTAAATATTAAATATTATTCAATCTGAAATAGAGTCATAACCTAATAGAATTAAAGGTATCTAAATACAATTGAGAAATGGAGACTGGCTTAAAAATTTTGAAAATCTTTCTGATTTAAACTTTGAGTTTTATTCACATTGACACTGGATCTGGCAGACCCAAAAGAACAATATTAAGGGAATAAAAAGCAATATTGACTTATGTCATCAGAAAAGTAATGTTCTAATCCATGTAAAAGTAATATAGAACATGATTAAGGGTTTTTGCTGTGTTTTTTTTTTTTTCTCCCCCGACTTAAAGTAGATTGTGGTGAGCAAGAAAAATCTTTTAACATTTGAAATCCCAACACAGCTTTCACATTTAATTTAAGTAGAGAATATATTTTTTTTGCCAAATTAGATGGACAGATTCAATACAGCTTTCTGTGGCTATTATTTTTTTATTTCTTTGCATAGATAAAAACACATTGACAGGCACTACTGAAAACTGCAGTATCAGGAGAAAACCCCACTCTGTAACAGGGAATCTTCACAACAAAAGGTACTGCCTTCAAGCAGATGTGAGAACTCCTAGCAGTGAGAACTTCAAAGCTGAATCAACTCACAAAGAGTTGAATATGGCATCAGCAAAGTCATTCAACTGGTAGGCGTGCAGTATATTTACTCACAAAATAGAGATTATGTATTAGGCTATACAGCACAAAACCTCTAAGGGCTTCATTATTGCTTTTGATTTTGCTGATTACTTATTAACTGACTCTTTTCAGCCACCTGCTTGTTCTAAATGAACAGAATCCACTTAGATTCTAAGTGATTATTGGCACAGTGATTGAAAGAGGGAATCATTCCAAAAATGTGAGAAGCAGCCAATAAGGAGGATGGCTTGCTGAATGGAGCCAATTATACTTGATACATCTGCACATAACAGAAAATTGAAAGATTGCAAACTAATACAATGACTACAAAGACACTCTAATGAAGCATTTCTTATATTTGACTCCTCAGTGGGCACAAACATGGAGATCACACTGTGACTATTTGACACCTGTAACTCTTCTAGAGTCCTACTTAAAATCATTTCAACTATAACGCCCAGAAAACAATGTTATTTTTACATTAGTTAGTATACCTAAACTTCAGTTGGTATGCTTCAACTGAGATTTTTTTAATTATCCCAGGGAATCTGAAAAAACACCACCATTCTTTTAATGTTTAAATGCTTTTCAAACAAAATGAGTATAATGAACAAAAGCCCTAAGTGATTTCTTACATATCCTTTTTTTCCCCCTACTGTATTACTGTCTTAATATATGCTCTTGATGTTTAGTAAAATGCCCAAGTTGTGCTAAAATTTTCCCATGTCTATACCCAGCTTTTTTTCTATGAGGGAATATAATAATGTTATTGTAGGGGCACTTTCAAATCCAACTCAACACCATTCCCATGACCTACTTCTTACCAATGTTTTCCTTGAGGTAAGGAAGTAGAGAAGGAGGTAAGTGTTAAAGGTAGGATTTCCAATATTGTAGTTAATTGCATGGTAACCTCCACATCACTCATATTTAATTCTCCTAACCTCCTTCTAGATTCTCTTTTCTAGGTCTATGGTCCCTGGTAATTATTAAAAGTTAATAGATTCATTATAGAAAATTATCTCAATAAATCACCTCAATTCCAATAGGTCAATTATAACTAGATACTGTTGCACTACCTACAAATGCAGACTTAATGTTGCCAAATGGCAGTCTTCCCAATAGAATACCCTCTGCCAGCAGAGGAACATATCAGATCACTGACAAAATTATCATTCTTTTATGATCTTTACATTTAAGCCTGAGTCATCCTTCTTTTTTTTTTTTTTTTATAAGAAATTAACCTTAAAAATAGGGGCGGGGGGAGAGAAGTTTAAAAGAGGATAAATGAGCATCTGTATCATAGATGCTTTGCAGTTTTTCAAAAATTGTCAGAGCTAGCACATGAGTTCTAGTGTAAAATAAAATCTCCTTAAGAGAAAAATATATGGTACATTCTACCCATATGTGTTTTTTTTTTGTGTTTTTTTGGTTTTTTTTTTAGAGAGAGCATTGTGTTTAAAATACAGATAGCACTCTAGACGTATAGTAATTTTATAGGCTTGGGAATAAAAGGCTGTAAGAGAATGTCAAGCTGCAGGTCTCAATGTGTCATTGAAGTAAAATATGATGGATTATTCCTCTCAGGGTATGAGAATCTATATTCTTTAAGTGAATGAACATTTTCAAAGTCCAGCAAACAGGCTTTCATAAAATTCTTCAGTGTTTAAAGGTGGACAGAGTTCATCTGAGAGCAATAATTTTGCATCATTTGCCTTTACATACAAGAAATTTAATGTTATTCTTCTGTCAGCTGACTGTACTAGTGAGGAAGATAGCCTGGAAACTAGATATTAGAAACATTTCAGTCTCAAAATGCTTTTCCAATGTTACAATTGGTTTGTTAGGGAAGTTTTGGTCATGTGACATCTTAGTTTTTCATTTAATGTTATAATCAGTCTCTTGAAATAAACTGGGAGTTGAAATTTATTTTAAAAAACAACAACACCTCAGTTAATAACTTATTGGGGCAATTATGATAAAGCTGCCATACGCAATTGTGACAGGCTTTTGGCACAAGTAAGTTTTCAACTATTGGGTAAATACCAAAGGGAGTGATTTTTAATACTATGAAAAGTATATTTATTTTTTAATAAACCACAAAACTGTCTTCCAAAGTGGCTGAATCCATATTGTAATCTCACTAGGGAATATGAGAGTTCCTGCTGCTCCACAATCTGACCAGCATTTTTGTGTTGTTGTTGGTCAAGATTTTGGCCATTCTAATAGGTATAGAGTGGAAGTACACTGTTGTTTTAATTTGCATTTCTCTGATGCCATAAGATGCTGAAGATCTTTTCATATGCATATTTCCCATCAATGTATCTTCGTTGGTGAGATGTTTGTTAAGATTTTGGCCTATTTTTTAATCAAGTTGTTTGTTGTTTTATTGTTGACTTTTAAGAGTTCTTTGTGCGGCTCTAGACAATTTGGCTCAATGGGTAGAGCGTCGGCCTGTGAACTGAAAGGTCCAAGGTTTGATTCTGGACAAGAGTACATGCCCAGGTTGTGGGCTCGATCCCCAGTGGGGGACTTGCAGGAGGCAGCCGACCCATGATTCTCTCTCATCATGGATGTTTCTATCTCTCCCTCCCTCTTACTTCCTCTCTGAAATCCATCAAAAAAAAAATTTTTTTTTAAAGAGTTTTTGTGTATTTTGGGTAAGTATCTTATCAGACCTATTTTTTTGCAAATATTATCTCCCAATGTGGCTTGTCTTTTTATTCTTTAGATATTGTAATTTACAGAGCCAATGTTTAAAATTATAATTTAATCTATCTTATTTTTTCTTGGATTGTTCCTTTGGTATTATATCTAAAATAAAAACATCATTATACCCCAGGATATCTAGGTATTTCATAGGTGATCTTTTAGAAGTTTTATCATTTTACCTGTTAAATTTGGGTCTATGATATATTTTGAAATACTTTTTGTGAAGTGTGTTCAATTTGTATCTAGATTTATTTTTCTGCATGTGGATGTCTAGTTATTCTAACTCTAATTTTTAAAAGGACTATCTTTGCTCTATTGTATTGACTTTGTTCCTTTAACAAATTTAAGTTCACCTACATTTTGAGGACCATTTTCTATGCTCTCTATTGTCCCCTTTATATGGCCATTCTTTAACAACAATACCACATTGCCTCATTACTGTAGGTTTATGGTAAATCTTGACTTTGGGCAGTGTCAGCCCTCCAACTTTGTTCTTCAATATTGTGTTGGCTAACTTGGGGCTATTGCCTGTCCATATGAACTTCAGAATCAGTTTGTCAATATCCACAAAAATAACTTGATGAAATTTTTATTGTGATTGCATTAATCTATAGATCAAATTGAGGGGAAAAAATTATTATCTTGACAATGCTGAATCTTCTCAACCATGAACCCTATATAAGAAAACCCTAATACACAAATCAACAGAACAGCAGAATGACTGGTCAGTCGCTATGACATGCACTGATCACCATTGGGAGGTGACCAGTGGCCACAATGGGAGGACAGGGCTAGCTGGTGAGTGGCACCAGGCCACCAGCAAAGGCAGGTGCCAGCAGGGGTCCTTCCATCACCCTGCCTGTTGGTTGCCCCAGAGATCGGCCCCGATTGCCAGCCAGGACTAGGAACCCTGCCCTATATATTAAGAAGTCTCTTAGATTTAAAAATTAAAACCTGGCAAGGCTACTCTAACACTGATAAACACAGGACGATGCAGCAATAACATGCATGAACTCTGGCTTGCACATTTTGTGCTCAGCCCTGATTCGGACACTTAAAACTATGTAACAAAGCCAATTACTTAACTTCTCTCTGCCTCAGTTTTTCTACCCATAAAATGGGGAAAATGGTACTACTGCCTCAGAAGGATCATATTATGTCATACATTTTATAATCAGGGGGAAAAAATTAGCTGCCCATACAACAACAAGATGATTTTCACTTCAGGGAAAAAAAAATTAGCTGCCCATACAACAACAAGATGATTTTCACTTCTTTAAGAAGTATGGTCACTGGTGCATGCAGCATCCCATATTGTGAGAGGGATGTCCAATGTGCTTATTTGATGAGTCAAATAGCATATATATATATATATATATATATATATATATATATATATATGCTATTTGATTCCATTCTTCAGAGTTTTGTAGTTTTTCTACCATAGATCTTTTAATATATATTTTTTAAATTGATTTTTCACAGAGAGGAAGAGAGAAGGATAGAGAGTTAGAAACATCAATGAGAGAGAATCATCGGTCAGTTGCCTCTTGCACACCCCCTACCAGGGATGTGCCCGCAACCAAGGTACATGCCCTTGCCTGGGACCTTTCAGTCCGCAGGCCAATGCTCTATCCACTGAGCCAAACTGGTTCCGGCGTCTACCATAGATCTTTTATATAATCTGTCTTATTTATAACTATTTTAATTTTGGGGAGTGCTGATGTAAACATTTTTAATTTTATATTTTACTCTTTTATTGATGATATATAAGAAGACAACTGACATTTGTGTATCAACTTTGTATTCTGTAACCTTGCCAGAATTGTTATTAATTCCAAGAGTTAGTTTGTTAATTCTTTTGGATTTTCCACATAGATTATGATGTCATGTGTTGACACACATTTTATGTCTTCCTTCCAGTCTATATGCCTTTTATTTCCTTTTGATGCCTTATTGGATTAACAAAGACTTTCAGTACCATGTTAAAAAGAAGTGCTGAAAGTGGACATTCTGGACTTATGCCTTTTCTCTGTGAGAAAGCTTCAAAGTTGTTATTATTAACTATAATATTATTTATTTATTTATTTTTGGTAAAGAGTATGAAACTCAGGATGTTTGCTTCTATTTCTAGTTTATTGAGAGTTTTTGTCAATGAATGAATGTTGCATTTTGTCAAATGGTTCTTTGCATCTGTAATTATGATTATGCAATTTTTCTTTTTTAAACTGTTGATGTGATGGATTATGTTAATTGCTTTTCAACTCTAAACCATCTTTGAACCTCTGAGATGAATTCCACTGGGTCATGATGTGTAATTATTTTTATACATTATTCTATTAGACCTGATAATATTTTGTTGAGGATTTTTGAATCCATATTCTTGAGAACTATTGATCTATAGTTTTCTTGTAATGTCTGTTTTATTTATAAGAGCAAGTGATGAATGAACAAAAAATAAGCACACAGTTCAAATAAATGCAAGAAACATAACACTGATACTTACCATTTTAAATTTATAAAATATTTTCTGTGCATCTTTTTCATGTGTTTATAAGTAATATAACTAAGTTAGCATTCTTTTGTATATTATTAGATGTCTTTCTTTTGATTATCTATACTGTCCTCTAGACTATATTTTATATCTATTATTGAGCTACATGTACTTCTTACCTCATAAGAATGTCATCAAAAGAAAAAGGAGATCAATATTGTGTAAGTGCTTTCAGCACAGCAAAAATAAATATATTATGTAAATGCAGCATATGATTGCCATTAGCATTATTATTGTCCATTAGGAGGCCAAATATGCTTTATCTAAGAGCTGTGTAAATGAATGACTTTTAAAAAGTTGCTTAATGTTGTACTTAAGCAAGCATTAAATATGAGTACCAGTTTCTTCCACTAGGAAATATGAGAGCCACTCAGAATTTTACTTGCCTTTTCTTGTCATATTATGTTTACATACTCATTACCTCCTTCTATATATTGACCTTAATATATGTTTGCATAGTGATTTCTATTTACTAAGATATTACAATAATTTATTAGTCAATATTTCTTCAATATATGCAGTAACTTAATACATGACAATAAGTATTATATGAAAAATAATGACTCAAAGAGCTCCTTTCCTTAGCTTACTTATAAATATAAAGTTATAAAAGTCATAAATTAACTTAGTTATTTCAGATTGCATAGTCACTGATAGAGCTGAAATTATACCTCAGATTTCTAGTTTTCATCACCTGTACCAGTACTTCTTTAACTTACAACAGTTTGAAACCCTGCTGGGCAATTTTGTATATGCTAGAAGCCCAGCTTCTGTGGTGATATTTAGAGAAAATCTGAGATAACAGGTCAGATATAAATTATACATATATCATACTTTCTTTCCTGGAAACAACAAAAAAAATGACTCATAGAATCCCAGTGTTCTTTGAAAAATTGTTTCAAAATTAACAACATAAACCATTATACTTGAAAGCGTGTTGAGGGCAACACTGAGTCCACTTAGAACAAATTGTATTGGTATGCAAGGAAAATGAAGCCCATACATTCTCTTAAAATTTATTTTTTAACTAAATGACATTACAGAGCCTATGATATATTCACTTGCAGTAGGAATATCTTAAAGATGGATTTAGTTTGTGATACAGTTCCCAAATATTTGGCTATTGAATCTTTATTAAAAAAAAAACAACACCAAAAACAAAAAAACCCTTATAACACCAATGGTATGAACAGAATGTTTGTGTTCCCCCAAAATTTATATGTTGAAGCCTAATCCCCAATGGAAGTATTTGGAAGTGGGACTTTTGAGAGATATTTAGATCATGTGGGTTGAGTCCTCATAAATGAGATGAGTGCCTTTATAAAAGGAGACACAAGAGAAATATCTTGGCCTCATGAGATTATTGAGAGAAGATGGTTATCTACAAGTCAGGAAAAGATGGTCTCATATTCACGTCTTTAGTCTATTTACTGGCAGCTTCTTTAAAAAACAAAATAGAACAAAAGACATTTGTCTGTACCAAAAAGAGACATCTTATGTAAAAATAATGAAAACTCATACTGCTTAGATAATGCAGATAGTTCTAGTGATCTGGTCAAAGGGGAAAACCTCCAATCTTTTGTTCATTTGTTATTGCTGGAATTTTATATTCATTTATTCTTTTGCAATGAATAAACTGGATGATGGTAGAGATGGTAAGCTGGCATTTACTCAGCCTCTGGAGAAGCTGTTTTTGTCTCTTTGCCATGCTGTGGCTTAGGCTTTTGTGGGCATCTGCATGAGTAACACCACATACCCACAATTATATAATTGTACTATATATTAAAAATAAATTAATTATTTAATAGATCAAATCATTACATTATACAGAATACATTTTTTACTTGATTACATATCTTTATGAGTATTAATTTTTTACAAGTTTTGTTTTTAATGCCCTTTCCCATGAAGAAGTTATTTTTCGGCGTAGTAATATAGTATAACTTTTGCTTTTCCCTTAATAATATGTTAGTTTGGGAGCAGGAACTTGGTCTGCGTTGTCCCACGGTTTATCTCCAGTATCTAGTTCTGTGCCTATCTCTTAGTAGGACCTTAATAAATATTAATTGAACAATAATTAATATTTTCGTTTGATGTTTTTCCTCATGTATTTTTAAACATCAATTCTATGCTGAAACCAAGATGGTTTCCTGTTACATTTAATTTGCACTTGTAAATAAAATATACTGTTTTCTATATCATTCTTTATTAACTTTTTAAATACTCTCATTTTGGATTTTTTTTTTTTTTTGGTAATATTAAAAATTATGCAATTAAATTTCTCCTCCTTTTAAAATGAAATGCCCGGTATATATAGTAATAACATATATTAATATTCATATTATTAACGAGAGGTCCAGTGCATGTGATTTGTACACCGATGGGGGGTATGGCCTGCGGGATTAGCCACTGTGGGAGCTCTGCTCATCCCAGTCAGCTGAGCATCTGTGGACCTGCCCTCTGAGTGGCTGCTCCCTGGTCCAGAATCTTTCATGGAGCCTGAGTAATTGCCTCTCCAGGAGACCAGGTTGGGACCGGGTCCAGAGACAATAGCACTGAGAGGCAAGAGAGTAGGTCTCAGACCCCCAATGGCCATGAACCCACCTCCCAGCCTGTGGCGTCAGCTCTGCGAGCCTGGCAGCAGTGCTGAACAGCTTTCAGGCATCTGGAGGAGGCAGCAGGGAGCAAGGAGGAGGAGGAGCCCTGGGGCGAGGAGGAGTTTGGGGTGAGGAGCCGATGATCGCAGTCCGATTTCCTGCTCATTGGCCCGGGTTCGCTGCCGGAGCAGCTGCTCATCCTGGTCAGCCGAGCAGTGCTCCCACCGTGGGAGTGCACTGACCACCACGGGGAAGCTCCTGCATTGAGTGTTTGCCACCTGGTTGTCAGTGCGCATCACGGCGAATGGCGATTCCATTGTTTGGTTGCTGGGCTTTTATTATATCTTAATATATAAAAAGTCAGGGCCATCACGATTGAAACAACCAGATGGACAACTGAACAGCAGACTGCATGGGGCAACCAGGCCGGCAAGGGTGTCAGTGGGGGTGACCTGGCCAACAGTTGACCAGTTGGAGGTGACCAGGCCAGGGGAGGGGGGCAGTTGGGGTGACCTGGCCAGCAGGGGGTGTAGTGAGGGGCAACCAGGCAGGCAGGAGCGGGGCTGTTAGGGGTAACCTGGCCAGCAAGGGGGCATTTAGAGGTGATCAGCTAGACAGGCAGGTGAGCAGTTAGGAGACAGGGGTCCCAGATTGGAGAGGGTGAAGGCTGGGCTGAGGGGATTCCCTTCCCTCCCCCCCTGCATGAATTTTGAGCACCAGGCCTCTAGTAGGATAATGATATATTAACATTAATGTACATTTTTACTTTTGTCACAAGGTAACAGGGATATATAGGACTGTCATTTTTTTGGGTAATTATTTTATTATTTATTATTTTTTTATTAAATTATTATCTGTGTACATATCTTACCATTTTTTAATCCTCACCCGAGGATATTTGTCCCACTGCTTTCTTAGAGTTGAAGGGCGGAAGGGAGAGAGAGAGAAAGAGAGAAGCATCAATGCAAGGGAGACACACTTACTGGTTGCCACCCGCAGGAGCCCCAACTGCAACCCAGGTATCTGCCCTTGACTGGAATCGAATCTGTGACACTTTGGTGAGCAGGCTAACTCTCTAACCACTGAGCAACAGTGGTCATGGCAGGACTATTCTTCTGGTCTCTTTTCTGACCCACTGATTTGACCCCCATACTAAATCCATGTTTCAATGACTTTGTTTAAGATAGATAGTTCTTAAAATCTATTTCTCTCTAATCTGCTTTCTTTTCAAAACGTATTTCCAAACAAGAGTTTCTAATCTTAGTTATTTGGTTACTATTAAGTCCATGGATTAGGACAATAGGCTTATTTCAATAAATAATTCAGATAATTATTTATCTTTTTTATTCTGTTCACTAATGAGAGTAGAACTTATTCTTAGATTCAAATAAACTGAGCTCCTTGATGTGCAAAGAGTCTTTTGCCTTAATTCCTCTCCTGTGTCTACACTAAAATACAGCACAGAAAATATGTGTTTGCTGCTAGTCTTCTGAAAGCAACCAATCTTTAAATTCCACCCAAGACTCCAACATTGTTGAAGCTTTGGATTTTCTCTGTCTTGACTTCAAGTTCATCTTCATATTTTAAAAGTACGTTTAAATTGTTTCTATATTTTAAGAAATAAAGGGAGAATTATGAATCTGTGTGTTCACTCTTTTATCTTTTTTTTTTTTAATGTCCTTGTTCTAATATCAGGTCACTGGTAATCTGGTAAAGAAAAATCTGTTCATGTGCATGTACATACCTCAACTAGAACTTTCTTTTAAAATTTGCATCTACCTCATGCAAAATATGTTGGTAAAAACTTAGGAAATATTCAAATAAGTGAGAGAAGATGTATATTTTTAGGCAACTTCCCACTATAGGTTTGATCTCAGTTGTGCTCTAGCCAAAGTGGCCCAAATAGACAGCTGATTCCTATTGTGCCTTATTGCCTTAAAAGAGCAAGGGTTAAAAGATGGTCTATTCAATTTTTAGATAGGCGATCACTCAGATCATACATGGTATAGAAACATCACTTCCCAGAATACAGCACACTTCTTTCAAATACATAAAAACAGAAGAGAAAAGTACTTTCAATATTAGAAAATTAACACTATCCCTAAATGCTTTAGCATGTACAAAAAAAATAGAATTTATTACATTCAGTAGCAAAAAATATGAATCTAGCCAGTGAGATGTGGGAAATGGAGATTCTATGCCTTGTTAATGAGGCATTCAAAAGGGGGTTGGGCAAATTTATCAGAGCCAAGAAAATCAAGAACTCCCTTTCATGTAAAGCTTCCTTGAACTATTTCCAAACAACATCAATACTGTTGGCAAAGTTAACATGAAGAGAAGGTTAATGTTAATTTGTGCTTCCAAAATGTACACAGTATATTTTAAAAGATAGAAGTATTGATTCCAATTCAAAATTTAGTTTTAGTTGTTTTATATATATTTTTTTTTTCATTTTTTCCTCATATTGCAAAAAAGAAAGAATGCAAATTAAGTCAATATTGAAAGAAGATAAAAATTATGGCTGAAAATACTCAGGAAAAGTTTATGTTAGTTCCTAGTCATGTTAGGGGCCCTAATAACTAAGTTTAAGTAATTATTGAACATGCAGTTTGAGTCATACATTCACTAAAGTTACAAAATAATATAATACACACTGATGTCTATCTATTCTGTTTTTCTTTTTCTCTTCACTGTGAACTTGGTGTTGAAGCACCATGTGCCTTATACACTATATATGGCATATATCTAGCTGGATGGACTTTGACCAAGTGAACACTCACCTATACCAGTGGTCAGTAAAATCATTAGTCAACAGAGCCAAGTATCAACAGTACAATGATTGAAATTTCTTTTGAGAGCCAAATTTTTAAACTTAAATCTCTTCTAACTCCACTTCTTCAAAATAGACTTGCCCAAGCTATGGTATTTTGTGGAAGAGCCACACTCAAGGGGCCACAGAGCCACATGTGGCTCCCGAGCCACAGTTTGCCGACCACGGACCTATACTAAACCTAATGATATATATATATATATATATATATATATATATATATATATATATATATATATATATTAAAAAAACAAAAACAAAGAATAGAATAGAATGGATTCTTCATCCTATGTTCCTAGGACAAAGAAAATCAGCAGTCATCATTATAGTTAACTAGAGGAGGCCTGATATTCATGCATTGGGGGGGGGGGGGGGTCCCTTCAGCCCAGCCTGAACCCTCTCCAATCTGGGACCCCTCAGGGAATGTAAGACTGCCAGTTTAGGCCTGATGCCAGGGATCAGGCCTAAACCGGAAGTCGGACATCCTTCTCACAACCCAGGACTGTTGGATCCTGACTGCTCGCCTGCCTACCTGCCTGATCGCCCCCAACTCCCCCCGTCTCCCAGACTGGTCACCTCTTACTACCCCCTATTGGTCAGCCTGGTCGCCCCTAACTGCCAACCTCCCACTGGTCTGGTCGTCCCCAACTGCACTTCCTGCCAGCTTGGTTGCCCCCAATTGCCCCCTTCCCTCACTAATCCCCCTGCCAGCCTGGTCACCCCACGCAGCCTCTGTTTGGTCATCAGTCAGTTGTTTCATTTATGATGGCCCCTGACTTTTTATATATTAGGATGATAAAAACTGTATAATTTTTCCTATGATTAGAAACAAGATAAAAATGTTCTTATCATTTTTGTTCAACATCCTGCCAGAAGTTCTAGTCCTGGCAATTAGGTATCACAATTAAATAAAAGGAAAGAAAGAGATAAAACTACTCGTATTTGTGGGTAGCATAATTTTGTAGATAAAAATTTTAAAGAATCCACTAAAAAATCTATTTGAACTAATAAATGAGATCAGCAAGTTTTCAGGGTACTAGTTTAACATGCCAAAACTAAATTGTAATCTTCCACAATAACAATGAACAGTCAGAAAATAGGATTAAGAAAATTTCATTATGATACTATAAAGAATAATAAAATAGTTAATAAATTTAACAAAAGAGCAAGACATACATTAGAAAGCTATAAAATGTAGTGAAAAGAAATTGAAGACTAAATAAATGGCACAGTTCCCTTTTGCTTAATAGTTCCTTCTCAAGTTTTTTTTTTTTTTTTTCCTTTTCTATAGTTTTAGTATAAACAGCAAAGAGAAAGTAGAGTATGCCTTCTACACACTGCTTGGAAATCTTCATCTAAATACTTAAGTCTACTTACAAAGTAGACTTTCAAAGTCTACTTTTCAAGACTGAACAGCAGAACACAATTTTGCCAATATTTATGTCACCTTATAAGGAGAACTCTCCGTTCAGTTTCTAAAATCATGTTTGTCCTTCCTGTCTGAGTCTTCTCCGGAGATTCCTTTGACATCCACACTTCTAGCACCAGTCTGATGGTATATGTATTCTCTAAGATGATCAACGTTTTCTCTGCATTCTACTTCACTTCTTTGAACCTTCTCCAAAATTACTTTTAGCATCCATATTTCTATGAACAATATCTTTAAAATAGTCTAGGCTTTGCTATCAAGTACCTCATAATTCTTCCAGCTTACTTCTATCTAGTACCCCACGACAAGTTTACTTTCGCATTTTTAGGCATTTGTTACAAAAGCACCATAATTCCTAGAACTAAAATCTATGATAGTTTCTAGGGCTTCTGTAACAAAGAACTGTTTAGCTGAGAAGAATGGAAATCTATTTTCTCACGTACTTGAAGCAAGAAATCTGAAATTGAGGTGTTGGCAGGGCCATGCTTCCCCTAAGATTCTAGACAAATTCTTTCTTGCTTCTGTTGATGGCAAGGAATTCTTGGTGCTTCTTAGAAGGCTTGAAGCTATATCACTCCAATCTTTCATTTTCCTTTTGAAATTGGGTTACTTGTCTTTTATTGTTGATTGTAAGATGATTTTTATGTATTTTAGATATAAACACTGTTGAACATAAAATTTGTAAGTTTTTTTTCTTATTTCATGAATGCTATAGAATTTTGTACTTACTTTTTATTCATTAGAGAATATTTCTCCTAAGCCTAGTTAGCTAAGACATTCATCATTGTGATAATTAAATAATTTAGAATTTCAAGGTCTTGTTTATGTTATTACATGACATTCTCCCTATGTCTTCACATGAGGTTTTTCTGTTTGTAAAGACAGCAGTCATATTTGATTAAGGTCCATCCTACTTCAGTTTGACCTCATGTTAAGTAATTGATCTAAAATGACCCTAAATCTGAATAAGATCTCATTCTTAAGTATTGAGTGTTAGCACTTCAGCATGTCTTTCTGCAGGACACAATTCAATCCATGGTAGACCCTTCTTCATTTCACACATAAAAATAAATTAAAACATAGGCATGTATGTAAGAGATAAAAATATAAAACATTTAGAAAAAATATGGATGTAAATAGTTGTAATATTAGGTTAGGGAAAGCCTACCTGTATATGACATCAAAAGCACAAATGAGAAAAGAAAAATATTGATAAATTGTATTTCACCAAAACCTAAACATTTGTGATTGAAACATCATCAAGAAAGTGAAAAGACAATAAAAAGAGGCAAAATATTTTATATTATAGATCACATCAGAAATTTGTACCTGGAATATATAAAGAATAAGTACAAACCAATAATAAAAAGAGAAGCCAATTAAAAATGGTCGAAGCATCTAACCAGACATTTCTCCAAATGAAATATACAGATGGCAAATAAGCTTGTGAAATGATTCTCAACATCATTAACCATCATGGAAATGCAAATCAAAACTACAATTAGATACCATTTCACACAATCTAGACTGTCTATAATCAAAAAGACAGATAATTACAAGGTTTTGGCAGTAATGTGGCGACAGCTCAAATCTCATAGATGGCCAGTGGGAATGCAAAATGGACAGTTGCTTTGGAAAAGAGGCTGTTAGTTTCTCAGAAAGCTAAGTATACAATTACCAAATAACCCACCTATTCGCCAACAAGGTGTATATCTAAGGGAAATAAAATCAGAACCACACAAAACTTGTTCATAGCAGCATTGTTCATAATAGTAAAAAGTAGAAAAAAGACAAATGTCTATCAACTGATGAATACATTTTAAAATGTACTGTATCTATAAATCTATAAAATGGAATATTATTTAGTCATAAAAAGGTATGATGTACTGATATATACATGGATAAACCCTGAAAAGATTTTAAGAAAAAAAAGCCAGGTAAAAATACTACACGTTGTAGACTCCATTTATATGAAATTTCCAGAATATTCCATTCTATAGAGACAGGAAGTAGATTTAGTGGTTGCCTAGGGCAGGGGAGATTGGGGGAAATTGGCAGTGACTGATTCTGGATACTGGATTCTCTCAGCTGAGCAACTAAAAATAAAAATAGTAGTAAATGTATAAAACATTTGAATAACATAACAAGTATATGATTTAAGGGACAGATATGGAATCTGCATACAATTAGAAGAAATGTATTGTTTTTAAAGCTCACATAAAACATTTATATTTGACAACACACAAAGCCTTAAAGCAAGTCTCAACAAGTTTAATAGATTAATTATAAATATAATTTTTTCTGATCATAGTAGAAATTGTATTTGATTCAAAAATAAGAGAAGATATCAAAGCCACTATATAGTTCCATATAACTTATGAGTCAAAAAGTTATAAAAATTGAAATTTAAATATGCTTAACGTTGAACAATAATAAAGTCAATAAATATCAAATTTATGAGATGTGATGAAAATTACAGCATTCATTCTTATATTAGAAAAATGAGAAATCTTAAAAATTAAAGAGATTGATATACAACTTAAGAAGCATGAACACAAGTAAATTATGAATAATAAAATGGGAATTAACAATGTTAGATGCAAAGGGTACTCAAAATGAAAAGTTGATTCGTTAAAAGAAATACACTAATTCGATTTTTCCACATTAGATTAGGGTTCAAACCATGTTTGAATTACTTCTATTCAGGTTACTATTGAGATAGGGATTCCTTACCTAGAGTTATGGGCTTGGCTAAAGTGAACCCAACCCACACTGTGCAGATGATACTTTCAGAAACTGGTTAGTTGCATGTACTCATAGTATGGGGCGAAGAGGACACAATATAAGACACAGAGCTATATGGGTTGTACACCCAGGAACAGAATGAACAACTAGGAGGTTTGTGAGGCAGGTTTTTTAACATCAAAAGGAGAGGGAACTCTCTGGTCCCCTGGAGAGAAGGACATTGTCTTGTTTGAATAATTCCACATCTAGCAGGGAACTGAAACCTACTATTAAGGGATAAGCAAGACTGTATTCATTCCTTCTGACAAGGAGATAGTACGGAGTGCACCTTATTCTTGGGAGCAGAGTTGGAAGGGGAACTTGTAGTTAGGCCAGCGGTAGGCAAACTCTTTGGTCAACAGAGCCAAGTATCAATAGTACAACGATTGAAATTTTTTTTTGAGAGCTAAATTTTTTAAACTAAACTTCTTCTAATGCCACTTCTTCAAAATAGACTCACCCAGGTTGTGGTATTTTGCAAAAGAGCCACACTCCTGGGGCCAAAGAGCTGCATGTGGCTCCCGAGCCCTAGTTTGCCAGCCAAGGAGTTAGGCCATTTGAGTCACTCTCAATTTTACCAGCTACAAAAGCAGCACCTAACATGGAGTCTTTTTTTTTTTTTTTCATATATATTTTATTGATTTTTCATAGAGAGGAAGAGAGAGGGATAGAGAGGAATATAGGGATAGATAGGGATACAGAAACATTGATGAGAGAGAATCATCAATCAGCTGCCTCTTGCACACGCCGTACTGGGGATGTGCCCGCAACCAAGGTACATGTCCTTGACCGGAATCGAACCCGGGACTCTTCAGTCCCCAGGCCGACGCTCTATCCACTAAGCCAAACTGGTTTCGGCCATAACATGGAGTCTTAATGTTATGCCTTAGCCACAAAGAAGAACACAGGTAAAGAAATGCATAAATAATAAATTGTACAAAAACAGTAGAAAATGTAATTGTTTGTAGATAAAATGTTATCTACATAAATATCCTATATAATAAAAGGGTAATATGCAAATTGACTGAACGGAGGAACTACCCATCGCTATGGCATGCACTGACCACCAGGAACAGATGCTCAATGCAGGAGCTTCCCCTGGTGGTCAGTCAGTGCACACCCACAGGGGGAGCACCGCTCAGTCAGAAGTGGGGATCTAGGCTGGCAAGTGCAGTAGCGGTGGTGGGAGCTTCTCCCACCTCCACAGCGGTCAAACATCCCTTGAGGGCTCCTGGACTGCAAGAGGATGAAGGCTGGGCTGAGAAACCTCCTCCCCGTGCACAAATTTCATGCATTGGGCCTCTAGTTTAAGTTACAACATTTAGAAATTGTAAGTTATGCAATTTTCTGGACATTAAATTATTGTAAAATAATTAGAAGATAGTTTACTTTGTTTAATTTTATAACAGAAAGAAATAATTTTAAAAAATCAGAAGAAAACTAAGACATTTAAGATGTTTATAGATATAAATACAAAAGGATTTGACCTTGTGGCAGAAAGATAAATTAGGTTTACCACCACCTTTTTTTAAATTTCTAAGTGTGTTATTATATTGGATCAGTAAAAAAGCTGAAAACCATATTTTTCATAGCCCTTTATAATTTGGGTCTCAGAAGAAATTTAAGTTCTGCCAACCAAGTGTACCCAACTGAACTAGGACTTGAATTTGGAATCATGTTACACTGGGAATTTGGCAATGTGCAAGGCATTTATTTGTGCTTTCATGTTTCTATTAGACCCAACGTGCTTCTAGAGCCAATAATTGTAGAAACAGCATTCTGATCTCTGAATGTCACTGAAGCTGGTGTTCTTCTGAAGCCAACGTTTTTGGTAGCACTTTCCTGGTCCAGGCAAAATGGCCAATGTGGGTTATCATAATGCCAGCGGCTAGGACTGTTGACTTCTTCTGTGCCAACTTTCTGATTATGGCAAGGGTAAAATTCATTGGCAGCTTAATATCTGATTTTGTCCAAGACGTCATTTCTGTGATCTAGTCTAAACACTGTTCCTCAAACTCTTCTCACAATTTGTAAGCAATTAAATCATGTTCTGCTAAAAATAGTTTGGAAGTTTCCTGTTATATGCAACTTTAATACAGGACACAATAAAGATCTAAATAAAGGCATAGGTATGTTCTTATGGAAAAGGTTTAATGTTATAAGTATATAGGTGCTTTTTAAATGAAATTATACCTTCTAAGAGCTTGCCTTGGCCTTTTATTCTGATTTAAATTTTATATGGAAGAGTTATCTTACAAATATCAAGATACAGAAATCTATTATTGTAAAATATTGCTTTTGACATAGCAAAATATAAATAACCAAGTAACTATAAATCAAAAGTCTAGAACCTCAGAAATAGTTTCTTATTTCTATTAATTTCTATTAATTAAATCAACAAATAATTTCTATTAATTAAATTAGTTAGTACAAATTAAGAACAGTTCCTTAAACTATAAATACATTTAGAGAACAAAAAGAAAAAACAAAACAAACAAACAAAAATGGTACGCCCTTATTTTGATTGTATTTTAGAATGGGGAATAATACATTTTTTAAGTAGTGAGTCAATGTGAGAAAATTGGATTTATATTTCTACCTTATACTGTACACCAATTGAAATTTTAAAAGCATACCTAAAATAATGACCCATTAAAAGTGACTTAGGTTTTCAGCTTTCACGTTTTAAGAGCTGGGAAGTAATTGTTCTCATCCTTCTAATGGGGGGGGTGGGGAGAGAAACAAAAATCAATGCCTTTTGTTGGATCCACAAGAGAACTGAGGCTGCAGTTAAATCTGAAGAAATTTGTACAACAAGAGAGATATAGCAACCAGGATCTGTTAACCTGGAGGAGAATTTGCTGGAACCATAAACTGGTATAAAAACTTAAAAGTAAACACAAAATTGAGACTGAATGTGGCCTAGAATGAAAATGATAGAACCCCTGGGATCTACAGTCTTAGAGATGTTCTCATACTTTAATGTGTTCATCGTGAGGATCTAAGAAAGACCCTTTCATACCTTTGGCAAGAAATGAGGAAGAGTAGCTATTCTAAAATATCAATATGTCCAGAGCCTTCTGCATAATAGACTACTCTCCAGAGAATTTTTACTTTACTCCTTCCAGGAAGATTCTGAGATGTCATCTGAAATTGGCAGGGAGAAACCAAACAGAAAGGAGGTTCACTCCAAATTGGTAGGTGGCAGGTATAATAATCTAGTAAATGTACTTAGGAGGCTTGCTGGGTAACTTCAAAACTAGATTTTCAGGAACCTACTCATCAAAACTTAAAATTTACATAGGTGCCTTAACTGGGTTCAGATATGTAACTCAGACCTTAACTGGTTCATTTATGGTCACAGGGTACCTAACAGTGTCCAATCATGAACCCAGGCCAGATAATCTCATCACAAGGTTATAATCTCAAGGCTGTAGCATTGGGGTCACTTCTGCGTGGTAAGGGCAAGTTGAGTGCATATTTGGGGCAGGGAGGAGGTGGGAAGCCTCCAATTGCCCAGGTCCAGCTCTAAGGTGAACTGGCAGTCACACCTTCTTGATGATCTCTTCCGGCATATAAACACAGATGGTTAATGTACACACACACAAAAAATAGAAACTCTAAGAAAGAATCAGAAGGAAATTCTAGAAATGCTTTTGATGGATTTTATCAGAGGACTTGAAACAACCAATGATAGAAGCCCATAGCATTAAAATAAGTCAATAGATCTAAAATACAACCTTCCAAAACTCAATCAAGAAGAATAAAAAAATCTCAACAGGCCAATAACTAAGGAGGAAATTGAAGCAGTTATCCAAAAACTTCCAGCAAACAAAAACCCGGGGCCAGATGGCTTCACTGGGGAGTTTTACCAAACATTCAAAATATAACTAAAACCTGTCCTTGTCAGACTATTCCAAAAAATTCAAGAGAAAGGAACACTTCCAAGCTCTTTCTATGAAGCCAGCATTGCCCTAATCCCAAAACCAGATAAAGAAAATACAAATAAAGAGAATTGCAAGCCAATATCCTTGAGGAACATAGATGCTAAAATCCTCAACAAAATTCTAGAAATCAGATCGTGTATTACATTAGAAAGATCATACACCATGACCAAGTGGGATTTATTCCAGGGTTACAAAGCTGGTAGAATATCACCAAATCAATAAATTTGATACATCACAGAAACAGATTGAGAGACAAAAATCACATAATCATATCAATTGATGCAGAAAAAGAAAACATTTGACAAAATCCAACACTTGTTACTGATAAAAAATCTCAGGAAAGTGTGAATAAAGGGCTCATATCTCAAGATAATAAAAGCCTTATATGACAAACCTACAGCCAACATCATACTCAATGGGCAAAAACAAACCATTTCCCCTAAGAACAGGAACAAGACAGGGATGCCCACTATAACCACTCCTGTTTGACATAGTTCTGGAAGTGCTAACTATAGCAATCAGACAAGAAGAAATAAAAGGCACCCACATTAAAAAAAAAAAAGAAGTAAAATTGTTATTATTTGCAGATGACATGATAGTATACATAGAAAACCCTACAGACTCCATTGAAAAACTACTAGAATTAATAAATAAATTTGGTAATGTAGCAGGATACAAAATTAATCCCCAGAAATTTATGGCATTTTTATACACTAATAATGAACTCAGAAAGAGAAACTAAAAAAAAAAAAAAAAAATTCCATTGCAACAACAAAAATTAAGATACCTAGGAATAAATTTAACCAAGGAGGTAAAGCATCTGTGCTTAGAAAATTACAGGACACTGAAAAAAAGAGAGAGAAATACATAAACAAATGGATGAATATACCATGTTCATGAATTGGTAGAATCAACATCGCTAAAATGTCCATACTACCCAAAGCAGTACATAGATTTAATGCAATCCTCATTAAAATATCAATGGCAGGTTCTCTGCTCCTCCTGTTCAGCAGACAGCCTCTCCTCCCATGCAATGCCAGCAGCCACAACCCTGAGACACGATGGTGAAGGTCGGAGTGAACGGATTTCGCCACATTGGGCACCTGGTCACCAGGGCTGCTATAGAATCTGACAAAGTGCAAGTTGTTGCCATCAATTACCCCTTCATTGACCTCAACTACATGGTCTACATGTTCCAGTATGATGCCACTCATGGCAAGTTCAAAGGCACCGTCAAGGCTGAGAACGGGGAACTCATCATCAACGGAAAGCCCATCACCGTCTTCCAGGAGCGAGATCCCGCCAACATCAAATGGGGTGATGCTGGTGCTGAGTATGTTGTGGATTCCACCAGGGTCTTCACTACCACGGAGAAGGCTGGGGCTCATTTGAAGGGCAGAGCTAAGAAGGTCATCATCTCTGCCCCTTCTGCGGATGGCCCCATGTTTGTGATGGGTGTGAACCATGAGAAGTATGACAACTCCCTCAAGATCGTCAGCGATGCCTCCTGCACCACAAACTGCTTGCCCCACCTGGCCAAGGTCAACCATGACAACTTTGACATGGTGGAGGGACTCATGACCACCGTCCATGCCTTTACTGCCACCCAGAAGACCGTGGGTGGCCCCTCTGCGAAGCTGTGGCGAGATGGCCGAGAGGCTGCCCAGAACATCATCCCTGCTTCTACGGGCGCTGCCAAGGCTGTGGGCAAGGTCATCCCTGAGCTGAATGGGAAGCTCACTGGCATGGCCTTTTGTATCCCCACACCCAACATGTCTGTTGTGGATCTGACCTGCCTCCTGGAGAAAGCTGCCAAATACCATGATATCAAGAAGGTGGTGAAACAGGCAGCAGAGGGCCCCCTCAAGGGCATCCTGGGCTACACTGAGGACCAGGTTGTTTCCTGCGACTTTAACAGTGACACCCACTCCTCCACCTTTGATGCTGGCGCTGGCATTGCCATCAATGACCACTTTGTCAAGCTTGTTTCCTGTATGACAATGAATTTGGCTACAGCAACAGAGTGGTGGACCTCATGGTCTACATGGCCTCCAAAGAGTAAGAGCCCCTTGGACCACCAGCCCCAGCAAGAGGAAGAGAGGCCCTCTGCTGCTGGGGAGTCCCTGCCCATATCAGTCCCCTAACACACTGAGAATCTCCTGACTACTGTTTTCATCCCAGACCTCCTGAAGAAGGGGAGGGGCATAGGGAGCCCTACTTTGTCGGTCGTGCACCATCAATAAAGTTCACTGTACCCAGCCAAAAACAAAAAATAAATAAAAATAAAATATCAATGGCATACTTCAAAGATGTACAACAAACTCTTCAAAATTCATCTGAAATAAAAAAAGAAAAACCCTGTACAACTGCAGCAATCTTGAGAAAGAAGAACAAAGTTGGAGCGATCGCAATACCAGATATCAAGCTGTATTACAAAGTCACTGTTCTCAAACTTCCTGGTACTGGCAAAAGAACAGTAATATAGACCAATGGAATAGGATAGAGTACCCCAAAATTGAACTGAGCCTTTATGCTCAATTAGTATTTCACAAAGGAGGCAAGAGCATACAATGGAGACAAGACAATCTTTCGAATAAATGGTGCTGGGAGAATTGGACAGATACATACAAAAAAAAAAAAATGAAACTAGACCATCAACTTACACCAAACACTAAAATAAACTTAAAATGGATAAAGGACTTAGAGAAACCATAAAAATCCTAGAAGAAGTTATAGGCAGCAACATAGCAGACATTTGTTATATCGATAGCAATATCTTTATCAATGTAGCATCTAGGGGAATGGAAACTAGGGAGAAAAATAAATAAATGGGACTACATCAAAATAAAAAGCTCTGCACAGCAAAAGAAACCATCAACAAAACAAGAAATCCCACATCATAGGAGAACATATTTGCCAATATTATCCCTATAAGGATTTAATCTCCAACATTTAAAGGGAACTCATACAACTTAACAAAAGAAAGACAATAAAAAAAAAAGGGGGAAACAGGACCTAAATACAATAGATGCTTCAAAAGAGGACATACAGAAAGCCAAGAGGCCTATAAAAACATGCTCAAAGTCACTAATCATCTGAGAGATTCAAATCAAAACAACAATGAGGTACCATCTCACACATGACAGAATAGCTATTATCAAGTCAACAAACTACAAGTGCTGGCGAGAATGCAGAGAAAAAGGAACCCTCCTTCACTGCTGGTGGGAATGAAGACTGGTGCAGCCACTATGGAGAATAGTATGGCATTTCCTCAAAAACTAAAAATGGAACTGCCATTTGACTTGGTAATACCACTTCTGAGGTTCAAGACAGGTCAAGAAAAGCTAGCAGGGTTGCCAAAGACCATTGGAAAACACAGATATTTACATTATGATTTATAACAGTAGCAAAATTATAGTTATGAAGTAGCAATAAAAATATTTGAACATGAGGAACTGTATTAAAGGGTTGCAGCATTAGAAAGGTTGAGAATCGCAGCTTTAGGCTTTTCACCTAACAATGTTGTAATAATTCTAAACTTGAGAAGCATAGTAAGTAAATTAGGTATGCTATTATAATTACACTAGAGGCCTGGTGCACAAAATTCATGCACGGTGGTGGGGGGTTTTCCTCAGCCCAGCCTGCACCCTCACCAATGTGAAACCCCTTGAGGAATGCCCATCCTCCTGTTTACACCCAATCCCCAGTGGGATCAGCCTTAAAGGGGCGATTGATCATCCCTCTCACAATCCAGGACTGCTGGCTCACACCCAACTGTCCTCCCCTGCATGTCTGGTCTCCCCCAACTGATCTCCCCTGCAGGCCTCCCCCACCCCCAACTGCCTTTCCCTGCAGGCTTGGTCCTACCCAATTGTCCTCCCTGAAGGCCTGGTCTCCCTCAATTGCTGGCCTGATCACTCATAACTTTTCACAACTGCCTTCCCCTGCAGGCCATCTTGTGGTGGCCTTCTTGTGTCCACATGGAGGCAGCCATCTTTTACCACACGGGGGTCATCTTGTGTTAGTATGATGGTCAATTTTATTAGATAGGATAGTTACTCTTTTATTAGGTAGGATAGTTCACTTTATATTTCATTATTACTATGCATTAGTTTCAGAAAATGTGAAAAGAAAAAAAAAAGAGGACCATATGTATCAATCAGTGAGTACCTTTGGATTTGAAAGATTCATAATAAAGCAGAAGAAAAAGTAAACTACACTATGTCTCAAGTGCTTGGCAGTTTTTGAAATATATATTTTGTTGATTTCAGAGAGGAAGAGAGAGCAAGAAAGAGATAGAAACATCAATGATGAGAGAGAATTATTTATCAATTGCCTCCTGCACATCCCCCACTGAGGATGGAGACCTGACCTGAAATCAAACTGTGACCTCCTGGCTCATAGGTTGATGGTATGTTTTTATGAAAAGTACTAGACTCAATAAATAGTTTTTAACTTCTTTATCTTTATTGGAACACACAAAAAGAATACCTGTGATAAGAAAGAGAAAGAAACAAAAACATTTCTCATCAAATTAAAGAGCACTGGATTATTTTAGCAAAATTCACAATAAAGATTAATACCCATCTCTATTCTCATTATATGTTGAACTAAAAACACTGGGACACTGAACAAAGGCCCAGTGCATGAAATTCATGCATGGAGGGGGGTCTCTCAGCCCAGCCTGCCAGAGACTGGGGGACTAAACTGGCTGTCAGACATTCCTCTCACAATCAGGGACCACTGGCTCCTAACTGTTCACCTGCCTCCTTGCCTGATTAACCCCAACTGCCCCTCCAACGACCTGATCGCCTCTTACTCTCCCCTCTCAGCCTAGTTGCCTTCAACTGTCCCCCTGCTGGCCTGGTTGCTCTTTGGTCATTACTGTTACTGTGACAGTGTCCTGGACAATTTGCACATTTCTCTATTATACACACTCTCTCTCACACACACACACACACACACACACACACACACACACACACATACATATACAATGAAGCACTTTAAAGAAATAGAAAGATTTTAGGGTAAAAAGGATCTTTATTTTAAATGTTTTTATTGATTTTAGAGAGAGATAAAGTGAGAGGGAAGAGATAGAAACATTGGTGAGTGAGAAACATCAAATATCAGCCAGCTGCTTCTTGTACACTCAGTACTGAGGATTGAGCACATAACCCGGTGCATGGGATGACACTCAACCAACTAAGCCATGCTGGCCTGGTAGAAAGGATCTTAAAGACCAGTTTAATCAGCCATTCTTCCATTCTACAGCTTTGCTTGCAGAATACTCAATCAAAATAAATCCCAATTTGTTCATAATTACTCTACCCCTAAATTGTTAAATGTGGACACTGGATAAATCAAATACTTTAGGTTCAAATTATAAAGCATAGTGAACTGGAATCAGCTCTCAATCTACATCATATATACAATTGATCATTTCTGATAACAAGAAGTTAAAGTTTGCTGTCAAATATCATCTACTTCCATCTTTCATATACAAAATAAGGTTGATTTTAGTCTCAGTCCAGAACTTTACATCAGTTTCTCTTTACCTCCTTTTTGTTATTAACAAGCTATTAATCGTATTTTTCAAGGCACCTTTTACATTTTAATGTTCACTATCACTTCTGCTTTCTAGTGCAAATTAGAAAAAATTGTAAACAGAATACCATTACAAGTTTCCATAAAGTTCTTTATTCTGGCACTGATTTAAAAGTCTGATTCTGAGCTCCAGTCTGTTTGAAGCTAAAGCATTAATCTGGACGTTTTCAGCCAAATTAGCTCAATTCCAGTGATTTATTAGTCACTTCAACTTAACGTTTAATCAGTTTAAGGAGCTGGCTCACTTGCCCCATGTTTTGGGATTAAGTCTAGATTCAGGGAAGTTTAACTCACATCACTGCAGAGGGATGCAACTGGTCTGTGCTTATGCTGATAAAAATATATCTCTTTTTTTGGCACAGACAATCTGTGATAATTGCTCCAGCAAGGCTTCTCAGTATTTTCCTGACAATTCAGTTCTATCCTGGCTTTGGCTGATGTTAATCCCCCAATGTCCTGTTGCATCTCTGTTTTGATGCCTGTTTATGACCCCCTACCTCTCAGCTTCTTAGGGGAGTCTTTGTGTCAGAGAAGTTATGTAAATCCCCTCTGTGGATATATTCAGTTATATGTTTGGTTTATTCCTTTTCCAAGGCATCCACTCTTAATATTTTTTCACTTAAAAAATGCTAATTTATTTTGTTTAATCCCTATTTTCTATGTAATCTAGTTTAAGTTGGATTTCTCTCGCTGACAATGTGGTTAGTTCCGGCTAAAAAACTCTGAGTAGAAATAACAAAGGTGATGCCTGGGTTTCTGCAATGACCACCCCCTGCATGTTCCTCCTGTTCTCTTTTCCAAGCTGCAGCAACCTGGGAGACATTAGTGATATGGCAGGGTCATCACACCTCTGAGTCACCACTTGGAAAGGAGTTGCCATCCAGAACATTGGGAATAAGCCAGTCAGAGAAAGAGAAGTATCATATGATCTCAATCATGTGTGGAATTTAATGAACAAAGTAAACTGATAAACAAAATAGATCTGGAGACACAGAGGCATAAAACAGATTGACAAATCTCAGAGGGAAGGCAGGGGTGGATGGAGTGGAGGAAGGAGGTGGGATGGTGGAGAGAGATTAACCAAATAATTAATATGCCTAACTCATGTAAACAGACAATAGTGTGGTGAAGGTTTTGGGAGATGGGGGTTGAGGTGGAAGGGATCAATGGGGAAATAAAAGGGGGCATCTGTAATACTTCCCACAATAAAGATAAATTAAAAAAAAAAGAACAGTGGGATACACAACTGACTTGGGATATAAGACAAATTAACCTCTGGTGTGTTAAATCATTAGATTTTTAAATTAACTTCTTACTATATCAAAACCTAGTATATCATGTCTAAGAAAACTATTTTTAATACATTTAAAACACCTACTTTTGTCCAGCCAGCATGGCTAAGTAGTTGAGTATTGATCTATAGTCCAGGAGGTCATAATTTGATTATTGGTCTGGGCACATGTGTGGGTTGTGGGCTTGATCTCCAGTGTGCGGAATGAAGGGGCAGCCCATCAATGATTCTCTCTCATCATTGATGTTTCTCTCTCCTCTCCCTCTTCCTTCCTCTCTGAAATTTAAAATATATATATATATATATTAATTTTTTTAACTAAATAATAAAACACCTACTTTTTTTTTTTTTTTTACCTTTTTGTTGTATATATGCAATTCTCTTGACAAATATTTCCTGTTTGACAAACCTCCTAGGCTCCTCTGAGCCCTCTTCTTGATTAGTCCTCAACCTTGGCCCACAACAACTGGACAAATCTTGTGAAAAGCCCTTAAGAGGTGACACTAGGAAGAACAAGAGTGGCAGTGGGAAATATGAGAGGATGAAGGGACAAAAGGCTAGTAGAACATTTATTGAGTGAGATTTTATGTCTTCTATTGCCTAAGATTTGTCCCACAAGAACATGGGGAGCCTGGGATATTCACCTCTTGCCCTTCAGGAATTAATGGTAATCTCTGAAGCCATTAGTTCTATTTAACCTCTGATTAAAAAAAAAAAAAAAGATTAAAAGTTTCTAGAAAAAGGGTGGGCAGAGAAGCAGGTGCAAATTGCAGACATGGCCAGTATCTTCATTGGCTGCAGGCAAATGCCTAGGTGTAAATGAATGACATCTTCTACAGTGTTTATAAATTCTGGGAGTTTCAACAAGTAGACAAGGTAAAAATACAGAGATTGATGTAAAACCCAAATCAACTACTACGGATTTCAAAATTGTATGAAGGATTAATAAAAATTTCTCCAGAAAAAAAAAAAAGAGTCATGACTTTCAAGCAATATCACATTGATTTGTGATTGCCTTTTAAAGCATTATTACCAATTTCATAAACATTTCTTAGTTAAACTTCACGCTTATGGTGTATTCCCTATGTAAACTAGCTCAGGGCAAAATACTTAAATGCACATGACAAGGAATAATGTATTACTGTGTAGGCTAGTTAGTGAAAGTTCTGATTAACACTGAAGTACCCCTACATCAATTGGCTCATTACAATATTGTATTTATTCAGTATCATGGCAATATCACTTGACTTTTTACAAGATAATGGTGGTTTAACTAAACGCACTCAATAGGTACTCAAGAATCTGGTTTATCTCCCAGACTCTGCACTATACACATAGATGACAAATTGCAGAAGAATGTCTTGTGTGGACATGTGGGTGTTTTTTTCCTTCTGTGAAATAAATAAAAGTTGAATTAGCAGATATAATTCTTTCTCAACTCTCTTATTCCATGTTCAGAAATGAATGCTTACAAAATAAATATTTTCCTCAATTTCTGTAAATGGTTAACCCCCTTTTTTGTCTTGCATCATGGTATTACCTTAGTGAGTCTGTGGGTATACAGAGGGTATAGGTCTTAAATCTCTAGTGGTGCCAGGCACTGTGTTTGAGAATATTGTTTAATTAATGTAAAAGGGATAGCAATATAATTGCATTATTTTGATGGCTTCTTTCTTTGAAATAAATGGTTAAAATGTATTTATTTTCTAGTGTATATTTTTCTTTACCACTTTAGAGTTAAGACTTCACAGAGTCCTCTTATGTAATGTAAACAAAAGCATATGAAAAATTTACTTTTAAGAAGACAGAAAGTAAAATTTGATTAAATTAACAAAGAAATAATAACTTTTGAGATCCATTTAGTAAATCAGTGCTTCGTTTTTTTGTTGATTGCATAAAAAAGATTCACACAGTAGGATATAATTTTGAAAGTGCTGAAATTTGCATTCATTAGAGTTACAGTGGCTAATCAAGAAAATTTCAATTAAACTCTACTTAAGCTGCATTTTCATCAACTATGAGAACTGTCTACATAGTTAATGATAAAATTTCAGAGTGTACCAAAATATTCTTGATCTGTTCTGATATGAATATTTCTATCCTAGAATTTTGTTATCTGAAAGCAGGATCTGTAACTTGTATATTTTTGAACAATATATATCTTTGCAATATATATATATATATATTTGCAATATATATTATTCAAAAATATACAAGTTACAGATATAAATATATATATATATATATATATATATATATATATATATATATAATTCAAAAATATACAAGTTACAGATCCTGCCTTCAGATAACAAAATTCTAGGATAGAAATATTCACATCAGAATAGATCAAGAATATATATATATATATATATATATATATATACACATATATATATATTTAAAATATATATATTTATATCAATATATCTATCTATCTATATATATATATATATATATATTTGAGGCCCAGTGCACAAAATATATATATTTTAATAATATATATATATATATTTTGAATAATATAAATATTATATACCGTATTTTCCGGCGTATAAGACGCCCCCTAATTTTACAGTTAAAACATAGGTTTAGGCCTATATTCTGTATAAGACTACCCCCCATTTCAAAGAAAAGACTTACTTTGCCGTCAAGATCTGCAGGTAATTTTTGTGCAATTTTGGTCTTTTGCCCCCAATTTTCAGTTGACTTTTTTTTCATTTCAAAAGTCGTCTTATACAACGGAAAATATGCTGTGTGTGTGTGTGTGTGTGTGTGTGTGTGTGTGTGTGTATTTATATATTTATATATATATATATATATATATATATATATATATATATATACATACAAACACACGTTATATATATATAATTTTAGAGGCCCAGGGGCTTCCCTCAGACTGACCTGCACCTTCTCACAGTCTGGGAGCCTGTGGGAGATGTCTAAGTGACAGGTGTGGAATGGGCCTAAACCGTCAGTTGGACATCCTTGGCGCTTCCAGCCATGAGCATTGAGCATCTACCCCCTGGTGGTCAGTGCATGTCATAGCAACTGGTCATTCTGCCTTTTGGTTGATTTGTATATTAGCCTTTAATTATTATAGGATGAGAGGCCTGGTGCACAGATTTGTGCAACAGTGAGGTCCCTCAGCCTGGCCTGCACCCTCTCATAATCTGGGACCCCTCAGGGGATGTTGTATTGCTGGTTTCAACCTGATCCCAGCAGGCCAGGCTGAGGGACCCCACTGGTGCATTAATCTGTGCATCAGGCATCTGGTATGCATATAAGATCTTTGGTTAATTTCTTCCCACCCAACCCCTCCCCCTTTCCTCTGAGATTCATCAGTCTGTTCCATGTTTCTATGCCTGTGTGTTGAGCATCTGTCCCCTGGTGGTTAGTGCACATCATAGCTACTGGTTGAACAGTTGAATGGTCAAATGATTGCTTAGGCATATATATATATATATATATATATATATATATATATATACATACATATATATATATATATATATACAATTACTTATATAGTATATGATTTTAGGTTTAAAGAAATTTATGCTATAAATTTCATTGTATTTGACAGATATAGATTGTTTATTGGAGTGAATATCAAAGGTGATCTTCCTAAACTTTTCATTTTCCATTAAGAAATTTGAAACCTGGAATACCCTTTTTCAGGAAAGAATTCAACATTAAACTAGAACTTTGAATCATCCCTTTGTAGCACACTGAATTTTACTTGTAATCATTCAATAGTTTTTGGTCTGATTTATGTTATGTACCATAGAAGATATCAAGGAATTGTGTTTTAGGATAAATTGCAATGAGTTTGTGTAAAGAGGTGATAAGATGCTAAGGAGGCCATCAACCTTATTTTAATATGGTTTTAATCCATTCAAGTCCTGATTTGTAGCTGACTCTCCTCAGAGGGGTTGTTTTATTAATGAGCTGTCTTAATTTCTTAGGCCTATATCTTAAGTTAGTACACACTTAAGATTCTAATAATGTAAACTGTAGTCTATATCAGATTTAATTAATGACAAAATTGTGAAGCAGGCAATGATTGTGTCCCATTAGCTCTTTATGAAAAGCCCCTTAGCATCCTTTTGGTGAGACTCTTCCAGGTGGCCTGCAACCACCAAATGCCTTTTTCTCTGTGGGCTGAGAATTTCAAGGAATTTATACTTGTATGTACTACAACCATGAAATAAATATGATGGCTATACAAATGAGCTTTAGAATCACACTGCTCTATCCTAATCCTGGCTCTTTCACTTACTATAAATAACATTTGGTCAAGTTAACCAATCTTTTCTGTGCTTTTCTTTTAAAAAATGACGAGAGAGAAGAGAGAGAGGGAGAGGGAGAGGGAGAGGGAGAGGGAGAGGGAGAGGGAGAGGGAGAGGGAGAGGGAGAGGGAGAGGGAGAGGGAGAGGGAGAGGGAGAGAGATGAGAGAAAAACATTGATCAGCTGCTTCCTACATGTACCCTACTGGGGAAAGGGCCAACCATCTGGGCATGTTTCCTGAATGAGTAGTGAACTGACAACCTTTGGGTGACTAAAGCCCAAGGAACTAAGCCAGGGGCTCTGTGCTTCTTTTGTTGAATTTCTGCTACAATTTAATGTTGTAAAGATTAAATGGGTTGATTTTAGCAAAAATTTAATTATGTAAAAATCAATACCTAGAAATAAATATGTAAATATAAACTTTTATTCAAACAATGATCCATGGATTAAGTCTGCTATCCAATTTTTCTATAATTTCAAAATATAAATACAACACTCTATAAAATCATTCTACATCTTATATTTAAAAAATTTTAAAGTCATCCTTAGATACTTTTTTAGTCTAGTAGGCTTTTTCTACTCCAAAATATTCATTATTTTTAAAAGTAATTTATATTTGTAAAACCTAGAGCTTTCTTGTTACTATAAAGATGGAGTAAGAAAGTCTAAAAGTCTGTTCATCAATAAAAACAGAGAAAACATTAGAAAAGTTGCCAAAATCAACTCCCCCGCTCCAAACTCAATCAACCGCCCCCCTCCTCCCACCAACTCTGTAGACTAACTAAATGCTTTAAACAATCCAAGAAGCATGGCTTAAAAAAACACACACAAAGACTTAGAATTAGTAAGGATTATTATTTGTCATCTTTGTTAACTTGACCTAATTCTATCTCCTCAGTTTTGTAATGTCTTGAAAAGTCAGAGTCTCACAAATATAGAATCTATAAACCTTAGCAGTCACTGCTAAGCTTTATTTTCAGGGTTTGCTGTTTGATCTACTAATAATTTTGGGCTTACTGGATGAGAACAATCCAATCTCCAAAGAACTTGTAAAGAATGTTTACTAAGATTTTTTTTTTTAACTTTGCAACTCTCTGAGGTGGTGTTACCAGTTAGCTCAGAAGGAGATGACGAAAAAATAAGAAGGGGCATATTTACTTAATTTATTTACTAGAGGCCCAACATGCACAAAATTATGCACAAGGATCTCACTTCCACTTGCCTCAGTTCCTGCTCCACCCTCCGCCACTCATAGCTCTCAGCTGCTAGTAGCTCATGCCCTGCCCCACCCACCATGAGAGCCACTGCTTATTTGGTCATGAGGGCATTATGGCATCATGGCTACAGGTCTTTTATTAATATATATTTTAATATATCTGACAATGGGGTACACAGAGGGAGATTGTAAAAACTATGGAATATTTCTGGGAATCTAAAAAGCCCTGCATAAGACTTGGCAAAACCTCCAAAGGTCTTACTCTCTTAAATATTGCTGACTTCAATGTCCTCATAAGTGGGAAGTAAAGTTATATTGACTTTCAGAACATAAAGATGTCTGAAGAGACATGCAAAGTCACTCAGCAAAGATTTGAAGACTTGCTGATTAAAGGCATTTCAGAAAATCTTTGTTCAATAACTTAATGACCACTAGGTTAACCAGCAAAGACTTCAGTGGATATATGTGGCAAAAAATACCTTGCAGAATGAGCCAAATAAATTCTGTAACACACAGCCATAACAAAAAGCACAACAACAACAACAACAACAACAACAACAAAAAACTGTGAGAAAAGGGGAGGGGATTTGATTTATAAAATTATTATACTATTTTAAACTTTCACTTTTAAACAAAAAATACAACAAATAATAGAAAAGCTTGCCCTGTGCAGATAGAAAAAAAGAAGTTGATAGACTATTCCTGAGGCAGACCACATATTGTACAAATTAATCAAAGACTTTAATCAGTTATCATAAATAAGTTCAAAGAAAGAAAAAGGAACAAGATGAAGTAATTAAATTAGATTATGAATATAAAGTTCATAAGTAGATATGAAAAAAAGAGATACTCTAAGGAAAGAGCCAAATAGAAACTCTGGAATTATAATGTATAATAAATAAAATTTAAAATACACTGGAGGGCATCAATAGCAAAAGTAGGAGCTAACTTGAGATGATCAGTTTGGGGGACAAAGTAAAATAAATAAAGAGAATAAAAGAGCCTTAGAGACATGTAGTGCACCATCAAGCATACCAATTTATATATTAAAATAATAGCTAAAAACTTCCCAAATTTGTTGTAAATCATAACTGACACATCCAAGAAACTTTAGGTAATATAAATTCAAAGATTATACCAACATGCACAATAGTGAAATTGTTGAAATTCACTGACAAAAGAGAATCATAAAAATATGTCTTACACATAAGGAAGTCACAAGATTAACAGCTGACATTTTATTAGAAACCTTGGAAACTAGAAGGCTGTGGAATTACACATTCAAAGTAATAAAATAATAATTAATCAAGTATTAATTATATATATCTAGCAAAACTGTCATTTGAAGAAGAAGAAGGAGAAAGAGAAGGAGAAGAAGGAGAAGGAGAAGGAAAAGGAGAAAAAAGAAGAAGAAGAAGGAAAGCTATGCTCTGATAAAAACTGAAAGACCTCATCAGGAGCAAATTATTAGCTAATATTTTTTTAGCTAAGTAATATTAGAGTTTACTTTAGACTCACATGAAAGGACATTACAGGTAACTCAAAACCAGGTGGAGAAATTAAGTACATTATTAAAAATAACCATATAGGCAAATACAGGCAGTCCTCGGGTTATGTCAGAGATCCATTCCTATGGTGCAAGGTAATGCGATTTTCGCTGTAAGTTTGAATCCACCTACATAAGCATCTAGTCACTCACATGGAGCACATACACAGAAGTAATGACATGACATAGTAAAAAAAAACAAAAAACATTAAAAGAAAGATAACAATTCCTGACCTTTACTTGTGGTAAGTAAATAATAATAATAATAATAATAATAATAATAATAATAATAATAAAAACCATAAAGCACATATGTACATACGTCTAAATGATGGAACTTTTTTTTATATAAATACTGTAAATGGGAGATGGTGATGTAACCACAAAATGATGTAAGTGAAGTCCAACATAACCCGAGGACTGCCTGTATAAAATTCAGTACATGTGTGTTTTTAAAATTCTTTTCTTTTTTATCTCTCTTATGAAAAAGCTATATAAAAGCAGTAATTATGCAACTATGTTGATGGTCATAAAATATATAAAAATGTAAATTACATGGCAATAACTATAAAAAGGAGCCAGGAAGAAATGGAGGTTTAATGGGGCAAAGTTTTCATTTATGAATTAAAATAATTACATCCTAGATTCCAGAAGAATAATATTGCAGTGACTCTGAGGCTGGAGAATGTCTAATATGCTCAAGGAACACTACCAAGTTTATCATTGAGACTGGAAAATAAAGAGAGCAATGGAGAAGGCAGCAGACAATGAACTCAGAGAGGTAAGGGGAGAGGAACAAAAAAGATAGTATTTTCATGAAGAAATTAGCTTTTACACTGAGACAATAGGAATCAATTTAAAACTCTGAACATGAGGGTGACATGGTCTGATTATTTTTCTGAAATTTATCGGCTCTGTTAAGAACGATTAAACATTCCAGATAGGTAGAAGCAAGGCATTATTGATTATTGCTATGATTTTAAATGAAGGGAAAAAATGACTGTCTTTTTTAAAATTATTTATTTATTTATTTATTTATTTATTTATTTATTTATTTTTAGGAGTGCTCAGAATAAAATTTCATTAATGGTCAGATTCTGGATATAATTTTAAAATAAAAGTAGCAGGAGTTTCTAATATATTTGATGTGGGTATGAGAAAAAGAAATGTGATGGTTATGCCATCTTGCATAGTAGGCATCCTAGTGATTATGATTAGGGTGATTTAACAGAAGTCATTAATCAAAAACTTGTGCTATTATAACAGTTATACCAGAGGCAGCTGATAGATGATTCTCTCTCATCGATGTTTCTAACTCTCTATCCTTCTCTCTTCCCCTCTGTGAAAAATTAATAAAATATATATTTAAATAAACTTGTGTTTCCTTGTTTTACCAGCTAGCCATAGTTCAATTACACAATAATCATGTGTGTCTAGAGGCTACCATAATGGAAAGTGTAGGTATAGAACATTATTATCATCACTGAACTTTTATTGCACAGAATTAAATTTAGAGTTCGGAACTATGCTGGGATTATATATTTAGAAATCATTATGTACATATTACTTAGAGATGAAGACCTAAGAACAAAAAGGGAAGAAAATACTTAACTGGTATAAGTACCGTGCCCTATGCATTCCAATATTTACAGATTATGGAAATATAGAAAAACCACCAAAAGAGGACTTAGAAAAACAACAACGAGATAGAAGAAAAATATAAAGTGCATATTATCCATGAGCCAAGAGAAGAAAGTTTTTTGAGATTGGGAGGTTGAGAGAGTCATAAATTTGTGTCGAATGAAATGAGTGTAGAGTAGGATATAAATGGAAGGGTTTAGATGAGTATAATAAAACTAAAAAGGAGCAAAGGAATTGAGGGTGTGTGCAAAAAAAGTGATACAAATCTTTCATCATGGAATCATTTGTTTTGTTTTGTTTTATTTACTCATAGATATAATAACAAAAATGCAGCCCTAGCCAGTTGTCTCAGTTGATAGAGCATAGGCCTATGAATTGAGAGTTCGATTCCAGTCAAGGGCATATGCCCCCATTGAAGAGGAAATACAGATGTATGTTAGTCAACTAGGGTTGGAATGTCTTGATTATTTTTGTGGGTGATTTTTCCTCATTTTCATGGAGCACAAGAAATATGGACTGAAACCTCCTGCAAAAACTGCATGGCATTGGCTTATTATAGGTATCCAGAACTCTATGCTTCGATATCATTAATGCCCATCTAGAGATGTCCTTCTTTGGACTAGAATAAGTATTTTTGTTTCTCTTTCTATGACTCCTGATTCCTCACTGTACAAAAACAAAACAAAAGAAAATAAAACAAAACAAACAAACAAACAAAAACTTACATATTTGCTATTATTAGGTTTTAGGAAAACAATACAGTCTGCCATTCTGTGTAATATGCATGCGATTTAAATATTGGACAGCAGAAAGATAGTTAACTAAGAATTTGAAGAAGAAATCAGCTGCATTTTTCTGAGATGTTCGGCACTATTAGGACATTCAAAACAGATTTATATAAGCCCACCCCCATTTTTTTTTTCTTTTCTGAATCATGTTTGCTTAAAATAATTATAATTACTTTGAAGTGCTTTTCACATTCTCTTACATGGTTTATATTTGATATCCTAGGAGATCTTTCTCATGATTGCATTCTTTAAAAATATTTTTTATTTATTTCAGAGAGGAAGGAAGAGGGAGAGAGAGATAGAAACATCAATATGAGAGATAATCATTGATTGGCTGCCTTTTGCAAGCTGCCCACTGGGGATTGAGCCCACAACCTGGACATGCACCCTTGCCTGGAATCGAAACTGGGACCCTTCAGTACACAAGGTGATGCTCTGTACAATAAGACAAACGGGGCCAGGGCCTTAGTAGATATATCTCTTGTTTCAAAGTGACAGCTTTAATCACTTTGATCAATTCCCACAGGTCAAAAATTTGATAATTCCTTTTAGCATTTTTTTTTTTACATTTCATTTATAATAAAATTATTTATAAAGATAAATAGTGTTATTAAGTATGAATCCTTTATTTTAAGTGTCATTATTTTGAAAATGTATTAATGAATAAAAACTATTTGCTTTAATCTTCTATTTCATTTTATAGGTGCAAAGAATGCTTCTCTATGTTTATATATATATACTTTTAAAAATGACTCCTCTTATTTTTAAAAGTATATTTATATTTCTGTTTTAGATTGCTTATATTTGGAAGGCAGCTATGCTCACCACTATACCACCAACGCGGACAAGATTGCTTATATTTGGATCTGTCTCTTTAAGATTAGGTAAAACTAAAGAAAAACACACCAACAAGTATGTGTGTGTATTATCATGAACTATCAAAAAATTAAATTCAAGTAAAAATTATTCATGCCAGAGAAGAAACTGTTTAAAAATAATACAAACACAGACACATGGTTTGTAACATGGTTTTTGAGAAGAAAATTGGTAAAATGTTACCAACACCTGTTTCTTCTCAGTTGAAGCTGATTGCACAGAATTAATTTAAGAAAATTTTTTTCTAAGTTCATGATTTCATTAAATATTATGTGTCCTTCTATCCATATGCCTAAATGATGTATTTCTTTAGTGACCAGTAGAAAGTATATGAAGAATATATAATTCTTCAACAATGTGTAGAATCTCTTTGGTTGAAATGCTTTATTCATTCTCTATAAACACAGCTACTATATACATTTTATACTCTATGATAAAATATGAAAAACATTCTTCACATCATAGAATATAAATCATATGGTATCTCAAAAATAATATAAATACTGTTGTACTGCATAGTTAAACAACTATAATGTCATTGTTATAAGCTCTTTTAAAAAAATATATTTTATTGATTTCTTACAGAGAGGAAGGGAGAGAGATAGAGAGTTCGAAATATTGATGAGAGAGAGTCATCGAACAGCTGCCTCTTGCACACCCCTACTGAGAACATGCCCACAACCAAGGTACATGCTCTTGACCAGAATCGAACCTGGGACCTTTCAGTCCAAAGGCTGACACTCTATCCACTGAACCAAACCGGTTTTCGGCATAAGCTCTTAATTGATATACATTTTTAATGAAATGGCACCATCTTTTATTTATTTATTTATTTATTTAATATATTTTATTGATTTTTTATAGAGAGGAAGGGAGAGAGAGACAGAGAGCTAGAAACATCGATAACAGAGAAACATCTATCAGCCTCTTCCCGCACACCCCAAACTGGGGATGTGCCTGCAATAAAGGTACATGCCCTTGACCAAAATCAAACCTGGGACCTTCCAGTTGGCAGGCTGACTCTCTATCCACTGAGCCAAACCAGTTTTGGCACACTATCTATTAAATTACTAAAGTATTAATATTGAATATTCAATGAAATTAATTTTGATTATGTTAATTCTAATTTAATATCTGACTTTATTTAAAAAATAATTGGTATATATTTGTACTATATACTTTATTGTTATTTTCACTAGAAATAGATGTGAATAGCCTTCAAATCCCTTTGCTTTTATTGTAAATATTGACACCATAGGTCAAATATACATTACTTTAAAATGTTATTTTGTGACCAAAACAGTTTTAATGTATTTTCAGTTAAGAAGTAAAAATAAAAACAAGCTTTCTCCAGTACTTTTTAAAATCTAAATTATAGATGGAAAGTGACAGGGAGAAGGTGCTCCATGTCTTATAATTCCACAGAGACAGGAAAACCTGTCTCTCTAAAGCTTTCATAGTGCAGGACAGTCAGTCACAGTGAAATATTCTGACAGTGAAAAACGCTAAAGGATAATATGAAAAATAGCACTGATGATTGCCAATATTGCAGTGCATTTGAAGAATGGAGATCAAAAAACAGAATTATTCATGCTCATGATATCACTTTAAATCTAAGCATATCCTTAATATCATCATACCCAAAAAGCAATTACTATCCCAACAGCTTAACACTTTTGTGTAGTCTATATAGAATAACCACTCATATTACTGGCAAATTGCATCTTCTCGTTGAAGACTTCTTCCTGTCAGGTTCAAACATTATTAAAGAATAGAAATATTTATTGATTACCTTAACCTCATTATATACTCCCAGACAAGAGATGATGAATGACATTTTATCTACTAATCATGCAAAGTGGACAACATGAGATATTATTTTTTTCTCTGGAGAACAAAATTAGGTGAGCTGGCAAAAACAGTGACACAGCCAACAATTACTGGAGTTTTTTCCAGTTTTTTGATTAATAATAAAATATTATTAATGAAAATATAAAACTAAAAAATTGTTTTAAAGAGTCTGCTATATTATTTGGGGTATTAATTATAAATGATTATTGAACAATAAACTAAAAAATGGAATTAAAGCTTAAGTAAAATTTACCCTATAGGGCTAAATAGAAAGATCAACCTCATGCAAGCTCTATATTTTTAAAATGTAAATTTGCATATAGAAATTAATACAAGATTAATACGAAATATTATAGCTACTAAACTTTAGCCCCATCTTGAAGACTGCTTTATCACAGAGTATATTGGTGTTTATATACTTGCTCTAAAAATGTAACTAATAAAGAGGGTGTATCATAGAATGGTACATTTGAAACCTATATAATTTAATTAACCCATGTAACCCCAATTAATTTAATATATAACACCTAATTGTAAAATAAAAATAAAATATTTTATTATTATCTAAATTTAAAGACATACTGTATTTATGGATCTGAACTTAGACTGACAAAAGAAAAAATGCAAACATAAGGCAAGCATACTTTATATACCTTGATGGTAAGTATTTAGAAAGATTTCTTAATATGTATTAATATATCTATTTTATGGTAGGAAACCATAAAATATTAGAGGAATCCACAGGCAGCAAAATCTCAGACATATGCCAAAGCAATATCTTCACCGACACAGCTCTAGGGCAATGGAAGCTAAAGAGAAAATAAATAAATGGGACTACGTCAAAATAAAAAGCTTCTGCACAGCAAAAGAAACCATCAACAAAACAACAAGAAAGCCCACTGCATAGGAAAACATATTTGCCAATGTTATTACTGATAACGGTTTAATCTCCAACATTTATAGGGAACTCATACAACTTATCAAAGGAAGATAAACACCACAATAAAAAAAATGGGCAAGGGACTTGAATAGATACTTTTCGAAAGAGGACATAAGGAAGGCCAAGAGACATATGAAGACATGCTCAAAGTCACTAATCATCTGAGGGATTCAAATCAAAATGACAATGAGGTACCATCTCACACCTGTCAGAATGGCTATTATCAACAAATCAACAAACAACAAGTGCTAGTGAGGATGTGGAAAAAAGGGAACCCTCCTGCACTGCTGGTGGGAATGCAGACAGGTGCAACCACTGTGGAGAACAGTAAACTTTTACAAGGTCATGCAACCAGAAAGATAATTAATAACAGTATTTTTTTCCATTCTTACTTTAGTTTTTTTTATGTCTTCCCAATGCATTTTAATTTTATTTTTCTGATAAATATAAATAAAAAATAAGTAAACTTGAGAATATTAGGCCTTTCCAATAGAGAGAAAAATCATATTAAACTAACTTTGATATTTTGAAGGATATGATGCAATATAAGCAATGTACACTGTTTGCACAGTTAGAAGCAGATTTACTGAATAAAAATATTGAATAACCATCCAGAATTATAAATATATCTGTCTGGGCATCAACACACAAATGGACAGCTAAAGAAATCTTATTCAACTTTATTAAACACATTTTTTACCTAAGTTATGAAGTCTCCATGACTCTATACTGTAATTCACATTTGAGACACCTACACTTTGCTTTTTTTTTTTTTTTTTTTTTTTTTTTACAAAAGAATCTATCAGATGATTATGATATCAAAATAAGGTGAATACATCATCTTCCATAAAACAGAGTTAATTACTCCTGGCTTTGTGTATGAGAAAATGTGAAAATAATATCAGCTAAGGAAAAACAATTGCTTAAGTTTCTCTATTCTATTCTTAGAAATAGAAAGTAAAATTTGCAATACTTTGCTTTAACTATTTATTACTTACACTTGCAGGATTATATATTAATGTTATAATAAACACTCAGCTTTTTAATACACTAAAATAGATTAGTAACATTACAAGCAACATCTTTTAAAGTGTTTATGTGTGTTAACTTAGAGAAGTTTTCAATTGAACATATGAATCCTTTATGATTTTGTTTCTTTTTTCATTAAAATATGGTAATGTTTAATTTGTACAACCTTATGCCTCCAGTTTTTGATTAAAGAGAATATAGAATTTTATGGCTGGAATAACTTTAGACTTTGGAAGACATCCATTTTCTTACACTCTTGATCAATTACTAGAGAATTGAACTGTTGAAGAATGTTTGTTTATATTAATTTTGTATTTCACCTATGCATTTTATATGTTCATGAGTTAATTCAGTGATTATTAAAAATATATATATTTGAAGTTCCATTATTCACCATTTAAGCCCCCACAACAAGTAAAGATATCAGTGGTACAGTAGGTATTAGGCATATATGTGAATATATAAACATCCATAATAATAAAAGCATAATATGCTAATTAGACTTGGCGTCCTTTTGGATGACCTTCCTGGATGAAGCTGGGGCTGCGAGGGAAGCTCAGGTCCTCGGTGCTGGAGGGAAGCCGGTACAGGCAGCCAGGGAAAGGAAGGCCTACTATTTTTCTTTTAAATATATTTTATTGATTTTTTACAGAGAGGAAGAGAGAGGGATAGAGAGTTAGAAACATTGATGAGAGAGAATCATCGATCAATTGCCTCTTGCACATCCCCTATTGGGGATGTGCCCGCAACCAAGGTACATGCCCTTGACTGGAATAGAACCTGGGACCCTTCAGTCTGCAGACCGACACTCTATCCACTGAGCCAAACCGGTTTTGGCAGGAAGGCCTACTCTTGCATGAATTTCATGTTTCTGGATATATATATATATATATATATATATATATGGAACAATCTTAATAAAAAAGACAAAATAGTAAATATCAATATTTTTATCAACAAAGGTAGGAATCCATAGTTAATATGAGAATACAGTTTTACTAGTTATAAATTATGAACTAATGTTGACCATATAAATAGTATGTCATTTTCATAAATGAACAACCTATAGCCAAAAGTATAAGGGAATGTAGCAAAATGATTAATTTTATTATTTAAGTGGCATTTTTATTGTAGATCAGAAAGCATAATTAACTTTATTCATAGGAGTCTGTACACTTTATAAAATTTCTTTAGAAATTTTACAAGTAGCATTTTAATTGGAGAAAGTTTAGTGATACTGAAAAATGAGAAAATTTATATGCCAGCATCCAATTATGCAGATACATGAAATTTCAAGTATCCTTTTGTGTGACTATAATTTTTACTGATTTTGAAAGTATCTGTTATTGTATGTCTATCTTTTTTTTTTCTCTTAATGAGGTTGAAGAATGCTGTATTCTTTAGCCATTAATTAAAAATTTAATTTTAAGACTGGAACATCCTTTGAGAGATGAATTAACAATAGATGTTTCTTCTACTTAAGATAATTTAAAGAAAAATTATATTTCCCTTCTCATACAAATAAAACTACTACTTTGTTGAAGACCTCACATTTATGTGAACTCCCCTCTAATACAAGGTATGAAGAAGTAACAGGCAGGTAACACTTAAAACAGGAAACTAAAAATTCAAACAATAAAAATTGAATTCATTCTACTCATGTACCAGAAATTATTCATGCTGAGAAAAAGCACATTTGTTCTAATAATGACTAACTGTGTTTAATATAATTTTTACTAAAGCTATTCACATTTTTAAATGCCTCTTTTGTATTAAAACAGTTGGCATAATATTAGACAGTTCTTAGACTGACAGCCATGTATAGCATACAAAAGGCAAAGCATGCTGAGAATTCAGAAAGGAGGAAATCCATAACCTCTAATTGAGAAATAGTTGAAGTGATTGAGAAAGATTGTTTTAGGAAAAATTAATTATAACTTTAATTCACCATAGCTAATAAGAAAAGTTACTTTATATTAGAAAGTAAGATGGTATTTCCTAAAACTTTTACTTTAGCATATATTTTAATAGGGATCTGGTGTTATTCATGCATTACAAATATTGAGTGGATTAAAAATACACAGATAAGAAAAGTAAAGATATATGGCTACACAATAACCTAAGTGGAACACCCCATATTTAGAAACCTATGTCCATGTCTTAATATTCTGAGGTATTATTTCTAGTTATGTAATAATAAACAGAAGAAACCTAGAAAATGTCATAGAAATTAGGTGTCTAGAAAGGAAAGGGGGTGTAATGCAAATATATTTGATAGAATGTTTTGGATGTACAAATTTTTAAATAAAGAGAAAAGCATATATTTTATTTTGCTCATTGAATAGAGCATTTGCCTATGGACAATCAGTGTGGGGGCTCCAGATTGATTGCCCACAGAGGGAGGCCCAGATCCCAGGCCAGCGAGGCAATTGATGTTGGGAGGAGGGGCTCCACGACTGCCCCTCAGAGAAAAGCTCTGGCCATTCTCTGTGCAGCAATCAATCTGGGGGGCCTGCAAGCAGTCACCTCACAGAAGGAGGCCCAGGCCACCAGCCAGCAATGCTGTGGCAGGTGTGCGGGGCCAGCCAGTGATCGCCTTGCAGAGGGAGACCTGGGCCAGCCAAGGTACACACTCCATTCCTGTTGCCTGCAGAAGGCAGCAACTGGTGGTGGGGTGGGGGGAGACTTGCAGCACAGATGACAAGCAGTGGCAGTGGCAGGGGCGGAGCCAGCTGCTGGCAGCTGGGGGAAGGAAAGCCTTAATACACCCTGATAACTGGCCAGGCCTAGGCACCCTACCTGAGGGGTCCCAGATTGTGAGAGGGAGCAGGCTGGGCTGAGGGACACATGCCCCTCCCCAACCCATGCAGGAATTTCATGCACTGGGTATGTTTCATGTTCTCACAACTGTAAACCTACTTTTGCCACATACTGATAAAGAGGTGGTTGGTTACCTTTATGTTGGGTGTACTGCAATTTGCAGCAAAGTAGAGACTCATAGCTAGAACTTCCCTCCATTCATTATGGAGGACAGCATCCTTTCAAGGAAACACATTCTCCCTCACCAAATTTCACACCTACTTCCATAGAGCTTTTACTTTCAAGTTTTCTCCCTTGAAATAAACCCTTTTACAAGTAGAAGGGTTTAAATGCTTCCATACTTATTAGATAGCATTATATCACTGACATTATTCATTTCTGTGAGTATGAGTGGATTTCCAATCTTAACAGCATAGAGCATTGATAAGCAGCATTGTTACCTCAAGTGTGACAAAAAAATTGAAAGATTGTTTAGTAGGAACAGTTCAAGAAAAGTATAAGGGTTTGATGGGAAGACTAAATTACTTTTACTCAGATTTGAACAGATAGTTTTAGTAAAAATAATTATTCACAGTGAAATTATAAAAGATATTATAGTACTTATCTTTAACAGTGTAGAATGAATAAAAAAAGGCGTCAATCTGGTATTTCATTTTTTTTGAAATTTAAAGCAGAAACTAAAAAAAAATTCTGGGAAAACAGCAAACCATTTAGAAAATATCTACTGGCCGCCAATACCAATCTAATTTACATTGTTGGTAAAAGGCACACTTTTATGTAATTGTATTTTTTTTTTCACAAAGAAAATCTAATTATGTTGAAAATGAATTAAATTAATCTGATAGTGTATAAAAATGTTTCAACCTATGCAAGTCTAAATTTTCAAATACAGATTCAGATTTGGGAGATATCTGAAGCAACTGATGAATAATTTCTCATTCTTTAACACTTCTGAAAATAGTTGCCTCAAAGCAAATTCTTTGAGTGCTTGTCATTTATGTCTTCATTCCACATATACTGATTCTTGTTGAGTGTCAACTATTATTTTAAGAGAGAGAAAGATAAAGCTCTCTGCTACATTCCTAGTAACAAGTAAGATATGCAACAAATAATAAATGTGTTTAATGACTAGAAAATAAATAAAATATGACAAAGCTCATCCCCTCAAGTAGTTCATGGCCTAGAAAAAGACACTAAAATATGTATACAGTCATAAATAGTATAAATAAAGTGCTTAGGAGCAAGGAAAATTGAGTAGGTAACTCCGTGTTGGAGAAAAGTAGCATAGAAATGTTTTAGAAAGAAAGTAACATATGGAAAACAATACCTTGGATGAAAAAATGATTGAAATGATTTTCCCAATTGAAGGGGTAGACATGAAATCATATTATGAAAAATCAGATTCATAAAAACTATATAGCATATATAAGAAATAGTGGTTTATTTCGCGGTGTGATTTGTTTGCAAGTTAGAGATTGGTGGCACTGTCAATATTGAAAAATATAAAAACAAACAAACAAAAAAACAATACCATTGTGATAAGCCTACAATTCCATCCTAAAATTTGAAAGTTAGTAGTTGGACTGTGAGAATCCACTGAAAGCTTTTAAGCAAAGAAGTTATAAGATTCAATGTGTGTACTAGAAAGATTATTCAGGTCACTGTGAAGACTGAATGGAAGTTGAGATACAAGGTAGTTTTAGCAGGCCTAATTTCAATTGTTTACTTTCACCCTTAATAACCTCAAACTCTTTCAACTGTAATTCAAAGGACAGCCAGAGAAATATTCACTCTACCCACACTCTTACATCAATGGTAAAAAAAAAAAAAAAAAAAAAAAAAAAAAAAAAAAAAAAAAAAAAAGTAGTGTTTTAGCACAGTGAAGAAAGAGAAAAGAGTTGGATTACAAGTGAGCAAAAGACAAACCTTGGGTGTAGTATATATTTAGTGATATTGGGTCGGCAACGAAGTAATTGCGGATTTTTTAAAGAACATCAAAGACAATTTTTTCATGTAACTAAATAACTTTATTCTGTAATGTATTGCCCATTTTGATCAATGACCTTTTGCCATCTTTCAGGCAGCATCATAATCCCACGTTCAAAAAACTTCTGGTTTTTATTAGCAAAAAACTGAATCAAGTACTATTTGAAATCATCATCATTATTGAAATTTTTACCATTCAAGGAGTTTTGTAAAGATCGAAACAAAAAGTAATCAGATGGTGCAAGGTCAGGACTATATGATGGATGTGGCAAAACATCCCAACCAAGCTCCATTAATTTTTGCCGAGTGACCAAAGATGTGTGTGGCCTTGCATTGTCATGATGGAATACAACATCTTTTCTATTTGTCAATTTGGGCCGCTTTTCTTCAACTGCATTGTTTAATTTCATTAGTTGTTCAATGTAGACATCAGAATTGATCGTTCGGTTGGGTGGTAAGAGTTCAAAGTAGAAAATTCCTTTGTAATCCCACCAAATTGATAACAAAACCTTCTTTTGATGAATATCAGCTTTTGATGTTGTTTGAGTTGGTTCACCTGGCCTGCTCCACGATCTTTTCCACTTGATATTGTTGTAAACAACCCATTTTTCATGGCCAGTTATCAGTCGTTTTAAAAATGGATCATTTTCATTACGTTTCTTTAGCAAATCGCAGCTGCTAATGCGTTGCGTTAACTGTGATTCTTTCAGTTCGTGAGGAACCCATGTATCGAGTTTTTGAACATAGCCAAGTTGTTTTAAGTGATTTTCAATGCATGTATGTGATACATGAAGCTTCTCTGCAATCTCATGTGTTGTACTGTGACAGTCCGAATTGATTATTGCTTTGATTAGGGCGTCATCAACTTCAACTGGACGACCAGAACGTTTTTCATCTTTGAGTGAAAAATCACCAGAACGAAATTTGGCAAACCAATTTTGACACTGCTGTTCTTTTAAGGCTTTGTCACCATAAACAGCACATAACTTTTTATGAGCTTGCGATGTGTTTTTCCCTTTGCGGAAATAAAAAAGCAAAATATGATGAAAATGTTCCTTTTGATTTTCCATTTTTCAACGAACGCCAAACGAAAACTACAAAACAGATCAAAAAACTTTTTTTACTGATTAACAGCTGAATAGCCAACTATCAAATAACAAAATGTGTTTTACATTTGTACTACGTCTGCAAACCTAAAAATTCAACTGAAGCCATATATGTGTGAAACCCGCAATTACTTAGTTGCCGACACAATATATTTATGAAGATTTAAAATAATATTTAGAAAGAGATATGTATGAATTACTTTATTATCTAGTCAGTATAGGTGGAAGTTCTTTATCCTATGTCAGATTTGAATACAAACTACACCCATCATTCTGGCCTCACAATTTGTGTCCCACCCATGATGATATAAACAAAATAACTTGCTGGTCAGCTTGTCCCTCTGGAGTAGGCTGGACCCCATAAACTCAAATCCCAGAGCTACAGAGATACACTTGCCCATAACACCCACCAGATGGCACATTTTTCTAGATACTGTAGAGGGCTTTTAAAATTTCTGGAAAGATCTAACTAATTGTTTAGATAGAATATACTTAGCTTGGCCTATAAATTGTAGCCACTGGATCCTGTCATAATTATCTTGTCCCAAGTAATAAGCGGTGGTAGGCCATCCCACTCACTATTCCTAAATAGTTTATGTAACTTTATCAGCATCACTCGGTACTTTTAATTTCTAATGTTTAGCCTCGCTTTATCGGCAGACCAAGGTAGATAAATTGATAACTTATTTCACATGTTAATCTTTTTGTCCAATTGGACTTCAGGATGTTCAATTAATTGGACATAAGGAAGGTCTTTACTTTTCAGATAAGATACCATCTACTTAACATAGGAAGTCATTTCACCCTTAATTCAAATTCAGTAGTGTAAAAGTTTAATAGTAATATAATAGTACCTGTGTAATATTATTGATATATTAAAAAAACATATTTGCTAGAATAGAATGTTTATTCCCAAGACTCTTTCTCATGCTATCTATGCAGTCAATTCAATAATTCAGAACTTCTTAGCTGACTTATTTCTACCTCATTTCTTCTAAATGAACTCTATATTTTACCTATTTTAACCCTTTTTTTTTTCACTGTCACTAGGAAATTCCACACCATTGGCTACTCAAAGTGTGATACCAGTACCATCAACATTGACATCATCTAGGGCTTGTTTAAAATTCAGAATCTCTGGTTCTTAGTCTTAGAAATGTATGAACATTGGAAGATATAGTATCCAAGAGTCTTCAAAAAGATAGTATACAGGTTAAACCTCATACAGAGGTTGTCAATATGTAGACTTTTGGATGGGAGAGAAGTGGTATATTTAATTTGAAGTAACCAATTTTTTTGAACTGATCATCTATATACAAATAAAAGAGAGAAACCATGATGAAAAAAAGATAAAACTAGATAGTTTTATCTGGGATGGTAATTCATCAATAAACATTAACATATTTACTCAACTTATCCATTTCCAAGCATGATTTTGATTATATTAAACATGAAATTAGAATTTTTGTTAGGCAAATTCTAGTTTTTTGAAAAATTAAATTTATAATTAGTCACTTTCATAATTTTAATGTAATATTTCAGAAAGCATTATTCCTATTTACATTCTGTTCTGGTAGACACTAAGGGCTGGTAGACATTAAGAGCTTGGAAAGTAGAAAATTTGCTTACTTTTCTTTTAATACTTGGACCCAGAATTTTCAGGAAACTGGAAAGTGATTGATCAGTGATCAGTATTGGTTGAATAAGATCTATTAATTGCTTCTTCATTTCTTGCTTTTGTGATTATCTTTTGTAAACAATGCATAAAACGACACAGATAACAACAGCTTGTGAATACCTCTGATCATCGGTATCTAAACTTTCACAATGATGTATCATCTATGCTTCAACAGGTACAATATGTGCAAATTGATTTACTATTTCTGTTTCTGAATTTTGTTTTTCAAGTAGAGTTGATGAGTCCCTCATTCAGAGAAAGCTGAATGTGATTCATATGAAAAACAGTTTGCTAGTTTTTCTTTGAGAGTTGTAAACTAGTAGATAATGTCAGTGTGAAAAATGATTCAGTAATGCTTTTGTTTTCAAAGATCAGAGGCTGCATTAGTTGTACTATAATAGTGATGAATCACACTGAATATGTATTTTGTAAGAAAATAATCATATACATAATAATGAGCTTGTGTGTTATGAGGAAATCATATTATGCTAAGGCATATACATAGAAACATAATTTTACTCCCACTATAATCCAATGTTCAGTAACATAGCACTCTAAAATACAGGTGTTTTTTGTTTGTTTGTTTGTTTTTTACCATATTACTGTTTTCATTTGCTTTTATAAAAGTATCCCAATATCTTACAATATTGTTCACCTCATCCCCATTGTAATAAATTGCTTTTCCAATAAAAAGGAATCGTGCAGTTTGTTTTTGCACTTATGAATAATAATTTAGACATGTAAAAATAAGTTTTGGAGATTATTAAACCTAAATATGAGCATTTTGATAGAAGCATCTCAATAAATAGTTTTTCAAGGACTCAAATGTTATATGTTAAAGCTTCCTTGTGCATTTTGCATCTTTGATAACAAGGATAAACTTTGTCTGGAAAAGTTGTCAATTTATATGAGGTAAAATAGATGCTTGCACAACACTATAAAAATAATGTGCTATGTGGCCTTTTGAGAATATATGTATACAAGTGAGTATTATGCTTATATTACATGTGAGCATATTTTGGTAAATTGATTCTTTTCCAGGAAGATATTTAATTTCAGGATGTAGATGAGACCCACCTAGTACAGTTTTCAGTGGAGCACAAACTTGCTTTATTGGCAAATGCATTTGGAAAAGATGTTTGCAGGGCAAAGTTTCTCATACATCCTGATAGAACGTTATGCTTTAAATTTATACTGACGTTAGTAATGTTGAAAACGTACTCTGTAAATAACTTATGTGCTTGTTTGCATAAGTTAACTTATCTCTAGGAAGCAGATCTATAATTACAAATGGCTCATGTATTTTCCATTTCTTAAACCATGTAAGGGGAGTTTCAAGGTCTACACCCAAAAGAGAAAGTACTGTATCAACTCACGTTTCTACGAATATTGCTACATAAGTCTCAATATGGCTGAAATAATATTGGTTGTGTCATCTGATTTGCTGGATTACTTTGTTAGTAATTTGTGTTGCTTGCTAGTTTTAGCAAACACCTTAATTTCTCTGAATTTCTATTATTACATCAATATAATGGAATTAAGTGTGATTATTTTGTAGAATTATTCTGAGGATCATATACATAAAATATCTAACATGTTTTGAATGCTAATTAAAAAAAGCTTATACCAGGCTAATTTTAACTCTCCAGTGCAGTTTTTATTCATTATAACAGGTTTTAATTGTTTATTTTAAGCAACAGTAACTAAGTAAACCACACAAAATTTTATTCTACAACTTTTCTCACCATGACATTTTCATCTTAGCTTGATAGAATGATCATTTTCTGTTGCAAATGTTTCTATAACCCATCTCCATAGATAAATTAAGGCCTGAAGGGTAAAGTCTAATTTTGTTGTCATACAACTTTAGCACAATTCTTGGCCCAAAATAGTTATTCAATAAATATCATTGGCTAGAAAGACAAGTATCTTTCTTCACTTTCCTCATCATGGTCTGATAAAATATTTAAACATGAGAAATAAAAATAAAAAAAAATACCTTTGGGGAAAACATCAACTGACCTGCCATTCTGACAAACAGCATTTTCTCAGACCATTCCATTTGAATGCCATACTGAGAAAATGAAGTGTATTTTTCAAAGGAGCTCACAAGCACTAGTGCACAAAGAAATATATAGCTTCAACTGGTAAGTCTACAAGGTCAATTAAGGTATACAAAAATTTTTCATTTACTATTATATACAAAATCTATCTGGTAAGGATATAGTTTAACTAGAGGACTGTATTTTCAAAAAAAGGGCTAAGAAACTTGTATTTTATAAGTGAAAATGATTTAATATGAAATTCTGTGACCTAGAGAATGTTTATTGCGTGCAAGTCTGCTTAAGTGCTGCTGTTAGATCCACATTCAACGGGATTGCATTGCCTCCACTGGAAGAAGTTAAGAAAGGTCCACACAATTCCAGGAGCGCTAGGCAATGCAACCCCTTATTTGTCATCCAGGCCTCCACCACTGAAGCTCTGGCTCCTGGAGCTAGGAGGAGGTTCCAGGCATGCAGATGTGTTGGGTAAGATCTCCAGTTTTCTAGATTCCTTGTCACTATTGAAACTGGTGAAAAATGGAATCTCCGTTGTGCATGCTTCTTACAAACTCTACACAAACCCTTCTCTAAAACAAGGTCAAGGTCAACTAACCATGTGTAACACCACCTATTATATAAGAATAATTTAAATCATTTGAAGAAACCCAATATTACCATTTTCCTACATAACTCCTATTGTCCATTCTCCAATGGTGCTGACCACATCGATTTGTATTCTTCAGCTTCCCATCCCCTTCCCACATACTTTCTGGAATTTAATAGTAAAACCTTGAACCTACAACTTAATGTCTTCTACCACCACATCTTCTTGCTCTAATTGAAATTCATTGTTTTGGTTTTTTTTTCTGTTTTTTGTTTGTTTGTTTTTGTTTTGGTTTTGGTTTTTGTTTTGTTTTTAGCATCTTGACCTTTGTACTGTGAAATCTGAGGTGACATAGGTGCTTTTCTTGTTTTTCATTATTACTTCCAGACCTTTCTCCCATATTCTTCCTTAAACAGTTAAAGTTTTTTTTTTTTTAAGTCAAATTAAACTATCTTATTCCACTTTGTAATCCTCCAAAGACACCTTAATCACAACTTCTAATTCTTTGCTTACAGACTCTGAAATCTGGCTTGCTAACACCCTTTGTATTTGCTCCTACCAGAATTTTTAGTAATCCCAATACCCAGATAGATTATATTTCCAATGCATTCATATTTCAAATACCCTGATCTCAGTGCATTCAATGACCTTGTCTAGGTCTATTCTCCTTCCTTAGCAATTCATTTCTGTGTCCATACCATGGAAGTACCTCGATCTCATCCTTACTGTACACTCAAGTTCCCTTTCTGACCACACATTTTTATCTTGCTCTCTCAAGTACTTTAACTCCAATATTTCTCTTACTTCATCCTTCCTTATTAACTGCCTTTTAAACCTCACATCATGCTTCCTTATTAACTGCCTTTTAAACCTCTTATTGTTTTACTTCCTCCCTTCTCTTCTATCTTGAAGCAAGATTAATGTTATAATTACTTCCTTTCAGAAAACCTCAGTTCCCTTGGCTATTTTTTGCTACTTCTTATTCACCTGTCTAAACCATAAGCCCAAAAACACAGATCATGCTAACTGTTCTCACTTTGAAATCGTAACCACAAACCTCAAGTGAGTCTTTAATGATGTAAGCAATCACCTTTCATTTCCCTATTTCAAAGCCTCTCACTTACTCTCTTAGACTTCAATTTTGTTAGTTCTCCCATCTTATCAAACCTGCAGCTCCTCCTCTTCTAATCTCAAAATCATTTGATGACGTTTTATTTATGAAAGCTGGAAAAATGAAGTTAGGCTATGGAAATTAGAAAATGATGTTAAAATAGATTTTCCACAGGTGTACATACTTTACTCACCTACTTAAATTTATGATCACTCTCAAACTGCATTCCTCTTATTAGAGATAAACTGCCCTTGATCCAAATTAAAGCCAAACCCTCTATATGTGTACTAAATCCATATTTATAAAAAATACCTCGAGCAATTCTCCCACTTTTTTGCATCATTAATTTTTACTTTCAGCTGGATCCTTCCTAACAGAATATGTTTTATTTTTCCTCCCCCCACAAAAAACAATTAAAAACCTTTCTTAACCCTACAATTTTCTCTAGTTACTGCCACATTTATCTGTTTTTATACACAGCAAAATTTGTTGTCCTGCTCTTCTCTTTCTGTTATTTTTGTAAAGTATCAAAATTTAGATTTCATGAAATATAACACAAATATGTAAAATGAATATATGTCTTAATAATTATTATGGTACAAACTACTAGGGATTAGAAATTTGTCAAACACTCAGAAATCCATCAGTATATCCTCTTAATCACAAACCCTATTTTCGATTCTAAGAGTTAGCATAAATTTTAATGTAATGATAACCCCTTTCTTAATTTTTTCCAAGTTTCCTGTTATTTCTGAATCTTCTTTTCATTGGGTTTTCTTTATCCTCTATATAAATTTTCTTCTAAATTTTATCAATAATTTAACTGTCTTGAAGCTATTGTAAATGACAGTTTTTAATTTTGTTTTTTCATTGGTAATTGCTCATTTATATAAATACGAAGGAATGTTGTGTATTGATCTCATTTCCTGTACTATTGTTAATTTACTTATGTTATGGTAAAATTTTTATAGATTTTTTAATTTTCTGTATGCATCTTCATGTTAATAGAGAATAAAGAGTTTTACTTTATTCTTTTCAAATTGCATAATGCCTATTTATTTTATGTATGTACTTGTTTATTTTGCCTTGTTGCACTAGCTAAGACCTCCAATTTAATATTGAGTAGAGATAGGGAGAGCAAGTATCATTGTCTAGTTTTTGATCTTATGGCGAAACCATCCAGTTTTTCACCATTATATATGGTTAAGTGTAGATTCTATTTTTTATAGGTACATTTTTTTCAGGTTAAGGATATACCCTTTCATTTCTTTATTGCTAAGAGCAGATTGTCATTTTCTATGTTTTTTATTTGACTTTATTTTTATTTGTCAAAAAAACTATATTTTTATTTTGTATTTTTAATTTTTGTGCATCCTTAAATTATCACAATTTAAATAAGTGGTATTATCCAATGTAATTATAATCATAGACTATTAAAGTGATACATTTCAAAATTCTCTTTCCCATTCTTTATGCTATATTTGTTACTTATTTTACATATACTAGTATGTGTTCTATATATCCTATATAATAAAGAGATAATATGCAAAGTAACCATCACACCCTCACAAGATGGCTGCCTACTACCAGGCCCACAGGGGGGTTAGTGCGGGACACCCAAATGAGTGAACAAAAGGCTGTGTGGGGTGACCAGGCTGGTGGGGGGGAGGGCATGAGGGGCATCCAGGCTGGCATGGGGGGCATTTGGAGGCAACCTGGCCAGCGGGGGGGGGGGGGCAGTTGAGGATGAACAAACCAGCAGAGGGAGGCATTTGGGGGAAATTAGGCTGGTGGGGGGGCAGTGAGGGGCAATTAAGTCAGTGGGGGGGGAAACTGGGGGTGACTAGGCTGGCATGGGGACAGTAAGGGTAGCCAGGATGTGGGGGGTGTCAGGAACAAGCAGGGAGGAGGCAGTATGGGGTAATCAGGCCAGCAGGGGGGCCAGTTAGGGGTGACTAGGCACGTAAGCAGGTGAGTGATTAGGAGCCCATGGTCCAGGATTGTGAGAGGAATGTCTGACTACTGGTTTAGGTCTGATCCAAAAGATATCAACTGAGGGGTCTTGGATTGGAGAGGGTGCAGGCTGGGCAGAGGGAACCATACCCCCATCCACAAATTTTGTGCACCAGGCCTCTAGTTTTTAAATAAATGATAATTAACGTGCCATGTATATTACATATAAATATAATTAAAATGACATTTTGATAACATGATTATTATTTTCCATTAAAAGCCAATATATATTAAACATACTAAAAAGAAAATATATATTTTTTATTTATTTATTTAGCATTTGTATGTTTATTATCCCTTCATACAAATTAAAATTTTCATCTTATTTGCCTGGAGAAAATTCTTTAGCATTTCTTCTAGTAATGGACTCTGGTGATGATTTTTATCATCTCTATTTTCCTGAAAAGGTCTTTATTTTATAATGATTTCTGAAGAATATCTTTTCTGTTTATCAAATCATTTACAACCTTACATATGTTGTTTCATTATCTTCTTGCATATTTGGTAATGAGAATTGTGCCATTGTCTTTGTTTCTCTGCACATTTGTGCCCCCCCATCTTCTTCTTCTTTTTTTCCCCTGTTTTTAATTTTTTTCCTAGCATATGGAAAAAGCTTTAGCATTTACAGCCATATTCTTCAATAAATGAAGGTGCTCTTTTTTCCCTCCTAACTGGTCAATATTCTTAACTTACCATTACTGATAATCTATATGGTCGTATTTTTTTATGAGCAATTCTGTCAGAAATGGTTGGCATGCTATTTAGAATTTATACTTATATTTAAAAAATAGCTAGAACATTGATGTCTACTTAATTCTACTTCAAGAACTTCTGGTGCATTTGCAATTCAGAATTAATAATAAAATGCCTTATTTAACTTCCATAAGAGATCTGTTTCAAAATCAAGTAATATGCTTTTAATGTGGTACATTGTCATTGTAATGCATTGAATGTTGACAGTTTTAATTTTACTTTTTTTTGTGCTACAGTTATTACTTTTTTTTTTCAGTGAATTTTAGTAAGTGTCAAAATCATTTTCCTCTGATATTGCCTTTGAAAACATTGAGGCTTTCTAAACAATGTCTAACAAAGCTATGCATCCCTGATGCACTATTCTGTGCTATTTTTTAAAAATATATTTTTATTGATTTCAGAGAGGGAAAGAGAGACATATTCTGTGCTATTTTATCTGACACTCCAGCTGAGCCTCTACTATCCCTGTAAGAGTCAAGAGAGTGAATAATAGCACACATTCTCCACTCACTTGTGAAGCATTTACCCATGTATTCTTCTGTCACTTATTTGGTTTTATTTTCAAATTAAAATATTCAATCCACTTGAAAAAAAATAATTTTCTGCACATATTGTACAAGATTTATCTAGAACCTTTTATTCAATTACTAGCGGCCTGGTGCACGACATTCGTGCTCTTAGGAGGGGAGGGTCCCCTCAGCCTGGCCTGTGTCCTTTAGCAGTCCAGGAGCCCCCGGGGGCTGTCCAACTGATGCCACCACTGCTGTGCTCACCAGCTGTCAGCCCGGCTTGTGGCTGAGTGTTAACCTCTCGGTGGGAGTGTACTGACTACCAGGGGACAGCTCCTGTAGACTTCCCCCTGGTGGTCAGTGTGCAACATAGCAACTGGTCATTCCATCATTCAGTTGATTTGCATATTACTCTTCTATTATATAGGATAAAAAAAAAATCAAATATTCATTTTCTGTACTCACCTTAAATTTTCAAACAACTTTTTCATATACTCATATTCTAAAATACTAAGCTTTTTAAAAACCAGTAACAATATTTTATATTAAAAGAAATAATTCCTTTATTTTTTAAGCATTCAATTTTGTTGCTAAATTCTTGATTTCTATATAAATACATTTTTGCCAGTAGGCAAAAGTTTCTGCCAAGGACATATATTCTTTTAATGTCCAAGTCACTCTGTTTACAAGTTCTGTTTTCATCACAAAATAATAAAATACTTTAGCCTACTTAGTATGCTGAGTGCTATACTTCAACTTTTTAAACATCATTGATAATCAGAATTTTATAACTACATTTGCATGTATATACTTTCCCTCAATTATAAAGAGATGCCTTACCATTTTTTGTCAGAATATAAGTTGCAATATACTAACAATAAAACTCATAAGAAGTAATAAACCAGCCAAGTATGAAGACAAGTTTTTAACCTACTATTCTCTCTCATTCTCTTCCTAAGCTTATACTATATCAGGCTTGAATGATCATGTAACTGCATTGTAACCTATTTTGGCTCCAATTTTTCCTTCGGAAAAACACAAATTTCTTTATCCCTTCAGAGTATTTCTAAATTGTGGAACTCATTTTCTTGGCTTTTCAATGAAAAATGCAGAATATGTTGGTACTGGTATAAATCTTGTTATACCAAAGAATATGACAGAGCCTGTATTAGTCAAGGTTCTCCAGAGAAACAGGATCAATAGGAACTACTATATCTATATCTATATCTATATCTATATCTATATCTATATCTATATCTATCTATATCTATATCTATCTATATCTATCTATATCATCTCTATATCATCTCTATCTATAGCATCTATATCTATCTATATCTAATTTACTGGTATATCTATATCTAATCTACTGGTTTATCTATATCTATATCTATATCTATATCTATATTTATATAATCTATGTTTATATCTATCATCTATACTATATTTATCTATCTATCTATATTTATATATCATATCTATTTCTCTATCTAAAGAGATTTAATTAAAAGAAACTGGCTCATGTAATTATGGATGCTGAGGAGTCCCATTATCTGCTGAAGACCTGCGAGAGTGTGTGGTGTAGTCCTACTGGTAGTCCAAGTCTAAAGGCCTGAAAACCAGCAGAGCAAATGGTGTAAGTTCCAGTCTGAGTTCTAAGAAAGACCAAAGTCTCAAGATGAAAACAAGTAGAGGGACTTCTCTCTTATCCACCTTCTGTCATATTTAGGCCTCCCAACAAATTGGATGAAACATCCCCAAATGTTGGGAGGGTAATCTGTTTTCTCAGAATACTAATTCAAATGTTAATCTTATCCAGAAACACCTACAGAGACACATGCAGAATAATGTTTAAACAAATATTTGGGAATTCCCTGTCACAGTCCAGTTAGCACATAAAAGTAATCTACACAAAGCCCTTAAGAAAGATAACATGAATAGCCCCTATTTGTTCTGGGTGATAGCACAGGGGTGATACTAAAAGAAGACTGAAGACATTGTTACAATGTGTTACCTTACAAATATTTTTTAAGATATTTGTAATAGCTCTCTTTTTGTACCCATCTTGTATTGAGTAAAGTAAAACTAAACCTACTTGTAAAGTGACCAATAAGATGTATACTGCTTAATGCATAGAACAATCATAAATATCAAATTAGATAAAATGTTGCTTCATGAACTTGTTAAAATATATTTTACTATTGTGTTTTTATTTGAGAGTCAAATACTTATATGCCCACTAAATTTGCAGCCTGATGATGATACTACCTTGCCTTACAGCTAAATATAATGTGGTAATTGTAGTTTTTAAAAATTATTTAATTCAATATAAATTTTGATGAATCTTATACCCTATTAGTGTTACCTATTCCACCAAATAACCTCATTCAATTACTGTACCACAATTTTCTGTGTTAATACACTCCGGAGTAGCCCCTAAGCACAACAAAAAGAAGCTTGATCTCACTATAATTAAAGAGGATATAATTAGACAATGGGTATCCTAAAAGCAGAGCAAACTTTAGTCCTGAGCTTGCTTTTGATTAATCACGCAAGTAATTTTCCAACATACCCCCTACTTGAACTGTGTAATCATGGCCACTAGGAAGGGATATTATCAAAACACTTAATACATCCATGACAGATATTAGGTCAGTCAAGACCACATGGTCATTGTCTCAGCGTAAAGTTCTACGGTACCTTTGAGTCTGGTGCTTTGACAAAACCTTATAGCATACAGTGGTCTTATAAAATTAGAAAAGTTAAACTTAAGTCTATAGTCAAATGTATAATGATTTTAAAAATTGTGGCCAATAAATATTTAGTGATGTACACAAATGAATTCATCTATTTATATCCAGCTTGAACTCATGGAGAAATATTCTAAGACTTCAGAATACATGATTTATTTATAGAGATAAGTTTAAAAATAATTGTTTATTTTTGGTATTAGGGAATTTTTTAAATTTTCTTTTATTTTAGTGTGTGTAATTGAAATTTGCCATTTCAGAAAGACCTGTTATTACTGTGTATATGTTTTTAAACCTTGTACTCCACTAGATTAAAAGCTATTTGATATTTCTGACCCATGAATTAATTAGTTGGTTCTAATAGAATACAGTCTCTGGACAAGTTAAATAGCAAAATATTTAAATAAACAAAGTTATTTAAAAAAATACAGAATAAACCAAGATAGGGAAATCACAGGGTCAGAATGGAATATTTTACTGTTTGAAGCATCATTTTTCAAATAGTGTTCTACAAAAAAAACCAAAACAAAACAATCTAACATCCTTAAAATAAAAGTAGTTATTCTGTTAATAAAGAGTTCCTAATGATACCTTGGAAATAAAACATTTTTTAAAGTTTACTCATTTTTATTTTTGTTTATTGATTTGATATAAGAAAGAGAGAAATTGGTTTTCTCTTTAATATTCTTTGGTAATTTCTTATATATGGGTGCATTTCTAAAAATATTTCTAATGTACCTTTGAATTTAAAAAAATGTAAGATAAGATATTAACAATTTCTCAAAATTATTTTCTAATATTCTACAAAACACAGTTTTAAAAGTGTAGTAAGTACAAAGGCTAAATATTATAAGGCACTTTCTTTGTACTAGAACACCAGACTACTAGCTGTAAGAGTTTCACCAATCTTTTTCTCATGAAAACTCTTTACATCCTTTTCCACCAACACATGCATATGTGCACACATGCACACACACACACACACACACACACACACACACACATCTAGTGCATCACTATTTCAATTGAAGCCAACATTGACTTGCATCAGCAATATTTTCACAATTATTTCCTTGTGGCGTATGCTTCAGCTCTCATTCATTTCTAACTTCCCAATGATAACTATTACTTTGCTACTACTTATAATTACAATATATTTTAAACTTTGAGATTGGAATAATTTTATATTTTAACTAGAGCCCCAGTGCACAAAATTTGTGCACTCAGGGTGCAGGGGAGAGGTCCCTCAGCCCATACCATGCCCTCTCACAGTCTGAGAGCCCTTTTGGGTTGTTCAACTGATGGCTTAGGTGGAAACAGGCCTAAGCCATCAGTCAGACATTCTTAATGCTGCCACTGAGGCAGGAAAGGCTCCTGCCACAGCTGCTGTGCTTGCCAGCTGTGAGCCTTTGTTTCTGGCTGAGGGACACTCCCTATATGGGAGAGCACTGACCACCAGGGGGCAGCTTCTGTGTTGAGCATTTGCCCCCTGGTGGTCAGTGCACATCATAGAGAGTGGTTGAGCGGCCTTAGCATATCATTAGCATATTACAATTTGATTGGTTGAATGGATGCCTGGACACTTAGCATAATATGCTTTTATTATATAGGATAGGATAGCTTAAAACTTTGCACCTAATGAATTTTTTAAAATATATTTTATTAATTTATTTTATTTACAGAGAGTAATGGAGAGGGATAAAGAGTTAGATACATTGCTGAGAGAGAATCATTGACCAGCTTCCTCCTGTACACCCCCCACTGGGGATGTGCCAGCAACCAATGTACATGCATGCCCTTGACCGAAATCGAACCTGGGACCTTTCAGTCCGCAGACCAACGCTCTATCCACTGAGCCAAACCGGTTTCGGCTATACCTAGTGAATTTTTAATTAAAGTTTAAATGAACACAAGAATGTTTTAAGTATCAACATCATTATATATCATTTTATTTAAGAAATAAGAGATCTTTTTTGAAAAATATGATATTGAGAAAAGATAAAGAGCTTTCTGTTGATGCAACAGTCTAATCAGACATATTCCCTTGAATTCTACCCATTTCCCCACAATTTCATATAAAGAAACAATAAAGAAGACTAAACTCTATATACAGAAGTAGAGTCTTATTCATTCCAATGATGGACATAAATGTGATTTAACTCTAGATTTTTCTAAAACATGGGTAGACAATCATACCATAGTCTAAGATCAAGTATGAGAGGTAAATAAGGACTTAACCATAAAGAAGTTGATCTCTTAAGGTGGTTTACCTGGATGCCTCATGTTGAGGTGCATTTGATTAATATATATATCTGAATCTTTAAAAAGTTACCCACCTAAGTAGCCATTTGAGAAATATGAGGGAAAGAGACTAGGGAAATTAACAATAGAATAGCAGAGGCAGGGCAGATGTTTAACATGATATTCTACTACCAATAAAGGTTTAAACCAAAGTATGATAGTAATGGCATTGGTAATGAAATCATTCCACTTAATCCTTTGCAACATTCACACTCAAATCTGCCATCTCTTTCTTCAAAGTGGCTGTATGTGCTCACACTGCTCCTAAAAGCTGAGTGGTTTAGGCTGCATATGGCTAATTAGGTTCCACAACAATTTCCCTCAGTATATTTAGTTTGGAATTTTAAATTCTCATTATCGCACATGCCCAGCCCCTGCATCATAGATGCTTTAATGTGGGCATGGCAGAAAGCCACGATTTTAAAGGTTAAGGCTCTGCCTACATTACCCCCACTGGAGTTTGGCTGCTAAGAGGCAATAGAAATCTGCTTAACTTGCAATTGCTTATATTTAATTGTATGAGCAAATCCATTTCTTGAAGTATGAGTGTTGAGTGCCAGGAAGATTCACAGGCACTTGATAAAAACATTTAGTCTCAGAATATCCCATGTTAATACTGTAAAAGTTAAGATTCATTTTATGTAGCATAATTTGGTGTGGTGAAGAATTATCAAATGAGGAGAATAATTTAGCAGGATAGCATTGGGAATGTAATAGGCCCATATTCTTTCAGTAGATGAGGAAAGGATTATAAAATTATATTTCTAACAAAACAAATAGTACAAAGTTTCATTTGTGCTATTATCACTCTCCTTTTAGATTATTTTATCTCTCTTCCTTTCCTAACCCGCAGGCAATTTGGAAGATTTGAAACAAAAATAAACCCAGCTTAAAATAGGATGTCCTGCCAGATCTTTCTAAATATGACTAAGTAAGAGAGCCATAACCTCAAGATATGACACATTTAATACTCCACGGGGAAGCCACTATGGTAATAAAGATTTTGGAACATTGTTGTTTGCTTGTTTAATATTTCACCACAACTAAGACATAATTTCCCACTTAAGAGAGGGTTTTTTGTTTTGTTTTTCCAGTGGTAAACTTGGGAATTACGACTATGATTGTGTCCTGTCTTCAATATGATTGGAAATTTGTTACTGAAGAGTCAGGCAGGGTAGAGTGTTGAATATTAGAATTCAAATGCTTATACAACTAGATTGGATTATTTAAGCTAGTCAGATGATTTTATTGACCAAATTGTTATCAGAGAAATTGGGGTATCCTCATTTCCACTGGGTGTTAGAAGGGGCAGGGGGAGGAGTCCTTACAATACCTTGAGCAAAAGAATTTTCCGAGACTGGCATGGGAGAATGAGTGATTTTTATTTGTGTGGAATTACATCCCTGGGTTTCCAAAGTCCCATGCCAGTCATAGAAGTGTAGCTGAGGTTTCAGTAGAGCTAGAAGCAAAGCCAGTGTCCAGAGTTTCCCTTCCATGTTGCAGCCAGGGCCAGGTCAGCATCAGGCTAGTTGCAGTCCATTAGTCCATTGCATGTGGAGTCCACATGGCTGTGAGCCACCACCTGGGAAAATGCCAAGTGGCAAGAGTGAGATGGCCCTGGAAGCCAGGAGTCAAGAGTAGTAGGCCAAGAGAGTGAACTCCTTTGTTTAGATATTCCAAATTTTGAGCCCTTGCTGGGGTCATGACAATTCTGGTCAATTACCTGTTCCCACATGTGACTGATACAGAAGTACCTTCCCAACACCAGCCCATCTTTACTGGGCATGCCTCTATCTTCCTCCCTGTCCAGTCCCTTTTCCCAGGTATCTGCGGGGAATAGACAAGTGGCTCTCTGGAGAGTGTAAAACTTTAGTTTCCTGGTGAAGCTGACCAAATGACATGCCTATAATATTTGTCCTTCCTTTGCTCCTTTCCTGGTATTAATAACTAATTAGTTATGCCAGTGTCAGAATTAGAGTGAATATTTAAGTAAACAGTTCCTTAGTTTAGCAGTGGGCTAGACTGTACTCAGGAAAGAAAATGAATGCACATTTTTTTTCTTCCTATTTGTGGCACTTAAGAATATGCAGTATAATATACTTTACAAGTTTTCAAGAGTCATGTAAAAAGAAGTATCCTTAAATTATTTGGGGGGAAAAACTATTTCTGTTTTGTACTTCATTTATCAGATAAAAAGTAGTAATCTGTGAATGTTAAACTACAAATGTGTATAACCTACTAATCAAAATAATAGTATAAGTGTAATAAACATTATATTCAACTTGATGAAGTAGATCAGTTTTATATCTTTTTGTCTCTTAGAGTGAAAATATTTGAATAATCACTTATTTCATTCCAGAAATAGTTTAAGGATATTTTGTTTATATGTAGACTGTGGACAGTTTATTCAAGAAATTGTGGGGAGTAACTTTGCCAATGAGACTCATGTGAATACAAACAATAATATAAATATCTGCTGATTAAACAATAATTTATCTGGTCTTGGTCCCTGATTCCTGAGACAGTTTCCAAATCCTTGGAATTTTCAGAAGCGACGGAAATATCTTTAACATTCCTAACACCATAGACTCCTGAGGCCATGCCTAAATTTATCTTAATGAAGTGATTCAAAGTGGTCCTTAGATAGTGTAAAGATGGGGGCTGGCAAAACCAGAAAGATTAACATGTGATCAGAGGTGTGGGGCTTCCAGCCATTTGATATCAGTCTAAACTTCAAGTAGGAGAGGGGGCTTAGAGACTAACTTTAAGCAGATGGTCAATGATTTAATCAAGTATGTTTAGCTAAAAAAACAAACAAAAAAAACAAAACAAACAAACAAACAAAAAACCTCACCAAAAGCTCTGAGACATGTAAATTTAGTTAAGAGTCCTGGTTGGTGATACATATTGATGTGTTGGAAAGATGAGAGGTCCTGAGAACATGGATGCTTTGCATTTGGATCCTGACAAACCTCATTTTATGCAACTCTTCTTTGAACTGGGCCTGATTCCTATCCTTTAAAGGAAAACTGTGCGGACAGCACTCTCTTAAGTTCTGTGAGTAGTTCTAGTGAATTTTTTAAATTGAGATGGTAGCGTGAACCCCCAAATGTAGAGAGTGATCAGAGCTTGAGAGGCCTTGCTATGAACCCCTGGTATGAATATGTGGCTGGTATCTGAAGTGAAGAAAGTTTTGTGGAAGACATTGCCCTGAGCCTGTGAAGTATGCTAATGGGACAGTTAACATCAATACCTCAGCACAGTGTCCTATTGTTGCCAAGGAGGAAACTGTCTGCCATGTATTGGAGGTCCATATACAGCCAGCATCCGTATATGATGGGGCAGAGCAGGAAACACAAACCCTGTTGACAGTGGGAACATCAGAACCCAACTGCAAATAGCATAGGAGGTGCCCTGCTAGACTGCTATATATACATGACATCATTATTTTGCAATCTGTAGCAAGCCACAAACCGCACTTGTCACTTTGAAAATATATTTAGCTGTACCAACCTTCAATCTAGATGAGTTTATATCACTACCAGAGTTTGTGAAAATTACCTTAGTATCAAGAGTCTTTAACAGATTGTAGGAATTTTAGGCCAGTACTAACTCAATCCAAGATGAAAGAAATGAGAAGTATTCCACACATAAAGGGTACATGTAAGAATGCTTAGATTATAAGAAGTATTCCTATTTCTTTCTAGACCTAAACTTGGAAATTATGTAGGAAAAAGAGGCTTTATAATTATTCAGACATCTTGAACACATTTCACTCCTTTTGATATCTACAGAATCTATTAAGTCCTATTATTCCCCATAATAAATCAGATTGTTTTTACTAAAGTAAAAACACCAACATAATGCTCTCTAGGTCCATTCATGTTGTTGTAAAGGATAAGATTTTCATCTTTATTTTATTTTATTTTATTTTATTTTATTTTATTTTATTTTATTTTATTTTATTTTTTACAGTCGAATAATATTCCATTCTGCAAATGTACCACAACTTTTTTATCCACTCATCAACTGATGGGCTGCTTCCAAATCTTGGCTATTATAAATAAGGCTATAATAAACATAGGGGTGAATATATTCTTTTGAATTAGGTTTCTTCTGATAAAATCCCAGAAGTGGAATCACTGGGTCATAAGGCAGTTCTATTTTTAATTTTTAAGGTAACTCCGTACAGTTTTTCACAGTGGTTGCACCAATCTTCATTCCCGCCAAAAGTACAACTAGAGTTCCCTTTTCTCCACATCCTCACCAGCATTTGTTTGGTTATTTATTGAAGATAGCCATTCTAACAAGCGTGAGGTGATATTCATTGTGGTTTTAATTTAAATTTTTCTGGTGATTAGAGATGGTGAGCATTTTTTTATATGTCTGTTGGCCATCTGTATGTCCTTTTTGGAAAGGTGTCTATTCAGATCTTTGCCTATTTTTTTTTTTAAATTGAATTGTTTTTTTTTTTGGTGTTAAGTTTTAGAAGTTATTTATAAATTTTGAATAATAACCCCTTAACATATGTATTATTGGTGAATATGTTCTGCCCCTCAATGGCTTGTCTTTGCTATATAAAACTTTTTGGTTTAAAGTAGTCCCATTTGTTTATTTTTTTTCTTTTGTTTCTCTTGCCAGAGGAGAAAAAAATATTGCTAGGAGAATGTCTAAGGCCTTATGGATTTCTAAAGGCAGGAATCTTAGGGGAGACCTTAGGGGTGGATCTCAATAGAGGATTTATCAGCTTTACAGGTATGTGCTTTCAATGTCATGGTTTCTACACATTGGTTGGCACCAGGACAGGTGATCATTCGGCTAATTGGGCCTGGTTGCAAAGTATAATGCAGAAAGGATATTCGAGTAGAATCTGCAGACATTTCATAATTATTTCTGGCATTATATTTCTCATCATTAATAACCTGATAGCCATTTATATAGATACTGGGAGACACAGGAAATTGCCACAATCCAATGAGAATTATTGGGGTGTTTCATTAACAAGGATCAAATTGATGCCTCACAAAAGGATAAACTGACAGATACCACCTCAGGATGATTTTAAATTAAACCTGGATACCTTTGGGCCTTTAAGCCTTTTTTAATCTCTTGAGCATTTTTAAATAGAAATAAACTTTGGCTTCACACACACACATAAATCATTGCAGCTAATTCTGATATCACATGTTGTAGCCCAGCCTGACCCTGTTGCTTTTCAGCCTAGTGCTGAAACACAACTGAAGCCTAGATGTTATTTCTAGGCCTTAATGGTTAAGGGAGTTTTCATGCAAAGGTTTACTAGGCTATTCTCTGGTCCCTTGTTCTTCCTTTAAGGAAGATTACCACATGACTAGATATGAAAGGTTAGTGGGTCTAAACTGCATGACCAGCAATATGATAGGGGAAGAAAGGCGTCTGTCTAACTGCTTACTACATCACCACCAAAGGGTCTGGCATAAGGAGATGGCTAAATTGGGTTTGTGTTTTGAGATAATTACTTTAAATTCAGTGTGGAGCATGGCAGTGAGGGATGACTATTTGAAGCAAGATGCAGTTGCCATATGTTCTGGTTTGTCTAGGGTAATCCCAGCACAGGCCTTTTGTCCCTGAGTAATTACTCCTAGTGAACCCATAGCAGAAGCTCAGACTTCAACATTTTCTTGTGTGCCAGGCAACCACCAATTTCCAGTTGTCAGTCTCTGCATATCTATGCCAGAGAGCTTTTTTTTTTTTCTTTCTTCCTGAAAACACTTTACCCCACAAACATGGGGAACCAGAAGTGCTAAGAATTAGTACCCCTTGATAAATGCCCTCAAACAATGACTGATAGAAATTAAATAACCAATACTTAAGCAATTATATAATTCCAAAAGACATATTTTACATTGTGCCCAGAATGATTAAGCTTCAGTCACCAGAGGAAACTAGCTTGGTGACATCTCTTTGTGTCAGTTTTCCATTCCTTTATTTATGCTTCCTAAAGCCCCCATTGAATAACTATCTCAGGGTGTTCATTATAAGGAAGGGAAATTCAAGCAATTGAAATAAAAAAGTGGTCTTAGAAAGTGATTCCTAAGTTAAGTTTCAAGAACTGAATTGCTAGACAGGTAGATGGAAATAAGAGCTTTATAGTAAGTGGAGTGGTGGTATGGACTGAGTATTCATGTCTCCTATGATTTCTATGCTGAAATTTCATCTCCATTGTGATGATATTTGGAAGTGGAGCCTCTGGGAAGTAATTAAGTCATGAAGACGATGCCCTCATGAATGAAATTAGTGACTATATAAGAAGAGACATGATAAAGATTCTATGTTTAGACCATGTGAGTATGCTAGTATAACAAGAAGGTGGCTGTCTACAAGCCAGGAAGTGGGACTCACCAGATATAGATTTTGCTGGCAAATTTTGATTTTGAACTTACTACCCTTCAGAATTGTGAGAAATTAATGTTAGTCATCTAAGTCACTCGATCTATAGTATTTTTTTTTTTTATTACAGCAGCTGAAACTCAGACACATGGTAATTATGCCCAGCCTGCTGTAGCATCAAGTAGCTAATATGGCATGCAAAAAATATCTACACTGTAGGAAAAAAGTCCCGATAATTTTGACCCCACAAGCCCTGGATATGATAAGTCAGAAGCCAAAATAGAAATATTAGTGCCACTTTCAAAACTTAAAGCATGGTGGTCATACTCTATCTCACTCAACTTTCTCTTTCAAAAACTCACTAAATCATTGCCTTCAATAGGACTACTATAGACTTCAGTAGCAGCTGCAATGGTCAACTGCTATTCTGTGTCTTTAAAGTACAATGACAGATTTATAATATATGCAGTATAGACAATGCCGATTATGACAGAAATTAGTGAGAACAACTCCCCCCCCCCAACCCCCCCCAACCCCCCAGATCATTAACCTCAAAGCAAGCACCTAAGCTATTGATTGGGCAAATGTGGCCTTTCTCATTTACATTATGAAGGAAAATCTGTATCCCATTGTCATGTTCATTTCCCACATGAACATGACAATGGGATGCATTCATTAGACAAACAGTAAGGTATTCATGGCCTTGCCCTTGGGCTGTGTAATACTTGTGTCCTTTGTCACAAGGACTTTGATTATTGGAACATTCTGTGGTATGCTAAACAGTCTGATTATATGTATAATATTCTGTTAACAAATGGGTACTTTACTCTAGATGCCCTGGTGAGGAATATATTCATCAAAGGATGGAAGATAAAACCTTAAAAGCTTCAGGTACCTGACAAATCAGTGAAAATTTTAGGGATTTATTAGAATGGAGTAGTATTCTGAGATACTCCTTCAAGGTAAAGTAAACATATTCTACCTTACACCTTCCCACTAAGGAAAACACACACACACACACACACACACACACACACACACACACAAATGTTTTGTAGTTCCCTTCATGTTATGGAGGCAGTGCATCAATTGAGAATCATGTTCCAGCTAATTTATCAGTCGATTCAGAAAACTGCCAATTTTGATTAGAAGCCAGAGTAGCAAAGGCCACTGCAGCAGCAGAAGTTAAAGAGTTCTACTGTTTGTTGATATGACCCAAGTGGTCCCATGTTGCTAGAGGCATTTGTGGTGGATAAGGTTACCACGTGAACTATTTGGGAAGCCCAGCAGAAACATTGCAGTGAATATTAGAGAATTTTAGATGGCTAGCCTGTGGTCTTCATCAGAGAACTTTTCAGAATTTGAAAAGCTGCCTGTAGCATGCTCCTAGGTCCTGTTATTTAACCACAGGAATGAAATCCCTTTGCATTAAGAGTGTCCCATAATTGTCGGGGTATTGTCAGACCCATGAATTAATCATATGATGGAGATAATATACTCAAGAGAGGTTCCAAGAAAAACTATTAGGCACATATAATTGCATAAGCATGCGGTTCAGCTCACAATAGGTAGACTCATTGTGTTGATGATAGCTAAAAACGTTACATTTTACTCACACTTAGAAGTGGCTTTGGAAGAAAGCTAGGTGAAATCTTCACAGTGGGTAGTGTTGAGTGCCCATAAACTTGCAGTGGAAAGAGAAACAGTCTCATATAAGAACACGAGTGTTTTCCTGAGCAAAGAGAAATGATTAACTGGTTGCTTGAGGTCATGAAAAGAACAAAATCAAATAACTGCAAGCAAAGATATCTAAAAATTTATCTGTGGGAGCGGCTATGACATGTGACGTTATTTGCTTTTCATGTTAGGGCCCACTAATGAATATTACACATGTAGGCAGAATAATTCTCCTGGCAAAGATCAGCTAGATTTTACTCTTGGTCACACTAATGTTTACTTAGTAGTTGGCTCATGGATGCAGGAATGAAGGCTATGCATGAGGTTAACATAATTGGCTCATTCTCATCAAGGTCAACCTAGTTAATGTTTGACTTCTCAGTATCAAATATCAATACTAAATTCTAGATATGGTACTACCCCTGAAGAAAACTACCCAACCAGATAGAGCAGTCGGTTTAATGGAATCATTCCATCCAGGAAGGGATCAATGATTCATCTTTATAGAGTTTCAGTCAAGCCCACTTTCCTTGGGATTGTAGAGTGTTTTATCATGAGGGGGTCCCAGATAACAATGGGAAGATATACACTTTTTGGGAAAAGAGATGTGACCATGGGCACATTATGATATAACCCAATGATCATACTATATACTCCATAAACTAGGAGTGGATTTTCTGATAAGTTGTTGGAATTTGTTTTTAAAAGCACAGTTGAAGGATATTCTTAAAAATGACACCCTACTGAGTTGGAGTGCCATCGGGCAGTATACTTTGAACAAATGGGCATCATATTATGCTAATATATATTTGTTTATTTTGAGGGGACAATAACCAAGAAATGAAAGAAGGAATGATATTTCTCAACATTACTCTCAGTGATTCACTTAAGTGAATCTGCCTCAACGAATGTAGGAAGTGTTAAAATGGAGGTCCTTGTTGCCAAAGCAGGCACATTTTTACTTTCAGACATGTAAGAGTTCCACTAAATATTAAGTTTTCACTTCTATTTGGCCGTGTTGGGTTTATCATCCCATACATTAGCAGGCAAAGAAAGGAGTAACTATGTTGACAAGGATAATTTGCTATGATTATTGTTAGGCTTTGAGATTGCAACTATATTATAACAAGGTAGGCTATATCTGAAAGTCGGGTGAATAACTGTGGAATCAGTTAGTGCTTCCTAAGCAATGTAATAACTGTAAATGGGCAATTGTAGTAAACTTGATCTGACAAAAATGTTGTTATGAGGTTCAGAATTTCAGATGGAACAACAAATACTGGTTTTGTTCCTGAGGCCAGCTGGAAAGACCTGTCCCACTAGTTTAACTTGTCCCATTATTCTTCTATTATGTCTTTTCATTTCATTTTGAAAATTACTATATATAAGCAATGAAAAGATGGAGTGAGGATCAAATTAATCTGAGCAGTAAAAAGGGTGGCTGTAATAGTCACCAACAGGTTTCCTGCATGCATTTTTGTGGTTTCCCATCTTATGTTTAAGTCCTTTATCAATTTTGAGTTTATTTTTTTTGTATGGTGTAAGTTGGTAACCTAGTTTCATTTTTTCCCATATATCTGCACAATTTTCCCAACACAATTTATTAAAGAGACTGTGTTGACTCTATTGTATGTTCTTGCCTCCTTTGTCAAATATTAATTGAACATAGTGGTTTAGATTGATTTCTGGGTTCTCTATTCTATTCCATTGATCTATATGTTGTTCTTATGCCAGTACCAGGCAGTTTTGAGAACAGTGACTTTGTAATACAGCTTGATATCTGGTATTGTTCTTTCTGAGGATTGCTGTGGCTATTCGGGGTCTTTTTTATTCCAGATGAATTATTGGAGAGTTTGTTCTAGGTCTGTGAAATGTCATTGGTATATTAATGGAGAGTGCATGGAATCTATAGATTGCCTTGGGTAGTATGAATATTTTAATGATATTGATTCTACCAAATCCATGAACATGGTATGTTCTTCCATCTGTTTACATCTCCCTGTATCTCTTTTTTCAATGTCTTGTAGTTTTCTGAGTACAGGTCCTCAGTTAAGTTTATTCATAGGTATCTTAATTTTTTTTTTGGTGCATTGGTAAATGGGGGTTTTTTTTAGTCTCTCTTTCTATAAGTATAGAAATGCCATATATTTCTTTAAATTAATTTTGTATCCAGCTACATTGCTAAATTCATTTATTAAGTCTAATAATTTTTATGGAGTCTTTATGGATTTCTATGTACAGTATCATGTCATCTGTGAATGACAGTTTTACTTTTTCTTTTCCAATTTGGATACCTTTTATTTCTTTTTCTTGTCTAATTGCAATGGCTAGCAGTTTCAGAACTATGTTGAACAAGAGTGGTAAAAATGGTTTCCCTGTCTCATTCCTGTTCTATATGAAATGGTTTTAGCATTGAATATAATGTTGGCTGTAGGTTTGTCATATAAAAATTTTATTATGTTGAGGTTTGATTCCTCTATTCCCATTTTGCTGAGGGTTTTTATTAAGAAAGGGTGTTAAGATTTTGTCAAGTGCTTTTTCTGTGCCATGTGATTTTTTATCTCTCAATTTGTTTATATGGTGTATTTTGTTTATTGATTTGAGGATATTGTACCGTTCCCAGGATAAATCCTACTTGATCATGGTGTATGATATTTCTGATCTAATGCTGGATCCCATTTGCTAGAATTTTGTTGAGGATTTGCCATCTATATTCATGATGGATGTTGGCCTGTAATTCTCTTTCATTGTGTTGTCTTTATCTGGTCTTGATATTAGGGTAATACTGGCTTCATAGAATAAGCTCAGAAGGGTTCCTTCCTTTTGAATTTTTTTTTTTAAATAGTCTAAGGAGATAGGTTTTAGTTCTTCATTGAACCTTTGGTAAAACTCCCCTGTGAAGACATCTGGCCCTGGACTTTTGTTTGCTGGGAACTTTTTGATGACTGCTTTAATTTCTTCCATCATTATTAGCCTATTGAGATTTTTAGATTCTTCCTAGTTGATTTTTGAAAGATTGTATTTTTCTAGGAATATGTCCATTTCCTTCAGGTTTTCTAGTTTGTTGGAATAGAGTTGTTCATAGTATTCTTTAACAATTCTTTGTGTTTTTGTGGGGTCTGTTGCTATTTCACCTTTCATTTCTGATTTTGTTTATTTGGGTTCTCTCTCTTTGCTTCTTCCTGAGCTTGGCTTGAGGTTCATCAATCTTGTTTATCCTTCCAAAGAACTAGCTCTTGGTTTCATTGTTCTTTTGTGTTGTTTTTTGTTGTTGTTGTTTGTTTGTTTTGTTTCTAGTCTCTATGTCACTTATTTCTGCTCTGATCTTTATTATCTACTTCCTTCTGTTTACTCTGGGCTTTTCTTGTTGCTCTCTCTCTAATTCTTTAAGTTGTAGAGTTAGATGATTTACCCTCATTCTTTCTTACCTTTTTTTTTTTTTTTTTTTTTTTTTTTTTTTTTTTTTTTTTTTTTTTTTGGTAGGCCTGTATTTCTATGCACTTTCCTCTCAGGTCTGCTTTCATTGTGCCTCATAGATTTTGGATTGTTGTGTTTTCATTGTCATTTGTTTACAGGATGTTTTTAATTTCTTCTTTGATTATTTTGGTAACCAAATCATTGTTTAATAGCATGCTATTCAGCTTCCAAGTGTTTGAATTTTTTTGATTGTCTTTATTGTATGTATTTCTTATAACTTATTATTTTGGTGCAATCAAAATTATTTTCAATTTCTAATATCTGAATCTCAGTACCTGAGAGTTTATTTTGTTGTTGTTGTTTGGAACTATGGAAGTAATTTGTCCTCTACTTGCCAGAAGTACCAAGAAATAAACATCCTCCCAGGAAAAGTCCTTGAATGACTTTCAGCAATTGATATATAAATGTCCATTCAGGAGAAATAATTTTGAATATAATGTTCTGCACCATTTTACATCTCTTCCCTTTGAAATTAAGATATTTTTATTATCTATGATAGTAAAGACTGTTGTACTATACTTTCCAAATAAACTATTTGCCCTGATTATTTTATTTGTTTCTGAAATTACTTCTTGGAGAACCAAATAAAGATCATGTGCTTTTTCATATGAATATTTGACAGAGCCAGTCATTCCATTAGGAAACCCAAAAAGAAGATAAGGATGATTGAAAAAAGTCCTCAATTTCATTTTACTCTAAGAGTTGTTAGTTACTTTCACATACTGAAGAATAATAACACACACACACACACACACACACACACACACACACACACACACACATATAATGTATATGTAGTCTAGAATATGTATTTTATATCTGTATTCTTAGAGATATAGAATATAGATATATAATAAGAATATAAGAAAATATGTATTCAGTCCTGACCAGTGTGGCTCAGTTGGTTGAAGCATTGTCTCAAATAGTAGAAGCTTATGGATTCAGTTGCAGGTCAGAGGACATCCCTGGGTTGTGGTTTTGATCCCTGGTGGGTGTGGGTTCAGGAGATGGCCGATCAAAGTTTCTCACACATTGATGTTTCTCTTTCTCCTTTCTCCTTTCTATAAATAATAAAATTAAAATGCATAGTTGTTCAGAGAGAAAAAGAGTCTGGAACACAGAAAGACTTCTGGACTGGAGATATATATCTGTGAGTAATAGGTATGAGTATGTTAATTGAAGATTTGAGTGACATGCTCTAGAGAGGAAGGGAAGTATACAGTGGCAAAAGGAGAGGATTTAAAGTTGTCTTATAGAAACTTTGATATTCAAATAATTCTGGAAAGGAGGTTGGAGCTACATACTAAGCATAGAAAGAATATTTAGAATGTTGGAAAAAACAAGAGTGTTAAAGGGAAACAAATGTTTTAAGGTATGTTAAACATTTTCAAATGCTGATGAGATATCTAGTAAAACAATAACTGGAAAATAACAATTTTAGAAATATTGAGATTCTAAACAACTGAAAGAACAGTTTTAGGGGAGGGAAGGAATGGAATGCAAATTTGAAGTTTGGTAAGTGATTGATAGTTTCACAAAAGGGGGTTATGGATATTGACAACCCCTCCTAGAGGTTGGTCTGTAAATGAAAAAGAGAGCTAGGGAAGTTTATTTTGAAGAGGAAGGAGAAAATGGGTGACTTTTATTTTCTTCCAAATTTATAACCGAGACATATTCCTCTGCCAACCTATTTTTCTTTAATATTTATTACTAATATCTACTATTATTACTGCCATCTTTCTAGGTTCCTTGAGATGATAATACCATTTTTAATTTACTTTTATATATTTTACTCCCATATGGAATGAGTTTTCAACTCCTGGTCCTTTTGTATGTTATCCTTAATATATATATATAAACTAGAGGCCCAGTGCCAAATTTGTGCGTGTGTGTGTGTGTGGGGGGGGGGGGTAGGGGGACGCCGTCTCGGCAACATTGATTTGATGTCTGTTGCATGCCTGCCAGATACCCCCCTCCCTCTGCTGCAGTGCCAGGCCTGTCCTGTGTGGACTGCTGGCAGGGGGCTTCCAGTCTATGATTTGGGGCTGCAGGTGGATCCCGGAACCCATAGGGCTCTGTCAGCATCAGGAACTGTGAAGATCCATTTTTCTCTTCTGCCATTTTCTCTCCTGCCATTTTTCTCACTTGCAAACTAAGAACACTCCCGGAGAAGTGAGCCAGCCAGTGAAATCTGCCAGAGCAAAAACAATGTAATGCTCTGATGTCTGTAGCATGCCTGCTACAGTAAATATATAAAATTTACTTTTATATATTTTACTCCCATATTGAATGAGTTTTCAACTCCTGGTCCTTTTGTATGTTATCCTTAATATATATATATATATATATATATATATATATATATATATATATATATATATATAAACTAGAGGCCCAGTGCCAAAATTTGTGCATGGGTGTGTGTGTGTGTGGGGGTGTCCCTTAGCTTGGTCTTGGCCTTGTCAATATCCATAACCTTCTTTTGTGAAACTATCAATCACTTACCAAACTTCAAACTGAAATTTGCATTCCAATTCCTTCCCTCCCCTAAAACTGTTCTTTCAGTTGTTTAGAATCTCAATATTTCTAAAATTGTTATTTTCTTTTATATATTTTTACTATTATATATTTATTTTATACCCCATGCTACAGGGTCCTCTCCTGCCACAGGGATGCTGAGCTTGGGGCCCCTCAGGCCACTTTCCTCCCGCCGTAAGGCAGGCTAGGGCTTGGACTCTGGATGCGCAAACTATGAGCTCACAGCCCACAGGCTCCTTCTCTCCCTCATCACATCCATGGCTCAGAAGCTGAGCTCATGCCTCTGCACTGCTGGTGATGCTAGCTCAGTGTACTGCTCCCAGTCCTCTGGCCAGAGACCCGTCCCCTCCCTCCAAGGCCAAGAAGCAGATACTGGGCTCCCATTGCCTGGGCGATGCTGGCCAGCGTCTGCAATGGGCACTGCCATTTTGGTCATGGAGTGATGGCTAATTAACATATTACTCTTTTATTATATAGGATTTACCTTTCTTCCTTTTACTGTCTTTTAACTTCCTCTTAATAGATTTCTTCCTCATCACTGCTGCCAGAGTATAAACACTGAACTACAGACATGATGATAAGTCCAATAAAAGTCTTCACAAATTACTCAAATTATTTAAATGGTATTTAATAACTCCAACCTAATTCATTCTTTCTCATGCTATCCTCTCTCACAAATGGTATTCAATTAGGCACTTTTATACCTTTATTTATATTGTAATCCTCATATAATGCCTTCCTTCAATTACCCATATATAGTCCAAGCTTTGTAGATTGTGAAGCTTTTATAAATTAGGCCTGGCTGTTTTGGTGTTTTTTTGTTTGTTTGTTTGTTTGTTTGTTTGTTTTTAATAAATACTACAAATTGAAAAAAATAGTTATGAATATAGATATTGCTTTAGCATAAAAAATAGCAACATGATAGAAATTTTTAAAGCTGACACACTATAAACATCACAAGTTTAAGAATGATAACAATATTATTTGTTAATTAATCGCTTGACATGCAATAGTTTTATAAGTACCTTTCTTGGAAATGTACTCATTGGTCAACTCTTCATATGATAATAATTTTGTAATACCAGTTTCTTTGTAGAGAGTACAATGTTAATTAGATATTTTTTAGCACAATAACTGACATTTTTATTATTAAAAGTTGAGTTGCAGTGTAATATGCAATATCACAACTTGATTTATTTTTATTTACAGTACTCCTGAAAGTTTGATTATTCAAACAGAGGGCTTCTGAAAATTTTTACTTTATATAAATATTATAAAAGCAAAGGAAGAAAACACAGTTTGTCTTTTCTATTATTGTATATTCCATATTATTAATTACTTTTCTATCTATATATAAAACCCTAATATGCAAATAGAGAAAACGACAAAACAACTGACCAACCAGTTGATATGATGTGTGTTGACCACCAGGGTGCATTTGTGGAACATGGCGGGCATTGGCTGTGATGGGATGGTAGAGCAAGTGAGCGGTGGCACCAGTCACGGCACCAGTCACTGTTATTGGGGTGAGCCTTTGGTGGTTACTGAAAATTCTTTGCTCCTATGTGCCACGGTCCCACCCAGAACTTACACCTGCTGCCAGTGCCAGCTTTGTTTGCACCCACTGCCAGTGCCAGAGCTGTAGCTCACACCCACTGCCCATGTCTGGTGGCAGTCCCAATCGCTCAGTGCTGTCAGTGGGTGCAAGTGATAGCTGCCCCTGAGGGCTTTTCTGCTTTTCTCTGCTCCTGAGGGGTGATCATGGCAGCAGCCTCCACTCACACCCCCACTGGCACCCACTGATGGTGCAAAATGATTGGAGCCAGCACCAGAAGCATGTGGAGTTGTGGCAGCAGGAGCGGGTCTTCTGTCAGACAAGGGACTGGGGGCCATGATGGGAGGGGCCATCAGGGTTGCGGAGACCCACCCCTGTGCCCACCGCAGCCTTGTGGCTCACAGTTACTGTCACTGTACACAAATTTGTGCATTGGGTCCCTAGTCAGAATATAATGCCCATTCTAAGTATGCATTGAGGTAGATAATTATCTTTCATTTACAATTTTTCACAATTATTTGATGCTTAGATAAAATTTCTACAGACAGTCTTCTGTTTCCACATCCTATTGTCCCTACACTAACCATGTACTTGTAATGTCCACTATTTAGAAAGTGTACACATCAATATAACTAATGACCCTTTATTTTCATGTCCTGGCACTGGTTAAGTTTTCTGCACATTAAAGGGAGGAAGAAATCTTCCTGGAATATTTTTACATCAGTGAAGTTATTAATACGTTTACACAGAAGTGTCTGTGCACCACACAGTTATTTCATTATACCCTAAATAAAAGTATTCCCAATTCAGCTTTCCCTTAACTAGATTCCAAAATGTTCATGTTCACTCCAGCACAACATGAAACAAAAAGAATTGTGACAAAGGGAAATCAGAGTGAGAAGAAAAAACAATTGTTTTCTCACAGCGGTTCAAAATTGCATTACAGAAGATCTTACTCTGTGAAAATATGGTCTTACAAAAACTCCTTCACCCAGGGCTTTGGAAGATTCAATGTAAGCAGGAGGACTGATGCTTAATTTCATTCATTTCCTAGTAAACCTGGCTCTTAAATAATCCATATGATCTACACATGCATGACCTAGATTTTACACAGCCTGCAAATTATTGTTTCACTGCCACTCTTTCTTTGAAGACATAATTTCTCCCTGCCCTGACCTACTATGACAGTTTGTTTCTACTTCTTTTTCTGTAAGATATTTCTCTCCTTGCTCTGTCTTAGCTCATCTCTTCTCTTTATTTCTCTCTCTGAGAGAGAGAGAGAAACAGAGAGAGAGAGAAAGATTGTGTTGCTGTCTTTTAACAGGGTATTGACTAGGGTTAGGGATATAAACACACACACTACACTCTCTCTGAGAGTATGGCCTCTGTTTAACATATTTAATTGTTCTCAATAGACTCAGCATTTAGTGTCACCTTGAATGACTATCCAGTGAAATATTAAATAAATAAAAATATTAAATAGGAGCAGAATGATTAAAAAAAATAAAAACACCTCTTTGGCCTTAAAAGATACACACAGATTGACTAAAGCATGGGACTAATACAGTAAGTAATTCCTTAGTTTTCTATGGTCTTAAATCAAAAATCTTATTTTTAATATGTACTTAGAATAAGATATTTCTACCCTAAATCTAACAGCCAGTTAAGTGTACATCGCTTTGGTAATATATACCCTGAACTGTGTAAATACAATGGGAAACCAACTGTATCAGTCAAGATAGGCCAATTAATGCTACCATAACAACTGGCACAGGAATCCCAGGGACTTACAGTAATAAAGTTTTATTTTTCTAAATTTAATACTATAAGACCATCTTGGGATGGCTGTGGCTTTGTTTCATGTCATGTCACTCTGGGACCTGGGTTGATAGAACAGCCTCTTCTCAGTACACCACTGCTCATCATGACACAGGGGAAAGAGACATGCCAGCTCTTGCACTTCTGCCCTAAAGTGATACATGTCTCTTCTACCTATATTTTACCAGTCAAAGCTGCTACCAGGTTCACCAGGGCACCATTCTCTCACATGAAGAGGCACAGCAGGGACAGAAACTGGAACACTTGAAAAAGAGTATTATAACCTACTGTACTAATGAACTGCATTTTATCCATGTCAAATTCTTGTCATGACCCTTGATTCCTCTTTCAAAACTATGTGTTTATAGAAATCCAAGTACTTTTCAATTTTAAAACACCCATTAAGATTCCAATAGATTGACCTCCACAAAAGGTCAATAGTATTTGAGTGGCAATTTAAAGCTTTCAAAGTACTTTCAAATAAATAGATCATTTAGTCTTCCTAAGTACTCTACGAAAACTTGAGCTCTTGAACTTTGATCTTAAGTTCACTTATTATTTTCATTAACCCGTAGTGTTCTAATGTCCAAGTTAAAAATCAAACAAACAAAAAATCTACTGCATGCCTATGTATTTTATGTCCTTTACATTTGTTATGATTTGAATTAGATCATATTAAACTTATTTGAAGAATTCATTAATTCATCTGAGTTTCCTTTATGTTTTCTGTTGTGTTCTTTCATTTTTACCCCATCTTGTGCCAACTTTTGCTCTTTGTAACCATCCATTGTTATTAGCCGACCCTACAGATGACTTTTCCTGCTACTCTCTTAATATTTTTAAGCAGGTCATTGCTACCTGATAATTATACTGCTTTCTTAAATAATTCTAGAACTCATTTCCCAACTTCATTCTATTTATATGCTCTGCATAGGAAATTTAAATATGTACCATTATGAATGTTAAAGCTCAAAGAAACCCTTGAGTTCATAAAACTCTTTTAACAAAAGATAAAATAAGCCGAGAGAGAGAGAGAGAGAGAGAAAGAGAGAGAGAGAGAGAGAGAGAGAGAGAGAGAGAGAGAGAGAGAGAGAGAGAGAGAGAGAGAGAGAGAGAGAGAGAGAGATGCTTGATATATGAAAGCTCGTTAGGGAAGTCAATAGCACCACAACTCAGGTCTTTGAATTTCTGATTCAGTGTTGTGCAAATACTTTATTTCATGAACTAGCAAGTCATAATTAACCTTGAGCTGTAGAATTTTTGGATATTCCCCATTTGCAGCAGATTCACTCTTTGCCCTTCTCCTGCCCTGTTCTGTGTATTAAGGTTTTCCTGTATATGGTTTTTTGGCTTCTAGTTAGAGTTCAGCCACAGGGATGCACTGGTATTAGCTGAATCACTGGAAAGACTTTGTGTTCTGTGTTTGTGTTCCTCTGGCTGCCTACATACAGCAATGGTTGGTCCATGACTGCACTTTTCCAGTGTCTGTGAGAGAGTTTCTCTGTCCCAGCTACAGCTACATGTTTAGCTGGGATCTAGGGACTATTTATTATATTTATTGTTTTAGGACTAGGGGCAGTGATGGCTTCCTGCATTGCTAGATACATTTTTTATAGTCTCTATGTCAACTTTTGCCCCTGGTAAACAAGTTCTTGTTATGAACAACCATCTTGGTTCCTTCATTCCACCCACATCATGGTAAATAGTGTCTTTATTAAACTCTTTTCACTTTCACTTTTAAAAAAATACATTTTATTGATTTTTTTACAGAGAGGAAGGGAGAAAGATAGAGAGTTAGAAACATCAATGAGAGAGCAACATTGATCAGCTGCCTCCTGCACACTCCCTACTGGGGATGTGCCCACAATCAAGGCACATGCCCTTGACGAGAATTGAACTTGGGACCTTTCAGTCCTCAGGCTGATGCTCTATCCACTGAGCCAAACCAGTTTCGGCAGTTTTCCTCTTCTTGTGTGCCTTTTATTTGCAGTGTAATACTAATGCCATCTTACCCTTGGTCTACTGCTAAGTGATGGATTGTCTAAAGATACTTGGTGAAATGTATAACAATTTCTAATTGAAATCTATTTGTCTATGGTGTGGAGGAACCTTCAGAGGAAGAATATAGTGTGACTATTTTGGGGATAGCAGTAGAAAGTGTTAATTGCTCAGGAGAAAAAAAAAACACATTTTAGAGTGCAAGTGGAGAAGGTAAAAAAATATTAACTTAGCCCTAGCCGTTTGGCTTAATGGATAGAGTGTAGGCCTGTGGATTGAGTTGCAGGTTTGATTCTGGTCAAGGGCACATGCCTGGGTTGTGGGCTCAATCCCCTGTGGGGGTGTGCAGGAGGCAGCCGATCAATGATTCTCTCTCATCATTGATATTTCTATTTCTCTCCTTCTCCCTTCCTCTCTGAAATAAATAAAAATATATTTTAAAATATTAACTAGATACCACTGTCCAAATTATAAAGGGGTGGGGGAGGTTCTGGGCATAATATGGAATTGATCTCTAAAATCTACATTTGTATTCAGTGTCTCTTATCCTATTTTCTGAGAACTATGAAAGATAGGGGCACACTATAATAAATATTTTCCTAAAATGCTGAAAGAGCTATTTCACTGAACTATAACACATATTGCTGTCTAATCAACACGGCCCGGGAACACACTATCAGATCAGAATTGTTCTTTGATTTTCTCCCCCACATGCTCTTAGTCACAGGCTGCCTTAGAGCTTTGTCATCAAGAGGTTCAAGAAATCAGTGCCGAGAAGACCCTGCTCTTTCTGGTGTGCGGCTAAGTAGCCAGCAGTGGGGAAATGCTGTGCCTGCTGTGGCAGGAGACAGAGGCACAGGTGGAGCAATCAGACTGGAGTCCACGTGCAGTGGGGTCTGAGGCTCCCAGCAAGTAGCAACAGTATCCACTGGCCTGCTGACCAGCTAGAGCCGTAAACACAAAACTGTTATGCTCAGCACCTAGTAGAAAAAACTAAATCACATCTTGAAAGAGTAGGAGACACGTAGCAATAGTTGACTGGCATTAACTTGCTTGTGAGTTCAGCCTATGATAGGTTGTGGGCTTATATTCCTAACAAGGCAAACTATTTAAAAAGACGAAATGCAAGGGGCTCTTGGACACATGCCGTCGATATAAGTGTAGGGTCTCTCGGTTTTAGATGAGATGTATGAGAGCAAGGAGCGTTTGCCCCAGAATCCTAGTTGAATTGGGGCCATAGATTAGGTCTCCTGAATCCCAAACCAAGAAAAATTATTTTATTATTTAGTGTTTCGTATGAAATGTCTTGCTCTGTTATGGCTGAGCAGCAATGTTCTCATCCATTCTTAAGTGATGTAAAGCATTGAACCTATTTTGTACTCAAGAAAAAAAATTACTTCAATTAAAGAGCCGTTGTTCATATTGACCAATTATTTTATTTATAGACTGTTTGCAACCTATTACCTTTTCTCTTCTCTCTTTTCTTTCTTTTTTTGCTCCTTCATTTGTTCTGTTTCTTCTCCCAATCCACAGTCATATTATGATATAATTCATTTCAACTAAAGATATATGCAGTGCTTCAGAAATGAAAGATAACAGTCTGAGGTAATGAAAAATAAACAAGAGCAGTAGAAAGACAGTAAAAACACTTTCTAGCCCTAACTGGTTTGGCTCAATGGATAGAGTGCTGGCCTGTGGACTGTAGGGTCCCAAGTTTGATTCCGGTCAAGGACATGCACCTTGGTTGCAGGCACATCCCCAGTAGGAGGTGTGCAGGAGGTAGCTGATCCATGTTTCTCTCTCATTGATGTTTCTAACTCTCTATCCCTGTCCCTTTCTCTCTGTGAAAAAAAATCAATAAAATATATTTAAAAAACATTTTCTAGTTTTATGGAATCTCTAACTTATCTGAAATGTTTTGTTTTGTATACTTGTATTTCTATTAAGACTACATCTAAGTATAAAAGTAAATTTCTAAAGATAAATATTTACAAATGTTATGGAGACTGAGGTGGGAGAGATTAAAAAACATGGAGAGAGAAGGAGAGAGAGAATAAAAGAGAGTTTAAATTATCTTTTGAATTCTGGAACAAAAGTATTAATAAAAGAAATTTTGAAAAATTACAGAGAAACAAATTGGTGACTTGACAGATAACCAATGTTTTTTTCACCTGTTTGATATGTGTTATAAATTGACTTACATTTTTAAATAAAGAAGTTTGTTAAATTATTTTTGTTTGCAGCCCTTTTTTCTCCCTTTGACTTTTAATTTATATGCAAGCCATTTAGGAGTGTTATCACATGTCTACTTATTTTATTTATTATTTGAGGTCCCTCACCATTAAAATCTACTTTTTAAGAGGGCAGTGAAGATTACTTAAGCTAGAAGCTTCACATTTTATCACTAAACAAATCTATGTCCTGGTTTTTAATTCTATAAGATTATTTCTTACTATTAAAGACACAGAGTTATAAATATTTCATATTAAATGAGAAGACTATTTTATCTTCCTGGTATTAATTAGTTGGCTAAAAATACATTTGACTCAAAAAAAAACCCACAAAAAAAACCCAAAAAAACCACAGGCACAACAGGTTTTTATGAGATTTCTATGTATGTCTGTGCATGGATTTTATAAAAATACTTTTATAAAATTATTTCTAAATTTTCAACAAAAAATTTGACCAAAATTAATTTTTAAAATAAAAATAAATGAAGAAAAGACCAAAAAAATCATGGGAACCCATAATTAACATTATATTGGATATATATATATATATATATATATATATATATATATGTTTAATTTTTTAATAAAATGATTAAATATTTTCATGGAAAGACAAGCAGAAAGATATAAAATGAAAGTGGAAAAAAGGAGACTCCTGCTTTGTTTGGGTTACTGCAATAGGTGAATCTGTGGGGACAGTCAGTGGGCATGATCACGTTTTCTGGAGCAAATGGCAGAGAGAACAGAAGGCGCTGCTAAGGTAAATGAAGCGTTGCAGAGCAGGCGCGGATTTGCAGGCAGGTGATGGCACAGCCTCAATTCCATTGTGACAGAACAGTGTTTTGTTCACCTATTATAACCATTTCCTGTTAAAGGAGATTTAGATTCTCACATGAGCATTCTTGGCAAAGTGATACCAAGGGTATTATAATAATCCGATCTGGAAGCATTTAAGGCAAGGACCGAATGCTCACCGACTCAGGATAAGCACAGTCAGAACTTGGCGGCAACAAAGACCCCAAAACAGGCAGAATCAAATGAATTGCCTGTTTCAAAAAGATTAACTCTCTTCCTAGTTGATGCACTGCACTTTTGACTAAATAGACTATTTATAAATTATCATTTATTTTGATACTTTAATATTAACTTATGAGAAGCTAGTAAACATTATAATTTAACTTAAAGATAAATATCTCATGACCTTACTCATTTATGGAATATAATGAACAACATAAACAGACTGTCCAACCTATGAGGGAAGGTGTGAGGGTGAGGGGGTAAGAGGTCAACCAAAGGACTTGTATGCATGCATATGAGCATAACCAATGGACACAGACAGGGGGAGGAGGGAGGAGAAGTAGGGGAAGGCATGTGCTGGGGGTGGGGGTGGCTGGGGAGAGGTCCATGGGAGAAAAAGGAAACTTATGTAATACTTTAAACAATAAAGAATTTAGATGAAAAAAAAATGGAAAGACAAAAGAAAAGGCTGCAAATGTGTACTGGGCTATTAGATTAGGAACATGGAACAATTTAGGTTTAAAAATAAATACTATATTCTGGTATATGAGATTATAATTTGACATCTGTGAATTCTAGTGTGTGCTCATCACCCAAAGTCTAGCTATTAACCAATATTATCTCAATCAATTTAATTAAAAAACTGGAAAACAACATACACAAACAATATAAATTTCATTAAAAATAAAAATTAGACATCACTGCTTGCAATAAAACAAATTGAAATGTAAAAAATCAATATATTTTAAAGGAAGACTATATTCCTCCATTCCAAGGAAGTCTAAGAATGTGTACCTATTAGTAAGTGAGCCACTATCACTTGATTGCCAATAACATAATTTAAATGAATTGTCTTTTTCTCTTTTGCATATTATAGGACATTAGGAGTCAGCATTACCACCCTCTTCAGAAACCTAGTAGATATACCTATGTGACTCCTGCCTCCTCTTTGCCAGCTGCAACTTGGAAAATATAAAATGCATTTTAAATGTAATCTTCTGGATAATAGGGAACATGAATTTCTTTCCGTGTTTTTCCCATTAAGACCTCAAAAATTGGAACAGATAAAACGTATAATGAACATTTTACTGTAGAGTATTTCTACTTCTTCTATTATCAGTTTAATAACCCCAAGAACATATTCCTTTGCCTGAATTGTCCCTGGCTTGGGCAAACATGTTGCACTAATGTTTTGCTGCTATCATTTTAAAACCACAGTCTCTATTACCCTCGGGCCACTAAACCACTACTCCACCTACTTTTAGTTCTCTTATACACAGAATATTTGATTTTTTTAAACAGCCCCATTCCTTATTCCATAATCTATCTACCTATTCATTCACCTCACTTGTCTTCTTCCACATTATCTGACTTAATCCATTCACATAGGCTTATGAATATATGTTTGTAAATGAAACTACATGTCTGATTGACCAATATACCTGATTCTAAAAATACACCCATATGTTAGTTTTTATAAGTTTCTCTTGCCAATTTCATGTTTATCTGTGCATTGCGCTATATGGCTATCAAAAGATAGGACTTGTACTTGTGTGTGTGAGTGAGAGAGAGAGAGAGAGAGAGAGAGAGAGAGAGAGAGAAAGGTTATGCGGTTATGTCTGGGTAAGAGAATGAAAGAAAAAAGACATCAAAATATAGGTAAAAGTGAAATTGTTGGATGGTGATCATGTTTATACTATAATTTTAGGAAACATGAATGTATGATAGAGGAACAAAATAGGGCGTGAAAATAGATTTGGTCAGCTGTGTGCAGCTGTTGACATAACCACATAACCTTAATGCAGTCTTTACTCATAGATCTAATAAATGCTTAATTGTAATCTTAATTGTAAATAATTATCATTAAACTAATATTTGTATTTTGATATCCATGTAGTGACTGTTTCATTTTCTCTCCTAAGTTTGCATCTCAACTTTTTTTTACAAAAATTAATAAAATAACAATGATAAAACTTCTATAATAAAAACTTTGACCTGTCCTGCTATCAAGGGCATAGGCATATGCACATGTTAATGTATGATCAACAATATCAGAATAAGATTAATTTATTTGATTTTTTTCTCTATGATTTTAATCCAACAATTATAAATCTTCATTTTCCTTAGAAATCTAATTCTTGGATTATATCTTCCCATTTATCATGCATTCATATCAAATGCTGAAGCCAGTAATCCTTGGGGCAATTGCTATGGACATATCTTGTTAAAATGCCAAGAAAATACATAAAATAAATAAATCAATGCCACAAGAACGATACTTAGAACCTGGATTATGGCAACAATATCCTAGAGTGGCATCTTTCAGCTGCCCATTATATCACAGGGGGTCTCCGATCAGTGGGCAATGCTCCACACCATATGTGTACCACCACATCAGAGGCCCAGAGACAAAATGCAGATTAGTTTTTATGAAACAGTAACCAAAGCATGAATCCTACAGCTCTGTTCTTTCCAAATTTATATGCACTTTGAAACAATTTGTCTTTAAGCCATTTAAACTAAAGCAGTGGGAATAAGGTCGGGTAAACATAACCTCTTGACTACACACTATTTAAATCCTACTGTGTTAAGAAGCTATATAAGTATTTATAAATATATTCACATTCATTCAAATTTGAAAAGAGAAGTATGTGTCCTACCCTTTCAGACAAGGCCTGTGAAAGAATAAAAATAAATTGTGTTAATTGGGACACCTTTTCACCATGTGTCTGCAAGAGCATGTCTATGCCCTAAAATCCTCTAGCTCCTCATCCTCAAAAGACATTTGTTAGAGTTCTTCTCTTCTGCCTATATGCATAGAGGAGAGAAGAGATATTTAGGTAGGAGTATATTGTAACACCTTTTAAATCATATTTTATTAACTAACACTATTTCTCCCTAAAGTAAGGCTCTGTCCAGAGAAGAATCACAGTTTATAATATATATAGTTTGCTTATGTTCCCAAGGAAAATTTGATACTATTGTGATATTTGTATAGACAAGGACAAGGAGACACTGTGCTATATTAAAAGTAAACTGAATGTTTCAGCACAGGCTTTCATTGGAGCTCATTATTTTCATCCCGGTGACGTGACTTCATATGAAGACTAGATTTTCACATCTCTCCTATCAGGGAAGCATCATCTTATAAAAATATGAATATTTTTTTATGCACTCATAATTGTCATTAAATAAATTCCATTGGTTCTGATAGCCTCTTTATTTCATTTCACTGTTCCTGTTATTCGGTTGGTCATGTAAAGAAGAATTTTCTGACTTTGGCAGTGTTCTCTGTGCCAGCAATTAGGCTGTGGAGGCAGTCATCTGACTGAAATGTCCAGCTGATTTTAATACCATGGATTTGTTTTCTGCCTATGGGGATGAATCCCATCATTATGGAAGCTGCATTTAGATTGATAGTGTTACACAGGGAGGCAAGTAAACAAAAGTTTTAGACTAAAAACTTGAATTAAAGATGGTTCACTTGGTTTTGATGTTCAAACAGCCAATGAGTATGAAACATAAAGAAAGGGATATGTAGTTTGATCTCTTGACTTCAGTAATTATTCATTCTACTCTTGAACAATGGGCATTAGTACAAATATAAGCCAAGAACAATATTAGATGGTTATTACAAATATATGTACATTCTCTGCTTTCAAGGCACGTGAGATAATTCAGAAGGACATGTATGTACAGAGACAATTTCAGTGTGGGTTAGAAAGTGCACGAACAGATATGTGTGAGGTCTGTGGGAGCAGGAAAGAGGCGTTCCTTCTATTCTCAGTAGGAAGAAAGTGAATGATTAACTCTTACAGCAAAGATGGTAATTGAACTGTGTTGAAAAATCCCCAGTCTGATTCAATAGACTTATAATCAACCACTTCACAATTGTATTCCACTGTACATATACATATATAGTATATGCATATGATTTTATATATATATATATAGTATATGCATATGATTATATATATATATATATATATATATATATATATATTCAGCAGAACTCAGATGAAGCTTAATATATTAAAATGTCTACTTGGCAGCCAATTGTCAGAATCTATACCCACCAAATGTGAACAGCCATGAGAAATGATAATCTAATTCTAAAATATAGATACCAAATTTGAGAATTGAGAACTTCCTAGCACAGTGTTCAGAGACATCATTTTGGGGTCTTGATATCATCCACAGTGAGATTTGTTACACCATGGAAATCAGCAAATGCTACAACTCAGGTCAGTTTGTTTTCTTTCCCCAGAAAACTGGATGTTGAACTTATAGCAACATACCTCTGGCGGAATTGTTCCTTTCCATGTACTCTGTAATCTCAATGGGAAAAAATAAAGGTTTTTATCTGCAACTCTGGGAGCAAAGAACTAGAAAGAACAATAAAAAAGTTATAAGTCAAGTTGGAAAATCATGTCCAAATTATTATAAAAGATTAATAGAACCAATGGTGAGGGATTCAAAAGAAATGGAGAAAAGGGCCAATAAATTTTTGTGAATACTTCCTAGCGTGTGTTTGCATTGGCTGGGTAAATCCTTTTAAAGAGTTCCCTATTAAGTAAATAAAAATACTACTGGTACTCAAAATGGTAGGGTTTAGTTCACCCTCTGATGAGTGGGTATCTACAATAATAAAATAAAAACATAATATGCTAATTAGACTGGACAGCTGAACAACCTTTCAGACGTCCTTTTGGAAGACTTTCTGGATGAAGCTGGGTTGTGAGGGCTGAGCCCCTTGCATGAATTTCGTGCATTGGGCCTCTAGTGAAATAATAAGTAAGGAATATTTTTATTCCATTTGTTGGAAGTAATTTCTGCACTTAAGACAGATACTGTGAAACATTTTGTGTTATGTTTTTATCTCTCTGCAATATAACCTATTTGTATGTCCACCCTGCCAGACTGACTTTTGGGGAGGGCAGGGAATGTGTCCTAGACAGCTATTTATACTCTGATTCTGAAGAGAAAACTGAAGCACAGACAGCATCTAACAAAAGTATTAAATTGACCTAAATTTAAAACTCTATTACAGTTACAGCAAGTCAGAATACTTTCCAGTTTATCTACTTTATTTTGCATAAACTACATATATTGTTGAATGAAAGCACACTACATTTCAGAAACACAAATATTTGTATAAAAGGATATACCAGTCTTGGGTAAACCTGACTGAGACTTCTATTAGAAAAATAACTTTGTCCTCTAGTGACTCTTGCATTGAGACCTTGCTGAATTTAAACTATAAGACCCAGTGAAACAAAGAAGTCACTCTGTTGTGTGCTTTATGAGTTCCTTTGAAATATCACAAATTTTAACATTAATAAAACACTGGAATCTTCACAAGGTTGCTGAACAAAGAAATGCAGAACTCTATCACCAAAGTGATAAGACTTAGTGTATAATATATTTATATTGCTAAAAAATACATTTAGTGATGTAAAATACAATACTAGCAGGAAGGAAAAAGAACAGTACATGCCATTTAGAGCAACTTTTTTTTTTTTCAGGTTAGCCGGTAGGTCAAACTATTTACCATGAACACCTGACCCTGGCTCTGGGTGCCTTCCAGTTTTCTGATGGAATAGGAGACCATGGGCTCATGGGCCACCAGATTCCATGTGTGGCTTATCTGCTATAAATGATCCTAGGGAAATTTTGGTCTTTCTAAAACCAAAGATGGTTCTAGATTTTTTTTGGTTTGGATATAAGGTTTGTAAAGAGGCCAGCACAAATCAATTCTGCCTTTAGCCTTAGCAAATAAGAACTCTGGTAATCCATTCAGGATGCAGAAACTTTAGTCTCCATTGCAGGTAGAGATGTAAGCGTTTATAAAAGAGAGAAACAACACATCTATTCTTAACTTTCTTTCATTTTATGACGCAAAACAGACTTGTTTTCAAAAATTAACTAGAATGAAATATGTAAGTGTAAATAAGACAGAGAAGGTGGCTGTTGGTGCCTAAGCCAAGTCTATTTTCCCAAACTTACACACACATTTTAAGCAGTACATGGCAGGACATATTCCATACTTAACACATTTTTCCTATAGGGTTTCTTGGTATATAATACCAAAGTTTTTTATCATTAGAAAAACACACATAGATTCTAAAAACTTTTAGATTAAAAACAAGATAACATTTGAGAAATAGAAAAATAAAATATTTTTGTCATTTTTTAATCACATAAAATTGTGCTAAATTGACTTTCCTAAAGGGTAGAAATAGTTCCACTTCTGATGCACATATTATACCCAAAGTCCATAATGATCCCTAGTATATAAAAACTCAAATTAATGGTCAAACTCATTTTGAGAAACAGTAGCAATTTGGACAACATTTCAGATGGTAATCAGATTTTCTTCAATGTTCATAATCTTTTGTCTTTGGAGGAGTGCTGTATGTTATTTGTATATTAAAGCAAATAACATTACCTAAATAGGAAATAGATTTTAGCCTCAGCCAATCAGTTCTATGGGTTGGAGTGTCATCCTATCCACCAAAAAGGTCCAGAGTTAATGAATTAACTTATATTGATAAGAACTTTTTTTTTTTTTAACCCAGGTAAAGAAATAGAAGAGAAGGAATTTTGTTTAAAATGGACTCACTCATGAACACAATAAATTGATGAACAAAATAGGTCCAGAGACATAAAAGCATAGAATACACTGCAGAATCTCAGAGGGAGTTCTGGAAGCTAAGTCCAGCGGGTCATAATAAATTCAAGGAAAGGTTGAATGGACATATTCAGCAGGGCTGAAAATCTGCATATTATTACCTGCTGCTGGAACAGCCAAAGGCAATTCCCCTAAACTGGTAATATTTTACTATTGTATTTACCAAACCTTACCTTTGATATGTATATTTGCTGTGTTAAAAGGAAAAATGTGTGAATAGAAAGCCTTGGGTCCAGAGATTTGGAGAGTGTAGTCATTAGAACTAAGTTTCCATCTGGCTCCCCCAAAACGCCTTCCAAATTTATATTTCATATCTAGTTTATTCATTTATGAGCAGCCCCTTTTCCAGATGCCTGAACCCTTGCAGTGAAAAGACTGGCAGAAAGGGCAGGGAATGGTGGGTGGATGGAAAATGATCAACCAAAGAACTCCTATTCATATATGCATAACCACGAACACCTCACCCAGGCCCTGGGGGCCTTCCAATTTGGCACCCGGGACACAGATAGTACGGTAGTGAAGGACTGGGACAGGGGCAGTGATGGGCTAGCAGGGGTCAATGGAGGGAAAAGGGGGACATACATAACACTGTCAACAATAAAGATTTAATTAAAATAAATGGAAGTGGACTGAAAAGTGTCACTTTAATACAAAGTCTAAAATTTTCTTTTTTATGAGTATTTCATCAGGTAATATGTTAAAATGGATCAGAAATTAGCTTCACGGACAAGTTCAAATTAAGGTGAGGTTTTTATCTTGAATTCAATGTCACTAATTATTTTAATAATATAATTAAAGATATTATTTAAAGCAAGTTGTAAAACAACTAATTATTTATTCTGTCTATGTTTTCTATAAAATTATGCATTTCCATGCTATAATAAATATTGCCGTTAGGGAAATGCAGGTATAATGTCTCTAAAATGAATTAGAACAAAATCAATCTGAGTATCAGTAAAGTAGGTGTACAGTTATAGTGGCTCATTGGGAAAACAGTTTAGACAGTATGTGTATCACATATATATTTTCTTGGTTTTAGCAAAATTAAAGTATGGAAAACTTAATTTACTTAAACTGTTACTAAATTGGCTTTTTCAGACTCACAGTTATTTTTTTAGAGTCCCTAGATTCATTCTTCTAGTTGTTCTATCTCCTTGCTCATCGATCTCAAATGTTTATTCTTTTTTTTTTCTTTCTCTCTGCCAGCATCACCAATTCTTTCATCAAAAATTTCAAAACATTGGGGAGTGAGGGCATGTATGGGAGTGGGGTGGGGGTAGGGGGCAATGGTAAGATCTGTACACATATAATACCTTAATTAAAAAAAATCAAACCCAGACAAACCAGCTTTCCTATCTAACTTTTTACCACTGTAGACATGGTCATATTCACTAGGGAATAAACAAGGAAAGCACTGTCCATATGTGCTTGGCAGAAATAGTGAGAAAGAGAGAACAAGATGCAGAGAGGGAGAAAGACTGAAAGTGAGAGGTATAGTGAAGGGAGGGGGAGAGAGATAGAGTGAGAGATTTGTTTTTTGATAGGAATAAGGGCTGGTTAGCAAAAAAGTACAAGGGAAGTGGAAGAAACTATACATATAGGTATGACATTTTATTAAAAGCATCAGAAAAATATGACAGAGGGTGAGAAAATTACCTCAAGGTACTGGTAAGAAGAAGCCCTTGAAAACTACTTCTCATTAAACACCATAAATTTATATAGAATATCCTGGAAATGCACAGACCCATTAAAAAGTACATTTACCTCGATACTGGAAAGTTGTAAAAAATAATGAAGATTCGTTTTACAGGTTTGGTTAAGACATTAAGGCCCTTTATTGCTGAGAAATATTTAGGTCTCTGATGTCTGAGGAGTGGGCTCACATTGGATGAGGGCCTTGCATCACTAAAATGTATTCCATCTTCCGACAAATACTTTGCGTGCTTAATGCTTCCTGTAATGTTAGGAAACACAGAGTCCCTGCCCCGCCACCCCAGAACTAGCGGATAGATAGGTCACAATCACTTAGTCCACTGTGCACAAGGAGAACACAGAGCAGGCTCTGCTCACAGCATCTAAGTGGAGGGAGCATTTCCCTCATAACTGGGAAAACATCTTGGTGGTGTTTTAATTGTCAATTTAAGTTCTGGGAGAGAATTTTTTCTGGGTATTTTCTTTAAATAATTCCACATAGGATATCATCTTTATCTCCAAGTGAATCTTCTGAAGATTAAACACAGAGAAATGAAAGCCATCTAGACACATATATGGATCTAATTAGAGTTATCTGCTTGTTTGCCAATATTATGATTGTACTCTTACTTTTTAAAGTCTGCATACAGGAAAATGTGGGTCACTTTAAAAAAAAATAGGAATAATAGTGCCTATAAGAATGGATTGGTAAAAATAATTAGAAAGAAAATAAATGTAAAACAAAACAAAACAAAACAAAACAGAATTAATCCACCATGTGCAGTGGGAAACTCAGTATACTTAAGTATTTCTACACAAGTTTATTACCAACAATGGTGATGATAACAAATTCAAAAAGCATAGTTCTTTGCTCAGGGTTGACTGATATCATGAAGCATTGTACTGAGAGGGCCCCTTTGGTGTTGTTCCTTTAAATAAAGACCTCAATGACTTGTGGCGGTGAACAAACAATATCCATATGGTGTATTATAGAATTGTACACCTGAAACCTATATAAGCTTATTAACTAATGTTGCCCCAACAAATTGAAAATAAGGCTTCAATGTTATCATCAAATGAACCTCTGGGTTCAGTGGCATTTGAAAAGGGTACTTGTGTTTAAACAACTGAATTTCTGTTTTAGTTAGTATATTCTTTCTTTCTTTATTTTTTAAAGTGATTTTTTAAAATTATATTTTATTGATTTTACACAAAGAGGAATAGAGAGGGACAGAGAGTTAGAAACGTCGATGAGAGAGAAACATCGACCAGCTGCCTCCTGCACACCCCCTACCGGGGATGTGCCTGCAACCAAGGTACATGCCCTTGACCAGAATTGAACCTGGGACCCTTCAGTCTGCAGGCCGACGCTCTATCCACTGAGCCAAACCGGTCTCGGCTTAGTTAGTATATTTTTAAATAGAGTCTAGACATACAAAGGAGTCTTTAAGAAGGCTGTTGAACCTTCAGGCATAAATAATGGCTCATTTTAAGAGAAACACCATCATCACCTTTTTCCCAAGGACCTGACCAGATAACCCACATTTCCTTTCAGTCAACTAGCTTTAGGGTCTTCTAAAAACATAGCCCACCTAAAAGAATGCTATTTGCAGTGCACAGTTTTAGGGCTGGAAAGGTTAAAAAAATGGCACAGTGCCCTTGACAGATTCCCTTTACCTTCTCCTCTTCTCTATAGCAGAAACTCTGCCTATAGCAACAAAACTACTTAGAATAGATAATATTAAGGTTAAATTGTTAATTGCTTTTTATTATTAGAAAATGGGACTTGCTTTGAGATAATCACTGTAAAATAAAATCAGGGTATATCATGAGAAAGTTTGATTTAGTTATTTTCTTGTTTAATGCTAACAAGTGTTCTCCTTGTGCTAGTGGAGCCTAGAAATAAATATGTCTTGATACTCTGCTTTCTGTGGCTCTATGGAAGCTCACCTATTACTACAAAAACTGCATTATTTTAGAGCATTGATCTGTAAATGGTAATTATCCAACTTGTTAATTTTTCATGGGATCAGGTAGTAGAATAGGTAGTGCTGCATTTTGTAATAAGCCTGGGATGGGACATCTGGAGACAAATCTGATAGAAGCCAAGGTAGGTCAAAGAACGCAGAAGTATTCAAAATCTGCATCAGACAAGGAGACCACAAGGTTCCATAACTAACTTGAACACGAAGAACAATGCATGATTTAAAAATGCATTTTTATTATTAGTCATAGATTTAGCTCCCAAACCAAAAGCAGAAAACTTTGATAGCTAAGAATATCATTGTTTCTAAGAATTGTGTAGTCAAGTCTAAATAACTTTAGATCCCAGAAACAAGGGCATCTAATTTTGTACATTCAACACTATCCATTCAAACGGGTGATCTGTGCTGCACACACACACACACACACACATACACACACATACACACACCTACCTCATTATCAAAAATTGAAAAGACAGAGTTTATTTGTCCTTATAGGTTCATTTTGCCTCAGATTGCAGCAATAGCTAAAATAACACCAGGTCCAAGCAAGTGAGAGAAAGAGCGGGATATAAACAGGAAAGATCTTGCTGGTGCTCGCCCCACCCACACTCTGGCATAGGAAATTTGAAGAAGAGCCAGCAGTAAAATCACACCAACCACTAGCAGCTGTGGTCAAATTAGTGTCCTGTAATCAGATTAAGACTTTTTTTTTCCTTTGTGGTTGCATTCATTTGCAATCACTGCTATAAGACATTAACTCACATTTAGAAGATTAAACAACAAAAATGTATTACCTTACAGTTCTTTAGGTCAACAGTCCAACATAAGTCTCACCATGCTAAAACCAGGGTACCAGCAGCTCCTTGCTAGAGGTTCTAGGAGAGAATCCTTTTTCTGCTCATTCAGGTTGGCAGGATCCGGTTCCTTACAGGTGTAGGACAGAGATCCTTGTTGTTGTTGTTTTTTTTTTTTTTCTGGCTGCCAACTGCTCCCTCCTTCTAGAAGTCACCCACATTCCTAGATTCTCCCTCCATTTTCAACACCAGCAAGGGTAGGCCTCGTCTCTTTTACACTAACTCACTCTTGCTTTTTCTATCTTGTTTCTCTGATCCAACAAGAAGGAAAGGTTCCTCACTTTTAAGGACTCCTGTAATTAAACTGGGCCTACCTGTGAAATACAGGTTCTTCTTCCTAAGGTCAGCTAATTAGCAACTTAATGTCATTTGCAATCTGGCTTCCCTTTTGTTGTTCAAAATAGCACATTAACAATTTCTAGAAAATAGGATATGGACATCTTTGGAGGGCCATTATACTTCCTACCACAGGAGTGAAGATGGAAATGCACATTAACAAAAAAAGAAGTAAACATAGAGGAAACTTAACCTCTCTGACTAAATTATTTTCCTGTTAAAATTTTTAGAAAGCTTCTAAAAGTATCTGAGACTCCACTTCTCTTTCTATTATACCAAAATATTAATGCTTATCACAATGACTGTTGTTGGGGACCAAGGAGGTGTGAAGGGAGGGTGTTGATTATGATAAACTGAGGAGTGAATGTCTCACCCAAAGGAATTTAAATACTAAAATGTTGTTAAAATATTCTACCTGACAAATGAGACACACCTGTATGACTTATTAGGCAAAACATTTTGAGATATTTGACTCCATTCACAAGATTGCCATGAGGTCTAAGTAAAATGAATTTATGTTCAATGCAGAGCATATAAAAGATATTCCACCCACTTTGGTTTGCTTATGTTTAATAGGCTTTTGAGCATGAAAAGATCATTCATTGCATTCATATTTTCCTAAATTACTGCCCATAGCATGCCACACTGTGGCCACGTGGGTTCCTTTTTACATGCTTCCAAATATAATTATTCAAATATTTGGCCTGTAACATTTCTACAATCTCTCATAAGCCCCATCAATCATATTCAATCATATCTATATTCATCCATGAAAAATAATCATGAAAAAATGGCAAATATTCAAAATAGCTTTTTAAAGAATTCATTATTCTCTTTGTAAGTTCATTTTCTAATATCCTTCTAATCCTCTTTTCTTATTAGTATCACTGTAGATGCTAATGTCATATCATTTTGACAACATTGCTTATTCATTTCACCCTCATTTTCTAATGATTCAGAAAAGGATTTTAAATTGTGTATAGGCACATTTAACAAGCACTGTTTTTTCTTATCCAATTTTATAGACTATAGCCTGAATATAATCTCTCAGACCTTAAGAAGCATTGCTACATGTGTATTATCAGTTAATTTACATTCTCTTAGAAATGTTAGATGCTTTAAATATATTAATAAACAAACTTCATGTAACATCTCTTCAGTAAAAATGAGGGTAAGCCACAATATTGGATATAAACATGACTATAACTTTTATATGGAAACATAGCATATTCCCCATTTTTAAACGTTCTTCAAACTGAAATTTCTCTCAAGAAATAGCTCTCCTCATCTTTGATCACAATAAGACAGAACAAACTAAGAAATTAGAAGAAGTAAACTGATTTCTCTTTTGTGACTTCATTAGATATATAGAAATAAAAGACAAGCTCTTAAATAAACTCCTTAACCAACAGGGATACTGTGAAATACTGTAACAGACTTTGTGATTCTCTTGTTTTTCCTTTTTTTTTTTCAATGTTATAAATATTGTAACAAATTCTTTTTATGAGATTTATATATATCATATCAGACTTGTTAAATTTCAAGGAAGAAGCTCATTCAATAAAAGAGATATAAAACATAGAAAAATACAAAAAAAACAAAAAAAACAAACAAACAAAAAACAAAAAACAAAACAAAACAAAAAAAAACAACCTAAGACTAAAGAGATAAGTTGTTTATCCTGAAGGAAGGAGAAGTTATCCATGGACATTTGTTGAAATTTTATTTACACTCATGGCTCCTATTTGAACAGAACATTTTTGATTTGCATTATTCTAGGATTAAAAGAATAGTACATATTATGATTAGAAGAAGAAATTATGTCAAAGTTTAAATTCACACTAAACTAATTTATATTTCCATCTGGCTAGGGGGACTATATACTTTTATTGTCACATCCAAGACATATTTGGGAGTGAATGGAGGCATTATTAATAATCACATTGATATAGCAGGTGGAAATTTAGATTGCCTTGGTAAAATCTGGACATATGGACAATTTATGCCCTTTATTGATTTAAGGTATTTATGAATCCTATTGGTCTTTCAGAGTAGCTTATCCCACTATTCTTAGTTTTCTCATCTAGTTATAGTCTATGCATCTTTCCATAACATTATGTTTTTTTCTGAGTTTTTTTTTTCTTTATTAGTACTCACTAAAAAATATTTTTTTCCATTGCTTTTCAGAGAGAGTGAAGGACGGGAGGAGATACAGAGAGAAATATCCAGGTGATAGAGACAGGTCAATTGGTTTCCTCCCACACCTGTCTGGCTTGACAGGGTCTGGGCATCAAGCCTGCAGCCAAGGTACCTGCCGTGCCCTTGACAGGAATTGAACCTGAGACCAATCAGTCCACTGGCTCTATCCACTAAGCCAAAACAACCAGATCATAATTTACTCACTATTTACAGACCAGATGAGATGCCCTTAATGTATTAATAGTTCCTTAGAGCAGACAATAATATTTTTATGATAGCATATGTCATCCACTATTTTAATAATTTTTTATTCTATTTACTCTACCAGACTACATTGGATATGAAAGTGTAGAGCTTTTAGTTTTGCTTACCATTAATGTCTCCATAGCAAATCATAATTATTAGTTAGCCGTACTGTAGAGGTTTCCTTTTTTTTCTGGACTATGAATACATAGGTACTCCTGGAGTCCTATTAAATGGGGAATATTCAATTAGACACATATCTAGCACTTCCCTCAGAATTATAAAAAACAAGATATTTCTATTTCTATAGTTATCCATCTTGAAAATAAGCCATTTTCAGACAGGAGAAAACTAGGATTGTTTGGCATTTCAGAATGATTCAAAAGCCTCATCTTCTGTACTTGTAAAACAGTTCTCTCTACATTTCCTCAAGTCTTAGGGAACATCACTATGGAGAACTAGCTATTATGTTGAGTGGACAGAGCACATATTTTATTTGGGTTCCTACTGCTGAAGAATGTTGAGTAACTGCCTAAACTCTATCCTCCTATCCTCATCCCAGGAATTTATGTAGATGTTGAGATGGATGATATAAACACTACTAGGTATGAAATAAAGAAATACAGTTTGTCATTTACACAGTAAACATCTATAGGATTACCAAGGAGAAGGCTTAAAATTTGGTCTGGAGTGAAACAAGATTCAGGGAGAAGTTTTCTCAGATTAGAACATCTGAGGACTCAACCTCTCCTACACCTCTGGGAAAGAAAGATGTGAGTGAATTCAGTACCCTGGAGCAGTTCTTAATGACATAGTCTGACCAGCATGCTAATGAAGCTGGAGACCATCAGATGAGGTGATTTGCCCATCTCTCTGGTCCAAGAAGTAAGATAGTTTTAAAACCTACTTTACTCAAGATACTATTTGCAACAGCATGAATGGACCAGGAGAGCATTATACTAAGCAAAATAAGCCAGTAAGAGAAAGATAAATGTCATATGATCTCACTCATAGGTGGAATCTAATAATCAACATAAACTGATGAACAAAAATAGACCCAGAGACAAAAACATTGAACAGACCATCAAACCTCAGAAGGAAGAGAGGGGAGGGTGGAGCAGGAAAAGAGATCAATCAATGAACTGATATGCATATATGCATAACCCAAGAACACAGACAGTGGGTGGTAAAGGCTTGTGGGGGTAGTGGAAAAGGGCAATGTGGGGAAAAGGAGGTATATGTAATACTTTTAGCAATAAAGATTTATTTTTTTAAAAAGATACTATTGATTTGAAAATGTTATGCAAGCAGCTTATTTGGGCCACCATAAAGGTCAGGGAGGGCACACTGAACTCTGAAAAGACTGCTCAAACAAGACAAACAGCACCTCTGTTGCAAACCAGGTTTCCTGTTATGCCCTGCAATATTCATATTTGATTCCATAATTCAAATTTAGAAACATATTTTTTTACCATTGTTCCCATACCTGAGAGATTTCTTCATGTGTAATGTCACTGAGAGAATGCACACCGATTCTATTTTGTTCTTAAAGTGTCATTAGCATACAGTATACAGAACCTGTTCAACTCCTCTCTGAACTGTACTAAAAATAAATGCAGAGCAGTTACTATAATTATAGAGTAAATATAACAAATTGACATAGTTATAATTAAATCCAGGAAAAGTGGTGAACACTTTGATATGTACAAAATTAATGCAAGACCCTTATTTGTGGATAAATGTTTTTCTCCTTGGAGAAGTAAACGATTAACTGAGGGCGTAGAGGCAGAAAATCAAAGGCTATAACGCACTGTCCTTCCCTGGGCAAGAAGAATGAACCTTAAGCCAAATTTGAGCTCTATGAGTGTTCATCCAGTTTATATGAAAATGTACTTAAAATGACTCTTTCATGGTAAAGTTTTGTTTCCTTCTATAATGTGGGGGGAAAAAGGTTTAAAATAAATGTTCATATGAAAAAAAAATGAAAGGCTAAAAATGCATTTTCACATATATGTTTGCCTGGTTTCTAGTAAAACTGTTGTAAGGCATGGGTTACCTAGACAATTGTCTCAATTCTGTAAGTCATTTTACATGTAAAGAAAGGTATATTTACCCTCCTTTTCCCAAGGGACGTTTTTTTCTAAGGAGCATTACTTGAACATTTTCTGTAATCAGCATAGTAAAAAAAATAAAAATAATAAAAAAAAAAAACCCTCTCCTTGGCATTTTCCATTTCTTCTCAGAAACTGCTTTTTTAGGTGCCAAATTTTCCATGTTTACTTTGTTTTTACTGAAGTGAGAGAGAGAGAGAGACTGGTAACACCCCCCCCCCCCATGGGTACTCAGTATCTTATTTTTCAGTGGCACATAAAACTTCATTAAAGCTATTTGTAAGTATGAAAAAAAATGATTGCAGACTATTCATCCTTTCAAAAGATGGTTCTTTAAAATCAATATAAAGAGTGGGTCATGAATGGTACCTGCAACTTGTCTACAATGACAAAGAAAATGACTGTCAGTGATTAAAGGATATTTTGTGGAATAGCTCCAAGTGGAGATTTCAAAGACAAAGATCAAGAAATGAATAAATGAGCCAGCAAAAAAGATGAGGTCAAAATGACTGTAACTAATGAGGAAGAATGTATATGGATATGAAGAGACTTAAAGCAGGTATAATTTCTAATAGATAACAACAAGAGTTGAACATAGATAAATGATGGTTATGATCAGGTTGGGTATGCACATTTTTGCATCATTAAATATGACAAGAGATGAGAACAATGTGTAAAGACAAATCTGGTTTTACTAACAATGATCAATGACATATAGGGGCACAGAGACAAATCTCACTGAATGGGCAACATCTGACTTTGTGAAGTATTTGTACTTTATATGATATATGAAATTAATCTAATTAAAATAAATTTAGAAAAAAACATAAAAAATTCTTAGTCATTTTGTGGTGATGAAAATTTTAAATATTTTTATTTATTACTTCATCAAAGGAAACTGGTCAGTCAGTAATCTCATCAGCTAACAAAAATGATATAAAAACAGCAATAAGAACAATGTCTATATATTCCTGGTATTCTTTTTTTTTAATCAATGTATTTTTTGTAATATGAGAAACACTATAGATAAAAGCAACAGTAGCAATGAAAAAACTTTCAATGAGAAAAGTTCTTGAATCTTAATCACAGGGAATTTTTACCTGTTCAAATTGTTAAACCACATATTTCCTACTCTGTTGTCTCTCCAGAGTGATTTTTTAGATGTTTTAGAATATTCTGAAAACTCATAATATGCTCTTAACATTCACGCTTGAAATCAATCCATGAAATTTGGTTGTTTAGAGAATGCAAAGTAATTTCTGACAATGTACTACTAGTTCAAATTGTTTCTTGTCCTCAGACTCCCCTTGTGGTCTTAGGTAGAAACTGAAATAAAGGACAATCCATATTTTTTGTTTGTTTGTTTCCAAAATTTATCAAAATTGCTACAGATATTGTACTTAGGGTACACACTAAAGGAATACAATGTTTTTTTGGTTTTTTTTGTGTTTTGTTTTGTTTTGTTTTGTTTTGTTAATCTTCATCTGAAGATTTTTTTCCATTGATATTTTAGAGAGAGTGTAAGGGAAAGGGAGGGGGGGAGAGAGAGAGAGAGAGAGAGAGAGAGAGGGAGAGAAACATCGATGTGAGAGAAACACATTGATTGGTTGTCTCCCACATGCCGCAACCAGGATCAGGGATGAAGCCTGCAGTTGATGTACAAGCCCTCGACTAGAATTAAACCTACACCCTTCAATCCACAGGCTGATGCTCTACCCACTGAGCAAAACAGGCAGGGTGAACACAATGGCTTAAAATTTATTTATCTGTATTGTTGAAAGTATTACAGATGTCCCCTCTGTTTTTCATAGTGGCTGTGCCCAGTCTGCATTCCCACCAGCACTGAAGAAAGGTTCCCTTTTCTCCACAACCTCGCCAGCAATAACTGTTTGCTGATTTATTGATAGTATTCATTCTGGCAGGCGTGAGATGGTATCTCATTGTCATTTTAATTTGCATCTTTCTGAAGATTAGTAACCTTGAGCATTTTTTCCTATGTCTCTAGGCCATTTGTATGTCCTCTTTGGAGAAGTATCATTTGAGGCCCTCTGCCCATTTTTTTTTTTTGTCTTCCTTTTGTTGAATTGTATGGGGATTTTACATATTTGGGAAATTAATTCCTTATCAGATGTTTCATTGGCAAATGTGTTCTCCCATACAGTGGGTCTCCTTTTCATTTTGATGCTGGTTTCTTTTGCCATGCAGAAGCATTTTATTTTAATATAATATTGCTTTATAAAATGCTTTCATGGCCAGTCAAATGGCAAGCATTTCTGACCATCAGATGAGTTGAGCTGAACAGTGTTGGCTGGGGCCTTTCTTTCAAGAAACATTATGTTTGCTTTTATTAATGTTGTCTCCTACTGCCTTCACTGTTTTATATATTTTTCCAGAGCCAAAGTGTTGTATTGCATAAACTGTTTCTACCAGAGGGTATGTGAGAAGGTGTAAATTTACTTTTAAAGTGAAAATGCAGGACCAACAATTAAGTATTTCATGTTATGAAACTATCTGTTATGAAAAATGGGAAACTACAATGAAATTAGGTAAAAAGAAGCTCTTGGGAATTATGAATATTATTGGACTATATCATTCAAAATTGTAAAGAATTGATTGCTAAATTAATGTGTTCATACTCTTTAGTTTACTTTTTAAAAAGGAAATTCAAAGGCAGAATTCCATAGGGAGAAAATGACAATGAGCCTTTCTTATTCCCAGTGATCATATTTTGTTGACCTCCTGACTTTTGTGGAGGCCTCTTCCAGGACCCATCTGGGGAGTGTGTTAGATAGCCTGACATGTAGTAGCAAGAACAAAGAAGCCAAACCTAATTTTTTGTTATTGTTTTTGTTGTAAATTTTTCCCTGCAAACTCACATTGCTTGAGGCAGGACAAAGTTATAGGTTGTATTTGGAGTCTGCCTTCATATCCACTCAGTCTTCACCAATCTGAAGCAGAGCAGTTGGGAGAAATGATAAGAAGAAAAAGGCACATAGGAGAATGGGTCAGATAGAGTTGCCACATTACATCTCTACCAAAGTTAGAGAATCATAGAAGCACTATGGAGTCCATTATCTGAATGCTCTTGATGCCTAGGAAATCCCATCACCAATGCTTACCAACTGCAGAAAAAATAAATGCATATAACATACTACTGATAATATATTTGTATTGTAAGTAAAATGCAGATAATATACTGTTGATAACATATTTGTATTGTATGTAAAATACTTTGAGAAATGACATTGTCAGTTTTTAAAACACTATCAGTTCTGTATGTCTTTCATGTGATTATGAAGAACAAATATTAGCATAAATATATAAATGTATATTAATGTCATCAAAAAGTACATTTATTATACTTCCTTTACTAATCAGAGATCTCACACCATGGAACCAAATGACTTACAGCAGGAGTGCATCTTATAGAATGGGACCCTGCAAAGGCCACTCTGTACCCTATCTCTGCTCTTGGATTCTACTTGGCTCACAGAGTACATTCCTTTCTTTCTTCTACCCAAGAAGGGACTCTAGAGCAAGCATGTCAAACTCGCGGCCTGAATACTTTTGCAGCCCAGACAATATAATGGTATGTAAGAAATGTTTTAATAAAAATTTTGTAACTTAATTTTTATAATATCCTGTCATGCATAATTACTAATAACGAACCACAACGTTCGCTAATGACTGGTTACTATAATTGTGTCGCATTCATTTTCCTTACATGCCTTATGTGTCGGCTCAAGTTTCTCTCCACTAATAGTAGCAGTGAATATTTTAGCCATATCATTAGTTTTGGATTGACTTATTTGGTGTGCACAACAGGAAATATTTTGCTTTCAGATAACAAGAAAAATAGGTTTATTTGCACTACACTTATTAATTTGTGCAGTTCTTCGGTGTCTGGTAAGTTAATGTTCAAGATAAAATACTAATTTTTATTAAAATATTCTATTATTTTATGTTAATAATTATTTATTGCAGCCCTTTGTATTTAGCATGTCTCTATTAAAATAAACCTAGGTTTCTATGAAAATGGAAGCTTTTGTCTTTTTGTGGCCTACATAAACATAAACCTTGTTTATTTGGTCCATGTTAGTCTTTGAGTTTGATATACTTGCTCTAGAGATTGAACAGAGGAACATCAGGTTTTCTACCGGGCCAGCTTCAGATCTGAGATGTTCAGATCAGCCTCTAACTTCAAACCTCACATTCTGTGGTTCCTTGCCCATGGCTGTTTAGTGTGGAAGGAGGATCCCGGCTGAGAAAGGCTCAGATTGTAATCACCAGTGGTGGGCCACAGAGGTACTGCTGGAAGAGGCATGAGCTGTCCAAAGCAGTAAAACGTTGTCCTCTCTGCAGAGTGCCTTACCCAGTGAGCTTTTGTGGATTCAGTTTTCTTGTCACCATGCTCAGATCACCCACTTTTGGGACTGGAGCATCTGAGGTCTTCATCTGACCCTTCTCTAGGAAGCAATCTTTTAAAAGCTCATCTGGGGAATAGCTTCTCTGATTCCACTTTGATGGAGTGACCAAAAGAGAATCTCCATAGGCCCAGGAGTCACTGACCAGGCAGTGTCTCCTCATGCCAGCCCACCTGGGTCCTCCAAACCCTTGGTAGGGGACATGGTAGTGACCAGATGTATAAAATGTTTGTTGAACCATTGGCAAAGGTTAGTGGCTTGCCTTGTAATTTAATGGTTTGTGTCATCTTGACAGAAGTACTTCTAAGGACTCTAAATTCTTATCCTTTAGCACCCTAAATTTCAGTGTAAAGTTGAGAGAGGTTTACTCTCTCAAATACATTTCTGCATGATATTTTTGTCTATGTAGATTCATTATAACTTTATATGCAAAAAGCCTTAAGAATTTTTAAAGAATTATATCATCTGACTAAAATGAACATAGTTCAATATGTAAGGGGTCATTTCACCCCAATCCTCCTACATGCAAGGAGAGAAAGCTATTTGTTTGCAAACAAGAACTATTTCTACTGGAAAATAAAGGATGACTCTGAGAGCAAAGTCAAAATCCCAAAGGGAAGGGTCAACAGCCATTGAAAACTACTCCTGGGGAGAATAATTGGAGTCACAAGCAAAGAACAGACAGTCCTTGCTTCATGAGTTGGAAGTAATGGCAATAAATGCCCAATTTGATTTCAAAATTCCTATGTACCATTGGCTGTATTGTATCTTTCATTTTCTCTTTTATAAACTGGCATGTCTGTTGTGATTATGCTGCTTCTTTTTCATCTGTATGATGACTATATTGGGGCGGGGGGAGATAACTTGTCTCTGAAAATGAGGAAGTGCACCTGAGAAGTTGATTCCAAGATGCTACATCTAAGGAATTTCATCCATACCTGATGAGAAAATCCTGTATTGCAAGCCAGTGTTTTAATGAATAAGGTATGTGAGGAAGTAATAATTATATCCTATACTAGAGGCCTGGTGCACGGAGTGGGGGAAGCCCTCAGCCCAGCCTGCATCCTCTCCAAACCAGGATCCCTCAGGGAATGTCCAACTGCAGTTTAGGCCTTATCCTTGGGATCTGGCCTAAACCTGCAGTTGGCCATTTCTCTCACAATCCTGGACTGCTGGCTCCTAACTGCTCACCTGCCTGCCTGCTTGATTGCCCCTAAGTGCTCCCACTGCTGGCCTGGTCACCCCAAACTGCCCCTCCCTGTCGACCTGATCACCCCATGCAGCCTGCTTATTCAGTCATTTGGTCATCCCTCACTAACCCCCCCTGCCGGCCTGGTTGCCCCATTCATCCTGCTTGTTCAGTTGTTTGGTTGTCCCTCACTAATCCCCCTGCTGGCCTGGTCATAGGCAACCATCTTGTGATGGCATGGGGATTCATTTGCATATTACCTCTTTATTACATAGAATACAAGAGAGATGTGGTTATTTTGCCAGAGGTTGGATTGTGATAGTCGGTCTCTTAAAATGGACTTCTTCCTTCACTACATGAATATCCAAATCCAGGAATAGAGATCATTTCCCCCTCTTGCATATGCCCTGCAGAAAACCCGATGCTCCTCTGCTCAATCTCTAGAGACTTTTCTTGGGCAGAAGAAATAAAGGTATGTACTCTGTGAATCAAATAGAATTCAGGAGCAAAGACAGAGTGCAGTGACTGCTTTGACTAATAGAATGTAGCAGAAATCAAATCCTGTAACTTCTGAATCCAAGTTCTTCTTCCTCTTAGAACCCAAATGCCAAAAATGTCAGTTTAAGCCATGTGAAACAGTCACATAGAGAATGTAGTAGGCTTTTTATAGGTTTAATTTTAGGGATACCATGATCAAATAAAAGGTCTGGGCAAGACTACTCTGATTACTGTTTTCCCTTTATTGTTCATTATGATAACCATAACCATGATCACCTTGTCTTTGGTGAATAGTTGGCCCCTGCCACCATAGGAGTTTGTCATTCTCATTGTATTTAGAGATCCCACTTCAATGCTAGTAGTGAGCACTAATTATTGACCTACACAGAAGGGTCAGCACAGAGACCCTTTTATTTAAAATTGGTAATGAGGCTTTTCTCACAAACACATCTCATTGTCTTAGTGAAAAATGTTTTCTTGATCTTCCTAGGGGGTGTGAGCAGGTCTTCAATGATGAAATACTCTAAGACTCATTCCACTCTTCTTAAGGCTTTGGATATGTTAATCTACAGTATATCAATTAATTTCTTGCATTTCAACCTCATGTAGCATAGGCCACCTATTGATCCAAATTTAAGTAAGCCAATTAAGCACACTTTTGGGACCTTTTCTCACTTCTTCAGCTAAAACACAGAACCTAGTAGAGTCATACCAATGAATAAAGCCTGATCCAACTTTATATTTGTTTTGCCTTGATTTCACATTCATTTTATACATCTCTAACATATTATAAAGGATTATTTTTATATTAATCTGAAAAAAACATGTTATTTTGATGTATAATGAATCTCCTTGTGAGTCATGTTTTGTAACTTGTCTTTTGGGACCTGCTGGGCCTGAATGCAGGCTCAAAGGTAGACTCAGTCTACTTTTAGGTCTAAAAGTGAAGAGGTGGGTGAAAGTTGGTCCTGAAAAAACAGCATTTTTAAATCTCTTAAAACCATCATATAGCTACGTTTCTTTTTATTCAACATATTGGGGTTACATCAGTTAATAAGATTATATAAGTTTTGCAAGACAACTACATGAGGAGAGGCCATTATAGATTTTGCAGGCTACGTAGGGTTATTCTCCTCACATAGAGATACAAGAGCTGCTTCTATTGACAAAGAAAACACTATAGAATTTAAGAGTTAAATGTCCTCATTTCATTTTTTATGATTCTTCTAATTACTCATCGCACTTAGTACTTACTCTTTGGAATTCCCTGGGGCTTCAAACTACTTAATGGTCTAGAAGTAAAAAGAAGTGATAAAGTCCTGAGGAGATTCAGAAATGACCTGCAATTCAAAAGGGTCATTACAGGTCCTTTAGGTAAAGAGGAACCTAAGCTTTTCCAATAGGGGTGGAAGGGCTGCTTCTACTGGCAAAGGAGACTCACAGCAATATATTGTCAGAAGAGCAATAGTTGCCCAGCACCCCATCATGATGCTTACATCATTCATCTCATCATGAAAGCATTTTATCACCTTACATTACCAGAAAAAGAAGAAGGGTAAGTAGCACAGTAAGCTATTTTGAGCGAGAGAAACCATGCTCACATAACTTTTATTACAGTTTATTATAATTGTTTTATGTTATTATTTCTTATTATTGTTAATCTCATGCTGTGCCAAATTATACATTAAATTTTATCATAGGTGTGTGTGGATAAGAAAAAAAAAAAGTATGTATAGGATTTAGTACTACCCTTAGTTTCAGGCAGACACTAGGGATCCTGAAACTTACACCTATGGATAAGGAGGAACTACTGTATAATTTTAAATTTTTACATACATTTTCTCTTTTTGTCCATATGGAGAAGAGTATTATTTTTAATGTAGAATTTCTTTTTTTCATCTTTTTTTTTAAATATGTTTTATTGATTTTGTACAGAGAGGAAGGGAGAGAGATAGAGAGCTAGAAACATTGATGAGAGAGAGTCATCTATCAGCTGCCTCGTGCACACCCCCCACTGGGGATATGCTCGCAACCAAGGCACATGCCCTTGACCGGAATCGAACCCGGGTCCCCTCAGTCCCCAAGCCGACGCTCTATCCATTGAGCCAAACCAGTCTCGGCGAGAAGAGTATTTTTGAGATAGATATTATTAGTTCCATTTTAATATTGAAGAAACTTAAATAAAGAAAGAATAAATAACTTGCTCCAGAACATAGTAAGAGTGCATCAAGAATTCAAGGAAGGCTTTTTTTTTTTCTTGTGTGACTTACTTGCTTTTTGCCTGTTGTCCCCCCATCAAATAATTATTAATTTTGGTTTTGAATGTTGTTGTTTTTAATATAACTAAGCCTTGTGGAATTCTGTTGCTTGAATCAAAAGACTCACCTATGAAAGTGTGTTATTTTCAACCCAACTATCAATAGATATATACTTTTATAAATGAAAGACCTAACATACTCACTAAATACTAGTAAATACTCCACAAATTCAAACTGTGGTTTTTAAGGGAATTATGTGTTATTCATCTCTATATTAGCCTCAAAAAATTTGTGTTTTAGCCACTATAGGTGTTCAGTAAATCTACTGAAGGGTTAAATCTCTTGTCTTGAACTACTTCACAAATCTATCTTGGTATTTAATCACTGTGCATTACTGTATTTTTTAAATTAATTTTCTTATTGATTCTATTTATAACAACCACATTTATCATTTCTACCAGGTTGGTGAAAAATCTACCTCCAATGGACATACCAATATTTTTCTTTATAATTATCTATACAATATACATTTTCTTCAAGTTTTCCACCTTCCATAGGCATTCTCCTATTGTCAGCCTCAGTGTAATTATAATTTTCCATGATTAATGTCTTAGCTTTTTTACAGGCTTTTCTCATCTGCATATTTATTTTTAAATCTTCTTTTTTATCCTGCCTGAAGCATAGTTGCTTTTTCTTTACTTATTTTCCCCATATTTTATTATTATTATTATTATTATTATTATTCATTGCTGTAATCCAAATGATCTGTTTAGTCCTTGGAGCATATGTTATAACTGTCTTTACATGTTATTTTACATTGGCACCTACAGTTTGGTAAAGTCTAGCCTTCCTATAAAAAACATCTTCCTAATTGTTATTAAGGTTCTTACCTACCTCATTCTAGCTGTGCTACTTCAGTTACATCAACCTCTACTCCCAGCCTAGAAAACATTTCTCTCCTTCCCTCCCTCCCTCCCTCTCTTTCTTCCTTCCTCTCTTCCTTCCTCCCTTCCTTCCTCCCTTCCTCCCTCCCTCGATTCCTTCCTTCCTCTCTTCCTCCCTTCCTTCCTTCCTTCCTTTCTTCCTTCCTTCCTTCCTTTCTTCCTCCCTCCCTCCCTCCCTCCCTCCCTTCCTTCCTTCTTTCCTTCCTTCCTTCTATCCTTTCTTCTTGTCTCAAAAAAAACAAACAATAGATTGACTCTCTCTAATTGCTTAGGCTTTGCTTTGTTATTATATTTGTTGTTTAATAAGTTTTAGTCTTATTCTATTAACTATCCCTTCCTTGTTATTTTAATGTTAAAACTAGAGGCCCAATGCATGAAATTTGTGCAAGGGGCTTGGCCCTCGCAGCTGTGGTGGCTTACCTTGGCCCTCACAGCCCCGACATCCTCTGGAAGGTCATCTCAAAGGATGTCCAGAAGGTCATTTGGCTGTCTGGTCTAATTAGCATATTATGCTTTTATTATTACAGTAACAGTTTTATTTGTCCTTTGTATATATCCAAATTACTAAAACACATCATACACATGAACACATATTGTTTACTGTATCTAGTTTGTTAATATCTTTTCACAAGGTGGCCACCTGTTGGCTTTATCAGGAAGCAAAGTAGCATTGTTTTTATTTTGATGTTCTATAACTGAATGTCTGCACTTATACATAGATCATTCATAAGGAGTCTAAAAAAGAAAGTAAAACAAAAAGTGTCTGCCCTGGCCAGTTTGGCTCAGTGCATAGAGTGTCAGCCTATGGATGAAAGGGTCCTGGGTTCCATTCCAGCCAAGGGCACATGCCCAGGTTGTGGGATCAATCCCCAGTAAGGGATGTGCAGGATTATCTAAAACATATAAAGAACTCATACAACTCAACAACAAAAGATAAGTCAATTAAAAGATGGACAGGGGCCTAAATAGACACTTCTCCCAAGAAAACATATAAATGGCCAATAGGTATATAATAAGATGCTCAACTTCACTAGCTATTATGGAAATGCAAATAAAAACTACAAGATACCACCTCACACTTATTAGAATGGCTATTATCTTTTTTATGTTGTTATTTTTAATAAATTTCCAAACACAGAAAGAAAAAACAAAAGGAACTGACATAGTGATGGGTTAATATTTTGAGATTAAAAATGCATGAAATAGCAGATTCAATTCTGCCTCCTGCCAACTCAAAAATACAGCATTTCAAGTTGAAAGAAGGGAAAGAAGTGAGAGTGATTAGGTTTATTGCTGATTATTGATGTTAAAAAAAGTTTCATCTAAAATAGACATCTGGTTACAAGTGCCCAGATAACATTAAAGTGTATAAAATATGTTTTCATAGCATTATGTCAGATTTTCTATTTCCATCAGGCTTTATTTTGTTTCCAGATCCCCTACCTATATATAACTTCTAACAGAAGTGCAGGGTGTAAAATTGACTGTGAGTGTATGATTCTGGGTTTCCTTATCACACTCTATTTTCAGTATGATATCTATCTACCTTTGGTTTCACTTTCTCTTACTTTCATTTTAAAAAACACAGCTTATTTTTTGCTCTTGGCTGCCTTCTCCTTGATCATTTTTCTTTCTGACTTCCTATCTTACCCCTATCTAAAGTATGAATTCAATGATAGTCATTTTTCTTCTATACATTCCCTCCTAGCAAAATGTATATATATATTTTTTTCATAAACTGCAATCGTGGCAAAAATTTTATATGGATACATAATTCTCCACAGTTCAGAAATAGGCTATGTTATTATTTTTTTACACATCACCTGAGTCTGCTAAAATCTAGCCATTTGTTGACTGTTACTAGTGTAGATATTGTGTGGAAAGGAAATTACAAACTGTTTTATGTATACGCAACGTGGTTCCTAAGTTATCTAGGGAATCAGCTTAATATGCCTGATTTCTTTGTTGTTACTGATGCTTTTATTTGTTGAATCATTCATATTTATTCATTCTTTTTAACTGTTTCTTTGTATACTTACTTTAAAATATGATAAGAAGTGATATATTGCATATAGTCATTTACTTTCAATCAGCCGAAACCGGTTTGGCTCAGTGGATAGAGCTTCGGCCTGCGGACTGAAGGGTCCTGGGTTTGATTCTGGCCAAGGGCATGTACCTTGGTTGCAGGCATATCCCCAGTGGGGGGTATGCAAGAGGCAGCTGATCGATGACTCTCTCTCATTGATGTTTCTAACTCTCTATCTCTCTCCCTTCCTCTCTGTAAAAAATCAATAAAATATATTTGGGGAAAAAAAAGAAAATGTTTTAAAACAGGGGTTGTATAGTGTAAATGAGATTAGATATTCTGAATGAATACTTATAGGACCATTTGACAGAAATCTATTCTTAATGTAGAAATCAGCATAATTTGTATATCAAGCTTGAGTTATAATGATATAAAGTAGATGTTGCATACTTTGTCAGTACATTATCATGCTATATAATCATGTGGTTATAAACTGTAGCAGGAAATTTGGGATTGTATATAAGGTAGTACTGCACATTTCTTTATTACCATGGAGAGAAAAAGAAATAAATGAATTTATTTTTAAAAGTAGTTATATAGTGAAGCATTCTGTAAATCCATGTATCTCAAAATTATGCCCCCAAACTTTTAGGTATAATGTGGCATTTGCAAATTTTACAAAATTGACTAATCTGATCATTAAAAGCCAGTGCCTCATTACTTAAAATATAAACAAGTAAAAGAGAGAAAATTCCATTTTGGAACTTGACTTTTCACGCGACGTCTTCACTAGGAAAACTGTTTGGAAACTTTGCAAAGATGTCAAAAAATGTTCCATGCCTCTACCCTCAAACGTGTCAGTTGTTAAAGCACTGCATCATTATCTCGGCCTATAAAAAGAAAAAAGAAAAGAAGAAAAAGAAAGCAGATTGCCTTCTATGCCTCCCATTCCTCGCCACTTACTCCATGTATACATTGTGCATGGGAATGTTAAAATTCCCCTCAAAAATGATTATCTCTTTAGTGATCAAGATATCACTTGTGTGAGGGAGAGTAGGATATAGCTATGAAGCAGAAAATGTGTCATGTGTTAGCACATCATAGAGTTTATGTTGTGGCTACAAAAAGAAGGGAAGTGTGTTGATATAAAGGAGGAGAAATGTGCAGTGCTTCCTTATATACAATCCCAAATTTCCTGCTACAGTTTGTTCCTTAGAATTTCTCAGAGATCAGTCTTCCTAAATATCAAGGTCTAAAGTTTGAGAAATGTTGACTTCAATCAGGCGGTTTAGTTAACTTTAATAATTGTGTGTGCTTTCTTGGCACATCAATCCAATGTATCTAAAGTATGTACATACAAAGATAAGACAAAAGTTGACAGTTTGTATTACACCAAAAAAAGAATATTTAGAGTAATATTGTGAAAATTCATTATTTTTGGATCTATAATGCTATAGAGATTTTTCATGCAAAATATATCCATTCATATTCAAGTATGCAAATTTGGTAAAATAACATTTTTTAATACAATTTTTATTGATTTCAGAGAGGAAAGGGGAGAGAGAAACATCGATGTTGAGAAAGAATCATTGGTCAGCTGCCTCCTGCACACCATGCACGGGGGATTGAGCCTGCAACCTGGGCATGAGCCCTTGACCGGAATGGAACCTAGACCCCTCTGTCTGCAGCCCGAGGCTCTATTCACAGGTAGGGCAAAAAACATTTTTTTTAAGGTCTAAAGGATTTAGAAATGTAAAATATCTTCAAAAAATTATATGTTTTATGTGTAAGTATAAATTAATTAAAATATGTACAATTAATTTTTCTTATTATAGATTTAAACATAAAAGTGACAAAGAAGTTAACAAATGTAGTTTTGCTTTAGATTGATAGTAGAAATTAAAATAAACGTGAATATTTACTAAGCTCAAGAATTATTAGAATGTTAACATAAGAGAAAAATATAATGGTGCTTTAAAATCATAGATACCCTTACTGACTGTGTGTTCAGTAGAAGTTAAGTACAATTCAGATTGCATATTAGAATTGTACATACTGTCATTTAGTTTTAAATCATAAATGGACTAAATGCTTTATCACAAGCATATTACAAATACATTTAGTTTTCACTTGATCATATTACTGTATGATAATATACCTTTGCCTGCATAAAAGTATTAACATTTATAGTTCTCCATGGTAAAATGGCAGATGGCATACACTATCATTGCATCATAATTCAAAAGCTGGCTTATAATGTAAATTTCAATTCTGTTCTTTGTCAGTAACTAACAAATGTTGAATCATTTCCTTCCTTAGACATACAACATTGGAATCCATTTAAAGTGCTTAATGACCTATTAATAAACCATGACTTTCCAGCAGAGTTTCTGAACTCCTCCTACTGGCACCAGCTCTTGTACTGCCAATCAAATTAGAATACTATGGTTTCTCAGTAAATAAAGGTTAATTAGACATATAAAGAAAAATTGAACATTAGAAATTCCTATATTCACATTATTCTTTTATAAGATTTAGTTATTCAAATTCCATTTATCATATATGTGTCTAAAATCTCCATCATGACATATATTGGACTTTTTTAATACAAGTGGTTATCCACTTGCAATTTCAAGAAAAATCAGATATATCAGGCTTAATATTTTCACCTTTGTTGACTTCAATGTATTAATTAACTATTTTTTAGGAAAAACAAATTTATGTAGAACCATTTGTGCTTAGTAAGCTACATGAGATGTGCTTTTTAAACTAATTCTTCCCAATTCCAAAAATATTTTCTCTATAAAAATTATTTATACATATGTACCACCATATCTTCTAAGTAGCCAGCATTTGCTCTCTTACTTCCTGATTCATTAAATAGCTTAAAATATAGCTTGCTTTTTATAGGTTCTATTGAATCCTATGCTTGACCTGTTCTAAAACTGAGTGAAAAACTTCATAAGCAAGTATCAATATTGCCAACTACATAATTTTAGGAATATAAATATATCTAGTGAAAATAAGGAGATTAAGCTTTATAGAGAATTACATATTTAGAGAAACGACTCCAGATATAGTACACTTACTAATGTTGAGAGAAAATACAAAGATACTAGTGACCCAGCGTGCAAAATCACGTGAGACCCAAACCTGCAGAAAATTGCGTGAGACTTGGGACCCCAGAGTCAAGTCCCCACCCACCCATGCATTCCTCATTGTGCAAGCAGCCTTCTGGCGACCAATCTTTGGTCATTACAATATTAGGGCTACTGGGTTTTTATAATATAGATAAAGTTAAGATGTGATTGACCTTGGTGAAAATTTAAAGAATTCCTTGGAAGGGAGAAATAATTTAAAAAAAAAAGAAACACCTGAAATCTATAATAATAACAAAGTAAGAAACTAGGAACAATATTTGTAGTTGAAACACTGGCCAGGAGACAGAGGAGGCAGAAGGTCACCAGTCTCCCCTGACCCAACTTTATCAATGTCACCTTCATAGCTGCTGTCCCCAAAGGGGAAACCTCAGTGGATATGAGAAAATAAGAAACCCCGGAAGAAAACTAGCACAATAAGGGTTAGGGAATTCAAACGGTGTCACCGTTGCCTCTACACTCTAAACACAAATTTGCTTCCTCCCTATTTTGGTACATCCTCTCCTCAAAATCTTCAAACTTCAAACTTCAAAATGTGGACCCAAGTGATTATGATCCTTGGAAATAATTAAGCAACTGGGAAAAACCCAAGCAAGTTATCTCTGGAGGAAATAACTTAATTTCAAATGTAGGTCCTAAACATTTTTCACAAAGTTCCAAAGAAAGTGAGCTCACCGCAGAAACATCACTAAAAATTTGAGAAAACTAACCACCAAGGGAAAAACATTCCCAAAATGTACAATTAGGCTCAAAACAAATTTAAAAGGTGCAAAATTAAAAATTATATTTAAAAATGAATGTAATAAATATTGATATAATAAGAAATAAGAGATTATCAAAGCAGAGCATCCAGATTTGTCAAAGAACAAATTAGAGATTCTAGAAGTAAAAAAATCAAAATAATCTGTATGCTTCAAATAACATAACAATAAAAAAGGGCAAAATTATATGAAGAAATAATAATAGTTAACACTTCCAGAGAATACCTATGTGTAATTACTTTTCTAAGAGTATTATAATTATATTAACACTAGAGGCCCAGAGCATGAACTTCATGCATGGTCTGCTCAAGCCAGCCTGCACCTTCTCCAATCTGGGACTCCTTGAGGGATGTTCCACTGCTGGTTTAGGCCCAATACTGCAAATTAGGTCTAAACCAGCAGTTGGACATCCCTCTCACAATCCTGGACCACTGGTTCCTAATCAATCACCTGCCTGCCTGCCTGGTTGCCCCTAACTGCCCCCCTCCCCTGCTGGCTTGATCACCCCTAACTTCCCCTCCTGAGTGCCTAGTTGGCTCTAACAGCCCCCTTTTTGCCAGCCTAGTTGCTCCTAACTACCCCCGCACTGGCCTGGTTGCCTCTCACTGCCCCCCTCTTGCTGATCTGGTTGCTGCCAACTGCCTCCCCTGCCATCCTGGTCTCCCCACTCAGCCTGCTGTTCAGTCATTTGGTCATCCTTCATTAATGCCCCAGGCAGCCTGGTTGCCCCATGCAGCCTGCTTGATCAGTTGTTTGGTCACCCCTACTAACCCCCTGGCTGGCCTGGTCCTAGGCAGCCATCTTGAGAGGACAAGAGGTTTAATTTGCATAACACTTATTAATTATATAGAATATTTAATCCTCAAAATAGTTATAAATTATATATTATTGTTTTCCTTGTTTCACAGATGGTACATTTTGAAGATTTTTAAAATGTGTCTCAGTCCCATAGATTATAACAGAAAAAATTTGAATGCAGGAATTTAGTTCCAGAATCCAAGGTTTGTAACTATATCTTTTATCTCTAGAAAATTCAGCAAGATACTTAAGAGCCATTTCAGACAAGCATATCAAGGAATAAAGAAAATTATGGTTAACTTCAATAATAATCAGAGAAATGCAAATAGAGATCTGAGATACTAGATCATAACCTTCCATCTAGAAAAAAAAGTCTGCTAATATTTAATGTTTTATTTCATGTTTACAAGGATATAAGCAGTGAATATTCTCATGTAATGCTCAGAGGTATGTAAATTTACATACTTACTGTAGAAAAGAATCTGAGATTTTACATATATATATATATATATATATATATATATATATATATATTCAAACTATGTGTATTATGAACTAGCCATTCTAATAAAATATGTTGAGAAATTCTTTCATAATATGCCCAGACATCTGTACATAAATGTTTTAAGCATTATTGCTTATAGTAGATCAAAACAAAATAACCATAATTTCTATCAATAAAATAGATAAAGTGGGATATATTTGAACAATGCAATAGTATAGAACAATGAAATATAGTATAGAACAATTAATAAACTCTAGAGGTCAATATAAATTCATTTAAAAAATGCAATATTAAGTACATTTCATTTGTAGATATTTCAGAATCAGGTTAAATTTAAAAATACTATTTAAGAATATGTATATTTTGTGAAAACGTGGGAGGAAAATAAGAAAATAATGAAAATAAACTTGGGCTGAAACCGGTTTGGCTTAGTGGTAGAGTGTCAGTCTGCGGACTGAAAGGTCCCAGGTTCAATTCCGGTCAAGGGCATGTACATTGGTTGTGGGCACATCCCTGGTAGGGGGTGTGCAAGAGGCAGCTGGTCGATGTTTCTCTCTCATCAACATTTCTAGCTCTCTATCTCTCTCCCTTCCTCCTCTCTGTAAAATATCAATAAAAATATATTAAAAAAAAAAGATAATAAACTTGGGAGAAGACCCACCTTTTGGGAAAGAGATGTAACCATATCTTTTTTCCTACCTCATAGTCTTAGACATTTTATAGTGAAAAATTAATTTCTGAAACATTATTGTAGTCATTCATTGGTATATCTGTTATATCTCATTTTAAAAAAATAAATATCTAAAAGAAGAAAAAATATGTTAAAGGATTTGGCTTTCATTATGACTTCTAGAGGCCCATTGCATGAAATTCATTCACTAGTGGGGTGTTCCTCAGCCCAGCCTGCACCCTTTCCAATCATGGACCCCTCGAGAAATGTCCAACTGCCAGTTTAGGCAGTCCTAAACCAGCTGTCAGACATCCCTCTCACAATCCAGGACTGCTGGCTTCTAACCACTCACATGCCTGCCTGATTGCCCCTAACCACTTCTTCCTGCCAGCCTGATCACCACCTAACCATTTGCCTGTGGGCCTGATTAACACCTAACTGGCTCCCTACTGGGTCTATTACCCTTGACTGCACTACCCTGCTATCCTGATGACCCCCAACTGCCCTCCCCTACTGGCCTGATCTCGCCTCCAACAGCCCTCCCCTGCCGGCCTGCCACTCCACAAACTGCCCTCCCCTGGCAGCCTGGTTGATCCCCAACTGCTCTCCTCTGCTGGCCTGATCTTGCCCCCAACAGCCCTTCCCTGCAGGCCTTATCACCCCTAACTGCCTCTGCTTGCCTAATCACCCCTAACTTTCCTCCCCTGCTAGCCTCATCTCTCCCCAAACTGCCCTCCTCTGATGGCCAATTTGGTTCTGATTGTTCAGTTTCTATGCCAGTTAGAATCAAAAGCTCTGCCTCCTAGGCAGCCATTGGCTCCTCACAATTGACCCAGATTTGGTTCTGATTGGTTGGTTTCTATGCCAGTCAGTATCTCTGGGCCTATCAAAGGAGCCTAATCAGAAAGGCAGGGCTGATTAACAGCCCTGGTGGAGGCCTGGAGAGAAATGAAGGCATGGCTACTGGCCTAGCCCAGAGAGAAAGAGAGAGGCAAGTGCTGATCAATAGCTACCACATAGGCTATGGATTAGACCCTGCTTCTCTCTTCAGGTCTCTCTCCGGGCCTGATTTGCAGCCCCTTCAGCAGTCACTGTTGGGTCACCGTGCCTGTAGCCATAGCAGTCAGTGCTGGATCACCATGGCAAACCAGCACTGACTGTAGGACTGACTTCCCGTTCGTTGAGCCTCTGGTCACTGTGGATGTGACAGACCCAGGGTTTTTATATATTAGGATTTTGTCACTAAATAGCTACAAGTAGGAGGAAGTTATTTAATACCTTGAATTTATTTCTCTTATTTACAAAATGAATAGAGTACACTGGATTTATTTAGTCACTCATGTATTAACTTATTGTCTTACATGTATTAAACATTTTCTGTATTCTAAGCAGTATGTCTCATAGAGACATAGTTTTGGTGTTTGCCTTTGAGCAATTGGCATTCTAGCACAGGAGCTGGTGATATCCTGTTCTAATTTTATTTTCAGATAGAAGTCAGTTTAATTCACCCTCTAGTCAAGTATTTGGCAGGCCCTGTAAACTTGGTTCTTCGCTCTGCAGCCATCCATTGAAAGTTAAGGTTAATAAATAAAAAGAGATGGCATATAGGCAGAGGGAGTTAGAAGAAGAGAAATTTCTGGTTTTGACACTATTGATATTAAATAAGACAGTAATCATGCATGTGAAATATGATATCACTTAATTCTACCTTTGGGTAACAATAACCTAAAAGATGCTCTGGGCTCATGAGTGTCATATTCAATTTCAATATATATACAAATTTCCAATGCATTAATAGGAAAGTCAAGTACAATGAAAATGTATAAAATGTTAATGCCAGTGTGGAGTTGATAGTTTATAATGTAGAGAAATAAAATCCATGTCTAATATTCATACTGCACCTGAATTTGCAAGCTCTATATTATTTCAATTAGGATAGTAAACTGCTTTGAATGTTTTAGGAACTATAGAATTTATTCTCAAGTGGTAAATCTTGTTTTTCTTTACCAAATAGTGTGGGGGAAAAAGTTTTCCAAAATTAAATAATCTAATTGAACACAATGCTATGGGGTATGTAAAATAAATCTCCCTGAAGAATATACCTAAAAATCAAATTTAAAAAAAATATAAGTGTAGATGTAATCAAAAATTTATTTGCATATTTACATACCATTTTTTTATAAACTAATTTTAGTGATTCATTTTCACAATTTGAAAGGGTTTTGTTTCAAGTTTAAATTTATATTAGCCATGAAATTTCCTTAAACAATATTTAGAAATATGAATAAGCAACTTTGCAATCAAAACTATCTATGCTTTTCAAAGGCTTAGTTTTACTTTGAAATCAAGAAAATCTATACAAATATCTACCTATATTTCTATCAATCTACCTATTGATATATATAATTATTTATGTTTACCATGATTTACACATATACATACATATTATCAGTGTTCCGAAATATTTAAGGCACTGAACATATAAAGTTTATGTTTGACCTTCCTTACTTTTTCTTTCTTTCCAATACTTTATGTGTACCTTTTGTTGTGGAAGCTAAAATGAACTGGCACATTTTCTTTTAGGCTAGTTTCATAAGCATCCATTGAGTTAGCTTCTGTTTGTCCTAATTGACAAGAGTGCCAAGGTAAATGCTATGCAAATGAACCCCCTGTGGGACTCCTTTATCTAAGTTAAGTTGCTGCCTAGGCAAACCTAGCACTTTGTAATGTTATTCCAAGGTATTAATTCTATAGTTTGTGTAGACATTCAGAATTACTGACAGTGATACATTGCCCCCCTAATACTATCTCTCTGACAAACATTCTCTGATTTAAACACAACATTATGTGCCATAGCCGGTTTGTCTCAGTGGAAGAGCATCAGTCTGCAGACGGAAAGGTCTCAGGTTCGATTCTGGTCAAGGGCACATACCTTGGTTGCGGGCACATCCCCAGTAGGAGGTGTGCAAGAGGCAGCTGGTTGATGTTTCTCTCTCATCGATGTTTCTAGCTCTCTATCTCTTTCCCTTTCTCTCTGTTAAAAGTCAATAAAATATATAAAAATAAACAAAACATTATGGCTGATAGTTTTGAAGTACATGCAATGAGAGCTGATAATGTTATATTATTATTGATGATAAATTTAAGTCATGGAAAATTTAAAGCTGTACAGTACTAACAAGACACACACACACACACACACACACACACAGATAAACATTTTTTTTTTCTCAATAGTAAAACCTAGTGTTAGTGACTGCTTAGTTTCAAATATTTATTTTTAAATTGTGACTATATTTAAAGTGGCTTATTTAGTTATTATATATTTTCCCTTTCTATGATTTATAGCTTTTGTGATAGGAGGTTGGCCTGTGCCTTGCAGGATATTCAGTAGAATCTCAGTCCTCTACCCACTAGATACCAGCAGTGTTGACATAAATTGTGATAATAAAATTGTCTCTGGATAATTCCTAAAAAGCAAAATTGCCCCCAGTTAAAAAGCTCTGTACTCTGAAGTCCCTGCCAAATGCCCCACTGATATAGTGAGAACTCCACTCCTAATTGTCAGAACTCAAATGTGTGAACTCTCAAGATTTTTTACTTCTTGGCTTCCGGTAGTTTTTTTTGTTTATTTGTTTTTTTGTTTGTTTGTTTTTTGTTTTTTCCTTTGTAATTGTTCCTTGATAAGACTTGTGGTATCCTTTTCTATCAATGTGAAGTTTACTATTAGGCCAAACATAATCCAATTTATAGAGCAACTTTTTCACATGGCTTTTATCTTTCAGGCTGCACTATAAAAATTCCAGCCACATCGGCTTTCCCAAACTCTGTCCTCTGTCTCCTCTTCCCTTCAGGGTGGGCATGTCCTTCCTGTGATCTCCTTGTAAACAGAAAACCAACAAGCTTTCTCCTCTTTTGTTTTCTTTCTCTGAGGAGCAGAGTCCTGCATTACCTATTGTCCAATTTATTTTTATTTTATTAAATTTATTGGATGACATTGGTTAATAACATTATGTAAGTTTCAAGTGTACAATTTTATAATACGTCATCTTGCATGTGTGCTCACTACCCTAAGTTTAGTCTCCTTCTATTACCATGTATTTGACCCCCTTTATCTTCTTTAGTCTCCTCCACCCCCTCCACTCTGGTAACCACCATATGATTACCTGGGTCTATGAGTTTGCTTGTTTTGTTTGCTCATTTGTTACTCTCTGTTTTATATTACATATGTGAGTAAAATCATGTGGCTCTTATTTTTTTTCATCTGACATATTTTGTTTAGCATGATGATCTCAAAGTCCATGTTTGTTATTGCAATCTACAGTAGCTGTTTTACATAGTTTGTCCAGCTTTCTATTTATATTAACTGGAGAGCAAGTTCAGTAACAATTATCTCTTAATAGACAAAAATAGAAACAATATAGGAGCTCAAGACTACTGGTAATATTCTATACTCACAAGTTGAGTTGTGTCTTTAACAGTAGTAAATGTGCTTGTCCCCAACATGTTTATGATGGATATATTTGTTCTTGTAATCTCATATTTTAATTATATAATGAGACATTAAAAGAAAAACAATTGCCTTTATGACAAACCAAGTAACATGTTTTGAAAGTTTACTAGTAGTTAAGGATAAATGACTACAAAATATTTTTGTTTCATTATATGCAAAATACTTGGCGAAGAATGAAAAATGCAAAGAATCTAGATGGTCTCCAGTGATGTTTTCTTTCAAATATCTTTAAGTTATTACTTGAACTCAAAGTATTCCTAACATGAAATCATAGCTAAGGCCATTTTAGTGTTGTGTATTCTATAAACACAATGTGGAACTGTAGTTAGGACTGTAAGAGAAAAGCCCTATTCCAATATTAAAGTCACATACTAAACACAAATAAATGAGTATTTGTAAATGTTAATTAAATTGGAAACTACTATCAGAACAGACTATGGAGAGATAGAAAAGTTTTCTATAGCAAAATTGTCAGACAAAGATATATTTAATTCCTTATTTGTTTAACCTCTACACAGAAACATCTCATACAAAAAGCTAGGCTAGACTCCAAGAAAGGAATGAAAATTGCTGGAAGAAATACAAATAACTTAAGGTATACAGATGGTACCATTTTACTGGCAGATAATAGCAATGATTTAAAAGGGCTTCTGAGAAAAGTAAAAGAAGAAAATGCCAAAGCAGGATTGCATTTGAGCATCAAGGAGACAAAAGTGACTACAGAAAAAACACACAACTTTGACAACTTTGATAACAGTGAAGATATAAAAATTGTTAAAGAGTTTGCTTATCTTGATTTAGTCATTAATTCAAAAGGGGACTACCACAAAAAAAAAAAAAAAAAAAAAAGGTTGAGTCTTAGAAGGGCAGCAATGGTCTGCTATGGAAAGATCAGTATGAGGAAAGATGTGTCCTTAAAAACCAGGCTAACATCATCCATATCCTTGTATTACCAATTAGTAGGTATGGAGGTGAAAGCTGGACAGTGAAGACATTGATAGGAAGACAAATTAATTCATTTGACATATGGCTTTAGAGGAAAGTTCTTTGGATGGCCAGCACAGCCAGGAAGATAAACAAGTGGGTCCTGGAGCAAGTTAAGCCTGAAACAGCCCTAGAGGCAGAAAATGATAAAACTAAAAGTGGCCTACTTTGGGAACATTCTGAGAAGGCAGGGTTCTTTGAAAACTACAATAATCCTGGAAAAATAGAAAGCAACAGGAAAAAAAGGAAGACCCAATATGAGATGGATTGACTCCATGAAAGAAGCCATAGGAGTGAGTCCACAGGAGCTGGATTGGGCTGTTGAGGGCAGGACATTTTGTACATCACTTATTCATATGGTCACTAGGATTTGAAGCCAACTCAACAGCACAGAACACACGCACATTTTTAAGAAATCCCCAGTTTAATTGCCTCTTTTGATTATATAACTAACTACCTGCCTTTATGATGTCAAGGAATAAGTTATGTTTCACAATAATAGATTTAACAAATTTATTAATACAATGAATATTTATTTAACACCTACAGTGTACTGATCTAAAATACTAGGAACTGAAGATTGAATAGTGAACATGTAAATAAAAATCCTCACCTTTTTTGGCTTATATTTGAGCAAGGATGATGGACACTAAAGATAAATAAGTTAAATATGTGTATATTTATTAAATAAATAAGCCAAAGATGGTCTTTGTGTATTGGTACCCAGGTTATTAATTTCTTTGTTGCTGGTTGAGACCCATTTTCTTAAAAGCATGCTGGCACTAAACTCAAATTTTTACACATCTATTTATTCTTTTGAAAGTTCAAACAAGCACATTTTACTCATGTAGAGACCATCTGCTTTAGACACCTGTAAAAACCTCATCCGATAGCTGTTTCCTATAATTGGTCTGAAACTGCTGTAGAACTCTCTGACCCAGAGATTTCCCTCCATCACCAGAACCATAAGCCCCCTTTTCAATGTTCCTCTCTCTCCAGCTACCTTGTCCTGTTCCCCTTCTGATAGTTATTCCAGCTCTACAGCTTTTAGAGGACTCCTGTTGTGTGGGACTTTCCCTCTGGTGCAACCTTTTCCAAAAGCTGACAAAATAAAGCTAGCTGTGTGTAAAAGCCTCTTGTGATCAATCATATATTTTTCTTTGATTATCTCCAAATCCCTCAAACTCTCAATAATATCATATTAGCTAATAAAAATTATTGACAAGAAAAATAATACAAGGAGGTGAGATATAAAATAGGAACTGGGAGTTGATATTTTAGGTAGAGTGGCAGGCACATCCTCACTGAAAAACTGACTGTCAAGTATTATCCTGAAAATGTGTGGGAATTGGTCACACATTTTACTTATCCACATATTTGTCTACGTCGTTAAATAAATGTTTTATTTTTAAAAATTGCATATATTGTTCATTGTTAATATCCCCATTGCTTAAAAACTGTCTAGAACATGGTAGGTGATTAATAAATGTACAGATGGTTAATCAATAATGGAATAAGACTTTCATGGATCTAAAACTAGCACTTTTTATAAGAGGCAAATCTGCATAGACTCTCAAAATACTGCTGAAACAAAAGTATTCTAAGGAAATAATTATCCAAAGGGAAAAGTGATCTTTCTTCCAATTCCCTGCCACACACACACACACACACACACACACACACACACAAATGATGAAAAGTCCATACCAACTTTCATACTGTCTTCTAAATCCCAGCCTTTCCACTTGCTCACTGTGTAATTTTATGGATGTTCTAAACCCTTTTAAAGCATCTGCTCATCATCCTTACAATAGAGTGATGATGCAGCATGCTCCAAATGATTTTTCAGAGAAAAAATTATAGTACTTCACACATGTTCAGAAACACATTAAATGTTCAATTAAAACTATGTAGAATTAATCAAACAATAATTGTAGCAGTATTTATTAAATGCCTTCCATGTAATAGACAATGTGCTCTGTGTGGGTAACATGTGTTTAATAATAACCTAAGCCCTTATTTGAAAGGACACATATGTTATAATGAATAATAAACATGCAAAAAGACATAAATGCAATCAAGATGTGGTGGGTGAAACAGTGGGATATTAGTAACTGCCTCAGGACATAGAAAACAGAGAAATATGAAATTCACACTGATTTGATCTTTCCTGAGAGAAACTTTTCCTAAAACAACTTACTTTTGGCCTAACTTATTAAACAATTGTCTCCTTTGTGTTTATACGTATTTATATATTATCTACTTTTAAGCTGTTCAACCATGTCAATAGTTAATATTTGAATATCAACTGTATCAAACAGTGGCTCAGGTTAAAATTCTCTGGAGTAATTTTTGATAGCACTCTTCCTTTACAAAACTTAGATATATGGCACAAGAGGGAAATCTTTGACCCTCCTTGCATTCGTGTTAGAGTGTGAACTTTTACATCATCTCCAACACTGTCACCCCACCTGGAACAAAGACTTAGCCCAGATCATAGCCATAATAAAAACAAAGATTATATCTGCTCGTATTGAATGAAAAGACTTTCAACAATGCTACCTTTTAAAAATGTAATCCCTATGGAAATGAAGAACTCTGTGTAGTTAAAAGCCTTATGTTACTAAGAGAGAACTCCCTAAGCAATTTCTTCATAACAACAGTCTACATAAATGAAAAGTTTCTAATATCATATACATTTTTTGTAAAACCAAGAGTACATTGCCGCCCTAACCGGTTTGGCTCAGTGGAGAGAGCATCGGCCTGTGGACTGAAAAGTTCCAAGTTTGATTCCAGTCAAGGGCATGTACCTTGGCTGTGGGCACATCCCTAGTAGAGTGTGTGCAGGAGGCAACTGATCGATGTTTCTCTCTCATCGATGTTTCTGACTGTCTATCCCTCTCCCTTCCTCTCTGTGAAAAAATCAATAAAATATATATTTTTAAAAAGAGAACACTACCAAACTGTAAATTGTTTTAAACAGAATAACATTTAACTGAGGTCACCCTTAATTAGTGAGACTGACAGGGGTTATCATGGTTCAGACCACCACCTGCTTTGCAAGGTTTGATTGGAACACAACCACAGTCATGTATTTATTGTCCATGGATACGTTTGTGCTACAAGAGCAGAGCTGAATAGTTGCCCCACAGATCATGATGAAACACAAGCCTAAAAAATTTACCATCTGGTCATATAAGAAAAAATTTGCTGATCCTTGGCAGGATATATAAGCAACAAAACAAGATCTGAACCATCTTGGGTAAAATAATAAATTACATTGTAAAAAGACATTTCCCAGTTAATTCATTTACCAGTAGTACTCTGATAGAAATGTCATATCTATGAGTAATGGGATTTTTACTCAAAATAATATTTTGTCAGCTTTAATGAAGTACATTTATATATGCTAAATTTAATCAATTTAAATGTGTAATTTGATGAGTTTTGGCAAAAATACATAGTTTTTTTTAACCACTACCACCATGATAATATGGCATATTTATAACTAATTAGTTTTTTTGTTGTTGTTTATTTTTTGTTTGTTTTTTGAGAGAGAGAGAGAGAGAGAGAGAGAGAGAGAGAGAGAGAGAGAGAGAGAGAGAGAGAAACATCAATGTGAGAGACATATGAGACATATGGATTGGTTGCCTTCTGTACAGGATCACTGAGGGATCACTGAGGTAGGTAGCCTTGACCAGGAATCAAACCCAGGACCTTTTGGTCCGCAGGCCAATGCTATTTCTGAACCAAATTAACTAGGGCAAATTGACTGTTTTTTTTGTGTGTGTGGTGTTGTTTTTTTTTTTTTTTTTTTGTGTGTGTGTGTGTGTGTGTGTTTGTTGTTGTTGTTGTTGTTGTTGTTTTACAGTCAATTCCTCCATTCCACTCTCTAGTCCCTGGCAACCACTGATGTACTTTCTGTATATTTTTTTAATATAGATTTATATTCTTTTATTTTGTTTCTATATATTGTCTTTTTTTTCTCTTTTATGAAACTCCAATAACATATATATGAGGCTGATTGATAATGTATCTGTTCATTTTCCCATCATTTTTTCTTTTTTTTTTATTTTAAATTTTGGATATCTTCTTTTCTTAGTGTAATCACAAATATTTTCTATTGTAGCTTGTAATCTGCTGTTAATTTTCTACTTCAAATATTGTGTTTTGTACCTTTGAAAGTTTGATATGAGCCTGGCTGGCATAACTCAGTGGTTGAACCAGGAGGTCACAGTTCAATTCCCAGTCAGGACACATGGGCAGGTTGTGGGCTCAATCCCCAGTAGGGGGTGTGCAGGAGGCAACCAATTAATGATACTCTCTCATCTTTGATGTTTCTATCTCCCTCTCCCTTCATCTCTGAAATCATTAAAAAAAATTGGTATAGATTTTTAAAAATCATATCCTCATGCTCATGCCTTTCCCTCTTGAACATATAAGTAATATTTATAGTAATTTTAATCTTTTATTTGTTAATTTTATTATCAGTTACTTCAGGGTCTCTTTCCATTTAAAGACTTTTTCCTGGTTAAGCATTTTATTGTTATGTGCATTATCTGCTTTTTTAAAAAATTCTTTATTGTTTAAAGTATTACATATAGTATTACATATGTCTCCTTTTACCCACATTGACCTCTCCCCGGCCAACCCAACTCCCCAGCACATGCCATTACCCTCCTACTGTATGTTTTCATTGGTTATGCTTATATGCATGCATACAAGCCCTTTGGTTGATTTCTTACCCCTCACCCCCCACTTCCCTCTATCCTGCCTTCCATCTGAATCTATCTGCTTATTTTTAATTTGATGTCACTGTATTATCTTGTTGGTTGCCAATTTGTATTTTATTCTTCTAACTAGTGTAGGATTTTTTTTTCTTTCTATAATGTAGTACTAAGTTTCTTGTAATCAGTTTGATCTTCCTGAGACCTCCTTTTACATTTTTTTAGCAGAGATTTTGAGCAGCTGTTACTTTTGGACAAACTTACCATCACCTCTGCAGGAAAAAAATTTAATAGCAATAGCTTTTTGAGAATTTAATCATATGCCCCATGTATCAAAAGTGCTTCTCATCTGCCTGATGATACTACATAAACTCTGTTTTTTTATATTACTTTCTGCTGGTACTTCCATGACCTTGGTATCTTCCTCATGAACATACACAAATCAGTAATCAGCCCAAAACTCAAGGAACCACTCTGGAATACCATTGCTCTCTCTTGGTGAAGCTGCCTCTCCCTAGGACTCTACTTTAAAAATTTTAGCCACATCAGCCTCAGACTCTGAATTTGCCTCTTCAACAAAAAAAGCCACAGAATTTGGCTCTTTTTAAAAAAAATATATATTTAATTTTTTTTTTTTTTTTACAGAGAAGAAGGAAGAGGGATACAGAGTTATAAACATTGATGAGAGAGAAACATCAATCAGCTGCCTCCTGCACACTTCCTACTGTGGATGTGCCTGCAACCAAGGTACATGTCCTTGACTGGACTTGAACCTGGAACCCTGCAGTCAGCAGGGCAAAACTCCATCCACTGAGCCAAACTAGTTATGGCAGAATTTGGCTATCTTTAAACCACTATGTCACACCAGTTTGTTTCTCTAGCTGTTATTTCATTATGTCTGAAAGTGAAAACCTCTCAATAGATCATTACATGACATCATGCCATTATGAGTGGTACATGTGCTAATATACACTGAGTGGTCAGATTATTATGATATCTGAATGAATAGTAATCTGGCAATTCAGTGTGTGTGTGAGGCCTCATATGTATATATGAGGCCTGGTGCATGAATTCGTGCATGGGTGGAGTCCAGGGGGAGGGGACATGGGCCATTGGCTGGCCTACATGATGGTTGAACTCCTGGTCGGGGATAATTTATGTATTAGCCTTTTATTATATAGGATATACACTGAGTGGCCAGATTAGTATGCGTTCAGAGATCATAAGAATATGGCCACTAAGTGTATTTAAAGTCCTGACTACTTGGCTATTATATAAAATGGGGTCAATAAATATGACTCGCCTCCAACTTCTATTTCTTTACCTAATTCCAGGCTATTCATTTTTAAAGTCAAATCATATATGATATAACATTCTGTCTTAATAGGTAAATACTACTCTAGTAAAAGTTAAAGAAAAATTCTATTAACTAATGACTTATTCTAACCCTTGAATTTTTCTACTAACTTTGGTCCCATGCAGCAGATGCATATCATCCATATAGGATGAAACTTTTTAGGTATTAAACCTCAGATACTTTAACTTTCTCAGATGCTGCTTCCTCCAAAATAAGGAACGTAATATTCTATTATGCTAATGGTAATGAACCCCATTTTCATATTCAGACAAAAACATTTTGTTACAGGCTTTATATCTGTGTATCCCCAAAATTTATATGTTGAAACCTTCCTTAGCCGCAATGGGATGCTATTAGGAGGTGGGGGCTTTGGAAGGTAATTATGTCATGAAAGTGGAGCTCACATGACAGTATCGGTACCTTTAGAAGAAGAGACATCATGGAGTTTTCTCTCTTTCTCTGCCTCTCAACTCTGAAGGCTGCAACAACAAGATGGCTGACTGTAAACCAAAAAGAGGGACCTTCGCCTGAACCTGACCATGATGGCACCCTGATCTTGGACTTCTATCCTCCAGAATTGGAGGAAATGCATGTTTGTTATTTAAGCCTCATAGTCTGTGGTATTCTGTTATAGCAGCTTAAACTGATGAAGACACATTTTACTCCATGCTCCCATAACTATTAACAATCTAAGTCATGAATCCTGAATATGTCTCCACAGACAATCATGCTCTCTTTGGAGCAATAAAAGGAATACTAGCAAGGTGATGTTCCCACATAATAGCAGTCATATTTCACAAACAGACAAATTCAAGCTCATAACTTAATTGTTATGCCTATAGTAGCCACTTACTATAAGAACATCTGGTGATCTTATATTGACAGCTGGCTCTGCAATTGTAAGTATATATTTGAGCAACTAGAAATAAGGGACAAAGTGAGGAATTCTCCCACTTTTTGGGTGGTATCCATGGTTACAACTTAACCTAAATAAAATGGACAGGGACAAGTTAAACATAAATGTGATCTGTCCCTTGTTGCAAAGGGGATCTCATGTTTTACCTAGTTCTTCAAGCTACAGTTATTCAATAAAACTAACTAAAGCTGGACCAAAAATAAAGGAAAGTGAAAAAAAGAAGCCCCCAAAACAGTAGGTAGAAGATGAGGTTTAGAGTCGCAAATGTTATCAGCTGTGTAACCTGAAGTGTTTAAGTTTCAAAGATTCTGTAATTCACATATCAAAGGACACATAGTGGGCACAAAGAGTACTAGGAAGTAAAAAAAAAATACAATGCACGAATTTGTGAATGTTGATGCTTTTATAGGCCTTTTAAGTTATACTGTTAGCTTTTGGAAAACTTCTTTAACCATTGACTTCTGTGGGTCTGAATTTAGAAAGAGTCTGAACCATTAGATGTATTTTTCTTTTAGGGAGATCAATAAAAATTTACAGAGAATTAGATGACAAATGGGTGTTATGGGGATTCCTAACTCTAAATTCAGCTTTTATTTTATGAGACCTCTTCTATATGTATTTACTTGGTAGAGATTTTAGCAGGTGCTATGAGCACTACTGAGCACTTCCACAGAACCTTGCTTCTGTTTGTATCTATCAGAGAAAGCACTGTCACCTTCATCTGGACCAGAGAGTTTTACAAGGTCATCAACCAGGTCAGCAGCAATAGCCATTTTTAAAAGATCCAATCAGACCTGCAATAGGATTGGGCTGGCTGTTTGTTTATCCATTTAATCTTTAATTTATTTTTCAAAACCTGTTATTTTGAGTTTATCGCCTATTTCATAGTTGTATAATAAAGTTCAAAAGATCTGGGGTTTTTTTCATGCTGAATTTCTGAAACATAATAGTATTGTGAACTCTGTACAATCAGTCACTGCTTTGAAGTAAGGGGAAAGACTATTTCTACAAGGTTAACATGAACAGATATCCATTTGGATTGTCTATCTCTCTACCTATCTATATATAGAGATATATAGGTATCTAGTTATATAGGCATATCAATATTTCTCTCTCTCTCTCTCTCTCTCTCTCTCTCTCTCTCTCTCTCTCTATATATATATATATATATATATATATATATATAGAGAGAGAGAGAGAGAGAGAGAGAGAGAGAGAGATCTATATTTATCTATATTTATCTATTTCTGTCTCCATCTGTATAAAGATGGAGAGAGAAAAATAATGAGTGTAAGTTTGTTTTTAATGTATGTTGTTGTTTTATTTTTGCTAAGAAAACTAGTATAACTTTTCCCAATGAAGTAATGAGATAAAGATAACTGGTTTACATTTTCTTTTTATCTATGGAAATTTTGGATGTTCAGATGGAATACATTAACTGTGTGTATTAAGGGTGAACTGTAATATATGGCAATCAGAGCCCAAACTAGATATTTCTAGTCTATTCAGTGTTTATGGTGTGTATCTGCCAGAAATGTTACAGGTGTGGTTATGTTATAATTTTCTGAAAGATGCAATTTGTCCCAAGCTTAAATATTCAATCAGGATTGTATCCTACAAGCCACCATAGGTTTAGCATAAGTTATTCACAGAGTTATTATTAGGATGCCTAAAGATGTTCTCTGTTTTTCAACAGTATATGATATGCTGTCATTATTTGTTTCTTGTATTTTTTGTTAATTCCCTTATAGATTTGCTACCCTATTTAAATGTATCTGTGAAAGATTAAAATTAGCTAAATATATCTGTGAACATTTCAAAGATAATCTTTTTCAATAATTATCCTCAAATCACTGAATCACAGAAGCTCAAAACTGGAAAGAAAGATCAACAACCATCTGACAAAACTTCCTACTTGTAAAGATGACTGGCCATACACAGAGGAGCCATGACTTTCCTCAAATCTCACAAGTTAGTTTTTTTCATATCACAGAGCACATTAATGTTGCTGTTATAACTAAAACAGTTTCCTTCTTGCAATTATTAACTAGACTGAAACAAAATGCATATAGAACACAGGATTACTTTTCTTCAAGCATATTTTTGGTGTTGTAGTTATTGGTGGTGGTTTATTTTTATTATGATTTATTATCATCATCATCATCTAGACACTTAGATAATGCTAGACCTTAGGGTAGGATTCAGGTTAAAGTACCAAATTTGCTACTAACAACCTATGTAGCCCGAGCAAATATTTGAAACTGCTGGCCCTTCTTGTCATTAAATTAGGCATAATACAAGTTTATAATCTTTATCTGCTTTTGCACTCTACTTTCTTATGATTCTCTGTTAATACACTTATTTATCTATCTACCTATAGATAGATATAGATGTAGATATATATGTATATATTTAGACATTTGTAGCACCAGCATTATGTATTTATCTATACTAATAAAAGGGTAATATGCTAATTAGACTGGGAGACCTTCCAGACAAAGCCATGGTGGCAGGGTCAAGGCGGAGGCGGTTAGGAGCAATTAGACCGCGTGGGGAGGGCAATTGGAGGTGATCAGGTCAGCAGGAGAGGGGGGGGTTGAGGTGATCAGGCTGGCAGGGGGAGCAGTTGGGGGCAAGCAGGCTGGCAGGCAGAGGGTTAGGGGAGATCAAGCAAACAGGCAGGTAAGCGGTTTGGAGCCAGCAGCCCTGGATTTTGAAAGGGATGTCTGACTGCCAGTTGTGAGATCAGGCCTAAAACAGCAGTCAGACATCTCCCCAGGGTCTCAGATTGGAGAGGGTGCAGGCGGGGCTGAGGGATACCCCCTATGCATGAATTTTGTGCACTGGGCCCCTAGTAACCTAATAAAATGTCAACTTGTTTTTTACATATATTTTTATTGATTTCAGAGAGGAAGGGAGAAGGAGAGAGATATATAAACATCAATGATGAGAGAGAATCATTGATCGGTTGCTTCCTGCACATTCCTCACTGGGGATTGAGCGTGAAACCCGGCATGTGTTCTGACCAGAAATTGAATCATGACCTCTTGTTTCATAGGTCAATGCTCAACCACTGAGCCACATCAGCCAGGAAGTTTTTCTAAACCTTTAGTAATTTAGCAATACTTTTATGGAGGGGGGAAAAAAAAAAAAAAAGAAAAGAAAAGAAAAGAAAGAAAGAAAGAAAGGAAGGAAGAAAGGAAAAAAAAAATCTGTTATTCACTAACCAAGTAATACATACAAAAATTTAGCTTAAGAAGATATACCTGAACAAATCCTATCTAACAAAAGAGAAACATGCAAATTGACCATCACTCCACTACACCCACCAACCAATATGGAGTGAGTATGCAAATGAACCCAACAAAGATGGTGCTGGTCATGGAGCTGGGGCAAGCAGGAGGCTTGTGTTTCCCCAGGTGATGGAGTAAGCCAAGCTTCCCACCTGCCCTGGCTGGCCCTGGCTTCTGCCCAAGGCTACAAAGTTTCAATTATATGAGATAAATAAATCTCAGTTACCTGCCTCCAGCCAGCCCTGGCCTTCACTCAAGGAGGGGCTGAAAAAAGAAAAATAAAAGTAAAAAAGGAGGGTCTAGAAGCTTGAGTCAAGGGGGTGTGTGGCCAGCCTGCAAATAGCCATCAGCCCTCACCCAGGCTGGCCATACCCCCATGACCCAATCCCTGTAAATGGGCAGTTAAACATCCTCAAGAGGTCCCAGATTGGAGAGAGTGCAGGCTGGACTGGGTAACACCCCCGCCCCACCCCCATGCACAAGTTTCATGCACCTGGCCTCTAGTAATCTTAACAAAAAGATGCAACATTAGACCAGATAGAGTCTGTCAATGGGTAAAGCATGTTTTATATTTTGGAGAATTAATAGGTTTTAGCTGTTTCAGATGCACCAAGTGGCATTTAGTCTGAAATGAGTTGTGATTCAGAAACAGAATGACTCAGTATTTAGATTTCCTAAATCTCCAAAGAATTATATCAGTGAAAGGTTATCAAGATGTGTGTGTGTGTGTGTGTGTGTGTGTTTAAATGTGTTTTCTATTTGCTGATGATCATAATTCCACAAAGACAAATAAAGTGTATCTTGACCGATAATGTATTTCATTGGTCCCAAGAGCACCCTCTTCTCAAAGGGCATAGTACAAATCATAAGACCAGCCAATAAAATTACCCATGAAGAGATCACTAAGGATTATGGTAGATAACCAATAAAATACAAGAATGAAGACTTAGGAAAAGCCTAGTGGAGGAAAGTAACCTTTTAATCAAACCCCAGATTGCTTCTTTTTGTCTGTTTTTTACTTAGCTTTAGGTTAATCTTGTAGCCTGCCTATAGTTTAAGTTTCAGAAAACAGAGCACAGAGCACTGGTGAGATTTTCTACCTTCTTTAGCTTTTCTACCTTTGGGAAGGAAAAACAGCCTAACATCTATGGTATGACTATTGTTCCATATAGTCAGCCCTAATCAGAAAACAAGACAGTGCCACTGTGCGTGCTATTCAGGAAATTATGCATTCCATTCACCCTCTGATTTTAACATCTGATTTTATAAAACTTAATGAATGCATTTTTCTAAAAACTTAAGAAAAAAAAATTATCATCTCTAGGATTAGACCTTCCAAGGGGAAATTTATAAGCCATTGAAAATAGAATCAAGAAAGAATAGGCCAGCTCAACCATAATAATGAAAATAAAAATGCTAGTAAATGAAAGCAGCCTTCTGAGAATAAATAAAATTTGAAAACCTTCATGAGCCAAGTGTATAAAGATTAGCATTATGACAAAACATCACATGGAAAATGATTATATTTGTAAATAATTAGTTCCATCAAGTAAGTAGATAAAAGACTAGAGATCAAAGTCAGCCAAATAAAATACATACTTTATTGATGGAGAACTTGTATTTGAGTTCTTAATATCTATTAATCACATAATAGAGCTTCCCTTTTATCCCAGGAAGTGTCTGAACCAATACTCTAGGGACATCTCCAGATTCTATTGGAGAAAGAAGATAAAAGACAGTGCATTCAGCTTCTCTGCTCTTTTTAAATCAGAAAATAGCCAGCTGTTCCATTACCACTGATTCTGTACTTTGAGTAGACTCACCACATCTATCAAATCAGTGTTTACATATTCTTAATAATGTTAACTTTAGTATTTATTGCTGTGCTCTGCAGATAGTCTGAGTGCAATGAAGAAATCTGCTTGTGGGAAAGGCAACAGGCAGACCACATAATAGACCCAGCATCTCTAGAGGTTAGCTGTGTGACACCTGGAATGATGCAGAGCCTCCCTTACCTTTGTCCAGAGCCAAATGGGAATCCCCTGTGGTCAGGAAAATGTTGGTGAAAGCAAATGTCCTTCCCTGCAAACATCTGGAGCTCTGCAGTCTGTGCAACTTTGAACAAAGAAACACTGTATATTTGCTTAGAATCCCAATAAAAAGTTGAGATGCAGAATGCTGTTCTTTCTACATTGATTTTTAAATATCCATTGTAAACCAGACATCCTTTCTTCCTATTCAGGATTTTGAAGAGCAAATACCAAAAATCAAAACTTTTGTAACTAATCCACTCTTGAGTTACTCCACCACAACATTATATTTGAGCATTTACCTCCACAGCTAAAATACAGACATTATTTTTTCTCCATTTTCAAATAACTCAGAGACAGAAAATATTTTTAAAAGATTCAAGAATCTGCTATCCCCTTTTTCATTGTCTCTCTCTCTGTCTCTCTCCCTCATTTTTCTTTTCTTTTGATAATCCTTACTTGAAGATATTTTCCCATTGATTGTTAGAGAGAGTGGAAGAAAAAGGGAGGGAGAGAGAAATATTGATGTAAGAGAGATACCTCCTGCATGCACTTTAATCCAACAAATGTGCTCTTGACTGGAATTGAACCCAGGACCCTTCGGTCTGTGGGCCAACTCTCTTATCCACTGAGCCAAACCAGCTAGGGCTATCATTCCCTCTTTTTAATGACTAATAATAATAGTAATAATAATTTAAGCTTAGGCTAAGACAATATTATACACATTTTAAAATTTCTTAAAAGCACAGAAAATGAGATAAAATATAAAACTTATATGCATAAAATTTAGAAATTTGGCTCTTTGGGATTGAAATTTCTTGGCTTTGCCTTATAATCATTTTATTCCCATAAGCTGGTGAAATTTCAAACTGCAGTCTCACTACAGTGGTTTGAAAATCATCACTATACATCCTAGGATAAAGAAAATGGCCTAATATATATTTAGACTAAAAAATGGCACTTTATTATCTCCAGTTGTCAAAAAAATAAATCAATTTGCAGAATAGTTATAAAGATTATAAAGAAGAAATGACAAAAAATATGAAATAAAGATATCTTATATAAAAAGGATAATATGCAAATAGACCGAATGGCAGAACAACCAACCAACCAATCAAAGTGTAATATGCTAATGATATGCTAAAGTTGCTCAACTGCTTGATATGATGTGCACTGACCACCAGAGGGCAGATGCTCCAACTGGTAGGTTAGCTTGCTGCTGTGGTCTTGCCAATTGGGACTGAGCAAGATGGGCAGGACACACCCTGGATCCCTCCTGTGGTCCCTCCCTGGCCTGATTGTGCACTGGTGGTATCCCTCAGGCTGGCCTGCCCCTCTCACAATATAGGACCCCGTGGGGGATATCAGAGAGCCAGTTTCAGCCTGATCCCATAAGCCACTTCCCTTGGGAGGGTGCCAAATGCAGGGCTCATGGCTGGTGGGTACTGCTGCCACAATGTGAGCCTCTCCCAATCAGGACTGATTGGGTGCAAGCCAGCTGCAGGCACAGTGGGACCAGGATGAGTGGGAGTGGCAGGTAGGGGCTACAGGCAGCATTGGACTGCAAGTTTTGACCCTATCCCTGAAGACCACCCAGAGGGATCCCAGTCATGCATGAATTTGTGCACTGGGCCCCTAGTAGTATATAATACTGTAGTATATGTAAAAATTAACTAAAAAGCTGAATTAAGTTATTTATAATATTTATGCAGAACTATTTTATAGAGGGGTTTTATACAAAATATTGTGCAGTTTTCTGACAGCTAATCTATGCAGAAATTTTAACACATTAATTTCAATCCAGTCTTGATTACTGAAACACTCATTTTAAGAGATGCAATCACATAGTGTCAAATGCTTATAGAGTTAAAGTATAAAGAAATATAGGAAGTGATTGAATATTTGGCTAAATGAGAAATTGCAGATACCATTGACTTAAATTCAGAATTAAACAAAGTTGAATGCTATGCCTAAGCACAGTGATGTAGTGTCAACTCAGGACATCACAATTCTCCTACATCTCCTTTGTCATATTTATCTGAAAACAAAATAATAGTAACATTATGGTAACTTCTGTAACATGTTATAAAAATCATCTCACTTTCAAATGAAAGAATTTCATTTCCACTTCAGTATCAATGACCAATGTAAATCAGAACTGATTAAACATCCTTAATCTTTTTATTTTGCATACTACAAATTCTTATACTATTTGACTATTGTAAATGTTTTTTTGTGTGTGTGCGTGTGCATGTGCATGTGCGTGTGTGAGTTTAATTTTGATAATCATTCAGAAGTAGCTGGGGGCAATTTAGACAGATAATATTAATTAAAAACCTCAAACATTATTTTTTCTTTAATATGAATAAGTTGTATTAAAAGTCTTCATTAAATTCCCATTTCTTGGTCCCCAGTAAATATGCTTTATTTCATCATGGAAACAATTACTTGCATATGAAATAATAAAGTATATTTTCAGATGGTCTATTTCTACCCCAGACTCTCTATCTGTTCTAAATACCACATTGTCACCATCATCACCACCACTTCCCCACTACTGCTACTACAAGTGCACCTTGGCAGTGGATCTGATTATTGAGCCCATATTTTCTATTGATCAGTTCTATTTCTTCTGAGTGGAAGACTAAGGGATCCTCATGTCAGTTTCTTGGTGTAGAATTTCAACAAGCTCTCCACTATCTCCTTAGTAGAGTGGTTTTCTTAAAAGAAACAAAGAGAAAACCTGGCCTGGCTCCACCTGGAACTAAGTGAAATAAACCAGTCAGAGAAAGACAGATATCACATGATCTCACTTATATGTGAAACCTAATGAACAAAAGAAACTGATGAACAGAATAGGATCACATAGAAATGGAAACATGCAACAGACTGACAGATCTCAGAGGAAAGGGGCAAAGGGGGCAGGATGAGATTTACTAAATAACTTATGTGCCTGGGGTGGGGTAGGAGCTGAATGGAGAGGGGCAAAGGGGGAAGAATGGGGGACATCTGTAATATTCTCAACAATAAAAATAAATTAAGACAAGAAAAGAAAATACCAAGTGAGTCCATCATTTAATCGAAAGATCTTTGAAGTCCTCCACCAAATATATTATGAAATTATAGCTCAGTTTTTAGAGCTGTGTCCATTTGGGGTTGGTGAGGAATAATACAGAGTTATTTATATTTCTTTCAGTAATTTATTAGCCAATTGTGGTACTCTAGAAAATAGATGGGTTCTAGAATATTCTGGCCATCTTTCATTTCTTAAACTTTTTCACGGGAAAGGGATCATGGTTCTCTGAATGATATCCTGATCTCTCATTTGTTGCAACATTCCATGACCCTACCATGAATATATATCTATGACTACCTATAAAAATGTGTATCTGAGAGCCACAAGGTGGAATTCCTAAATTATGTTCTGTCTTCTCAACTCAGGTCAGTTAAATGCATCATAAATTGAGGATTTGAGGATTTTCTAGATTCTCCTAAAAGTTTAATTTCTACTTTTCTGTTCTGGCTATCCAGATTACTATTTTTTTGTATAAAGGGTAATTTATTTGAATTAACATCACAAAAGTCTACAATATTATAAAAGCAAAGGTTTTTTATGTTTGTTTGTTTTTTCTCCTGCTAAGATCATGGCCTATATTGAGCAATCATGATAGTACATACTTTATTCTTTAATACAATATTTAATATGAGGGAGTGCCAGAAGGATGCTAACTCTGGAAAATTCATCCCTGTGTGGTTAATGTTTCATAAATCTGGCCTAACAAAAAATAGGAGTGCCTTACATACATTACTTCTTTAGAAACAGGAAAGCACTAATTGCAAGGCATTGGATTCATCAGACCTCTTAATTCAGTACATTTTCTATATAACATATGCCAAGTTCTCTAAAAGGGTCAATACCCTTGGCCATGGGATTATATTGTCAGGGTTTTCCAGAAAATAGAACTGAGAGGGATGGAGACAGAGAGAAAGATAGACACACAGAGAGATTTATTTTAAGAAACTGGCTCATGTGATTGTGGAAACAAGCAAGAACAAACTCACAAAGTTAGATGCTGAGACAGAAGCTGATGTCACAGCAGTCCAAAGGCAGCCTGGCAGCAGAATTCCTTCTTCCTGGGGGGAACGAAAGTCTTTATTTTTTTAAAGGCCTTAAACTTGTTGGATGAGACTCACCCAGTTTATGGAGGGTACCCTTAAAGTCTACTTATGTAAATGTTAAACACATCTAAAGAAAGACCTTTCTAGCAATATCCAGACTGGTGTTTGACTAAAAAACTAGCCTAGCCCAATTGACCCATAAATTTAATCACTGGTTTGGAAGTATTTCCTTTTCTTCATTTTTTTGGAAGACTTTGAGAAGGATAGTATTCTTCTTTAAATATTTGGCATTACTCACTAGTGAAGTCATCTGGTCCAGTGTTGTTATTTTTTGTCAGCGGGGAAGGGGCAGTGTTGGTTACTGATTTGATCACTATTCTTATTATTGGCCAGTTTAGACTTTCTATTTCTTCGTGATTCAATCTTGGTAGTTTGGATGCTTCTAAGATTGTAGGTTATCCAATTTGGTGGCATATACTTACTTGCTCATAGTAGTTTCTTATGATTCTTTTCATATCTGTGGCATAGATTGTAATGTCTTCTCTTTCATTTCTGATTTTACTAATTCTAGTTCTCTTTCTTTTTTTTCTTAGTCTAGCTAAAAGATTGTCATTTTGATCTTTCATAAAAACCAACTCTTAACTTTGTTGGCTTTTTCTATTGTTTTCCAAATTTCTATTTTATTTATTTCTGCTCTAATCTATATTATTTCTTTCTTTCTGCTAATTTTGGTTTCAGTTGTGCTTCTATTTTAGTTCCTTGAGGTGTAAAATTAGATTATTTATTTAAGATATTTCTTTTTTAAAATGTAGGTATTCATTACTATAAATCTCCTTCATAGAATTGTTTTTGTTGCATTCATGTAGGAACTTTTGGAGATACAACTTCAAAAAAATTCCTATGACACCTATATCAAAGTCAATCATAGACTGCCAAAACTGAAGGCAATTACACTTTTCTTATTCTGAATACAACTGGAACTGCATCTATCTTTATATTTTCTCTAAACGTGTATTCTAAATGGACACAAACATATTGTATTAATGATCATCACTTATCCCCTATACCATTTAGACTTCTGTTAAACAGAGTAGGTGCACCCACCCACATTGTAAATATTATCTTTTGCCTCACATTATCTGATTATCAATTATGGTATTTAGTTTGGATTCACAGTTTGAAAGGTATTGCTTTAGAATTTTAAATTATACATCTACACACTCTTTCTAATGATGAGTAAATGGTGGTATCTAGTAATCAATTGATAAAAACTTATTTTATTATAGATAATAATGACAATTTTACCAGCCAAAATAATTTACCACAGCAGAATTAATTTGTTATCAATGAATATTGTATTCCCACTATTGCTTTACTCCATCATGTTCCCGCTAGTGATAGCAGCAAACATGGCAACTGCATAGTAAATAGTACAATTGTGGACTCCCTGGCAGAAATCACAAAGTATATTCTGGGGGCTAAGGAACAGTACAAGAAATATGCCAGTTGGGAAGATGAGGTAAGGAGAATTATGGTGTCATGCCTATTTCAGAAGTTGGGGCTTTATCAATAAACTGGACACTGCAACTCTGAGTTTTCCAACCACAATTTCAATTTTCCATAGACATTTGTACATCACATGTATCTCTGAACCTCATTTTGTAGCAACAGGAAAGCTAGACTAATGGAACAATCATTATGTAGTCTACTTCAGGAGGTATGGCATTTATTGCATGCATTTTCTACAAAAAAAAATCAGACCAAATAGTTTAGAATCTTTTCCCCACTTTGAGATAAATAGCACTAGAGGAGTACATGAAAGGCTATGGTAACTTTTAATATATTATTTTGAGAGAAGGAGCTCTAGTATATATTAGAAAGATTTCCACAAAAAAAATTGACAAAATAAACAATAACAGCTTTTAGAAACATTGGTTTAAATTATTGGAAAAACTGTTTATAAGGAGATACTTACAAGGATCAATTAATTTCCTACCAATCTTTATGAATATAAAATTATAATAGCCTTCTATGGAATAAGTATTAGGGCATTATAGGAAAGCTTTCTTAAACATTTTTTTTTTAATTTTTACTATGTAGTTTAAAGATTTTCTTTTAATATATATTTTTTAAAAATATATTTTTATTGATTTTTTACAGAGAGGAAGGGAGAGAGATAGAGAGCTAGAAACATCGATGAGAGAGAAACATTAACCAGCTGCCTCTTGCACACCCGCTAATAGGGATGTGCGTGCAACCAATGTACATGCCCCTGACCGGAATAGAACCTGGGACCTGTCAGTCTGCAGACCGATGCTCTACCATGGAGCCAAACCGGTTTCAGCTTCTTTTAATATTCTTTAACTAAACATAGAAAATGTCTATAAAATCTGCATTCTACTTATACTCACTTCATTCAACTAGATATTCTATGTAAATGAACTAAAACTAGTTAGAGATTTGAATTTGATAGCTGGATATGAATATGTAATAATAATTGTATTTTTTAAATGAGACTAAATTATTTACAGGAGGACATATTTAACAAGTTACATATTTTATCTTGTTTGCTTGCAGTATACTATCCATGTCCATTAAGATTAATTTTAACTTCTTGTGATTTGAATTTTAAGAAGAATGCAGGCAACAGTCTATTAAATAATAGAGAAAATAATTATCTGCCTACAATATTCTGATAAATTAAAGACATATTTGTATTTAACTTAAGTATACATTAGTTAATATGCATATGACTATATAATGTGTGTATATATGTCAAACATGTTTCAAAGTTCTTATTTATATGATCTATAAACATCCAATTTAAAGTAGATAATTGAATAGGACAAAGCAGCTGGAGTCCCCATTGAATTGGGTTAGTGTGAAGCTAGATTATATTAATTTATAATAATTCGTTAAGACTATAAAGGAACATACATAATATGATAACACATACAAGATAACAAATGAGTAAAATTATTGTCATAAGAAATATGAACAGTTTAGCCCTGCCAGGTGTTTGGTTAATTAAAGCATCATCCTGATGTACCATGGTTGTGGGTTTGATTCCTGGTCAAATAAATGCATAGATAAGTGGAACAAGTCAATGTTTCTCTCTCAAAAATTATTACATTTTTTTTTAAAAAAAGAAAAAGAAGTCTGAACAGTAAACTATAGTGTCAGGATATGGATAAAGAATGGAAATGGAAAATTGCCCCAATTATATACCAGATCTTGCACTGAGCACAATAGGAATATTATCTTCTTCAAAAATATGTGAACTAAAACAAATGACTTCTTTTACAAATGAGGAAACAGATGCACAATCCGTTTAAGTGACTACTACTGAATCTAGTTCATTTTTATCCCAAACCCCTTTATTCATACCTCTATGCTGTGGGAATCAAGAAGATATGACTACAGACAGCAAAACATTGCATGGAGGGATAGACTTTAGTCCGTTAAAAAATAAGGCAAGAAAAAAACTCTACCTTGATGTCAGGCAAGTTTCCACATTACATCCTTAGGCATAAAAACAGTCAGAAATTGAACCAGTTGAATTGGAAGTTGGTGACAAATACCAAACAGATGTCCTATTATAGAGCTAGAGATGGAGCAGGAGTAGTGACAGAGTTGACTTGAGACCCTGCAGCATTTGTTGTGAACTAGTCTTCCTCAAACTCCAAAGGACAGAATTGTTTCCGGAGTGTAGATATGAGTAATGTAAATTCATATTTGGGAAATAGAGAATCTTAAGGCAAGAAATTTATTTTACGCATGGAGCAGAGTTACTGTTGAGAGTCAAATGAGATAATAACTATGGGAATAATGAATAATCAAAAGTGTTTTATTACTGTTATTGAGGTTATTGCTATTATAATTATCAATAGTCCATAACTTGCTTTTCTCAATTTGTGTATTATAATACTTTACATGGTGGTTCTGGCATGAAGCTGTGCTTTACAAGTCTTATTTCTTAATGCCTGAGATATGCTGACTGACTGTTTTCTAAATCATCAGACACAGCCAGCACACTATGTTTTAATTCTCAAACTCTGCAGGTAGCAATGGTTGCTGTTCTGTTTTACTTGAGTTTAGACTAGTCATAATGTAATCCATAGTTTCCTCAATAAATGCTGTTTATTTTAAGAGGACATAGAATGCAAGGATGCCATTTAGGAATAATAGGTATATATTTTAAGTACAAATATATATTTTTTAATTTTATAAGTTTTTCTATGAAAGAAAGACCAGCATCATATGTAGTAATGAGAATTAATAAGCCATAGCTTTTCAAATGGGTATTTTGTGGTATTTTCCGTGAATACATAGGTTTGAATGGTGGATCCCATTATCTTTCTACGACAAATAGTGCAAGTATTCAATGATAACAAATGTAGAAATGGGGCAGGCATAATCAACAGTGTCAAAGGGTTTATCCTAGGATAATAAGTATCAGGTTCTGAGTGATAGCTCTAACGGCTTTACAAAGGCAGAAAAAGCTGGATTAAGTCAGAGCTCTATGTAGGCTTCCTTGGTTATGGCAAGTGACAGAAACCCAACTCTAACAAGCGTATGCAAAAAAAAAGGGGTATTGGTTTGTCCCGACCAGCGGGACAACAACGGGGGCACGCAGGAACCACCTAAGAGAATGAAACAAACAAGGAACGCGAAAGAATGAAGGCAAGACAAGGTTCTGATCAAGCCTCAGTTTTATTCTCTGAAATGGCTGTATTTATACAGCAGAGACAAAGGGGGGCAGGGCCGCCCATGCAGAGGGGTCCCTGTCAGTGTCCATGGGGGAGGATCAGGAAGGGGAAGTTGCAAAGACTTCCAAGGTGCAACATTCCAAGGCTGGGCTATCTAGGGGGGAGGATCAGGAAGGGGAAGAGGCAGGAAGACAGGAGATGCTAAGCCCCAGGTTAATCTTATCTTCTGGCCAAGCCCTCAGGGCACCGCATAACTTCTGCTAGAAGGAACTTAATTCTATTTCCTTAAGACTGAGTTGCTTGCCTCAACTCTGCGGGCTCCCAACATTGGTTTTTAAAATATATATATTAGAATCACCTGTTTATGGTACAGCCATAAACAGCTTCAATATTACAGAGATTTTTGTGGCACATCTGGATCTATCTGCTTAAACAATGTTGTCAAGAATCTTCCTTTTTATGTATCTAAAGATCATGCTGGGTTCACTTCATTCTGAGGTGACTGAGAAAGGTGGAGTCTAGATTTTACAAGTCCCATAGCTTATAAATCCAAAAGGAAAGATCCTGAATAGGTCCTGGTATTTATATTAATTCTCCAGAAAGAACTCTCCCTGACACTTCTTCAGTCACATGTACTCCTGGTTCCCAGATATTTGGTCTAACATTATTCTCTAACAATTTTCTGTTTTCTGATGAGATTAACACTTAGATTGATGGATTTTGACTAAAGCTGATTATTCTCCACAATATGATTGGGCCTTATTTAATAAGTTAAATGCCTTAACTTATGTAATATAATAAAGATTGACCCGCTTTGAACAAGATAGTATTCTGCCAGTAGACAACCTTCAGACTTAAATTGCAACATTGACTCTTCCCTGGATCTCTAGATTGCTGATCTATAGTACATCTACCATCTATCTATCTATCTATCTATCTATCTATCTATCTACCTACCTACTTATCATCTATCATTATCATCATCATCTATCTTCTATCATCTATCTATCTAAACTATCATCATCCATCTATATCTTATTGGCTATCTTTCTCTGGAGATTCTGACTAATGACCTACCTACAGTGGTAGAAGTAAAGTCTATTTGAGTAGAGGTCCCCAAAATGATTTAAAATAGATAAGAAACAGTTCCTAAAAGAATATGGAAAAGAGCACACAATTTATAATAGATGTCCACCATATAATTCTTATTTACTTTATATCAAACTTCTATAGTTTTAAGCACATTTAGAGAGCATATATACTTAAAATAAACTATATTTTATATTAAAATAATTGATAACCATCAAATAATTTATCAGTCCATCAATTGCCAATGACACCACTGGTGAATTCTCTTCTAGAGTTATTTTTTTTAAATATATATGTAGTTTTATTCACAGTTAATGTATACACTTGGGCAAGATATTTGTCACACAAAGGTTAGTAAAGCTTGACTTCAGGATCCAGATTAATAAGGTAACCAATCTCGGAAATACTGCCAATCAATGTGACTAAGAATAAAGGATTTCTGGAGGGTCTCACACTAACATTTAAATGCTCCGGCAAAACATTGCTAGTGTCATTTCCATTCACAGTTCATTGGCTAAAACTGGTCATATAGTTCCATAAATGTAGAAGGTGTATGCTGGGATAACAGAAGGCCAGAAATACTTGTCAAATAGCACTAATGGCTACCACATTTCTCAACTGCTTAGAGATTTATCATTAATACTAGTGGCCTGATGCATGAAATTCATACATGGGGCATGGGGGTTTCCCTCCGCCCATCTTGCACCCTCTCCAATCAGGACCCCTTGTGGGATGTCCAACTGCCAGTTTAGGCTTGATCTCTGTGGACATCCAGAGATCGAGCCAGCAGTTGGACATCCCTCTCGCAGTCTGGGACCACTGGCTCTTAACTGCTCACCTGCTTGCCTGCTTTATCACTAACTGCCTCTGACTGCCTGCCTGATTGCCCCTAACCTCTCTTCCTGCCTGCCTGATAGCACCTAACTTCCCTCCCCTCCCCGCCTGATCTCTCCCCTAACTGCTCTTCCCTGCCAGTTTGATCACCCTTAACTGCCTCTGCCTGCCTGATCGCCCCTAAGTTCCTTCCCCTGCTGGCCTGATCTTGCCTCCAACAGCCCTCCCTTTCAGGCCTGATCTCGCCCCCAACTACCCTCCCCTACTGGTCTGACTGCTGTAACTGCTTCTGCTTGCCTGATTGCCCCCAACTGCCCTCTTCTGCAAGCCTGATCAACCCTAACCTCCTCTGCCTCAGCCCCATAACCACCATGGCTTTGTTTGGAACAAAGTCAGGCATCCAGAAGATGGCTGGTCGACCTGGTCTAATTAGCATATTCCCCTTTTATTAATATAGATATATTATATAGAATAGGATTGCTTAAATGTGGGGAAAAGCCTTTGTCAGCAGGATGAGATGCTCATGGCAGACAAAAATAGATAATTCCTATATCTAGACCAGTTGTCAGCAAACTCATTAGTTAACAGAGCCAAATGCCAACAGTACAATTATTGAAATTTCTTTTGAGAGCTAAATGTTTTAAACTTAAAATATATAGGTAGGTAATTTGTTATTCACTTAATTAGGGTTCTCTTAAGCTGTCCTTTGCTTAAAACTCAAGAGGCCAAAAAGGCACTTGTGGCTCACAAGTCACAGTTTGCCGACCACTGATCTAAACTGATAGCCAGCCAAATGCACTATACTGCCAAACCGGTCTTTAAAATATTGAACCACTTTTTTACACCTTATGCCAAACAGCTGTTGCTCTTAAAACCTCTTCTCAGCCCCCATCTTAGGTTCTGCCTTTGAAGTTCATCCAGATTTGGTTCTGATTGGTCAGTTTCTATGTCAGTCAGCAGCTCCAGGCCTATCTCTGGGACTGATTAGAGAGGCATGTCTGCTGGAGAGACCCAGATAGAAAGAGAGGCAAGGGCTGATCAAAAGCTGCCATGAAGGTTACAGATCAGACCCTGCTTCTACCTTTGAGCCTCTCTCTGAGCCTGATCTGCCCCCTTGACAGTCAGTGCTGGGTCACGATGGCACCTGAAGCTCAGCACTGACTGTAGGACTGACTTCTGATGTTTGGTCATCCATTTAGTCGTTTTGGATGTACAGACCCTGGCTCTTTATATATATAGATTTCCAGGTCTGACTGAAATATTCAAGAGGCAAGAATTTAAGAGGACTGTTTTTTGGTATTCTTTACCTTTCAGTTAAGTCAGAACTTGTGACTGATTCATGATTCTGCTTCTATTTCAGCTTCCTTGAACAGGTTGGGATTATGTAATCAAAAGTTTATATGGATTCATCTAAAAAGTGTAATTTTGAAAATTTATATCACATGTGTTAGAACTAGATTTTGCATACAATTTATATGGTTTATAGCACTATTTCTAAGAAAATCAATATGATTATATATATATATAACCTCTGAGTATCAAAGTAGCCAGGTTTGGTACAGTGGAACTTAGACAGTATTCTCATCTTGCTCATATTTTAAAATTACCATCACTGTCATCAGGATGTCTGTCTTTTAATGAGATCACTTTGTTCTTGGCCCTTTACATAGGATAACATACATGAATTTTCCAAGTTCTACTGCTGAGCAGAATTAAATAGATTTTTCGAAGCCCTAACATTTCAAATTGTTACTTCACAAAGACCAATTCATTCATTCAATGAGTAAATATTTATTCAATCTTAAATTTTACATGAGATTATTCTTTTGTAACTCTCAAGTCCTTAATTTCATTACACTGCCACAGAGACTGGAGTAATTTGGAACCACCTAATAAACTAGTTTTTCATCCACAGAAAGCTTCCTATACATCTTTTTTTTTTTTTTTTTTTTTTTTTTTACTTTTATGGAGTTGATACATCCAGAATATATCAGACTTATGGGCTTAACATTTGCCAGGAATTTGTGTTTGAAAGCCAGAGACTGCTTACATTATGAACATTATAGATTTAACCAAACTAGGAAGATAATTATGATTATTATATGGAATCAGAAATAATAAAAATGGAGGTAGTTCAGCTTCCTCATATTTAGGAACAGTTAATAAATATGGAAATCTGAATAATCTCACTGTTAGGACTCCAACATTCATAGTATTACAATAGACATAGCAAGTGACTAGTCTGATAGGATTTCTAGCATCAGTATAGTTCACCTCATATTCATCTTTCAGTCTCTCCAGTTACATAATACAGGTATATATTCACTTCACTACTTAAGACTTTAAATAACTTCCTATCACTTCCATTTTAATCTTTAATATTCTATAATTATAGTTATTTGACCTTAACTTTTTTTTCCAGTACTTTCTTTCACACAGCAAGCTCACAGATAAAAATACTAATACACATAAAATAAATCCATAATTTTTCTAACTGATATATTTGATAGTTCAAAGAATATCCAAACTGTATTCTCTAGTAACCCCAATATCTGGCTCAAGCACCAACTCCTTTAGGAAACATTCATTAAATGTCCATCATGATCCTTGTAGAAGTTAATTATTCCTTTCTCTGTGCTCAGTAACATTTGATGTAATCTTCCCTCTAACATTTAATGTTCTATTAAAGCTGTTTACTTGTATATCTACACTTAACTATTCATCTAATATTCTTTACTGACACGGATGCCTTGTTTGTTCTGCTTGTCATTCATGGTATGTTGATGAGAAACCAATAGATAAGCTGACTATGGTTATATTTAGATACCTCACTGGGGTGTAGAGAGGTACAACATAAATCAAATTAGAGTAAAATGACTGATCATTATTTTTTAAAGTGACTTATTTATAATCACACAGAATATCAGAATCAAAGGCAATATTTGAAATTATGTTTCTTGCTCTCAATTCAAGGGCTCTTTTTTTAGTCTAATAAATTTGTCTTACTTTGATAAATATTAGGAGAGATACTGCTGATATACTATCATACTGCTTTAAATATTCGTCTTAATGTGACAGCATAAAATATTAACTTGTTTATTCTAGGAAAGCATAAACTTTGTTCTAGATATTTTTTTTATTTTTCACATAAACTTCTAAGTTACTGGACCCTTCTTTGTATAATGTTAGTAATATTTTGCAAAAACTCATAGTTTTTCCTAAATAATCTAACCCAAAGACCTATTCAAAGTTCCTCATTATTTTTTATCTTTTTGCCTCTTGTGTGTTTGGAAATTTTTCTCAGAATTATTTTGATTTTTTTTCAAATATCTTTTCTGGCTATATTTTCTTTAGTTTTACTTCTTAACACAGAGTGTCTCTAAACTTAGTGGGTTTTCTAAAAATACAGAAGCCCAAGCTCTATTTCAGACGTACTGAATTATAACATTCAACTGGAACTTTGAAAGTGTATTTGTTATAAGTTCAATAGGAGATTTAAAAATATTGTTGGGAGGAAAATGTCTTCAACCTGAGTAATTTCCAAGGCAGTATTGAAATCTTTTTGGCATCACATTTCTCTCTCTTTTCAAAACTTTAAACCTGGCAGTATTATAACATTTCATGACCTTCTGGAAAGAATCCTGAGGTCTCTATGTGAATATCTGTAAGTTGTTTTTTTTGTTTTGTTTTGTTTTGTTTTGTTTTGTTTTTTTTTTGTGCCTGTCCCTTTGAAGAGCAAACTAAATATGTCTCAACTTTAAGTGCCTGATACTAACCTGGAAAACCTCCAATTTTCTTTTGTCTACCCTCAACAAAGCTGAATATCACAAAATAAGATAGTGAAGAAGAATAGAACAGGAGAGAGAGAGTGAGAGCACAGCCAGCAATAGGAAAACGGAAAGACAGCAGGTCATGTACGTGAACTCCTGCTATGCTGGGCTCTATCTAAAGTCCATACCACAGCACATGGCTGTGTTTGTGACCAGGCAGAAGTGAGAAGATGGTCAAAAGCAAGAGTTTATTTTAAAAATACTATTTCAATCCAAGATACAGGAAGAAATCTAATGAGTCAAAATTATTTAGCTATTTGCTTATTTCAATATGTATTGCTATAATATATTTAGGATATCAAATAATTGGCTGGTTACTTTATTATCTAAATATGTAAATTATTTTTCATTTGTCCCCAATTATAAATTTGAAATTTTAATTAATAGTTTTCATTAGTTGAGTTTTTAGTTTTGTAAATATTAGAATTCAAGAAAAAATGCTTTCTTGCTCTCTAAGGAGCTCAGACAAAACTAATCACAAACTCTTTAATGAGAGTTCTATACTTAGTCAATTTTTAATGACCAGCTGAAATCTTCTTAAAAAATTTAATATTCATTTATACTACTAAACTAAGAGTAAGAATAGTGGCTTTTTAAGTCTTCTTAATATCTAATTGATATCAATGATATCATTTAACTCATTTAATTATCACAAGAATCTCAGGTTGTAATTGATAATAATAATAATTTCCATGTTTCCATTTTACATATGGGAAAACTGATCCATAGGATTCCCTCTCTGGTAAATATCCAGTACAAGCTATATTGGACCAGTTCATAACCATTATATTTTATGGTATTTGCTGATCTTTTCATTATCAAATGAAGAAATTGGGACTCAGATAAGTAAAGTAATAAAATTGATAGTTAATATTATATCTCATCTGGATCTTTTGTCCTTGTCTCAAATTGGTAATAAGGACCCTCCTCCCCCCCCAAAAAAAGAGGATAGTAATTGGTATATCTCAAATTCCAATGAAAACTTGAAACCAAATGTCAATTGTTTTATTTCTCTAAAATATTCAACATCTTCAAAGTGATCAAAGTGATTCTCCAAGAAAATTAGTAATTATAAACTATCTGCACATTTATTGAATAACATATATATCAAGCAGGGAATATTTAAAACATTTAAGTCCATCTGTCTGAATAATTTACTAATATGATTATAAAGTATTTAATATATATCTGTTTCACTGGAGCCACATGCAATATAAAGACAATTAAAGAGTTCTAAAGAATTACTTTCTTTTGATATTTGAGCTATTTTGGTATGTTGAGTTCACAGTATGGCAAAAATTAAATAATAAAATATTTATAGGTATATATACTATCTCTAAGTTTCAAATAAATATTGTTCATAGTATGAAATACTATTTATAATGGTCTTTGAAATAACTAACATTGGTTGAGGATGATGAAGAAGAAGATGATGATGATGATGATGATGATGTGAATAGACAGGAAGTGGGGTTAGGAATACAATATGCACCCAAGAGAAGTAAGTAATATAAATAAAGCATGCAACTATCCAAATAGTGCCTACTCATTCATTTATTTATACAATGATTTAAATCATAATTGTCAAATGTCTACTATGTGCTAAGGCTAAGCATTCTTCTAAACATTGAGGGTTTAGTAATGAGAAAAGAAATTCTTGCTCTAATGAAAATTATATTTTAATAGGAGGATACAGACAATAAACATGTAAAGATCATGCATAACTAAGTGAATTCTATAGACTCAATGGTATATGAGTGTTACATTGAGGTAATATGTGAGGGCATGTAACTAAATAACAAAACAATGAACAATAATAACAATATGAGAAAAATCCCAGGATGAGGATTTAAGATATGCTTAGATTTTAAATAATTAAGGGGAAAAAAGGAGATAATAGCAGTGAAGACTGAGAAATAGTACAAGATAAAGACAGAGATGAAAGAGGAATCTTATAAGCCAGAATAAGGAGTAAATTATCTGATTTCTTTTCATTAAAATAATTCTGACTATTGATAAAAAATGGATAGGGGTTGTCAAAACTAGATAAAATTCAATTAGGTAAAATAATATTGCAGAAGTTTCTGAAAGAGGATATGACTTGAATCATATCGCAGACCTGAAAATGAAAAATTGTTCAATTAGGATAGATTTCATAGTTATATATAACAGAATTTACCAATGGGGTTGAATATGTTAGGTTAATTAAAGAGGAATCAATGATTACTTAAAGATTTTCTTTTGCTTGAACAAATGGGTAGTTTACTAACATATGGAAGCAAGGGAAAGGAGAAACTTTGGGTAGAGTGAGAAAATGGAAAATTCTACATTAATTTTAAAATATCAATTAAATGGATGAGATAGATAGATGATATAGATAGATAGTAGGTAGATAAGTAGATAATAGATAGATAGATAGATAGATAGATAGGTAAAAATTAAGAAGGCAGTTAGATTTACCTGTCTAGATTTTAAGGAAGGGGTTAAATTAAAAGTATATATTTGGGAATTATTAGGGTATCAAAGGTAATTAAAGCTAAAGAAATAGGGTTAGTCATTCAAATATATTACAGATACAGAAAAATAACAGAAGCCTGAATAGATAAACAGAAGCAAAAAACAAAAACAACCTCCCAAAACAAACAAACAAACAAACAAAAAAACCTAGGAAAGATTGAGGGCAATGTCTTTAGAGTGATAATTTGGATTAAATAGTGTATGAACAAAACATTATGGGACTTCTAAAATACCCTTTGTTGTAATTGATTGATTTGAATGGTCCATTGAGTAATAATTGGAAAATATCAGGCTTTATTAGTTATGAGTTATTTTATGTTACCATCCTATATAATAAAAGCCTAATATGCAAATTGGCCCCTCGAGCCAGAACTCTGCTGGGAGTTTGATCGTTTGACCAGTCGCTATGATGTGCGCTGACCACTAGGGGGAAGACGCTCCCACTGGTAGGTAAAGTGAGGTGTGAGGTGAAAGCCCTCAGGAAGGTCCCAGGATTTGAGCCTTTCTCCAGGTGGAGGTGAGTGGGGCGGGAGCCAGGAGGGACAGGGTGGTGCAGGAAGTTGCTACATGTGGTCTGAGAGCCATGGACTGTGCAGCCCTCTGTGGCATTCTCAGTGTGCAACTTATAATCTTCAGAGATGGTTTTTTTTGTGTTTTGTTTTTTTGTTAAATTTTATTAACTACTCCAGGAGAATGGGTAGCACCATCATGGGGGGATGGGCCAGGCGCACCTGCCCAAGTCCAAAGGGCAGTCTTGGGCTCCCAGGGATGCAGCAGGGGGTGGGGGGGTGAGAGGGGGAGAAAGGGGGCTGAGTCAGAGAAAAGGTGTCCAAAACTTGAAAAGAAGCAGTAGGCGTCCAGAGGCAGAGGATGACAGTTGCACAGAAATCAAGATAAACTGCTGGGTGGGGGCAGCAAAGAGCTTGGTGTGTCTCCCACAGGGCAGGCTCCACATCCCTCTGTCTTCCTCTTTGTGACCTGTCACCCTAGTTCTCCTCTGAGGCCCTGCCTGGGCTATCTCCATACTGAGCCCCACACAGCCCCGGCCACACTGCCTGGGGTCTCAAGGGTCCCGGGTTCAATTCCAGTCAAGGGCATGTACCTTGGTTGCAGGCACATTGCCAGTAGGAGGTGTGCAGGAGGCAGCTGATCCACGTTTCTCTCTCATTGATGTTTCTAACTTTTTATCTCTCTCCCTTCCTCTCTGTAAAAAAATCAATAAAAAATATGTATATTTTTTATAAAGAAGCAAATGATTTTACCAGAAAACCTAAGCTGAGAGCTGGCCTTATATTTGAAAGCAAGACTTGGTTTAATGTTTCCCAAAAGCCAAGACTAAAAAAGAAACAGAATGTACTACAGATACAAAATTATAAATCAAATATAGCATTTTAATTTACAAATGGAGACATATTTTTCAAAAAGTTTTTGTAAAAATAATAGAGGATTATAAATAGGTAGTAAATACAATGACTTTTTCTTCAAAACTGCAAAGGAACTATTCATATATTCAATGCTTTTGTTCACTTGAGGTGTTAAATAATGATCCTGTCACAGCACGTTTTAGGGGACTTACAATATAATATTTCTTTATCAATGCAATGGATTATCCATTTAATTTATTAATATTATACACTTCAGGAAATTAAAAGGGGCACTGCTAATACTTATTCTCAAATAATAGCATTAAACTTAGACCACCATTCAAGTCAATATCTGCAGTCAACTAATTATCTCCCATTATTAAACTAAAAGCCTGGTACAGGAAAATTGTGCACTGGGTGGGAGGCAGTTCTCAGCACAGCCTGCACCCTCTCGCAGTCTGGAAGCCCTCAGGAGATGTCTGATTGCCACAGAGATAGGAGAGGCTCCCCCCACCACTGCTGTACTTGCCAGCTGTGAGCCTGACTTCTGGCTGAGCAGTGCTCCCTGTGTTGAGCATTTGCCCTCTAGTGGTCAATGCATGTCATAGCGACCTGTCATTTCATCATTTGGTCAATTTGCATATTAGCCTTTTATCATATAAAATACTAGGGTCCCAGTGCATGAATTTGTGCACCTTGAAAGGAACTGTGGGACTCAGTGGGCATGGGGCAGGTCTCGGCCCATCCTCTGGGCCTCCACCTAGCCTCTGTTGCCACAGCTCATGATCCCCTGTCTGCCTGCAGCCCCATTCCCACTGCTGCTCCCATGCACGGACAGCACAGGCCCTGCTCATACCCGTGGACAAAGCAATTGGGGCAGGTGTTAGAAACAGTTGCGAGTGGGGCTGGCACTATCAGTAGGTGTGAGCAGCAGCTAATGCCCTGATCACCCCTCAGGAGCAGGGGGAGGTGGAGTAGCCCCCAGGGACAATTGGGGCTGGCAGACACTGCTCACACCTGCTGATGCCACTGAGCATTTGGGGCCAGTGCCTGGTGCCAGCAGTGAGTGCCAGCAGGGCTGGTGCCAGCAGCAGGCGGAAGTGCCAGGTGGGACTGCAGCACATGGGAGCAAAGTATTTTTAGTAACCACCAGAGGCTTGCCCTGATGACAGCAACCAGCGTTCCACCTTGGTCTGGTGCCCCTGCTCACCTGCTCCACCATCCCATCGCTGCCAAAGCACACCATGTTCTGCCCTCTGCTGCCTACTGCCAGTGCCCACCAGATTCCACATGTGCTCCCTGGTAGTCAGTGAACCAGTTGTTCTGCCATTCAGTCTATTTGCATATTAGAATTTTATATTAGGTTATTTGTTGACATAAGAGATTTGTTACCATTAGTGAATTTATATTTATGTACTATTAACTAAAGTCAATACTATATTCAAATTTTCAAAGTGTTTTCCAAGGTGTCTTTGATTCCATATTCCCATTTAGGGCACCATGTAACATTTAGTCGTCATGTCTCTTCAGCCTCTGATGGTCGGCAATAACTTCTTAGACGTCCCTTATTTTTCATGGCCTTGAAAGTTTGGAGGAGTATGTCTCTGGTGTGTGGTAGAATGTCCTAAACTTGAGAATTGTATGATATTTTTCTAATATTAAAGGTAATAGATTCTTTTGGAAAGACCACAAAGATAATGTACCTTTTTTTTATCATATAATATCAAGAGTACGTACATCTATAATAATAAAAGTATAATATGCTAATTAGACTGGACAACCAAACGACCTTCCAGATGTCATTCTGGATGTACCCCAGATGAAACTGCTGCAGCAGTGGCCAAGGCAGAGGCAGTTAGGGGCAATCAGGCAGGCAAGCAATGGTTAGAAGCCAGTGGTACTGAATGGTGAGAGGGATGTCCATCTGCTGGTTCTCAAGGGGTCCTGGATTGTGAGAGGGTGTAGGCTGGACTAAGGGACCTTTCCCCCATGCATAAATTTTATGCACCAGGCCTCTAGTAATTCATTAAAAGGTACTGTTGATGTTACTTCATTATTGACCTTGATCACCTGGCTGATATAGTGTTTGACAGATTTCTCCTCTGATGAGTTCCCTCTTTCTCCCTTTTCATACTGTCCTTTGGAAGAAATTCACTATGTGCAGTCAGCACTTAGGTAGTGGGGAGTTATATTCTACCTACTTGAAAGTGGATTATCTACATTGTCTGAAATTATTCTGCACAGGAAATGTGTAAATTCTTTAATTAATTTAATTTTTTCATTAATTTATTTATACTAACTTCACAACTCAGATGCTATACTGATCAAAACACTGAACTTTCATTAAAATGTCATGAAAGTAGACAGAGAATTGAAATGAGAAAAAGATAAAAATAAAGAAGGGCTGAAACCGGTTTGGCTCAGTGGATAGAGCGTTGGCCTGCAGACTGAAAGGTCCCGGGTTCGATTCCAGTCAAGGGCATGTACATTGGTTGCAGGCACAGCCCTGGTAGAGGGTGTACAGGATGCAGCTGGTCGATGATTCTCTCTCATCTACGTTTCTAGCTCTCTATCCTTCTCCCTTCCTCTCTGTAAAAATTCAATAAAATATTAATATATTTAAAAATAAAGAAGGTCAATTAATGTTCAAAATACTAAGAAACCAAAGTATGTATACATGGCTATTTATTTTATGCTCTGGTTATAATCCAATGCTAGTTTCTTTTGTTCCCCAATTTGTTCCTGCTTTGGTCAGTGTGCGGTCTTTCAGATGGCACTCCTGTGTGCCTTTATTATATGCCATCATTGTGTGTTTTAGAGAGAGAAGCAAACATCAATATGAGAGAGAAACATTGATTTGTTGCCTTCCGTATGTGCCCTGACCTGGGATTGATTCTACAGCCTAGGTATGTGTCCTGACTGGAATCAAACCTGGTCAGGACACATACCTAGGGGTGGGTTTTTTTTCTCTGTACAAGATGAAGCTCCAACCAACTGAGCCACAATGGCCAAAGCTGTACTTGTAGATATCTACACTAATAAAAGAGAAACATGCAAATTGACTATCATTCTGCTGCACCCACCATCCAAGCAGAGCAAGTATGCAAATTAATCCAAAAAGATGGTGGCCGCCATGGAGCTGGAGTGAGCAGGAAGCTTCGGTTGCCCTTGGTGATGGAGGAAGCCAAGCTTCCCACCCACCCTAGCCTGCCCTGGCCTCCATTCAAGACTACAAAGTTTCAATTATAGAAGATAAATAAATCCCAAATACGTACTTCCAGCTGGCCCTGACCTATGCTTGGGTCACCAGGGTTTGTGTCCAGACTGCAAACCACCATAGGCCCCTCGCACAGGCCACCCCACATCCCAAAGGAACCCACACCCTGATCCAGGACACCCTTCAGGGTAAACCAGCTGACTCCCACTGTGCACCGGGCCTCTATCCTATCTAAGAAAAGAGTAATATGCAAATTGACTGTCACTCCAACACACATAATGGCTAACCCCATGTGGTAAAAAATGGCTGCCACCATGTGAACACAAGATGGCTATCACAAGATGGCCAGCAGGAGAGGGCAGTTAGAGGTGACCAGGCTGGCAGAGGAGGGAAGTTGGGGGCAACCAAGCCTGTAGAGAAGGGCAGTTGGGGGGAACCCAGGCCTTCAGGGGAGAGCATTTCAGTGGGACCAGGCCTGCAGGGGAGGGCAGTTGCAGGGGACCAGGCTTGCAGGGAAGGGCAGTTGTAGATAACCCAGGCCTGCAGGGGAGAGCAGTTGGGGGGGGGGGGACCCCAGGCCTACAGGGGAGGGCAACTGGGGAGGGGGACCAGACCAGTAGAGGAGAGCAGTTAGGGCCAATGTGGCTGGCAGGGAAGGGAAGTTAGGAGTGACTAAATTGGCAGGGGAGGGCAGTTGGGGGTGACTAGGCCAGCACACGAGGAAAGTTGGGGGCAAACAGACTGGCAGGGGAGCAGTTAGGCATTAATCAGGCTGTCAAGGGAATGGTTAGGGGGTGATCAGATTGGCAGGCAGAGGCGATTGGGGGCAATCAGGAAGGCAGGCAGGCAAGCAGTTAGAAGCCAGCAGTCTTAGATTGTGACAGGAATCGGGACTGCCCTTTTAGTCCTGATCCTATTAGTATCAGGACTAAATGGGTAGTGAGACATCTCTCTAGGGGTCCCAGATTGAGGAGGGTGCAGACTGGGTTGAGGGACACACACTCCCCATGCATGAATTTCATGCACCTGGTGTCTAATTGATTTCAGAGAGGAAGGAAGAGGAAGAGAGATAGAAACATCAATTATGAAAGAGAATCATTGATTGGCTGCCTCTTGTATGCCCCTCCCACTGGGAAGTGAGCCTGCAACTCTGGCATGTATCCTAACTGGGAATCTAACTGTGACCTTCTGCTTCATAGGTCGATGCTCAACCATTTAGCCACACCTGGCCAGGCATGTAGTATATTCCTATTGGTATCTTGCTTTGGAGGACAGAATGTTCGTCTATGTAACAAATGCCACATCCAACGGTATATTTTAAATCAAATTTTGTGGATCTATTCCTTGATGCTGACCTCTCAGAAGAACAGCAGTTGCCAGGGAGTGGATGTTCCTTTAGACAACACCCAGGAACAAGAAAACATGTATAGCAAACTCCACAATCCCGAGCACTTAAAAGATTGTTGTAAGTCACCGAAGTTGTGGAGTTATCAGGACAAAGCTGACAAATATGGAGTCAGGGGGGCAGGGAATGAGTCTGGGACATTCCAAAATGGTACATGGAGCACATGCTGAGAAGCATCAACATAGTGGCTGTTAGAGGTGTCATTTATGTCACTATATTTTGTTTGTTGGTTGATTGTCTGTTGCTTTCTAATCAAAGACACATTTTCAGTACCTAGCAGTCCTTTATCGAGTGTGCTTCCACTGCATGGAGGAGAAATTGCTTGTTCACAATTCGTGATCTTCACTTAGTGAGGAGGGCATTGCTCTTTGGACAATTGAAAGAAGTCTGTAATTCTCCCCCCCTCCCCCGAAACAAGCCAATAAAACTGCACCCCCGGAGGGCTCAGTTCCACCCATTTTCTATCACTCTTCCACATTCCAAATGTAGTACTCTATTGCTTTCTCACTCCTCTTTTCAGTAACACCACTGATGAATGTATTTAATAATGTTGACAAAAAGAAACACCAATGGGGAGAATAGAAAATTGAAGTCATTCTTACTGCTTTCTTGCTTCATAAAGCAGATCCAATGTGGATAAGATGTCACTGTCTTCCCCCACATCAGTAAATATTCTATACCTGTGGTGCAGAGAAACACAACACAGGCAGGTAGGTTCTAATTTACTAATTTGTTTCACTATCCTGATATTCCAAACCTGCCTCTTTACTTGATATAAATCATATAATAGTATATATGATTTCAGAGAGGAAGGGAGAGGGAGAGAGAGATAGAAACAACAATGATGAGAGAGAATCATTGATTGGCTGCCTCCTGCATGCCTCCTATTTGAGATTGAGTCCACAACCTGGGCCGATGCCCTTGATTAGAATCAAAACTGGGACCCTTAAGTATGCAGGCTGATGCTCTATTCACTGACATAAACCAGCTGGGGCAATAGAAATCTTCTAAAGGTATGATGGATTCCTAACAAATTCTCTGAGCTGCCATTGTTTCTACAGCTATCCTACTCTTTCTATGTTTTCAATGAAAGCATGAGACAAGCACTGGCTGGCATCTCTGGAAAATCCAAAATAACATTGTTTAGAAAATTTTCAAATTACAGGAGCTAAGTAACAACTAACATCTGGGGGGAAAGAAATGAATAATCTTAAATTGAGAAGATGAAGTAAAAAAAGCAGTGGGTTGCAAACAGTACTGTTATAATGTTGGTCATGTGAAGCTCGGTAGGGTATCATAGACCCTGCGGGAAGTTGCAGGCAAGATTACAATGTGTACTGCAAGTAGAAACAAGTCTATTGTGACTAAGAAACTTGTGTCAGATTCAAAGTCAGGGTTTTTTCTTTTCTTCTTTTTTTCTTTTTTAAGCACAAGTAATTTATTGCATTATGATGCTTATCAAAAGCAACTGGGGCAAAGTTTTGACATAAGTAATTAGTTTAAAATTATTAAGGAGTACAAATTTTCAAAAATGCAGCATATTTGGAATATAAAGACTGTATTGAAATTATAACATAATTCTTATTACTATCATTCTAGCAACTTTCATTTAAGAAGGAAAAAAAAAATCTGGAATTAATTCCTCAGAATGCCCTTGCCCAACAGATGATATAGATTTGCCCACTCATTTCTTGCATATAGGGAAATTGAGGCATTGAATTTTGTGTAATAGACACGTTAATAGCATTTATTGTCATAATTTTAGAAGTGAAGGTATATGGTATTTTATAGGTTTTCTTGCACACACATTTTGAGCCTTCTAAATTGGCAATTGTAATATTCTCCTACTAGAGACCCAGTGCACAGCATTGTTGCACAGGTAGGGTCCCTAGATCTAGCAGGTGATCAGAGCCGATCAGGGACTTCTGGCTGCTGGCTGGGGCCTTCGTTCCAGCTGCCTGCTGGGACCTTCCTTTGTTCCACCCTGGCCCATGGTGGTCTGCACATATTATAGTGAGCAATCAAACTCCTGGTCTCCTGGTCAAACTTCTGAGGGGACATTTTTCATATCATATATATCATACTGTGTATATGTACGTGTGTGTGTGTGTGTGTGTGCATATATATAGAGAATAGCAAACAAACATGTGTCTCTTTGCTATAAAATAGGCTCAAGTTGAGAAAATGTCTTTATCTGACTGATCTCAGACAAGAAAACAAAGATTTTACATATAATCCAGTGTTTCACTTATAGGGCAATACACTGACTCAGGCTACAGTGATGTATTATATCTGAGATTTTTTTTTTATAAAGAGAAATTATACACATTTGATTCTCACTTAAATTTATCTTTATTATAGCCTTACCCAAGTACAATTTTAGGGGAAAATCACTCACTAGAAATGACTTCCCCTGCATCTTTCACAGCTAGTGGATTCAACTTCAGCCTACACTATAGAGTAAGGACAGCTTTTGGCCCCCTTTAGGAGCTTTATAGAAAAACTTGTTGCACCCTTTAGAGTTCAATAGGAAGAAAAATCCAGGTCTTAATTTTCTAATGAATAAAGCATACAGCTGAGTAGCAGGTTATAACACATTTTATGCTTTATGAACTATGTTGAATCATCTTCAGCTGTGCATACTTCACATTTATGTTTTGCAGAACATTTAAATGATTCTAATGAACACTTGAATATATTTTGTGGCTCATTAAATGATATTAAATGAGATAGTTTTTTAAAGGATAAGAGTTGTTAAGCATAACGTAATAATGATCTCTTTATACAAATTGCTAAACTCATAAAAGCACATGGGTATAATTTTATTATTTTTAATTTAAAAGGTAAAATTAACATGCCTATAATAATGTCATGTGCACAATTCCTAAGAAGTGGTATCCTGCTACAGCATTGATATAAAAAATTGATAAAAATTAAATAGCCTATAATTATAGAAGAAAAACCATAATAAACCAATGCAGAATCATAGCTTTAGGGATCTTGGACTGGTTAATACAACTTTTTTTGAATGCTGAAGAACATAAAATTGTAGTTGATTTTTCAGAAACCCTGAATACCTTGAATTATTAAAAACTAGTTCATGAAATTAGCAAAACATAAACTATACCATTGTGAGACCTAATTCTCAACTAACCAGAAACTCTACTAGGCCCATGCTAAACAATATATGTTTTCTTTACATAAACATGTTTATGTCATGAGAGAAATGGTAGAGGGCCAATGGAACTGACTGCTGGGATTTCATCTCACTAGAATTACGGTTTATGACAAAAGAAAATATATCATTCATGATTCACATTATGGAGAAAGAGTTGGAAAACAGGAGAATATTTACCTCATCTCAGGATAAATTTAAAAGGTCAGTTAAAAGTGGTATGATTAGTACATTGTAAGATAAGTATAGCAAACAAATAACTGCAAGTCTAATTTTGAAAAACTGAGGTAACCAAATAGAATTGTACAGAAGAAAATCATGGCTACTAAAAATGGAAGGGAATTTGGGGGAAGGAATAATCTCTCTCTTTATTACACAAACTTCTAATAGTTTCATCAGAAATCCATAATGATAAAAACATAACATGTTAATTAGACCAAATGTCCTTCAGATGACCTTCTGGATGAAATTAGGCTGTAAGGGAAGCTTGGGTCCTGGGTGCTGGCTGGCAGCCAGAGGGAAGCCCAGATCCCAGGTGCCAGAGGGAAGCCAGTGCCAGAAGCTGGGGGAATGAAGGCCTACTCTTGCACAAATTTCATGCATTGGGTTGCTAGTTGAATTATAAGAGGTAAAGACATTGCATGCTTAATAAAATTGGGATGGGAAAATTAGATGACGAATAATATAACTATAATGAAAATCATATTATTTTTATTTCAGTGGTATTTGGACTAAACCTTTCTGCAGTGGTTGATAATCAGACCTTAAAGAGATAATTAGAATATGACAAGAGAAATAAATAAAAGGTACACAGATTGTGAAGGAAGAAATAAAACTGTATATCTACCAATGACATGATTGCCTATAGAAAATAAAAATCATGACAACAAAAAACCTGGACTAATAGGTTATTAAGCTAAAGTTGCAGGATATAAGGTCAATATCTCAAAATCAATTGCTTTCCTATTTATCAGCAACTTACAAGCAACATTTATTATTAAAAATATAATATCATTCCCTAGACAGTTTAGCTTAATAAATAGAGTGTTGGCCCATAGACTGAAGGATCCCAGGTTCAGTTCTGGTCAAGGGCATGTAATTTAGTTGCAGGTTACCTGGCCCTGGTTGGAGTACATGTAGGAAGCAACCAATTGATGTGTCTCTCTCACACTGATGTTTCTCTCTATCTCTCCCTCTCTCTTCAACTCTCTCTAAAAATCAAAAGGAAAATATCCCTGGGTGAGGATTAACAACAACAAAAAAACTAATATCATTTACATTGGCACCTTAAAAATAAAATATTTGGTATAAATGTAACTAAATATTGAAAACATCTATATGATAAAAACTATAAAACCTTGATGAAATAATAAATAAAAGAAGAAATAAATAAATTTAGAGATGTTCTGTGTTCTTGAACAGGAAGACTCACTATTGTCAAGATAGATAGATAGATAGATAGGTATAGATAGATAGATAGATTGATTGATAGATATAAAATGCAATGTTAACCATAGAAAGAAAGAACCCTTGTTATTACAATACAACATGACACACTTTGAGAGCATTTATTTAAATGAAATAAGACAAAGAAAAAATGTGACTATATGATCTCACTTATATGTGGAGTCTAATAAAACCAAACTTATTTAAACAGAATGGTGGTTTCCAGGGGCTACAGTATGGGGAAATTGGGAGATACTAGTCAAAAGTTACAAACTTCCAGTTGTAAAACAAGTAAGTCCTCTGAATCTAATGTACCTCATGATAACTAATCTATATAATAAAAGAGTAATATGCAAATTGAGCCTAAAGGTAGACTGATCAGAAACAATCTGCCACTATGACACACACTGACCACAAAGGAGCACTCAATTCAGGAGCTGCCCCCTAGTGGTCAGTTCACTTTCATAGGGGTATTACCTCTCAACCAGAAGCCAGCTCATGGCTGGCCTAAAAGGCAGTCTTAAGGATATCCAACTAATGGCTTAGGCCTGCTCCCCCAAGGGCTCCCAGGCTGCCAGAGAAATCTCTGACTGCCAGCTTAGGCTTGATCCTTCTGGGGAGAGGGTCCTAAGCTGGCAGGTGGACATCCCTCTCCACCCACCCTCCCCCCTGAGTTCACAAATTTTCATGCATCAGACCTCCAGTAGTTAATAACACTGTATCATATTCTGAAGAGTTGTTAAATTAGTAGATCTTATATGTTCTTACTATACATACTAACTATAATTATGTTAGGTAATGAATGTGCTAACAAACCTTATTTGGTAACCATTTCACATTATATACGTGCATGTAGTTATCACATTGTGTACCTTAATATGCTACACAATGTTATATATAAATCATATATAAATAAATCTAGGAAAATGACTTATTATAAAGCTACAACAGTTAAGACAATAAAATATTAGTGGAAAAATAGACAACATAATTTGATAGCTCAGCATAGAGAGTCCAGAAATAGACTTTCATAAATATTGTCAACTATTCTTTGATAAAGAAACAAAACCCCAACAATGGAATAAAAACATTTTTTCAACAAGTTATGTTGAACTAACTAGACATGCACATGTAAAAATAATATACAAACAAACCTTACACCCTTCACAAAAGTTCATTCAAAATGTATTATAGACTTAAATAAAATAACATTTATAAAATTCCTGGACTATAACAGAAAGAAACCCAGAGGACCGCTGGTATGGCCATAACTTTGTAGCTATGATACCATAGGCCCAATCCATGAAAACAAATAATTGAGAAGCTGGACTCAATTAAAGTTAAAAACTTCTGCTATGTTAAAGACACTTTCAAGAGAATGAAAGGACAAACCACAGGCAAAAAGAAAATATTTATATATGACACACCTGATAAAGGATTACTACCCAAAGTAGTAAATACTCATAAAATTCAACAATAACAAAAGAAAACTCAATTAAAATTGATCCAAAATTGATCACTAAAGAGGCTATACAGATAACAAAAAATATGAAAAAGATGACCCTCATCATACCAGGGAAATGAAAGTAAAACAACAATAATATGCCATGTGGAACCTATTATAATGGTCCAAATCTGGAATACTGACATCAAGTGCTGGTGAGGATGTGGAGCAATAAGAACCCTCTTTCATTGTTGATGGATATGCATAACAGTACAGCCACTTTGAGAGAGAGTTTAGTGGTTTCTAACAACACTAAATATAATATCATTATATAATCCAGTAATCACTATTCTTGGTATTTATCTGAAGGAGTAGAAAAAGTACGTCCACAGAAGAGCCTGTGCATAAATGTTAATAGCAGCTTTATTCATAATTGCCAAAACTCAGAAGTAACCATGCTATCTTTCAGGGGACGACTGAATAAACTGTAATTTATCCAGATGACAAAATATTATTCAGCACTGAGAAGAAATGCCCAATCAAGTCAAGAAATAACATAGAGAAATCTTTTTTTTAATTTCTTTATTGATTAAGGTATTACATATGTGTCCTTATTCCCTTTACCCCCACCTCCCATTCATGCCCCCAAACCTCTGTTGTCTGTGTCCATTGGTTAGGCTTATATGCATGCATACAAGTCCTTTGGATGATCTCTTCCCCTAACCCCCACTGTCCCCTACCTTCCCTGAGGTTTGACGTTCTGATTGATGTTTCTCTGTCTCTAGATCTATTTTTGTTCATCAGTTTATGCAACAACATGGATGGAGATGGAGAGCATTATGTTAAGTGAAATAAGCCAGGCAGAGAAGGATAAATATCACATGATCTCACTCATATGTAGAATATAATGAACAACATAGAGGAATCTTAAATGCATATTAGTGAGTGAAAAAAAAAGCCAATTTGTAAAGGCTGCAGATTGTGTTTTTCCAACTACATGACTATGTAGAGTACAGCAGATTTTTAGGGTGATCTATCTATGTCTGATAGATATGATAATAGGAAATAACTTCATTATACCTTTGTCCAAACCCATAGAGTGTGCAACACAAAGTGTAAAACCTATAATCAAAGTACCACTCTGGTGGGGATGTTGATAAAGGGGTAGGCTATGTATGTGTGGGGGCAGGCAGTTATGGGACATCTGTGCGCCTTCCTCCTAATTCTGGGTAACATAAAACTGCTCTAAAAACCAGTCTTTAAAAAAAGTGTTTAGTACACAAAGCCAGTGGCTTTACTTTCTGGCAACAGAAAAGATTGATACACTTAAAGCAAAACACGATGTAATTATTCCAAGGGTGACAAACACAACTTTGTAATGTCTTCTTTTAAATTTGTATTTTGTATGGTTTTTCTTCATCACCATTCCATTTGGTAATTTTATAACAAAGTATTTAAACCAATTGCATATCTAGGCCAAGTGTTAATTTGGTACTAAGGACCCATTTCCTAAAGCTTCCTGAATTAATATGGCTATGTTATTTCCTTTAAACCAGGTTCACTGTTTCTATAATGTACCAGGAATCATGATGCCTTTACTCCTCCACCTCCAGGATCTTAATTTGAATATGTAAACTTCTCTAATTCTTACCCAGGGTCAAATCTGTTCCATCTCCCTAGACCTCTGATTGGCAAACTGCGGCTTGCTAGCCACATGCACCCTTTGGCCCCTTGAGTGTGTCTCTTCCACAAAATATCAAGGCCTGGGTGAGTCTATTTTGAAGAAGTGGCATTCGAAGAAGTTTAAATTTAAAAAGTTTGGCTCTTAAAAGAAATTTCAATCTTCGTACTGTTGATATTTGGCTGTTGACTAATGAGTTTGCTGAGCACTTCCCTAGACCATCCTTACTATATAGATCACACTAGCCCAGTGTCCAGTGGAATAGTGTTTTGCCTCCACCTTTTTGTTTCTCAGCCACTGGGCAGCTAGCGTTATTGTTGTATATTGGTTAGGACTAAAATCACTTAAATCACTAAACTGGTACATTCTTTTTCTGAAAGCAATTTTAAGCAAATATTGTAAAGCTTAAACTTCCAGTTTTCATCAGTAGAATTGAAGATCATAAGTGTAAAACTCTTAGATTTGCTGTGTTGGGTGGGATATATTCAAACCGTGGTAAATTTTAATAAATCTAGCTGTTCTTACTTCAGATATCATATTAATTTTGAGATAAGTTTTGAAATCAGGAAAACACATGCAAGTTCATTTTACAAATTCTCATTTCCTTGATGATGGCAAACATTTCTAATTTATCCCAAAGCTTTCTCATACTCCTAGCTTAAAAACAGAAGCTATTAAGTTAGAAAGCTGTAATTAATTAGTCTATTTGTTATCTTATCTGAGATAATAAACTTTGCTTAACCTTGTACAATAATTACAAATCTCTACTTGAGCTATTCATACAATTTTTAGCTATTGTTATAAATATGTATTTCTATGGATATACATTTATATATACCTACAAATAGAAAAATAAGACCTATATTTATTGCAGTTACAGGAGAAGATAAGATTTAAAAGATACACGTAAAAAGCAAATTTAAATATTAGAGAATCAAAAAGTATTACATAAATTATAAAAGGAACTGAAAATTTACAAATAAATGTATGAGTAAAATAGCAGATTATACTTAAGTGAAAAAAAAATCAGCAAAATGAGAGATAGGCCTGGATGGAACCCATACAGACAAATAGAAACTATTAAACTTTTCTAATATTCCTAGATATTTAATATTAAATAACTAGATCTATAGTCAATGAAGAAAAGTCAAGAACACCCAATATATATTTAGTAGAATTTGTAGGGAAAAAAAACCATCTAAGAATTTGACTATTTCTACATTTGAAAAGGTAATAGCTAAGATTTTTCCAAAACCAAATATAAAGGTCTTCAATTCAGATTCAAAAAGTTCAAAAACTTCCAAGAAGATAAATAGAAATCCAAAAGAATGGCAAAAAAAAAAAAAGGTGAAATAAGAGCATGTTCAAGACACAGATGCTCTCCTATATAATAAAAGTCTAATCTACAACTTAGTCACTTCAACCAGGAGTTTGATCAGGGGCCAGTGCCAGCCGGCCAACCTCCCGAAGCCCTCCCCTCCCCCCCACTAGCCCAGCCAATTGGTTTCCACCCATGCACGAATTCATGCACCATGCCTCTAGTGTTAAAATAAACCATAAAAAATAATCAGTTTTCCTTTGAATGGCAGGGGACTTCTAAATACTAAATACCAACATTAGAAATGAAAGAACAGTAGGAAAATAATTTATGTGAGTGTCACGGTAATTATATTCCAATAGTCAGCGGTCAAATTTGTCATAATATAAGTATTTAGCAGTAAAATATATTTTGAGAAACAAATAAAGGTACTTCTATGTCTAGTAAAGCCTGCACTAATTAGAAGGAAAGGGGTGTCAGATTAAAAATAATGAAAGTGCAAATCATAAAATAAAAAGCTGATGGTACATCAGGAAAAAAAAGTGGACACAACAGAATAAAGCAATATTAGTTATGTATTTTAGGGGGAAATATAAGACAGGATAAAAATAAAAAGTGTGACAATAAAAACACATAAATAGAAAATGTGATGCTCCTACAATTTTAAAAAGATATTAATTAAAGTAGAAGACACTATAAATAAGACAATAACAAGTATAAAAGGAACCAATGAGTTTAAAAGTGAATAATTGACAATGTCAAAATAAGCTTTTCTTACTTTTGAGACAAAGAAAATGAATAATGTATAGAACATTTTGCTAAATCTTTTGAAAACATGTTCTACTCAAAAGACCACAACAGTCTCCAGAAACAGATCCTGAAAAAAACAGCAACAACAAAAAATACACACAAGCCTTAGATTTACCTGACAATGATTTTAAGAAAATAATCAGAAATATTTTTTGTTTTTAGTGTGCATGTGTTTTTTTTAATTACTCCTATTTGAAGTCTCTTGTTTTTTCACAACAGCAAGGCATCTTATTACCCAGTCTTTCTACTCCTTAAAAATTCCCACAGGTGTTGGTGAATTTACTAGTACATTATCCTCAGGACTATACTTTGGAGTAACTGGAGGTATGTCAGCAGATTTCTCATCAATACACCTGCCAGTGCTTTGTATCCTATATAATAAAGAGCTAATATGCTAATTAGACCAGATGGCAGAACGACCCTCCAGAATGACCTTCTAGAATAACCAGTGGGCGGGGGGAAGAGGGGGAGGGCCAGTGAACCTGCATTGCCAAGCCAGCCATGATGGTTTGGGTGCCTCCACAGGATGGGGCACAACTGAGGCACCTGAACCTCCCATTGCCCCTTCTCCAGCTGGCCTGGACCCTGATTGGGACTAGTGCTAATGAGCAGGGAGCCCAGCTTCTGGTTGAGCAGTGCTTATCCCCAGCTCAGCCAGAAGCTGGGCTCACGGCTGGTGAGCACAGCTGAGGTGGCAGGAGCCTCTCCTGCTTTTTCGGCAGGCTGGTGGTAAGGAGCGAGAAGTCCTCGACTGTAAGAGGGATGTCTGTGTGCTGGCTTAGGTGGACACTCCCCAAGGGAGACACCCTGTTCCCCCCCACCACCAGCATGAACTTCATGCACTACTCCTCTAGTCTTTCTATAATGTTGAAGCCAGTAGCACTCTGCAGCTTATGTAAATAGATAGGTCAGAGTTAGGTGGTGCTGGTCAGTTTCTCCCAAGTAGTTGTAGCTTGCATTAGGCAAGCAAGTCACTGGCAGTGTCAAAATCCAAACACGTGTTCCTTCTCATGGGTTAAAACCTTACAGGACTGAAGCAGCAAAATACCAGTCACTGCATGAGTATAATATTTATCATCACTGCATAAGTATAATATTTATCGAAAACAGAATAGTCATTTGAAGATTTTTTTTCTGTAACACCTTCACTTTGCCTTTATAGCTTGAACTGTAAAAATCACTGCCATGCCTGGTAAAGCTGAAAATCCAACATCATCTATCAGAGGCTTATCTAAAAACAAAATTCCAGGAGTCTCTTAGGCAAAGTTCAATCATTGTTATTCCCACAGCACAGAAGGCATCTTTGAGTTCCTTCTTTTCTAAAAACTTCAGGATGTGCCCTGCATGTATTTGCAGGTGTGAGTGATCATGCTAAAGGGATACCTCCTTGCAGAGACAGGAACCAGTTCTAAGAGATTTACTGTCACACCATAGAAAAATGCTTCACAGTAGCCCTTGAGCTATTTAATATATTCTTTATTGGTAATTCTGGTGTTTCCTAGAGATCCAGTGCACTGTATAAAAATACTGCATTTCTCTGGAGAGGGCAGCTTTCTGAAGGACCATTAAAACATTCTTCAAAATCTTTGGGAGACTCAGGATGGGTGATCCAGTCTGATTGAGAATGCAAGGTAATGGATCCAATGAGATCAGTGGCTGGTAGGAAGGCTACATATATCAAACGCCATTCCACAGCAACTTTTCATACTGTATTTTTGTTTTGTTTTTTCAGATGAGAACAGTTTTTAGTGTCTGTTCTGAGTGTCATGCTGTTTGCATCTTCAGGAAGAAAGACTCCTGTGAAGTTTTTATCTAACAAGGGCAGGCATGTCAGGGCTAGTGGAGAAGGTTGTGTGCGGGATGCCTTCACCCTGGCAGCACAGCCTGAGCAGCCCCCACCAGGCTCTGAAACTTCCACTGCACTACCTGCATGCCCTCAACCACAAATATATTTAGTTAGCTAAAGGATGATACAGACACACAACTGAAGGAAATTTAAAATATATATATATATATATATATATATATATATATATATATTAATATATGAATATTAACAAAGAAATAGATATGATATTTTTAAATAACCAAATTGAAATGCTGGAGTTGAAAAGTTGAAGTACTACACTTAAAATACCTCCTGAATACCATGCTAAATGAGATAAATCAGACAGAAAAAGTTTTAAGAACCACATAATTTTGCTTGCATATTGTAAATAAAACTGAAATTAACTAATGAATAAATAAGAAAAAATAAATAACAGCTCATAAACACAACAACAGGATGGTGGTTACCATAGGGAAGAGGAACAGGGGTTACTAAAAGGTAAAGGTGAGGGAATATATGGTGAGGGAAGAAGATTTGACTTTGAGTGATGGATACATAATGCAATATATAGATCATGTGTCATAGAAATGTATACTTGAATATATGTCATTTTATTATCCAATGTCATCCCAAAAAAGAGGAATAAAAGATCAAGCAACTTTTTTTTGAAGAAATGACTATAAACTTTCTAAATATAAGAAGAGATGTTGAGATTATATTGTATATATATATAAAGCCCAGCTTCCAAATGGTGGAATGACCAGAACAACTGGTCAACCAGTTACTATGACATGCACTGACCACCAGGGGGCAGCTGCTCAATGCAAGACCTGCACCCTGGTGGTCAGTGTGCTCCCACAGTGGGAGCACCCCTCGGCTGACCAGGATGAGCAGCGCTTCCACAGTGAGAGCAGCTGATTAGAGGGTGGGTCCACAGCTGCCTAGCTGACCAGGATGAGTGGCATTCCCAAGCGGGCTGATGCCTGCAGGCCAGGCCCCCAACCAGTGCATAAATCCTGTGAACTGGGCCTCTAGTAAAATATAAGATCAATAAACACCAAATACAATCAACATAAGAAACTCACAGTAAGACTACTTTTAATCAAAAGTTTAAAATTAAAAGAAATGAAAGATAATTCATATTTAAAATTATACATAAATTAAATATGGAACTTCCATTTGACTCAGTGATCCCTCTTCTAGGAATATATCTTAAGAAACCTAAAATATCAATGTTATCTTAAGAAATCTAAAACATCAATCAGAAAGAATGTATGCACCCTTGCCGAAACCGGTTTGGCTCAATGGATAGAGCATCGGCCTGTGGACCAAAAGGTCCTGGGTTTGATTCCAGTCAAGGGCATGTACCTTGGTTGCGGGCACATCCCCAGTAGGGGGTGTGCAAGAGGCAGCTGATCGATGATTCTCTCTCATCGATGTTTCTAACTATCTATCCCTCTCCCTTCCTCTCTGTAAAAAATCAATAAAATATATTTAAAAAAAGAGAAAAGAATGTATGTACCCTAATTTCATAGCAGCACAGTTTATAATAGCTAAGATCTGGAAACAGCCCAAGTGCCCATCAGTAGATGAGTAGAAAAAAAAGGTGTAGTAATACCTTGGAATACTAAACAGCAGTAAAAGAAGAAGGATCACTTACCCTTTGAGACATCATGCAGAGACCTGGAGATTATTATGCAAAATGAAATAAGCCAGTCATAGAAGATAAGTATCACATGAACAAAATAAACTGATGAACGAAATAGATCCAGAGACATAGAAACATGGAACAGACTGTCAAATCTCAGAGGGAAGGTGAGGAAGGGTGAGTAGATGAGAAGAGATCAACAAAAAACTTATATGTATATAGGACATAGACAATATGGTGGTAAAGGCCTGGGGTAGGAAGTGAGTGTGGGCTGGAAGGGGTCAATGGGAGGAAAAGGGGAACATAGGTAACACTTTGACAATAAAGGTTTTTTTTAAAAAAAGAAGAAAATAATTATACATCAATTCCAACTAGAATATACATTTGTAATGCAAGGGTGATAATATATGAAAATAAATCAGTGTAATGTACCACATTCACAAAATGAAGGAAGGATAACACACTATCATTTAAAGTTATGTGGTAAATGCATTTGACAAAATTCAGCACCCTTTGAAGATAAAATCACTCAGCAAATTAGGAATAGAAGTTACCTTAATATATAAATGGTCATACATGAAAAATTTACAGGCACCATCATACCCTGGTTAACTTTCCTGCACAATTAAGAAAAAAACAAAAAATCATTTTAAAAAAATGTGTAATTGATTTTTTTAGAAAGAGGAAATGGAGAGAGAGAGAGAGAGAGAGATACATCAATGAGAGACAAACATCAACCAGCTGCTTCCTGCACATCTTTTACTAGGAATCAAGCCGTGACCTCTTGGAGCATGGGTCGTTGCTCAATTACTGAGCAACACCAGCCTGGAAAGACAAAGATTCTTCCTTTAACATTTAAAATTTCTACTTAACACAGTACTAGAAGTTCTAGACAGATCAGTTAAGCAAGAAAAAGAAATAAAACCATGGTTGTTGAAAAGAAAGAAGTAAATTTATATCTATATTTATATCTATTCAGAGAAGACATTAAGTTCTAAATAAAAAACCCTACAGTTTCTATGAAAGAAAAAAAAAAAAAAAAGAAAGAGAAAGAGAAAAAGAAAACTTAAAACTAATGGATGAATATATATAAAATTCATCATTTAAAAATCAGTTGCAGTCATGTACACTAACAATGAACCATTTGAAAAGGAAAGTGATAAAACAATTTTATTTATAACTAGAGGCCTGATGAATTTGTGCAATGGGTTTGGCCCTCGTAGCCCCAGCTGCCTTGGCTGGCCCTCACAGCCCCTCACTGCCTCAGCTGGCCCTCGAAGTCCTGACTTCATCCGGAAGGTCATCCAGACGTTCATTCTTCTGTTTGGTCTAATTAGCATATTAGCTTTTTATTATATAGGATGGCATCAAACATAAATTATAAATAAACTTTAAAAAGGAGGGAAGAAATTTATACTAAAAGCTATAAAAGTCACTGAAGGAAAAGTCTATATCTATATAGATAGATATAAATATAAAACTATAGAGGTGTACATATATAATGTTGGATTCTTACTTTTCACCATATACAAAATTAACTAAAAAATGGATCAAAGAGCTAAATGAAAATAGTTATTAAAATGTTAGAAAGAAACACAGGGGATAAATGTCATTAAAATTGGATATGGCAATGATTTCTTGAATATAACTCTAAAAGCATCAGAAACAAAATAAAAATAGAAAAGTTGGACTTCCTCAAAATTAAAAAAAATTGTACATCAAAGGACTATCAATATATTGACAAAGCAACCTTTAGGATGAGAGAAAATGTAAATAAATGTAAATCATATATTTGTTAAGATGGTAATATCAAGAATATTTTAACTATTTCTATGACTTAACAATAACAAGAACAACCTGATTTTAAAAAATGAGCAAAGAGCCGAAGCCGGTTTGGCTCAGTGGTAGAACGTCGGTCTGCGGACTGAAAGGTCCCAGGTTCGATTCCTGTCAAGGGCATGTACGGTACATTGGTTGCAGGCATATCCCCAATAGGGGGCGTGCAAGAGGCAGCTGGTCGATGTTTCTCTCTCATCGACGTTTCTAGCTATCTCTCTCCCTTCCTCTCTGTAAAAGATTAATAAAAATATATTTTAAAAGTAAATAAATAAATAAATAAAAATGAGCAAAGAACTTGAATAGATAAATTAAATGTATTATAATTTTTTAACCAATTTCTCCCTCCAGATTATATTTATTTTACTTTTTTAAAAGTTAGAATGGTAAAATATTGCTTTAGTTCTAAAAATATCTCTTGTCTTATAAAAACAGTTGATTTTCATTATTTATAGTAGTTCTAGAATGTAATCATGAACAGTAAATTGGCAAATACTGAATTGTTGCCCCCAGGGAAAAATATAGGATTAGGATCCTGTGGGTGTCTGGTTGCAACATTTCTATCAACCAATCAATATATAAACTTATATTTTGTATGTTTATATTTTAAGATACCTTATTTAGTATATTGTTGATTTTTAACATTCAAGTTATGGTCAATGACACTATAACTCATGGCAGAATACACCGTAATAATATAGTGTCATAAACCATTCTATGCTTAAAAACACTAGACAGCACTTCATCTTGGGGGTCATTTTCAACAGTAAAATCACCAATAAAGAGCACAGAATTGTAAACAAACAAACAAACAAACAAAAAATCCTTTACATTAAATCTACCCTGTACCCTGTAAAAGACAGTTGTTGGCAACTTGAGAGCTTAACCAAGAGCAAAGCATTGCTTTTGTTTAGCCTCAGCTGGGAACATGAATGTTGATCAACACACATTTTCTTTTTCTCTTCAAAATGCCTGGCAAAGCAACCTCCAGTACCGATTTGGGGGTTACAAATGAATATTAATGTGTAGGCAAAACTTGCAAATATGGAATCTGTAAATAATGAGGATCAACAACATAAAAATGTATCTGTATGACAAGTGCAATTCATTCTCTCTCCTTTTTTAAATTTTTACTTTTCAATTACAGTTTGCATTTAGTTTTACTTTGTGTTACTTTGAGAGACTGATGTGCCAGTTAAAAATATAAGTGCATATTTATATTTTAAGGAGAGGGGGTGTTTGGGAAGCTGGGTGAAATAGGTAAAGGAATTAAGAAGTACGAATTGGTAATCACTATAGTCATGGGATGTAAAGTCTGTTTTTTTAATACAGAAAAAATAACTATAAGAAATATGGTCTCCTTATTTATAAAAATATTTTATTCAGTTGTTAAATGTCCTTAAAATGTATCTTCAAAGATGTACTAACGTCTGTCATTTACTGTACAGCTTGTGTTCTACCAGTTGAAGGTCTATGAATGTAACAATTCAAATTAAAATTGCTAATCATAGACTTAGAGGGGGGAAAAAGACAGTGGGAAATATGCACTTATATTTTAAATGGCACATTAGACTTAGAACAACTAATTCTGTCAAGTAACAAAGTGCCCAGTACATTTTATCCTATATATGAATAAAAATGTTTCACAGACTGTTTAAAATATTATTATCATATACAACTGAAAATAACAATATTATTTCAGTATACAGCAATCTTATTAGAATAATGCTTTAAGGAAAAGTTCAATATTTGGATTAGACCTTAATGAGAAAGAATATCAAGCACATGGATGATTAGAACAAAATGTGTTAATTAATATCCATCTTAGTCAAACATAATTAGACACTTAAGTATACAGAAAATTAAATAAAATAACTTGTTAGGTAAGTAACCTGTAGAACAGCTGACTACACATGGGCATGGATATAGGTGCTAAATTCAATACACCTAGAAAGAGGTACATCCTTATTACTCTGCAGTGATTGTGAGTATAATATTCTACTGAAATCAAGGTCTCCTTATTCAAGAAAATAAAAAGATTTTTTGTTAAGAAGACTGTCTCATGGTCATTTGTATTTCCTAGGTCTACTGAAGGCCTTTTCTAAATGAATTCTCCATGTGCCCTTCTTATGTCTTTATGTCTTTCTCTAAATCCCATGGTGAAATCCTACTCAGAAGTAAGTATTCAATTTAAATTCAACTTCACATTCTCCATGTACTTCTTATGACTGACTGAGTCCTTTTGATACTCACAAAATCCCCTTCTTTCTGCTTCCACAGCACACTTCGTAGAGGCCATTGTTGGAGCTCTTATGTATCATTCTCTTTCTACACCTCTTTCTACTCACCTAAGTTTGAGAAACTCAATAACAGAGTATTTCTTTAACTTTCAGAGTTTTCTCACAATCTGTTGGATAGCAAATGATAAGGAAATGTTTTTTAATGATCAAAAATATTTTTAAAAAAGAATGAATTAAAAGAAATAAAAAAATCAATAAATGGATGGATAAATTAAAGTCATGGTAGGCAGAGTAATTATTACTTTGATCTTTACCTTTCTATAAAATCTGTGTAACTGTCATCTGCCTCTACCATGGTAGGCAGAGTAATTATTACTTTGATCTTTACCTTTCTATAAAATCTGTGTAACTGTCATCTGCCTCTACCATTCTTCATTTATTATCATTGCCAATATCTCTTGTCCTTTCTGTTGCCTTTTGATTTCCTTTTGCTGCTGTTGTTGTTCTTGTTGTTAATCCTCACCTGAGGATATTTCTTCAGTGATTTATAGAAAGAATAGACGGGAGAGTGAGAGACAAAAAGACAAACACATTGATGTGAGAGAGACATACATTAGTTGCCTCCCACGATTGAGTCTGCAACCGAAGTATATACCCTTGACCAGAATCAACCCAGGTTCCTTCAGTCCACAGGCCTATGATCTATCCACTGAACCAAACTGGCTAGGGCCCCTTTTAACTCTTCCTCTCAACTGGGTTTCTCTACTCCTAAACTCACCATCTCTATGTGACTATTGATTTTCAGTGCACCCTGTTTTGGAGATAGTGATGTTCTTTCATTCTAGGTAGAGAGAGATGAATTTTCTCATGAAGGTTTTATGATCTGCTCAGGTTAGAAGTATAGAAGCCAAGAAAGAGGCCTTCCTGTTCTTTCTGTATTCTCACACTCATTCAGCTGAAAGTATTCAATATGCCAAGGTAAAATATTTTGGGGTAGCATTTCCTGTACTGAATCACTTGCCTACAAATGTTAGAGTACCTCAGCAGTAATGGGGATATTGAAGATACAACCAGAAGCATTTGCTGAAGAAACTATGGAGTTATGCTGTCCAGATGAGAAAGCAATGCAGCAGTATTTAGGTTGGGCGTCTAAAAATCTCTCACAGCTGTGCTAAAAATGCTGACATTGGCCTACTTTCATTATTCTAGTCATTATAAAGGAGAACACTCTAAAAATGTGGCTTATATACCTCATTAGCAAAACATTGCCTAATGTTCACAGCTAACTATAAGGAGAACTGATAAATGCAGCCCTGATTCTGCACAATGATGTGCCTCCTAAAAATTAAAGGAATGATGGGAAATTAGGTGATATCTAGCAGTCCTTCCATAAATGGTTAAGCATATGCTTAGTCTACTATCTTGGACCAGCGGTCACAGTGTCTATCTCGATCGCTGAAGCTCCAGCATCTATCATAGTCTCTAGTAATTGGTAAAAGATCAAAATATATTTGCTTGCTGAATAAATAAATGAATGACTAGAACCAAAAGCAACTGGCACATAAAAGACACTAAAGAAATATTTGTACTATTTTTATACTTCCTTCTCTAGGAAAGACAAATAGACATTTCTATATGCCTTTATAATAAGGCATATATCTGAATACTACAGATATTAATTACACATGTATTTAGTAAAATGTGAATTCTTTTGAATTACATCTAGATGTTCTGAATCCTAAATTATAAATATTATCATAAGTTTATTATTTTTATTCACTAATATTCTTATATACATAAATAATAAATATCATAAGCTAACACTAATAGTTATCTAGATACTGCTCATCAAGCACAATAGGTGCAGTTTTCAGGTCAATTAGCCAAAACTAATGACAATACCAATCAAACCAATAAACCACAGTCCAGTAATTATAATATAATGCACTGGTGGGGGGATGTGGCCTGCAGGGATCAGCCACTGTGGGAGCACCACTCATCCTGGTCAGCTCTTGTGTTGAGCTCCTGCCCCCCCCCTGGTGGTCAGTGTGCATCATAGCAACTAGTCAACCAGTCATTCTGTTTGTTCCACTGTTGAGTGGCTGGGCTTTTATTATATAGGATTCCATAAAGTTAGATTCATTATTAGACAGATATATGACATGGATAAAACCAGATTGGAAAGATTTTACCATTGTGTCCCAAGACTCATTTCACTTCAGAGATTACTGGAGGCCAACTAATTTTTTAAAGTTTTAAACCATAATATTAGCTGCATTATTTAAAAGATATGCCAGATAGAGAAGATTCAGGAAACTTGTGTTTGCACAATACACATAGTCATTATTTTCTAATTAAAAGTAGGTGGTGTGTCAATAGACACACCTCCAGATGCTAAAATTAAATAGGAGATATTTTTGCATACTTTAGGACATGACTAAGAATATGACTATGTTAGGATTATTAGCATGCAAATAGTATAGATTTCAGAATTAGCCAAATTGATTTTTAAAAATATATTTTATTGATTTTTTACAGAGAGGAAGGGAGAGAGATAGAGAGCTAGAAACGTCGATGAGTCGATGAGAGAGAAACATCGACCAGGTGCCTCTTGCACACCCCCTACCGGGGATGTGCCCGCAACCAATGTACATGCCCTTGCCCGGAATCAAACCTGGGACCTTTCAGTCCGCAGACCAACGCTCTACCACTGAGCCAAACTGGCTTCAGGGCCAAATTGATTTTTATAAAATTAGCTGTATTCTGGTATAATTGACATATATTATAATTCTCTGATTTTAGTTTACAAGTCAATGGATTTTGACAAATGTATATGTTTATATAATTACCTTAACAATTGAAATATAAAATGTTATGTAGCAATTCTTTATGCCACTTTGTATTTAACTATACCCTCCCTATTCCTGATCTCTGAAAACCATAAATCTGATTTCTGTCACAATTCTTTTCCCTTTCCAAAATTTTATATGAATGAAAAAAAATATGTATATGTGTTATTTTTTGTTTTTTAGTTTTATTAATCTCTGAGTTATTTATCATAACAAGTGCTTTTGAGATTAATGCATGTTTTGCATGCAAAATGGGCATATGCCCTGACCTGGAATTAAACTATAACCTCTTATTTCATAGGTAGATGCTCAACAACTGAGCCACACCAGTCAGGCAGCACTTTATAATTTTTACCAAATAAGTATAAAGAAAATTTCTTTGTTTTAATGTCAATTACCTTGATTACAAATGAATGCCTAATCACAATGCCTTTTGTCTTGCAATTCTGCAGTCACCATTATGCTAGGACTTAAATTATATTATATGGTTTTTCTTTTACTGTTATCTCTTCTTGCTTCTTTATTCTCTTTTGATTTAGACTGAGATTTATTCTGCATATTTAATAGTTATGTTTGGTTTTCTTATCTTGGTATTCTTTATCCTAAGATCCATACTAATATATATTTATTCAAATGCCACCACTTCCTAATTCCTCTTAAAAATATATATTCCTTCCTCACTGCAGTATGTAGAAATTGTCTACCATTTTAGTTCTAGTTTGTGTTGGAAATACTTTATTTTCCTTTTCCTCATCTTAGACTTTAACAAGCTGTTTCACCATTCTTATTCTTTAATTTTTCATATCATTTTTTGGATTTATTTCTCTAATTTTCTAAATATTTTCTCTTGAAATATTTTTATTATGGGCCTTGATGATATCTCTCATACTTTTCATGTATGATGTTCCATAGTAATATTGCATTAAATTTAATTACATTAAATAATTTCAACATTCTTTTATTTTATTTATTTTTTTAATATATTTTATTGATTTTGTACAGAGAGGAAAGGAGAGAGATAGAGAGCTAGAAACATCGATGAGAGAGAAACATCAACCAGCTGCCTCTTGCGGGATGTGCCCGCAACCAATGTATATGCCCTTGACCAGAATCAAACCCAGGACCTTTCAGTCAGCAGACTGATGCGCTACCGCTGAGCCAAACCGGTTTTGGCAATTTTCAACATTCTTTTAAATCAAAACATTAAAATTACTATTCAATTTTTGTTATATTTCCAGTGATTCTATTGAGAAGCTTCATGATAATACTTCACTAATATTTTGGATTTCATTGTCTTTTGTAATTTTACCTAGAGGCCTGATGCACAAAATTCATGCAAGTGACTTGGCCATCTCAGCCCTGGATTCATCTGGAAGTTAGTTTGGCTGTCTGGTCTAACTAGCATATCAGGTTTTATTATTATAGATTATCACTATAATGTGATAATTTTTAGCACTAATTTTTAATCTCTAATTTTTAGCACTCTATGTGTTTTAAATCCAAGGTACTTGACCTGTCTATATCTGGTCATTTAATATTCATTTTTCTTCTAATATTTCTTCATTTTTATTTGCATTTTCTTCTTCTGAAATTCCTATTATCTTGAATTTTGGACCTTGACTTTTATCTAACATATCTTTTACTTTTCAAAGAAGTATTTTCTGTCTTATTTCTTCCCTGTTATCTTCTGTAGGAAATCCTCAATCTGATCTTCCTAGTTACTTTTATAGGATGACTTTATCTGCTATATAATTATCTATTGGATTATTGTTTTCCAACTGTCATGTTTATATTAGCAAACTTAAAATGTTGATATTATTTTATTCTATTTTCAAATGGATAATATCCTTTATCAGCCAAAATACACTTATTTGTTTTAAATTTTTATTTTTCTGTTCCAATGCTTCTGCTGCAGCTTGCTAAATAGTATAGTTCATTATTTTCTTATTGAGTTGTACTTATCACATCTTATGTTCTTCTTATTTAATCCGTTTTTGTCTCTGGAAATATGTATTAGTGAGTGGTCAAGGCTAGGCTGCAGTCAGTGCTTTTGGAAAGCACTCCAGTCTTGATAGATATAAACCCATATTGATGATTCCCATTTATTTGAGGCAGTTTTTCTAACCAGATGCTTCTGCTAAGTCCTTATATCCCTTTAAATCAAGAACTATCTCAAAGAATCTGGATTCTAAGGACCTTACCATGGTTATAGCCCCTGTTCTTTTAATTATATCCACTTTTCTTAACAATAAATATGATTCTTTATAATAAACTCCCTTTTCTAAACAAATATGCAAATTCATACTAGAAGCATAATTTACAAAGTTAGACACTAATAATTTAGTTTTCTTATAGAACTGTTTTTGCTACTACTAAAGAAAAAAGCTATTAACAATGAGAAGTTAAGTGAGCCATGAAATATTAAACAATTGCTTTAAGTAGTAAAATTCAATATCAGTGACTTTTTTTTTTTTTTTTTCTTCAAGAAGTTACTTTTTTCTTCCATCTAGTTCAGAATACTTGGGTAGCCAATTTTATTTTTAGATGTGTGTATTTAAAAGTCTGTTTTAATTTTATTTTATTGGAGAGAGAGAGAGAGAGAGAGAGAGAGAGAGAGAGAGAGAGAGAGAGAGAGAGAGAGAGAGGAACTCTGTTTTGTTGTTCTACTTAATTAGTATTCATTGGTTGATTCTTATATGTGCCCTGACCAGGGATTGAACTCACAACCGTGGTTTGGGGACAATGCTCTAACCAGCTGAGCTGTCTGGCCAGGGCCTAAAATCTGTTTTTACACAGAGATTTTCTTTAAAAAGGATGAGTGTTGTGACATATTGTTAGGTGTCTAATATATACGTTTTAATGATTCAATGTTAAATTTATAAATCTTTTTCCCTCTTTTATCATGTGAGTACTTCTCTATTGCTGAGAGAAGAAAAACAGGAGCTTTATGATGAACAGAGAAAGGTCTAGCAGGCCCCAGTGACTTCAGGAACCAAGGAGTGATGTCAGTGATCGTGAGATACAAGTGATTTCTCCATAAATCTCCTTTTCCTTGCAAAAGCGACTCATTGTTTACTTACTTTCCACAGTCTCCTTCAGGTTTTCTGTTGTGTGCAATTTAATGAGAGCAGTCATAGTAAACATCAAAACTGAGTGTGTGTCAGAGAGAAATCTTCAAGTGTGTTTCATAGAATTACTTGAGCTTTTGTTTTTTAGCTCTCAGATTGTTTTCAAGATGGGGAAAAAATTAAAGATCCAATTTTGATGCTAATTACTACATTGTGTATTGTGAGTGTGTGTGTTTGTGTATGTGTGTGTGTGTGTGTGTGTGTGTGGTATATACAATTACAGACTTGGCTTAATAATTTCACGAGGCTCAGATTTTGACTTAAGTTTAAAAGACGTGATGGTGAAGTATACTTCCTACCATAGCCGCTCACCTATTTCCCTTTTCCCTCTGCAACAGCCATCATTCGGTTGGCTGCTGTTCTCTGTTGCCAGGGTCAGGCCCCTTGAGGCAGACAGCTGGGCCTCCTTGATTGAAGATCTCCACCTCTATAATTCACCTAGACCTCTCTAATTCCCTGCCACCCATCATCTGCTAGCGGTACAGCTTTACAACCATTTGAACATAGAACAAGATATATCTGCTTGCTTTGCCCTTTGGGTACACTAATCTTTTTTTCTGAGACTGTGTACTTATTGGGGGAGAGGTTATTGTTTCTAGTCAGGGGGCGTGAAGATGTAATGAGAATGTACTTAATTTATGGTCGCCGTTTCTATTTGCCTTATGTGTGCTGTGTCCTTTCCAGATATTTCCCAAAGGTACACTTAATTCATCTAGAATATTTCATATATAAATCCGCGTTTATGTGGTAACTTCACCGGCACATGGTGTAAACTCATTTTTTTCTATTTGCCAATTTGGCTTAATATGCCCTGGAAGGGAACGTTTCCCTGATCAAATGGAAGAAACAGGAACTCTAATAGAAGGAATATAGGTCCCTTTTCTACTACAATTTCCTCATTCCCTCCAAATGAAAGCCATAAAACACTTGTAGTTTTATTTTTTTTTTTTTTGCAAAATAATGGAGGGTAAGTTTGCAAGATAGAAGAAGGAACTAGTGTAAAGCTTGCTGATGCTGGAGATTTTAGTTCTTTATTCTAGGAGTTAAAAGCCTTCAGAAGAACACAAGATCTCTGTGTCGGCATTTTACTGCGGTGGGGATCAAATGGCACTGATTCCCGCTCATTAGGGCTGCTTCTCCCTCACCTGGGAGGCTTATAGGAGCCTTTAGGAGAGCTCAGCGAGGATTAACTTCATAGGCAAGAATAATAAGAAAAAATCTGGATGGTGGGTCTTAATTTGTGAGAGAATGAGATCATTTAGTTATTATACCCTGGGAACATTTTAAAAATTTAAATGCTTTACTGCCTTAAATACATATTAAATCCTTTAAAATCTGTGAGAGATGGGGTTAATACGATGGTGCTTGTACTCATTTTTTTTTTTTTTTCTGGGTGAGAGAAAGCTAACTTTGGTTATATTAAGAATGAAAAAAAAAAGATCACTATCAATTTTCCTTTTTGACTTCAGCATATCAGAATGAAGATATGATATACTTGGAGTGCATGGGTGTGTTCGATATAACTCATTATTTTAAGCCACAAAGTATTAAGTATAATATTTCTGTTATGAACACATAATACTGTCCAACCAGCGGGGCAACAACGGGGGCACGCAGGAACCACCTAAGAGAATGAAGCAAACAAGGAACGCGAAAGAATGGAGGCAAGACAAGGTTCTGATCAAGCCTCAATTTTATTCTTTGAAATGGCTGTATTTATACAGCAGAAACAAAGGGGGGCAGGGTTGCCTATGCAGATGGGTCTTTGCGTAACATTCCAAGGTGCAACATTCCAAGGCTGGGCTATCTAGGGGGGGGGGAGGATCAGGAAGGGGAAGTTGCTAAGCGGCAGGTTAATCTTATCTTCTGGCCAAGCCCTCAGAGCACCACATAACTTCTGCTAGAAGGAACTTAATTCTATTTCCTTAAGACAGAGTTGCTTGTCCCAACTCTGATGGCTCCCAACATAATATGTTATAAATACACATAGAGGCATATTTTTCTTATTATCACTTGTCTCGATCTAACTGCCTTTTACTTTGAAAATTACTTTTAATGATCTTAAAAACAAATGACTTTACTATATAGCTGGAGGAATTGGGATCCAGTAAATAGGGCTTGGGTAAGTGTTATAGTGTCAATCAGTGTCTGCTCTTACACTGCCCAGACTTTACACTCTAGCATACCTTATAATTTATTTTATAAAGCTAGACACTATTTGGAGAGCAAACATATTTTCCAAGAACTTCATTGTGCTTATGCCAATATTTGGTGTTAATCCATGTTTATAAATGGCAAATCTATTAGCCAAAATAGTAAACAAAGTTTCTTTTCACTGTATAGTACTTATTGTTCAGTTTTCATGTAATTTTGCTCAATCCAACAAATTAACAATTATTTGTTTAGGATGTCTTATATCCTAAATATGGCACAAATTTTAGAATAAGGAAAAATATAAGACATAGTGACTATAATAAAAGAAATTACATTTCTATAATTTGACTTGTAGTATTGGATAATGATTATATGTTTGCATATCTATCTCCTACTTTCTTCCCAACAACATTGTAATACTGAGGAATACAAGCTATGTTTGCTAATATAACTGATAAAGAAAATGTTTTTTTTCAAACTATAGCAGATTCTAATTAGAATATATTGAGTTAGAATAGTTATGGGTTCAACTCACTATCAAGATCTTCTGGTCAGACAGTTTAGCAAACATTTTAAAACTTTATTCCTTTAATTCATATGTAGAAATCTATTTTTTTTTTCATAATATAATATAAACATCAGGAATATTACTAGTGTCCAACTCTATTTTCTCCCTCAACAATATTTTACTTGATAAGGTAAAAAGAATTTCCTTAGCCATAATTTGTTAGTTCTGAGGCTTTTACCCAAGGCAAACTAATGAAATGGGATGGAAAGGAGACATGGTATAGCCGAGTAGAAATGAAGAGACATAAAGATCTCTTCCAGATGGTTATTAGACTTAACATGGTGACCATTTCATTAGTTATTTAAAGTTGAATCACTGTATTTTATACCTGAAACTAATTTAATATAGTATGTCAACTATGCTTCAATATAAAAACTAAGGCCTCTAAATGAGAATGTCAAAAGATAAACATACTGGCCATATAATTTTAATAATGTTCCATATTTTTGCTCAAAGCCCAAGTTTTAACAATAAGACTTCTGCTTGGCTTTCTTTGAAAGTAAATCTCACTTTGTTTCTAATTCCTATTATTTGGATTGCTATTTTTTTGCTGCATGCAAAATCTCTGATATTTGCAACCTTTAGGCCCTGGAATTTCTACTATTCCTATATTAATTCCCAAAAGGTAAAATATGCCTTTTTAGGTCTGATTCTAGCTTCAGCTAACGCTGCAAACGTTCCTTTAGAAAAATGTGACCTACTCTCTGATATCCTCCCCCCTTGGCATTTTGACCTAATGATCTTTATCACTCCTTGAATACCTCATATTTTGGTGACCACTCTGGAATCACATATTATGTTTCCTTTTCAATCCTCAGTTCAAATTGTATTGCCTTGTATGTCATCTCTTCACCTGGAATGTATGTTCTTTTTGTGGGGTTATTTTACTCTGTTATCAACCCAAAGGAGCTTATGATCAGCTATTGAATAGTGTATGGTTACTCTAACCACAAAATATACTGATGCTGTTGATAAATCCTTTGAGAATTTTCAGAACCCCTGGCCACATAGATACTGTATTAAGGAATTTGAAATATTACATGAAAGAGTAACTTATATCTCAGTCCAGTTCTCACCATGGCAACAGCAGCTTGTCTCACAAAGGATTAGACTGTGGTGATTTTTTGTTTGTTTGTTTGTTTTTCTTTTGTGTGTGTGTATGTGTGTTTTGTTGTTGTATGTAACGCAAATCTCAACATACTGACTGTTTTGTTTTATTTTATTTTTAAAAGTGAAATCGTTCACACATGTAAACAACAATAATCTTATTTAAATAGATAATAAGTACTAAATTCCTTGGGAATCAGTTATGTTTAAATTTATTTTAGAAACATTTACTCGAATAGAAGATTACAACTATAATCTAACTAGAGGCCCGCTGCTCAAAATTTGTGCATGTGGGGAGGGAAGGAGGTCTCCTCAGCCCAACCTGAACCCTCTTCAATCTGAGACCCTTTGGGGGATGTCCAACAGCTGGTTTAGGCCTGATTCCCAGGATTGAGCCTAAATTGGTAGTCGGACATTCCTCTCACAACACAATCCAGAACCACTGGCTCCTAACTGTTCACCTGCCTGCTTTTCTGATTATTTCTAACAGCCCCCCCGCCCCCCCTCGCCAGCCTGGTTGCCCCAACTAACCCCCTCACCACCCCATCAGTATGATAGCCCTCAACTGCCCCCTGCTGGCTTTGCCTCCCTTAACTGCCCCCCTGCCAGCCTGTTCACTCCAACTGCCCCCCAGCTTGGTGGTTCCTCAAGGCTGTCCCTGCTGGCCTGGTCGCCCCTCACTAACCCCCCACCCCTGCCATCATGGTTGTCTCAAGCAGCCTGCAGTTCAGTCGTTTGGTCACCCCTCACTAACACCCCTGCTAGCCTGGTCACCCAATTCAGCCTGCATTTTTGGTAATTATTGTGAGGGCGTCCTGAACAATTTGAATATTACCCTTTTATTAGTATAGATTTTATCTTGAAAATAGTACTTGGTATATTAATTTAAAAACATTGAGTTATTCACTCAAAAAATTTGTTTAACTGGGGTTTTACCTGATTCACGGTGTAAAACTGGAGGATAATTTTCGAGGGAGCTAAAAATTTAGCAATTTCAATAGATATCCATGTACTCAAAACTATTAATCTATAGTGATAAACTTATGTCATGTTTAAGCACTTAAAATATCACATATTAGGTTTTCTATGACAATATCTTCTTACAATTATTATTTTTTACTTTATTAATAGAGGCCCTATGCACAAAATTTGTGCAAGAGTAGGCTTTACTTCCCCCAGCTGCCGGCACCACATCCGGCACCTAGCTTTGTATCCACAACTTCTAAAACTAATATTTGTCTTCTCATATGCATAGCATACAGATTTGTACTTTTTTTCTTTTTCCTGAGTTATAGTGTTGCCTAAGTTACCATTTTGTTATTATGGTGGCTTCTTCCCAAACTCTTATCCAGCTCAACTCAATTGAAGTCTATTTCTGAGAATTTCAAAGATAAGAAAGAAAAAGCTCTTAGTAGGAAAACATTAAATGTAAGACTTTTTTTTTTTTTTTGAATCAGAGTATTTTGAATAAGAAATACTATTATTTGTATTGTGTATTGTATAATGCAACTGAGATTGAATGCACTTGTCTTCTTCAATGCCATGAAATTATATTTGAAAGGTTAAAATAGTTTTGGTATCATATGGCATTGTACAGTCATATCTGATGATAGAATATTACATATGTTTTAAGTGCTGAAGTATCTTATTAATGTCTGAGTTTTGAACATCTTTCTCTAGAAGATAACATTCTCACAGTGAAAGTGATGTGTAGAAAATATTTTCTTGGGTTTGGGTACAGTAGATAGCTATCAGTATTTTAAATACCAAAATGTTTTTACTGTCATTTTTTTGTCAGTTCTCTTGCTGAATTAATATTTTAGTTTTTGGGGGATAAGTGTGTTAAAAAGAGGGTAAATCTATTTCCCTTAGTCATTCTAAAATGCAGTTTATTGTGTCTGAGTATAGAGGCGGATTCAATTCACTTTAATAAAATTTCATTGCTTCTTTTGGTTCCATGCCCTTGCTCTAGATATTTTGTATACAAAATATAAACTAAAAATAATCACTTCTCCATAAACTTATTACCAATACATCAAATAAAGAAAGAATTATAATAAAATATGATGGGTATTATGAAAGAGATATGGGTCAAGTAGTAATGGCATACTGGTAATGGAGATTCTAATTCTGGGTGGAGGAGAGACAGGAAGGCACTTGGAAGGAAAAAGTAACATTTTAGCTAAATTTACAACAGTAAAGTTTCTCCAGGGAAAAATAATATTTTAAAATAAATATATATATGAAATTAAAAATCTCTAACCCACTAACTTTCACAGGGCTGTAAAACTTTAATATTTTATAACTCAAGTTCTTACTCTAAAACAATTTTTGGTTCCTATTTATATTCCACAAAAAAAGCTGAACAAATGCATGAAATAGTTTTAAAATGATTCTTGATTTTAGTTAAAATGACTACATGGAGAAACAATTCTAAGAAAGTCACTTCTATTTTGAGAGTTTTGGAATTACCTTCTGTAGTGTCATCAATAAATCACTAAGGCACAGACTACATAAAAAATACTAACTGAGGGTTATCACTGAATTTTCTTTCACTCATTACTAAATCCAGCGAGTGCTATATTGGAAATACATCTTCAGTCTTTCCTATATTTCCTTTCTTTCTCCAATAATCTTGAATACATGTGTTTCTCTACATGCATGATAAAATTAAAAAAAAATAAAAATAACTTTGATAAACTCTCATCAGCACAATTCACCCCTCTGCCTTGTGCTTTCTCTCCCATTATCATCAATTTCAGTCTCTTTCTCTATTTGAGGCAACAAATAACAAATACAGTGGATCACACCCATGTTCACTTACCAATGGGCACTGTTACTGCATTTTTGCCTGTCTTCCTGGATCTTTATTATTTACTAGAGGCTCAGTGCACAAAATTCGTGCACAGGAAGGGTCCCTAGTGGCTGTCAGCTACCAGCTAGGGCCTCCCTACCCTGGTTGCTGGCTGCCAGCCATGGTTTTCCTTAGTTACATATCGCCCCTCGGTGGTCAGTGCACATCACAGCGAGCGATCCAACTCCTGGTCAGTAGAACTCCCAAGGGGACACTTTGCGTATTAGTCTTTATATATATATAGAGAGATATACATTTCTCTATTGGTGGTTCTCATCAGCACACAGATTGCTGTTATTTCTCCCACATTAAAATGCAATAGTAATAAAATTATCTTGTGATTTCATATAGCTCATCAGTTACTGGTTATCTACACTGGTAAAAAAAAGAAGCTTCCTCAAAAAGGAAGTCCATATTCATTTACTTCAACTCCTCTTATTACTTTTCCAATTTCGGGTCTAATTGCCATAAAACAAAAATGTTCATTTCTTGAAGTATAGGTTTCATTAGTTTTACAATTGAGTATGTCCATGTAAATAATATTTATAAGATCTAGAACAAGTTCATCATCTTAGAACCTTCTCTCAAGTTTCAATTAAGTCAATTTTCTATTTGCAGGGGGAAAACAATGATGTAAGACATTATGCATAGGAACACAGTAATAATTTTTTCTATTGGCAGGAAGAAACAGGAATTAGTTAAATCTAAAAAGCCAAAAGTGTCCAAGCAGAACACCAGACTCTACTGTGTATAAGAGGACTTGAAGAGTAAGTGTCTGCAGTTTTACTGTTGAGATAGAAAAATAAGAGCTGTTCACACATAGGAAAATTACTTTTTTGAAGATGGATTTTTTAAATTCAAGTCAAAACACAATACTGTGAGTCTGGGTTAAAACAAGAAAGCTAAAACGAATGTGAGGTGAGCATATAGTAAATCTTACAGGCAATGGCTCGTTGTCTTGCTATTCTCATTAAAGTTCTAGGTTTTGCCTCCACAGCAGTATTTTTACTTGTCTTAAAGGTGCACTTTCCTAAATTTTATTAAAGATACTTAAATGCAGTTTCTGGAAAAAAGACACAATAATCTGTGCAAGGGGGTTTTAATCAAAAGCAAACAACCTTGTTCTTCAATTAAAATTAGACTTTTTTCTCATTAAATTTTTCTTGCTGTAGGCATGCATGGATATTCATAAGTCATATGCAAAACTGTGCTTGGAGACGACAGTATGTTCTCCTTACAAAGTAGAAAAAGATCATAAATCTCTTCCACAAATCAAAACTCAAATGTCTTCTCTCTGATTGATTTATTAGTATATACTAGAGTCCTTGGGCACATTTGAAATTATACAAACCATGTGATATATCTAGGACAGCTGTTTTTAAGCTCGGCAGATATACTTCTATATTATAGTTAATGAGCGATTGCAGAGCACTTGCCTTTCTGTTTTATGGGCTGTTGGAGTCAATTCTAATACCATTTGCCATTTTTTAAACTGCTGGTTTTTCTTTGACCATTATGTCATATTTTGATATTTGGAAGTAGGTAAAGATTAACATTTCTTTTGTGGACCAATTTAATTATTTTCTATATTTATTGCTATTAAATAATATTTTCAGAGACATAATATGAAGTTCCATGTATTAATTTCATTAATATATTAATGAAAATGAATAATTCAAAACCATAGTTCCAGTTAATGCCAAATTTAATTCTGTAATGAAATGCAATAAAACTAAAAAAACTAAAGAGTTCAAAAGGCACATATAAAATTGTGACAATAGACATAAATTAATTAAATATAGAATACAAGAAATTGTCATTATCTGATAAATAGTTAAAATAAGAAAACAATATGTCACATCTTTGAGAAGATAAAAATAGACTGAAAAATTTCATAGATGTAATATTTCAAATATTTATTTTTGGTAAAAAAAAAAAGAAATTAAAATAATTTATCATAAGAAGCTGGAAGAAAGCAAAAGTGTCCAAGAAAATCATAAAGGATTAAAATAATGATAGAGAAAATTTTCAACAAATTGAAAAAATAACACATAATTTATATGTCAACTGAAAACTGATTGCTTAAAATAGTAAAATATTCATATAGTTCCAGATTCAGTAATTTTAAAGTAGACAGGGCATAAAGACCACTAGAATAGAACGGAAAATCTTGACATAAATCCATATATATATATATAGTCTATTTATTTTCAATGTACGTCCAACAAAATTTATTGGGAGAAAATATAGACTTTACAAAAAATGGTGCTTGAATAATTGAACAGATTTATTTCCATTCAGTGGAATATATATATATATATATATATACATACACACACACACACACACACACATATATATATATATATATATATATATATATATATATATATTAAAAAAAAAATGAAAGCCTTAACATGGACCACTTAGAAAAATTAACTCAAAATCAATCTAAATTTTAAAGTATAGCTTTATTTAAAAATCAATGGCAATACATTTGAATGTCTTGATCCTATAAAAGATATAGATATTTTCCAAATCAATTAAAAAAGATTGAAAAAACCTTTGAGCACCAAAACTGGTTTGGCTCAGTGGTAGAGCGTGGGTCTGGGGACTGAAAGGTCCCAGGTTCGATTCTGGTCAGAGGCATGTACATTGGTTGCGGGCACATCCCCGGTAGGGGGTGTGCAAGAGGCAGCTGGTAGATGTTTCTCTCTCATCAACGTTTCTAGCTCTCTATCTCACTCCCTTCCTCTCTGTAAAAAATCAATAAAAATATATTTTAAAAAAGCAAAAACAAAAAACCTTTGAGCAATAAAATCCTGAGACAAAGAGAGGATATTAGCCATGAGTCCTAGAGTGTAACAAATTTAAAACTAAAAGTATCCAACAGCAAAAAAGATTTTTATTTTTATTTTAAGCATCACATAATTAGAACCAGGATAGCTATATGAGACTGAGTATAATAATGAACTTTTAATTCCAAGACTCTATTTCAGCTATATTCTCTCCTGTTTATTTCAGTGGCCTGGAACAATGGCGTCTCTGTAAGCCAATCTATCATACTAGAGGCCCAGTGCATGAAGTTTGTGCACAGGGGATTGGAGTGTCCCTCAGCCTAACCTGTACCCTCTCCAATCTGGGACCCCTTGAAGAATGTCCTACTGCTTGTTTACAGAGATCAGACCTAAACCAGCAGTTGGACATTGCTCTTGCAATCGGGACTGCTGGCTCCTAACCATTCAACTGCCTACCTGCCTCATTGCCCCTAACCACTATGCCTGCCAGCCTGCTCGCCCCCAATTACCCCCCCTCCCACCAGCCTGCTTGCTCCAAAATGCCCCCCTGCTAGCAGCATCACCCCCAACTGCCTCCCCCCCTGCTGGCCTGCTAGCCCTCATCTTTCCTCCCCACTGGCTTGCTCACTTCAAATTGACCCCCTGCTGGCCTGCTCTCTCCAAACTGCCCCCCTACTGTCCTGATCACCTCCAACTGATCCCCACTGACAGGGTGAGGGACTGAGGGGTGTTTTCAGGCTGGCCACACCCCCTTCAGGGTGGAGATGCCCACTGGGGTGCTTGACCAGTCTGGCCAAGATTTTAGGCTGGCCAACTTCCCCAGTGGGGACCCTCACCCCATGGGAGTGTGGCCAGCCTGGTGAGGAGCTGAGAGCTATTTTCAGGCTGGCCATGCTCCCCCCAGCAACCCAGGCTCCCAGCCCCTCCATTTTTTGTTTTCTTTCTTTTTTTTTTTTTTCAATGTCTCCTTGAGCAGAGGCCAGGGCTGGCTGGAAGCAGGTATCTTGGATTTATTTATCTTCTATAATTGAAACTTTGTAGCCTTGAGTGGAGGCCAGGGCTGGCTGGAAGCTTGGGTTGCCAGGGCAGGCCAGGGTAGGCAGGAAGCTTGGCTTGCTTCATCGCTGGGGGCAATTCAAGCTTCCTGTGGTCTCCAGCTCTGTGGTTGTCACTATCTTGGTTGAGTTAATTTGCATACTCACTTCTGATTGGCTGGTGGGTGTAGTGGAGTGATGGTGAATTTACATGTTACTCTTTTATTAGTGTCAATTAAAGGCCAGCAAACATTACTGCAGAATGACCAGAACAACCGGTTGCTATGACCTTATATTAACTGAGGGGGCAGACACTCAACATAGGAGCTGCCTCCTGGTTGTCAGTGTGCTCTCCCAGAAGGAGTGCTGCTCAGCCAGCAGCTGGGCTCACAGCTGGCGAGCACAGAGGCACTAGTGGGAGCTTCTCTTGTACACACAGCAGTGCTAAGGAGCAGTGAGCTGAGCCATAAGCAGGAGGGCAGTAAGGAGCAAGTGATCCCAGACTTCTAGAAGGCACAGACCAGGCTGAGTCCTCTACCCCTCTGCAGTGCACCAGGCCTCTACTTAATTTATAATATTAGGATACATGAAGATAGTGCATACCTTTTAGTAACCAGACTCTGATTTAAAGCATTGAGTAACATGCCCATCCTTAAACTAAAGCCTTCCTGTAAATAGATATATAGTTTCTATGGTTTTCCTAGTGTATGTTGTTTGTGGACTTCTATATTCAGGAATAATTTCATCAGAAGCATGATAAAATCACCATGTCATTCACCCCACTGTTCCAAATAGCTTTCATGTGTCATTTCTTTAAAATAATCCAGGAATTTATCCTTCTTTTTTACTTTCTAGTAACTGATCCTTTCTGTACATTATGTATCTTAGAGGAAAATAAAGTCTATATTTTACTAGCCTAAAAAAAAAAAAAATAGTCAGAAATATTGTCCTCATCCTTTATTTTTTAATTATTTATTGTTGAAAGTTTTACATATGTCTCCCCCCCCCCCCATTGGCCTCTATCTCTCTACCCACTGCAGCCCCCAGTACATATCCCCTACCTCCCTATTGTCTGTTTCTATTGGTCATGCTCATATGCATGACTACAAGTCTTTTGGTTGATCTCTTACTCTCCCCTCCTCAATCCGCCCTTGCCTTCCCTCTGAGGTTTGATGGTCTGTTCCATGCATCTCTGTCTCTGGATCTATTTTTGTTCATCAGATTATGTTGTTCCTTATATTTTACAAATGAGTGAGATCAAGTGATATTTGTCTTTTTCCAATGGCTTATTTCCCTTAGCATAATGCTCTCCAGGTCCATCATGCTGTTTCAAATGGTAAGAATTATTTCTTTTTTACAGCAGCATAGTATTCCATTGTATGGGGAAAACAGTATGGTGTTTCCTCAAAAATTAAAAATGGAATTCCCCATTTCACACAGTAATCCCACTTCTAGGTGTATAACCCAAGAAACTAGAAAAACCAATCAGAAAGGATATATGCACTCCTATGTTCATAGCAGCACAATTTACCATAGTTAAGATTTGGAAACAGCCTAAGTGCCCATCAGGAGATGAGTCCTCATCCTTTCTTTACTCAAGCGTTAAACATGTGAAATAGGCCCAACCAATCAGATCTTAGCACCAGACTTGAACTGATGTGTCTTGCTAAGTGTTCCCAGACTTAGGAAGACAGCCATCTGGTGGCCATTTCAGTTATAGGAAGATAGAGTCCTGGATACAAGAGAAAAAGGGGTATTGTCCAGTGCTACAAGTATAGCTGGTGGTAAATGATACAAGGACCCAGTATTTGAACATAGTAGCAGAGATTTCTTAACTGAAACAAGTCTGCTGTGTAATTGTGAAAATTGTTTTGACTTTCAATAAAAACACTCTATTTCTCTCATTCTTCCAGAGATTAGTGAACTCCCTCATGGTCTTTATCAAATATATTTTATGGTATAATGGCTAATACACTTAAAAATTTACTATATAATAGCAAATATATAATTTCATTGGTATTGGACATACCTTCTTTAAATTAGGTCAACTTTTTCAGAATGTATATATGTATTAAAATTCATAAATCTTAAACAAATACATATATGCATGCATGTATATATATAGATTTGTGTATATGTGTTTATAAACACATGTATATACAGGTATGACCAATTACAATAATATAGTTATTATATGTCAACTTAATACTAGTAAATGGATCACACTAGTTAATATATTTTGACCAAGTAGAATTTATTCCACAAAATACAAATTGATAATAAAAATTATACTAATATATTTCAACATATTAATAGTTAAATGGTAAATAAAACCATAGAGCATGTTAGAAAGTCAGAAATAACTTAAAACAAGAATGGGAAGGGAGATATAATCTTTTGTCATTTCAAACTATATTCAGATTAGATTTAGACATTAGGTATGGCAACCAGATTCAGCCAGACTCAGAAGCTTACCCTGTCAACAGATTAAAACAAAATAAATATCATCCAGTAACCTTCAGAGTCAGCGAAAAACCTTACCTTTTATAATGGACTAGAGTCACAATGCATAAAATTTGTGCATGGGTAAGTGGGGCCTCTCAGCCCGGCCTGCACCCTCTCATAATCCTGAACCCTTCAAGGGATATCCAACTGCCACTTTAGGCCCGATCCCACAGCGGTCGGACATCCTTCTTGCAATCCAGCACTGCTGGATCCTAACCACTGGCCTGCCTACCTGCCTGATCACCCCTAACTCCTCTGCCTGCCTTCCTCATCACCCCTAAATGCTCGTCTGCCTGTTTGATTGCCCCTAATCACTCTTCCTGCCTGCCTGGTCACCTCTAACCTTCTCTGGCTGCCTGGCTTATGGACTTTAACCATTCACCTGACTGCCTGATTGCTCCTAATCACTTCACCTACTTGCCTGATCACCTCTAACCACCTCTGCCTCGACCCCCACTGCCTTAGCAACTTTGTCCGGAAGGATGTCCGGAATGATGTCTGGAAGGTTGTTTGGCTGTCCAGTCTAGTTAGCATATTATGCTTTTATTATTTATAATGGATTTTGAGGAGAGGACAAGAAAACATATAAAAACAAAAATAAACAATAAGGGTTTGTCCATAAAAACAAAACAAATTAAAGAAAATTGAAAAATAATTGTATGGAATGAAATTTATAAAATAGTAAAATTATAAAAAGAATCTAAACTATTGAACTAAACCAGTAAATGGATCACACTAGTTAATACATTTTGACCAAGTAGAATTTATTTCACAAAATACTAACTGATAATAAAAATTATACTAATATATTTCAACATATTAATAGTTAAATGATAAATAAAACCATAGAGCATGTTAGAAAGTCAGAAATAACTTAAAACAAGAATGGGAAGGGAGATATAATCTTTTGTCATTAGTATTTTGTGAAATAAATTTACTTGATCAAATATATGAACTAGTGTGATCCATTTACTAGTATTAAGTTGACATATAATAATAGTTTAGATTCAGTTGGTATAATATGGAAGCAATTTCACAACATGGAACTCCAATTAAAGAAAGCTAAAACATGAATGAAAACCAATAGCCAAACAAATTAATTAATCCTTGTCCTCAAAAAAGAATAATAGAACATTATGAAAGACACTCTTAAATTAATTAAGCTTAAAATAAGTAAAGTAAAGGCTTATAAATTGCTTAATAAAAGAAGGCAAATTTTAAAACATCCAAATAGGACTCCTTATATTGAAAGAAAACAAAAAGATGCTGCATTAAAATATTTAATGAATGGAATAAAAATATATTGGGCCAAAAATCAACTGGTGTGAAAAAACAGACATGGGAAATGATTCAATAAGTGTCACAAAGAGATAAAGGTATTTATATTATGAAGAAGTTTCATAAGAGACAGGGAACAGTACAATAATTTCCAAAATCATTCTAATATGACTGAAGGGATTAAAGAATAAATGAAATAATAATAATAATATTCCAAATAAGACTTACTGAGAAATTTCCAGAATTGATTAAAGATCTGAATCTCCAGACTTAGAAATCATTACAAATCAAAAGTGGAATGAAAACAAACATAGAGAGATATCATGTAAAAAAATGTACATTCCTAAACAAGAATAAAAATTTTTTATATTTATATTATTATATTTATATCATTTATATTCATATCATTTATATTCATATCATTTATATTTATATTTATATTTATATTTATATTTATATTTATATTTATATTTATATTTATATTTATATTTATATTTATATTTATATTTATATTTATATTTATGAGTTCAAATAGGTGTCCCCCAAAATGGTATGCACACACTTTAAATAAATACAAAGGCAGTGACACATTTCATTTTTAAAATTGAGTTATAAGTTGTTAAAGTGTATACATTTTGGGGATAAATATTTATATTTATATTAGAGTCCAAATAGGTGTCCACCAAAATGGTATGCACATACTTCAAATAAATACAAAAGCAGTGACACATTTCATTTTTAAAATTGAGTTATAAGTTGTTAAAGTGTATACATTTTGGGGATACACCTTGTATATAAGTGAAACGTGGGGTTGGGGGTACAGACTTTTCTTCCCCTGGGTTCTTATCCTCACAACATTTGAAAAATAAACCCATGCACAATAAGGCTTCTTAATTAAAAAAAATGTAGAAATTTATTGGAACCAGATAAAAACTCTATCTGGGCAAGGCTATCCCTCAGGGGCACCCCATGGAAAAGGGTCCCCTAATGAGAAAAGCCTGCTCTTTCTCTCTAATGGGAACAATAAAAAATAAAAAAAAATCTCTGCTTCATATCCCTTTGCCTCCAGTTTATATATACTGCAGTTCTTTGTTTGAATGTGACCTTTATAATCCGTCCCTTTTCTTCTGCTGCATAGTTAGTTTCAAGGCTCAACGCCCATGTGGTGTCCCCTATTTTCTCCCCCTCTTATCTTACTGGTTGGAGTAACTTTTGATTTATCTTATGGTTTTCTCAAGGTTGTGCTGGCAGAGAAGGCCATATCTTACAGCTCTCCCAGATGTTCAGGTCAGTGCTACTTTTGGTCTAACTTATGGTCATTTTAACTTCTTGGGCCAGAGATACCCCTGTCTGTCCTTGGTTTATGGCTGTTTTAATTGCTGAGGTCAAAATATTTTCCTTTGCCTGTGACATTTCCCTATTCTCTGTACAAGTAAGATAAACACCCTGGCATCTTCAAGTCTCCATCTATGTATTCCTCTCACATGGACCCTCCTCATTCCCTAAACCTTCCTAATAAGCTAGCCACTCTTTCATACGTTTTTATAGTTTGGGGATATATACGGTAGGTCCTCAGGTTATGTTGGAGATCTGTTCCTACAGCTCTATGTAAGTAAATCGGAACTCAGCTACATAAGCACTTACATCACTCACATGGAGCACATACACAGCAGTAATGAAGTGAAACAGTAAAATCAATTTAAAAGAAAGATAACAATTCCTGCCCTTTACCTGTGGTAAATAAATTATAAAAAACATAAAGCACATATGTACATACGTCAAAATGACAGAACTTTTATATATATAAACAAATGGGGGATGCAATGTAACCACAAAGTGATGTACATCGAGTTTGATGTAATCCGAGGACTGCCTGTAGATTGTATTATCCTAATATTCACTTGTAATCTTAACACCCAATGGATGATATAGGAGGTAAGGCCTTTGGTAGCTAATTAGATCGTAAGGGTGGAGTCCTTTTGATGGGATGAGCACAGTTTTAAGAAGAGATTTCAGACAGCTTGCTTCCTGCCTCTCTCTGCCCTTTCCTCTGTAGGCACAGGGAGAAGATAGACATCTGCAAACTAGGAACTGGGTTCTCAGCAAACAGCAGACCTGCTGGCACTTTACTCTTGGCCTCCCCAGTCCCCAGATTGTGAGAAATAAATGTTCATTGAGTAGAGCCACCCAGTCCATTGTCATTTGTTATAGACAACTGGACTATCTATATTCATATATAGTCTAGAAAAAAATGTTAAATTGACAACATACCACCAATCAGTAACAATAAATGAGTAAAGACATGAAATAAATAAGGAAAAATGATTCTTGATCTTGATGTCTACATTCACCTCAATTATCATTCAAGAACAAAAGTAAAATATTCTCAAACACGGTAACTCTAGAACTGTCATTAAGATAATTATTTTAAACTTATTGTCTTATTAAGAAGAAAGACAGACTCAAAAGAACAGGGTGGGATTCATGATACACACTGAAAAAAGAAATCAGAAAAAATACGGATAAAATTAATTGGTAGTGCTTTCTAGAAAGTAATACCAATCCTGAATCTATAACACCTAATTCTATAGCATTCAAGTCTGTATAAAATTGCAGAATCACAAGGGAATGCTTACAAATCTATGACTGTATTTGGCAAATGATTAAAAAGTCATTGAGAGACTAATAGATCAAACACTCATTCAATTAAAAAATATATATATACATATATATACAAATATATATATACATATATATACAAATATATGCATATATACAAATACACACACACACACACACACACACACACACACACACATACTAGTGACCCGGTGTGTGAAATCACACAGCCCCACCTTGACACCCTAATCTCTCCACCCAGAGCTCAAGTGTGCTTGGCCCTACCCCAACACCACATCGAGCCTTCTCTGGCTGCTTCAAACTCCACACTGGGTCCTGAGAGTCTAGGGTTGTTCCCTCCTCCTCCTGGTGCTTTCCGGCTTCCACCTGTCTCCAGAGCAACGTGGTGGCTCCGCCCTATCGTGGCACTGGAGGAGAGTGTGGAAGCCTCCTGCCTGCTGCTCTGTGCTCCTTCCCGGGCAGGTGAGCTGCAGGGCACTCTGAGTGCGAGCAGAGGGTAGCAAAGGACTGGTGAGGAGGGTGCTATTGGCTCTCACTCCTACCATCCCTGGCACAGGATTTCCTGCCTTCTCTGGGTGTCTCCCTGCTTCTGCACTATCTTCAGAGCAGCACGGAGGCTCCTCTCTGCCACACATCCTCCTGCTGATTGGTCATTATATGTGATGGTGTCCCAATCATTAGCATATTAGCTCTTTATTAATAGGATACAAGATTTAAATAATAAACAATATTAATCCAATGGACAGAGAGAGAAATTCAAGTACAGCACAGTGGGGTTATGAATATGGGCTATGGAATGTCCTTTTGGGATCCAAACTTAAGCTCTGCCTATTACTAGCAGGCTTACTCGATTACCACAATTTTCTCATTTGTAAAATAGTAATAATACTAATATCTACTTCATAAAATTATTGGGGCACTACATGCATTATTATAATTAAATATGTTAAACACATTTTAAGAATAGATTCTGATTTATAGTCGGTGCTCAGTAAATATTAACATATATATAAACAGTAATTAAGTAATCTGCCCAATGACACATGTCTAGCAATGACCAGAGCTAGTGTCAAAGGCAAGCAATGTTGCTTCAAAATCTGCTTTTAATCCTATATTGTTGGTTGTATGTGTGCATGTATTTTCACACATACTCTCACAAATGATACACATGTAAATCCAGAATTAGAGAGAGGATGAGGGTAGGAGAGAAAGAGAAGAAGAAAGATTTTAATGCAGGGTGAAAAAAGAGAGAGAGAGAATAAGTGGATTAAGAAGTAAAAGGAGAAGAAGAGAGAGGGAAAATAAAAGCTAAATATATATATATATATATATATATATATATATATATATATATACACATACATACACACACACACACACACACACATACTAGTGAAGATTCCTGCAATAGGGCTTCCTGCTGTGGTCTCTGCTGCCTGGCCTGCTCCCTGCTTCCCTTCCTTCTATGTAGCCCTGCCCCTGCCAGCTTCTCTCCCATCTCCCTGTCCTGCCTGCTTTCCTTCCTTCTCCACTGCCCTGCTTGCTTGTTTCTCCGCAGCTCCCTTCTTCAGTGCTTGGTTTCTTTCTACACTATCTTCATTCTTCACTCTGGCCTGGATATGCAAATCAATTGCCATCTTGGTTGGATTAATTTGCATACTCAACTGATATCTGGTGGGCATGGCTTGTGGGTGTAGTGAAAGTATTTGCATGTGACTCTTTTAACATGCAAATTGACTATCACTCCAACACACAAATGGCTTCCCTCATGTGGTCAAAGATGGCTGCCCCCATGTGGACACAAGATGGCCAGCAGGGTAGGGCAGTTGGGATCAGGTCTGCAAGGGAGGGCAATTGTGGGTGATCAGGCCAGCAGGGGAGGGCAGATGGGAGAGACCAGGCCTGCAAGGGAGGGTAGTTGGGAGTGATCAAACCTCCAGGGGAGGGAAGTTAGGGGTGACCAGGCCAGTAGAGGAGGGAAGTTGGGGGCGACCAGGCCTGTAGGGAAGGGCAATTGAGGGGGACCAGGCCTGTGGGGAGGACAGTTAGGGCAAAACAGGCTGGCAGGGGAGCAGTTAGGCATCAATCAGGCTGTCAGGGGAGTGGTTAGGGGATGATCAGGTAGAAGTGGATAAGGGCAATCATGAAGGCAAGCAGGGAAGCAGTTGGGAGCCAGCAGTCCTGGATTGTGAGAGGGATGGATTGGACCTAAATAGGCAGTCAGACATCTCTTGAAGGGTCCCAGATTGGAGAGGGTACAGGCTGAGCTGAGGGACACACACCTCTGTGCATGAATTTCGTGCACTGGGCCTCTAGTATGCATACACACACACACACACACACACACACACACACACAAATAATCTTTTGGTTTCTAAAAACTAGAAAACTTACTAGTTGATAGGTACCATCTGATAGATATCATGCAGATATTTCAATATCTCTAAGAAAGGTATATACAGTGACATATTAATTGACTTTTAAAATTAATCCTCCCAAATACTGTAGTTCTGAAAATATTTTCATTAAGCACAATTATATATGTATTAATAAAAGTATCAGTATAAAGAATGACATTAGCTTTTAAATACATGAAAATAAAATATTTCTCACTTTAATTTTCATATTATGTTCTCCATCCTTGGTTCTATAACAATTTTGTTTAGATACATTTATTAAACATATATTTCTATTTGGTTATTTTTTAGAGACATGACATTGAATTAATAAAAGCAGAAAGGGTTATGGCTACAATTTGAGAGTGGCATTAAAATATATTACTTGTCAACAGCTTTTAAATTTTTCTTTCCAGTCTATTATAAAGTTAATTAAATTTTAACCTAAACTATAAGAATTGTTATGAGTGTCAGTACTAAATTAATAATGCTGTTTAGTACTCATTAAATCAACATGGTTGGATTATAACAATTGTTCTATGAAAAAGTAATTTTAGCATATGCAATGTTTAGTATATTAGACTCATTCAGTTAAAATATTATATAATATAAATTATAATTACAACTCAAGACATTTTCATTAATGGAGTTTTTGTGGTAAATTAAATCCAATATTTCTATTATCTCTACTCATATAGAAATGCTATAGATATACATAAATTATTAGCATTCATATATAAGAATCAGAAATGTTTTGTTTTGTTTTTCCAATAAGAAATTAATTTAGCACCTGGCATGTTTAAATATAAAATCAATACAAGAATTTTAATGTAACTTTATACTAGGCTATATATTATGCTTCTTGACTTTGCCCAAAGCCATGCACATTTGGCCATGCCAATATTTAGGTAGCAGTTTACAGAAGGAATTCAGAAAATACTACTGGCAGTATGGTTGTTTTCTACAAACAAAAATGAAGTGTGAATCTGTAAAGAATTGTGTCTTCCAAAGGGAAAGTAAAACTGTAAATAATGCAAATTGGCAGGATTATAGAATATAATGATTCCAAAGAATATTCTGAGTTATAATTGGAAATCACATTGAAGGAAACAGGTTACTGTATTTTTATGTGTTGCTAAGTGTTGAATATGTAGTTTGCTAAGATATTCAACCATACCAAAGAACATGAAAAATACACGGCAATATGATACTCATTTAGGAGCCATTATTATACCACAAAATATGTAATATGGCAGTTGAGGAATAACATTTTCTGATGTATAAGTTCTTAACACAATATTAAGTGTATCTAAAACCATGAATTGATTTTCTGGTACTGGATTTAAGAAAATCTGGTACATTTAGGTATAGAAATATCCAGACAGGACTCATAACTTTAATACTATAGCAATCTATGAGAATGAATAGCAAATAAAATAAATTAAAACAAATGGAAGTCTTTATTTCCTAAAGAAATTGAGGAAAAGAAGCCAAAAATGCATCAACTTTCAGATAGGACTCCTAGGAGCTGATAAAGTATGTCCAGGCAAGTACCCCCAGGACTTGATTTCCAGGACTACTGAGATGGAAACTTGTTCTCATTGAGAGTTTCCAAAATGTCCCTTCTTAGACTTTTATATCAGCTTTGGAATCCTTTTCCTTCATTCAACAGAAATGGCATTGCCCTGAGGGTCTTCACCAGGTATACATCACTCTAATGGTCTTTGTTATTAAATCTGCTGTGTGGGAAAAAAAAAAAAAAAAGTGAAAGAATCTTTAGCAAGTATGATCAAGACAACAGGAATGAAAACACAATGTGTCATGAAGTGAAAGGAACAGACCTGCAATCTTCCTTATTCGGAATCTTGAAGATAAATGAAAAAGAGGTTAGATTTTACTTTTTTTTTTTAATTATCTTTATTGTTGAAAGTATTACAGATATCTCCCCTACCCTCTCCCCCACCCCGCCCCATTCACCACATTCAGCTCACTCCCACTCACTCCACTGGCCTTCAACACACTATAGAGTTTACATTTTTTTAGTCTTCTTCTTTTTTTCTTTTTTCTTTCTTCTTTTTTTTTTATTGCAGGCTCATTTCACTAAACTTGTTTAAGTATTACTTTACTATATATGAAAGATAGTAAAGTTACATTTGCTGAAATGATTTCAGAATAGATTGCCTTACAAATTGAAAAGCAGTAAAAGACACTTCCAATTTCTCCAAGCTCAAGAATGTATAGTCTCCACAGCATGGTGGAAAGAATGACCAATGCCACTGAATAAGCCTCCAGGCTGGCGGAAAGAAACATTTGCAAAATAAGGACTCTGGAATTTGGTTGCTTTAATGTATTAATATTTTAGATAGAGAAAAAGCACTAATTTCAGGCGAAATAGTCAAGAGCTTAACAGAAAATATGCATTTTCTGTTTTTTTAATTTGGTTTCAAAATGGCCAGTGTTGTACAAACTACTTTTAAATATAAGCTACTTTAGCCAAAACCAGTTTGGTTCAGTGGATAGAGCCGTGGACTGAAAGATCCCGGGTTCAATTCTGGTCAAGGGCATGTTCCTTGGGTTGCGGGCACATCCCAGTAGGGGGTGTACAGGAGGCAGCTGACCGATGTTTCTAACTCTCTATCCTTCTCTCGTCCTCTCTGTAAAAAATCAATAAAATGTATTTAGAAAATAAATAAATAAATATAAGCTACTTGGAATACTTGCAATCATGTAAGTCACAACAATTACTTTTTAAAGTAAACTAAAAATTAAAATTGCCTTCAGATTGATTTTCATTTCTTTTAAACGTTAAAGAAAGATCCATTTTAGCACAACTCCAATTAATTGATTTAGTGTATGTATTTACAGATATTGATAATTTAATTGGTTCCTATAGATTAATTGCACCAGAGATGTGATATTTTTATCTGATCATGCTGATTTTTTTTTTGTATTAGTTAAAAGTTATCATAATATTCCATCCATTTAAAAAGCAAATCATTGTGTGGCTTTTATCCACTAGATACTGCCCTAAGTACATTATATATATTATATGACTTTATTTTCTCCCAAATCACCAAAGCTTATGGAAACCTGCTACTAATGTCCCAAACTAATGTCTGCTCTGTCTTAGTCTCCTGGTTATATTATCATTGAAATTGCTAGAAAAACTGGATATTGTATAAAATTTCTAATTCACTGTTCTGATTTGAGAATGCAATTCTTTGTGTGTGCTATCTCCCATGAGCAATGTTTCTGGGAGCCTCCTGCTACATGCTTGCACACATGCAAGAAATTCTTCAGCACATACATTGTAGCAGAAGCTGCCTGCCTCCTTCTATATGCATCAGCTTTCACCATTTTATCCATGGGGATCTAACTACTGTACATAAGCTGATGTATATCTTTGCCTGAGGCTTTTCTCTGGTTTTTGAAAAATTATCTGCCTCTCAGCAGGTCAGAAGTCCCAGGTAACTAATGAGGATAGGAAGCAGAATTCAAAGATGAGGGAAGTTGGTGCATAAATATGTCCTGTTGCTTTAGCCTCACCACACCCTACATGAGATAACATGACTGAGTTTACCTGTATGCTTATGCCCTAGCTGCCCACAGTATTAACTTGCTTTATAACCTACTCTGTGCTGACTTTGTTCTTTCTCTGTCTTAGTTTCCCACTTCTTCCTGATCTCCTGAAATCTTGGACTGAGTCTCCTATTGTTAGTGTGGGGAAACTTTTTTTTTTTCTATCAAGGGCCATTTGGATATTTATAACATAATTCATGGGTCATACATTATTATTAATTGAAAAAATTAGTCTGCTATATAGGGTCAAACATTTAATTAACTCACCCCTAATGCCTTGGCAGGGCCAGACCAAATAATTTCCCAGGCCTTCTACAGGCCACAGGTTGGATGCTCCCCACCCCTGTTCTAGAGGAAGCTAAACTAAGACATATCCAGGACTCAAAATTCAGTGCTGCAGATTCCATCGTTGACCAATTTACAAGCAAATGCCAAATAGCTTCTGCAAACATTTATATTAGTTTACCCTCTCAATGTCATTGTGTAGTGTGGTCTTGTTGATTCACAGCCTCAAGTAAAATTTCTTAATCTCCTTCAACCTAGTTTGTGAAAAGTATTTTCTCAGTGTAGAAATAATTTTGTTTCTTATATTAAATTAGAAAAAAAACATTCCATGTATATGTATGTTAATCTTATTTCCTCATCAGAGCAAATACCTGTTTATGGCTTTTACTAAGCCATCTTGCATGCTAAGATGCTTGTCTTATTCTTATCCATTGCTATGAGTTCTTTATATATTCAGTATACAAATTCTTGGTTGTCTTCTATGTGTTATAAATTATTCTGCCTTCTTATTTCTTCAATTTATCTTTTTGCTGCAGTTTGATAAACTGAGTTTTAAATTTTATTAATTCTATTAATATTTTCTTTTTTTGGTAAGCATAACAATATGTATTTATTTAAGTTTGCTTTTCATAATTTCTATATTTGAAATCTCAGGAAAGTGACTATCTTGTTAATCTCATTCATTATGCCTTGTTTCTTTATAGCTTTTTAAGGTTTTTTTTTTGTTGTGTGTTTTTTTTTTTGTTTTTTTTTTTGGGTGTGTTTGTGTGTATGTGTGTGTGTGTGTGTGTGTGTGTGTGTGTGTGCTAACATGTAGGTCAGGCATTTGACTATGAGTGCATACTTCTCCAATCTTTATCAGGAGAAATTTTATAAGTCTGTGTTGGAAAGTTCATTTGTCCAGAGTGTTTGTGTCTGCATTATCTATCAAGCTATTGTGGCAATATCAACCAATATTAAAATAAATTCTGACATGAAGTTTTCCAGATTACATATGTCAATCTAGAGGCCCGACACATAAAAATTTATATACTAGAGCTGGGGGTCCCTCAGCCTGCCTGCCTCTTCTCATAGTCCGGGACCCCTCAGGGGTGATCAGGGGAAAGGGGTGCCCCCATCACACCTCTACTGTTGCCACTGCCGGCAGTGTAAGCCTTAGCTGGCCCTGGTTACCTGAGCCTCAGGCAGCCCTGGGTGGCAAGGGGCTGAGGGAGGGTCTAGTCACACTGTGTGCCTGCTGACACCACTCTCCCCCCCCCCCCCGCCACCCAGGCAGGGCTGAAAGGACTGTGGAACTCCAGTGGGGTTGAGAAGACTAAACACCACCATCCTGTGGCTATGGGAACCACCATCTTTACCACCATCTTTGTGAGGATGTGATGGTCAATTTACACATTCCCTCTAAGATAGAATGATTTTGGACTGCAAACTCACATAATGGAGGTTATAAATTATATTAAAACTTTACTTTTCACTTCATCTACAGTTGTTTTGTTTTCTGCAAATGGTCTTTGCAATTTTAAAGTCTTTGGAAATGTAAATTTGTTACTGATTATCTTCATCTCCGGTGGCATATTTATTGTTGTATTTGGTAATATTCTATTATGAGATAATATTTGACAAAACTTAATTTGGAGGAATCTTCAGAGACCTGAAATAAGGATTCTTCACTTTGGAAAGTATTTCAGGTTAGATATTCCCTTTTTGGTAAATTTCTAGAGCTCCATTTTATATACCACCCACTCCTCTTTGTGTTAGTGAAGATTGGGATGTGGGTGTAAGCATTTTCGTAGCAGGAGTGGAGAAAGCATCTGGTATTTGCATTGCCTTATGGATTGAAACATGCATCTTTTTTTTTTATCTCTGGTCAAGTGACAGGTCAATGTGACCTATTATAAATGATATTTGGTTACGCCATGCTGGCACCCACATATGGAAATTGTCATACTCAACATTTACATCCAGTTGTAAATCATTGAATCATACAGTCTGTTTATTGTGAACACAGGCCTTTGCTGACCCATCTGCCCTCTTATTTCCTACCTATTTCCTCACCTTGGCATGCTACTACCTCTGGATCCTTGAATACATCATTCAGAAAGAAGAGAACCAGAAACATACTCAAGATCATCCACAGATATTTATCTCTATTAACATTGTTATTCACACACACTGGCATGTGACCATGCCCCATTGTAGTCTATTTTCAGTTCACCAAACCAGAAGATAGATGCATGAATGAATGAATATAGGGGTAGATGGATGGATAAACAGATGGATGGAGGAATGGATGGATGGATGGAGGGATGGAGGGATGGAAAGACAAACGGATGGATATATATAAATCATTTTTGCTTAAGTTTTCTCCTCAACCTCAATATTAGACTTTCCAATTATGGAACCTCCACCCAGAGAGATGAAGTCAGTACATATATCTAGAGCACCTTGCTTTCCATATCTAACTCATTCTCACCCCACAGTTCATAGAACAAAGGGAAAGTTTTTCCCATTCTGTAATTAGTACCTCCTCTATATCATATTCTGAATTGTCTCTGGAGTCGGTTTTAAGTTACTGAATGATCAAGTTGATTCATCTTTGTTTTTGTCATGGGTAAATTAGGGACTTAATGTTCTTCTAAATAGAAATATTAGCTTTCCATTTCAAAATGTGATTCCCATTAGAAGGAGATTTATCTTTAAATAATGACCAGCAACAGTCCATTGTATATCCAAAGTACATTGCTTTCAAAAGTACTGCTAAACAGGGCAGAAAGACAGAGTGACAATGCCATCACTTGTGTCATTTGAAAGAGTTACCAGATTTAGCAAATAAAATACAAGATCTTCTCAATTAAGAAGTAAAGATTTCTATCTTGGTTTTCTCGTGCTTTTAAATGTATTATGCAAACTAACTAATATTGATTATTTTAAAAGAAAGTTTGGCTCAAGAAATAAATGTTATTGGTTCTAATTTGGCTCTATTATTATCTAATGGTATTAATATAATAGTTCACCAGGGTCCTTTCATCTCTTTGATTCAGATTTTTTACATATAATTAGAAGGGGTTATAACCCCACAGTTTAAAATATGTTTATAGCTTTAAAATACAATGCTCCAACCAATCACTAGAAATTACATAGCATGCTACATATCAGCCTTTCCTACCCTCCCTTCAATTGTCACCTAAATGGCATACTTCCATTTTAGTCATCCCGTTGGACCAGCCCAAACTTTTGAACAACCTTGACCAGAGTTACTTACTATATCTTTCATAAGATGCTCTCATTTACATTTCCTAAAATGGCCCCAAAAGAATGTGTCAAAGACTATATTTAATATTACACTAAAATGTCTTAGCGGGCACATTAGGAAATTGATACTAATGGCACTTCTTCTCCAGAGAGCTGGAACTGTGTTAATGGTCCAGCACTTGTAACCATTTGGCGAAGTCTAAAATAGTTTCTAAAGGTCTCTTTTTAACACAAAATACGTTCTTAGAATTTTTCACAAAACTCTGCAATGCTTTTTAATGTGTCACATTATCTCTATTTTTTAAGATATCCATCATGCAAAAGTTGTACAAAAATAAAAGACATTTAAAATAGCACGTATGGTGATTTTTTTTTAATGGCTCATCAGAATCTTCATTTATCTTGTGACACCTGAACTGATTTAAAATTTAAAAAAAGGAGTTCTGAAAGAGTTGCTGAATTATAATGTCACATGAAGTCCACTCACTCTAATAGAGTGTCAGCTTTGTAAAATCACACACTGGTGAGTTAGGTACCTAATGTTTGTAAATGAAAAAAATAAAAAGGAGTCTTTTGCAGCTTTCATTTGCCATCAATTATACTTGCATAACCCTGGTGGCATTTCAGAATCCAATGCATCAGGTCAGCACTTGCCAGGTGAGCAAAGTGCTCCCATGGTGCACATTAGTCTGGGAAGAAGGCCTTCTCTCTCAGTCATCAGGGTGCCATTTAGCACAACAAAGTGGCAGTTCATTACGTGGTACCCCTGTGGCCTAAAGGAAAGAACATTCCTATCAAATTTCATTTTCTGGGACTAGATTATATGATTATATTATATGATCAGACTTGGCTCATTTTAGTTACTTCTACTGAATAAAATATCAAAGTAATTATTGTCTATAAATTGCAATCAATTATGTAAACTCTGCATGAAAATTACTTTAAGGACCTTTAAATTATTTATTGTACAGTTAATTAGTGTAGTAAGTTAATATTGAAAAATCGAACAGCTTTTTTTAAAAGATGATTCAGGAATTTGTGAAAAACTTGGATCATGGTGGCAACATTCTAATTGGAAAATACTAAATCATTTCTCAATTTTATTTAAATATGACACATGTAGTCCTCACTAAGATATATACTTGGAAGAAGGTATTGTAAATTGAACCAATTTTTCTAATTATATTGTAATAAAAGATTGATTTCCTGACAAAGTATTCAGAGTGCAATATTTTAGATAGAATGAGTAGAGCCATATTAAATTGATTAACATGATATGCCATTATACTATATATTTGTAACTTACAAAGGTTGGTATATGTCATTTGAGTCGACCAAAATCAGAAAAAAAATGTTATTTAAATTATAGCAGAATGTGAGTGTACGGAAAGTGAATTAAGAAAAGAAATATGGATACAGCAGAAGGAAAATAAATGCAGTTTTTTAGTAAAAAAAAGAAGCAGGTTCAGAGAGAGAGAGAGAGAGAGAGAGAGAGAGAGAATTTGCTTATATCGATATTTTTCTCTAAAAACCCCAGGGAAAACGCTGGTGTTTTTCCCAAGAAAGTTTTAAGATCAACAAATAATACCTGGTGCAACCAACAATCTTGGGGCCCTGGATGCAGTTTTGTTTTGAAGTTTACTTGAAATATGCATAAATTTTATAGAGGATAAACAAAGTGAAAATGAACTAAGTATAGAGAATAAACAAATATATCTCTTACAAAAGATATCACTTCCTAAAAAATGAATGCTTTAATTTGGATCCAGATCTTACTGAAGTATTTTTTTATTTGTTTATTTTTATAAGTGTAACATGTTTTATATTTGTTATAACAACTCATTGTTGATTTCAAATTTTGTTTCATTATAATACAAAATGTAATTTGTGTAATATAGATATTAAAATATCATAGGACTTTTAAAGGACTAGTAGGCAAACTTGAAAAAACAACATTATGATAACTCAGTGTGTATCTGTGGGGGGGATAGGGATGAATTACACAGAATCAGGAGTTAGTAAATGTTAGAGAGAGAAATGGCTTAGGAATCATTGGGTTCAATCTGGATATTTTGCAGGTGAGATAATCTAGTATGAAAGTGACCCAGTTGAGGGTCTATGAGTTTTAGAGGAAAAACTGACCTACATATTACCTGAAGCTATTCTGTTGTTTGCAACACATCTCCCTTGGTCATAAGCTCTAATTGCAGAAATATTTTCAGACCACAAGAGCAAGTAAAAAATATTTACAAACACTTTTGTCATGTATTTACAGTGTACTTGTCTATTGATAATTATTTAGCACATTCTTTAGAATTTCATCACTTACAAAATAAGTGATTCAACTAGTTAAAGTAAAATTGCAAAAATAATCAGAGAGAATGTATTGATAAAATCGTTCAGTCATGGTTCATGATGTAGACTTACTTTTTGTATTATTGTTACAAAATGGGTGGATGGATGGAAAAAAAAAAATGATTTCAAAGTGTTTATCAAGGTGTTGGGGAATTTAGCATTATTACAATAGGTCTTTGAATCCATACATACCAGTACATATACACCCACTCAAAGAAGTGATACATTGTAAGTTATATTAATATATATATATATATGCACATACATGTGCATATGAACATATGTAAAATGTACACATATAGATTCACATGCACAGCCTTGAAAGGATTGAGACATATAAATATTAATGTCATGTGTTATTCTATAAGAATTTGTTGTTTGTATTTTATTTTCTTACTGTTTATAATATTTTTTAGTTTTTTAATTACAGTTGACATATAATATCATATTAGTTTCAGGTGTACAAACAGTGATTATACATTTATATAACTTATACATTTATTATACACTTAAAATGATCACCCCAATAAATCTAGTACCTATGTGACACCAGACTTAACTATTAAAATGTTATTGACTATGTTTCATATTCTGTACTTTACATTCCCATGACTATTCTGCAACTACCAATTAATGAATAAGCATAACAAAAACAGACTCATTGATACAGAGAACACTTTGATGGTTTCCAGATGGGGAGGAATCTGGGAGGTAAGTGAAAAAGGTGAAAGGATTAAGAAGTGCAGATCTTCAGATTTTTTTTTTAAAATTATATTTATTTTAGAGAGGAAGGGAGAGGGAGAGCAATAGAAACATCAATAATGAGAGAGAATCATTGATTGGCTGACTTCTGCATCAGAGGAAAAACTGACCTACATATTACCTGAAGCTACTGGGGATCTAGTTAGCAACCTGCAACCTGGGCATCTGTCCTGACCAGAAATCAAACTGTGACCTCCTGGTTCATAGGTCAATGCTCAAACACTGAGCCACTCCAACCAGGCAGATCTTTTGACTTTTTGAGCATGAGCAACCAATTTAGCTGTTTTAAACTCATTTTTTTTTCTATCTGAAATTAATCAGTTTATTCTTCATGTACCTTGTCACATCCTTAATTCTATATCAAATTTATACTTAGGAGTTACATACCCCCAGTTATACTATAAAATGTCAAAATCAAGGACATTTTTCAGTGTTTCTGGACCAGCCAGAGCTCATAATTAGAATAAAATATTTATTTAAAAGATCTAAATAACTGAAAATTATAAAATACTCTATTGTTTAGGGTATTCTTATTTTTTTTCTAACTACTCACACAGAGGAAATGCATTCTACAATTTCTGCCCCCCCCCCCCCAGCCCATAAAATTGGTAGTAGATACTTAAGGAAGTATTTTTGTATGAGTAGGTAAGTTTTTATACTTCTAAGCACATGTGTCCCTAGAGACTGCAAGTACTTCATAAAATAAAACTATTAACTCAATATATCTTCTCAACAGCTCTCTTTAAAGCAATGTAGCTTTTATTAACATCATGTTACCCAAGATCATCTGTGGAGATGTCCAAAACATACCTAAAGCAACGATTTAATAAAAACACACAAATCCTAAATTTGGAGCCAGGTTTTATGACTCCTACGTTGGATTCTGCTGAAGGATGGGATTTTGTATACTTCCCCACAGAGAGTTTGCACTGATCATATTAGCCTCTCTGAAAGTCCAACCTTAGGAGATCTACCATGCTGCCTCATATGTAAATGAATAAATAATTAATTAAAATATTTAATGTTAAATCTAAGGTGAAGTCATTTTCCTTTCACAAAAAAAACTAAACATGTGTCAAGATAATTTTTGTTTTAATTTACAGTATTATTTCCACTCCTCTCCCTCAGTTCCCAAGGCACCTGTATGTTGATTTCATGTACCACCAGTGGGAAATGCATTTTAATATCTAATTGCTACCCTTTGTTTCAAATCAGTATTTGTATAGTTGAGTATTCAGGCAGCAGCTGTCCCTTGGAAGTTTCAGGTACTAAATACAAAGAGAATATACACAATTTTACATGATTGTTGTATTCAAGAACTGATGTCATTTACATATGTCACATATTACATTTTAAAACCTCTATGTTAGTGCAAGTCTTGTGTTCTAATGCATTTGGCTTTTTGATGCCTAAGTAATTTCAAATTCAGTTCTGACTCAAAAGGGGTGCAGAAACTCATCTACCTCCCTCAGTACCACTCCTAAACACATTTACTTCCCTGAATATGCTAAACCGGGTCTTAAATTTGCTGTCTGTGTGTATGAGAATGAAAACCAGATGTCCATTGATAATGGTATTGCTGATGCTGACACTTTGTTAAATGAAAATTCTTGCAGTGTTGCTGAAGAAGCAGAAAATTTAATGTCTCTTATTTGAATGAGTTTTACCTTTTTATCTGGAAATTCTGTAAAGCTGAGTAGACTCACAGAGAAGTATTGCAGGGCTCAGAAATACTAAAAATAGTTGCTTAACAGCTTCAAAAATCATGATTCTGACATGAGATTATACAAATTCTAATTCTTTAAAATGACCACAAGACAAAGATGACATTAAAAATTAGACCATCTTTAAGAAGATCATTAATCAGGGTATGCTCTAATTTTTTAACTATAGGTATAGCTATTATTTAAGATAGTTAAAACACATATTCAAAATTCTACAAACACTGTGAAATATATGGTGTGCTGCACCATTTTTGACCTTTTTAAAATTCTTCATCTCAGTTGGCCAGTCATTTTAGTCTCTGCAACAGGTTACTGTACTTCTTAATAGGAAGAGAAGGGAATGGTCAACTCTTTCAAAATCTTGCTTAGAATACTGAAAAGGTCAACAAACTACAGCAGAGGAATGTAAAAATGAGACAATTGAAACCTGATACCTCATTTTTGTGACGAAGATTTTTGCAAGAATTGAAAATGTCACAACACGAAGTCAATTTTCAGGAAGAGATGGGTACACGGCACTGACTGAATCCATCCTCACCATACCATGAGCCTGTGATCTCAACTTTCTGATTAAGAGCCCCCTGCTTAAAAAAAAAAAAAAAATACAGGTTTTTTTCTCGTGGTCTTTTGTTATTTTTATCAAATATATACTCTGTGAGAACACAGAAGAGAAAGGAATAAATTTTAGTGCCTCTTAAACAGCTCAGACTTTGCTTCCTTAGGAGACATATAGCATCTGGTTATATCAGATATTTTTTTTATTTTTTATTGTTATGACTTGGGTGGGGGATGCTATTGGCATCCAGTGGGTAGAGGCCAGGGACGATGCTAAAATCTTACAATGCACAAAATAGCCCCCCCCCCCCCAATGAATTATCTAGCCCAGAATATTGGTATTGAGAAACTTTGAGAAATGTATAGTATTGTTAAATATGTTTGATCAATTACATTGCCCTTCAGTATGAAGAATTCCCATATCATTAAGGTAGTGCCTAGCAAAGTCCTTTATATACAGTGGATGCAAAATATGTATCTACTGCGGCTGCAGATGACACTTTTGTATTAAAAAAAAGAAAATGCATTTAAACAAGAATAGACATTCAGGTTTTATAAACTACTAGAGGCCCAGTACACAAAATTTGTGTGGAGGGATGGGGTAGGATTCCCCCAGCCGGATCTGCATCCTCTCACAATTTGGGACGCTGCATGCACAAGTGATCATACTTTTCATACAGGTGAAAGGCATCTTGTTGTATGGGCAGCTACATTTTTTTTTTTTTGCCCTGGTTATAAAAAGTAGTACACAACATGACCCTTCTGAGGAAATAGTACCATTTTCCCCTTCTTACGGGTGGAAAAACTGAAGCAGAGAGAAGTTAAGTAATTGGCTGTGTCACACAGTTATAAGTGTCAGAATCAGGGCTGACCACAAAATGTGCAAACCAGAGTCCATGCATGTCATCACTGCGTCATCCTGGTTTTTCAGTGTTGCCAGGTTTTAATTTTTACATAAATCTAAGCAACTGTTCCCAATATATAGTGCGGCATCTGCTGGTATCTTGGGGACGCACATGAGGCTGGCTATCAAGCCCCTGCGTCCAGTGGGAAGGGCACTTGCTCCCCACCACCCCAATCTTACAAATGCTGTGGTTGAACTGGAATATAAAAGTAGAAAGGCCAGTGAGGCCAAGCTGAATAAACCACAGATTTGTAGCCTCAAAAATCTCTCCAGCTAATGGTAATATTAGGGTTAAATTTTACACTCCTGCTAATTCAAGGGCATACCCTCCTATGGATATTCTCCCATCCCAACATCAGATCAGGCGGCCCGCCGCTTGATTGCTGCTGCTGGTCACCTCCTTCTGTGTTGAGTTTCTGCCCCCTGGTGGTCATTGCACCTCATAGTGACTGGTCATTCTGCCATTGAATTGATCTGCGTATTAGGTTTTTATTATATAGGATATGTCCTGCATGCCTTTTGAAACAGCTTTTGCAAAACTACTGTTTCCCTCTAAATCCATGATGCAAAATATTCAGGAATTAATATAATGGGCAAAAGGCTCAATGATCAGATGGCATCAGTGTGAATAGAGTTTAAGTTCAAAAAGAGAAAAGAAAAAAAATATGGGAGCAAACTAGATACAAAAAGCAAAAAGCACTTATTACACGCCAGGCTACAAGTTTTATGATGCCTGCAGTCTGTCATCCTGCTTCTAGCATGCTCAACTTCCTGAAAGGGAGAAGCAATCATGCTATTGCTCTGAGAGGGCGGGAAATCTTTTTTTTTTTTCTTTTTTTTTCTTTAATAAAGACTTGGATAGTAAATATTTTAAGCTTTGCAGAAAATGTGATCTTTGCTACAACTACTCAACTCTGCAGTTGTAGCATAAAAACAGTCATAGACATGTAAACAAATGGTATGGCTGTTTCAGTAAACATTTCTTTACAAAAAGAGATGAGAGCCGAAACCGGTTTGGCTCAGCGGTAGAGCGTCAGTCTGCAGACTGAAAGGTCCCGGGTTCGATTCCGGTCAAGGGCATGTATGTTGGCTGCGGGCACATCCCCGGTGGGGTATGTGCAGGAGGCGGCGGCTGATCGATGTTTCTCTCTCATCGACGTTTCTGGCTCTCTGTCTCTCTTCCTTCCTCTCTGTAAAAATCAATAAAATGTATTAAAAAAAAAAAAAAAGAGATGAGAGTTGATTTGACCCAAGGGCCATAGTTTGATGCAATCCTGAGTTAAAATCTAAAATCTTTACTATTTCATACATTTTGCCATTTTCAATTATTATTTTTTAAATATATTTTATTGATTTTCCACAGAGAGGAAGGGAGATGGATAGAGAGTTAGAAATGTCAATGAGAGAAAAACATTGATCAGCTGCCCCCTGCACATACCCCACTGGGGATGTGCCCGCAACCAAGGTACACGCCCTGGACTGGAATCGAACCTGGGACCTTTCAGTCTGCAAGCTGATGTTCTATCCACTGAACCAAACCAGCTAGGGCCTCAATTATTTTTTAAAGATATTTTTATTAATTTCAGAGAGAGAGGGAGAGAGAGAGAGAGAGAGAGAGAGAGAGAGAGAGAGAGAGAGAGAGAGAGAGAGAAACATTAACGATGGAAGAGAATCATTGATCAGTTGCCTCCTGCATGCCCCCTACTGGGAATTGAGCCCAAAACCCAGGCATGTGCCCTTGACTGGAATTGAAATCAGAACCCTTCAGTCTGTAGGCCGACATTCTATCCACTGAGCCCAACCAGGTAGGACCCATTCTCAATTCTTTAGCTTCATCTCAAATGTCTTTTTTTTTTTTTTTTTTACCTTTACTGTGTCCAGTGCTGCAGGAATACAAGACTGTGAATAGCTCTTTGAGTCATCGGGTTAGTTTGTGCTCTGTGAACTCTGTGTCCTCTCACTTGTTAATGGTTTCCAGGTGTTTAGTAAAGAGCTATTCCTATTGAAAACTCAGAAGAAGCATCACCTTAAAAGCATTCCCATCACCCTTCTCTGTCTCATGCTTATAGGCTTAATACATCACTGAAATTTCTTTACATGCCTCCCTTACACTAGACATGATGAGAAGTGTGACTAGAACGTAACACCTTTCCTGACCATCAGAGACATATAGTAATTGCTTTTTGAACAAAATATGTTTTAGTACAAATTAAATGTAATAATGGTCTGCCAAGATAGGTTGTATTGAGCTTTCTAATATGTAACAATATATGAAATATGGCATTCCTTAAGCTATATCATAAAACTAATATAAGAAAATCATGATTAGTCAAGATGTATGCATTTTGCTTGAAGATTGTCAGTGTTATTTAAAAAATAGAAATAATAGAGACACAGCAAATTAAGAATGTAGAAATGGTGTTTATAAATCTTAGATAAATAATAAAAATTGGAGAATAAAACAGATGCAATTGGAAGGAAAGGAAACATAACCATCAATTTGTGATATTCTCAAGGTTCCAGATACATAATTGTAAACAAAAGTGTCAGTCCTGCATTTTCTCATGGCAATCACAATCCAATAGCCCCCCTGCCAACTAACCAGTCTTCGCTGAGCAGAAACTGCCACTTTGGTAGCCACAGAAATAATCTTTTCCCATACAAGAGTAGATACTTTTATATATATCTTACCTTAAAATTCCAGATATTCTGAGATTTTTTTATCACACTTCTGCATCAGATCCTTAAACAGTGATTTATAAGGTCTCAGATGAAAGCAGCCCCTAAATAGGAAGTCTCACTGCTTCACATATTTTGTTTGGGATGTGCAATCTGGTTTCTTATCTGTTTGTGTTATGTTTAGGATATAGCTGTGTGGTAAAGAGCTACAGTCTTCCTATGCCTGACTTGAAACCATTCAGCAAACAAATGTAGAGGCTACTCAGGGAAGAGCTGAAAATTGAGAAGAGAGTTGAGGGACTGACTAAAAAGAGAAGTTTATTGGAGGAAAATAGCTAACTCTTGGGAAAGTGAGGCATAAAAGAAAACAACAGACCATCAAATGTTTAAAAGTGTAGTTATCCTCACTGGGAATGAGAAAGCATTTAGTGATGTGCTCAGATTTGGTGTAACTATATGAGAAACGGAATGGAAGTTAGAGAAAGACAATTTGGATAAAATACATGAAAAACTTCCTGACAGTGAAAACTGCTGGATTATGGAATTATCCTTTAAGGGAAGTGGCAAGAGTCACATCACTTGAATGATTGAAATCAAGAGAGACAAAATGCTACTGAAAGTTATTTATCTTTTGATTCTGCATAGCAATTGTTAAGACCCCTACGGGAAGTGTTCTATTGAGGAGATGAGATTTCAGAGGCTCACTACCATTATTCTGAGTTTCATTTTTCCAAATTTTATATATAAATAACAACAACAAAAAAAACCTCAACAGTTTATTTTATATCCTATTTACCTGGTACTGAGATTTTAAAAAATAGCATAAACTTATCATAGACAAAATGTATTTGGATGTTCTATAAATGCTATGTTATTTATTTTGTTCCATTTTATGTGGGGGTGGGGAGGAGTTTGGTATCATATTACCTGGCATTTGTATCCTGCATCATTGACACATGATTGTGTAGTCCCAAAGTCCTCAATCTCTCTGAGGCTTAGATTCTGCATTCATAATAATGGTAGTCCAAAATGATATACTTCTCCTAAGGGCTGGTGAACCACAAAGCAATAGAAAAAACATCATTTGGTAAAGGCTAATTACATATTGTAATCAACACTGTTTTTATCTTAACATTTGAAATGACTATTTCATTCTAAATTGATTATATGTTCAAGTTTCTTTTTTTCCCTGGTAGTGGTAATAACTTGTGCTAATGTATTATACTATATCTTATAGTTATTCTTGGGCCTTTGCCATAGTAAGAGAAGATGTATTGGCAATAAAACTTAGAAAAAGTCTTCCATAATTAAATCATAGTTTTATTGCCTATAGTACAATAGCAAAGCTTTCTTATTAGTTGGGTAGCTTCAGATATCTGTACATATATGTGTGTGAGAGAGAAAGGGGGAGGAGGAAGAGAGAGAGAGAGAGAGAGAGAGAGAGAGAGAGAGAATACAGAAACACCTCAGAGATTCCGTTTACTTTGCACATCACTAGATCTCACAGAAAATGGACTATGTTTGCCAATTCTTCTCAATTTAAAATGGAGAAATGAATCTACTTGGAGATTGTTCCGAATATCTCCTCCTTGTCCTGTTCTACCTGGAGCAGCAGTGAATCTTCAATAGCGATGGTGCAGGCTGTTTCTCAAAAGAAATGGCAAGGGGAAAACAACAGGTGCCTAAGTTCATACATATTATTGAGTGCCTCATAATGCAACTATAAAACCCTGCGAACCTATTTGGGGTAATTCTAAAGGGAGAGCCAAGTGCAGACCAACAGGAACCGTGATAACAACATCATTTGGCTAATGTGCTGTTTATGTATACAAAATGCTTTGCAAATGGTAAGGGGGAAATCACCAGCAGAATAGTTTCTAAAAGCATCTTAGCATTCTAAAGCCACACTTATCTAAAATTGTAACAAAGAACAGCAGGAGGTGTGTGACAATGAAGCCAGCCTAAAATGAAAAAAAAGTTTCAGCCAAATGTCAAAACACAAGGAAGGAATTTCTGAGGCAAAAGGGAAAAAAATGTATTGGGAAGTGGGAATACAGTAGTTTTATAGAGATTTGAACTTTAAATTATTCAGAACTGCTACAATCAAAACTAAAACACATGTATGTGTGCCATCTGCTTGCCTCCAAAGAGAAGTCTTTGGAGAATTAATTTCAGCTGCCAGAGTTGCAGGAAAAGAAACTGGTCTCTAGTTTATCCGAATCATTACTTGGAAACAGGAACTCAAGAAGAGAGAGGAGACTCAGCTGTCTGGCTGTGTCTCTACAGAGAGATATTCCTTAGAGATTTCAGCAACTGCAGGAAAATACGAAGATAGGTACAGAGAAATAAGGCACAGCCTGCAAAGGCAAATTTGGGTGAAAATAAGTGTATGTGATTCAAAACATGTTTAGTGCCCTGATGTATTAATACATAAATAGACATTTAAACTGTTCTGTTAACATATTTTTAGAGGTAAACTAAAAATTTTAGCTTTCCAGTCATGTGAAATCATGTGCTGCTAAGTCATGCTTAGGCAAGACACTTATTTTTGTTCATTCTCTCTCTATTAACAAGACAGTAGAGCCTGGCATTTTCTGATAAACTGGAAAATGAAGAAGCAGTGTTCCTGTGAGTTCCTAAGTCCCAGTTCCTAGTGATCTTTATTCAAGGGCATTAGTGCTTTCAGTTGGGGTTTTAATGGACATAGGTAGCCTGTGCTTACAGAATAAACGAATCAACCCATATTTATTGTGTTTCTACAAGTAAGAGAATGTTAAGAACTATAATGTATATCATGTGGTTGTAAGGATTTCAAAATTTAAATAGTGAAAATTGAATCTATATATTGAATCTATATATTTGAAAACAAATAATCCTAAAAGAGACAAATAACAACTCAAAAAATATCGAAAGGCAGCCTATGGTTAATTACCTGGCAATTCTACATATTATAGGCATTGCATGTTCAAAGAAAGATGAAATCATGTCAGTTAGAGTATACAGAAAAGAATTTCTAGAGGTCAATTTTAAACTGAGTTTATGAAGAAGCCAGCAACAGTGAAAACTGGCTAAGAGGAAATCCAAGGATGAGAAAGGGATTAACTTTATTTATTTAGGAATATGGTTGACAAATTTAAAATAAATGGCTAGATACAAGAATGAATGGATAAAGAGACTGATACTACTTTTCAAGTCCAGCAGCTTATTTAGTTAAGACATGCAAATGTTGAATAAAGTTTATTTTTTGAAGTATAGAACATGCAATTTTTTTGTGAACCGTGGTATTGCCAATAGCAATATTGAACACACCATTAATTCATATAGAAAATATTTTTTAACCCTTACCTGAGGATATTTTTTTCCATTGATTTTACAGATAGTGTGAAAGGGAGGGTAGGAGAGAAAGAGAGAGATGGGTTGCCTTCCACATGCATCTAGATTGGGGCTAGGAACAAACCTACAAGCCTAATATGTGCCCTTGATGGGGAATCAAACCTATAACCCTTTGGTGAGCAGGCTGATGTTATAATCACTGGGCAACACTGGCCACGGCTAGCAAGTATTTTTACAGAATAGAACTTAAATGTATATTTAATCACAAATGAGCTTAGTATTTACTAAGTATCAGTTCAAGTAAATTGAAATAGTAAACATTAACTTATTCATGAATTTATACCCAGCTTAAGTAACAAAGACTTAAAGAATATGAAGTTGAAATGAATGAAAACCAGCTTTTGAGCCCAGGTGGTTATTTTTTTATTCTCTTCCATTTAGGGAATTTATATTTGTGAGAATAGGTTAAAATTATGTTTTTCTTTTTTAATTTAAATGGAGTAAATTGTTTTATTAACTTATTCGTAAGTTTGAGGTTTTTTAAAATAAAATATTAGTTGGGAGTAAAGTGACAGTCTTAGTAGTACAAATGATGCTCATATATTAAGTCTATATATTGAGCAACACATATGCTGTAGGCATTGTACAAGAACTCTGGTATGCATTATGTAATTTCACAATTGAATTATGTATTCTTTATATTTATCCCAATTTTACCCAAGAAAATTAAGCTTTTGTGGGATATGACTGAAAGGTTAAATATTAACACCGAATCTTTAATGATTCCCTTGCCTAATTTAGATGAAAGTAGATACTTATCAATGTGTTACAGTATTTTTGACATCACTAAACCATAAATCATTGACAGAATAACTCTCAACAATAGAGGATCTTTTCAGAAATGCAATAACCAGTTAATTGGTATCAAAACCATAACCTGATGGACTGATAAAGGAAGTAAATTTATTTTAACCTCTGACACAGAAATAAAAAAAAAATATCTATTGGAATGACAGAAGTCAGAAGCATAGTGGTCATGAATTTCATGCTCATGATAATATGAAGGATATATGGCCTAGGATCTTTGTGTATAAGGTAACTGAAAACCATATAGTACATTTATAGATGAGAAAATTAAAAGGCTGGAGAATTATAGTCACAGGAAATTTTTAAGTTCATATTTGTTACTGTACTTAAAATATATTTGAATTGTATGTTGCTAGCCTAAACTAAAACCTCCGAAAATGATTTAGGGAAACATTACTTATACCAGTAGATAATTTTAGGAAAAATATTTAATACGTGAAGCTGAATTTGATTCAATAATCATTTTCATGCAAATTTATAGAATTTTAATGAGGTCTTAAAAAACTTAAATGGATTCTTGGCATATCAATGATAACTCATACACTAGAAATTAAAGCACCAATCCTCCTCTCTACAGTCATAGATTTAAGTCTATATCAGTATCAATGTAAAGATTCAGTGTTCATAAAAGTTAGGTCTAGCTATAATTGTCTTGAAAACTATCATGGTATTGAACATGACCTTTAAAAAATTAGAGTCCTTGAGTGCTATTGTATGTATCCTCAACACTCTAAATTATATGCATAATATAAAAGAGTATAGAAATCATTGTATATGAAAAAAACATAATTTGATTCCAACCTCCAGCCATCAACCTCTGCTACATCCAGGATTAGTAAACAAACATATATATATTTTTTATTTTTATTTTTTTAGTTTTTCCATTAGTGAAAATTATATTGCAGGGAATTTATTAGTAAATCCAGCAAAAGTCATAGATTGTAATATAGACTTGATGTAATTGAAAATTAATTGGCTACATGCAGAAATTCATACCAGATGGGACAATGGTCTCTTATGGCAACTCCCTTCTGTCTTTTGTCTATAAAAAAGATATTATTCCCACAGAAGCCATCACAATGGTAAAATAGAGACAGTAGATATGAATCATTTTAAAGCTTAGTGGAAGTGATTCCATTGTAATGAGCTAGTTGTTAATAACAGGAAAGGAGCAAAAGGGAGGCCAGACACTCCTTAGGGAACCACTGGCCCATCCCTGCAGATTCCTGGGGGGAAGGGACTGCACAAATGGGAGGATAGGTACAAGCACGGTGAGTGGGGGTGACACAGGGAAACACCTATCAGGCAAGCTGGAGAACCATGGATTGGAGAGTAATCAAGACCACTCTAAGCCCACAAAAGTTTGGTTCATGCTTCCCTTCATTTGCCTGTTTTTCCTCCAAGCCATGTGGCCCTACAGTCCCCCACTCAGTGGACTGATGGACTGCAGCGGGGAACACAAGCTAAGCTAGCCTGAGGCAGGACTGGACTCCGCTCCAACACGGAAAGGGAACTCTGGAGACTAGCTCTGATTCTAGCTCTGCTGAGGCCATGGCTATACTTCTTTCTGCGTCCAACAAAGGAAATGACAGCATGGAAACTCAGGGGTTCGATAGCACATAAATAAAGCTTTCTACAATATCTCATCCTCCAAGGTGAGTTTCAGAATATTGCTTCTCCTGGATGATCACAAGAATCCCACTCCCATCAGCAACAAGTTGATAACATTTTGTTTCTTAAAGAAAAAGTGCTTCTGATTTTTTAAAAAGCTCTTTCCAGTTTTACAGAAACATTAACTTGTAATATTGGCCTTCATTATACTTATTAAATAAATGCTAATAGTATTATAGGAAATGCATTTTCAACTGAAATGGATTCAAGTTGTTCTAGTTAGTTGTGTTAAAGAGAATAAAAAATTAATCAGTCTACTATTATGGTACAGCTGATTTTGAAAAGTTTCGTGGATCTTTAAGTATTTATGTTTTAATAGAGTTACTATTAAACAAGATGGTAAACCTACGAGTTGAGAGCAAAACACACTCTAAGCAAGCTGACATTTACAGGAGAGCAAAACAGCATGTTCTTTCTGGTTATGACCTTGGAGCAAGTCCTTTCTAATTCCCAGATCCACCAAGTGGAGATGTTATATTATGAGGAAGTTGAAAACTACAGAAATTAGGATACAAAGGGAACACAAAAGTTTGATATAATTTTTTTGCTTTTCTAAAGTTCAGAACCTGTAGGATGAATTCTGCACTCTCAAGTTTTATTACAATAGCAAAATTCATTAGCTGACTGTAATGGCATAGTAATACTCTTCAAACCAACAATAAATAGATTTTTAAGCACTGTGTTTAACTTAATAGCCCTTTTAGCTCAAAAGCAAAGGTTTGTGTCATCTTTAACTGAAGCACACTTATATTGTCTCTTGCTGAGCAGCTGAGAGCAGGTTAATGCACCGCCACAATAGTATTTTTTTTTTTTTTACTTTTTATCTCAAATGGTTGAGAATAGCATTTGCATCAATGTCATGACACATGGTGTAATTGGAGGGTTCTGGGCCATGAATACATATCAAACTGTTAGACCCTTGCTATCTGCTTACACAGTATGGGTACTAGAAGTAGAACAGATGCCCTAGTTTCAATGCCAATGCATCACTCCATCCCCTCAAGCTGCCTTTTGTAATTGTCAGTTCAATATCAGTATCAGGGTCAGAAACTGTAGAGTGCATTACATATTTCCTACCTTCTAATAACCTAAGAGTGTGAAAAGGCATGTCTGAAATTTATTAACTGTTTAATCTCCCCTTTGAAACTAGATCACTCTCAGTTTTCAAAAGCTACACCTATGTTTTTAGTATTTACCAGTCAGCATTCACAATTATGTCTTATACAAAAATTACAAAAGGAATTAGGTATTTCCAAAAAAATATATAAACAAACTGTTATTTTAATCCATATAAAACTAATACTGCCTATGTTTTGTTTTATAATTAAGGCAATAAATAACTATGAACTTTTACCTTCTTAAATAAACACACTTTTATCTGCCCTTAATATTCCTGGGTATAGACACTGACAATAAAGAAATTGAAATATTTATTGAACAAATAGCACCAATAAGTTTCCCTGAAATCACACACATTCCCCAAGTGTTTACCATGTGTCTGTCACTGTGTCCAGTATTTCCATGTATTAACTCATCTGTTATCTCATAATAGGCCAGTACACATTTTACAGAAGTGAAAATAAGGCTTAAAATTTAGATTTATAATTGCAAGAGGTCTAGCATGTGTCAGAACTAAAAGGTGAACCCAACTTAGCTCCACACAGTGCCCATGCTGGTAATTAACTGGTACTGCTTCCTGACAAGGCTGATGCCTAGACTAGGCCTCACACCACATGTATTCTTAGACCAGACTCAAGCTAATTGAGACTCCTCATTAAAAAAAATTGCCTTGTGGGGTTTTTCAGAATATAAATATGCAACATAATAAAGTCGTACTGAATGATTCCTCAGGTCTCCTTAATTCTAAAAACCCCATGATATAATTATAAATCAAACCAATCTTGTAAGATCCAATTCACCTCTTGTCCTTTCACTCAAAGCTATGATTTCCTTAAAGTCATATATTTAATTATAGACCACTGTACTCTAAAGTAATGTATTTCCCAGGTCTGCTCCATGCAATCTGAACACTTTATAAGAAGTCACATAAGCAAACGTTTCTGGGTCAGCAGCAGTGGTTGCAAAATCAAACAAGATGCTGAAGTCCATAGAATTCTAAGTGTAACCATTCAAATGCCAGTTAGCAGCTGACTAAGCAAGAATTTCTGAGATTATACTGAAGATTTAGAAAAAGAATTTTGCTATATGAAATGGCGTTTGTCTTTTTATACCCATCAGAAAGAAGTTCTCATACTCATACATAGTTAATACTATTCACATAAAGTGAGATACATTTGTGTGTGTGTACGTGTGTGTGTGTGTGTGTGTGTGTTTATCTTATCCACATATGTATTTAATATTTTAGCTTATTGTTTTCTGGAAAGAAAAGAGGGTACAGGCAGGATATTGTGAATATTAAGTTCTCTATTCCTTCTCATTAATATTCCATTAATTTTTCAAATACTTAGAGATATAAGTTAAAGCCTTAATTTAAAGCTCATTTTTATGTAGTATTTTAAAATGAGAAGTTATGCATTTCTTAGCATGTACTTTTTAGTAAAAAATATAAGTAAAGAAAATGCCTACAGGTTTCACATTTTGGGAAGCAGTTCTGAATTTCTGCTATTATTTTTTCTTATACTTAGGTTTTAATTAATGTTTAATCTTTTTATATATTTTTTCATTCATTTTAAGGACAGATTAACCCATATTTAACCAAATTACCAAGCTCATGAATTACTATTCAAAAGAATTAAATATTATTTTCATTTACTGAATATATTTTTATATAATAAGATACCCTAGATTATTTTTAGAGGAAGGTAACTGAGGATAAAAACAATGGGGAGAAGGAAAAAATAAAAGATAAATCTGTTTTCAAAATAAAATAGAAAAGTATGAATATGATTTGATTTCTCGCAGGCGTCTTCAAACTACGGCCCGCGAGCCACATGCGGCCCGCAGAGGAGTCTGATCCGACCCGCCAGGTTTTTTGGGCAGTGAGCGCAGCCGAGGTGTTACAGTAGGAATTAGTAGTTCATATAGTCCGGCCCTCCAGCTCTCTGAGGGACCATGATCTGGCCCCCACTTTAAAAAGTTTGAGGACCCCTGCTAGAGGAAAAGTCAGAGGTGCTACTTTATTTTGTCTGAAATAAGTTCTTAAAAGCATTTTGGATGTTTTTGTCCCTAGAAAAATTTCCTGGATACCTGGACCTTATGGTTTGTGGAGGAAAGTTACTGAACTTCAATCTAAAGAGAACAGATGCCTTGTAATTATTTCAGCATGCACTACAATACTTTGGTAAGACACTAAGGAAAGTAGTAGGTGATGACCAATCACAGGGCAGGTCTATGAATTCATTGTAAAATGAAAAAGTGTAACAATTTTACAGGACATATTGTGAAATATAAACAAATTAATATGAATGAAAGCCAGCATGTAGAGGGTGAGTGATAAATAAAAGGAGATTGTAATTGATAATGGAGGTAGAATTGAACAACCTGGGCAAGGAAGGACTCATGGTTTTAGAAACAGAATTTTAATAAAATCTGGGAATTTAATAGTGAAATAAGAAAATATACCATTCTTGCCCTTGATGAATTTATAGTTTATTACATAAATAATTAAAAAAAGAGAGCGATAAAGTAAATAATACTGTTAAACGTGCGGTTGTATGGAAGAGGTATTCCCGCAACCTAGGTCTAGGAAATGAGAAAATACTCCCCAGAAAATAAAGTCAAAATCAAAACAGGACATTGATTCTATTATATCAGCTATACACTTGACAAAGTTAATTGACTCCTTTGTAAGTTTCAGAAAAGTAAAGTTTTGAATACTTTTCAGATATCTCATATAAGTGAAAACATAAATTATTGTCCTTTGTAACTATTTCACCTTACCTAGTGTATTGTCTTCAAGTGGTAGAATTTTTGAATCATATGGTAATTCAATTTTTAATTTTTTAAGGAATTACCCTACTGTTGTCCATAGTGGTTGTACTACTTTACACTCCCATTAAAAATGCATGAGGATTTTAATTTATCTACATCCCCTTCAATACCTGATATTTTATTTTGTTATAGATATTGTTTTGTTTTTGAGATGAGCCATCCTAATGGGTGTGAAGTATTATTGCATTATAGTCTTGGTTACATTTTATGAATGATTATTAATGTTTTCTTTTCATATACTTGTTGCCCATTTATATGTCTCCTTTGGAGAAATACCTATTAAAGTCCTCATTTACTAGTTAGGCTAATTGTATTTTTAAAAATATTTTCATTGATTTGGGAGAGAGAGACAGAGAAATGTCAATGATGAGAGAGAATCATGAATCAAGCTGCCTTCTGCAGGAATTGAATCATGACTTCCTGGTTTATATATTGATACTCAATCACTGAGCCACACCTGGCCAGGCAAATTAGGCTATTTATTTTGTTGTTATTGTTGATCTGTACAAGTTCTGTGTATATTCTAGATATTAATTCCTTAACTGTTACAGAATTTGAATAAATTTTTCCAAATTTATGGATGGTCTTATTACTTTGCTGATAGTATTTTCCTATGTATGACATTTTTTAATTTTTGTGTAGGCTAAATTATTTATTTTTTCTTTTGTTGTATGTGCTTTAGATGTCATATCCAAGATATCATTGACAAATTTAATGTCTTGAAGTTTTCCTACATTTCCTCCTAGGGGTTTTAATAATTTTATCTCTCATATTTAGGCCTTCAATCCACTTTTTTTAGTTTAATTTATGTAATAGACTAACATGAGTCTCCAACTTTATTTTCTTATAGTCTTTGTACCCTTGTCATAAATAATTAGAACATATATGTTGAAGATTTATTTCTAGTCTCTCTATCTTCCTAGTCTTGCATCTCAGCAATGTCACTCTTGCAGTTAATAAATACTAGAGGCCTGGCCTGGCTTCCCGCAGGCCCTGGCTTCGTCTGGAAGGTCGTCCGGTCTAATTAGTATATTACTCTTTTATTATTATAGATTATATTTTTTACCCATGTATTTTATGTTGGGTGTCTAAGTTTTTTATGCTACCAGGGATATAACATTGAACACAATGGGGGGGGGGGTGGAGAAATAACCAACTTCTGAATTTATGAAACTTGCCTTTTACTTAAGTTAAAATATATATATATATATATATATATATATATATATATATATATATAGTACAATAGGTCAAAAATTGCAACTGCTGAGAAGAAAAATAAAGCAAGGTAGTAGCTAGGACATATCATAAAATAGCTCAGTTTTATTTTTATTTTTTTATTTTTATTTTTAAATATATTTTATTGATATTTTACAGAGAGGAAGGGAGAGAGATAGAGAGCTAGAAATGTCGATAAGAGAGAAACGTAAACCAGCTGCCTCCTGCACACCCCCTACCGGGGATGTGCCCACAACCAATGTACATACACTTGACTTGAATCGAACTCGGGACCTTTCAGTCCACAGACTGACTCTCTACCACTGAGCCAAACCGGTTTTCGCAAAATAGCTCAATTTTAAATAGAGTATTATGGACAGGTTCACAACAAAGCTACTTCTTGATTTTTTTTGTGTGTGTGTTTGTGTGTGTGTGTGTGTGTGTGTGTGTGTGTGTGTGTTTTAAGTGACATAGAACCATGAGAATGTATGTAAAGAATACAACAGACAGAGAGAGAACCTTGTGTAAAATTGTTCCAGCAAGTGCAAATCTGATGAAAAAAAAAAAAAAGCAAGATAGCCAATGATACTGATGTCAAGTGAGCAAGCAATAAAACAGGGCTGGAAATTGTAGAGCCTTTAAACACTATCTAAGGGCTTTGGCTTTCTTTGAAGCAGGAACATGGGATGATATGAGTTACATTTAAGAGATTCACAGAATCTGCTCTGATAAGATTAGATTTTAAGGTAGTAAATGAATTATCAGGGGATTACGTATAAGGTCATATAAATAATACTATATATATATGTAATAGCAATATAGCCCACCATGGTTGTACTGCACGAAATGAGAAGTAGACAGATTTCTTGATACAGTTTAAAAAAATAACTAACCCATTTTGCTGAAGGACTGGTTATAGGAGTTAGAAAAAAGAACACAAGTATAACACTACAGTTTTGCCTTGCACAATTTGAAAAAATGGGATTGTCTTTAATTAATACCATGTCAATTCTTGATAGAAAATTAAGTATGTTAAGGTTTGGAAGTTGCCAATTTTATAGAGCAATATGCATTAGCAATTTGTCAAGAGCAGAATAGTGGAGTGGTAAGAAAAAAAAATGTGACTTGGAGAGGAGTTGAAAACAGCAAGAATAGACAATTTCCTAAGGAGCTTAATTATAAAGGCAGAGAATTGACACAGTAACTGGTTGAGGCTAAAGGTCAGTTTTTCTTTTTTAAAATGAGAAAACTATGGTTTTGGTGTGCTGATGAAAATCAACCTCTAAAGTTTGAAAAACTGATTTTATTGGAGATTGAAGACACTTGCCAGTATAAAGTTAATGAAGAAGCAAGGGAATATGATATCCACCAAGTAAGTGGAAAGGTTGACCTTCAATATGAGTGTGGAAAGATTATTCAACATAACTGGAGGAATGGCATAATATGTGGGCAAAAATGCAAGATTGTTAGTGTTTATAATTATGGGAGCTTGTGGAAGTTCTCTTCTGAGAGCTTGTATTTTAAAATGAAATTTGAAAGTAAGAAATTAAGACTAAAAATAAATGGCAGGATTTTGGATGTTTAAAACAACAACAACAACAACAACACAGGACAAAGGGTTTTAACTGGGAAAAGGAGAAAAAAATGGAACAGGGAAATGTAGTATGACTGTCAGATAGAATTAAGGAGAAGGAAGAGCCCAATAAAGGTTAGTGATCCTAAATATAAAATGAGAAAAGTCAACGTACTTGTCTGTACTACTCCAACAACCCTCAGCTACTATGCACAGTCACTGAGCAGTCAGCGTATACACATTAACTAAAGTTAAGATTTTACCAAAGAAATATGAGATGAGAGAAGAGCAAGAGACTTAAAGGCATATGAGCAGAAACTATTTAAAGTAATGTATCTATACGTAGTCCTCTTTCAATCTTGAAATAGTCAATAAATGATTATGGAACATCAATTATGTTTTATACAGTATTTTGGAAACTTGGAAAAAATCGGTGAAAACAAATATCCCTGTCCTTACAAAGCCTAGGTTGTAATGGGAGAAGGGAAAGAGTAAAAAAAACATCCTAGCCGAAACCGGTTTGGCTAAGTGGATAGAGCATCAGCCCATGGACTGAAGGGTCCTGGGTTCAATTCCAGTCAAGGGCATGTACCTTGGTTGCCGGCATATCCCCAGTAGGGGGTGTGCAAGAAGCAGCTGATCAATGATTCTCTCTCATCGATGTTTCTAGCACTCTGCTCCTCTCTCTTCCTCTCTGTGAAAAATAAATAAAATTATAAAAAAAACACACACAAAAATCCTATATAATAAAAGAGAGTGATATGCAAATTAACCGTCTCCACTACACTCACAAGCCATGCCCACCAGCCACATCCACCAACCATTCTGAGAAAGTATGCAAATTAACCTAGGCAAGATGGCTGCAACCACAGAGAAAGCAGGAGGGAGGCTTGGGTTTCCAGGGTGATAAAGGAAGCCAAGCTTTCCACACACCCTGGCCGACCCAGGCCTCCACTTAAGGCTAAAAGTTGCAATTATAGAAGGTAAATAAATTCCCTGCCACAACAGAGTCAGCAGAAGGCTTGGCTCCACTCCAGGCTACAAAGTTTCAATTGTAAAAGATAAATTCCAGATACCAGGGCCTCCACTTGGGTTGCCAGGGGAATGGCCGGCCTGCAAACCACCACAGGCCCCTTGTCCAGGTTGCCCCACACTCCAAAGGAACCCCCAACCTGATCTGGGACACCCTTCAGGGCAAACCAGTGGACCCCACCCGTGCACCAGGCCTCTAACCTATCTAATAAAAGAGTAATATGCAGATTGACCATCACTCTAATACACGAGATAGCTGTCCCCATGTGGTCAAAGATCCTGCCCCTATGTGGACACAAGATGGCCACCTCAAGATGGCCAGCAGGAGAGGGCAGTTGGGAGGGACCAGGCCTGCAGAGGAGGGAAGTTGGGGGCAAACTGCAGGAGAGCAGTTAGACATCAATCAAGCTGGCATGGAGTGGTTAGGGGGCGATCAGGCTGTCAGGTAGAAGCAGTTAGGGATAATCAGGAAGGCAGGCAGGTGAGCAGTTGGGATCCAGGAGTTCTGGACTGTGAGAGGGGTCCCAGATTGGAGAGAGTGCAGGCTGGGCTGAGGGACACCCATGCCCTCTTCCCTCCCTCTCCCCCGTGCATGAATTTTGTGCACCAGGCCTCTAGTATAATAAATAAATAAAATGTTTTAATAGATGATAAATGCTATTGCAGAAAATTAGAAGAAAAATGTGGCATCAAATTTTCTGAGAAGGAGGGTACAGTATCTAATTTAAAGGGGTCAAGATTTGTTGCATTGAAAAAATAAGATTTGAGCGAAAACATAAAAACGAGGGAGTTAGCAAGGCAGATATCTGGAAGAAAATTCTAAAAGTGTGACTGCCATAGATAAGGTCCACTTTTGTGGTATGCCTGGCATATTCAAGAAACAGCAAGGAGAATAATATGTTTATGGCATGGTAAAAATGTGGGAGCATAGCAAGAGATGAGTTCAAAGAAATGAGTAATGAGGGGGGAAATTATGCTTGTCATTGCAAGAACGCCATCTTTTTATTTGAATAAAAACAATCATTACATTGCTTGGAGCAGAGCAATGATATGATTCAATCATATAATTAGAAAGGTCAGTTTGACTATTGATTTCATTCATATTATATGTTGGCTAAGATCAGTTATGGCTCTGTTCCTCTAGTCTTCTTCACTTTAGGATCCAGGATAAAAGACTACCTCATATCTGGAACACACTATTCTCACAGCACCACAAAATAGCTCTTTCCGTTTCTTCCGGAAATACCACCTGACATCCTATGCATTTCATTAGTTAAGGTTTCAAAAGTAATGGCATTGAAAGCAGCGTTGGCTACATGATTTGAAGCTCCCAATGCCAAATTAAATATTGGAATGCATGTTTGAAATCTACTAGACATTTCAAGATGGCAAAAGTAGCACACAAAATCAAATAAAGTTCAAGTACTCATGAAGCTGACCCCTGACAGCAAGTTACATGGAACTGAACAGATCTGAATAATACTCTCAAATGGAAGGGCAATACATCTGTGGACAATTAGAAATAATAATACTGTCTACCTCAGTTTAATCAGTGATTACCGATGAAAGCCAAGTGAGTGATTCTCCTTATGGTGCCTCAAACCAGGTGACAGAAGTGGAGGTTGAAAGATAGCTGGCTTCTGAAAAGATTTTGAGCATCGTGCTTGATTTACTATTAGAAAGAAAAGTGTTAAAGATGACTCCCTTTTTTAAATCCTAAATAACCAGAAGAATAGGGATGCCAATAGAAAGACTACAGGTAGAGTATTAAAAAATCAAGACTTGGGTTTTGGACATGATAACTTTAATAAATGTATTATATATTCAAGAAGAGACGTTAATAAGGAAATCAGATGTACACATCTGGAGTTTTGAGAGAGATGTGTGAGAGAAATGCATTTGACACCTGAAATTTAAATTCACATTTGAGATCACCAAAATAATGTGTAATTATAGAAAAAAAACAAAAACAGTAAGTGGTAGTCTCTGGTGTATTTTAATATTTAAGATTCATAAAAGTGAGGGATAGCTTGCAAAGGAATCTAACAGAGAGCAGTAAATTAAGTGGGAAAAGAAAATGTAGAATGAAATAGAGAAAAGAAAATGCATTACAGGGATGGGCTGTGCCAATGCTGGTAATAAATGTAGTTAAGAAGAGGACTGGGCATTGAATTTAGCAATGTGGATATTGTCAGCGAACATTAGAAAAGCCTGTTAAGTGGATTTGTGGGAGCAAAAGACAGATTGCAGTGAGTCTAAGAAAGAAGAGGAATTAGACACAGTGAGTAGAGACAACTTCTCAGAAGTTTCGCTTTTAAGAAAGAAAATCTGACAGCTTTTCCCTAGCCTCAGACTTTTGGCTAAGTTACCACATCACATATCATGGAAAATTGTACACTTCTGAGAGCTTTACATTCCAAGATAGTCACGAATAATAGGGACATATGAATTCTTTCATGCTGAGTTAAGCCACAAAAATTGAAATGATTTTTTTTTGAGACTAGGGGAATCTACTTTTAAATCAAAACTGACCCAAATGTTATCCAAATAGAATTATTTATGCTATAAATTTTGGACAATAAATTTCACCCTTATTTTTTTCTATTATCCAATTCTCTTGAAAAGTTGGACTCTTTACACATACTTTACTATGAGCTTATCTGTGAGTTTCTTCTTTTTTGACAGCTCCAAAGTAGAGAGGGAAAAAAAAAATAGAGAAATAGATGGAAAGGAAATTGGGAACTTGAGAATTTATTTTCCCCCATTTTTTTAAATGTGAGAAATAAGCACATGTTTTCATGTTTATAAAAATGAGAATGAAAAAGAGATGACATAGGAGAGCTAAGGGAGATGAAAGTTTTAGAGCCATGTTCTTAACTAAATAAAAAGTGATAAGAAAATGACGGGGGCCGAAACCGGTTTGGCTCAATGGATAGAGTGTCGGCTTGGGGACTGAAAGGTCCCAGGCTCAATTCCGGTCAGGGGCATGTACCTTGGTTGCTGGCACATCCCCAGTAGGGGGTGTGCAAGAGGCAGCTGATCGATGACTCTCTCTCATCGATGTTTCTAACTCTCTATCTCTCTCCCTTTCTCTCTGTACAAAAAATCAATAAAATATATATTTTTTAAAAAGATTAAAAATAAAAAGAAAATGAGGGGGAAGAATTAGCTTTATGTAGGACTACAAACATTCATCTATGACAGTGACTCTCAAAAAGAGATATTATTCTCAAAAAGAGAGATCATCTATTTATCTCCTTACTCCTGCCAGAGTACATTTGGCAATTTCTGGTAACATTTTTTTTACTAGAGGGCTGAAATGTGTGCACGGAGCAGGCGGGTGGGTCCCCGTCAGCCTGGCCTGTGCCCTCTTGTAGTCCAGAAGCCCTTAGGGGACGTCTGTCTACTTGCTTAGGCCAGCAGTCAGACATCCCTCTCACAAGAGGAGAGGTAGGTAAAGTATGTGGGTGCAGAAGCTGGTGGTTGGTTATATGTGGGGTGAGACAAATAAATTAAATATCTCAGTGCAGTAGAAATCAACATCATCAGCTTCTAAGACAAAAACTAGGGTGTCAGAGAGTTGAATTTAATTATGTTTGTGATTTTTTTTATTATCAAGAAACTTAAAAGACATGAGAGAAGTATTTAAGAAAATTGAAACACTATGCAAACAAGAGAGTATACTGGTTGGCCACAGCATTTCATCTGACTAAGAAAGGGTGTGGAGACATTAAAAAAGTTAGGAATCATGAAAATGTGATATGGCTGATGGGTTGGAGATTTTGCAAGTTTTATCAGGTATAAGGTTAAAAAAAAAAAAAAAAAAAAAAAAAAAAAAAAAAAGGCTGTATTGAGGGAAGTGGTTCCCAGAAGGGGATGTATTAAATTAAGTTTATGGAAGTGATGTATTTCTAGCTGAGATATGGTAGAAGGTAAGATTGCTAATGGGAACAGAACTTTCAAAAATTGAAAGGCTAAGGTGTTGATGGATCATTTGCATATGTGTTGAAATTGTTAAAGATTCAGCTGGATAGTCTTAGAAAAAAAAATGACTGAATAAGCAGATAACTTTATTAAGAAGAGAGGAGAAATGGAGCCTGGAGGGGAGGGGGTGTGTGGCCACTGGATGGCACATAATATAAGGAGTAGTTAATGGTATATTATGATGACATGGGGTATAAAACTAGAGGGTGTTAGGAGAGAATGGTGAGAAAGTCAAGATTTAGGAGGGGAGGGTGATCAACACTTGTAGCTCCTTCCAGCCTAGAGTAAAAGGCTGAAGGACATAAAAAACCCACCACTTGAGAGGGTGCAGAGAATGCTTTGTTCCTCCTCCAGAGTTAATTTTCCTCAAGAGCAAAACAGTGATGACAATTGTCAGAAATAATTTAAGCATAAAGCAGATTTTACTGATTAAAAAACATGAATTCCTGATTGCCCAGTGGAAAGATTTTATGAGCTTTGTAAGGCTGGGAAAGAATAGAAAATTGGGGATGAGCGATCGGAGACCATGAAGTCTGATGGCTTTTGTAGCAGATACAGACAATAATAAAGCACATAATGTCATTGGTTCCAGTGGATTCAAAGGAGATAATCATGACTAGACAAGAATATTGGGGTCTAAGCATGGAGGGACCTGAAGACTTATGCTAAGTAAAATAATCTAGTAAGAAAAAGAAGTACCACAGGATCTCACTTATATATGGAATATAATTAACAAAATGAATGGACAAACAAAATAGATCCAGAGACATGGAAGCATGGAACAGACTGATGAATCTCAGAGGGAAGTGGGAGGGGGAAATGGGAAGATATTAACCAAAGAACCTATAGGCATATGTGCATAATCCATGGGCATAGACAACAGTGCTGTAGGCCTAGGGAGGGATTTTGGTGAGGAGGGAGCCAATGGGGGAGTGGGAAGGGACATTTGTAATACTTTCAACACTAAAGATAAATTTAAAAATAAAATAAAAATAAGAATTTTGGGATCTAGGGGAGGGGTGGGTTTCTGGGGGCTCCCCCTTGATTTCTGAAGAATGGGGAGGCAGGCCTGGGAGTATGGCCATAGTTCCCCATGGCCTGATTTCCTATAGATCCATGTAGGGAGAGGTGATGTTACTTTCAATGTATGTGATCCTTGCTTATTCCAAATGATAGATTTAATGATTGTGTACTTTCTAACTAACAGTCCCTTTCCCAACTCCCCCTTATTCAGTACACAAACATATTCTTTACCTAATGTTAAGTAAAGGACGGGTTTTAACTATATATATTAAATTATAAAAGAGAAAATATCCAATAAGCTTAAGATGCTCAAACCTATTGCAAACTGGATTAATAAGATAGCAATTTTCAACCTATCTAACTGACCAAAATTTTTTTTAAAACATTGATAGCCTCCAGTTTTTTAATTATTTGGTGAAATAGGCTCTCCAATATACTATTGGTTACAGTAGAATTTGACATTGTGTTTTCAAAAAATAAATCATCAGCATTGGTTAATATTAAAAAAATGTGTATTTTCTTCATCCATCAATGCACAATTTAGGAATCTGCCCAATGGAAATGAAGGCTATAGGATGTCAAGGTTTTTACATAGGAGTGTTTATCTTTGCTAACATCACCAGTTCAAAATTTGCTTTGCTTCAAGGTTAAAAGAGCTGTGTGTTTCCTCAGAGCAGCTGGAGGCTGGAAGCAGCAGGGAAAGGACCACTGGCTTGTCAGCAGCAGTGGCTGTGAAAGGGAGCAAAACCGGGCACCAGCAGGTCAGGAGCTGGCAACACCATCAGCTAATGTAGAGGGAAGCAGAGTGTGAAGCAGCCTCATTAAAACCTGGTCTGCAGAACCTTGTAAGAGAGAAGCAGGTCCCATTGTTTTTGTTTACTTTACTTGTTTATATTTTTTGTTGTTGACTTATTTTCTATTTCTTTTGTTAATGAAGTTTATTGGCATGACATTGGTTAATAAGTTTATATAGGTTTCAAGTGTACTTTTCTGTGATACATCAGCTGCATATTGAACTGTATTGTGTACCCACCACCCAATATATGAGAAGCAAATCTCATAGTTTTTTAAACCAAGGACTGGCTGGATTGAAATCCCTGCTCTGACACTTTCTGCTGCTACCTGACATTGGGGAAGTTATAGAACATCACTGTGCTGTAAATGTTTCAACGTGGGGAACAGCAAAGAGTCTACTCCTTGGGTCTTTAATGAGAACTATATGTGGTAATATTTAAGTGTCTATTATGATACCTGGTACATATTAACCACTATTTAATGTTTGTTACAAAAAATAAGTCTCAGAAATACTAGTGGGAGATAGTATTTCTCATCTCCTTCTAGTTGGATACATCTTCTCAAAATGAAAAAAAAAATGAGACTTGGGAATTCACTATTGGAAAAACAAGTATGAAATTATAGCAAACTACTGTCTAATAGAGTACAAAGTAAAAAAAAAATATAAGTTTTTATAAAAAGTCTCGATTTTTTGTTGTTATTATACCTATTATTAACAATAAAATAATAATACCTGTTATCTATAGAGTACTAGGCCAGATATTTTACTTGTATTATCTAGTCTACACAAAAACCATATGAGGTAGCTTTTATGATCTGCATTTGATATATTATAAAACTGAAGCTAAGAAGAATAAGTTTACAAATTGTTGAGTTCCTCTCCAGTTAATAAACCAGTAGCTAAGATGCAGACTGCATTCAGCTTGATTCAAAAGCTGCAATCAGTCACTAACCTTGTTCTTTCTCCATTATATAGTTTGGTCTGGAAATACTAAGAATTTTAAAAGGCCATTCTGTTATTGTGCAATATGGCCAATGCTTCATTGGGATTTTGTGGATAGAAAACATGCATATATCTTTAAGATATTTAGCTACAGGAGAATAAGTCCTGACGTAAAAAGTAATATACACAAAACCAGGTTAAACTGAGAAAACAAAAGAAAAAATTCTCTATCACATAGTAGAAAGGTGTATAAAGATGTGATCTTTCGGAAAATAGCATCATTAACAAGATGCTGGGGACCAATTGTGCAGTCAAGATTCACAATATCAGAAGGACTAAACTTGTCCCTGTTCTTGATTTACTAATCCATACCAAGTAGGTTAAATTAAAGAGGAAGAGTCAAATGATTCCCAGTTGCTTTTCTACATTATTTTAACTACTTCTAAATGTCCATAGTGCAATAAAACCAGGTTTGAAACAGTGTTATATACATTCTCATGTGCCCTCTGCTTATTTCCCAGGGAAGCATGAGTGATCTCATTAGCTTTCCCTGAGGTGACAGATAAATATCACACATAAGCCTTCACTTCTAAATTCTCAATATAATTAGCTGCACAGATTACACAGTATTAAAATTCATTTTCACTGATTGTCTTTTTAAGATTAAAGTATTAATATAACATTTAAATATACAGTTTAATACAACTTGTTGGCTAAATTTCAAAAATGATTTGACACCTTTATATTTACCTAAGAAGCACATAAATAAGTTATCTAAATAAACCTCCAGATACAGGAATAAAATCGTGTTATTGATTGGGTCTCAAAAATAAAATACATTTATTTATTTATTTATTCATTTATTTATTTTTATTTTTTAAATAAATCTTTATTGTTCATATTATTACAAAAGTTCCTCATTTTTTCCCCCCCTCCACCAGGTTCCCACCCCACTCTCTGCCCTTTCCCCACCCACCATTGTTCTCATCCATAGGTGCACAGTTTATGTTCAGTCTCTTCCCACACCCACCACTCTCCTTTTCCCAAGAATTAACAGTCCACTCCCCATCCATACCTCTGATTCTATTATAATCAACAGTTAATATTGTTCATCAGGTTTTTTAATTTCCTTTTTTTTTAATTAATAAACTTTATATTTTTAAGAATAAATTTTAAAATCTAATAATTTTAAACCTAGTTTTTTTCTGCCCTGGGAACTGAGAAGCAAACTTGTTTACATGTAAACTTGCCCTTGGGCTATCAAAAGGCATAACCATTCAAATGTATTATAAATGAACACATTGTTAAAAGATAGCTGCTGGCTGAAATTGGATTACCCATTCTGGGTTTTAAATGGTAGCATTAGCTTGGCCAGTGTGGTTCAGTGGTTGAGCATCAATCTTTGAACCAGGAGGTCCTGGTATGATTCCTGGTCAGGGCAAATGCCTGGGTTGCAGGCTGGATTCCCAGTGTAGACTGTGCAGGAGGCAGCCAATCAATGATTCTCTCTTATCATTGATGTTTCTATCCTACTCTCCCTCTCCTTTCCCTTCTGAAGTCAATAAAAAAAAAATGTATTTTAAATAAATAAAGTGGTAACATTATTTCACCAAAATAAATTTATAGAATTTGAAAATCTATGCTCACAATCTTTATCTTACACTTTATTTCCAACTTCTTAAATATCAACATGCTATTACCTTAAGATTGTTATGAACATTTTACTAACCCTTGATAAGGAAAATGTGTGTATTTTTTAAATATAGTTTATAGTTCTATATTTACCCATAGCCACCAAGTTAAGCCAATTGACAAACATGTTTTTGACTTGTCATCCTTTTCTTTACTAGTTACTTATAATTATTAACTACTTACTTTGGCATTCTATTATACCATGCCATAGATTATACCAAGAACTTTTATTTGAAGGTCATGTTCTACTCTTAATGTTATTTATGTGTATAGTTATGATATCATTTTAATAAGCCTAGTTTTTAACAACAGGAAAAGAGCAAAGGGGGAAGGGGCAAATGTTATAAACATGCCATTTGTGCAGCTTTGCCAGGAAGCTGCAGTCTAACACTCCCCGGGGGACCATTGGTCTTTTCCCCACAGATGGCTGGGGGAAGGGACTGACCAGGATGGAGAATAGAAGCATGCCCAGTAAAGTCTGGGTGACATAGGGAAGATACTTTTCTGTCAGTCCCACTTGGGAATAGGTCATTGGCCAGGCGAATAGAAGTGACCCCTGGAAGCACAGGAAGATTTGCGATATCTAATGCTCTAAAGGAGTTTGTTCCCTTGCACTCTTGGCTCCTGGTGCTCTTGGGACTTTTGTGGCAGGGGGCCACTGTCTTGGTTCCCCTGCATATACCCACATGCCCCATAGTCATGTGCACTCCACACACATTAGACTAATGGACTGCAACTTGTCTGATGCTCTACCAGATCCAATTCCAATATGGAATGGAAACTCTGGGTTCTGACTCTGCTCTAGCTTTATTGAAGGGATGTAATTCCACAGAAACAAAGATCTCTACCCTATCTCATCTTCCTATGGGGGCCTCCGGAAATGCTTATTCCAGTGGTATTCCAAGAACCCCACTCCAATGGAGAAAGGCAACAGATACTTTCTACAAATAGAAGTTAGACCAATATTTCTAAGACTAGAGACCCTGTGGATGAAAATTCATGCACTGGAGGGGAATCTCTCAGCCTGGCCTGCCACCTCTCACAGTCTGGGAGCCTTCAGGCGCAGGAGGCATCCCAGCAATCAGGATAAGGCAATGCCCACATCACATCTCTGTTGCTGCCCTGGTTACCTGAGCTTCAGGCAGCACTGGGCAGCTGGGGAGCAGACATCAGAGGATTGCCTGCACCTTGGGCCAGCCCTAGGCAGTTGGGGAGTTTAGGAGACTAGGAGGCAGGCACACAAAGCGGCCAGAGCAACCTGGGTGCAGGCCCAGCCAGGCTGTGCATCTGCCACCACAATGGGGCTGAGGGTACTGGGCACTACCATCTTGTCACCATGAGTGCCACCTTCTTTGAGGGCATGGCAGTCAATTAGCATATTCCCTCCTAATTGGCTGTGGATGGCACCATCTTTGTGAGGGTGTGACAGACGATTAGCATATTCCCTCTTTATTAGATAGGATTTCCATGTTTCACATATAATATTAAGCACCACAGAATCAAACTATAATAGTAAAATGCATGTTCCTTCTTTCAAAGAAATCTTAATCCAGAAAGAAGAATAGGATAAAATGAAAACCATATGAATAAAAGTTATAAGAAGTTAACATATGAAAGAATAACTTATTTCCTCTATGGTTGTTGTGTTTGTTTGTATTTAGTTCTCTTAATTTTAACAAAATAATAAAAGTTGAGAGAACGCCAGCAAAAAAAATTGACAGAACATACATTCTGAGTAAGGGGGTGAGGGGAGCTATAAAATAAAAATAAATATAGCATTTGCATTTATATAATTGTACAAAGAAAAATTGAGAAAGATAATCTGTTGCTGAAATTCATATTAAATTAGACACCCATAGCCAATCTACTTAGAATTTGGTGGAAATTCATTTTAAAATGAAATTTCTGCAAAAACAAATATCTATATTCTCTTGTATTAAACTATTGGATTGTTTTTACAGTGCCAAATATCTAGAGATATTTGTGATAATACACTTTAGAAAAAGAAAAATATCTACTAACATGGAAGAGATTAGATTATAGTTTTATTAAATTTGTATTTTTTTTTAACATTTACCATGCAATTTTCATGTCATATAAGAAATGGATAAAAGCAATTCCTTACCCCACTGATGCTATATTTCAAATCTGTAATATCAGAAATCTAGTAGAATGCCTTAACCAGCTGAATTAAATATTATAAGGGAATTTTTAATATGCTGCACTAATGAAGCAAGAGCATTAAATTTATTCAACCATGAACAATCCTTTGATTATCATACACCTCAACTGCACTGTCATGTGTTGATAACAAGAAAAAAAAGAAAAAGAAAATAAAATGTCATTAGTTCCTAATGAATTGAGACATTGAATGGAAAAAGATCACATGAATAGTATTTATCAAGTTAATATTTTTTCTCTTTGAGGTATTCAATAAATGTATCTGAAGATCCTATAAGATTCTTATAAATATGTGAATAGCAGGATGCAGAAAAGTGTAATATTGCCTCTCTATTATTTGTTCCAATCATGGGAGAGTGAGTTATACAATTGTACAAGTCATAAATAACCATGCCAATTATGTTTTTTAAAACTCTGTCTACAGTTGCATACCTTAATATTTGTCAATTAGTTGAATGTAAAGATGTAGAATGTGATAAACTGTAAGATTTTGAAATTACCTTGTAGCTGTAACAGGGATTGCTCAAAAAGCTTAGTTAGAGGGGGAAAATAATTCAAGTGGATAAAACATGATTATAAAACAATGGCTTAAGCCATTGTCACCATATAGGAAATATGGGGAAGTTTAAAAAGGCCTGATAATTACAGTGTCACCTCATTTTGGCAGCCCTTTTTATTTTCCTGTTTCTTAGATGCAGAATTCTATAGGGTTGTAATTGAATGTCAAATTAAAATAAAGGTTCTCTCAGTGCTAAAATACCATATATGAATTTCTTTTTACTTTTTTTTTTTTTTTTTTTTTTTTTTACAGATAAATTATTACAACTTCATGTTTGGCTTCTCTGCCTTCACAGTTATTTCACACATACTTTTTGAGAGTAACTGTAAATGATGAAGCATGGGAATTTCACAGAACTTACTAAGAAGTGTGAAATCAAGTTTGAGATGTCGAACATTGTTAATTCATTTGTATCATTGGTAAAGGTAGGACAACACAATTAGGATAAAGATAGATATCAAACAAAAGGAGGGGAAATAGATATCTACCAAGCTTTATGAGACCTACCTATTTCCTCTATTCAAATCTTTTTCACTTTTCTGGAATAAATCAAACACATAAACAAAACACAATATTATAATTAATAGCATATTCCTCTAGGAAGCTTAAGTCTAATTAAAATATTCTTAAATATATCCATGGAAGCTCCAATGTAAACTAAGGGAAGGGTTTACCTGAGCAGAGAGTAAAATTTAAACTCTTCCAATTTCTAAAACTGGCTATTTTACTTAAACTTCTTTGTGTGGATCAGTTGATACTTCTGAAAAATGGCTCTCTCAATCTCTCTCTCTCTCTCTTTCTCTCTCTCTTTCTGAATCTATCTATCTATCTATCTATCATCTATTTATCTATTTATCATTTATCATTTATCATTTATCATTTATCTATTATCTATCAATCATCTACCTATTTAAGATAGATAATATTATATGTGTACTGATCATATTAATTATATTATATACTAGATGCACAGTGCACAAAATTTGTGCACTGGTAGGGTCCCTAGTGGATGCCAGCTGCCAGCCACATACTCCTGCCCTTCCCCTGATTGCCTGCCATTGTCACTGCCACCGCTGGCCAGGATCTCCCTGTCTTCCCCCAGCTTCCTGCCATCAGCATAGCCAGCCGAGGCCTCCTGTCACCTTGGCTGCTGATCAGGGCCTCCTTCTCATCCCCTGGCTGGCCCCACCCCTCTTGGTTGAACTTCCTGATGATCTTCCAATTGAGGGGAGAATTTGCATACTACACTATTATTATATAGGATATATTTTTTTCTCTGAAGGCTCAAAGATATTTTCCTATTAAATCAAAATTTCAAATTGTTTTAAAGATTTGAAGCACATAATAAATTAACTATCTTCAGAGCACAAACTTTAAATTTTGTCATCATAGTGTATCTTCTCTATCTTAAAAAAAAATATTTCAAAGGACAATGAACATATGAAAAAAGTTCTTTTTCTTCTTATTCTATTATAATTACATTTATTTCCATGAACATCTTACCTGAAAATAAAAAGCATTTATTTTATTTCAAATATGTAAGTTAGCCTTAGCAGTTTTTCTAGTTTATAGGAGAATTTGGAGAAGAGATAGTCACATAATTTGAAATAATGTTCTCCTTCTTAAGTCAGGTTTTCTATCTGCTTTTTACAAAGTTTAACTTTTTAAAAAAGCTTACTACATGAGCTTACAGAGAGAAATGTGTTTAAAAAAAATACGGTGCTTTAAAAATCTAGAATTTGGAATGTGAAAATGAAAGCAAGGACTTGTCCTAATAATAATAATAATAATAATAATAATAATTATATATATATATATATATATATATATATATATGGAGTTTTTTAATGCTGTTGCCCAATTATCCAGATTTTTTTAATGACAATTGCTCCAGTTCAGATACAAGGAAATCAGAATGTCTTAGTGTGTTATCTTTGAGAAGAATATAAACCTCATCTAGTCCAACTTTACTTTGCAGACAAAGGAAAGGAGGCATCAATCAAGCAAATGATTTACCCAAGGTCATTTAGTGAGTTCAAAGCATAAGGAACTTAATATGCATGATAAGGGCATTGAAATAGGATTCTAATCTTTAGATCTTTTATATTTAAAAATAATGGCTACTTTGATTTATTCTTTAACACTCATGAAAACAGAAGCCTGGTGAATTTATTCCTAATTTTTATCACATATTTAAACGCACTAAAATTTTATGTTTTATAGGTAAGGTACAGCTAAGAGCAATAAAATGAACATTCAATTACCCATCATCAAGTGTACAGAGGACTTCCTGAAGTTCATTTGTCACACTATTTTTTTTTTTTATATATTTTGAAGGGTTATTACCTAATACAAATGTAAACATATGAGGCTATAAATGATAGAGGTATTTTCCCCAGAAAATGTTTACTTTGTTTCTGAATAAAGTTATTTTGTTGAATTTTTCACTGATCCCTTTAAAAAAGACAAATATATTTCTGATCTTTATTTTGTTATGAAAATTTTAGTTCTTTTTATGTCACTATAAAAAACAAACTACAGAGTTACATGTGGAGAAGTCTTGAATTAAGATAAAACAGAACAAAGAACTCTGGTATAAACAAAAGGCATAGTGAATCAATAATGTAATATATAAACAATAATTGTCATCTTATTCTCTCCTGTTTCTTTTCTAAATAAAGCTGAATATTTATTTATATATTTAATTGCTACTTATTGAAAGTCAAATTGCTACCTTCTTATGTAAATATAAAAAAGAAACTTTGGGGGCAATTATGAGCTACCAAGTCTATGTATCTGGAAGAGAAAACCTCAGCAGAAGAATCTGGCTGCAGAATATTGTACAGGTCAGCAGAGTTTTTCACATAAAGATGAGTGATTCTACAATAAGTATCGCAGCATGGTTGGTGATATTTCAGCATTAGGTGAGATGGAATTTATTTTCAGTCCATTCCATCACCATCATAATGTGAATGGTCCTTTCTTCCTTTTTTCTCAATTGAACTGAATTTAAGCTAATCTGTAATTTGACTTCCTGTAGTGGAAAAAAATTACAAAAATATGTCCTTTATAACAGCATCTTTGGATATATATTATATTAAGTGTGATTCGTGAAACAGCAGCAGCAGCAGCAGCAGCACTTGGGAACATGTTAGAAAAGCAAATTCTCAGGAAACACCCCAGACTTTCAGAATAACAAACCCTGCGTGTGGGTCCCAGAAGTCTGTGCTTTACCTAGTCTTCCATGGGGTTCTTCTGCACGGAACCACACTGACAAGGATTAAAGACAACATACGCCATAGCAACTTAGAAGTTTGCCTGTGAAATGGGATTTGAAAACTGACAGTTGTCAAAGTCCATCAGTCTAGCATACCTTTGGCAGATGCTTGCAATTCCATCTTCAAAATATTTTCCAGATATCATTGGCAATGCTAGTAGTCTAAACTGCCATTACCTCCTTGCTTTAATAGGCAAGTGACACATAACTCTTGTCTGTTTTTACTCAAGGTCCACTCATACATTCTTCACACTAAGCTATGAAACATAGTCAATAATCAATCAGTCACTAGATTCAGTCGTTCACCTCAATCTCACACTCCTTTTCCTATCTCTACAATCTCAAGTTTGCCTCTGCAAACCAGTTTGATGGTTCTATCTATTGCCTTCTTATAAATATTTTTTCCTGGGTTCCTTCATTTCCCTGCAAAAATGTAATATATAAACAATAATTGTCATCTTATTCTCTCCTGCTTCTTTTCAGAAAGTGGCTGAATATTTATTTATATATTTAATTGCTACTTATTGAAAGTCAAGTTGCTACCTTTCCCTGCAAGATCAAGAAATTGTATTGAAGAAGTTTCTTAAACTGTGATATGCTCACCCTAGGGAGTATTTAACATAATTTTGAGTAGTATATTAAAAGTCCAAAGTCATGTATTCTTAAATTTTCTTTGCCATGAATGAAAATAAAATAATCAGTTGTAATTTAGAGGAAAGATTTAGCTGGGGGGAAAGGAAATTCTACCAGAAATATGTGGGTAAACAAATTGCCTATAGAATACTTGAATGATTAGCATATCCTTCCCCCCCTCCACTTAATTCTTTAAATATTTATGTCTCCCTCCCCACTGAGTATATTATAATTCTAGCATTATGTTTGGCAACATATATTAAGTAAAATATATTCATCACCATATATTTAACCTCCTTTACCTTCTTAATTCTCTCCCATATCCCTCTTTCCCTCAAGTAACCACCACATTGTTCCCTGTGTCTATGAGTTTGTTTTGTTTTTTCATTTGTAACTTTCTGTTTTATATCCCACATATGAGTAAAATCATATGGTTTCTGTCCCCTTCCATCTAATTTATTTCTTTTAGCATGATACAGTCAAGATCAATTCATGTTGTTCCAAATGGCAGTACTTAATTCTTTTTATTGATGAGTAGTGTTTCATTGTATATATGTACCCTGTTTCCCTGAAAATAAGACAGTGTCTTACATTATATTTTTTCTCCCAAAGTTGCGCTAGGTCTTATTTTCAGGGGATGTCTTATCTTTCCAAGCGCTAGGTCTTATTTTCGGAGGATGTCTTATTTTCGGGGAAACACGGGTAGTCCATCTTCTTTATCTAATCATTCAATAAATTCTTTCCACCAGCTAAGACCAGATTTCATAGCATCAGAGTGAACATGAAATAGAAGTTTGGGACAGAAGTCTACTGGTCAAAAGTAGACAAGGCTTAGCAAAAGAAGACATTCTTAGTACCCAGAAGGAGGTGGAAGGCTTCTGGATCTCTGTAATGAGGCAAGACACTAGCAAAGAAAGATGGCAAAGGGGGAAGATAGGTCAGAGAAATCTGACTTGTTTTTATATATCCTTATAATTCTTAAAGAAGGCATGCCACATATAACCCATGTGCACAAATACATACAATTTATAATGACAAATGTTTACAATCTTATCCTAGAAAATAATGTATTTTCACTATCAGGCTCTTTCATGAGAGCTGGACCCTTTAAAAGAGCCCGCTGATCTCTAACTTCTAGGTAAGGCTGGCAGAGCAGCCAGCCAAAATGCAAATCACTATCCTAAACATTAAGGCACCTATGTTTTGTACTTCCCCTTTCAATGGAAAAGACAGTTAGGAGTGTCCTTGATCAGAGCACTAAGCAGTGGCAGAGGGCAACTTTGTAACAGAGAGAATGAATGAAATAAGTTATCTACCTTGAGCTGCATGGTCCGAGAGTTACCATCCCAGTGACAGAGCTGTGGAGGCAGATAGGACTAAAGGGATGTAGTGAAGAACTTTCTCACTTACCTAGTGAGTAAATGAAGGTCTTAAAAGAGCCCCTGATAAAGCCATTTGCTTCTTTTCTGACTCAGTGACAGTTTCTACTCCCTCTGTATTGTTAAGACAGAATCTGTTAGAGTTTCAAGTATTTCAGTGGAAAAAAAAGAATAATTAAGTTGTTACTTGATAAACGAAGAGGGAGATTTCAAGTGGCATCAGGTTGAAGAAAGTCTTCTGTTGGAAGCACAAGAGCTATTTACTTTTGCTTCAAGTTCAATTATATTTGTACACAGAAAGGAGACCTACTCTAGTAGATGCCTAAGAGTAATAACAAGTGCATGAGCTAGTCAAACATAATTGAAGTAAATCAAGCTGCCTGGAAATTTTTGAATCTCTTACAGCTCAAATCAGATTAAAGCTTGACATTATCTTCTCAAAATGAATTGTTTATAATAAATACCTATTTATTTTCTATTATATGTAACTAGAGGCCCGGTGCATAAAAATTCATGCACTAGATGGTGGGGGGACGGGGTCCCTCCGCCCAGCCTGGCCCTTCTCACAGTCTGGAAGCCCTCGGGAGCTGGAGGAAACCCAGTGATTAGGGGAAGGCATGCCCCATCACACCTCTGCTGCTGCCACTGCAGGTAGTGAAAGCCTCGGCCTGCCCTGGTTACCTGAGCCTTGGGCAGCCACCATCCAAGGCTTGCCTGCACCTCAGGCTGGCCCTGGGCAGCTGGGGGACTGAGAGAGCTGGGTTCTGACATCTTGTGGCTGTCAACTTTGAGGGCGTGACAGTCAATTAGAATATTGCCTTCTTATTGGCTGTGGGCACCACCATCTTTGTGAGGATGTGATGGTCAATTAGCATATTCCCTCTTTATTAGATAGAATATATTATTATATATTTCTTCTAGTGGCCTGGTACACAAAATTTATGCATAGGGGGCAGGGGTGTCCTTCAGCCTGGCCTGCACCCTCTCCAATCTGGAACTGCTGGCTCTTAACTGTTCACTTGCCTGCCTGCCTGATTGGCTCTAACTCTTCTGCCTGCTGGCCTGATCACCCCAAAAGCCCCCCCTTTTGTCCTAATCATCCCTAACTGCCCCCTCACTGTCCTGATCGCCCCGACTGCCCCCACCAGCAGGCCTGATCATCCACAACTGCTCCCCCTGCCAGCCTACTCACATCCAACTACCCCCCTGCCTGCCTGCTTGACCCCAACTACTCCCCCCTGCTAGCCTGCTCGCCTACAACTGACCCCATGCTGGCCAGCTTGCCCCTAATTGCCATCTCCTATCGGCCAGTTTGCCTCCCAATTGTCCCCCCTGCCAACCTGCTTGCCCTTACCTGCCCTCTCCCACTTGCTGGTCTGCTCACCCCTAACTTCCCCTCCCACCAACCTGATCACCCCCAACTGCCATCCCCCGCTAGCCTGATTGCCCCTAACCACCTCTGCCTCAGCCCCACCACCATGGCTTTGTCCAGAAGGACGTCCAGAAGGTCTCCCAATTTAATTAGCATATTACTCTTTTGTTAGTATACATTTCCAAATCACTTAAAACATGTCTACATAGTTCTGGTAGAATATTTGCCTAAGGTTAATTAAACAAAAATACAATGTTTTATGTTTCTTATATAAGATGTAAAAGCCACATAATTTGAAATGTTTTGGATGTGGTATGATGCCCTAAGTCTCCTACTAGGCTTATTTTGTACTATTGTAAATCTTAGAATATCAAAGGATGAGAATAGTGTCTGGAAAAGATACCATAAAGAATGACATCTCCTGACCTGTACATTATATGGTGATAGCAGTGAGTGGAATTTGGAAATGACTAAGAAACATATTGTAATATTCTAGAATAATGAGTTTCACCTTCATTATTCTTTTTATTTAAAAAAATAATTCTTTAAAAAAAATAATAAATATTAAATACTTTCATGATTAATAATGGAATTTAATTAAATAATAGGATTTTTGAAGTGTCTGCAACTCAGATTATTTTTTGTCTTCTGGTAAATTACTCTAAAAACTTAAGGATCCAGGAAAAATGGGGTGATGGATCTTGTGGATTATTCCAGATATTTTTACACAAACATGAAACGTTTTAGAGATCAAGTCAGGACTACTCATCCATTCAGTGAGCTTCCTCCTGTGTTACTCAGCATCTCTTTCCTGTTACATATTTGTCAATAGGCAGGTTGATGCCTCAAAATACCTTGGCAGTTGGGATAGTATAAGTTTCCTAGATATAGGAACCAGCTTGGGCTCCTCTGACATTGCTAAGACTAAATGCATTTTAGCAAACACCTGCACAGAATACAGAAGTGACACTGATTAATATTAACATTTCACTTCATTTAAAAATATGTATTTCATACCCATCCAATGTGGCTCAGTGGTTGGGTGAGGATCCATGAACCAAGAGGTCACAGGTTCAATTCCCTGTCAGGAACACACCCGGATTTTGAGCTCAATTTCCAGTAGGAGGCATGCAAGAGGCAGTGAATGGATGCTTCTATTTCTCTATCCCTCTCTCTAAAAATTAATAAAACACATATTTTAAAAACAATGTATTTCATATACCTTCATCAACTAGTGAAGTCTTTGTGAAATGCAATTTAATTCAGAACATTTTAATCTTTGATATGCTTGAAGTACACTTTATAATACTAGGAGTCTACTCTTCCCATTCAAGGGGAGAATTTAATTTGTGGAGATATTCCCATATATCTTTAAAAAAATGTTGATTTTATTGGTTTTAGGAAAGAAGGTAGAGGGAGAGAAGAGATAAAAACATCAATGATGAGAAAGAATCATTGATTGGCTTTTTCCTGGATGGGGATTGAGGCTGTTACCTGGGTATGTACCCTGAAAAGAATTGAACCACTGAGCCATGCCACCTGGGCTCATGTATCTTAATGGGATTTTTCTTGTCTTTTGTTCACTTTCTACCAAAAAAGAAAATTAAACTTAGAGAAGATATTATTTGCTTATTATATACATGCATATCCCATCTAATAAAAGAATAATATGCAAATTAACCATCACTCCACAATAAAAATGGCGGTGCCCATAGACACAAGATGGCTGCACCCTGTCCTAGCAGGCCCAGGGAAGGCTGCTGCTGAGAGCAGGCAGCATGAGGCCCTGGCTGTTGGCCTGGGAGGCACCTTCGCACCCCAGCACGATCCGCTCCCAGCTGTGACCCGGGCTGCCAGCCTGGAAGGTAGCGCCCACTCCTCCCCCCTCCCGTGAGATCTGCTCCCAGCTGCAATCTGGGCCATAGGCCTGGGAGATGGCTCACACCCTGGCACAATCAGGTCCTAGTGACAACCTGGGCAGTAGCCTGGAAGGTGATGCACACTCCCTTCACGACCCAGGGGTGACCCTAGTCCTGTCCTGGGCAGCAGCCACACCCTACCCTCTAACCCCCTATCTCCCATCCCTCCGACCCCCACCATCATGCATAATCTGCTCCTAGCCCTGGCCTGGGCTGTTGGCCTGGGAGGTGCCTGCAAATACCTATCCCCTCCTTCCCAACCCCCAGTGATTAGCTCCCATCCGCAGCTGGAGGGTGTAGGCCTGGGAGGCAGCTGTGCCCTCAAGAGCTATCCCTTCCCTGGGGCAGCCTGGGTGTCAGCCTCCAAAGGGCCTGAGTCCTCTTGGAGTGATCCCCCCACACACACCTATAGCCTTGGAATTTCCCTTGCCCCCAGCAGAGTGATTTGAGACAGAAAAGGAATAAAAGGAGAAAAGAAAGAAAGGACAAAAGGTGAAACATCAAGAAAAAGAAGGAGAAGGACAAAAGGAAGAAACAACCACAAGATATCACCTTTCCAAGGTCTCATTAAATTCCTGTTTAATGAGTTTATTTTATGACACTTTTAGTTTGGGTTTATATTTTTACTGGTTTATCAAGACCTCGGCAGTACACTGTCCAATATGTTAAAGAAAAAAAACCCATCTAATAAAGAGGGAATAAATATGTAGGGGAGGGCATTTGGGGGTGACTGGGCCATGAGGGGGGGGGGCAGTTGGGAACTATCGGGCCCACAGTGCTAGGCATCAATCAGGCTGGTAGGGGAACGGTTAGGGGGTGATCATACTGGCAGGCAGAAGTTGTTAGGGGCAATCAGGCAGGCAGGCAGGCAAGCAGTTGGGAGCCAGCAGTTCTGGATTGTGAAAGGGATGTCTGACTGCCTATTTAGCCCGATCATAGGCATCAGGCCTAAACAGGCAGTCGGACATCCCCCGAGGGATCCCAGATTGGAGAGGGTGCAGATTGGGCTGAGGGACCCCCTTCCCCTTATCCCTCCAGTGCACGAATTTCCTGCACCGGGCCTCTAGTATATATGTATATTCATATGCATATATACTACACAATGAGGTGGCCTATAGTTTAGATGAAGTTTAAAACTCTAGATATAATATACTCATAAAAATATACGCCTTATCACAAAATTGTATTTTTAACTGGACAATAATAAAAAAAAGGCAGTTGAAAACTAAGAGAAAAAAAAATCCATTTGTTTTAACTCAAGACCCAAAAGAGCTATACTATCAGCCAACTTAAAGAAAAAAATCAGTATAAGCATTTTCAGCCCATTACAAACAGAAACAGCTGCATTACCAACCCCTCAGAGATAGAACTGATAATGAAAATGTTACAGACCTTTAAATGGAGCATCTCTTCCAGACAAGGTTACAGTAGTGAACTTACATTAGGGAAGAAAGCATTCAGTATTTATGATTTGCAATTTTAACTTGTGCCTAAAGTGGTACAGGAGGATTCATGGGGGATTTAATGTGCTAGGAAATCTATTTGGTCAGTACTGTAAGATTTTATGACCTTTCATTAAGACTTGAAAGTTTGACTGTACAGATTCTGCATTGAATGCAAAGCATGCTATTTGGGGCTGCCTGTCCTCTGAACATCTCTAATGCCACAAACGAAAGAGGCAGTTAGAAAAGCCTTGTATTTTAAAGGTGCTGGCATCAGAGGACATGCATACAATATTCATCAAATGACTTCAGAGGACAAACCTTTAAATGAAAAACCCAAAGAATTGCTTATTCTTTTAAAATTCAACCTCTGTAGAATTCAAAAGAAACATATTTAAAATGCCTGGATTGTAGTTTAACATCAGATATCATTTTCTAGTGAGGGGTATTTTAAATTTTAGAAAATGGTTTAAATTCCATCCAATTCATACATGAAGCCAAAACGTATTCGACAACCATTCTCTCATTATGCATCGCAGTTTATGGGAGTCATCAACATAATTCCAATAACATTTAGGCTCAAATAAATCTTCCTGAATAAGTCAAGTAATCAAGGAGATTTCATATGAGTTTTCTTATTTAATTCTCACAATAATCCTGTGGTTTTTAGTATGAGATCTGTCTTAGAAATGGAAAACTGAAGCTCAGACATGAGTAATTTGTCCAACATCTCATAGTCCTATGATGTGGTGTTTTATTATTATACTGTGCTATCTTTTTCAAGCAAATAGGCCCCAAGTTGTATTTCTTGGATTCAAAAGACATTACTTTGATATTAGTCAAATATATTTTCTTGCTTTTTTTTTTTTTGAATTTGAGGAAGCTTTGCAAAGGAAAATGCCTGAAGTAATCAATTTGCATCCATTGACCTTTAAACAAAGAAAGGTGGGAGATATATTCATATAATTGTCACTTCCTAGAGAGCCCTTTTAATATGCCAAAGAAGAAGGCAAGTGCATGTCATAAAAACCAAAACAGAAACAATAACAACATAAACTATTATATAATGCTAAAATTAGAAACATGATAAAACCTGGGTACAGGAGATGAGTCAAGAAGTGGAAGAGGTTCTGGGATTGATCTAGGGTTTTGTTTTTAGTTCTAGGTATGTTCCACAAGTATGTTCCCTTTGTGAAACATAGTTGTACATGTCAGGCTTTTATAACCTTATCTTTTATCTTGAATTGTAATTACTTCATGGCCATGAATATCATCTCCTTCATTTGGTAATTGGAATATTTTTATTTAGAATCCAAGTAACCAAGCATGGCTTTATATCATGATTTATGTTTCAGGAACAATGTTGGAAAAAAAGGAACATAAGATGCCAGATACGGATTAAAATACTGTTTCAGCTTTATTAGTCATAAAGTTGGAAAAAAGAAGTCAGTATACATAAACAGAACTTTAACTTTCTATTATTTTTCCAGCTACCCACTCACTTTTCATACTAAATAGACGTTGTTCCCACATACAAAGGAAGTGGGTCTGTAGAACCTTTGGGAAAATGATTGGGTACCCATTGCCAGCCACCATCCTTATCATCAGGTCTGAAGATAAGATTACAAGAAGAAAGTAACCCTTCGTGGTTGTTTAAAAAGGCAGATTCTGGATCAGTTCCAACTATGCTTGCCAGGTTGGGGTAAAGAGCTCAATGTCCATCTATTGGTCAATGTGGCAGGCATGATTCACAAACTGAGTCTATTATTTGAGGTAAATTTGATGAATATTTTTTATACAAATTTTATTACCAATTTGATAACTCACCTTTTTTTGGGGGGCGGGGGAAAGCTTGTAAAGGAAAACAAAGAAATTCACTGAATAAAGTAAACTAACCAACCCTCAATCCTATATAATAAAGAGTTAGTATGCTAATTAGACTATACAGCAGAATGACCTTCCTGACATCATTCTAGATGACCTTCCAGACCAAGCCAGGGCAGTGAGGACTGGCTGAGCCCCTTGCACAATTTTGTGCATCGGGCCTCTGGTAGAAATATAAGGATTAAAGTAATAATTGTCACCCTCTTCCTAAAATCATATTTGGTATTTACCTATTGTTATATTACAATTGAAGCTTTCATATCACTTGACATGGACTTCTACATTCTGTGTTTTATAGCTGGGAAATGAATTCATATGAATAGTTGCATAATTACATATGCTTATTAGTGCTCCTATTGTAATGTTAAACATCTATAAAGCTATGGGTAATGAGCATCACACAAATATTAGTAGCTTAATTTTCCTTGTTAGGAGAATGACCAATCCTCTGGACAACTTTGTTCTGATTTTCAGACAATGAAGCTCTTAGTATATTTCTTTGCCCCAAAATACACTAAAGTACTTTATCTTATTCAGAAATTGTCTCTAGGCAGAAATTAACATTTAGAAACTATGAAGACCTGCCTCTCTCAATAGAGTACAGAACAAGCCTTTATTGTAATGTAGGACCCTTGTTTCAGAGCAAAATAACACATGGTCATCAGAGCCTATTGAGAGGAAGTTAAGCTTTTTTAGAAATAAACTCTGTATGAAATGAGTTTCTAACCTCCCCCTCTAATAAATTTGATATAAAATAGTTTAATCTCATCTGTTTATCACACATATCTATCAATGTCTCTGTGTCCTAAGAATATGGAGAAAAACACATATTTACATTTAAAGAACATATAAGCTAGAGGTGGAAATAATATAGAAACACAAATCATAACACTTGCTGACATTGCTACAGTGGATATTTTTTAAAGGAACCAGAGAAAACCTAGCAAAGTCAGCACTTAAAACTCCCCAGGAAATCAAGACTAGATTTAGAAGAGACAATTCTAGTCAAAGAATGAAGCAGTATTTCCCCCTGAAAATATTGGGAGAAGGTGAGCCAAGTGGGGAGAACATTGCCGGCAGGGTGAATAATACCAAAAAACCACATGCTTATGGCCAATCTCATTGCACATACATTTATTTACTCAGTGTATATTTATTTAGTGCCTATAGTATGTCAGCTGGATTTTTTTTTCTTTTGAGAACACATTTAGAAAGAAAATGCAATGTTCCTGTCCACATGATGTTCATAATCTAGTAGTAAAGAGAGAAAATAAATGTGCAATATTTTAGATAATGGTGTTATAATGATGAATCAAAACAAGTGAGTAGTGTGAGGCAAAAATGGAGAGGTTATTTAGAAGTAACTCAGAAGATACCTAAATGAGAAAAGAAAATTCAAGACCACAGTTAGGTCCTAGTTTAAAAACTGGGCGGTATAATATCACGTACTTTTATATAGACTCTGCTTATAAATGGAGAGAGAGAGAGAGAGAGAGAGAGAGAGAGAGAGAGAGAGAGAGAGAGAGAGAGAGAGAGAGAGAGAGAGAATGTGTGTGTGCATGTGTGTGTGTATAAATGTGTGTATGAATGTGTGTATGTGCACATTGTTTATGCTTATGTGTCATGGTTAACAGAATGAAAAGTTTTATCCTTAAACTTGCTATTTTGTAAATGCCAGTTTATGAGATATGCAGCAGATAGTTCCACTATGGATCAGTCTGTTTTTCAGTGAAAATGCCCCAGCCAAGGATGTACATTTCTGAATAATCAGAGTCGAGATGATATTAAATCCATGGGACTAGAAGAGACAACTAAAAATTGTTGTGCAGTAAAACATGGTAGGAACAGGACTGAGGCCCTGACCACTATGGCTCAGTGATTAGAGTATTACCCTGCACAAGGGTCTTGGGTCCAATCCTGGTCACAAGAAGTACCTGGGTTCCACTTTGCTCCCCGTCCCTGGTTGGGGACATGTGGGAGGCAGCTAGCCCATGTGTCTCTCTGACATGGATATTTCTCTTTATCTTCTTTCTCCTCCTCTTCCCGGGTGAAGATTTTAACCAACCGACCAAACAAAAAATAATAGGACTGAGGTCTGAATACTACAACAATGTGATGTTGAGGAGTATCTATCCAGCAACAGGCACTGAAGGTGAATAACAAGGTAGGAATATCATTTGAAGATTGTACTGTCCTAAGGGAAATTAAAGAAGGTTTCTCAAGCAAAAGATGAGATGAGCAGAGAAATGGTAAGAGGTCAACTAGTATCAGAAATTGTTAACTGCTGGGTTTATCAAAATGGAATTGACAAGTTTGAACAAACTGGCTTACTGACATCTGACTGAAATGGGTTGAGGAAATAAAGGAAAATGAGGAAATTGGCCTGAAGAGTCTTTACAAGTCTTTCAAAAAAAGTTTTAATGCTGAGTGAAGCAGAAATCAATTATTTTAAGGGTGGGTTAGGGGAGACAGTATAAGTCTGGACTAGTTAAAGCACTTTAAGAAGCGGGAGAGTAATAAGATTTTATGGGCCATGGGCCCACAAAAAGTCTTAATCATAGCCAATGAGAAAGGTAAAGTGAGAGGGTTGAGGTAACAAAACAAAAACAGAAACAATAAGTAAAGAAGAATGATGTATAGTCAATAACCAGGTGTGGCTGGTGGCAAAGATAAAAGTTTTAGTACAAAAACAAATATTTAAAACCAGGGAAAAAGTGAAAAGCAAGAGAGGTTGTCTTTTCCTGTCCCACCTATATATTATTTGTATCTGACACAGTAGGAATAAACAACTTTTTGTTGAATGAATGAATGATTATATATAATTACTTAATAATCAAACTTATGGAAATGGAATTGTTTCTATGATACTTTTATTATCCTTATCATTTTTATAAATCTCTGAAAGACATAAAATGTCCCATTTTTACTTATAATATCAATTAGTTTTGGGATTATTTTTGATAGCAGATAATTTATTATATTGGATTTCTTTAAATTTTTGTTTTTTGATACTATTTATTTATTTATTTATTTTTTTTTTATTGTTGATAGTATTATAGATATCTCCTATTCCACCTCCTAAACCTCCTACCCACCTCCTACCTATCTCCTAGGACAGTGGTAAGCAAATCGTGGCTTACAAGTCACATGCATCTCTTTGGTCCCTTGAGTGTAGCTCTTCCACAAAATACCATAGCCTGGGTGAGTATATTTTGAAGAAGTGTCGTTAGAAGATGTTTAAGTTTAAAAAATTTGGCTTTCCAAAGAAATTTCAATCATTGTAGTGTTGATATTTGGCTCTGTTGACTAATGAGTTTGCCAACTACTGCCCTAGGTCTTCACTCCCCTATTGCCTGTGTCAATGGGCTGTGCATATAAGTATATAAGTTCTTTGATTTATCTCTTCTTATCCCCCTAACTCCACATCAAGGTCTGTCAGTCTGTTCCACGCTTCCATTCTTCGGGTCTTATTTTGTTGGTTAATTCATCTTGTTCATTAGAGTTCACAAATATTAATCTTTATTGTTGAAAGTATTACATATGTTCCCCTCTGCCCTATTGCTCCTTTCTAGCTGGCCTCCAACACCTGGATTTGATTTTTCAAAAAAAAAAAAAAAAACAACAAACTCTGTTAAGCTATTTCTTTCAATATTTTTTGAGTTTAAATTTATTTATTAAATTTTTTGGGGTGACATTGGTTAATAAAATCACAATAGGTTTCAAGTGTACATTTCTATATGACACATGATCTGTGTATTGCAATGTGTGCCCATCACCCAAAACAAAATAATCTCTGCCATCATATATTGTGCCCCCTTTACCCTTTACTAGCCCCCACCCACTTCTGTTAACCACCAGACTGTTGTCTATCTATGGGTTTCAACTTTATAGCCCACATATGAATGAAATCATGGTTCTTAGTGTTTTCTGATCGACTTATTTTGCTTAGCATAATATCCTTTCAATATTATATTGATTTTTTTTATTTCATTAATTTGTCATTTTTATTATACAAGGAGTATAGTATTTCACTTTCCCCAAGTGTTTATCCTTCTTCCTCCCTTGGGATCTCAATTAATGGAATCTGTTTGGAAAGATTGGAAACCACTATGCCAGCCTATTACAGTTCTCTATTAGTATCAGAGACCATGATATATGTTTACATATTAGGAGGTTCCAGTGAGGCTCCCTTGCTCTTCTCTTCTGTATGTATGAAAAGTAATACTGGGAAGGTGATTAAAGCATCCCACCAGCAGCATTGGCCCAGCATTTTAACTTCCAAAGCAGGCACTTTTTTTTTTCTTTAGACATTAACGCTGTTTGGGATCAATGGAGTAGACTTGTTTGACAAGTGAGGCAGCTCATAGAATGTGTTTTTCTTTTTTCAGATTTAAGATTACTTTGCTTCTTTTCTTATTTGTCTCTTTAGTGATTATTTATTGATTCAGAGACATTTTTAGAGACATATTTTAAGGAGCTGTGATAAAAAGGTGGAAGATATGAGATGAAAGGAGAAGAGAGCATGGGCCTATCATAAAATTGTAAATTATCAACAAACAAACACAATATATATACCTATATATGTGTGTATGTATATATATATATATATATATATACATATATAAATTTAAATATATGTGTATATAGATCTACTGAAAAAATTAGGGAAACAGGTTTTCTGCTTAACAATAGCATTATTTTTCCATGTCCACATAATCCTTCTATGTATTTTTTAATAATTTTAACAATTTTGTAATTTTTCATATATTTATCTGACATATGTTTTAGTAACAATGTGCTACATGACTAGTATATAATGGAAAATATTAAGCTTTTAGTTTTCTTAGGAATACCACATGAAACAAATAAGTTCATCATTGAAAATAACAGGTTGCCCCAAGAAAGAAGAATGGGTTGCATCTAGTTTAGAATCAGCACATAAAGAAGATGCTTAAAAAATTAAATTTGAACTTACATCTGAAGGATAAGTAGTAATATTACAGCTAAACGAGATTAAAAAATATGACTTTTCCAGCCAGACAAAATAGAAAATCTAGAAAAAGTTGGAAATAGTTGGAAAACTGCAATAATGTTCCCTTATGTAATGATAATTACACAATGTGAAGAATTTAAAAAACAATCCCATGCTCTGGTTAATGATATGTATTCTGAAGAGCTTAGTGTATTACAATTTTCAACTGACTTTAAAACCCATCAAAGAAAAAAGATGAGTCAATGAATAGGTAAAGTAATGGATAAAATAGATATGCCACAAAATTATTGCAAAATGCTAATTGAAAAATGTAGGTAGTGGTGTATTGGTGCACTTTGCATAATTCGTTCTTTTCTTCTTCATGTTTGTAAATTGCATAATAGATTTTAAAACTTGTATTATTAACACATGTGGTTGAATAAATTTAAGACAAGAATGCATTAGAGTAGAATTTCAAGTTTCACAAAGTGCTTTAAATATCTCATTATTCTATGAATAAAAATATAAGAATTCTGTTTTATTTAAAAATATAGTTATCTCCTTCAGTGCAACTGAACTACTGGACATGGAGCTTTTAAGTTTGAATGAACTACATGAATTGGCAATGAATATTCCATCTTCTCAAGAACTTATGAATTAGTCATATCAGCTACCCATTAGTCCCAGAGACGTCCAAGAATTGTTCAGTGATTATGTTCAATAGTGCCAGAAGAAAATGAGTGAAATTGAAGGAATATGTTCAAACTAGTCCATTTTTAACACAAATATTTAAAACTGTAAAATATTTTTTACTTTCCAATCTAAGTGTAATTTACAAGGCAGTAATTGCAATTTTAAGTAAATGAAAATAGAATTATTATTATTATTATTATTATTATTATTATTATTATTATTTTACATCTTTATTGATTTCAGAGAAGAATAAGGAGAGAGAGATAGAAACATCAGTGATGAGAGAGAACATTGATGGCTGCCTCCTGCACACCCGCTACAGAGGACTAAGCCCTCAACCCAAGCGCATGCCCTTGACTGGAATTGAACCTTGGGACCCTTCAGTCCACAGGTTGAGGCTCTATTCACTGAGCCAAACCAGCTAGGACTATTTTTTATTATTTTTAACATAGTCCCTAGGCTAGGAACTTTACCTTCATTTTTATATTTAATCTGCAAATACTTTAATAAGATCAACATGATTGTCTCAACTGTCAAATCTAGTATTTAGGCCCTACAGATGGGGATAGAGAGGGCTCTAAGAGTTCCATAATGTTCACCTGTGGAGATCTTTGATAATCACATGTGGTGTATTCCTCTCTGCATTACATTTTGTAAATTGTGGATATTTGTTCTTTTAAAAACTAGAATTCTTTAAAACTACGATGAGATACCACTTTACACCTGTTAGAGTGGCCATTATCAACAAGACAAGCAACAAGTGTTGGAGAGGTTGTGGGAAAAAAGGGAACCTTCATTCACTGCTGGTGGGAATGTAGAGTGGTACAACCACTATGGAAAGCAGTCTGGCGATTCCTCACAAAAAATAAAAGTTTATGTTTTTAGTCCAGGAGCTGATGATAAAATTTCCCATGGTTTATTTGATAGACAAAATGTCTGTATTAGTCTATGGTGCCAGACAGAATTGGCAATAAATTATGGAAATACATGATAGGAAGACTAAGATACAAGTCTAATAAAATGTGCTGAGTCATCACTAGAATAATGCTGAATTGAGAAACCATATGTAGGGAAAATACAGTATACAGTTGAAAGATATGGCATCACTTTTAATGATTCTATAGGTTCAAATTACAACACATACTTCTTGCCTTTTGGAAGAAGGTAAATCTAGTCTATTACATTAAAGTTTGGGGGGGGAAAACCCCCACAATTGTTCAAGCATACATGAGTCAACTTGGTGTATAATAAAATATTATAAATTGGGTAGCTTAAACAATAGAAATTTATTTTTTCACAGTTCTAAAGACTGGAAGTCTGAAGTCAGGATGCCAACATGGTCAATTTCTGGTGAGAGCTCTCTTCAAAGAGTTGTGTGTGTGTGTGTGTGTGTGTGTGTGTGTGTGTGTAGAGGGGGATGGTACTCAGACTTCTTTTAAAAGATACAAACCCTATCTGATGAGGATATCACCCTTAATTACCACATTGAAAGCCCTATCTTCAAGTGTAATAACATTGGGGTTTAATTTCAATATATAAATCGGGGTCTGGGATAGAAGTGTGGCAACACAATTCAGTCCATGGCAAGGTTGATATATAAATAAAAAATTTCTTCCACCAGCACCTTTCCTCTTCACTTTTTCTTCAAGTAATACCCATTCTCTCATTTAAATATAGATTAGACAAATATTTCAGAAGTGACATCATATTATTAGCTTATGTGAGGTCCTACATTGCATTCTTTATTTGGCCTTAGACTAGTATAATACCTTATTCCTTGAAACGCTAAATTATAACTAAAGATTGTTAATGAGTATGTCTGTTGCTCCAAATCAGTAAACAAAATTTTCTTACTGCTTTTATTTATTCTGAGAAACCCAGAAGTTCACCAGAGATAAAAAATATATTCACCTGTGAGTAATGACTCCAGTATAAATTATAATTTGAAATCATTAGAATGCTTATTTTGACTTAGACCATTTATCAAATGAAACAGGATAGTGATTACATGTTTAGATTTTTAAAAGAAAAGTGTAATAGTGGCATTGCAAATTTAAATTTGTTTCTGTGCATTAGTCACTTATGAAGATTGATATACTGTAATAGTACACATCAGCTTATAAACAACTAAAATATAATTGTATATTGCAACTGGAACCATGAGGATTGAAAACATCTTAATAAAAAAGGCTTTACATATTCCCTGTAATAAATAAATGACATTGTGAAATTGATTATTGCTTACTGCCCAAGGGAGAATCTTCAAGACAGAAAAATGCAATATTCTTACAACAAATTTATCAGATCATAATCCAATTGTACTCAATTTTGACTTGAAGAATGAACCTTCACCAAGTGATGGGTCGATAAATAATACTTTAATTGTCCAGAAGAATTTTAAACAATTAAAATTAATATTGAATAATGTTTCTAAGAAAATGGTATTAAAATGTCTACATCATACATTATATGAAATCAGAGAATATAATGTACTGCAATAAAGATGGAGAATACTATGGTTTATATGGGAAAATTTAGAGCAAAAGAAAAAGAGCTCAAAATATCACACGTAGAAAAAAAGCATAGCAAATATAATTTGTATATTATATATATGGATTAATTAGATAATGACTGAAGACAAAGATGAAACAAACATTTAGATTAAAAAAAAATAATTTGTGTTCATTTACTAAAAGGCTCACAGTACAGTTAGCATAATAACAAATATAAGAACCAGTTTCAAGACTTCTGAAAAAAAAGGAACACCCCAAATCCTAAATAATAGGAAAGATAAGAAGAAATATCAGATACATTAACTTCATACCTCTGTTTGTACATAAGCCTCAACAAAGAAAGGTTAAAACTTAAACATACTGGGGAAGTACTCATTTTCTAAACTATACTATAATCAAAATAAGGACATTTATCATTAAGAAAAAATAAGGATTATTTTTTTACATTCATGAAAGTAAAAAGGGCATAGGTCCTGATTGACTCAGTAGCTATTGATATTTTCATTCAAATCTATGAATGAAATTATTTATAGCTAATTCATTTATGCTGAGAGAGCATGTGCCTTCTGCAATTGTCCATGATCTTCCTTCTCAGCCTGTCTCTCCCTCTCTCTCTCTCTTTCCCTCTCTCTCTCTCACACACACACACACACACACTCATATACAATAAAGCAAAATGGGACAAAGAGAGAAAAATCTGTATTTCCCAAATCTAAATAGTTACACATATTCAAATTATCTGGCTATTTTTATGCTTTGTCTTTACTTGACCACCATAAACAATCAATCAAAGAAACAATATACCAACCCTTGAAACTCATTGTTCCTAAAATAAAATCTATAGACTTTAAAATGGCCTTTAATTAAATAAGCAGATACAATAGCAATTTAAATTGGCAGAATATTCTTCCTTGGATTAGAAATACTATATATTCTCACCCAAGATTGTCCTATTATTTTATTTTATTTTTAATTTAATTTTTATTTTTTGTTAATCCTCATCCAAGATATTTTTTCCTTTGATTTATTTATTTATTTTTATGAATTTATTTGTGTGTGTGTTTTTCTTAAAGAGTATGCAAGGGAGAGGGAAAGAAACATAGATGTGAGCGAGACACAATTCGTTGCCTCCCTTGGGAATAGAGCCTGCAACTGATGTACGTTCCCTTGACCTGAATTGAACCCATGACCCTTCAGTGCATGGGCCGACACTCTAACCATTGAGCTAAGTGGTTAAGATTTTCCTATTTTAGATTTGCCATTCATATAATAGATAGATAACGGATAGATTAACTTATTTTTAATCTCTATAAATTAAATACACAAAAACTGTACTACCAAAAACATATATTTTATATAAATTTAATTTCTTATTGAAGATGAGAATAGAATTTAAGGTTGAGTTACACATTCTTCATGTTCATTTTCTAAATTATTAAGATCAGAGAGATGGCATAACATCAAAATAAAACAGTGTTCCAAACTGGGCTTATAAGCAGAGCTCTTTCATTTTTCTCCTCAAATATATCATTCAAGCTGTATATAAGGTGAAAAGTGCTCCCTGGATTTGTGCAATACAGCAATGTACTAGTGAACTGATTTGATCAGCTTCATTAAGCTTGATGATACACTTTCATAGAATAGTAAAGATAATTGAGGTCCTACCTGTATTTTCTTTTTAATCTGTGGTGATGCTGTAATTTAAATATATTTTTTGAAAGTGAGTCAGAAGCTATAGATGGATAGTTGGTATCTAAATAGTAGTCATTCAAAACTTATAAATTGGTCATACCAGCCTTACAATTATTTAAAATTACCATTACATATTATGAAAGGTTTGGCAATTTTAGAAATTATATTGTACAGAATGTATCAATAAAGCTAGAGGTGAAATAAAAGGTAATATTTGTGAAAACATTTAAATAAAAGGTAAATATCAAAATTTTAGTGAATTTTTATTCACTAAAACCCCTTATTTTAGGGGTTTGCCAGATAAATAACTCATTTGGTGTGAAAATGTGTAGTACTCTATGTTATAAAAGTCTAATATGCTAAGTGTCTCATTGACTGGCAAGCCATTCAACCAATCAAAGCATAATATGCTAATGAATGCTAAGGCTGCTCAACTGCTCACTATGAGTTGCACTGACCACCAGGGTAGTCTAACAGTTGCTCTGACATGCACTCACCACCAGGGGGCAGATAGTCAACCAGTAGACCAATCACTATGATGTGCACTGATTACCTGGGGGCAGACGCTCTGATTGGTAGGTTACCTTACTACAAGGATCTGATTGTTCAGAACTGAGGGAGATAGTCAGACATGCCCTGGAGCCCTCCCATGGTCCCTCCACAGCTGGCCAACCTCCCATGCCCCTTACCAGCCCCAAATGTGCACCAGTGTGGTCCCTTGGCCTGGCTTGCATTCTCTTACAGTCTGGGACTCCTCAGGGGATGTTGGAGAGCTGCTTTCAGCCTCATCCTGCAGGCTAGGCCGAGAGACCCCACCAGTGCATGAATTTATGCACTAGGCCTATAGTATTAAAATAAGTAAAGACAATTCATGGCTCTTAAAGTCTAATTATAGATGTACACAAGTACCTATGATGTAAGTTTAACTGTAATACATATTTTAACAGTAGCGTGCATTGTGCACGAGATTTCAAAAGAAGAACAACACACTATCTTGGAGAAATTAAGAGAAGTTCTAATAAAAGACAAGGCAGTTGAATTGGTGCTATAAAGGAGAACAAATTTTGATTGGTAAACTTGAATGTTAGCAGGAAACCCAATAAGGAAAAACACTGAGATAGAGAATTTAGGTCAGAAACTGTGGTAATAGCAACATAGGTTTGATAAATTATTAATTGGATACATATAAATTATTAATTAGAAGTAATGCTGGGGAAATAAAGCCAATGAGTTTAGGCATTATCAGAATATAATTGGGGTATATCACAAATGTTTCTTTTTCAAAATATATTAAATAATGACTGGATTGCTGTACTACAATGAAACTACCAACCTAAATAAAAGTTAATTTATTTCTCAACCATATTTTCTTGCTCATCAATTTGGCAAATCATCTCCAGTTGAGATCATTTTTTGAGGCCCCTCTTTGCTGAAAACTTAGTTTATCTTGTTGACCAATATTATTCCACTCTGGTTTTTAAAATGCTTTCTTTCGTTGTCTCATTATCTTAATTGCACAAACCAGGAAATTGTGCACCAGGTTTAATTCCCCTCTTCAGTGGTTGTTTCCCTGAATGACCAATGGCCTCTAAGCTTGACAGCTTAGAAAACAGTGAAGAATATTTTATTATTGTGTGGTCCTTCAGGAAGTAACAGTTGAATTGCTAAGCGGGCTCTCAATTGTTTGAAAACCCAAATGAAGTTGGAAAATCTGTGTCCAGGATGGATCATTTATGAAACTATTGGCCTTTGAATCAGTTCCTTACCATATTGACCTCTGCATAGGATTTCTCATGACATTGAACTGACTTTCCTCAGAGAAAATGACCCAAAAGAGAGACTGTGACCAAGTGAGAAGATCTCTTACAATTTCTTCTTAGAAGTAACATACCATCAATACTTCTTATTCTATTGGTCACACGGACCAATTTTGGTATTATGTGGGAGGGTGCTACACAAGGCTGTGAGTACCAGAATGTGGGGATCATTTGGGGGCTATCTTGAAGGCTAGTATCACACTCTTTCTCTATCTCATCTATGCAAGTCTATCAACTGTGGTTCTGAAATAACTTAGAAATATATATATCCTTTTGCTCTAATTCCCAGGGATACTACTTCATTTTACACATCTCTTTCTGAGTTATTGTTTGGTTTCAATGAAAAACAATCATTGATTTTCTTTTCTTTTTTTTTCTTTCCTTTAAATATATTTTATTGATTTTTTACAGAGAGGAAGGGAGAGAGATAGAGAGCTAGAAACGTCGATGGGAGAGAAACACTGACCAGCTGCCTCTTGCATAGCCCCTACTGGGGATGTGCCTGCAACCAAAATAGTACATGCCCCTGACCGGAATCGAACCCGGGACCCTTCAGTCCACAGACTGACGCTCTACCACTGAGCCAAACCAGTTTTGGTGACAATCATTGATTTTCAATGAAAGAATATGAATTTATCCAAAATTTTTCTTAACTTACTATTTAGAGCTGAATATACTCTCTGATCTGTGTTTCATGATACGTGTGAATAATTCTGACAGAGGCTTAAACAAAATTGTAGAAATATTCTTTATAAACTATTTAATTTTCTTTATCTTCTAGATCCACTTAGGTTAAAAGAGTACAATTTTCAAAAATAAAGTCTTAATTATAATTATTTTATTTTTACTCTTGAAATTAATTTATTACTAAATATAAACTTAAAATGGAGTCTAGAAACAAAATCAAATAACATAAGGACTATAATCTGTTTATGATAAAATTTTTATTTCTTTAATTGAATCTCAAACATTTTTCTAGTGTTTTTTAAAACTGTAAAAATATTTTAATACTATCTTTAAAAATTCACCTTTCTTTCCTTTAATAATGAAATGAATCTCAGCTTTTCTCAAAGCACAATGAATTCTACTATGTGGAAGTTATATATGAATAAATTGCTCTTGATGTTTTCATTTAGTCAGAGATACCATTCCATCATTTTCATATTATGGTAATCAAGAATGTGTATTACCATATGATGCATTATGCTTTCAGTAACAAATCTGTGAAAGAAAACATATTATGCACTGCTCATAGTCTGTCTTTTTTTCACTAATTATTCAAAGAGTATTTTCTTTATTGAGCATAGAACTTAATTACTTAATTACATATTAGAATAGAATGGCTTTGAAGAAACTATCCTAGTCTATGAAGTGCATAATATGTTACCAAAAAAGTTCCTTAATTACCTAATTAATTGATAAAATGGATTGACTCCAAAGGACATACATAATACAGATTTTTAGAAAATTGTAATCACAGAACTGCATTGTAATCTATATTGGCCAAGTGCATAATCAAAATTTTGTTTTTCTTATAAATTTATTTGAAAAGAACTATAAACTAGCACATAAAACTAACAAGTTTTTTTTTAAGTACACATATACAAGGTCTTGAAATGATTAGAATTATGAGACAAAGATCAATATGACTGCAGTTCTTAAATGAAGTGACACAAATGAATTTACACAAGTGTACCCCTTTGAAATAATTGTCATTAAAATCAATAAATATTTATTAAAGTCATGCAGAACATGTGGTACTATAGATAGTACCTTTCAAAAGGTTATAGGGCTTTTGATGCCTTCAATGCTTACTCCCACAAATGGTTGGTTGAAAACATTGTCCAGGGACCCTTCAAGTGACTCTTTATAAAGTCATGTTATCTCTCAATATCTCCGTTTCTTTATCCTAAAGAAAAGATGATCAATCTGAAGGCCACAAATATATGAAAGGAGGAATCAGTATGTGACAAAAATGACAGGAAGCTTAACAAGTAGTTGAAAGGTAGCTAGGAGACCTATTATTTCTCAGGAGGTGTATGTATATAATTATTCTATTTAAATACCAATCATTCAAATCTATGATGAAACCCTTCTGCAGATTAGACAAAAATATCAAGAAGCAAAATAGTATTCTGAGCAGAACGTAAAACAATGGCAGCAAGTTTAGGGGGAAAAGAGAAAAAAAAAAAAACTAAGGAAAGGTAAAATGATATATATTTTGTAATATTATAAAATGTCTTTTTAAGCCAACTTCTCTTTCTGTGTATCATCCATGATAATAGTCCACAGTTTTATAATTTAGCTCCTAATATTGAAAATTTCACAAACTGACAAATATTATTCAATAGCTGTATTTAAATGTGCTTTCATCAGAGTGTCTTCTAAAAATGGCTCCAAAAACAGACATTTTGGAATTGCAGGAGGATGTATCATGGAAGTACGCTTGATCAGGCAATCCTTTCTGTCCTTCAAATTACACCACATTGGGAGAAAGCAGTGCTCCCTGACATCTTCCTATTTTTAGAAACTGAGACCAACAAGGCTAAGGGAGGCTAGGAGAGTTATGTCTCAGTTACCTGCCTGATTGGACCTGGTCTATGTATATAAAATGATGTGAGGAGCAGACTTTAGTTTTAGACCATTTAAGACAAGTAAGTCAAGGCAATAGTCTACTTATAAGAAGACAGAATAACTATTTAAGAAAAGACCTGAGTAGGTTTGATGGATGGTTCTGACCCCATTCTTTTGTAAACAACAGATTTTGCAAACTGCATTAAATAAAACTGTGATAATAAAAATAGACATTACATTAGAGAACAGAAAGTCACAACTCCAGAAGCCAGTGTATTGTTAGGCTTCATGAAAACTAGGCCTGGGTGTTAATTCAGGGTCGTAGTAAACTCTAGAGGTGAAGTTTGTCTTTCTGTCTCAGCAGCGACATTTCTGGTCATTGTTTCTTAAGCTTGTCTCCAAAATACATTGTTCTCTTTTTATGTCAATTTTTCAATAATGAAATTCTCTATACATTTCTCAGATGAAATTTCTAAAAGAACTGTAGCAGAGGGGGAGACAAAATGGCGGAAGAATAGATGGGCGGATTCTGAGCCCTGTCCCGAAGCAGAAAGAGAGAGCAGCTGATGGTCTAGTGCTGTGAGTGTTTATTAGCAAGCTGAGAGACAGCGAACACGAGAAGAAACTGCTGGGGGGCCGCTGACAGGGGTACCACTCACAGGGAAGCACCCACGTGGGGCTACGTCTCTTCCCGGAGCTACCTACCGGCTTGGACGGGGAAATCTCGCCATCTTGAGAGGAAGATTGGATCGTGTCAGAGGCCTGAATATCCACAGCCGCTGCAACCACCAAGCAGCTGTGACCCCCAGAACACGGATCCCAGGCGGCGTGAACACTTGGCCTCACAGGAGTGCTCCACCGAACGGTGAAAAAGTCGGATTTCGTGACGAGAGGGTGAGTGAGCACTCGCGGCGAAGACAAAGACCTGTGCACACAGGGCGTGCGGAAGCTGGAGGACAGGGGCGGTGATTACAAGTCGAAGCCCCGGCTGTTGGGCAGGTGTCACCCATTAAAGTGGACGGGGCCCCTAACAAGGGAGATATCTAAAGAGCAACACATTTCAATCTGGCTCAGAGGGATATTGGAGAGTTGCAGGAGATTGCAGTTGCTCGGACTTGCCCCCTCCCCCCTCCATAGTTCGTGCCACAGAGAGGGCGGAAAAAATCTGGAGAACCTTTAGAGTCTGGGAAGTCAACCTAGAAACAATGCCACCCAGAAGCTAATTCACAAATTGACTCTAGTGTAATAAAAACAAAGCAAAACCTGCTTAAAAATCAGGACTGGATCATAACATTAGAGGAAGTTGAATGACCTTAATTACTGCAAATTTTATTTAAATTTTTAAAATTTTATTATTTTTATAATTTTTGTTTTTTATTTCTGTTTTCATTATTTGCAACGTTTATTCAAGAAACTATTTTTTTTCTTTTCCCTCACTTGATTTTATCTTTATAATTATTACATTGTATATGTAATCAACATTATTACTACTACTATTTTACCTTTTTTATCTTATTTTCTTTTGTTTATTTTTTAATTTTAATTTTATTTTATTATATTTTTTTTATTTCAAGATTACTGTTCTACAGTCTTTATCTATCTTTCCTTCTCCAATGCTTTTTCTATCTCAACCCTACCTTTATGCCTTCACTCTCTTTCCAACCCTTTCCTTTGATACCCTGTTTATCTTAACCCTTTCCTGCTCTAGATTTCCCCCATTCTTTCTGTCTACCCCCTCCTAAAATTTCACCCTACTTGTATATATCTATTAATAATTTCCAACCCCTCGCTCCAAGCCCATTCACACCTCCCTCACTGCTGTCCTAAAAACAAAACAAAACAGTCTTTCTCTCTATCTCTTTGAAGTTGTATGTTGAATGTTAACTATACTGAAATTGTATGCTTTTTTTTTTTTTATAAGATTGATTTGCCTATTCTTTTTGTTTGATTGTATGTTTTCGTTAGCTGGGTTCTAGTCACCTTTATTGGTGGTTATTAATATCGCAAACACATTCAGTGCCTTGTGTGTTGTACCTGGTTGTGTTGTATTTTGTGCCTTTAAATCAAAGCAGGAGAAAGAGAGCTACACAACCAGACATCCTAAAAAGAGAGATCATGGGGAGACAAAGAAACAGCCTGCATATGAAAGAAAAGCAGGCATCACCAGAAAAGGAAGTAAATGAGATAGAGGCAAACAACCTACCAGAGCAAGAATTCAAAGTAATGATCATAAGATGGCTAAAAAGAATGGAAGACAAATTTGACAATATGAGTAAGAACCAAGAGGAAATGAAGAAGAACAAGATGAAAAATGACATTGCTACTGTAAAGAACTCAAGAGAAAGCATCAAGAGTAGACTAGAAGAAGCAGAGGACCACATCAGTGAGCTAGAAGACGAGATGGAAAAAAATACCCAATTAGAATAGCTTCTGGAAAAAAAAATTATAAAGCAGGAGGAAAGTCTAAGGGAACTTTGGGACAATACAAAACAAAACAATATTAGAATAATAGGGGTTCCAGAAGGAAAGGAAACTGAGGAAGATATGGAATACGTATTTCAAGAAATAATGACAGAAAACTTTCCTGAGATAGAGAAGAAAAAACCCACACAAATCCAAGATGCTCACAGAGTCACAAGGAAAATGAACCCCAGAAGAAAGACCCCAAGGCACATTATAATTAAACTGGCAAACAACAATGACAAAAAAAGAATTTTAAAAGCAGCCAGAAAGAGACAGAAAGTTAGATATAAAGGAACCCCCATCAGACTAGCAACTGATTTCTCCACAGAAACTTATCAGGCCAGAAGGGAATGGGATGAAATATACAAAGTCATGCAAAGGAAGGGTCTGAATCCAAGAATACTGTACCCAGCAAGGCTATCAAAATTGAAGGTGAAATCAGGAGCTTTACAGACAAAAACAGACTAAGGGAATTTATCTCCACCAAACCAGCAATGCAAGAAATGTTAAAGGGTCTACTGTAAAATTAAAGAAATAGAAAGCAAAGAAGGGGTATAGAATAAAAATGGTGTCAAATAAGTACCTATCAATAATAACTTTAAATGTAAATGGACTAAATGTTCCAATCAAAAGACATAGGGTAACAGATTGGATAAGAAAACAAGATCCATATATCTATTGTCTACAAGAAACCCACCTCAGAAGAAAAAATGCACACAGACTGAGGGTGAAGGGATGGAAAAAGGTTTTGAAAATGAAATGAAATGAAATGAAATGAAATGAAATGAAATGAAATGAAATGAAATGAAATGAAAAAAAAAAAAGCTGGGGTAGCAATACTTATATCTGACAAATTAGATCTCAGAGTGAAGGAGATAACAAGAGATAATGAAGGCCACTTCATAATACTAAAGGGAGAAATTGAACAAGAAGAAATAACCCTAGTAGATATATATGCACCCAATACAGGAGCACCCAAATAAAAAAAAAAAAAAAAAAACTGCTGGAGGACATTAAGAGAGAGATTAATAGCAATACAATCATAGTAGGAGATTTTAATACCCCACTGACACCCTTTGACAAATCATCTAAACAAAAAATCAGTAAAGAAATATCAATCCTAAATTACTCACTAGACCAGATGGAATTATTCTACATCTTCAGAACATTCCACCCCAAAGCCACAGAATATACATTCTTCTCAAGTGCACATGGGACATTCTCAAAGATAGACCACATTTTGGGACATAGACAAAGTCTCTTCAAATTCAAGAAGATAGAAATCATACCAAGCATCTTCTCAGATCATAGTGGCATAAAACTGGAAATTAACTACAATAAAAATAATACAAAGAAATCAAACACATGGAGACTAAAAAGGATGCTACTAAACAAGGACTGGGTTACCAGAGAAATCAAGGAAGAAATTAAAAACATCCTGGAAACAAATGACAATGCAAACACAACAATCCAAAATCTATGGGACACAGCAAAAGCAGTTTTGAGAGGGAAGTTCATATCCTTACAAGCCAATTGCAAAAACAAGAAAAAATGGTAACAAATTATCTAACTCTACAACTCAAAGAGTTAGAAAAAGAGCAACAAGAAAAGCCCACTGTAAGCAGAAGGAAGGAAATAACAAAAATCAGAGCAGAGATAAACAACATAGAAACCAAAGAATCAATACAGAAGATCAACAAAATCAAGAGCTAGTTCTTTGAAAGAATAAACAAGATAGATTAACCTCTAGCCAGGCTAACCAAGAAACAAAGAGAGAGGACTCAAATAAACAAAATCAGAAATGAAAGAGGTGAAATAACAACAGACCCTGCCAAAATACAAAGGATTGTTACAAAATACTACGAACAACTCTATTCCAACAAACTGAACAACCTGGAGGAAATGGACATGTTCCTAGAAAAATACAACCTTCCAAAACTCAATCAGGAAGAATTGAAAAATCTCAATAGAACAGTGACTTGGGAAGAAATTGAAACAGTCATCAAAAAACTTCCAGCAAACAAAATCCCAGGGCCAGATGGCTTCACAGGAGAGTTTTACCAAACATTCAAGGAGAACTAAAACCTATCCTCCTCAACTATTCCAAAAAATCCAAGAGGAAGGAACACTTCCAAACTCCTATGAAGCCAGCATCACCCTTATACCAAAATGAGATAAAGACAACTCAATGAAAGAGAATTATAGGCCAATATCCCTCATGAACATAGATGACAAAATCCTCAATAAAATTTTAACAAATCGGCTCCAGCAGAGCATCACAAAGATCATACACCATGACCAAGTAGGATTTATTCTAGGAATGCAAGGATGGTACAATATCTGCAAATCAATAAACATGATACATCACATAAACAAATTGAAAGGTAAAAATCATTTAGTCATATCAATTGATGCAGAAAAAGCATTTGATAAAATCCAACACCCTTTCCTGATATAATAAAAACTCTCAACAAGGTGGGAGTGTAAGGATCATACCTCAACATAATAAAAGCTATATATGATAAACCCACAGCCAACATCATACTCAATGGGCAAAAACTAAAACCATTCCCTCTAAGAACAGGAACAAGACAGGGATGCCCACTATTGCCACTCCTCTTTGACACAGTACTGGAAGTACTATCCATCGCAATTAGACAAGAAGAGGAAATAAAAGGCATCCAAAAAATTAGAAAAGAAGAAGTAAAGTTATCTTTATTTGCAGATGACATGATATTGTACATAAAAAACTCAAAAAGACTCCACTAAAAAACTAATTGACTTAATAAGTGCATTTGGCAATGTAGCAGGATACAAAATTAACACCAAGAAATCTATGGCATTCCTACACACCAACAGCGAACTTATAGAAACAGAGACTAAAAAAGCAATTCCATTTACCATCGCACCAAAAAAATTAACATACCTAGGAATAAACTTAACTAAGGAAGTAAAGGACCTATATGCAGAAAACTACAGGACCCTGAAAAAAGAGATAGAGGAAGATGTAAAAAGATGGAAGAATATATCAATACCATGTTCATGGATTGGTAGAATCAACATCATCAAAATGTCCATACTTTCTACAGCAATTTATAGGTTCAATGCACTCCCCATTAAAATACCAATGGCATATTTCACTGACCTAGAAAGAACTCTCCAAAAGTTCATTTGGAACAATAAAAGACCCCGAATAGCCACAGCAATCCTGAGAAAGAAGAGTAAAGTAGGAGGGATCTCAATACCAGACTTCAAGCTGTATTACAAAGCCACTGTTCTCAAAACAGCCTGATACTGGCACAAGAACAGACATATAGATCAATGGAATAGAATTGAGAACCCAGATATCAACCCAAATCATTATTCTTAATATTTGACAAAGGAGGCACGAATATACAATGGAATCAAGACATTCTCTTCAATAAATGGTGTTGGGAAAATTGGACAGATACATGCAAAAGAATGAAACTAGATCACCAACTTACACCATACACAAAAATAAACTCAAAATGGATACAGGACTTAAACATCAGAAGGGAAACCATAAAAATACTAGAAGCATCCACAGGCAGCAAAATCTCAGACATATGCCAAAAGAACTTCTTCACTGATACTGCCCCTAAGGCAATGGAAGCTAAAGAGAAAATAAACAAATGGGACTACATAAAAATAAAAAGCTTTTTTACAGCAAAAGAAACCATCAACAAAACAACAAGAAAGCCCACTGTGTGGGAGAACATATTTGCAAATGTTACCACGGATAAAGGTTTAATCTCCAACATCTACAAACAACTTATACAACTAAATAAAAGGAAAATGAATGATCCAATTAAAAAATGGGCAATGGAACTAAATAGAATATTTTCAAAAGAAGACAGAAGGAAGGCCAAAAGGCACATGAAAACATGCTCAAAGTCACTAATTATCTGAGAGATGCAAATCAAAACAACAACGCGGTACCATCTCACACCTGTCAGAATGGCCAACATTAACAAATCAACAAAGGACAAGTGTTGGCGAGGTTGAGGAGAAAAAGGAACCCTCGTGCACTGCTGGTGGGAATGCAGACTGGTGCAACCACTGTGAAGAACAGTGTGGAGTTTCCTCAAAAAACTGAAAATGGAACTCCCATTTGACCCAGTAATCCCACTCCTAGGGATATATCCCAAGAAACTAGAAACTCCAATCAGAAAGGATATATGCACCCCTATGTTCATAGCAGCACAATCTACAATAGCTAAAATCTGGAAACAGCCTAGGTGCCCATCAGCAGATGATTGAATCAAAAAACCATAGTACATCTACACAATGGAATACTATGCTGCCATAAAAAAAAGGAAGGAATTCTCATCATTTGCAGCAACCTGGATAGAACTAGAGAACATCATGCTGAGTGAAATAAGCCAGTCAAAGAAAGAGAAATACCACATGACCTCACTCATTTATGGATATTAAAGAACATTATAAACTGATGAACCAAAAGTCAGATATAAAGACAGTAAAGCAATAAGCAGACTGTCAAATTACAGCGAGGAGGGTAGAGAGGTCTGGGGGAGATTAGAGATCCACGGAAGGACTTGTATACATGCATATAAGTATAACCAATGGACACAAAACTCTGGGGAGGGAGGGTATGTATGGGGGGGGGGGTGGCAATGTTAAAATATGTACACAGGTAATAATTTAATTTAAAAAATCAATAAAATATATTTTAAAAAAAAAGAACTTTAGCAGTCTCAGAAATTATAAACACCCTTCTCTAACCAGAATTTTGTATCAGCTAAATCAATTTGTATCAGTTAGTAGTTTACTATCCTAATACCTAAATTATCTTCCTGCCTCCATATTAATTTCTTTGGTCATAAAATATCAAATACTAGCCCAGCTGGCATTGCTCATTGGTTCAGCATCAACCTATGAACCAAGAGGTAACAGTTTGATTCCCTGTCAGGGCACATGGCCAGGTTGCAGGCTTGATCCCCAGTGTGGGTGGCGTCTGCAGAAGGCAGCTAATCAATGATTCTCCCTCATCATTGATGTTTCTATCCTTCCTCTCTGAAATAATAAAAAGAAAGTATATACTAAAAATCAAATGCTTACATTACTGGTTTTTTTAAGTATTGTGAGTAATGCAGTAGATTTGAAATGAAAGATCCTTCCTATCATTGAGCTTATTTCTTAGAAGTGGGAATAATTATTGGAATGAACAATTTAAAATAAATCAATTAAGAGGTAGTGGCAAGTGTTAAGGTGTGTTAGAAGGATTATTTAGCAACTTCTAATTGGGCGATCAGGGAAGTTATAAGTTGATTTTGGTGAAAAATCAAATGTCCCACAATGTTCCTTCTAAACTAAAAATGATAGACATTTTATTATAGTAAATACTTATTAAATGCATTTACTATGTTAAAGTCTCTCTCATTTTCCCCCAGAATTATTTTGAATAGGATGCTAGTTTCATTTTGGTTCTTAATAAATGGAAGAACAATTTAATTGGTCTCAACACTTTCTATTCCACATAACCCTAGTGAAATCTGCTTGTATCATGTTTCATAAGATCAGACAAAATAAAATGTTAAACACAGAAGTTTCAAGAGTAGAAAATTACTTTTTATGTCTTTTGGGAGGATGTCAAAATGAGAAAATGTATTTCCATTTAAAAAAGGATGGATTTTTTCTTTCTTTCTCTGTAAAATGATGATAACTCCAAAGTGAGTGAAGTCAGGGTTGGTCAGAGTTTTTTGGAAATTGAATACTGCTTGCTGATAGTGAATTATGAGAATAAAGGATAGACATTCCCTCTTGGTTGTGTTATTCTGTGGAAAGGCTATTGGAAATTATATTGAAATTCCTCAGCAACAATATTATAGTAATTGTTAATAAAGCTGGGCAGAAGAGTCAAGCAATATCAAACATGTGAATGCCAGTTAATGTTTAAATAGAAATTGTTCAGAAGCAAAACCTTGACAAATATGACAGTGCCTTTAATCAGGAAATAGAGCATATAACTTAACCAGATAAGTCAATACTTTTAAAATAAAAAGTGCTATAAAAATACACAGAACATTAATGTGAATTTTAAAAACAACAACAAAAACCAAACACCTTTCCTAAGACAAAGTCTTAATAGAATTTAAGAAACACTGTTTTGATATAATCAGGATACTCATTTTATTATTTGGAGGCATTTTTGTTCTTTTTATGCTATTTTCTGTTAGACACCATGGTCTTTCTTGAATGCAAAAAAAATGCTCATTAGTGATTGATAAATTTTTTTAATACCAGCAAGATAAAAAATTCCCTCACAAATAAATTACATATTGGACATATTTCCAAGCTTTTCTTAAATACCAATAATAATCCATTTACTCTAACAACTATTTTGATACTCTATATTTAATGAATTAATGTTTTTATTGCTCTACATATTAAAACAAGGAATTTTATAATCTGTACCATTTATTGCAATGGAATACCTGCTTATTTCCTTAGAAAATAGAAAGAAGTGTCAAATATTCAAGAGTTTAAAAAAAAAAAAGCAGCAGCAGCATAAGCAGAGTCTCAAATACATAACTTTGGAATTAATTAACTTATTCAATAATCTTTTATTCTACTTATATTTTGTTAGTCATTTTGCCACACACTGGGCAGAAAGTTAATTGTGAAACACAGGGATTTATAGTACAGAGATGAAACGCTTTGAATTCCAAATCCCAAATATGTAGTATCTGGGTCACCGTTAATAAATTACTTAGATTGAAATATTGTAATTATATTGAACCCCCCAAAAAGTTGTGATAAGTAAAGTAATGTCATTTAGAAAGAACTCCCCACATAGTGTTCAGCACATAACCTCTCAATACACATTTTAAAAGTAGAGGTGGAATTTGCTTTTCAGAAGCTTACAGATTGGTCAAAATCAAACAGCCATACCTTTCCTGTGTGAAAGGAACAAAGAGAGAAGTGACCAAATGGTCCAAGAAAGCCTGTAGGAGAAGAATGAGTCTCAGGGCTGTGACAGGGATATAACAAAGGCGTCAGCAAGCCCACAGTGTGTCTATATTGTGGTCCTAAGAGCTGGAGAATGATTTGTCCTAATTTTATGGTGTTATGTGGTGATGCAGATTCCAGGGAAATCATTTTAAAAATTCACCTGATACTTTTGGAAACCAGGGAATACTTGTGGCCTGACGCACAAGGTTGTGTACTTGTGGGGGAGGAGAGGTCCCTCAGCTTGGCTTGTGCTCTCTCACAGTCCTAGAGTCTTCCGGGGATGTCCAACTGATGGCTTAGGCCCGCTCCCCACCACACACACACCCTGGGGTGGGGGGGGGGGGGAAGCGGGGCTAAGCTGGGAGTTGGACATCCTTAACACTGCAGTGGAGGCAGGAGAGGCTTCCGGTACAGCTGCTGCACTCGCCAGCCATGATCCCAGCTTCTGGGCTTTTGGCTGAGCAGCATTCCCCCATTAGAAGGGCACTGACCACCAGGGGGCAGCTCCTGTGTTAAGCGCCTGACCCCTTGGTGGTCAGTGTACGTCACAGCGACCAGTCATTCTGCTGTTTGATTGACACAGCGACCAGTCACTCTGCTGTTTGATTGACACAGCGACCAGTCATTCTGCTGTTTGATTGATTTACATATTACCCTTTTATTACTGGTATATATCATAATATAATATCTAAAATAAAACCAGGTATTTAGACTATTACTATTTTAAAGTCATTTCTATTTCTCAGCAGCTACTTTACTATATAAAGCATGGAAATATGCTTTAAACCTTCACTTTTTTACCAAAATCACTCAGTAGATTGGGGACTAGAACACAGGTCTTCCATTTTACAGGTAGGTCATGGTCCTGAGCAATCCACCATACTGGCAGTTTGGTTTGTTCTTTGTTTAATCCAGCTTTTCATGTAGATCCTAGATCCTTTAACCTTGCAATGTACAAACAAGTGAAATCTTTTCATCAGGTCCAAAGAAGATCTTTTTATGTATTACTCCTACAGCAAGGCTTGCTATTTTTAAATTGGTTTTGTTGTGAAGTTGAGAAATGAGAGGAGGTGCCATATCAAGAATTGTGGCAATGCCTTTCTCAGGTTAGCAGTCACCCCTGACCCCCAACTACTGACAGGAGAGCACTGGCAGACAGATGGTCCCCAGGGACACTCAGCAAAGTAGTAATAAGGAATGCATTATGGACATCTGCTTTTTGAAGAGGGTGAAATGTTGAAGAGCTCGGGAGAAAAAAAGAGTATGCAGAGAAATGGAATTAAAATGACTGACATTATCTAGCCAACTGAGGAAAATTACAGGTTAGTCAAATAGATAACAATTTACTGCCCACATTTCTGAATCTTTGTGATCGAGAATCAGGAAAAAATGCATTTTGAGGCTGCCCACAGTCTCAGGGATCATCTTTTGGGGAGGAGGAATCATCTAGTCTGTGGTTTAACCATTGTGAACACTTTTATCCAAATAGGAAGTCAGTTTAAGATGAATATCCAGACTGTGATTAAATTAGGATTGACAAATAAACAAAAAAACAACAGAACATTTAAATAACAGGACATCCAGTTATATTTAAATTTCAGAAAAGCAGGAAATTTATTTTTACTACAAGTATGCCCACATATTGCACAGAATATCTTTAAACTGAAGTATGCATAAGGCATATTAACACTAAAATATTAAAAATGTAACTATTGTTCATCTGAAATTCACATTTAATTGGGTGTTTCGCATTTTTATTTTAAAGCTGGGAACACTCTTTAGGAGAGAATATATCTTAGATTGCTTCCTGTTTCATGTGTAAGAAAAAGAGGCATTTTGCCCTCTGCCTAATGGTGATTTTAGCATGGATGGATGCAGGGGAACTAATTCTATATTCTTTTAAAATATCATCTGGAAGAGACACACTCATTTTCCCTCAATAACTGCCTTACTTAATTAATAGCTTACAGGTTTTATTAGAACAATAATTATTTTAATTTACTGACATTGAAGATAATCATTGCAATTAGACCACCAATGTTATACCAAGTAAGTATTAGGTTCTTTAAAGCAGTCACTGTTTTATGTATTTTCCCCATAGCTGTATGGGGTAGGTCTTTTTATCATTATTTACAGATAAAAAAAACTGGCACAGAGAATTCTTGTAATGTGTCTAAAGTAACAAAGTTCGTGAAGAGAAGTTGCTGTTGATGATGATATTAACATCAAATGCTTACTTTTAGAAATTTGTAGTAGGCCATGAGATGAACTATTTTATATCCATTATCTCAATCTTCACAGAAGCCCTATGAGTTGACAATTCATATTATTACAGCAATTTTATAGCTAAGGAAAGAGACTTTGAGTGACTAGGTATTTTATTTTGCCCATGAACAGACAAATAGTACATTTTGAAATCAATATTAGATATTAGGCTTGCTTTAATCTAACTTCCAACACCAAATGCATGAAGTTCAGTAATTTCTAAAACAGATGGGAGTGATGTTTAGAAACACAAATTCCTACTGAATCAAAACTCCGAGGCTATAATCTGGATATCTCCTTATTAAATGCTTCTATAATCTTCCAAGTTTATTATGTTAGCGATAAGTAACATGCAATGATATACAATAACACCATATTTTAGATTCAGTGATAGCTCTCCATCAGATTTTGTTACATAGTTTGTATGAAACTCATTATATTTTGGACAATACCAAGGTTAATGCCATGTTTTATTCTTAAAAAACAAACAGACAACAAAAAACAATAGCCATCTCAGTTCTTTTGAGTTATTTCACTATTGTAGCAGCACAGATTGACAAGTCAACTTACCCAATTTATATTTGTTCAATTTACCAATAACATGTTTTATAGCAACTACATTTTTATCTCTAACTTATTTGTTTCTGTGACTCGACAATAACATCCTGCCTAAATAAGAATAAACTAATATTTTAAAATTATATGTTATCTATATACTAGAGGCCTGATGCATGAAAATTTGTGCAAGAGTAGGCTTTCTTATCTACGCCCCCTAACCCCTCCCACCACCACCACACCGGCTTCTAGTACCTGCTTCCCTCTGGCACCTGGGATCTAGGCTGGCTTCCCTCTGGCCCTGGCTTCATCAGGAAGGACATAGGAATCATGTCCAGTCTAATTAGCATATTACCCTTTTATTATTATAGATTATTATCTTGAATACCATTGCTTAGATGATACAAATTTAAAGCAACTACAAGTTGCATACAATTAGACAGACATAGTTAAACAGGAAAATACTCAGAAAGACAAACAAAAGTGTTTTGTGATGGTGGGAGGCAGGGAATATGGAATTCAGGGCTTTTGAATAAAAGATAGAAGAATTTAATAGTCCCACTTAACCCAAGGAAGACTATAAAATCCATTAAATCTCATCCTGTGAAGACACACACATGGCGATTTGTAGAAAGCATTTGCAGAATCCTTGACAATGCCAAGAGATAATCACCTTCAGCAGTTTATAAATTTCTAAAATGGAAAATAAGAACAGTGATTGTTGGATGTATTAAGAAATCTATTCTTTCAGTTTAAAAACTGAAGTCTAGATAATTTAAAACATTCAGACTGAGAAGTCTTTGCACTTGTCCTTTCATTCTGATGCAAGGACATGAATTGTATGACTTATATTAAGGAATATGGTCAAGAATAGATTAACTGCCCTAATATGGATTATACAAAAACATGGTTGAAAAGGAATTGGTATGTCATTTTTTTCCCCATTTTATCTTAATATGGTCTAGCATTCTTACAACCCCTGGACCTATATATCATGTGACCCTGTATTTTCAGCTAGAAATGAAGAGATGCTCAATTGGTTATTTAGCCTGAAATAAATGTGTTACATACCTGAATTTTGAATTAAGAGGTACATGAACTAGTGTTCACTCAGGAATAATATGGGGAAAAAAGACACACTGGGTATAACTGTTGATGTTAATTGCATAGTTATAAGCTCCACTGCCCAAATCTAACCAAAAATGTCAACTTTTGTTCCCTTTATAATATTATAATGTTTCAAATTTCCTTGAGATCTATTTTCACCTTGAAACAACTCCATCCCCTAAATTTTAGCTAGCCTGAGTGGATTTCTCATTTTTTTAAAATTAAGAAATCATAATTCAAGAATATTCTAACAGTACTTCCCTCTCTTCCTCTTTCATACCATCTTTGAACTGGAAAGCAAATGAGTATTAAATGCATGTATGATCCCTGAAGAGAAAATAATCAGAAATTACCACCATCTTCCCCATAGGTCTTTCTCTTGTTAATTGTAGTAAGAAAACCGCCAATGCTTTAATCTAAGGGAGTCCATTTTTTTTTTTTTTAGCATTTTTTAATTTCCACACACAGCTTTTGATCATGACTGTCATGTGAACTTTAGACATTTATATACAACAGTACTCTAATGCTTAATTTTTTTTAATTTGTATGTTTCTTTTTTCTGTACCTTACCTATTGTCATAATAAAATTTTGACTATCCAATTAAATGGGATTTAAAGCGTATCAAGCTATTGCGAACATTCACAGGAGGCATCATGTCTCACACTGCACCTTGATGTCAAGACAAAAATAAAACTGCTTTGATTGTGGTTGCTGCCAATATAGGAAACTGCATTTATAGAAACTTTGAAGAAACAGCTGTGATTTACCAAAAATGACTCATTTGTTAAAGCTGTAATAAATTACATTCACTGATTTTATTGAACCCATTAAATTTAAAATGAGATGCCTATTTTGGGTCTCAAAATGAAAAGTCAAGCTAAAGTCAGCTGTAATTTATGCTTGCTCCTATATGTGTATAAGCAGTTCAATTAAATATCTTTTATTAGAAATTGAATATTATATTCTTGTAAGTAGAGAAGTAGGGGTGCATATACAATTTTTTTAGTCACATATATACAGAATTTGAAGATTGAAAAGCAAAGACTTTAGGAGCCTGCCCCTCCCACTTAGTACCTGTATGATTCCTTAGAGCTCCCTTACTTATAAAAGAAATACAATCATGGTAGTCACCTTCTATGATTATTGTAAATATTAAATTAAGTTAAACAAACATTTGGCACATTAATACGAAATAGCCTAAAAAAGTAAATGTGTTCTAATTTAAAATATAAATGAAGTTAGAGGGTAGAATATTGTACACAGAGTTAATTAACATCTTTGGGAGGTTGGGGTGGAATGATTGAACCCCCCAGATGCTGAGAACTTTGCCAAATTTAAATCTTAACTCTGGGCACTTATTTAAACCTAACTACTTAAAAATTTAATTGATACAATTCTTACTGTCTACAATAAGTATATATGTCTGTGTAATCTTCATAAATGATAGAGTATCTTCCTGAGGCCCAATGCAAGTTAGACACCCTGTTCAATGGTAGTTTTAGAACTAGCTGAGAAAAGATGGAGCGATTAAATGCCTCCCAAGATTAAACCACAGAGTCAAGGAAAGGATAAGGTCACTGGCATGACTATAAGGAGCATCAGTGGCATAACTGAGCCAGGATCAAGCTCTGAGGGCAAAACTAGAGGACAACAAAGGAGGAAAGAAGAAAAGAGGCAAATAAAAACTGCTCCCAGCACCATCTGAGAATAATTCTAAAACATTAACCAATAAGAAATTAATATATTCTGCATCATTCTATTGTTCCTGATTTAAGTTCATTATCTGCATTCAAACTCTTAATGGACCATGAATACACATTCAAGATGCAGGTAAATTTTGGATAGTCTCTAGGATACACCATTTTGGAAGGTACAACCATCAGAGTCAAGATTATTTACTCAGTTTTCTACATTATAGGCTATAAACCTATCAGGAAAAGAAGTTCAAACACTGCATTTTGGTAACAGAGTCAAGAAGGAAAACACACACAGCCAGGGAGGTATTCCAGATCTAGCTCTGATTGGACAAGCCCAGGAGAGTTAGCAGGTCATTCAATAGCTGTTTTCCTAAGGTTATAATTTTCATTGCCCATGAAAATGAAGTTTTAATAGAAACATACATCTATTAGTCAGGTAGATAACATATAATGCTGCAGAATCAAACAAGGCTTTTTGTTTAAGCAAAAAAGAGAGAAATCATGGATATGGACACCAGTATGGTGATTGCTGCGGTGGGGATGTGGGAAGGGAGGAGTGAAAGAGGGCATGGAAGGGATAAATGGTGATGAGAAAAAAAAAACAAAACACATAATAAACTAATTAGAAAATACTTGCTTACCTTTTTTTGATCACCAGGTCAAAGAAAATGAGGACCAAATTCTACATGCAGTTTTAGAAATATAGTTTAATATTTTAAAAGTAAATCTATCCTGTTTTTATTTTCTTATAAAATAACATTAAATTCCTGAATAATTGCCTTTAATATATTCAGAGGCTTACAAATTACCTAATCAATGTTATTTCAATAAATAAATTAAAGAATGATACAAAGAAGGACAGAAGGAAAGTTTTGATACCCTTTAAGAATTATTGGGGAGGTATGATTATGATAAGGTATCGATCAAGCAATTGTTTTCAATGTGTGTGGGCATACATATTAAGTCTATTTGATTCATGTTATTTACTTGTGATCCAAAGAAACAGTAATTAGTCAGAATTTATCATATTTAATATGACCATAGGTCATACATTGCCTGAAATAATCCTTCTTTGAGCCAGTTGCCCAGGGTAATTATTAATAGCACTGTCTTTTACATTCAAGTTGTTCTGATTCAGAATATTAATTATACAGTCACCATTAATCATATGAGACCTAGTACTTGGGATTTAGGAGAAGCCAAATTTGCTACAAAATCAGTAGAATTTCCCATCTCATTCCAGTCCCACCTAGTGGAACTGCTGAAGATAAACAAGACCAAAAGACATGAGTCATTGCTTCCAGGTGTTGTTTTCCAACCATTTTGTGCTAAATGACCCACAGTGAGCTGGCTTGGGGTTCAGCGCTGGCCTGGAAGGATCCATATAGCTGTCACTATGTAGCAAGTCCACATGGGTTTTTATTCCTAATTCTTCTTCTCATGAGTAAGTGACAAAGAGAACTTTGGGGACTTGCCTTGTTTGTATTTATTGACCATTTAAAAATGAGTTATTGTTTAGAAAGCATTACTCTTGTTAGACTTTATTGTTTGGAGAGTTCAAGAATGCTTTTAAACCACTTTTTGAAGAATAAAGCAAAATGCAGGTCACTGGTCATAAATTCAGCCAGACAGGCAATGTACTGAGAAAGCAAAGAAAGAAAAGTTCAACAGTGAAATAAAAATGTACATTTAAACCGCAGGTAACCTCTGGGTACAATTTGTAGGATAAAACTATTCCTTTAGCTAACTAGCTAGCTATCAATCTACCTATATTTGGTAGGGTTGTTGGGGGTAGACCATTAGACGATCTATCTATATCTATATCTATATCTATATCTATATCTATATCTATATCTATATCTATATCTATATCTATATCTATATCTATATCATCTATATCATCTATATCTATATCTATATCTATCTATCTATATCTGTCTATATAATCTCTCTCTCTCTTTCTCTCTCTCCGACCAAACAGCAGAACAACCAGAACAACCAGTCAACCAGTCACTATGATGCGCACTGACCACCAGGGGGCAGACGCTCAATGCAGCAGCCCCATGGTGGTCAGTATGCTCACACAGTGGGAGCACCGCTCAGCTGACTGAGATGACTGGCTGCTCCCACAGCAGGAACAGCTCCTAGCAGGCCCAGGGTGAAGCGGAGTCTCAGCACCTATCAAATACCTGAGACGATCCAGATTCTGGCCTGACCCCACCAGATGATGCAGGCCTCTAAGGTGTGTTCTAAGAAGAGCATGGGGAGTTGGCATAAGCAGATGGCAAGAGGGGGTGTGACTGTGGACCTCCCCGAGGAGACTGTCCTTATAGCTGAGATCCTGGAGCATGGCTGCTCTGCACATCCCCAATGGTGTCAACAACCTGGCATCACACATCAAGGACATTCACCAAGTGGCTTTGGATTGCAAAGCTCTCCGCCAGGTTCATCCAGGACACAGAACATGCCTTTACCCAAGACTTTACCCCGAAATATCAGCTCAGACTAATTTCCTCATTCAGCAGCTGCTCAGAGGGCAGCCGCTCAGCTGACTGGGATGAGTGGCACACTTGCAGTAGGCCAATCCCCCAGGCTATGCCCCTCACCGGTGCACGAATCCATGCACAGGGCCTCTAGTTTTCTATATTATCACAGGCAATTATACTTTTGATTCCACAGAAAAATAAAGCAATATTTAACACAGGCATAAATCTATCACTCAAGCATAATGTTTGCAACCAATCAAGTGGGTATATTGCATTTATTTCATCCCCCTTGAATTCAACAGGACAAATGCAATATTCAAAGACCTAGAAACTAATGTACAAGGTAAGGTGAATACAATACATTGTCCTCAAAGTTTGCTATGATGATCCCTTAGAATTATAGATTGGAAAATGAATTTTGGAACTACCAAACAGGCTAGGGCTAGTGAACTAACTGCATTACTTTTTCATTATGAAAACAAAAACAAGTAATTTAGTAAATTAGAGCCTCAAATCTTCACATGAAAATGAGGATTTGATTATTTATTTATTAATATTTATTGGCTTCTGCCATGTGTCAAGCACCACAGCACTGAATATAAATTAATGAATGAAATAAACATGGTTTCTGCCCTCTAAAAGATTACACTCTAGTGAATATTCAATAATCAAGAAAATAATGGCAATTTTTTCATATATTTATCTTAGAATTAATTGAGATAATTTAGATTAAGTTCCTACCTAGTGCTGGAATAATGTAAAAAGTTATTACTTGTCACATTGCTGAAGAAATAAGTGGGATGATTGAGTCAAAAACTATGCAGCAGAAACAAATATAATTTTTATACTTCCTACTCAGTATTTATTAGTAATACAATTTAATGTGGGTTTAATTTCCCTGAATTCAGGGGCTAGAGAATTACTGTGTTTTATCTTCCATGAATTAAGGCAGGATTGTAAATTCCATGGAGAACCACCAACTATTATTCCTGGCTGGCACCTTGTTTTTGAATACTTAGTTGTTATCTTCCCTCTTATAAGTTATGCAAGAGATCATCTTTTGGGTTTCTTAGTCTTAAATACACAAGTAATCTAGATAGAAAAATAGCAAAACTGGCATCCACACTGTATATTCCACCTCCAGAGTAGACACACTTTTCCATAGAATAATATTGCCTACAAATAGGATTAAAAAAATCAAATGAAAAGTAAATAAATTGGTAATTTATCAACATTATATATATATATATTTGTTCATAACTATTTTATTAATTCAGAAATCTCAATATAGCCCAGTCTCAGAGAATGAAATTTTGCAAGTTTGCTATGGTAATAAAGGGCATTTCTTTCAGGAACAAACCAGCAGTAGCTAATAAAAATTCAGATAATCCTATATGACCATAATAAAAATACTTCTGTGCCATACTTGTGTTCCAGTTGGTCTGTTACTTGAATAATACATATGCCTTATGGTCAAAATCAGAACAAAACAGTATGTTATGATAGTTTCTTATTTTGCAAGGCTTAAAAAAAAAGACAAGACAATAGAATAAACGTATAAAGCCTGTAGAAAATCTCCATGTAAAAGGAAATACATAAATGTCATTAGACTAGAAAAATATTTTCACAGTAAACCTAACTGAATAACATATGAATGTTATAACTGGCTCAGATGCAACAGCTTGTTGGCCAGCTATGGAAAAGCATCGGGTTCATTGTGTGTAGCGTGTTCTTCTTCTCTTGAAATAAGCATGAGCCAGATGGAATATAACTACCAGTTAGGCCTGCAGAGTTTATATTATATCTTACTGTACTACTATTGAATTTTTCTCTCCTATCCTTTTGAGGATTGCCAATATTTGAAATCCCTTCAAGTATTCTAATTTCTTAAAATAGCATATAGTCTTTTAAAGTCAAAGCTAAAGTAAAACTTAAAAACAAATCTCAACTATACAAATGATATTTTTAGTTTTATTATGTGAAGTTATTATGTATTTACCAATCAAAATAGAGTAAGTTGCTTTCTAAATATATAGTCACTTCCACTAGCAAAGAGAATGCAGAATTATGTCCTTCAAATATGTGAATATATATTTCATATATATATATAAAATCCATATACATATAATTTTTATATTTTATGTTTTATATGTATAAATGCATAATGAATTTCACATTTATTAAAACAAAAAATATTTTACGACTTTTTAAATATGACTTTAGAGTTAACAAGTTCTCCTAAATCTTAGGAACTATGGGCATATTAGATCATCATAGGGATTTCTTGATATCAAAACAAATAAAAATATGGAAGAGCAAATCATCACTATGGAAATTAATGTCTTAGGTACAATATAAGAGGAAATAACTAAACCAGGACAACTGAACAATGAAGTGATGGTTCCAATGTAACTTTTGTACCTATAGGGTGCCAAGCCAAAGATATTTCCTCACTAGAAGGCGGCTTGAGATTATTGCAAACTATGCCAGGGAAAGGGTTGCCCACTGAGACAAAAGAAAAGAAGCATGAATACTTTCTCCACTGGATATTTCCTAATTACAACATGAAGATTCAGAGATGGCAATACTTCTTCATCTTTCTTAAAAAAAAAGAAAAAAAGAAGTTAAAACCCCATTATACAACCCACTTTGTCCATAATATCTCATTTACAGAATACAGTTGTGCTTTACTTTTCATAAGCAATGAATATTTCAACTCTGTTAGACAATATTGATAAGCACTGGAAGGCAAATTGCCCTACTCACAACTTTACTAAAGAGAAGTTCATATGCCTGCAGCTCTGAAAATTATGCTATTTTCATATGTATAAAAATGATATGCTCTAAAAATATGATATTTTTCATTAAAAACATCTATGATTATCCTAGAAAACTGTGTGATCTTCACCACACTTTCTTTGGTCAATAGTCCCTAAAATCACCTTCATCTCAATGAAAAGCTCCAAGGACTCAAATGCCCTTATACTCACAGTTATGGTTTATTACAGCAGAAAAAGACAGATTAAAGTCAGCAAAGGAAAAAAGCACATGGGCAAAGTCTAAGAAGAGGCAGGCAAAAGTTTCAAGTTGTTCTTCCCAGTGGAGTTGCATAGCAATGCACTTAATTCCCCAAACACTGATTTGCCATAACATGTGTAAAGTGTTGCCAACTAGGGAAGCTCACTTACGTCTTGATGTGCAGCAATTTTTAATGGGGGTCACCCAAATGACTGGCCTTGGTTACTCAGATTCCAGCTCTCTCCCCATCTTTCAAGCATAAACCCAACTTCAACAAAATACACATTGTTAGGATAAATTACATAGTAGAGTAGCCCAAAGCCTCAGACATTAAAAAACAAACAAACAAAAAACAACAACACACACACACACACACAAAACAATTCTCAAAATATTTTAAGAATTAGTTCTGAATAAAGGCCTGTATTGGAATGTGTAGGATTTGAGCAACCCAGGTCTGCTGAGTGGACTCTTTCCTATGCCTTAATTCCTTTGCAGTAAATAGATACAGTAATAATGTACTCTAGAAGTTATTTGAAAAACAATTTTGAATATTTGTATGTAAATTCAAAGCACACTTTTAGCTATTATGGTTATCATCCAGATTATGGTTGATGAGTCAATAAAAATCAAATATGACTTTCTTAAGATATATAGAAAACAGTAAGTTGATATTTAATAAACAACTCCATTTTTCCAGATGAAAATAAAATTCTGCTTAAGAATGGGCAATTTTTGCACTCTATGTTATCTAAATATAAAAGTACCAACCTGGTATTAATTTTCCCAATATGCAATTAAACAATATATACATTGAAGTAATCTTATGAGAAAATTATAGGGAAAAGAGACTTTAATTATATATTAAGTAATCTCTGTTTTAAAAGAAATAATTAGTTAAATTGAGATGCAAGTTTGATTTACATCAATAAAATATTGAAGGATAGGGGGTATATTTTATTGTGTTTTTCTATCCCCAACCTCCTCCACAGGCCCTAACCAAAATAGTAAATATAAGTATTGCATTTTATTCTTCAATTTTTAGATCTGGATCTTTGTACCAGGTCATTTATGTACATAAGTCACTGAATAAGTACCTGGACATGCTCTCAATAATGGTGGTTCACATTCTTACAAGATTTTCTCCACATTTTGCTGATTCACTCTCAAAATTAATAGCACTGAACCCCACAGCTGCATTGCTCAGCCACCACTGAATCAAAAGGTACAGATTCATGATATAGCTTCTGCTGATCAGATATACCCACACAAAGCTTATATTTAAAATTAAATTATCTGCTAAGAAAAAAAAAAACAAAAACACAACAGAACGTGAACCACTCATTTTGATAATGTGCAATGTGAAAGAGTAGTGGTACTCTACAATGTCCAGTCATGTCAGCAGCTTGTTGATCTTGGCAAAGATGGAGTAGTTCTAAAGCTGGCAGATCTCATGGTGCTTTCCTGAGCTGAGAGCTTTCAAATAATAGATGCAACTTTGTCATGCCCCCTTGGAATTGTGCTTCTGGCAGTTAATTCTGGCAATGCTTCTATTGGTCTTCAGTCCTTTCAAAAATTCTGTGAGATCCCTTAATCAGTTCTTGTCTAATTAAACTAATTAGAGCTGGTCATTGTGTAGTACAAAAGGAGAGAAGAGTAGAACGGGTAAGAACACTCGAAAGATGGCATCATTGAGCTACTGTATCAAGTTCCAACTCTGCCACTAATTCTCATTTCTTAGGCAAAAGTCTCAGCTATCTCTTCTCTACTGCACAGTATCTACCATGAAGCATTTTCTTCCAAAGAAAATGCATATTAAGCCTTACTACATCAACCAACAGTAATCAAAGTAGTTGGTTGTATTGTTAATGTGATATCACCTAATTCCTGAATTATATCTCATAGACAATGGTAAACATTTAGCATTAGAAAGGGAAAAAAATGTTCTTAAAGAATCTATAATAATAAAAGTGTAATATGCTAATTAGACCAGATGTCCTTCCAGATGACCTATTGGATGAAGCCTGGGCTGTGAGAGAAGCCAGGGTCCTGGGTGCCAGAGTGAAGCTGATGCAGGCAGCTGGGGGAAGGAAGGCCTACTCTTCCACAAATTTTGTGCATCGGGCCTCTAGTTAAGTATAAATTAACCAATCTATAATGATAGGTTATATTTGAAATTGATAGTCTATCAAAGGCAATGTACACAGATTTATCTTTCTTCCTAAGTCTCAATAGTGTATGTCTTATTCTTTCAAGGCTGCCTTGCTACTTATTATTAAAAACATCTTTGTAGATTAGATGACAGTCATTTTGCAGTATTTGCCTTAGAAATTCCTAGAACGAGGTCAGCCAACATCAGGGAAATAGCCTAAATGAAAGTACAAAATTGAACATTAATCCTCTGAATTATTTTCTTAATAACTTTTTTTTCCCAAATATTTAAGGATACAAACATGTAAAATAAATAAATAAATATTTCCCCAGCTGATTTAAAATATAATTTGTTGATGGAAAAAGTATATTAATACAGAAGAACCAGAAACACATGCCCAATGGCGCAAATGGGGCTGAACTAAGTTATTGACAAAATCTGTTCCAATGCTGAGAGCTTAAAAGTCCATGAAACTGTAAAATTGAAAAGTAGACCATGTTAATTAGGAACAGCTTCCTGGTGAGTTTTTTTGTTGGTTATAAAGGAAAGGAGAGAGGCAGTAGGCCAGCAGGCTGGGAAGGAAAGGGAGCTACATACAGTGACATCAAAATTAGCATTTACATATTAAGTCTAGCCTCTGCCTCCTGAACCAATATTATTCAAAGGCATAAGTGTCCCTCTCTTAATAAAATATAAATATTAAATGTTATTTTTGCTGCTCTAGTAAGTACTTTCATCATGCTCAGGAACAGTTGCTTACTACTCATCACTTCTTTGCTTTGCTGACATTTCAGGGCGAATGCAATTGTTTCATGATTCACTCCTGGTTGTGAACATTTGCACATTAACCAATGACAACACATGCTGTCTCTATCCAATGTTGTACGTTTCATACTGTGAAATGCTATTTTATTATTGTCTTCTTTCATGCTACACTAATAAGCATGTGAAACATCAGCTTTTAGAAGAGGCTTTTTGTTTATTTTTTGTTTGTTTGTTCCAGGAGTCGATTGGGGACTATTAAGGTAATATGCACAGAACTGGCAAGTTTTCTTGTGATAAGGAAAGTTAAATGAAGCCAGCCCTGTCAGGAGTCCTTCATAGATTTACTTAACCAATATGGTTTCTTAATTGTGCAGCATTGTTTCGAAGTATTTCTGTGCAAATGTCCAAATAACACCTGACAGTGGCAATAGCAATTCACTTAATAAAAAGTTTAAATAAAAGCAAATATTTATTTTAAGTGAATTCAGGTAAGTCGACCAATACTAGTAAAAGCAGTTGTGTATTTTTATTGTTGTTATTGTTGTTTTTCCCCTGCCTCTTTGGATGAATCACCTTATTTACTCCAGAAATATGAATTGTATTTTTAATGGAAATAAAGAGTACTAAAATTCTTTAACTTAGAATCTACAATTAAGTGAAATATAAAATTAGTAAAGGAAGCAAATATAATGGCAATCTTAGTTAGCCTACACTTTCTCCAAAGTCACTATACATTCTACTTCTGCATATTATACAACTGGTATAACCTATTGTGAAAAATATGAACTTTAGACACATAAGAGTCAAAATATTTATCGATATTAATGGTTGGTGCAACACTGATGGGAGAGCACTGATTATCATCCCATGATTCCTGTTTCTTGTTCTGAAAACACTGTATCATTTAAGAAAATCTTGACAATTTAGAGCTGGAGTATTCTTAGTATTTATACAGCCATATTTTATAGATTAAAAACTGATCATTTAAGTGATTTAATGAAAGGTACAACCAGAAGTTATAAAGAGAACTAAGGGCACAATATTTCAGGTTTCTTTTCTATGAAACAATTTGATTCCAAAAATGAACATTCTCAAATGGTGAATTGTCACAGGAAAATGTTTTTCATCTTGTAATTTTTTAAACCAAATTTTCTTTATCAGATACAATAAGAAAAAAAAAAACATTTTGTGCTGCCTAGATGTAAAGAATACTATAGTCCTTTATTTGTGTTGAGTTTTTTTTTGTTTCCTATAGTTATAGACTACAGTAAATTAAGAAACAATTTGATCATAGAAGATTGTGCTCAGTGAATTTCACCAAGGAAAACTGGTGAACACTATTACTATAGCCATATTATTCTTTTCTTCAAGGAAGACTTGATCCTGTTTGAACACAAATGTAGGTTGACATTCTAAAAACTGATTACACAATTTAACTTCTATTTAGTTGTTAGTTATAGTAGACAACATATGTAATACCTTCAACAATAAAGATTTAATTTAAAAATTTTCTCATTTTTTTATTAAGGTATTATATATGTACATTACTACAAACTTAAAACAACACATGTATCTTAATTATCTCATAGCTTCTTTGGCTAAAGAGTCTAGGACTTCTCTGCTTCAGGATGTCTAGAAGCTACATTTAACAATCACCTTGAGCTGTTGTCTATTCTTGAGTAAATCTAATCCAATCAGTTGTAAAGCCTTAAGAGTAAAACTGAGATTTCCCTGAAGAAGAAAGGCTACCTGTAGTCTGAAGCACCAGCTTATCCTGAGGTGTCTCCAGCCTACCATCCTGCTATACAGATTTCAGACTTTCCTAGTCTATTCCCATGATTGTGTAGGTCAATTCTTTGCAATACATCTTTTAATGCATATGCATATAAATGTGTATATATGTATATACCCTGTTCCCCTAAAAATAAGACAGTGTCTTATATTAATTTTTGCTCCCAAAGATGCCCTATGTATTATTTTCAGGGGATGTCTTATTTTTCCATGAGGAAGAATACGATACACATTTATTGTTAAATGAAAATAAAGGGAATTTATTACCTGTACATGGTATGGTAGTACGGTAGTTGTCAACACAAACAAGACAAACTGTGAATCCTACAGTATCAAGAATTTACTAATTTATTCATTGACAATCATGTCATCATCTTCTGGAACATCATCATAACAATCCAATTCCTGAATTTCCTGGTGAATTTCTTGTGACTCCATTTCTTTCAGAATCAGTGGACCAAATCTCTCATGTTTAGCCTGGGCAGGGGGGCTTTTTTCAGGGGGATGCCTTATATTTCACTCAAAAGGAAACCTGTCAGTAGGTCTTATTTTCAGAGGATGTCTTATTTTCGGGGAAACACAGTATGTGTGTATATTTAAAAATGTGTTAAAATTTAAAAGTGTTTTAGTGTGTCTAAAACAAAATATAAATTACATATCTGGCTTAGATTTGTGACATATATTTTATTTCTAATTCCCAATGTTGACCTTTAGGTACTCCATTTATCTTACTTCTGGAGAAATTAAGAGGTTTATCTTATATTTTATTTACTGGTAAAAATTAATACAGCCTAGACTTTAATGATTATATCTCTAAATTTTAGTATATTTTCCTACATATTTTATCTTCCTTCCTCTATCCCTTCCTTTCTTCCTTCCTTCCTTCCTTCCTTCCTTCCTTCCTTCCTTCCTTCCTCCCTTCCTTCCTTCTTACGCTCTTCCTTCCTCCCTCCCTCCCTCCCTTCCTTCCTTCCTTCCTTCCTTCCTTCCTTCCTTCCTTCCTTCCTTCCTTCCTTCTTTCCTTCCTTCCTTCCTTCTTGCTGTCTTTTATTCACTGCAGATAAAAACTGAACTTTAGAATGACTGGCTTAAATATGCCAAACTACAATGCTCTTGTTGTGAACAGCATTTTGAAAGGTAGCTTTAAAAATCCAGATAGAGGCAAAGCACAGACTTTATAGAGAAATCGTGGCAGTGACAGCTTCAAATTATGAGGTTTGGCCCTGTAATTAAAATCACATGTTTCATCTCAGTTTCATTTGCATGGGCTACAGGCTATAATTAACATCAAGTGCCAAGACAAGATCACATACAATAGGGTCCTGGAGCACAATTAGACCAATAAAATTGAAACAAGTCTTTCTGTTACTGAGCTATGCAAGACTGGGTCTGAGTGGTCATGGAGAGATGACTATAAAGTATGTAGAGACTAGCTGTGTGTAGAAAAAGAAGTGGCAGTGCAGTTCACCATTAAATGTAGTAAATGGGATTTCATTTTATTTTGATATCTTTTTATTTTACTTGTCTTTCAAAGTTTGATGCCTAAATTCTTTAGTTACCTGGCTTTTGTCAACTTAATTTCTCACAAACTTTACCACATACACCAGGCATACAGATGTAATATGAAACTCCCCGATAAAAATGAGAAAGATAAAGTCAATCTCTGATTCCATGCTATCTCACCATGTATTTCATAGGCAAGAATGCGTCACACATGCTCCTTCACTTCAGTAACTCCATTTGTTCTTGGACTAATTCTTACTCATCCTTTAATATTCAACCCAACCGTGACCACGTCTGGGATGATTTTCCAAGGCATGCCCCAGACTCTGCCTCTAGAACTACATTTATCCACTATATCATTGTTACCTGCCCAAGCGTAAACTACAAGTCCTTGAAGCTTTTTCTGTTATTTTTCTATTCTCATTTTATAGAACGATATCTGACTCATATAAAAAGATCAATAAGTGCTTATATAATAAATAAATATCTCCCTTCTTCCTCACCATGTCAAATACCTAATACATGACCAGTTCATTCAAGTGATTTCTACATCTTAACAAGTTTTATATTTTCAAGTAATACTCCTATTTTCAGAATTAGAGTACTTTTGAAGTTTAGACAGCCTCTTAATTAAACAGGATAATCTTGGAATGGTGAGACTTGCAATGTTTTTTGGAGGCAACAGTGAATTTTCAAGTACTTCAGTTTTTCTCTATCAAGTGGGGGGTTTATTTCTCTTTCTAATAAATTGTTATAATTACTGAATTCAGATTGAATGACACTGTGTCCTCTCAGAAGCAATCCCCCCTCAGTGGAGAGCTGAGGTACTCTGTAGATAATTACTTCTAGTCGGGTTAGTCTAATCATGTGCACACCTTGGACCCCACACTCTAAGCTCTTGAAATGCCAGTTGCTTCTCAAGAGCCTTCTTCATTGTTTTAATGGGATGTGAATGAGATTCTCACAACTGCTCTTCCTTGTGCTATACATGCATGCTACATAATTGAATCTGTAAGTGGTCTTGGGAGACCTAAATCCACCCATAGAGATTCAGTGGGTGTGTTTCTTATGTGCTATAATTTGTTGCCAGGAATCCTCTGTCAGTCATATTTGAAATTTGTCCTTAATATTTTGTGTGATATGTAGGGAAGCAGTTTCATCCATTGTCATTATGAAAATCAATTCAGTTTAGTTGAAAGGTACCATTGGAGTTTGCTTTCCACGAACTGGAAGAACTCCATTTATTCCTGTATACAATTGATGGATGCTTATTGCTCACCTTAAAGCATTCAAGTTAATAAATAGCAAAGGGATTTTAAAAGTATGCCATCTCCATTCTGCAAGTACAAATAAAATTATGTATCTAAGCAATCATCACCAGAGGCTACCAACATCATGAAGATAGTAACAGCACAACATTATTTGACATCTGATCGACATACAATGATTAAGTATTCACGCCCAAACAAAACCAAGCCTAGGGATGATCAGGTCTAAAGTTCTAGCCACCAAGAAGGAAGGAAGTTAGGAAGAAAGGAAGAAAGGGAAGAACTAAACTAACAGGATACATGTTATCATATTGAGCAGTATTTCTTCAGTAATTGTTGTACATTGACACATAATTCCTTGATGTTGCATTTCTAAGCATTAAATTAACTGTAAACAGCTGTATAATTATTAGTTTTTTAAAATAACAAAATCTATAAATTGCAATCACTATTCTGTAGTCACTCACAACACATAGATGAACTTACTTTAATACCTGGGAAAATACACATTATAGTCAAGTGGCAATATTCTATGTGGAATGCCCAAAAGGCAATGAATTATACTTACAATTGACATAGAGAATTAAGTATATTTAATAATGTAACAAGTTGCCATAATTGAGAAGTACACTTTGGAGAAAAAACTTGCCTATTTAAAGTATATGTATGTCAGTATGCTCTTGTGCAATATATATATTTGTATGTGTGTGTGTGTGTGTGTGTGTGTGTGTGTGTGTGTGTTGTACTTGTTCTTTGGTGAGTTTGTATCAGACAACTCCCTTGGGAATTTCTAAAGATGGTAGAATTCTTGGATTCACCTTAAAAAGATGTACATTTCCCTGAAAACAGAGCATATAGCCTCTTGGAGCAGAGTAGATACAAGCTCTCAGATTGCACTGAGGATAATGTACTCAGAAGAGTAAATGTAGGATAAGATATATGTTTAAAAACCACCCTGGAATTCAGTGCTCACCTGCTCACCTTCATTGAACAAAGCACAGAGAACAGAGGGAAAGAAAGAAAGATAGAAAGAAAGGGTTATTAGAAATATAGCTGTTGAGAACAGAACCTTGCATATCTCCCAAAGAGAAGCAGGCTCATTGATTCTACATTTCTCAGGTTAAAAATAAATAGCTGACTTTAAGTTCAGATTTTAGGTGGCTGCCCACAAACCTGGAAAGTAGTTTTGAAGGGAATTAAATGAGCTGAGAGAAAATAAACTTGGGGATCCAGACCTAGAACGTATCAGCCAAACTTAACAGTGAGGAAGTAAGATCACCCTTACTTATTAACCTAACCACAAAATACGCAAGAGCCAGCATTTTCCACCAAATGTTCAACAGCCACACCACATGGCAGTTAGATATAGTGACTGCAGGCAGCTCACAGACTTCACAGATTTTGGTTCTGATTTACACGTTGTCCCGAAGAAATAAAATTATTCATACTTGTATCTGACAGTGTATTCTGACTGAGATGACAAATGACATTCTATATTTAGAATGAAAGGCAGAAGGGAACTGATCTGACTCTGGATTGCTCTCAGGTTGGGTTTGGAAACTTGACTAACCTGCCTTTCTGGGTTTCTAGGAATATTCAGCGTCAGGCAGGTATCATATTTGTACTGGTTATACAGCAGGAATTTGGACAGTATTGTAAATTTTTAGTGGAAGAGTCTCATTACATTGTGACTATTTCTCACTGGGTCTAATAGTATCTCTGTTCTCTCACATTCATGGAGTAAAGCCTAGAACTTTGTTCCTTTATTGATCAGTCACGTGTTCCAGCAGAAGCCTCCATTCCTTGATAATTACCAGTTCAATCTCCAAGCAACATGGGTTCTAAGTAGAAATCCATCCCTCCTTCTTAATGAAATATTCAGAAATGTCTAAGTCTTTTTTTTTCTAATTTCTACAGCCAAAATGAGGGGAAAGATTGCATTTCATATGCATCAACCACTTATTGTGTTTTGATAGAACAGGGTAGAAAGCTTGTTTGAGAATCAAGAGCATCTAACTGGTTTTGCTCTTATTTGAGAAGCCACTTATCAATAATTATGTTGAGCTACGTATTTCTGAGTTTTGCAATGGTAGTTTATTTAATATATAACCTTTGAAGATCCTTTTTGTTCAAAAATGATGTGACTGTATGAGTATGATATAATAGGACTGCCTACACTATCCAAATTTAGTTCTTAACCTCAATTGCATTAAGTGGACATAATTCCTCAGGAAATATTTCCCTACACAAGCAGATGTTAAAGAACCCAAATGTCAGCATGTGCCAGCTGGATAACATTGAGCAAGCATAATGCGGGATATTTAAAAATCGCTCAGCCTCAGACTTTGCATCTTCACAATGAGAAGAACTGAAAGGATGACTGTGTCCTTTCCTAAAATGAAGAATCTTTCCCTCAGTGGAGAATTTGTTTCTCAGAAAACCAAGAATTTAGTTTTTTCTCCTATCCTCCGCGGATAATACTTCTCCTCTCCCGAGTCCCTGTGTCAGGATAAAAGCCTTTTGCCCTAATGATGATAGGTGAAGGCTTTTAAGAAAGAATAGACAAGGGAAGTCAATTATGGCTCTACGCTTTAATATACTCCAGGTTTTTTACAGATAACGGTGATTTCTCTCCTTTTCCACTCCACTTGCTCTGTTTGGATGCAGCCTATGAGAGAGATTCACTTTTCAGCCAGTGGTACTTAGGAAAAGAATCTGGGGGAAATCCCAAATGTTCTGAGCCCTCCACAAAGAGGCCCAAGTGGTTCCTTAGTGACCTCAGCCTGAGGATTCCGGAGTGTGGCCACCACTCTGACTGCAGAAGAGCACAGGCTTTTGTGAGCCTATGGAAATTGCAGCTCAGATGCTCTACCCGGGTCATGCAGCACTTAGCCTGGGGCCAACCTGTGCTTTTTCTCACATGAAAAAGGAAGCTGCAGAGGCATGTTATTCTTGGAGGCCCCTCGGGTTCTCCTAGCATGGGGATTGGTTCACTGTGCATTATGGAGGTCACCTAATCCTATCAATCTGCTCCGACAGGGAAGTCGTATTTTTCCAAGCCGCTGCAAAGTTAAACTGACAATGTGTACATTTTCTGGCTTTTTTCAAAAGCTTCATCTAACCATAGAACAGCCTATAAATGAACACTGTTTTTCTTAATAGTGTGGTGATTAGAAATAATTATTTCACACATATGTTGCATTTTATAGCACACTAAATCAAAATTACATGCCATATACTGCTTTATTTTTCCTCCTATTTTAATTTACACTCCCCTAAATATGTAATATATTTACCTATGTTGGAAAATAAAACAATCTTCTGAAGACTTTCTTAGTGTTTTATACCTGCGTGGATGCTGTTTCTTTCCTTCCTATCAAACTAACTGGATTGTTGCCACTTCGTTAGCCAGCTCTCAATCAAGCGCAGCGAACACATGAATTGAGAGATTGCTGCATATGGCAGACAGCGCTGAGTAACTCTGCAGGGAATACTTTCTGCCAATTTGGGCTCTAAATCTGTTTTATGTTCACTTTAGTGTCCTCCACTGATAGCAGAATTCCAGCTCCATTCAAACCACAGTAACCCTTGTTTTCCTGTTGGAATCAGGATGTATTCCTGAAATGGCATGCACAGAACAGAATACCTATCTCTATGAAATGCATTATCCTTCGGAAATGCCTAACAACAATTGTTTACTCAATAATAGGAAACAGTTTTGCTTTACCTTTGAAAGTCTGGCATTTAACTTATGATTTTGTCAATATGCAATAAAGGCCACAGCAAAAGGGCTATGATGAATCTGTTATCGACCTAACTCTGAGCAGTTGTGTGCTTTTGTTCTGTTTTGAGTCGCTGCATATGCATAACAATAATATTGCCTAGGTTCCAAAGAAAACATAAAGTCCATTTTCTGAATAAAGTACATGCACCTGGCAGAAAAATCATGTAGGAGAGGCTTGAATGCAAAGGTTAGCAGTTATTACAGCCAAGAGCAGAGCTTCTATCAAAGAAGCTGTTTAGCTCTTTATTGGCTTGGCCTTTCAACAAATATTTATTGTGTATCTTTCTGGGCAGTAAAATGTGCTGTTCACTGAAGAAGCTGCAGGTGAGTATTACATAAGTTTTGCCTCCAAGAGGATAAAAACCTATTAGGATGGGTAAACATCTAAACATAATAGAAGGAACTACACATTACTCTCTTCAAAACCATTTGTCAGACACCTAAATGTCAGGATTTTGTAATGCCATCCCTCATCCCAAATCATCTGAGATGGATTCAAAGATCAGGATTCATGTGCAAGTAGTTGATTGAAGGAATAAACTTAGAAAAAATGAATAGGGCAATGAGACAGTGAGACAAGAAAAGAAGGGAAGCCAGTACCAGCCACATTAAAATAAGCAGGTGCCTGGCCAACATGGCTCAGTGGTTGAGTGTTGACTTATAAATCAGGAGGTCAGGGTTCATTTCCCAGTCAGGGCACAGGCCCAGGTTGTGGGCTCAATCCCCAGTGTGTGGTGTATAGGAGGCTGCTGATCAATGTTTCTCTCTCATCATTAATGTTTTTATCTTTCTCTCTCCCTCTCCCTTCCTCTCTGGAATCGATAAAAAATATATATTTACAATTTTAAATAAGCAGGAGACAGCTTAAAACATGCTTCTGAGTTAATCTGCTGAAGGAGTAAGGAGTTTCTCCTTTAACATTGGTGGAGGGCTACTGCAGGCTGAACAAACTCCTAGAAATTTAGAACCTACCATGAGCATGAACCAGCCATATTCCCAGGCCTGGATCTCATAGCCAATCACAGATCCAACCACAGTTTCCAGCAAGAAGCTGTAAAAATATTTGAAATGATGAGTGCACAAAGGGATATCTTGGTGTACTCATTCCCTTTGCTGTAGCTCATACTCAAATTTAAACATATTGTGAACATTTTTGACAATACCATTTATTATACTTTATATACATAAATTTTATAGATTCTGTCTTATACTGTATTTTTAGTTCCAGTAACAATTGGAATATTTCCTTTCTCTTTAATCCTTACCTCTGTTTATCATTTGTTGTTATGCAAGTGAAGTATTCTGATTGCCTGCCTCCAGTCCTCAACCACTTATCATATACACTGTTATCAGATTAACATTTTGGGCTATCTTCCATTTGCACTCCATTTATCCATTCTTAGTGTTTTTCTGTCTTTTGTTCCCCGCAAGCCTACCTAAGACTCCTCTGCTTGAAATCTGTGTTGGGAAGTACCAGCAGGGTATCAGCAAGTTCCACAGATTTGTAAGCACAGAATACCATTTGAAACTATACCACTTCAGTGTTGGACATTCTCATGTGTGATTTAATATTTACTATGCATCAATTTGGGTGCATTAAAATAGCCTCTATTATACACACACACACACACACACACACACACACACACACACCAAAAATATGTAAAATGAGACTTTCAGCATTAGCTTGTCTCTATCTCAAAACAAAACCCATATTTTAATGTGAAGTTCAAGAACACATTAACTTGCCAAGGAGATGGTGAAGAACTATCTTTTTTTTTCTTTTTGTTATCTGACCAACAATCTTTAGTCTGTCAGAGAGATTGGAAAAGCCAAGAGGTAATTTGGAAATTAAAGTTAGTATTTTTATGACAAAACCTATGCTGCCAGTTCCATTTCCCAAGGGGAATTAGGGTGAGATGCTTGTCTTCTGACCTTATTTTAGTGAGAGGAGCTTCACAGAGATAACTCAGCATGCGTGATTGTGTTCCCAGCAGTGTTGTGACACGCTGGATGAGGGTCAGACTCACAGGAGAAAAATTTAAAGGGCTAAAGACTGTAGCAGAAGCTGTCTGCTGGGTAGCTTCATGAAAAGCAGGGTATAATAAAAAAAAATAACTGCACTCCCACTGATGGTAGATGAACAGGGAATGTTTCCTCTGCCATACACAGGAGCAAATGGGTAAGATTTGGTTTAGATCTGGCAAATAGGGACAAGTGGTAGAACAAGTGGATCTCAGCAGAATGAGGTGGCGGGAGTTTTGCCCAATGTCTAGAAAAGAGAAAGACATTTTAAATGTTCTGCTAGATGAGACATCTTCATATCTCAATGAAAGTAGAGATGAGAGAGCCTCATGATGAGACAGATTCTAAGTAACTCATCAAAGTACCTCTGACATAAAGTCAGTTTTATTTATTTATTTTTTAATTTATTGTTGACCCTGTTGCAATGTCCCCCACTTTCCACTTTTGCCACAGAGAGAGGAAGCTAATGGCAAAGTGATCCGGGTAGGTAACATGTAGAAAACGGGCACATTTTTTCTAGGCAGTCAACTCAAAGGGGAGGACATACATTTTAATTTTAAACAAAGATTCATTATTGTTGTTATAATGGACCAGTCAGAATGTTAATAGAGGGGAGTGTGCCTTGTCTCCCTTACTTGCTGCTGGGGGTGGTTTTCTTGTGGTACCTCTGGAATAATGCATTTCTGGAGGCCCCCGCAGAAGGATATGATATAAAGCTTTTATTTTGGTGAATTTCACCTGTGTGTTTCCAAAGTCCCATTTCCCTTAGTCCAGTCATAGAAGAAGTGTAGATGGGGCTTCAATAGAGCTAACATCAAAGCTATTGTCCAGAGTTCCTTCCCATGTTGGAGCTGGGCTAGCTTAGGTTGTCCTCTGCATTGTAGTCCATAGTCCATTTTGTGTGGGGTCTGCATGGCTGTGGGCCATAGGGATAAATGCAAATGAGTAGAAGCAAAAGAGCCCCATAGGACAAGAGTGGAGCACAAGACAACACATTCCTCTGGTTAGGGGATTATGTATTCCCAAATGTTCATGCTCTTACAGTGGCCACACCTATTCTAGCCAATCATCTCTGCCTCCAGGTATGATTGACAGGCAAGTAGTTTCTCTATGTCCCCCCAACTTTACTAGTCAGGTGTCTATATTCCCTTGTTGGACCCCTTCCTCCATGAGGAATGTGGTGTTGTAACTTCCTGTTGAAACTACCCAAATGACACACCAATAATATCTGGCCTTCCCTTTATTCCTTTCCTATTATTTTTTAAAATATATTTTATTGATATTTTACAGAGAGGAGGAAGGGAGAGAGATAGAGAGCTAGAAACGTCGATGAGAGGGAAACATCGACCAGCTGCCTCTTGCACATCCCCTACCAGGGATGTGCCAGCAACCACTGTGCATGCCCTTGACCGGAATCAAATCTGGGACCTTTTAGTCCGCAGACTGATGCTCTACCACTGAGCCAAACTGGTTTCGGCTCCTTCCCTATTATTAATAACCAACTAATTACAAAGGTACCAAGAATGACTAATTTTATACTATTTTTTGAGGGAAATGGTTTAGAGGAAATTTATTTTCTAAAAGTGACCTCCACAAATCAGAGATCAAGATCTAGTGAGCAGTTTGAAGACATTTATGCTCTTGTGCATATGAAACATGGACATTTTATATCTGTAATTTTTTGAGAAAAAAAGTTCCATTATATATTGAGATATACAGTATATATCCTAAATATATTGGATCTTTAAACAAGAAAACCAAACTAGCCTGAATTGTTATGCTTCTTTTCATTTAATAGCATATAAAATGGAATGAAATCTCTTAGTGTCTTTTTAAAGAAAAATTTCAAGGATGAAAAAAATTCCATTAATTTAAGCTATTTACCAGATAAATGCATATTACCCTGCTTCCCCGAAAATAAGACAGTGTCTTATATTAATTTTTTTCTCCTAAAGTTGTGCTAGGTCTTATTTTCAGGGGATGTCTTATCTTTCCATGCACTAGGTCTTATTTTCGAAGGATGTCTTATTTTCGGGGAAACACTGGTAGTTATTTACCATTAACACCTAACTTTTAGAGCAGTGGTTCTCAACCTTTCTAATGCCGGGATCCTTTAATACAGTTCCTCAAATTGTGGTGACCCCCAACCATAAAATTACTTTCATTGCTATTTCATAACTGTAATTTTGCTATTGTTATGAATCATAACATCAAAACTTGAAATATCAAGACAAGGCAAAGTGAATGAATGAATAAGGCCTGGCAGTGAGCTGCGAGGGGGTCTAGAGAACATATTGCCCAAAAAAACTAATATTACTTATAATTTATGCATAAAGAAAAGGTTCTTTTAATAGGACTGTATGAGAAGAGTTAAAACAAAACAAACATGAGGAAAGAACAATTATTAACATAGCAGATAGGCATAGGAAAAAAGTTCAATATTGAAATGGCTAGTCATGTTTTAATGTTTTACTTACAGGAAGACCTAATATTTTAACACATTTTAATATAGTCCTCCTTGTACATCATAAAATATTAAAATACATTGCACTTCACACATGTAATCAAGAAGGGTTCTCATTATTAGCAACAATATTGTGACACCAGGATTCTCTTTGTCCTGCCCTCAGAATCATAGGTATGGATTATAGTTCCCTGCATAGGTTTTAAATAACAGTCTCAAATATGTTACTGCCCTTGTGTTTATCAGTGCCTGCTTATTATTTTATTTTTTGCCTCTTTTTGATATATAATCTATAGAAATTCCTTCCAAATATTATTTTTAAATACAGCCATGATGGAAGCAACAGTACACAGGAGAACTGTGTAAGAGCCCATTATGATACAAATTGAGGCACATTCAAATACTAGTACACTGTAAGAGAGATGAGATATGAGAATTCATGTAATCATAATTTGTTTTTGTCACTAACAAGGCATTTGTCACATGACTGCAGTATCTGTTATGGATTGGGATATTAAAAGAGATATGCCATACGGTGAGAAGCAATTGTCCTTATCGTAAAACTATTCCTTTCACTTTCTAATGACAAGGAAAATATCATTAAGGGTGAATTGCCTAGGTCACTTTCTAAAAGACTTCAATATAGAACAGAGTGAGTTAAGAAAGATTGTTTCCCCCAACTCTTGCAACTGCTGTGGTAATCTCTTACAGGTTTCTCACTGCTTTCTTTATGGAAACAATGTTTCAGATTCCAATCAGAGTCATTTTATAAAAGCACAGATCTTAATATTTGCTGAAATCCCTTCAGTGGTTCTGTATTATACCTAGAAAACATTTTTTTTAATTTAAGAAAATAAAATGATTAAATTCCTTAATATGTATTGAAGGCCTACCCAGTCTACCTCCTGTCAGTCTCTAATCTCATAAAATTCTGTGTCCCTCTGATCTTTCTGTCCTAGTTGCAATGGCTTCTTTTAGTCCACTCTACTCATTTTGATAACTCCCACCACAGAGTTTTGCAGATTTGATTTTTTTTTCTCCCTTGAAATTGTTTACTTTCTGATTTGCCTAGTTTATGACTATTCCCCCTTAATATTTACTTGTCTCTGACACAGGAAAGTTTTCTTGGATAAATTCTTCAGTTAAAATCTGCCTCTCACACACAATTCCCTAGCAATATACACTTCTCTTTCATAGCCCTGTGATTCGGCTTGTTTTCCTGAGCAAGATGCAAGGGTGATTTCTTTCCTGGATCCTTATCCAGATAAATTCAAACAATGAAGATATGGACAAAGGTGGTGGTCATTTATTTGAAGCAAATACAGACTCCCACTTAGAGAAGGAGTTTTAAGGGGGTAACCCACTAATCTCCTTTTATATATATATATATATTTTTTTAGGTTTACAAATGCTGTAGTTCTTTCTCTTCTTTATGTTCCCTTCTAATTGTCTTTCAGAATATCAGTTTCAAAGCCCAAAACCCAGTGGTACCCCATCTTTATCTCCCCCTTATCTTGTAACATTTCTCTATCTCCTGTGAGATCTGTTTTCATCTTTCTTTCATGGTGAAAGTTTGTTTCCTTTCTCCCCCTGCCCTGTGGCTTTTCCCTATCCTCTATGAAAGGATGTCCTCCTCTCCCTTATCCTGTGGCACTTTTCTGTTCTCTGTGAATATATGCCTCTGGAGGCTCCAAGCCCTCACCAATGCATTCCTCCCCCGTGGGCCCTCTTTATTCCTACAACCCCTTAAACCTGCCTATTGTATCCCTAAAAGTTCTTTCACCTGCACAGCTTCAATTTCAAACACACACATGTTCTTAATGTCTATCTCCTGTCCCTCACAGGAGGATATGCTCCAGGAGAACAGAGGGAGAAAAAAAATCTGTAGTTGTTTAATGTTGTGCCATCAGTGCTCAATTTGTTAAATTTAAGAATTCAAAGGAGAGTGATAGATTCAAAAGTCCTAAGAATCTATTTGTGGTGGATACAAGTCAAAATATATCAGTATATTGTACTTACTATACCTTCTTGAGGTCACAATTATGTTTAGGAAGCAAGATTTATGTAGACAAAATATTAGTTAATTAGGAGAGTACACTGAATAAATTAATATCATAGTAGTTACAAAATTCAGTTTAAGTTAATGTTAAATAATAGTATAATGTTATAAATCGTTTTGCTATACATATTTTATATTTATAAAATATATTTTGTGATATTCTTATTTCATATTTACATTTTTATATTTATGAATCGTATCATTTTATAGTTATAATTTTAAATATTTAACATTAAACAATATTTATTAAATATATTTAATATTAATGTTGAATTGTTAATTTATATTTTCTCACCTCAGAATAGTCAGTAAACAAAAACTAAAGCTTAGAGAGACTAGCTTCTTTAAAATCCAAAAACATTATAAAAGTAATACAAGTATTTGAATCATAAAGCAAAGAAAAGCTACCCTATGGCACCAAAATTAGAATTTATATTTTCTGAAAATTAAAAATATAGGTGAATAAAAGCACCAGTTGGCTTGTTTATGATAGTGTTCTCCCATGGACTCTACTATTAGAAGGAGATGGGGAAAGTAATAAATACAATATTTAAGAGTTTAAAATATAAAATATGAAGATGGAATAAAAATAAATGAGGGGGGAGGTACTCTTTTCTTGAGATACTCCCTGAATGATAAGAAGAAATCAATTCTGCAAATTTCTTAGTGTAATGCATTCTAGACAGAGAAAATACAAAGGCTCTGATATAGAAAAAGCTTGATCTCTTTTAATACCCCCCTCAAAAAAAAGTCATTGTGCAAAGACAAAGGACAAAGAATTGTTTATCACTCCAGTAACAACAAGAACTTTAGCACATAGATGTGCTCTCAAAATAACTTTTTTTTTTTTTAAAGAAAAGGGGTGTCTCTGAATGAATGGAGGATAGATACATCAAAGATATTTTCTCAAACCAGAAAGCAAAGAAACTTTAATATTACTATGGACCCCTCAGAAGGATTCAGGAGTATGGAAAGATACACTGACCAACTGTAGGACAATTGAAGCATCAATAAAGGCAATCGTTGAGTTAATAAAAAAACATTTAAAATTTCCAAGTGTGTGAGTTTGTGGTGACAGAGTGGACATTTTTGGGAAAGTCTGGGAAGATAATACATTGTTTTGAAAAGTGATTGAATCAAGAGAAAAAGTAATTACTGAAAAGAAAATCAATGCATATGTAACTAAAGTGTAGTGAATGTTGGAGACATGAAAAGAGATAGGTTAGGAGCCAGACCAAAAAAGATCCTATGGGGCATGGTAAGCAGTTTGTATTTTATTCTAATTGCAATAGAAAGCAACTGCGTATTTTGACCTGATTAATCATATATTTAAGGAGAAAACAAAAGTGGAGAAAATAACAATGCTATAAAAATTAAAAGGAGAAACATAAAAAAGCAGATTTTATTATCTCAAAACAGAGATGCCTGTTGATATTTTGAAAAGAGAATAGTGAAAATGTTGACTCTATCACTGGAAAATTAATTTGATATGAGAATGTAGTACAGGTCTTCTGGTGATGAATTCTTTTAGCTTCTGTATGTTAAAAAAAAAAGTCTTTGTTTCAGTTTTGTAAGATATTTCTCTCAATTTAAATTCTAGACTGATAATTTTATCTTTTAGTACTTCAAAGGTGTTACTCCAGAACTTTCTTACCTATCTTATTTCCAATGAAAAATGTGCTGGTCTCCTGACCTTGACCTTTTTCCTGGGTTCCTAATGTATCCTTTTTTTCTCTGAATGCTTTTAATTGTTTTCTTTATCATTGGTTTTGAGTAATATTGTCATGATATGTTTTAGTACAATTATGTGTGTGTGCGCTTGCACATGCGTGCCTGGAATTTTTTGTATCTAGATTTACGATTTTCATCAATTTTAGAAAAACTGCATTCACCACTCTTTAGGTTTTTAATCATTTTTTAAGTATTTGCTTTCATATGTTTTTTTTTACATTGCTGTATCTTCAAGTTTACTAGTCTTTTTTCCTGTAATGTTTAATATACTATTAACCTTTTCCACTGTATTTTTCATCTCACACTTTGCAGTTTTCATCTGTAGAAATACAGTTTTTGTCTTTTTTTGCACATTTATTTTTTACATTTAACTTTTAATAGATATAATAGAGTTATACCTAACTATTTTTAACAACTTTGGTAATTCTAATATCAACATCATTTCTGGGTCAATTTCATGAGAATGACTGACTTTAGATCTCATTTTGAGTTCTATTTTCTGCTTCTTTGCATGCCTGGTGATTTTAATTGGATACTAGATATTGTGAGTTTTACCTTTTTCTCTGCTGAATATTTTTGCATTCCTATAAATATTCTTCAGCTTTTTTTCCGGGATACAGTTAAGTTACTTAGAAATGGTTTGTATTTTGAAGTATTGCTTTTAATCTTTGTTGGGCAGGAGCAGAGGAGGGTAATCATTTCATGTACTGAGGAAAAGTTTTTCTCAGTTATTTCTTCTCAGGCACCATGAATTACATCTCTGTTTAGTCATTGGTGGGAACGGCCACTATCCCAGATCCCACATAAGCATCGAGCACTCTTCCCTCTAATCCTTTAGGTGATTCTTTCACAGAGTTGTTTCTCAGCATGTATGCAGTCATCTGTACCCTGTTGAATAGCCAAGGAGGACCCTCTGTAGATCCCTAAAGTTCTTTCTCAGAGCATTCTCTTCTCTCCCATACTCTGCTGTGGAAGCACTAGCCACCTTAGTCTCTCCAGACTCTCAGGCATGCCTTCCCAACTCTGGGCATCCTCTGGGCTCTTGTGTGCATTTTCTAACACTTCCGTATGACCTGAAAGTTATTTTAGGATTGGGCAATTGTAAGGCAAACTATGTTTCTCTTTTCTCAAAGATTATAATCATTCATTTCTTTATATCCAGTGTTTTAAAAACTGTTCTTTCATAATGTAACATATGTCATTTCATATATAAAATTGTGGTTCTTCAAATAGGACTATAAATTAATCCTAAACCAGTTATTTAATCTTGTCCAGAAATAGAAGTCTCATTGATTTGCTATTGCTTTCAGTTAATAGTTTCAAGTTGACACACTTTCATTTTCTCCTCACATTTGGGAAGCATCGGATAGAATTGAGAAATTGGGAGGGAGAATTCTGTGTATACCTTTTGAAACATCTATTGTATATCTAATAAAATTTATTAAAACACATATTATTTTTATTGATTAATTTGAGAGAAAAAGAAAGCAACTTCAAGTTGTTGTTCCACGTATTTATGCATTCATTGGTTGATTCTTGTATGTGGCCTTACCTGGGATCAAAGCAGCAACCTTGGTGTTTCAAGACAACTCTCTAACTAACTGAGCTACCCAGCCAGGGCCATGGATGATCAATTTAAAATGGCTGCATGAGAAGAATGTTGCTTTGCCTAAAGCATCCCCAAGTAGATGTGATAGTTTCCTTAATTCTTTCCTTTTTTTCTTCCTTGCTTTCTTCCTTTCTTCTTTCTTTTTCTTAATTTCCCTCTTTAGAAAACTTCTTGAAACTTTTTGTTTATATACAATGAGATTATTTTTTTTCTACATTTTGCTATTGTCTGTGAAAAATCATTTTCCTCCATTCACTGAAAACTCAAGCACTTTTCCACTTCAACTTATATCATCAGACTATGTACATTTCTGTGAAAAATCATGCAATAATCTATTTGACAGCCCCCAAATATGTTTAACTTTAATGACCTTTCCTTTCTTCTATCTCAAGACTTTGGTTATAGTCTTGATCTTATCAATATTACAAGCTGTAATGCATTCAAAAATCTTCAACCAATTCTAATTTACATTATTGACCCAAATATTTTTGTCCTAATTAACTTTCATCAAACTTTATTTTTCTCTTTTTCCTGTTAGTATTTCACAATTTATTAAAGTAATCAATCCCTTATAATATTTTAATTTATTTGATCAACTCTTTTAAAGATTTGGAAAATGTTATTCCACGGTGAACTCATTTTTTATTTTCTCTATACCTATGCTTACAAAGCTGAACATTAATGAGAAAAATCATACACTAAAAATATAGAGGTCAACATAAATTTGTGATTTCTACACACAAAAAAGTCTACATAGTGCCAAGTTATTCTTCACATTCCTCTAATAACCCCTTTCTTGAGTGCTCCATATATGTAGACTATTTTAAACCTTCTCAAACCATCTACAGCTCTTAATTAGTCTTTCTATGTTTTTAATAGCTCACAATTCATTTCATGATATTTATATTAACTTTGTAAGCAATTATTTATTTGCTGTATTGAAAATTTTATCTACATACACTGTCCTCAGATTTTCATACCCCACCTACTCAGGTCAAACACAATGCAACAATGCTTCACTCCTCTACTTCACAAAAAAAGTTTCTTTGATATCCCCAATCACTTTTGTTTCCAAATAATACACTTCTAATTCCTCATTTATCTCTGTGATAGTCAACTCTGTTATCAACTCTCTCCTTTAGTTATTCTTACCCACTCCTGGGTTTATATTCTCACCTTTCTGGCTTCTTATGAGATCCTTTCCCCCCCGACACCCCCCTCCTGCCCTGTTATCAGACACAACAGGTGTTGACTTATTTGTGGTTCTTCTTTTGCTGCTGAAAATATTTAATATTTTCTTTAAATATACTGCTCACCAGCTCTTTCTTATAAAATTTTTGTTAATGGTATACACCCATAGAAATTTCAACTTAAAAACATCACAATCAGCCGAGACCAGTTTGGCTCAATAGATAGAGCGTTGGCTTGGGGACTGATGGGTCCCTGGTTCGATTCCGATCAAGGGCATGTACCTTGGTTTTTGGCATATCCCCAGTAGAGGGTGTGCAAGAGGCAGCTGATCGATGACTCTCTCTCATAGATGTTTCTAACTATCTTTCTTCCTTCCTCTATACAAAATCAATAAAAAATATATTAAAAAAAACAAAAAAAACCATAAAAAAACACATCACAATAAAAAAATGGTCAGTCTTTAATAACCAGAGAGATACAAATTAAATTGACAAGAAGGTATCACCTCACACTTGCTAGAATGGCAAGCATCAACAAATCAATAAACAATAAGTGCTGGAAAGGATGTGGAGCAAAGGGAACCCTTGTGCACTGCTGGGGGAATTCAGACTGATGCATGGTATGGAGTTTCTTCAGAAACTTAAAAATGGATCTGCCATTTGACCCAGTGATCCCACTTTTCAGAATATATTCTAAGAAGCTTGAATCACAAATCAGAAAGAATATATGCACCCCTATGTTCATGGCAACATTATTTACAATAGCTAAGATTTGGAAAAAGCCCAAGTGCCCATAGGTATAAATGAGTGAATAAAGAAAAGCTGTGGTACATTTACAGCATTGAATACTATCCACCTATAAAAGAGAAGGATCTCTTACCCTTTGAGACAGCATGCAGGGATCTTGTTAAATAAAATAAACCAGTCAGAGAAAGACAAGTATCACATGACCGCATTATATATACAATCCAATAAACAAAATAAACCGACAAATAAAATATGATACATCCAGAGTCATGGAAGACTGTCAGATCTCTAGTGGGAAAGGGTAGTGTGGTGGGGTAGGGAGAGATTAACCAAAGAACTTATATGCATGGGCCCAGGCAATAAGATGGTAATCCTGGGGATGATGTGGAGTGGAAGGGGGTCCATGGGAGAAAAAATGGGACATCTGCAATACTTTTAGCAATAAAGATAAATTAAAACATAACAATACTAAATAAAAATATACCAAAAAAACCTCAGTCTTCTTTTATTCTTTGATTCATCACTCCATTTTACCTCCAATATCTAAGACATTTCTAAGTTTTATATATTATACATTAAAGCCTATCTCTAACGAGATCACTGACTTAAAATAAGGTGATATAGCATCATGATTCAGAGCATGGTCTGTGCCTATTCTGTCCTATTGCTAGTAGTATGATCTTCAGGAAGTGTGATCTTCAGAAAGTGATAAACTCTCCAAGCTGCATTTCTTTACCAGATTTTAGTAGTAATAACTCACACATAAAATGAGTAGCATGCACAGATCTTCCACTCTTCAAAAAATTAATTAAAAATGAATCATAGGTTTAAATATAAAACACAAAATCATAAAACTCCCACGAGATACACAGAAGAAAATCTAGATGACCTTGGTTATGGCAAAGACCTTTAAGATACAATACCAAAGACACAGTATGAAAAAAATGGCTGATAAGTTGAACTTAATTTAAAAAGAAACTTCTGCTATTTAAATGATACTTCAAGAGTCTGAAAAGACAAGCCACAGAATGGGAAAATATATATATATATATATATATATATATATATATATATATATATATATATATGACACATCTGATAAAGATGCATCCAAAATACACAAAGCACTCTTAAAATTCAGCAATAAGAAAACAGCTTGACCAAAAAAAAAAAAAAAAAAGGAGCCAAAGACCTTAACAGATAGCTCTTTAAAATAGACATGCACATGGCAAATGACATAAAAAAAAGATGTTCCACATCATATGTAATCAGGGAAATGCACATTAAAATAACATAAGATATCAATGAATATCTATTTGAATGGCCACAGTCCAGAACACTGAGAATACCAGTTTGAGCAAGGACATGGAGCAAGGGAAACTCATCCACTGTGGATGGGAATAGAAGATAGCTTAGTCACTTTGAAAGCAAGTTTGTCAATTTCTTACAAAATAAAACATATTCTTAACACAGTGGTCGGCAAACTCATTAGTCAACAGAGTCAAATATCAACAGTACAACAACTGAAATTTTTTTGAGAACTGAAAACCGACTTCTGTGCATGGGCCACAAAGTTTCAATCGCACTGTACGTGAGCACCCACACGTGTTAGTTTGTGGAAGAGCCACACTCAAGGGGCCAAAGAGCCGCATGTGGCTCGCGAGCCACAGTTTGCCAACCATTGTCTTAGCATATGCTAAAACTCAGCAATTATTCTCGTTGGTATTTGCCTTACATGACTTGAAAACTTATGTCCACATGAAAACCTGCACGCACAAGTTTATAGCATCTTTATTCCAAATTGACAAATCTTGGGAGCAACCTAGAAATTCTTTAGTAAGTGGCTGTACTGTGGTTTTCAGAAAATAGACTATTAATAAGTACTAATAAAAACAAAACAAAACAACAACAATAACAAAATAGAAACATGAGCTATCAATCTATGAAAAGACATAGAAGGAACTTACATTCATATTATTAAGTGAAAGAAGCCAATGTGAAAAGGCCCCAAACTGTATGATTCCCACTATATGTTGGTCTGCAAAAGTCAAAATTATGGAGACAATAGAAGATCAGTGGTCAGGAATAGGGGATGGAGGAAACTTTAGAGGGAAAAATGTGTAAGTTTCTTTGTAGTACATTGTAAATTCTCAGTAAAGTTTAGCTATTTTAATAGTGCTGTCATTATTCTATGTTCAATGCTGCAACCCTAGTTCCTAATAGTAGGGCTCTTCTTCTAAAGTATTACTTAACTGGTCTCTCTTCTTTTTCATTTATGCATATTTAGTCAGCAGTTTAAATGATCTTTTTAAAATGTAAATTGATATCATATTATTCTTCTAGTGAAAATCCTTCATGATAACCCTTTTTAAAATGTATTTATTAAATTGATTGGGGTGATATTAGTCAACATAAACATACAGATTTCAAATGTAGGTTTCTATGTTACAAGATCTGTATACTACACTTTGTGCCCACCTCCCAAAAATCAAATCTTCTCCTATCACCATGTATCAGGACTCTCTTCTCTCCCATAACATTTTGTGCTTAGGTTGACTTTCAAAATAATTTTTATTCTGTGATGCCAAATAAAATCAGGCTCCTACCCATCTTTTCAGCTTTAATGCTTCATTTGTAGCCAAAAGAGGTGTTTTTTTTCTCTACTGGAAGCCAAATGCACAAAATTCGTGATGAAGGTGTATGTCCCTCAACCCGGCCTGCATCCTCTCCAACTAGTTTTTACACAATATCAATATTATGTCTAAATGGGCAGTTGGAAATCCCTCTTGAAATTCAGGACTGCTGGCTCCAAACCACTTGCCTGCCTGCCTGCCTGATTGCCCCTAACAATTTCTTCCTGGCAGCCTGATCACCCCCTAACCACTCCTCTGCCAGCATAAAAGACACATAACTGCTCCCCTGCCAGCTCAATTGCCCCTAACTGCTCTCCCCTGCCAGCTTGGTTATCCCTAACTGCCCTCCCCTGCCAGCCTGGTTGCCCCTAACTGTTCTCCCCTGCTGGCCTGATTGCCCCTAACTGCCCTCCCCTGGTCCCTCCCAACTGCCCTCCCCTGCTGATCACCCACAACTGCCCTCCCCTGCAGGTCTGATTGCCCACAACTGCCCTCCCCAGCTGGCCATCTTGTGTCCACATGGGGGCAGCCTTCTTGTGTGTTAGAGTGATAGCCAATTTGCATATTACATCTTTATTATATAGGATACCATTACAAGTTCTTTCTCTTGGCTGCTCTCTTACCTGCAAGTCATTTCCACACACACACTCCTCCCCTGGAATACCCATAGGATCACTCTTCATGTTGATTGTTTTCTTCTAACTTTGGGTTACAACTTAAAGAGCACTTCCTTGGAGAGGCCTTCCCTGACTGCTCAGTCTAAAATACCTCCTCCATTCTCGACTCTCACAAAATTTTCCTGTTTCTTTCTGTCATTTACTGTGATTTCTAATTAAATACTCTGTGTTACTTGCATATTGTCTATTTCCCACATGACTCAATGAAGGCAAAATCCATGACTCAATGAAGGCAGAATCCATGACTGTTGTGCTAATCATAGTATAACCAGAGATATGTATTGAGCATGGCAAATAGTCCAAGCCTAATAAAATATTTGTTGAATGAATAAATGAAAAGCACTCAAATAATTAACTGAAAGGGTATGCATTCTGATTAAATATTATTGAGGAAAATTATGGTCTGCATATTTTGAAAGCTTATAAAACATTAATAATAGCTAACATTTATTGAATGCCTATTATCTGCAAAGCAGAGTACATAAGTTAATGCATATTCCTCACAACACACCTGTAAAGTAAATATAATTATATTCATTCTTCAGGGAAAAAAAGTCTCAATTATTTTAGGTCTAGTAATAATTAATGTCGTTTTCTAATATGATATTGTTATGTGCCAAATTAGCCAACTTGTAAAGAATAGTCTCTAGATCTATGCAATTTCAGGATCTTTGTATAATACCACAGCCTGGCTATTAATGTAGATTAGACATTATGTATTCAAAGTTGCTAATTTCTGTGATGAGAAAATGAGGCACAGAGAGATAAAAATGCCTTGCCAGATGCCATAATAAGAGACAAAACCTCTGGACTTCCTATTCAAAGTGTGTTTATCACCCCTGCATTGAAATACAAATAGCAGTTAAAACAATAGTCAATCATTTCAGAAAATCTTAACAACTTATCTTGTTTAAGCAGGAGGTCTACAAATAATTTTCACTATTGTTAAATGGCTTTTCTTCCTTCCTTAGCAGCATTATGCCTCTTCAGTGTTTCAGTTTTTGGAAAGTGTTATATTAGCTTTTGAAATTTGACACTTTTGAAAAGTAAAAAATTATAATAATAATATCCAGGCATATTGCAAGAAATATGTGTTGTAATGAATGACTATGCTTTGTATCCTTCAAATTTTCTTCAAATTATTTTATCATGTTCAAATATATCATATTATTAAATGGATATTTTTGATAGTCTGACTTTGCTTCCTTTGTAAACATGAATTCTAAAAGCAGAATAATGAGAAGAAACAAAATAATGATGAAAAGCTAAATAATTACTGAATGTTATCCAACTAGTTTTTACACAATATCAATATTGTGTCTGTCTCCTTAGCATATTGACATTCTGAAAAGATTACCTTCATATCTATTATATCTAGAACAGTGTGTGTTTTAATAAATATATTTTGAAAATAAAATTTCAGGAAGCCCAACAACAATGTCAATAATAACATTCATAACAAATATGTAACACTTATTAAGGAAATAATATATAGCAAGCAGTGTGCTCTGATAATCTTTTTCATGCTCCATGTCATTTAAGCTTCCTAATAATAAAGAAAAATACGTTTATCATCCCATTTCACTCATCAGAAAGTTTTTCTTCAGAACTTGAATAACTGTGACTTCCTAGTTGGTAATGAAACAGCTATCATTCTAACCTAAATCTTCCTGGATCCCAAGTCCATAAAATGATACCTTTGGAAAGGACAATTTAAAAAAAAAATCATTGGAATATGGATATTAAGGTCCCCTCGTGTGTGTTCAAGGACTAAGAATCTTTAAAGTACATGAATAGCTTCTTAAACAAATTGCAAATAGGAACAAAGTTATATAGGTTCCTTCCATATCAAATTCTATTTTGTATAAACTGAATAAAAATGTCATCTCACCTTGATTAAGCTAGATGCATGGTTAGTGAAGTGGATTGGAAGGAAGGGAAGTTTCAAGAAGAAAAAAGTCATGGAGAGAAGAGAAACAAGGACATATTTTGTTGCCAGAACTGGTTTGGCTCAGTGAATAGAGCTTCAGCCTGCAAACTGGAAGGTCCCAGGTTCGATTTCGGTCAAGGGCATGTACCTTGGTTGCAGGCACATTCCCCGTGGGGACTGTGCAGGAGGCAGCTGACTGATGTTTCTCCTCGATGTTTCTAGCTCTCTATTCCCTCTCCCTTCCTCTCTGTAAAATATCAATAAAATATATTAAAAATGATATATTTTGTTAAAATGAAAGTAGCTCAGTATGATTAAAGGTCATAGTGTGTAGGAGTGGTTAGTCAAGCTATCTATCACCTGATAACCATTGCAAAAGGACAGATTTCTTCTTGGGAATACCTATCATTCAATTTCCCTGTCTGTAAAGTAACTTGAACCTTGAAATAATAAATTTCACCTTATAGTACTGTTATGAGAATTAGATGTAAAAAGCATACTATTGGTTAAGCAGAAAATGAATTTATAATGCTTAAATTGCTGAATGGAAGAAAGAGGGAATGTATCCAGAGACATGGAAACATGAAACAGGCCTAGAAATTTCAGAAGGAAGGGAGAGGGTATCAGGAAGAGATCAACCAAATAGCTTATACACATATATGCCTGACCCCTGGACACAGACAATAGTGAGGTGAAGGTCTTGGGGGGGAAAAAGGGGAGAGGTAGTCAAGGGGGGGGGAGCAAACAGGAGACATCTGTAATACTTTCAACAAGATACATTTGGAAAACTAAATATAACCTTATCAACTTAAAAATAGAGAGAATGGGCCAAAACCGGTTTGGCTCAGTGGATAGAGAGTCGGCCTGCAGACTGAAAGGTCCCAGGTTCGATTCTGGTCAAGGGCATGTGCCTTGGTTCTGTGCACATCCCTAGTGGGGGGTGTGCAGGAGGCAGCTGATGGATGATTCTCTCTCATGGATGTTTCTAGCTCTCTATCCCTCTCTCTCCCTTTCTATAAAAAATCAATAAAATAAAATATGTTAAAAAAAAAGAAAAAAGAGAGAGAGAGAATTCAAGGACATGGTTAAACATGAAATTCACAGATAAGCATGAGGAAAAGTATGAGAGGACAAGGGGAATTCTGTCATATTAGGAGCATCAAATTAGTTCTGAACATAATTATTAAAAGAAAAATAAGATTCTAACCAAATGTAAGTATTTATAATGAAAAATAAAATTATGACAACTTTTGTGTTTTAGAGAAATCATATTTTTCCCCTGTGGTGCCAAATTTAAGATAAATTGAGTGATTTAAAGAGATAATGCAATTGGGGAAACAATGTAGGCAAACAGTTTCAGTAATTTCAACATTAGGTCAAACAACAACAAACAAACACTTTAGGAATAGCAAAAAAGAAAGAACTGTAGTCAATATGTGGAAGAGAATATAAAAGTGATATATTGTGAACATTGAATGTGGGTATAAAAAGCAGCATCAGACAAATTCAGGTTTCTATCTCTCACATTTTTAAACTATATAATGGGCCTAAGAGGAAGAAAAATTAGTTAAGTTTTGTCCACACTGAGATTATAAAACAGCTAGAAAAGAAAAACAGGTGAGAAAATAAAAAAGTTGCTGCTTTTTTATAGTAAGGATTAAAAAAATAAAGAATGTCAAATACTTCTTTTTGTAAAGAAATATTTATGATTAAAGAGCAAAATATCTTATTTCTCATTAATTTACCTCAATATATCACAATTGCAAAGACAAGTTCCACTAACAATATAATACCAAATGGAATAAGAAATGAAATCACACTGATGATGTTCATATTAAATTTATATACCTATATCCAATATTATTTCCTAGAAGCTGAAAAATGGGGGAGTTAAAAACAGGAATTTCTTAACATGACTATAGGTGTAACTTTTGTGTTTTAGATAAATTTTTTCTTTGCTCTTATGATGTAGAAAACACTTATAATCCTTGAACTACTCCATGACAGAAGCAATTGACTCTGCTAAATATAGAGAGTTAATCCATTCATGTTTCATAAAATATTCATGAATTTTAATCCTGCTTATAATGAAGATTTTCCAAGAATAAGAACACAGTTAATTCCAAAAATTAAAATGACAGAATCTTGTACATATCATTATACTATGTTTACACTAAAGAAAAGCAACCCCAATATCCAAGGCCCTAGAGACACTGACTGGTGAAGGATTTGAGAATTTATGTTTCAAGCTAAATGAATAACTTACAAGTGTAGTTATAAAAATGTTGAGTGGATGGTTGTAAATTCTTCATTACTCTATCAATCTGAACTGTTGTACACAACAGAAAATCAAATCCAGACCAGTTTAAAAAAAATAATCTTCATAAGCTCACACAACTCATTAGTGTAAGGTTGGTTGTGGCCTTAGGAGTGCAGCCCAAATTCAGAATTGTCTTGGTCTGTTCGTACTGTACTGCAGCTATTTCCAAATGTTGCTTAATTGTCACAGTTTTCTTCAGTTTTCCAACATCAACAAACCACGTGAACAAGAGAGTATGACTTCCTTACTGAAAATACAATAGATTCTCATTAGTTTTGATTGACTTTACTTGGCCTAGTGTACCTGCTTGATGAAATAATCATAGCAAGGAAGATGGAATGTGCCATTTGGCTTTACCCAAATAACATACTTCAATTCTAGTGACCAGAAATTAGGCCAACATCACCCAAAACATATGAACTGAGGTTAGGGTAAACATGATGTTTCACAGAGCAAACTGAGGACTACTGGTAGACACAGAGTATATCAATGCTGGACTTCAAATTTATTAAATACTCACTACAGTATAAATAACCTGGAACTGCTCCTGACACATAATAAGGGACACAAATAAGTTTACTCAATCAGTAAGTTTTACATTATTATTCAGAAATGTATATTTATATAATGTATAAAATCACTATAATATGCACACAAAAACAAAATACAAACAAAGAATATGTCTTATATTAACAGGTAATTAATTCAAGTGAATATATAAGTGGCAAATAAACCTAATTAAAATTTAACTGTATGAATGATTAATAACAAGATATGATTTTCTTCTATCAAAATGCAATATTTAAAAGCCATTGCTAAATGATAAGCGTGGAATGATAGGACCTCATATATAACTTGAAAAAATGAAAATCACTGTAATATTTCTGTTAAGCAGTTGCCAGTGTAATATCTTCAATATTAAATAATAGTTACATTTAAAACAATGCTAAGTCTATTATTATATGTTCCTGATTCCAGTGACATGTTCCAGTGCTACTAAGAAATCATGCCTAGAGTTTTGAAGATTATATCAATATAACATATGTTATAAAAAATATGTGCAAAATCACATTTGGTTTTTGGCTTGTATTTAGACATGTGTATATATACACATGCATGCATCACTATCATAAAATATTCATCAATATTAGTTATGGTTGTTTTTTTTAATACATTTTATTGATTTTTTACAGAGAGGAAGTGAGAGGGATAGAGAGCTAGAAACATCGATGAGAGAGAAACATTGGCCAGCTGCCTCCTGTACACCCCCCATCAGGGATGTGCCTGCAACCAATGTATAATACATGCCCTTGACCGGAATAGAACCTGGGACCTTTCAGTCCACAGACCGAGGCTCTATCAGTTGAGCCAAACCAGTTTCAGCAATTATGGTTTTCTTTAGGTGATCAACAAATTGACAAGTCTCTATATCATACTTTAAACTTTAAATTATATTTAAAAATTAGAAAATATATATATATATAATCAGAAGCCTAGTGCATGAATTCACAAATTCATACAACAGTGGGATTCCTTGGCCTGGCCTGTGTGATTGGGCTGAAACCGGCTCTCCACATCCCCATAGGGGTCCTGGATTACAAGAGGGCACAGGCCAGTCCAAGGGACCCCACCAATGCACAATTGGGGCAGGAGAGGGACATGGGAGGTTGACCAACTGGGAAGACACCATGGGAGGACTTCAGGGTGTGTCTGGCCTGTCTCACTCAATTCCAATAGGCTGAACCCCAGCAGCAAGCTAACCTACTGGTTGGAGCGTCTGCCCCCTGATGGTCAGTGCATGTCATAGCGAGCAGTTGAATGGCCTTAGCATATCCTTAGCATATTATGCTTTGATTGGTTAAACAGATGACTGAACACTTAGCATATTAGGCTTTTATTACATAGGATATATGTATAAATTCATCCTTGCCCCTTCCCTTACTAGTATTAGCAATTTAATTCAGACAATCGCTCTCTCTTCTATCTATCATTACAATAACCTTCAAACTATTCTCTTCCCTGTCTCTCTGCTTCATCTACATTTTCTTGATTTTTGCCTGTTATTTTTCTAAACATACCTGATTATAATCCTTCAGTATTTTGAAAAACCTCAGAGTTTTTTGTGCTGACTATGTCAATTATCTCTGTGATATTGTATAAAAGGTTCTTCACAATCTGCCCTTGACAACCTATTTAGTTTCATATCCTGCTTATGTCCACATATGTACTATGGCTCCCATTCTCCTAGAAAACCCAATGCACTTGTAATTGAACTTCCCCAAAATTCTTCACACTGGAGAACCTTAGTCTACCTTCTATAATTCCATATAACTGACACTGCTATAATCTTCATACTGTAACCCCCATTCATGGAAGAGCAAAACACTAATAACTTTATGCTAAATAAATGAATAAGTGAGATTCTATATTACATCAAGAGCTCAGATGAATAATATTCTCAATTCCTTCTGAGAATTAATTAAACAGCCATTAGAATATATAGTTATTTTTACATTCATCACCACCTGTTTCTTTCACCTTGGCTTCTATGGCCTCTGCTCTCCCACACCTCCATCCCCAGATGCACTTCAAAATAAATTTATATTTTCTTTAGCTTTTTTTAATCAAACATAATTGATATGATCTCAATGTATCTATGAATCCATATCATGAGTATTTACAAATTCCATTTCAGCTCTAGATCCATACTGAAGGTTTTACTTGACGAATATGTATTACCTCATTACCTGAAACTCACTATTCCCACAGCTGAACTCATCATCATTATTCTTTTTGCTATAAGACATCACCTTCTTTAGCAATCTCAAAAATCTTTCTTTTTTAGCTCTCTTTCATGTCATACCAATAATTATTTTAATTAATGACACTCTAATATTTTCATTTTCTGTCAATCATTTTACATACATCCCTTTCCTAGTGCCTAATCCAAGTCTTTATTTATCTAGTTTATACTATTAAAATGTAACACACTTGCTCTTATTTACCAAGTCTTTATTAAAAAATGCTTTTATAGATTATTTTACAGACTATTTTAGAGAGAAATTTTATGTACTGGTGAAAGAACATTGGTTTCGAGTCAGATAATTATAATTTTGGTCTTTATTCAAACCCTCAGAGATATTTTTTGGAACATTTTCTAAATATTCTAAGCTTCAATATTGTCTGTCAACTCTCACATGCAGATAACAAGACATCTATTAGAGTTGTTTGGTTGCTTGTTTGAAATATATTTTTATTTATTTCAGAGAGGATGGCAGAGAGAGATAGAAACATCAATGATGAGAGAATGATTCATTGGCTGCCTTCTGCACACCCCCTACTGGGGACTGAGTCTGCATTTAGGGCATGTGCCCTGACTGGAATTGAATTCTGACCTCCTGATTCATAGGACAATGCTCAACCACTGAACCAAACAGGATTATTGTTGATATTATTAAAGATGTCCCGTCTTTTTCCCCTCATAGTTCCCCTCCACCCAATTCCCACCCCACTCCAGGCCCTTGCCACCTCACTATCTGTGTCCATAGGTACTATATACATGCATATAAGACATTTGTCCAATCTCTTTCCCTACACCCCATACCCTCCTTCCCCCTAAGAATTGTCAGTACACTATATTTTCATGGCTCTGATTCTATTTCATTCACCAGTGTATTCTGTTTATCAAGTTTTTTATTCCTTTGATTTTTAGATTCACCTGTTGATAGATATGTATTTGTTGTCACTTCACTGTTCATAATTGTTTATTTTTATCTTTTTCTTCTTCTTTCGCTTCTTAAAGAATATCCTTCAGCTCTTCATATAATACTGGTTTGATGGTAATGAACTCTGTTAGCTTTTTTCTGTTTGTGAAGCTCTTTATCTGACCTTCAATTCTAAATGATAAATGATAACTTTATGGGTAGAGTAATCATGGTTGTAGATTCTTGCTATTCATCAATTTAAATATTTCTTGTCACTACCTTCTGGCCTGCATAACTTCTGTTGAGAAATCAGCTGACAGTAGTATGGGTACTCCCTTGTAAGTAACTAACTGTTTTTCTCTTGCTGCTTTTAAGAATCCCTCTTTGTCTTTTACCCTTGGCATTATAATTATGATGTGTTTTGGTATGGTACTCTTTTGATTCTTCTTGTTTAGGGTTCTCTGTGCTTCCTAGAGTTGTATGTCTATTTCTTTCACCAGCTAGGGGAAGTTTTCTGTCATTATTTCTTCAAATAGGTTTTCAATAGCTTGTTCTCTCTATTCTTCTGGCACCCCCATAATTTGGATGTTAGTACACTTAAAGTTGTCCCAGAGGCTCCTTACACTGTCTTCATATCTTAGGATTTTTTATTTTTATTTTATTTTTTTGCTTTTTGCTTTTCCAGTTGGGTGTTGTTCTTTTTTGTTTATTTGTTTGTTTTTTGTTTTGTTTTGTTTTGCTCCCTTGTATTTTAAATCTTTGACTTGATTCTTGGGTTCCTCTAGTCCACTGTTGTATCTCTATAAAATATCCTTTATTTCAGTCAGTGCATGCTTAATTTCTGACTGGTCCTTTTCAATTTTTTTTTTTAGCATTCTCACTAAGCTCCTTGAAGGACTCAATAAATTTTTTTTTCAGGTTTCTAGAAGATTCTTGGGTAACCTTATAAACTGTAGTTTTTAACTCTATATCCAGTAGTTTGCTTTCTTCCATTTCTTTCATTTGTAACATGTTTAGTTGTCTCCACATTTTGGCTACTTCCCTGTATTTGTTTCTATGTATTGGGTAGCTGGTCATGTGGGCTACTTAATTTGAATCCCGGAATTAAATAGAATAGACTCAGCCACCTGGTCACAGGGAATGCTGAGTGGAAAAGTTTTTCCTTTATGGGCATAGCTCATTTCCTTTAATGTCATGACACAAAAGAGGAGAGTGAAATGAATGGTCCCATGAGCATCTCACTTCTAGGAGAGGAGAGAGAAAGAAAGCTGGAATTAGGCTACACTTGCTTATCTCATTTTTGTAAATTCACTAATCAGATCAGATTCACAAATCAGATCTCCTTACTTATTTGAGATAAATGAGAGGATAGATGGAAAAAGAGGGTAGAAAAAGTACATGAAGGGAAATATTTGGAATGAGGAAGACTAGTCCTTCACAAGCATGAAAAAGGTTTTACTTAGTACATGTTGGGTCTAATGGATGCCCAGTTAATGGTAATTACTTTTACTACTTAAAAAATAAGTTTTATTTTCTTACCTAAAAAGTTCCAGTTATACCTAAGAACCTCAGAGGAAATAAAATAAATAAAACAACAACAACAAAACACTTCCTTTGTATGTTACTCAATGCCTTCTACATTCTAACATTTTTTCCAGGTTTATCTCATATCACAACTCTCTCAACACACACACTTTATCATTACAAAGGCAACTTGCTCAAATCTATGTTAAAGGTCTTTTCTTGCATCATTTCCTTAGCCTAAAATGCTCTTCAATCTTTAGACCTTAAGTAAAATGCTAATTCCTCTTTCTTTTTGCCTACATTAGACACCTATACCTTTATTTTGCACTTACTCCATTCTTTGAGGTATTAATTATTCACTAAATTTCCCCTACTTTTAAAGTTATATTGCTTGAAAATTGAATATAAATTCTACATATACTTCTATTCCCACACCATCTACCAGGCTTCATCACAGTATATGGAATAGAGGAATTTCTTAATACATGTTTGATGAAATGAGTTAGTATTCATGAATTAATTAACCTATATTTCTATCTCTAGTCTATCCATATGTTAAAAATTATTAAATATCACTGGACTTATTGCTTGCTATGCCATTTATTATTAATTCATCTGAGTTTTAGAAAAAGTAAAAATTGGCAACTATTTTACTCTCCAACAAATGTTAGAATGGGTTTTAATTCAGCTATTTTTTCCTCTGTTATGACAATTTCCATGACTTTGGCCTATAAAAGTAGTGTTAAGACAAATGACATTCAGAGATTCAAAGGGTGGATTTTTATGAATTTGTATCTCCTTCCCCAGAGAGATGCTGTATCTATTTTATTAGCTCTATTCCATCAAGCCTCAAAGAGTTAGTAAAACTTAAATTCCTTATCCCCTCTGTGGAGTAGTATTATGATAGAGTTACAGCCACTATAAATGAAAGTCTATGTAATGTAGTTTATTTAGAAGTTATTCTTAAGAGTAATAGAAAACATCTTCCTACCCACTCCATCATTCACTTAGTGCAGCCAGCTTTATGAGCTTGCAGTTTCAAGATGACCTACATCTTATGAGTAATTTAGGGTAGAGTAGAAAGGAACATGAGGAAACACATGTTATTTAAATATTATTTTGATCAGAGACAGCATATTTAAAATTCACATCATTCTTAAAAGAACAGTAACATGGAAATTCCCAGAGAAACATTTCTTGTGATAATGCAAATGCACTCAAATGGCCACAAATGTCACTCCTTCAAAAAAGGAAAAGGCTAGAATGGCCAGTATGTCTCAGTAGTTGAGCATTGGCCTACGAGATCACGGTTCCTTTCCTGGTGAAGGTATATGACCTGGCTATGTGCTCAATCCCAAGTAGCAGTCATGCAGGAGGCAGACAACCAATGATTCTCTCTCATCATTGATGTTTCTGTCTCTTTCCCTTTCGGTTTCTCTTTCTGAAATCAATTATATATATATATATATATATATATATATATATATATATATATATATATATGCGCGATCTGGTGCATGAAATCTGTGCACAGTGGGGGTGTGTTCCTCAGCCTGGCCTGTACTCTTTCCCAGTCTGGTACCCCTGGCTCCTAACTGCTCACCTGCCTGCCTGCCTGCCTGATCACCCCTAACTGCCTCTGCCTCGGCCCCCACCACTGTGGCTTTGTCTGGACAAAGACATCAGCTCTATCTAGTTTAATTAGCATATTACATATATATATATATATATATATGTATGTATACATATGTAGACATTTATACACATACACACACACATATATACACATATATATGAAAGGAAAATACTAAAGTTCTTATTTTCTGTTGGAAAGGGAAGATGAGTTTAGAATTTTTAATTTCATAATCATCTAGAGCTTTCTTAATACATCATTAATTGCATGCATGCAACTCACTATTTTACTTAGTGTCTTATAGTATCGATTCAAATTATATATATATATATATATATATATATATATATATATATATATATATACATACATATCACTGATCCAGCAGTAATATAACCCTGAATTTTACTTGGTAGAATTTTGAACTTCAGTTATTGCATTGTGGCTGGGTTTCATTGAATTACGCTGTTGGAGGTCATAACTACGGAAGTGGAATTGTCCCCCAAACCAATATTTGGTTCAGAGGAGGGAAAGGGGGACATTTGTAATGCTCTCAATAAAAATAATAATAATAGCCGGGACCGGTTTGGCTCAGTGGATAGAGCGTCGGACTGCGGACTAAAAGGTCCTGGGTTGAATTCCGGTCAAGGGCATGTACCTTGGTTGCGGGCACATCCCCAGTAGGGGGTGTGCAAGAGGCAGCTGATCGACGTCTCTCATTGATGTTTCTAACTTTCTATCTCTCTCTCTTCCTCTCTGTGAAAAATCAATAAAATATATTTTAATAATAATAATAATAATAATAATAATAATTTTAAAAAATTAACTAATGAGTTGCTTGTATATTTTCATTTGAAAATGTTCCCTAAGACTTGCTGTGATTGGGAATGTAATTGAAGTATCTGCACTCACTCAGATCAAAACCTTCTTTTGGAAATCATCGTCATTTAAATAAATAGTAGCATATTTTTAGATGTGTCTCTACCTACAGTAGTCTAGTTCCTTTACCTGCCTAAATAAATTACACAATTTCTACCAGCTGAGCTGCATTTTACTACATAGGTTAAGACATCTTTGTTGGATAGACTTTACTTCAGAAACAACAGGGGTTCAGGAAAGAGTCAGCCTGGGTTCCAATGCCCACTATTAGTTTACTTGTCTAGCTTTTGATGTCTATTGCTTCAGTTCTTATTCTGGTTATTGCCTATATGAAACATTTTTTGCCTATCTGCTTTGAAGCCTGGTCTTACTGCTTTTTACTTTTCTACTGTGCGCTCTACAGTGGAGGCTGAAGCATTGAAGGCTTCCAGGTCTCTATCTTGCTACCCACACCCTATCACAGTTCACTATATGATGGTGTATCTGCCTTCATCATACACCCTGCTAGAAACATGAAAGGCACCATTATAAAAATCCTCTTGCCTGAAATAGTGTCCATTGGAACCAAAAGACAGAAAACTTGGCTCTGGATGCTAGGTTCTGTCTTCCCCAATACTCATCTGCCTAGTTCTCAAGAGGCTTTCTCCTCTGGACAAAAAATTCCAGAACTCATTTCTTTTCTCTCTCTCTCTCTCTCTCTCTCTCTCTCTCTCTCTCTCTCTCTCTCTCTCTCTCTCAAGATTTACCAGTATTTATTTGTAACTACTGCCCTTCATGAAAGTTGTTGAGATGATTTTCTGCTTGCCCTGGCGACTTTGAAGTTTTGTTTCTTAGGATTTGTACAGGCCTGAAAGATCAGGTCACTTAAAATATTTTTAAGAAGTGGGGAAATGCCAGAATTAAATATTCTCACTATTTACTAATTATCTCATCATCTGGGTTGGCTCTCTGATTCATTATCAACTTACCCTTTAATGTCTGACAAAGATGAACTTTATTTTCTTCATTGAATTACAGAAAGTGAATTTAGTATCCTTAAGTCTAGAAATATTACTTGAAAGAAACATTAAATCTGTCTCCAATCTGTATCAGTGATGGACTGATGAAATTTTCCAGTTTGCTTTCTTCCCCAGGCCTTCCCAATGGTAAAATGGAGTCGATTATTTTTGTGAGGTTCAGAACCCTAAATGAAATTTACAGTTTCTGTTCTAAACTATATAATGCAGGAACAACAATTAAATGAATTTATTGTTTGCACTATGTAGTTAGAGTTCACGGGAGGTGAGTCTATATAGCTATTAGAAGTTAAGCGCTCATGTCAAGAGTAGGTTGCTAGTTTATTGATCTTTCTAGAAGGCATTGTTCAATTATTGGTGCCCAAAGAAAGTCTATTTTTATCCTTGAAAATATACCAAAAAACAAGGTTGTTTTTGTAACCCCAGATACTCTAAGGAGTCAACATTACTCCTTGAAGAGGAAGTGCTTTTTTTCTAGCCCCATGACCCAACATTCAATACCAAGGTTTGTGTTTACATGTACAGGTGAAGGTAAGTCTATAGGAATCAATATAGAGAGCAGAGCCTCCTTGCCAACTGATGAATTTCCATTACAAACTACTGGCAAGATCCTTCAGTCAGCATCATTGGTTTTGAAAGTCACATCCCTGTAGATGAGGCAGTGTTGCATAGTGGGAAGAACACAAAATCTGTATTCAGATATCTCTAGATAATACTGTGATTCTGATATTTTATGGCTATGTGATATTGGAGATGTTGTTTCATATCTCTAACTGTTAATTTCATTATCTATAAAACATAGTCTATCTTGTGAAGATAATATAAATACTTGAGTGAATGAAAAACACTTTTTATAGAGACACCAATAATTTACAGCCACTGTTATTAAAAGACCATATGATTTCACTCATTTGAGAATCATAAAAGTGAAAGCAACAAATTAACAAACAAGAAAAACCAATAGAAGTTCCTAAACACATACAACAGTATGGTGATTACCAGAGTGAAGAGACCTTGGCAGGGGGTGGGGGTGTTATTAAAGAGTAAAGGAGGTCAAATATACGGTGACAGAAGACTTGACTTTGTGTGGTGGGCACAGGATGCAATATACAGATGCTGTGTCATAGAATTATACACTTGAAACCTATGTAATATTATTAACTAATGCCACTCAATAAATTTAATTAAACATGTTAATCAATGTAACCTTAATAAATCTAATTTTTAAAAAATAAAATGGAAAGGAAAATTCAACTGTTCACCCTCAAGTTTTATCATTGGAGAAATATGTTCTGTTTCAGTCATTTCTTTCCCTGGAAAGAAGCTGGTAGAATATATCTATTGATATATATTTTGTTGAAGAGCTAAATATTAGTGATACTGATTCTTAGTTGACATTCAATACTACTTAGCAATAATGTTAACATTCCTAGTTGATTCCCTTATCTTTCAATCTTCTACAATACCATAATGCCTTAATCTCTATAGGTGACTTGATCTTTAATTATAATTATGATCATTTTCTTTTCATTGTATGTGTTCTCAATTTTCCTTTCTTCTAGCTGAATATGTCTCTGTGTCTTTACCTATCCTTTCCTCTCTATTGATATTTCTAAAAAGGAAACACCTTTACTCAAAGGAGTTTCTTTGATCCCATCTCCTCCATTTAGAATCAGGCCCTATCACCTCCTCTTTCTACTGCATCTTCCTTCTTTTCCTTACCAGTGATTTCTTATTCTTAGTTTACGGAAGATCTTGCATAATTCCTCTCCTCCTCCTCCTCCTCCTCCTCCTCCTCCTCCTCCTCCTCCTCCTCCTCCTCTTCTCCTTCTCCTTCTCCTTCTCCTTCTCCTTCTCCTTCTCCTTCTCCTTCTCCTCTCCTCCTCCCCCTCCCCCTCCCCCTCCCCCTCCCCCTCCCTCTCCCCCTTCTTCTTCTTCTTCTCCTCCTCCTCCTTCTCCTCCTTCTCCTTCTCCTTCTCCTTCTCCTCCTTCTCCTTCTCCTCCTCCTCCTCCTCCTCCTCCTCCTCCTCCTCCTCCTCCTCCTCCTCTTCTTCTTCTTCTTCTTCTTCTTCTTCTTCTTCTTCTTCTTCTTCTTCTTCTTCTTCTTCTTCTATTATCTTCCCAACTGGGTATAGGGGAAGAAATATTTATCTATTTATTTTTAAAATATATTTTTATTGATTTCAGAGAGGAAGGAAGAGGGAAAGAGAGATAGAAACATCAATGATGAGAGAGAATAATCAATCAGCTGCTTCCAGCATGCCCCACACTGGGGATGGAGTCCACAACCCTGGCATGTGCCCTGACTGAGAATCAATTATGACCCCCTAGTTTATAGGTTGATGCACAACCAGCCATGCTGGCTGGGTTGTGTAATTCTTCTAAAACACTTTATCTCCTCTCCCCCACCATTCTAATGTCCCATTACCTTTCTCTCTTATCTCCAAGAAACTATGTGCTACTAGTAATCTTTTATAAAAAAATATTTCTATATGAACATTAATTAAATGTTGTAATTCCTTGAATCTCAATTTCCTCTTCTAACAATATGAAAAATAAGTATATTTTTAAGTTGAAAGATTGTAAAACATATATAAAGAAATATATTCAAATATTAATTTAAAAAACAACAATAATAAGCATGATAAAATAAACAAGGGTAATTAGGTTATGCGTTACTTCTTTTTATTCTTGGGCAGAATCAAAAGGGTCAGTTTTATAGACAGAAGTTTTTAAAAATGTGAATGTGGTTAACCCACTTGAGAAATAGAAATTGAATGAACCTTATGCCTTGACATACAGTAGTCAATAAATCAATGTTTGTAAAGGAATACTTTGCTGAAATATTTTGCATTGTTCCTTATATTTTATGATGAAAAGAATGGATGAAGATTAGCTTGAATACCATGCATTTCTTAGTATGCAATTTTGCATTTTCAACTGCAATTCATTTATAAGTGTTTCAAAAGTAGATTTTTCTTAAATTGTGGATCCTGTCTTTTTTATTTTTTAAATATATTGTTTATACTAATACAGATGTACCCCATCCCCCCCACACACACACACACTTTAACCACCTTCTCACAGTCCCCCTTAACTTCTCCCTCTGGCCATCACCATACTGTTGTCTGAGTGTATGCATTATGCATATTCAGTACGTATATTCTTTGGCTATCCTTTTATCCTTTTTTCATACAGTTCCCTCATCCCTTTCTCCTCTGACGTCTGTCAGTCTGTTCTATGTAACTATGCCTCTGGTTCTATTTTGTTTATTTTATTTTTTTAAATTTTAATTTGAAACTTGTAACAAGGCTTACTATGTTTATGAATGCCTTATAATGTGATCCTCCTCCTCCTCATCGTCATCATTATCAACATGGTTATATTAGTAACACAAAATTAAGGCTATTTCAATATTCTGCATCATCTTTGTAGAGAGATAAGTTATGAATTCCAGAGTCATGAAATAAAATCAACAGCTGATCCTGTAGGGGATAAACACCATAATGAGACTATCTCATGAACCCCCCACATTTAACTCTAAGAATGTATGCTTCTTTCTGATTTAGCACGTACAGAAATCAAATTATTAATAGGTAATAACTATAACTTAGGATCTATGTAAGCAAACTGATTATACATTATTCTTATTGAATTTTTAAAAAGGCATAACTAGCTAAAGTTATTTAAAACCAATTTATCATCTTAGTCACTAGGGTGTTTCTGAAAACATCCACTGAATACCTCAAGGACCAGAAAATTCATTAAACATTGGTACCAATTTAGAACAAATATGCTAAACACCTGCTATCTTGGGCTCAAAATAAATTATTATGAAGTACTATGTTAACATGTAGAATCTGTTAAGTTAGACTCATGTGAATACTAATCAAATAAGGTAAATAAGACTAAAATTTGGTTAAAAATGTTCATCTTTATTTTTGGAGTGATATGAGCTACCAAAATATAGTTCATGCATACACATTGAAACTGTTTGAAATAATATTGTATATAATTTTAGGAGAATATCTTAGATTTCATTCACACACTATGTTTATATAGTTGATATGCATATATGATTTTCCCATAATATCTTTAATTATGAATGTATGAATGTATGAAGATATCTCATATGCCTTTCTTGGAAAATAAATCAGATTTCACTTTTATTAGAACTTTTTCTATCAAAGTATTGTTTAAAGAATACTAAAATCATTTTTAAATGAAAGGAATAGACTGCTTTTTTTGAGCCCTTTAATTTTTTTTTACAATCTGTACAAGTATAATTGAAAGCATAATCATAAGTATTTTGGTATAAAAAAAGAATAAGTATCTAAGCTATAAAATTATTTAAAAATCACTTATTTTGTTTTAACCTTTATAATGAAAATTGTATTCTCATAAAAGGATAGAAGTTTGCTCACTACTTCCTTGGATTTTTAAAGAGGTAATGAGCAGTAAACTCAGCTATTACTCATACATATCACTAAATGCCACTCATTGAAGAGCAGCAAACTATGAATATGGAAAGCTATGAATAAGGAAAGAGTCTTCTGTTAAAGGGATAGACTTTGTTCCGATTTTATATTTTACGAATTCTCATCCTTTAATGTAATGCTTAAATGATTTTTATGCACAACACAACAAATAAAGGTAGAAAATTCTTGAAGTCTATTTGACTCTCATTTAATTGAAATGTCTCTTCTACAACTGTGTACGCTAATTCAACCATCAAACTTGATGTGCTATTAAATGATACAAAGCTAGATAGTATATCACAATTTGTAAATGGTACATCGTGATGTTAAGAAAAATCTGTGTTGCTTTTACCAATCCACTGGCCTGGGTTTCTGTAAATCACTTTTATCTGCACCAATAATTACCATACTTCAGCAAGGCAGTTTTAATTAAATGTCATTCTTTAAAATCAAGAAACACTTACCAGGTCAAGTAGGTCTAGGATAAAACTAAAGTTTGCTCTCAAATCATGGATTACTTAATATTCTGTTATAAAGAAAAATTGTAAATGGGGCATACATAATTCTCCTCATACAATTTTAATGAGATTTTGGCCAGTTCAAAATTGTTTCCTCTGTATAATTTTGCATCTGCTAGTTGAAGGATAATACTTTCTTGACTATGAAAAACATTTCCACAGCAAAACAGTTCATGCAATAAATCTGATATTTCTTATTTTTATAAAAATGACTGCATGAGACTTATAATTAGTTTTTACCAAAATAAATGAAAGTGCTACCCAGGTTAAAATGCTTTAACTACTTTTTAGAAGTTCAAAAGATAGTTTGTTGACTGTTCTATTATATTTATATATAATGAATATAATATGTGTATATTTGTGTATAAAATTAAATAGATAAGTTGTATGATATATATTGTACAATATCTAAGATATTAAAGATTGAATTCAAATTATGTGCTAATTTTAATTATTTGAGGAAAATATTAAACCTTGAAATATTCTTACATATCAAAAAACACATCACCATTCTTCTTTCTCTTATTATTATTATTAGAGAGAGGAAGGGAGAGAAAGAGAAAATCATCGATATGAGAAGCATTGATTGATTGCCTCCTGTACACACCTTAAGCAGGGGTCAAACCCACAACCTGAGTACTATATGCCTTGACCAGGAATCAACCTAGTGGCCTTTTGGTGCATGAGAGAGGATCTAACCAACTGAGTCACATTGGCCAGATTTCAATTACTTCTTTTATTATCTACTACATATGTATGTTGAAGTGGAGTCACAAAGAAGTAAGCAATTAATTCTACAGAGATAACATCAAATTAAAACTAAATTACAGAATCACCATCATTAAGAACTATCTAAATTCTTGGTGAACGGAAGTTCTATAAGGAAATATTTAAAGAAACAGCCATATCCAAACTGGTAGGAGGGGCAGAGAAGCAGGACAGGCTGGTCACACACCCATGTGAGGCAGATAAAAATTGGGAGGGATATCTTGGGTGCAGAGGTCCCTCTGAGAAGCCAGGTGTCCCAGCCACATACCAGGCCCCAACCCAGGGTTCCAGGAGGGAAATCCTCATAATTTCTATCTGAGGATTGAGGCTGAATGAAATGGACAGCTGGTGGACACCCAGGAAGTTCCTCATAAAGGGTTCACACACACACACACATGTATGCAGACTGCTCCCTTTGAGCTCCAGAACTGAAAAAAATTTCAGATTGAGGGGCACCAAGGACACAGGGGAAAGAACTGAGTTGGGTCCAAAAATTGGGGAGCAGCTTTCTCCAGAGATGCTGGCCAATGTCACTATTCTTTTGATGAGCCCCTCAACTCTCACAGAGCCAAAGGGCAGGTGCCATATTTGTGACTCCTTCAACCTAGCTTACACTGCTTGCCCTGCTCTGATTATTTCCTGAGTCCTCACCTCACCAAACTTTTGGGTTCACTCAAGTGTTGCCAGTGGTATTTCCACATGAATGGCCTATTTTGGCTTATGCTTCAGATTTTCCTAAAGTCTTTCAAATAAGTAGAATCTGGTCTCAGTCTGCCCTGTAGCTCTTGCTAAATGGCCCCAGGCCAGCCTTGTTTCATAGAGTGACCATGCCTGGCTACTTCCAAGCCCAGCAACCAGCTATCTTTAAATTGCTTTTTAGCTTATTCTGGGTGGGCCTGGGCATAAAACAGTTGGCAACTGACCTTGGCCCCTACTTTCCAAGAGGTGTCAGAGGCAGGATACCAAATGGACAGTTTCAGACCATGTTGAAGTACCACTATCTAAGCACCTCCAGAAGTGACACACTCAAAGGGTGGTCACTCAGTGGGCACCAGACCTTGTTGAAGTAAGCCCTGATGTTTGAGATGGGTCCTGCATAGCTAATCCTCTGCACTGGACAGAGATCAGTGGTTAGGGTTTGCAGCCAGTCCTTGCAGCTGATCAACCTGAGAAAAATCCCTCCCATTGACATGCTAACAACAATCAAAGCTCAACTACAACAGGAGGGTGTACAGAGCCCAAATGGGAGGCAAGCTTGGATGATCAGGGAGGCTGTGCTGCTGGGCCTTACAGAACACCTACTATATTAGTCCACTCTACCAACCTTGGGAGTCATAGGAATTCTACCTAGTTCATGAAGAAGAAGAAGAGGAAGAGGAAGAGGAAGAAAAAGAGGAAGAGGAAGAGGAAGAAAAAGAGGAAGAGAAAGAAGAAGAAGAAGAAGAAGAAGAAGAAGAAGAAGAAGAAGAAGAAGAAGGAGAAAAAAGAGAAAGAAAAGAAAAAAAAAGAAAAGAAAAGAAAAAAGGGAGGCTGCCAAAATAAAAAGACATAGAAATGTGTCTCAAATGAAGGAAAAGAATAAAACTCCAGAAAAAATAATGAAACAAAATGGAGACCAGGAATCTACTAGATGTGAAATTTAAAACACAGCTTATACAAATTCTCAAGGAACTTAGTGAAAACCTCAAGAGTATAAAAAAGGACCAGTCAGAAATGAAGGATACACTAACTGAAATGAAGACTAATTTATAGGTAATCAACAATAGAGTAGATGAAGCCCTATAATCATATCAGCTATTTGGAATATAAGGAAGTAAAAAAATACCCAGTCAGAAGGGCAAAAATAAAAGTGAATTTTAAAAATGTGGATAATATAGGGAGCCTCTGGGACAAATTCAAGTGTACCAACATTTGTGTCATGGAGATACTGAAAAGAGAAGAGAGAGAGTGAGAAATTGAAAACCTATTTGAAAAAAATAATGATGGAAAACTTCCCTAAGATGGTGAAGAAAATAAACATATAAATCTAGAAAGAGCAGAGAGTCCCAACAAGATGAAGCCTACACCATGACACATCATAACTAAAATGCAAAATGTTGAAGACAAAGAGAGAGTTTTTAAAAAGTAACAAGAAAAAAGCAGTTACCTACAAGGGAACTCTCATTAGACTGTCAGCTGGTTTCTCAACAGAACTTTGAAAACCAGAGGGGTTGCAAAGAAATATTAAGAGTAATGAAAAACAAGCATCTACAACCAAAGCTATCATTTAGAATTCAAGGACAGATAGAGTTTTCCAGACAAGAAAAAGCAAAAGCAGTTCATCACCATCAAACCAGTATTATATGAAATGTTAAAGGTTCTTCTTTAAGAAGGGAAAAAAGGATAAAAAAATATGAACATAAAATGGCAATTAATACATATTTATCAATAATTAACTCTAAAGGAGAAAATAAATGAACAAGCAGAATAGAAACAGACTCACTCATAGATACAAAGGACATTTTGACAGAGGACAGATGTGAGGGGATTTGGGGTGAAAAAAATAAAGGGATTAAGAAGTACAAATTTGTTGTTATGGAATAGTCATGGGGATGTAAAGCAGAGCATAGATAATATAGTCAATAATATTCTGACAATTGTATATGGTGCCAGATTGGTATAAGATTTATCAGGATGATCAGGTGCAGACACTCAACGTACAGGCATTGGAAACATGAAACAGACTGATAAATCTGAGAGGGAAGGTGAGGAGGACAGAAAGATATTAACCAAAGATCTTATATGCATAGTAGAGGTCCTCAGCCTGGCCTGCAGGAATAGGACCGAAAACAGCTCTCAGACATTCCCTGAGGAGTCCTGGATTGTGAGAGAGTGCAGGCCAGGCCAATGGACACCACTGGTGCACAATTCCATGCTCCGGGCCTCTAGTGTAATAATAACATTCATTTATTACTCTAATGCAAAGTGACACCACATGATAGGCCAGCTAATTAAAACATAAACACACACACACCACCACCATCACCACCACCACCAACAACAACAAAAAGACTGACTTCCAATCACACAACTGGTTAGTGGAAACATTGGGATTTCAATCCTATTAATTTGGTTTTGGAGTGAATAATCTTAAGCCTTAGGTTCTTAGCTTCTGAAAAGTAAAATTTTGCAGTTTGGACAAGACAAAATTTGAGACACCATAAAAATAAAGATTAAACCTGATCAAAGATAGTGGCATTATATGTTACACAAACTTGGATAAAATTTTCTCCAATATGCAGCCCTGTCTACCTTTCCAGCTTCATCTCAAGCTTTGTATTAAGCAATATGAAGTGCTTATTAGCATACTAAAGGCCTGGTACATGAACTTGTGCACGGGTGGGGTCCCCTGGGGGTGGCCTATGGGAATTGGGCCAAAACTGACAGTCCAATGCTACCTGCCACTCCTGCTCATCCTGGCCCCGCTGCACTTGCTGCAGGCCCACACCCAGTCAGTCTCAATTGGGAGAGGTTCACGCGGCCCACAGCGGTGTTCTCCAACCGTGAGCCCTGCATTTGGCGCCCATCCTGTGGGGGGTTGGGAGGAATGGGAAGCGATCATCCCACTGGGTGGGCTATGGGAAACCCTTGCCAGCCT